>NC_085928.1:109507500-110757500 GCF_028885655.2 Pongo abelii
TTGTGGGACTTTAATGATAGCTGGCCGCTTCAATCTGATGGCTACATCACGGGACCACTGACTTTGCAGTTAGTACTGACAGAGGAAAGGCATGAGGAAAAGAGGTAGGAGCTGTCGCCAGAACTCCGCCGAGGATGGGATGAAGAACTCTGATAGGAGGACCACACCGTGGGTTAACAAGTGGAGACACAGCCAGAGGAGGATACAGGGTAGCTCGTTAACAGGTCCAACATTTTTCAACCCTCGTTCTGGAGTGGTCAAAACCAGGGGTTTAATATAGCACACAGAGGACATTAGGTTATAGCTGCCTAGGGATCTTAGTTCTCCATTGGCAAAATGGAAACAGCACTTAGGCTATCGGCTGCCTAGTCGCTTTTTTTTTTTTTTTTTTGAGACGGAGTCTCACTCTGTCGCCCAGGCTGTAGTGCAGTGGCGCGATCTCGGCTCACTGCAACCTCCGCCTCCTGGGTTCAAGCGATTCTCCTGCCTCAGCCTCCCGAGTAGCTGGGACTACAGGCGTGCGCCACCACGCCCAGCTAAATTTTTTTGTATTTTTAGCAGAGACGGGGTTTCACCATGTTGGCCAGGACGGTCTCTTGACCTCGTGATTCGCCCGCCTCGGCCTCCCAAAGTGCTGGGATTACAGGCGTCCTAGCCGCTTTTTAAAAACCCTTCCCCCTTTATTTGTACGGCAATTTGTATTTTCAAAGTGCGTTCACCTCGCATGCGCCTCCTAACCACGAGGTGAGGAAAAGCAGGCCAGAAGCCCACCTCCAAACTCCCATTTCCTCGAAGAGAAAACTGAGGCTCGGACCAGTTATGTGCGCGAACGCCGAATGGATGGCCCTGGGGCCTATGCTCTCTCACTAAGAAAAGGCCTCCGAGACTGCCCAACGCTTCCTGCCCGGGTTCGGAATCTTATAGACCCGCAAAACTGCAAATGCGCTAACAGTCCTAAAAACATCCGCGTTGCCAGCTCTGAATTGCAAACGCCGGCAGCAGAGCCGTTTAATCACAAGGTAAACGGACAGTCGCCGCAGCTCGGCTGCCTCCTCCCTGGCAAACCCAGAGCAGGCCGCGACCCGCAGGGCCAGGCTGAACCCGGCGGCCGACCCAACGCCGCTGCTGTCGCTACCTGGACGCCGTGCACGATGTACACCTTCTCTGCCTCGCTCAGCGCCACGGACGCCATGCTGCCGAGCTGCCCCGCGAGCCGCACGTCATCTGCGCGCCTCGCTTCCTCTGGACCGCGCCCCCACCTCCCACGCCCGCGTCAGCGCGTCATCAACCTGCGCGGCGGCCGCTCTTGCAGCCGCGGCCGCCGCCACTGCCGGGAGAGCTCGATGGGCTTCTCCTGCGCGCCGCCCGGTGTCTGGCCGAGTCCAGAGAGCCGCGGCGCCTCGTTCCGAGGAGCCATCGCCGAAGCCCGAGGCCGGGTCCCGGGTTGGGGACTGCAGGGGAAGGCAGCGGCGGCGGCGGCGGGAGCCCCACCGGGGTCTGGGACTGGGGAACTGCCTCCGGCTTCACGGTCAGTTGGGAAGGGAAACTGGGGTAGGGGTGAAGAAGCTGAGGTGAGGCGAGCCCCACGGGCCGGGGGACTCCCAGTGGGAGAGGCGTGCGGCGTAGTTGCTCAGAGCTGGAGTTGACTTAGGAGCTCGTGTGTGTGTGTGTGTGTGTGACCCCGACTAAGGAGGGGCGGACGTCGTGATTGGCCCGGGGGTGCTGTTTCCCCGCTCTTCTCTCCTCCATTTCTCTAGTCCCTAGGATGGCTGGAGAGGCGATGCAGCCCTCCGTAGGTAGTTCTTGGTGGGAAGGGTCCGGGAATGGGGGACACTAATCCTAAGGCGTCCCCACCCCTCCACCCAGGAATATCTCTCGCTGGCTCGCTCACTCTCTGTGACCGAACGCTGTCCCAGTACCTTGCTGGGACCTCTTGCCTCGGGTGCTTACCAGAGCGTTGTCCCACAGACAGGGGGGAGGAGGCGCTTGGTAACCGGCGCTGGCGGGGTGCGCAGTGCCCGGACGTTCCCCACGCTTCCTAGCGGGAACTGGAAACCCCGGCTTGATGGAAGTGATTACTGGGAGCTGTGAGCAGTTGCCCGAAAAAAAGCCAACCCCAACCCCTTGCGATGGCCGAGTGGGAGTATGGGCATTGGATACCCGGAGAGGATATCTGCAAGGTGAAGCTGGGGTCACCAAAGGAACTCATTAAGGCGGGGCTGACAAAGTATGGTGCAAGTTTTAAAGGAGCTGGGTGGATAAATGGGAGAAAGTTAACCCAAATTAGTTGAAGCAAGGAGGGCAGGTTAAAGCAAGTCTGATGACTTTCCTCATGTTCCATTTTTGAGGACTCTCCCTGTTCTCAAAAGTGAAAGTAACCCTAAGCAGCTTGATCAGCCAAAAAAAAAAATGGTATTTATCAGATAATGGCTTCAAATACAGTTTCAGATAACTATTGGGAGCCTACTATAGATAGGCTTTGTGCTACCTTTAGAACACAAGACAAGTAAAACACACTATGCCCAGAGAAGTTCCCTGGGCAGATGAAGGCTCCGGGGCCAACATAACCACAGATCATGGTGGTTAGAGCTATGATGGTCGCATCAGTGGGCACAGTGGGATTGGGAGGTCGTCTGATAAGGTTATAGAGAGGAAGTGCTTGCTCACATTCTTAAGCATTAAACTGTTGAGCTCCAAAATTGATGATCAGTTCTTCGTAGACTGGACATTAGATGTTTCTTATGTCTCTACATAATTCTCTACAGGGGCACCTAAAAGGAAGACAGCTTGCAGGGTTGGACTTTGCCTTCCAGGGAAACTGAAAGAGGTGAAGCCGGAAGGATTTCCTTGCTAATGAAGGCACAGGTGCCCCACCTGTTGTGGCACATAGATGTGTTTGTGTGTGGTTGGACGGCTGGGTTTTGTGTGAGGAGCTCTGTTGTGATAAGATAACATGATATTGCTGATGTTATAAATGATATTTTCTAGATGTGCTAGAGATTGCTCAGAAAGGAGAGACCCTGGAAGTGGGATTTTAGAAGCTAGGATATCTGAGGAGACTGAGGATTTAAGAGGTGACAGCAAATGGACAGATCAGAAAGACACAGGAAGAAAAGCCTGAGTTCAGATACCATGGAGTTATCTTTATATAAAGATTTTCCAATGTCTTAAAATACAGAACGTGTATTTGAACTGTCCCCCCCCCCCCCCACAATTGACAGGAATTCCATACTGGACAAGGGTCTGCAGTATTTGCTAAATAATGTTATGAATGATGTCTTATATATTAGGCTAAGTAGGTAAGAGAGATGTAAACAGTAGAATGTTCCTTTTTAAATTGTCTACTAAAACAATGACAGTCTTCACTAATCATTCTGCTTAAATGCTGCCAGAACATTTTTATCACCTTTGCTGTAATAGTGCATTGGACATCTTTAAAATCCATAAATTCTGAGTTCTTTTTTAGTGTATTGAAGTAATTCAAAGAACATATGATAACCAAAAAAATCAAGAAGTCAAGGATGGCACAGTATTAAACCATCTTGTTTCTCCATCACTATTAGATTCATTTATTGAATGAATAAATGAATTGGGGCATACTATTCTGTAGGTTTGTGTATTCTAAAACCTTATACTCTTAATTTTCAACACTAATTTACATAGTGCTTATTGTATGCCAAGCATTGTTCTAAGCACTTTATAAAGATTAACCAGGCTAGGTGTGGTGGCTGACACCTGTAATCCCAGCACTTTGGGAGGCTGAGGCGAGTGGATCACCTGAGGTTGGGAGTTTGAGACCAGCCTGACCAACATGGAGAAACCCCATCTTTACTAAAAATACAAAATCAGCCGGGCATGGTGGCGCATGCCTGTAATCCCAGCTACTGGGAGGCTGAGGCAGGAGAATCGCTTGAACCCAGGAGGCAGAGGTTTCAGTGAGCTGAGATCATGCCATTGCACTCCAGCCTGGGCAACAAGAGCGAAACTCCATCTCAAAAAAAAATAAAAATTAAAAATAACTGATTCAATCCTTGCAACAGCCCTATGATGCAAGTATTTTTATCCCTATTTTACAGATTGGGAAGTGAGGTACAGAGAGGTTAAATGCCTTAACCAGGGTCACAGGTTACATCATTGGTAAATGGCAGAACCAGGACTTGAGACCAGGCAGTCTAGCTCTCCTGCCCATACCCCTAACCATCACCTTACACAGCCTCCCCCCAGGTTTTATTACATTCACCAGATTATTTGGTGAAGGAAGTCCCAATTTTGTTATGGCATTGGTAACGGTCCTATGAACTATATAGTTAATCTTAATTCCAAAAGCAAGAAGTCTGTTCAAGCATAAACTCATATTCCTTGAATCATTTTTCTAGAGGAACATGGAATGTGGTGCTGACGGGACGTTGCTGTGTCTGTTGCAGCCCAATATTTTAAACAAGGCAAAAGGTTATATATGAGCAGAATAAGAGCTTAACTCCAAGTAGCTAAGGAGAGAGCCCTCAATGGCAAAGATGGCTGATAGATCTGATACTAGGGTTGAGTAGCATGCATGGAGACCCAGATTCCAACCGTATGCCATACTCAGATATCTAGAAACTCCAGACAGTGTGTTTGCATGCCTGTGAGTCCCTAGTGTTCTTATGGGCATAAAGAGATAAACTCAAAACACAGCACCTGCCTAAAAGTAGTTTAGAATTTATTATAGTGGGGGAGCCTAGGACCTCCAACTACTGCATGAACAAGACAATAAAATAAAGTGCTCAATTGAGACATGTGGCAATTAGAAGAGAGGCCAGCCTATAATAAGGTGCTAATTGTGCAGGTCAGGTATCAAATACAAAAGGTAAAGAGCTGCTGCTAGCCACAAGCCGGCAACAATAACATGACAGAGATGGAGTAACTCTGTCCCACTCAGCCTTGGTTAATTAAACCAATAAAAGCCAGTTACAAAAGAGCTTCAGGGCAGTGCTGAGTCTGTGGTGCTGATGTTGCAGAGAGCTTTTTTGGAGACAGAGTCTCGCTCTGTTGTCTAGGCTGGAGTGCGGTGGCACGATCTCTGCTCACCGCAACCTCTGCCTCCTGGGTTCAAGCGATTCTTGTGCCTCAGCCTCCCAAGTAGCTGGGATTACAAGTGTGTGCCACCACTCCCGGCTAATTTTTGTATTTTTGGTAGAGACTGGGTTTGGCCATGTTGGTCAGGCTGATCTCGAACTCCTGGCCTCAAGAGATCTGCCTGCCTCGGCCTCCCAAAGTGCTGTGATTACGGGCATGAGCCACCATGCCCAGCCGCAGAGAGCCTTAAAAGCCCGGTAGGAAACCTTCTGTTCCCAGTCCTAAGCAGACATGGCCACGTTTTAGGCCTTTTCCTTTGCATTTTCACCATTAGCCCAGCACCCTCGAAATGTACAAAGTGAGTTACCGTTTTCTCTATAGATCTGTTTCCTTTAAACACTTTGCATTTGTCCTGCCTGTACCTTGTCTTAAAAGAATGAGGTGGGAGGATCCCTTAAGCCCCAGAGTTTGAGTCCAGCCTGGGCAACATAGACCCCATCGCTAAAAAATAATAAAATAAGTAATAAAATAATGATAGAAATGAAGAATATCTGTAAAGAATACTGTCATAGTCTGGCCAGCAGGTCTTCATCTGTCTTCTAGACATTGTAACTTGGGATTACAGTGATAGAAAAATTGCTAGTAATATATGGGTAAAGCTTACTACTCTTAATTAGAGGAAAAGTTATACGGTCTTCACGTGTGTTTCATTTTGGGAGAGTGACAGCATGTTTCCTATGTATCATTAGGGCATATTTGAGAAAAGGGGGTCACAGATCCTGCTTACCAAATGTAGAAATATTTAAACACACACAACCTGATAGCCATGGAAAGTAACAAAGTCTCAAGTAGAAGTGGAAGGGTGATATCTCAATGTTGACCTGCTAGGGGAATAAATGAGGCTCATGCCATGCTGCCTTTAGTTCCTTCCTGTTTTGCATTTTAAAAAATCATTTGCTTTCCTCCTCGGAAGCAGATTTCCAGAGACAAATGACCAGTTCATTCATGGCTGTCAAGTGTGAAGGTGAGAAGGCTTCAGGTGCATGTCCCACTTAATTCAGTCATACATCCTAATACATTTGGAATGCATGGGAAATGTCATCATTTCATAGTCTTCTCCAAACCATAGCCTTCGTAGTATGTATTGACTTGGCACTTGAACTCTTGGCAAGATATGAATATGTATTTCCTCTTCAAGGTCAGTGGAGATGGAATGCCTTTGAGTGAGATCACTTTCTTACCTTAGCAAGGTGAGCCTAATGGGACAAGTACAGTTCTGGCCACAGTCCTGTTGCAGTAAAGTCTTCAGTATGTGAAGTATATGTTTCTAAACCAAGAAATAGTAGCAGAGAATCTAGAAAGACAGGTTGTTTAGGAAGATAACAATCTATGGTGGTAGGACTTCCGGGCATCTTAGTCCAAAGATTTGGGCTTTGCTATTAACTTGCTTTATGACTTTGAACAAGTCAGTTAACCTAAGTCTCATTTTGCCCTCAAGTGAGTATCTTGCCAGGTTTTAAAACTCAGAATGGATCCTGGATATGCAAATATTTGAATATTGAAAAATGGCCATGTTTAACTTGGGGTTTTTAAGACTTCTTTCATTTACCACTTCGTTATACTTGATATATTTTGCTAGTGCTTTTTCCACCCTGAAAAAAAATTAAATGAACAAAAGGAAGTCGTAATTTTATGCTGTACTTGATTGAAAAAACTAAACATGCTCAGGAAATTGCTAAGAGAGATAGTTACTAGTGGGCTTCTTTTTGAATATTAGCAAATCGGGAAAAGAGGTTAAGGGAAGCTTTTGGTAAAAAAATGTAAAATCCAAGATATTAACAAAGAAAACGTTGAATTTGCTCCTGAGAACAGAGGACTCATAGAATCTCAGCCCTGCAAGGGGCTCTAGCAATCAGCGTGATCTCCCCCTTTGTTTTATCAAATGAGGAAACTGAGGCCCAGAATGGTAACTGTCTTGCCTGAGATCGTGAGGTTAGCGAGTGGCAGGATTGGGAGTAAACTCTGGCCTCTTGATTCCAAGCTCAGTCTTCATTCCCTTTAGCACTAGCCTCCCATCTATTTCCAAAGCCCTCTAGTGAATGGCTGGAGAACCCCTCACCAGGTAAGCAGGGGCTGTGTTCTCTTTCTCACAGCCCATTGCAGCCTTCTTTCTGTGGTCCCAGGTTCCTCCCAGGGCTCTGCTCTTGCATTGCCACTTACAGTGCCTGGAATAAGTGATACCAGCAGATTCCTGAAAGTCAAATGGCTCCCGTTTTTGAGCCCTAGTACCTAGTACAGTTGCAATAACTGGTTCTCTCCCTTCCCTAGCTAGTCTTTCGGATTTCTCTAAGCACTTTTGCTTTTAGTCCCTAAAAACACCCAAGCTCTGGCCTAGCCTAAGTGATGTCACAGTGGCTGTGTGGCTGCACATGACACAATGTGGGCCCAGGTGTCATTCTCAACATCCTCAGGTGGGAACCTTTGCTGATAGGTCTCTGCCTAGCATGGGGGGAGGCGCTTTTTCTCACAAAAAGCAGCATTCTGTTACTTGGCACCACAGGAAGTATTTCCCAGCCAAAGCAGATTTTAGTGATTCAATCCTAGGGTGACTCTTCTGGCTGAGGCTTCACGGCCTTCCTGCCTCCTAGGTTAGGGCAGAATCAGTATTCTAAATGTTGGCTGGTATTCAGCCAGGGCCCCACCTTAGAGCCCAAAATGCTTATGTTCAGGCCTGTGGCCTGTGAGCACCACTGCATGCAGCCCACCCGATAATGCCACCTCTGCATAACCATGTGTGGACAAGATAGCCCAACCGTAAGTAACCCAAGGTCACTGATGGAAACATCAATACTCCTCCCCCTTTTATTTTCTGTTATTAGACAAAATTTAATTGTTGTAGTAAGTAGTGAAAAGCAAGCCCTGGGGCAAGAGCAGACTTTGGGAGTATATCCTGTCTCCACCACTTCCTGGAAGTATGAATGTAGGCATGCTTCAGTTTTCTCGTTTCTAAAAGCGGGATTGGGAAGTGGGCATTTATACCTGCAAAATAGAGTAGATGTGAGAATCAAACAGGAAGAGGCATGTGTAGCAGGCAGCCCAGTGCCCTGATGGAGGCAGGGGTGACACCTTAAGTGAGGGTCAGGAAAGAATCAGGGCCCCACCCTACATTCAGCATATCCCACACTTTGGCAACAATCAAGCAAAACTGGAGCCTACCCTCACAGAGGCCAGAAGACAGTTCATCGTCAAATGAGGTCATGCACTGGATTACAAGGGGTTCACAAACTATGAGAGTATCACCATCATCGACAAGTGTTCATTGGGTAGCTGGAGCAGTCATTTATTGTTGCCTTTATGAAGATGCTCCTGCTGGCTTACAAACTTCCTGCAAGGAGGAGTTAATGCAGGGAGATGGCAGCGTAGCAATTAAACAGATTGTAGTAGTTACCATCCATTAGACCTAGAAAACAAGTTAGCCACCTCCCTGTGAAGACCCACTGACTCCTTGAGCTTCACTTCCTTACTCATCTGTAAAACAGAGTGGACCGCAATTTGGAAGCAGGGCGGGTAGTTCTCACAGTCTCTTTACAAGCAGCTATGTTTTTGAGGGCTCAAGTCTGTGAGGTAACCCAATGAGTGTCATGCTCCATTAATGAGACAGGTGCCAGAAGGGGCTCATAGAAGAAGGAATGCTCAATTTTTATTTATTCATTAGTTTGTTTGACAGGGTCACACTCTGTCACCCAAGCTGGAGTGCAGTGGTGCAATCTTATCTCACTGCAGCCTCAACCTTCTGGGCTCAGGCGATCCTCCCATCTCAGCTTCCCAAGTAGCTGGGACTATAAGCACACACCACCATGCTCGGCTAATTGTTTAAGATTTTTGTAGAAATGAGGTCTCGCTATATTGCCCAGGCTAGTCTCGAACTCCTGGGCTCAAGCCATCTGTCTGCATGGGTCTCCCAAAGTGTCCTTACAGGCGGGAGCCACCATGCCCAGACCTGTTTTTAAAGAATAGGTATTATGGGTGCCCAGAAGCTAGTGAAAGGGAAGTCTGCTTAGAGTGCCTTTCTTGAGTGTTTTTGTTTGTTTGTTTTGTTTTGTTTTTAAGAGTCAGAGATTAGAGATCCTAGTCCATCCCCCTCACTTTAGAGAGGAAGATGCTAAAGCTAAGTTGAAGTAACTTCTCCTCAGGTCCCTCAAATGTGTGTAAGGGAGCAGGAAGTACAACTCCTGTTTCCTGCTTGTGCATTTCTCTCATTCCAACTTTGGGTGGAAAAAAAAAAAATCCATGTGCTGTGCTAAAAAGTGCAGTCTGTGACGGCAAGCAGAGCCGTTTTGAATCCTGGCTCCACCACCACCTCACTCCATGCGACCTTGGGAATATTCCCCAACCCCTCTGAGCCTTACTTTTTCCATCTCTGCAATGGCAAATAAAAGCTGCCATGCTGGGTTGCTGTAAGAATTAAAACGAGCTGCTTTGCGTAGTCCTGAAGCATAATAGGCATTCAGTTAATGTTGATGCCCATCTCCATTGCTGTAGCCAGTACTGCATGTTTTGCCTAAAACATAAGTTTTCGACAAAATGTCAAAAGGACTTAAATTTTCACATTGTAAAACAGGAAAATTTGACTAAAATCTACCACATGGTCTTTAATATTTCTCCCAGCTCTAAAATTCTGATTTTTTTTAACCAGTTACTCTTACAAGTGGTCTTGTTTTAAAGTTGTCTCAATTTTTCTGTTCATTGCAATGTATAAATGACACCCGTGAAAAGGGAAAGTAGACCATGTTACCCAAATAAGTGGTGTCTTCTGCAGATCTCCAATGTTTGTAACGTTTATTATGTCACACTATACATGAGTGTGTCTTTTTTTTCCCCAATTAAAAAAAAAAATTATAGAAACAAGGTCTCACTATGTTGGCCAGGCTGGTCTCTAACTCCTGGGCTCCAGTGATCCTCTTGCCTCAGCCTCCCAAAGGGTTGGGATTGCAGATGTGAACCACTACATCTGGTTCAGGTGCATATTTTTTTTAGTAGATTAGTAAAGCCAGGAGTTGGTAAAATAGCCAATTGTAATAAAATAGTAAGTAGAGGAACTGTTAGCCTCCATGAGCTATCCAAATCCCAGACTGTTTTCTGAAATGAAGGACATTGGTAGGAGTCTTAGTGTGTGTATGAATGGGTTTTGTAAGAAGGTGGTCAGTTATGAAGCAAGAAGGAAATTTCAGTTTACCGACCACTTCCTGGTTTCCTCAATGAACTGTAGTATGTGTGAGGTTTGGCTTGGAGGTACAATATTTTACTTTTTTTTTTCCATTTGTTTTTTGTTGAAGGCTGAGTAAGACAGAGACAAAAGGCAGGCAGAGGGAGATAGCCCCTGCTGTGGAGAGAGAAACAGTGTAGACTTGTTGGTAGTAAAGATCTTATAAAACAGGCCAGCTCGCTCTGCCTGTCTGGACACTTTCCTTGTCTAGCAGGGTGTGCTGCAGAAGATAAGGCACCTTTCTTCTGTTAGGCTTCATACCACACCCTTACCTTTTTGAAAAAGTTTAGTGACTCATCCTATTTTTTAATGAAATATTTCAAATATAGTGATTCATGGTTCATTCTTTGTTTTTCTGAGACTCATCTAAAAAGTGGGCATAAAATTTACAATCCTTTTGGATCCTTACACAAATAAAGGTAATTGTAGTGCAGGTGAATTAATTTTCTACTTGACCAATTTTGTTTCTAAAGCTTCTAAGGCAAAGATCATCTATTTGATCTTTGAGGTTGCAGGGCTGGCTTGTGAATACTTTAAGACTATCCCTCTAAAATATGAGAAGTTCTAAAAGAAACAAACACCACATTTTTAAGACTACGATTTAAACCATAGAGGGTTAATGTTATATTGATTAGAGTGAATTTCAGCTGAGAGTTATAGACATATCAGAAAAGATGCTACCCTCTTTCAGTGGACATTTTAAGTGATTGTTTAAGGGTAGACTGAACTATTTAACTGTGGTAAGAATTAGTTTAGGTGGGAATTCAGTGTTTAGGACAAGTTCAAGAGGATACCAGACCAGCCCTCAACAGCAGTCTAGCATAATACTAGATTTATTAAAATGTCACATATTCACTTGAAACAAATTTTGGCTTAAGCCAAAAGCATCCTATTTTAGAGTTTCTACTATTTTGCTGATGTTCATGACATCTGCTAAGAGGCTGATGAAATTGAGTTTCAATTTTATAGTTCCTACTTGTAGGGAGCCAGAAAGTTTAATCCCTCAATTTTTGTTTTAAGTATATAGATAATCCTTATCTCTAAGCCAAGGGGAGATCATTGCACCTGATTTCGAGTTTGTTAAACCAGTCTGTATACAGCTATTTCATACAGGCTCCAATGGTTGAGTTAATTGCCCTTTGTTGATGCTACTTTATACCATCTCAAGATGTATGCTGTTCACGAGTGCATGAATGTTCATGTGGATGTGAGAATGTGGGTGGATGCGGTGTTTTAGAAAAGTAATCCTCACAAAGTACTTTGAGGTGCTTCCAAAGATTTGGTTTTAGATCTGGCTGAACTACTCCATGACTTTAGTGTAGGATCTTGTCTTATAAAAGCAGGTGAATAGGACTTGTTGGCAATCTGAGAGGATGGGGGTCCTTGGGACACTTGCTGGACTGAGAACAGTGGCATTTTGGGACTCTAATACATTCAGTAGAGAACTTTTATGTGACAATCATGCTTTGACCCTGTCCATAAAGCATGGACCGTGGGTCAGGGTTTTGTTTTGGGTTTTTTTGCCACATGATAAAGATTTGTAGGGATTTGCCCCTCACTCAACAAATGATGTAACTGGATTCTGCCCATCACTAGCAGTCAACACTTGGCCAGGCCAGTTCATCCTGGCCAACCCGATGAAGTGCCACAGTGGGATGGGGCCTGAGAGCTTGGCATTAGCACCACCATGTTCAAACCCTTTGAGCTGCCTACCATGGAGAGACAGCATGGGGACTGAGGCATAAGTGGTATACCTCAAGGCTGACCCAGCAACCCAGTCCCTGGGGCTCATGGAGCCCCAGACTCCACTTCACTGAATATGTTTGTGTCTGTCAGTGTGGGTTAGCAGAAGAGCACACGTATGATTAGGTATAATGAAGCACGTGTGTTATGTATGGATCTGGAGGCAATTTTCTGGACCACAGCAGTTTTTGTTGTTGCTTTTAGAATAGCACTAATTTCAGGCATTTCTTGGTTTTGGTTTCTAGAACTCTATGAAGGAATACTAGCTGATTTTCTTTGACTTCCCACACACTGCCCCCCACAGAGCTCAGGTCATCATTTTGACACCACCTCTTATCAGGATTGCTGGCACTAGGGAGTTCCAGAACACCTCTGGGCCTGTGGATCCGTTTCTCCTGTGACTTCCTTACCCCTGCCCCTCCCCAGGCTTAGTTCCTTTGCCTTTCTGGGCTTCAGTGAACTCTTCTATCAGGTGAAAACAATAATTACTTTGAACATGGAATACTAATATATGGAGGTGCCAACTCTTTTTAATGCTATAAAACCCTTAGCCAAAAAACTTCAATATAGATTACTATAATTCAAGTTACAAAATGATCATTGTTCTAGATCTTCCTTGGAAAACTATTAGCCACTTAGAGGAACAGAAAACCTAATACCACCAAAATGAGACTCAGGCCTGTTGCCCTTGTGCCTCCCTGGACTTGTCGGCCTCTGGACTCAGACCTCTCATCTGTCTTGCCTGTCACTTCTAGAGTGGCCTTGCCACAGCATGAATACTATTCCCGCACAACTTTCCGCAGAAACTTTAGGGCTCATCAGTACCTTTCAGGATGAAATCCCATCTCATTATGAAATTTAGAGGCTTTCTAAAACACAGCTTTCTCCTACCTGTAAAGCCTCATCTCCAATCACCTCCTCTCTTTCCTACAAAGCCTGCATGTGTCCACAGACACGCACACAGCCCTGGTCATCCTGCCCCTCCCCTTCCCCACTAGTACCACCAATTTTCCTGCCAGGCCCACCCGACCCCCCTTGCCTTTTTGTAAGTAGTATGTTTCACTTGGCTCCGGGCGCTGCTCAGAGCCCACCCCTTCAGAAGTCCTTGCCATGAAAAAGTCTATTTATTTCACTTATGGTTGTTGGGGTTTTTGTTGCTTTTGGTGTTCGGGTTTTTCCGGTACTGTTTGTCCCTTTTTTGTGCTATTCATTAGTCACCTATGTGTTAGCATTATTGTGGGTGTGTCTGTTTGATATATGTGACCAGTCACTCAGGAACTATTGATTTGAGCACATATACCAAACACTAGGCTACAGAGCTAAATAAAATGAGACTTGCAGGTTAGTAGAAAAAAAGCAAATAAGACTAGTGTTATTAGGTTGGGAGCTGGGGGAGGGAACTGGCAGGGCCTGAGCAGGGCAGCACACACACATTATTGTCCACATCACCACTCATGTGTGAGCCCCCTGCACAGCTCCTTGCATTTAGTGGCTGCTCCATGAATGTCTTTTTGAGTTGAACTGAATAAAGAGAGGAGTTTTTAGAGACCAAATAGGGCAAGGGGCCGGGGTGAAGGAGACAGGGAGGGGGAACTAGAGGAGGCTGCCCCTCTGAGAGCATGGGCTGGCAGGGGTGGTTTGGGGTTTAGGGCCCATCTTCGGGGCCCTGTCCCAGAGGCCTGAGCAACCAGTTCTGCCCAGCTCCTTGGAAGTAAGGAGCTTGTAGGGAGGTGGGTCCTTGGCAAAGGTCTACTGCTCAACCCTAAAGGTTGGAGTTTCTCTAATTCAAAATAGAAAAGGAAAAGGGGGTCCATATTTGCCTTTTTTGTTTTTGTTAGGTGCAGGATAAAGGGAACATATACAGTTTGTTTCATCGTGGGTTTTTTTTTTTGGTTTTTCTTTTGTCCTATTTCTCAGATTTTCAGTTGGCTAATTTAAGGAACAAATCCTTTCTTGAAAGCTACTTTTGTTGCTTTTGGGAGGTCTGGGGGTTAAGCAACCTTTTTATAGCAGTATGCCTTTCTTGGTTTCGATTGGGATATTTTGAAACTCTAAATGTGGAATGTGCCCTTCAGGTCAGGACTTGGTGTCTGGCCCTGCCAGGTACACCTTTGGCTTGGTCCTTTTCTAGATCACAGGTTCTCGCTCACCAGTGAGGGTCATGGGAAAACAGAGCTCCTCTGTACACTCTTTGGTCCCACGTTGTTTGAGGATAGAACATTCTGGTTACTTGAGTAAGAGTCAGTCCACTTACCTCATGGTCCTACTTGACACACTCTCCACCATGCAGAATATGGTCACAGTCCTGAAACTAAGCAGACAGTGCCTCTAAGAGGTGGGCCTGGGATCACAAAGCTCATGCATTCATTTAATCAACACATGTATTAAGTGGCTACTCTGTGTCAGACACTGGGCTAATAAGGGAGGGCCTCCTCCCCTCAAGGACTATATGGTGAAGAGCTTAGCAGTTGTTCCCTGAAGGCCTATTACCCAAAATGACTACCCTTTTGCAAATAAATCTAACAAGAGTTAGTTTATTTGCTTTTCTAGCCCACAGCCAATTAGCAGTAGTAAATAGAGGATATGTGGGGATGATTGGTGACCGTAGACACAGAAATGAGTGGGCAGGAATGGAGGAGGAAGACAAAGGATCGTATACAGAGATGCCAGAATGGCAATTATAACAGTCTGAGCAAGCCAGTTGATGTGAAGCCGAGACCCAGTGAATTTCAGTAGCCTTGAGGACATCATTACCTAACACACTCCAGTAGGTGATGTTCCTGGTAATAACTCTAAATAAATCATTCCAGAAGAAATGGTTGTTTATTGTGCTTAAGGCACAAACAGCTATAATACCCCTCCCCTCCCCTTCCTTCCTTCCTTCCTTCCTTCTCTCTCCCTTTCTGTTTTAAGATTTCCATCTTAACCGTCCAAATGGTTAAAGTGTGTTTCTGCTTGGAAACAAGTCACATTTATCTGGGAAGTTACTTATGTGGAAGGGCTTATTCCTCAACAAAACCATGCACATGAAATGAAACTCTTGTTTAATCAAATCATTGTCATAAATACAATCAAGAATGAGGAATTGTCAAAGGCTAGAATGCAACCACTCTGAATATTCTGTGAATATAATTTAATCACTGGAAGTATCTAAGGAGAATTGCTCTAAAATTTATTTTCAGTGATTATCCATTTATGAAAACCATACCATTTATGATAAAAAACAGTTTGATAGAGTATACAGGTTATGGGGAAGTGGCCCGCAGGCTGCAGATGACAAGAGGTTTTGCCGTCACAGATGTGGATGGGACAGTGAGTTGTAACTGACGATCTCCATCACACCAAGCTGTTCTGCCAGGGAAGCAGGATCTGTTATTTATTTGATAGCCAACAACTGCTTGGAACCAGGCATCAGCAAACTTTTCTATAAAGAGCCGGAGAGTAAATGTCTAGGGCTTGTGGATTACAGCTATTCAACTCTTGCCATTGTAATACAAAAGCAGCCAGAGACAATTTATAATCAAATGACATGGCTGTTGTCCAACAAAACATTGTTTTTGAGCTTAAATAGTAGTTGTGAGAACACAGGTGATATAAATATAAATCTGTATGGCAGGAGGAAAAACCAAAAGAATGCTTGCAACTGGAGGTTGTCAAAATGTAGAGCTTCAATCAGTTTTTGAATCATTGTGCGATGTCAGCTTTTCTTTGGTTTTCCTTGAACAGAGTTTGTAATTTTAGAATTTGCTGGGCACAGGTCAGGTCCCAGACATCCCTGATCTCCGATCTTCTACTGTCCTGTTTGGTGCTTCAGAAGGTGGGCCTGCATCTTTTAATGCATTTAGGTTGTCTCTGGCAGGACTACATTGCCACTGTCCTCTGGAGAGCACAGGATTACTCTGTTAGAAAATTTTGGTTGATGGACCACCAGGAACCAAGACTTTTACTCTACTTGAAATGGTTATTTATTTATTTATTTTAAGACAGAGTCTCACACTGTTGCCCAGGCTGGAGTGCAGTGGCGTGATCTCGGCTCACTGCACGCTCCACCTCCCGGGTTCACGCCATTCTCCTGCCTCAGCCTCCCGAGTAGCTGGGACTACAGGCACCTGCCACCACGCCTGGCTAATTTTTTGTATTTTCAGTAGAGATGGGGTTTCACCGTGTTAGCCAGGATGGTCTCAATCTCCTGACCTCGTGATCCACCTGCCTCGGCCTCCCAAAGTGCTGGGATTACTGACGTGAGCCACTGCCCCCTGCCGAGATGGTTATTCTATCTCTATGTGTCGTGACTTCTTGTTCCCTAACACAGTGATAGTGACCGTATTTGTTGAGTCGATATTCCTTTGGGCAAATACGTAACAGCACATTTAACTGCCTTTCAGCCATTAGTTCTCTGCCACCCTGGGAGGAGTGGCCCTGTCCTCATTCTTCATTATTAGGCTGTGCAACTTTTGACTCTAGAATGTCTGTCATTTTGAATAGTAGTTACTGGTCTGCCCTCCTAGCTTTTTGGACATGTCCTTAACTGTTCATAACAATACCAAAAGCCTGCCTTTGCCCTTCAGAGCCATAGTCTTCAGGAAGCACGCATGGCCAGTACTGCTTTTGAGTGATTTCTTCTGCTGTGTAGCTGAGTTCTCAAAAGACAGAGATATTTCTTGCCTGTGTTGTAGCCTGTGCTATGGGTGGCTTTTCCATGGCACCTACATCTGGTGAGGAGCTTGAGCCATCACAGTTTCTAACTGAGAAACCTGGTTGGTGATGCAACAGGCCAAAGAGGGTAAGATAAAGAAGACGAGAAGGGAAATCTATGCTTTCTGTGTCTTGCAGCACATGCTGTGGATAGATATTAGTCATTGATTCTTGGTTATTTCATTGCTGTCTCCAGAGACTTGAATTGCAGCTTCTAGAGAGAAAGGGTGCTTTGCTCAGCACTTGTTTCAGAAGGAATGGATGTGTTTCCTAGAGAAAATACATGTGCATAACCTGTGAGGTGTACAGAGTGTTATGATCTGTATCATTCATCACAAGCTCCTTCACCAGTTCCCTCAACCTTCATACCGGCAATCCTGGGAGGAGGTGGCCAGGGCTGGAATGTAGGTGTTTTTACAGGTGAGGAAACAAAGGCACATGAAGCACCCCTCAGCCAGGTGGTAGGAAAACATCTTTGAACTCTCTCCCCTTCTCTCTGCCTCTCCTTGCCATTTAAGTCAAAATTTGAACATATCTATTGAGGCACTGTCTACCCAGTAGATCTCTAACAACCAAGGAGACCTAGGTTTTAGTGCCACCTCTAAATTGCCAGGCTGGGCTGGGTGCCATGGCACACGCCTGTAATCCCAGCACCTTGGGAGGCCGAGGTGGGCGGATAACTTGAGCTCAAGAGTTTGAGATCAGCCTGGGCAACATGGCAAAACCCCATCTCTACAAAAAAATATAAAAATTAGCCAGGTGTGGTGGTGCATGCCTGTAGTTCTAGGTACTTGGGAGGTTGAGGTGGGAGGATCGCTTGAGCCCAAGGTGGGAAGTCGGGGCTGCATTGACCTAAGATGGTGCTACTGCACTCCAGCCTGAGTGACAGAGTGAGACCCCACCTGGTCTCAAAAAAAAAAAAAAAAAAAAAAACATAAATTGGCAGGCTGTGTCGCCTGCTTCTGCTCTGGCTGACCTTGAGCAAGGCATTTACCCTTTAGAGGCTCCCTTTTTATTATCTGTCATGTGAAGGCCCTGTTTCAAGAAGGCTAAATTGACTCTCAGAATCAGGGAAGATAACTCATGTTTTAAAAGAACAAGGTGATTAGGTGACTTTGCACATAGGGGTTGCAGATAGGTAATCACAACTTACTTTGGGAGTAATTTTGTCAAACCTCCTTGATGACAAGACAACACCAAGTTTCTGGATTCTTTCCTCTCTCTTTCAGATGCCAGTATGGACAGAATAGCTTATGATGCTTATCCCTACCCACCACTTCCGAGACATTGAGCGGAAACCAGAATACCTCCAGCCAGAGAAGTGTGTCCCACCCCCCTACCCTGGTCCTGTGGGAACCATGTGGTTTATCCGTGACGGCTGTGGCATCGCCTGTGCCATCGTTACCTGGTTTCTGGTCCTCTATGCGGAGTTTGTGGTCCTCTTTGTCATGCTGATTCCATCTCGAGACTACGTGTATAGCATCATCAACGGAATTGTGTTCAACCTGCTGGCCTTCTTGGCCCTGGCCTCCCACTGCCGGGCCATGCTGACGGACCCCGTGAGTATGTCTGGGCTTGTTTTGACCAGCCCACACTCTCCTCCTCTGGCCCTGGCATGGCCACAGCCTGCATGTTCCCCCTGGACCTTGGGAATTTGGAGGATAGGAGGGCCAGGGGTGGGTGAGGAAGTAGATCTCTGCCTTGTTCAGAGTTCTGTGGAATTCTGGCTAGGGAAGAGGGGTCAACACCTGTACCACAGCCTATCTGTCTTGGTTAAATGATACTATAAGTACATGGATATATACATTCATTGGGCCTGCTGTGGGAGGGGTTTGGTCTAGGGGAAACCTGGCCTCTGGTTAAAAAGACACAGATAACCTTGAAGACTGGGGCCAGATGATCAGAGCAGAAAGCATGCTGGAGGGTTGGGTCAGGATGGGGCTTCCCAGTGAAGACAGTGCTGGAACTAGGTGGACTTGAAATTAAAGCCACATCCAATTCCAGGAACCTGCATGGAAATGGCCTTCACTTTGCTTGGGCGAGGTGCATCTTTTCCTGAAAAGCTGGACAAGCCTGTTTCAGGCCGCAGCAAGTGCCTCTTGGTGAATATCTGTGGGTAAAGCAGTAGTGGTCTGCTCAATGACTTAGCTAAATATACCAAGCTGCGCACGTGGCTATTGAATGTTTGTGCACCCTGATATTAAACCCTCTGTTCTGTTCCTTTTCTTGTATGGGAAAAGCAAGAGAATACATTATTTGATAAAGACCTCCTGTGGCTTGTTTCAGTACGTGGGATGTGTGTGTTTAAATTAAGAGAGGGAAAGCACTGCTACTACCAGTGACACTGGCCATACAGATTTTGTTTCTGTGATCCCCAGGGAAAGTGCAGTAGTGATGATGATAATGGGCCTGAGCTAGTTCTTGTCTCAAAGGGCTCCATTTCCTGCCGGTTCAGGTGGTGGATTATTATTAATCCATCCCAAAGGAAAGCAGCTTTCCCAACTCAATTACATGTCAGCCACTGGTCCAGACAGCATCTCTGTTCATGCGCATGCCTCAGGGAGACCAAACACACCAGCAGGCAGGGGCCTGTTGGCCTAGTATTTAGCACTGCATGCGGAACAGACCTCACCTGAGGGAAGCCATGTATATGGGTATAATCCTAAGTGTCCCCAGACACAAGGATATGAAAGAGCTTTCCCAGCAGCATCTATATGGTCATGCTGAAAATAAGTTAAGGATTTATTCAGAAATGTTTATGATACCATTGCTATTGGGGATATAGAAGTAAAAAACATGGCTTTGCTTATTTCATAGTTTACTGTCTACTAAACCCCAGATACTGTTCTTACCCTCAAGATGCCCTCTGTCTAGAAAAGACGGGTGACGATAACCCTGTGTGATGAAGGTTTGGCAGAAAGAAATGTGGATTGCTGTGGGAGAACAAGGGTGGGGAGATTAATCAACCTATAGAGGTGACTGCTTAGAGGAGGCGATGCCCAAGCCAGCTCTTGTCCAAGCAGTGGACATTGAGGACAGGAAGGAGGCAGAGGGAGCAGCTTGCACAGAGACATAGGAATGCAGGAGCGTGGCTCCTCTAGGCACCAGGAGTGGTGGGAACTTAGGAAGAGAATGGATTTAGGTTGGTGACATGGGTGAGGTGCCTAAGGAGGAGGATAGGAGGGGCAGTTTAGGGCCCCTAAGGATTTTCAACACATCTTAAACAAAACTGTCATTTTACAAGTCTCACTCTGGCAGTAGTAAGGAGGAGTGGCACTGGTGTGGGAATAAAATGAATGGCCATGTTTCCTGAGTGCCCGTTCTGTGAGAGATTGCTTTCTGAGCAATGGCTACAGCTATGAGCAAGACAGATGCAAATTCCTGCCCTTGTGAAGCTCACTTTGTAGTGATGGGGTCAGGTAGGAAGGACATGATTGAACAGGGTATTTTGGAAAGTGGTAAGTGCTTTAAAGACAATAAGACAAAGTGACCAGGATGGTGTGCTGTTGACTTTCTGGGGCAAAGGGGGACTACTTTAGATCAAGGTGGTCTAAGAAGGCATCTCTGAGGTGATGCCTTTTGAGCTGACCTGAATGACACGAAGCTACAAGCCAGGCAAACGAAGATCCAAGGGTAGAGAAAAGAGTAGATTCAAAGGCCCAGAGACAGAAACATGCTCAGCACATCTGAGAAACAGGACTAGGACCAGGGTGATCAAAACATGGTAGGTGGGGGTAAGAGTGGTTGGAAGAGGTGAAGAGGGCCTCAGAGGCCAGATTGTGCGGGGTCTGGTAGGCCTCATGAGAACTTTGGATTTTATTCTAAGTGCAGCCGGCAGCCTTCAGAGAGACAGGGTGTGATCTGATTTGCATTGTGCTTGCAATGGAGGTTCAAGGCATTACAAGTAGAAGCAGGGGCACTAGAGGTATTGCAGTGGTCCGGGCAAGACATGGTGGTGACTCGGACCAAAGTGAGAGCAGTGAAACCAGCGAGAAGCTGTTGGATTTGGAGTCTGTTTTAAGCTACTAGTTTTCAATCCTGCCTGTACCATCTCTTGGAGAGCTGTTTAAAAGTACTGATGGCTGGGCCCCACCCCCAGAGACTACTATAATTGGTCTGGGGGCAGGGCCCTGGGTATTCGAATGCTTTAGAGCTCCCATGTTTCCCTCACATTTCCCTCTCAGGCCAGGCCTGAGAATGCAGTTCAGAACTGACAGAATGGAGAGAGATTGGAGAGTGTACCTTCCAGAGCCAGCTAGAGCAGCTTGGGGAGCACTGGTGTCCGTTATTGCTTTTGGAGGATAAATCAAGGCTTATGTTCTAGTCAGACTGCCACTATATTATGTGCAAGCAGAGATGCTAGATGGGCAGTAGATAGTCAGTCTGGAGCTGATGGAGGATCAGGGTTGGAGAGAGTGTGTGTGGAGTTCATTGGTTTCTGGAAGGCATGTGAAAACAGGGAACTGGATGTTGGGCAGTGAGAGGGGAGGCTTCTGCCATGGCATTCCCACTGCCCTCACATACATGGGTTCTTTACCCACCGCATTGAAGCGTACAGCCTTTCCAGGGACCTTGGCCAGCTGGCCCTTGCAGTGGATGCAGGAGAGCATGATTCTCACTGTGGTGTGTTGCCAGCTTCCAATCCCAAAGCAGTGAAAGGCACAGACTGTATCCTAAACAACAGTTAGCTTCCCAAAGGTGTATTTTGCTAGTAGCCCCAAAAATAACTGGCCCCAAAAATGAAGAATTTGTCAAATATCTACCAGTAGTAAGGGAAGCAACTGAAAGTATGTTCTATAGATGTGCCTTATTTTAGGGTCTTCATGCTACCACCTGCCTCTCCCCATCCCCAGCACATGATATCTCGTGCAAAACCCACTATGCAAAACAGAGAGGTGGGGCTGCAGAAGTGGGATCTCCTAAGGCACTGTTGGGGCACCCTGGGATTCCAAGGAGCAGAGTTGGAAGCCCAGGTGATAAGCAGGTAAGTTAGGGGTTCCTTATTAATATTGCAGAGGAGTCTTTTTTTAGAAAGTGGTCACTGCAGAGTTCTAAGGAGTTCCCTAATGGGATTATGTTTTATATCTCAAGAATTCATGTTGCACATACTTTTTCAGAACAGTTTATATACAAAGGTTATAAGCAATGTATGCATTGTGTATCACTTTGGTTTGTTATCATTACTAGTTTAAAAAAAAAGAAATATATATATATATAACCTTATGGTCTCCCTCAAGCAGTTACTTTACCACTTTCAGCTTTGAAATAATTATTCCAAGTGTAACATCTGAACAATTGCAACCACCATAGCCTTCTGGACCATTTATCAGTGATTTACTCCAATGTAGCAGTAGATAGGTCCACATAGAGCTTGAAAAGAAAAGGGAAGTGGGAAATGACTCACAGATGTGTAAACAGCCCCCTTGGAGGTGAGACAGTCGTTTGAGAAACAGGGCAAAAAGGACAGGTCTCTAAACAGAGGGAGGAGGACAAATGGACAGAGGAACAGGGCAGGTGCCTCACTTGACAGGCAGGCTGGCCTGGAGGCAGCGTGGGTGTGGGCAGGAGCACAAGTCAGGCTCATGTTTGGTCTCCTGACACCTCCTTGCCCACTCTGAGGTTGTGTAATGTCATCATAGGGGCTTTCTGTGTTCTGGAAATACTAGACGTTTAGAAGTCTAGAATGGCTCCATGTGTCCTGAGGAGGCAGCGTCTTGAAGACAAACTAGACTCAGAAACCCTTATCTTACTACCCTTCTCTCTCTTTTCCTCATTTCTCGGTTTCACCACCTTTTCTTTTCCAGATTCCTCATTCTCTGAGCTCCCTCGGGAATCCTGAGGGGCTTCTTTATTTCTGAGACAATGTCTGTCTCCCAGAAGATGCTTAAACCTGACAGATGTAGATTGTTTCTTTTTGTCCCAGCTGCCAGGAAGCTCAAAGCCAAGTGTTACACAATCACAGTAATTGTATAAACCCTTATGATCAGCATATTTTTGCCCCTCCTTTTTTGGATCTTATCGTTTATTAACTTCATAAGTTATTTCAAATCTGAGACTTGAGAAAAGGAGGAATATACAGTCATGTGTCACTTGATGGGGATAAGTTCTGAGAAATGTGTTGTTAGGCAATTTGACCATTGTGCAAACATCATAGACTGTACTTACACAAACCTAGGTGGTACAGCCTACTGCACACCTACGCTGTATTGAATAGCCTCTTGTTCCTAGGCTACAAACCCATGCAACGTGTTACTGTACTGAATACTGACTGTGGGCAACTGTAACACGATAATATTTGTATATCTAAACATAGAAATGGTACAGTAAAAACATGGTATTATAATCTTGAGGGACTTGTCATTGAAACATCATGATGTGCATGACTGGATTTATAGTCAATTTAACCACATTGTTAAGGAAAAGAAAATTCATCTGTCTGCTTGCTCCCCCACCCCGACCCCTCTTGAATCCCACTCTGTGAACACCTTGCTGTAAACAGACCTCCATGACTATCTCAGACCACTACCAGCCACTGATTTTCATTTCAGCTGCCAAAAGTCATTGAGTGGAAATATTGGGGCTCACTTCAAACGTGCAATTGGTATTCCCTTCTGGAGTCTCTTTCAGCAGCCTTACAGAGCATGTGCTGTGTTCAGAGCCCAGGTGGCAAGTATTTCCTGGAAGGGTAGCATGGCAGCATGATGTTGGACCTGTGGGAACATAGAAGAGGAACAGCAGGCCAGGTGCTGGATGCAGCCAGAGAAGGGCCTTGCCCATCTTGCCCAGAAGTATTGGCACATTCACTGCATCAGGTTAGGGGACTTGCCTGAGGGTCCATTGGAGTATCGTGCTGCATTCTCCCTCATGCCAGGCGACTTCTCACCCCTGCCCTCAAGCAACTTATAAATCCAAACAGGAAAAGCTTTCTGGCTCCAGAGGGAGGAAGGCAGCCCATTTGGGGACCAACTAGCTACCTTTTACTTTTCTGTGGAGGAGACACATGGCCAGTGATGCAGGCCTGGGGTTGGTTACCATGCTCCTGAGAGAGCTGTTAGAGGGAGTTTCTACCCAGACTGGTGGGTGTGCACAGGCTTTGATCCCGTGGCCCTGAAACAATTTAAGCAGGTTTTCATTCTTGTTGCTTGAAATGGATGGAATGTTGAGTCCTTGAAATTATTGGCATTTCTTTAGAACCTGTCTCCACTACTTTCCATTGTTTCTTTTTATATTATCATATTATCCTAGATACTTATTGAAACAGCCTTAGTATCCTAGGCCTGTTTTGATCTTAATACTAGTGTGCTGGGGTAGTTGTTGGTGGTAGAATGATGTTATGACATCAGGCAATTAAAATAAAGTCTTTTCCAAGTCACTTAACAGAAATACCTGGTAATGATATGTTTGTCTTCTGATAGTGGCATGGGTTCTAGACTTGGATTGTCTGGGTCAGAACCCTACTTCTGCCACTTATTAGCTGTGTTACCTTGGGAAGATGCTTGACTCCCCTGCCTTTGTTACCTCATGTTTAAAATGGGGAATATCACAATCTCTACCTCATAGGTTTGTTGTCAGAAGTAACTAACAAAATACAGTTTTGTCACAAAGCATTTGGAACTATGCCTGGCCTGTAAGTGCTCAATAAATGTATCATTATTCAGCTTGAGTTTATTGAATACATTCTTCATGCCAGGCCCTAAGCAGTTTGCTGAGCTACAGGTTGACAGATGTTGTCTTGTCCTCCAGGAATGTCCTGTAATGTAGGAGAGATGGTGTGTAATTAAATGATGTGTTCCATACTATACATACAAGCTGTGGTAGCACAAAGGCTAAGTAATGGGTTCTGCCTTGGGTGTGGCCTGGGGCCATGAGGAAGTAGCAGAGAAGATGATCCCTGGGTGCATTTTAATTTGGGTGCTAGTAGCAAGGAGGTGCCTGGCAAGTTGGAGTGGGTGAGGGTTTGGTTGGTGCTTAAATGGAGCCCCTGAGGGTAGAAAGGAAAACTTAGAATGTTGCCTTTGGGAAACTCCAAATAGACCACAGGGAGGGACTGTTTACGGAGGGAGGTGGCACTGGATTAGTATTCCAGGGCTGAGATATGGTGGCCTCAAGAGCCCTGCCCAGGAGCTGGGACTCTGGTCCATGGTCCCTAGGGAGCCAGTGAAGGTTTTAGGCCAGGGGAATAATGTGATCAGATTTCCGTTTAAGAAAGTTTACTCTGGAAATTAGTGGGGAGAAAGAATAGAAGTGCGTTGCAGGATTTGAGGGACAGACTAGAGGTAGGAAAACCTGGGAGATGCTCTAATAGTCTGGGGCAGATGATGATGGGCTGAACTAAGGCATGACGGTGGCTTGGAGGGGAGAGCATGGGATTCAAGGCACAGTCTGAGGCAGAATTAACCTGGTAGAGTGAATGGGATGTGGGGAAGAGGATTAGAGGAATTGGTGGTGATTACTGGATTTCTACCCCAGGTGACAGGGTACATGGATATGCCATGGGCCAGGAAAGGGAGACTTGAGGGAACAGTTTGGGGAGAAAGCAGCAGGTTCCGTTTTAGCTGTGCACAGTGCCTTTGGGACAGCCAAATAGAGAGATTTGCAGTTTCAAGAGGTCTGAGTTGGAGCTTGTGATTGGAGCATTATCACTGAGTGATGGTGGAAGTAGAGTTGAAGATTGTCCAGGAGAGAGTGCAGAATGAGCAGGGAAGGAAGGAGTCTTGGAGTGAAACCCTGAACCCTGAGGAATACCAGTAGCCTGGATGGGTGGGATTCCAAGAGGAGGGAAGAGGCACAGCCCCACAGACAGGGAGAAGGACAGTGAGGAGACCCCAAGGAAGACAAGGGCTAAGAATTGACTTTTGGATTTGGCCACAGTGAGTTGCTCAGTGACCTGGTGAGAACAGTTCCCTGGTATGGAGGGGACAGGTGCATGAACAGTAAGAGAGAGGTCAGCAGAGACATCAGGTGCACAAGGCTTCAAGCAGCTTAGCTATGAAAGGGCAGGGAGAGCTCAGAGCCTGCTAAGAACACAAGGAGAAAGCTTGGAGGTAATGGTATGGGGTCCCTGAGGGCCAGGATTGACTTGAGCCTCATCTTCCAAGACAGTGGGTACCTGTGAGTCCAGGGACAGTGAGGCAGTGAGATGAGGAATATGAGAAGGATTTAACCCTAGCAGCCTTAATTTTCTCCAAAATAGAAAAGGAAGTGGGCAGAGGTCAAGGAAGGTACTAGAAGTTTGGGCTACCTACTAAGGGGAATGGCTGATGGAGGCACATCACACCCTACCCCACCCCTAAATACACACAGGTGCACATACAAGTACCATTATGTTCCTTCTGCACTGAAAACTCAGAGCTCTGTGCAGAGAATGTGGAAGGAGTTCTGCCATGACTAGAGCAGAAAAGCTTTAACAGCTTCTACACACTTATTTTAAAACAAATTTAAATTGGTTCCACTGTGGGGCCAAATATATATTTTGGAAGCTTTATGATCTGCTTTTTATGAGCCTATAGATTTTTTAAAGTGTTTTTTCCGTAGTACAAAGAGAAAAGACTTTAGGAATATGTTTCAGAATGTTGGTAGTACTTGTCTTGGGTGATCAAATCAGAGTGAATTTTTCCTTTTCCACTTTTTCATCTGTATTTTCTTTCTTAAAACCATGAACAAGTATTACTTTGGAAATGAGACAGATAAAGTCAGTGCATTTTGACCTGCTAGGCTTGCAGCAATGTAGAAGCTTCAAGACATCCCTGTGGAGTGTGTAAGAATGTGGGGTAGGGGTATAGGCATTTCTCAATAATGCAAGCATGACAGCAGTGACAAAAATGTCTCAGGCCTTCAACCTCCTGCTGTTTGTCCAGGATTGTAAAGAACAAAGTTCCTTACCATGAACTAATAACAAAGAGCTCTGAAATCTGTGGAGATGAGCCCAAAAGAGCATAATATACATTTTAAAAAAGAATGAAACAAAAAGTTGCCTGAGGCAGAGACTGGAAAGTGTATGCATCAGACTCCTCAGTCTCGGGGGCTGGCCCAGCTGCTCTCTGGCTCTGAGAGGTGGGCTCAGGTGGTTGGATGGGTGGGGCCCTGCCTGAATGGAGATGGGCCTTTTGGGAGATTTATGCAAATGGAGTCGCATTGTGGGGCCACATGTTTAGAAAGGCTGAGCTGCTGAATGATGTCTCTACTCATGGTCTGGAATAAATAGGCCGTAATGAGAATACCAAACAAGAGCTCTGATTCCCTTTTATGGGTTACAGGTTTCCTCTTGCAGTCTTTTATACAGGGTCCCCTGGGGCTTACAGTACATTCTGGTGGCTGGGACCTTCTTAAAAACTGGGACTAAACAAAAAAACCACCTGGGCCATAATTTAGGAAAACTCAAGCCTCGTTGCTTCATCTCCTTGGGGGAAAGGATGTTCCTTTGCACTTTTTCTCTTATACACATCACGATAGTAACTTCTAGTTGTGGTTTTCTGGTTTTAGGATCCACACAGTTGCCCAAACTCAATTACTTTTTACATGAAAGAGAACACAGCTGGGGGCAATGGCTCACACCCCTGTAATCCCAACACTTCAGAAGGCCAAGGCAGGAGGATCGCTTGAGTCCAGGAGTTCAAGACCAGCCTGGGCAACATAGTGAGACCCTGTCTCTAAAAAAAATTTTTTTTAATTAGTTGGACATGGTGGCTCGTGCCGGTAGTTCCAGCTACTTGGGAGGCTGAGGTGGGAGGATCAACTGAGCCTGGAAGATCAAAGCTGCAGTGAGCCGAGATCATGCTACTGCACTCCAGCCTGGGCAACAGAGCAAGACCCTGTTTCAAAAAAAAAGAAGAGAGAATGAAAAATAAGGCCCTTTGGGCTTGAGACCCTGTCCTCTGCCTGGACCAGTGCCCTTCCCAGGCCCCCTTGGAAATCCACTTATGTCATGTGGTCTGGGCCCTGCCTCACCTTCATGAAACCTTCCAGACCCTGGCCCTTCACCAGTGCCTCACTGGTGGCCCGTTGGATATCTCAAGGTGAGACAATAATGACATTTTGGTTACAAGCCTCAGGAAAGTTGATCATATTCCTACTTTGGATGGCTCCTCAAGTTTTTTTTTTTTTTTTTTTGCTTGTTTTTAATGGATCATTTCCTTTTTGCAAAAGCCACATGTTTCTAATAGAACATTTAATAAATATAGTCAAGAAAATTAAAAGTACCTGTGATCCTCCTACATAGGGTCTCACTATGTTGCCCAGGCTGGTCTCAAACTCTTGGCCTCAAGCTGTCCTCCAACCTTAGCCTCCCAAGTAGCTAAGATTATAGACATGTACCACCACACTTTTTTTTTTCTTATTTATATGTATGTGTCTATATATATATAATCTGTTATAGATGTTTCCTGTGTCAATAATTGTGTATTTTTATGGCATATTTAATGTCCAAAACTATTCTAACTGGTATTGTAGATACCACGTGGTCCTTGCCCAGCAAAATGTGTTTGCTTTTAAACTTTCTGTTGTAGGCTTTTCTGACATCTGACTACATTTTGCAGACCAGAATTTTTTTCTTTTTTAACTTAAAAAAAAAAGTAATGAAATACTTTAGAGAGTTGAAAGAGTATAAAGGACCTCATTTCCACCCCACTCTCAGTCTGAGCCTGCAGCACTGAGGTGCGCTTGCATGTGGACAAGTGGTCCTTCAGACTTTCTCATTGCCTCCTTGTCTTCTGCTCCTTGTGAGCCTTTGGCTCCTCATCCTCAGTGGGGAAGCACGTCATTGCTCTGAATGACAGGTCAGCCAAGTGCTGCCCATCTCAGGAGTGAATAGGTCCTTACTGAGGCAGGAGAAGCAGAGGCTTAGCAGGGGAAGGGCTGGGGCCCAGCAAAGAGCCATGTGAAGAGCAGACGACAGGAGATCTGTAGGCCCACCTCTAGGTCCGTGCTTGAACTGATTTTCCTCCCAGGTGCTCCTCTCCTTCTTAGTATCCACCAGGATCCTCCTGGCCTTCCTAGGATCCCCTCTTTCAGTCCTCCTGCCTCCCTTTAGCTCCTGATGCACTGGTGGCCATGCCTTTCACTAGGTGCTCAGCCTCAGTAGCCTTATTGCATCTGCACCTGTCCACCCACCAGCTGTTTGAGGCCTGGGCTCCCATCGCTTCTTTGTACTTCCCACAGTGTTTGGCATGGTGTAGACCTTCAGGAGAGAGTTGTTGGTTGACTTGTCTCTGCAGTTTTCTTAGCTGGAATCTTAATCCACTGTGAGTCATTTTCACAGTGCAAGACAGAACCACAGCTCCCTTGCATTTCCAGCACTTAAAGATTTTTCTGTTTCTTCAGTGGCTCTTCCCTTCCCAGAATTCTTTTATAGGAAAGGTTCTGACACCCAGTCTTCATCCCTTCTGCCCTGGGAACCCCTCACTTGGCGTGTTATAATCCATCAGTCCAACTCTGGGGATACCAGGGGTGCTCTATCTGAAACTCCAATTTGCCCACCCTAATAAACCGTACTCTCACTCTGGGCCCATGCAGGATGTGGGGACAGTCTTAGTTTCTGTCCTTCTGACGTTGCACTGACTTCCCTGATTGTGGTATCTCATGGGTGCCTACTGAGAAGTGGAGCTTGCTGTGAAGTAGACCTGACACAGGGGCCATGGCGGGAAGAGTGCCCCAGTCCAATGCCATAGCTGTAGCTTGACCTCATGTCAGGTGTGGTTCTTGTTTGGGAGCTGGGCCAAGCAGGCAGAGTTCACAGGATGGCACATCCTTGGCTCCCTGTTGTCACTACTTTCACCCCTTTGCTGGAAGCTGCTGGATCTTTTACCTTTCACTTTGTGTCATACTGTGTACCAGGCCAGGGCATCTGGTGCTGATCAAGGTAGACCTAATCATGGAGTTTCTGGTCTAGCACAGTAGCTCTCAGCCCTGGCTATAGAGTACAAGACTCTGCTAGGGAGTGTAAAAAATGCAGACATCTGGGCCATACTCCCTGGTAGTTTTTTTAATAGTAGTGCTGCATTAGAGTCTAGGCATCTGTAGTTTTTTAAAGCTGCAGCATTGGTGCCAACACCAGACCCAGAAAACAGACCACCATATTACTGAGCACTTTATCTGTGGCAGTACCATCTGAGCCCTTTCTGCAAGTTGTCTATGTCTAGTTTAACCTTCTCAGTAATGCTGGGAATTAGATAAGATGAGTCCTGCCTCACTGATTAGGAAACTAAGGCATAGATAGGCCCACCTGTCAGTGGGCACACCACTCGCAAATGTAGAGCTCAGATTTAAAGCAAGGCCAGGGGACTTCCAAGCCAGCTCTAACCCCTTGTGCTATGCCACTAACTGATCTTCTCTCTTACTTCTTGGACCTGTATTCCCAGCTACCTTCCTAGGTGTCCCTCAGGCACTTCAGACTCAGCATACCCTAACTGAACTGATCAGCTCTTCTCAGAACTTCCTTCTGCTCTCTTAATGGCTTTGACGTGCCACCACTTACCAGCTGCTAAAAATGGAAACCCTACTGGGGCTCATCTCCTCCCTTTTTGTTACCCTCTCCACCACCCAATAACAAGTTGGTTCCCTACCATCATTTGTAGATTCACATCTCAGAATTTCCTCTCCACTTCTCCCCCTCCATCCTCGTAATTCAGTTTTTCCTTACTGGACCATCAACAATAACCTCCTACGTGGTGTCTGGAATTTTCATCTCTCCCTCTTCTTATCTGATCCACATAACACAGGCAACTGAGCTCTCTTCCTGAAGCACCAATGTTACCTAATGGCTCTAGGCTACCTATAAAGAAAAATCCCATCCCAACCTGGCATTCAGCGCACCACATGGGCTGACCCCGGCCTATTGGTCCGGCATCCCTGCTGACACTGCATACGCACAGCTCGGCACACTGATATTCTCCCTGTCTCCCAGATATGCCATGCTCACCCTCACCTCTTTGCCTTTACTCATGCCCTCCTCTGCTGGAATCCCTTTTCTCCCACAGCCTTTTCTCCTAGCCAGCCTCTATACATTCCTCAAGACAACCCTTGAACATCACGACTTAAAACTCCTCTGATTCCCCTGGTTAATTGGCTGCTGGCTCCTCTGTGCTCCCTCAACACAAATACCTTCCACAGCATATAACCCCTTTTACTAGAATCGTTTGTCAGCCTCCAAAACACTATAAGTCTTGGAAGCAGGGACCTCGTTTGATTCCTGAGTCCATAGCAGTGAGCATGAGAGCACAGGGCTCAGCACCAAGCAGGCTCTTGGTGAAGGTTGGTTATTAAGACCCTACTTAGGCCTGTGCACTGCCTGTTTTCCTTCTGTTTGGATGGGTGCACAGTCAGAGCAGAATCTTATGGCATTTCGGCTCTGCCATTGGCTCTAAAGAACGCTAAGTATTCACAAGCATACTCCACAGGTGGAAGAGCAAATCAGAGAGCAGCTCTGGCCAGACAGCAAGTCAAATACCTGAGGGCAGCAGCTCCCAGTTGCTTGTGGATTCACTAAGAACCAAATATAGATTACCAATTATTCATAACAATACCACTGGTAAAAATAAAACTTAATCCCAGCTAACAACCCATTAAAATGTGGAGCTGCAAATTTTGATCTGGGGAAACTGTTAGACATGATGCTCACCAGTGAAACTTAGAAAGGGAGAAGCTGTTATCAGGAAATTTAATATAGACCAAAAAATAGTCAGCCAAATCCTCGCTGTTATATAGGAGAGAATGGATTCAATGAAAATAATTTCAGTAAAATGAAAATACAAAGTAATCAGGAACAATGTCACTGTTTAGTGTAGAAAATTAATCAAAGAATTGGCTGGGTGCGGTGGCTTGCACCTGTAATCCCAGCTCTTTGGGAGGCTGAGGCGGGCGGATCATAAGGTCAGGAGATTGAGACCATCCTGGCCAACATGGTGAAACCCCATCTCTACTAAAAATACAAAAAATTAGCTGGGCATGGTGGCGCGCACCTATAATCCCAGCTACTCGGGAGGCTGAGGCAGGAAAATCGCTTGAACCCAGGAGGCGGAGGTTGCAGTGAGCCGAGACTACACCACTGCACTCCAACCTGGGCGACAGAGCAAGACTCTGTCTCAAAAAATAAATAAATAAATAAAAACAAACAAAAGAAATCAAAGAATTAATGTGGCCTAATGGCATTTCCTCAGAAAAATTTTTGGTCAATAAATATTCCTTAATGTTGGCATAATTCTGAACACAGAGTCCACATGTTGTTGGTATCAAAGTGTCCTGTCCGTGTGTGTGTGGTTGCTGCTTTCAAATAACTATCCCCATTGTAGAATGTTAGAGCTGATAGAACCCCAGCCCAACCCTGATACCTTTCATCTTTCCTACAGGGGGCAGTGCCCAAAGGAAATGCCACTAAAGAATTCATCGAGAGTTTACAGTTGAAGCCTGGGCAGGTGGTGTACAAGTGCCCCAAATGCTGCAGCATCAAGCCCGACCGAGCCCACCACTGCAGGTACACTCACTGGGGCTCACCTTCTCCCTTCTCCCACTGTCCTGCCTCTCTCCATCCCCGCCAACACGTGCCTCCTGGAGTAGTACACACTTCCCCAACAGGGGCCAAGTCAGCATCGGGATTCCAAATGTCCCCTGCTCTGGGCAGAGAGTGATCATTGTGAGTCTCCTTCCAGGTCCCTGTGAGCCCTCTAGATTGCAAAGAGCATTTGGTTTGGGCTCAGGACACCTGTCCCGGGACTTGGCTCTGCCACACCTGACATAGGACCTGGGCAGGGCCTTTGTTTTTATATATGTGAAATGGAGGGGATTCCTGCTTTTCCTACCTCACAGCTTTATTACAAGGGTACCATGAGAAAAAGCTTTAGAAAATCATTCTGTGAATGTCTAGGACTTGAAATGAAGGGGTTGTCCTTGAATGAAGACTTTCTTTTAAAACTTCTAAAGGTTATGATAGTTGCAGAATTAAACCAAAAAAGAAAGCCATTTCCCCATCTTATCTGTGGTCAGTTTTCTATTTTGTTTTCAGGTTTCTTTATTAAGTTTTTCTGATGAGAAGACATCTAGCTAAAAGTTGTACTTTATTGGCTGGGCACAGTGACTTACACCTGTAATCCCAGCACTCTGGGAGGCCAAGGCAGGAGAATCACTGGAGCCTAGGAGTTCAAGACCAGCCTGGGCAACAAAGTGAGTCTGTGTCTCTACAAAAAAATTAAAAAATTAGGCCGGGCGCAGTGGCTCACGCCTGTAATCCCAGCACTTTAGCAGGCTGAGGCGGGCAGATCACCTGAGGTCAGGAGTTCGAGACCAGCCTGACCAACATGGAGAAACCCCGTCTCTACTCAAAATACAAAATTAGCCGGGCGTGGTGGCACATGCCTGTAATCCCAGCTATTCGGGAGTCCAGAGCAGGAGAATCGCTTGAACCCGAGAGGCGGAGGTTGCAGTGAGCCGAGATTGTGCCATTGCACTCCAGCCTGGGCAACAAGAGTGAAACTCCATCTCAAAAAAAAAAAAATTTTTTTTTAATTAGCTGGGTGTGGTGGCACGCGTCTGCAGCCCCAGCTGCTCAGGAGGCTGAGGGCAGAGCATCGCTTGATCCCAGGAGTCCGAGGCTGCAGTGAGCCAAGGTTGCACCACTGCACTCCAGCCTGTGCAACAAAGTGAGACCCTGTCTCTAAAAAAATTTTATTTATTTATTATGAGACTGGGTCTCACTCTGTCACGCAAGCTCATAGCTCACTGCAGCTTCAGACTCCTGGGCTCAAGCAATCCTCCCACCTCAGCTTCCAGAGCAGCTGGGACTACAGGTATGCACCACCACACCCAGCTAATTTTTTAATTTTTTTGTAGAGACACAGTCTCACTTTGTTGCCCAGGCTGGTCTCAAACTCCTGGGCTCAAGTGATCCTCCCACCTCAGCCTCCCAAAGTGTTGGGATTACGGGTGTGAGCCACCTCGACTGGCATACAAGGAAACTTTAAATGCTAAATTACAGAAATACAAAAATATCACTTGGTCCCCTTTTCAGAGGGTACGTGTTTGGTTGGGGAGGGGTTATAGAGGAATGAATCTGCTCCAGGTGTTGGACATCATCCTTGTCAGGCTTAGCCTGTGGAGACATTTGGGTGTGTGAGAGATCTGAACGACGATTTCTGCCTGGCGTTGCTGCCTGTCTTTCAGAGGAGAGTGGCCAGTCTCCAGCACTCAGATTCCGGAGTCAGCTCCCCAGTACCTATGTGCTGTGCCCGCGGCACCTCAGCCTGCCCTGCCTCAGCATCAGTCATCTATTTTCATCTTTCTGCTCACCCCTGGAAATCGGGATTGCTGCAGGCATGGCCTCCCTAGATAAAGAAATTAAGGTTCAAAGGGGTTAAGTGAGTGCTTCAAGGTCACACAGCAGTGAGTACTAGAGACAGCTTTGGGTCCCGGCAGTTCTGGCTCTAAGTCCAGAGAGGGCTGTTTCCACAGGAACTCTAGTTTGGGGATGACACATGTAACTTTATGTAGTTGTATGTATGTTTTTCTGTCTGAAAGAGAGAGAGCTGCAGACCTCCTCAAAGCTTGAGGGCGAGGGCTGAGGAGCCTGGGCAGGGGCCTATGGTGATTGCTAGCTCCTCCGGGGTTTCTGTCTGTGGGTCAGCTTGCTTCTGAGATCTAATTCAAGGTTTGCCTCCTGTGCCTGAGATGGAGGCTTCAGTCTGGTCTTTTCTTGCCACTCTTGGGCTCAGGAGCCAGCTGTTTTCTAACCATCACTCAGATTTTTTTAAAAAAGCTCAGCTTGCTTATATGGTTTCTCAGGATAGCCCGGTATGGTGGAGCAGACTCTGGCCTTGAAGTTGGAGTGGTTGGTGTTGGAAGTTCAGCTGTGTCGCTTTCTACACTGTGGACCTTCGGCCAGGTGCTGCATCTTTCTGAGCCTCAGCTTTCTCCTCTGTAAAAAGGGTTGTTTCTTTGTAGTTTGTTGTGAGGATTAAGTATGAGTAACTGTGAGTCACCTAGCTCAACAAGCGTAAGCTATTGCTAATAGAAGAATGTGTATGGAGTTAGGGATGTGCTGGGTTTATAAAGGCTGGACCAGAACGGGGAGGTGTTAACTTTGTATTATAGAAAAGAACTTTTGGTGATTCTTTTCTCTTCTTTCCCTGAGCCCTCAGCTGCCTCCACCGCCTGGCATTTTCCTCACTGCCTCCTCCTTGCCTCTCTCCCCAGGATGATCCAAGGGAGGTATTCTTGTGTGCTAGTAAACAGATCAGCTTGGGCAAAGCAAGAGCTGCTGATTCGGATGAACTAAAATGAGGATGCCTGTAGAGTTGCCTGTTTCTGCCTCAGAAATGCATGCTGACAGCTGCTCCTTTGTGATGGTGCGTGGTGGCCCAGGCCATCTGGGGACCCACAATTTTGGATAAGCAGAATCCCCAGCATACCAGACAGACTGGGTTTGTTTATAGTCGTTGAGCCCAGACGCTGCCTGCCTGGTTAAAGTTGATGTCGACCTTGCCCGCTCAGGCGAAGGTGCATGTGTGCACATGTGTTTGCGCCCAGCATTTTAGAATTTGAGACTGTCTCCATTCCCTTGTCTCTGGTGGATACCACAGATACACCCAGACCTTGGGCCTGTAGGTGTTCCTTCCAGCCCTATGGTATGTGGTTGGGGCTTTCCTTCCTGGGAGAAGCACTCTGAAACTCCATACTCTTTCATCCTGGTGTCAAATCTCCTGTTCATAGGGATCATGGAAGCATGTGGAAACTCTGTGGGAGGAGCCATTTATGCTAATGTGGATGGCCATGGCATTTGGCTTATGCTTTCAAGCTTGTCCAACCCATGGCCTGTGTGCCACTTGCAGCCCAAGATGGCTTTGAATGTGGCCCAACACAAATCTGTAAACTTTCTTAAACATTAGGAGATGTATGCATAGACTTTTTTTTTTTTTTAAGCTCATCAGCTATTGTTAGTGGTAGTGTATTTTGTGTGGCCCAAGACAATTCTTCTTCTTCCAGTGTGGCCCAGAGAAGACAAAAGATTAGACACTCCTGCTAGGTTCTTCTGCATGAGGAGGGAGAGACCTCTAACTTTGGCAGCCCCCCGCCTCCACACCCCAGACACCCACACTGAAGTTAAGACAGTCCTGGCCTGCTTAGAGCCCCTGACAGATTCTTGTTGTTTTGTCTTTCTCATGGTTATGATTACTGAGAAAATCTATGTAGCACTAGTATTGTTTTTAAAGCATTTTGTATACATTTTTGATGCTCACAGTGACCCTAAGAGATCAGAGTAATTCTGCTGAGGCTGATTGGAGAGCCTAAGTTTCTTTGACCAGAGCCCAAAGTGAGGACCTGCTCTCAGATCCCCAGTTCTTTCCACTCCACTGCAGTGTCCTTCCCAAAATCGTTTCTGAGCTGGAGCCAGGATGTGGTGTAGATGTCTTTTTTGCTTATAATTTTAGTCATAGCCAATGAGGGGTAAAATGAAAACCTGTGTGTGATGCCATGGCTCACTTAGTACCTTCTTGCTGTTTTCTTATTATTTTCCTACATGAGCATCCCTCTGATGTAGTTGAACTCATTTTCCAGGCCTGCTCTTTCCTGTCTGTGGTGTCAGAGACTTCATTCAGCTGACCCTTGCTAAAGGGGGCCCTGGGCTTGGCTCTGAGCTCGGCTCTGAGCTTATAGAGGTGGATTAGACCTGGCCCTGGCTCTAGGAGCCTCCCACCCAAGCAGGGCAGGCACACTTCTCACCATGATACAGTTTGGTAAGTGCTGGTATAGGGAGAGACAGAATCCCCATGGGATGTGGCTATGTTTCCATGTTGAACCATCACCCAGGGTGAGCAAGAGAGCCTCGGCCAGCTCCTTTGGGGATGAGTACCAAGTAAGGGCCCTCATACCTCCCTGGAGAGGAAACACATAAGCCCCAGAGAAACTGAATACATATGAGCCAGTGAGCTTGGTGGATTCTACCAAGGTTTCGGGCCTGAAAAAATGGTAGGAAATCTGGAGGAAGGGGAGAAGGGAAGCATCTGCCTTCTTCTACAGTGACGACAAAGAAACATAGAAGGGGCCTGGGAAACCTGGAAGGCCAGGACGCAGATACCTCCATTTAGGGCATTTGGTCTTTTCTGTGATTGTTATTGCACACTTGGTCCCTGTGCCATGGGAGCTCACCAGCTTACAGCGTCTCATCCACGAGACTCTGGAATTAGTGCCAGAAAGGAATGCCAGGAGAGGACTGTGGACGAGAAGGACCCTTAGAGGATAGGGTGGATTTTGCCAAGTGGAAAGGATGAAGAAAGGGCCTCAGGCATTGAGGCCATCCACAGCCAAAACGGGGAAGATGGCTGAGCAAGTGTGTGGAAGAGGCTCTTAGTCTGTGAACTGTGAGCCTTCCTTGGCCTTGTGTTTGGGCTGCCCTGCTATGCCTAGGGAGGGAACACTGCTGAGCCCCCTGCCCGTGTGCATGCAGTGGGGGCTGGGAAAAGGGCTGGCTCTGAGGTGATTGATTCCCTGTGGGGAGTCAGGAGTTGTGGGGGGAGGCCCACATTTTTTCTTCCTCATGGCAGATGGTGCCAGAGGTGAAACAGCAGGGCAGGGTGGGGTATGTCCTTCACTGCCCTTCAGCATCTGCCTCTGGTCCCTGTCCTTGGCTGCTCCAGGCTCCAGCCCTAGCACCCTTCTGGCCTCTGTGAGCAGCTCAGCCTCTGAGCAGTGCCTCCAGCCACGTGGGATGGGCCTCACCCCACCCACTCTGCATACCACCTGGCCCAAGGAGAGGGGTAGCGCGGGTTTGGCATTTCATATCTTTGAAAACAGGAAACTCGGGTACCAGCATTTTAGACCAACACTTGTGGCCCTCAGCAGGCTGTACTCACTCTCCCTGCGGTGTTTATTTTTCTAATTTGGAAGCCCAGCGAGACTCAGCCCATTGGGAAACCCAGCTTCCTGCTATTCACGCCTTGTCTCCAGAGAGGCTGGGAGGAGAGGGAAGAATAGCTTTGCTGTAAGAGCTTGTTTAAACTCTTGGGCAGCTTTCAGAGGATGTCCAGCCACTTGGCACCTCTCTGCCGCTGAGCCAACGCTGTCTCAAGAGCACCCACTTGGAAACCCTTTTAAAAATAAGTGCAGATGAAAGAGAAACTGCTCAGGAGCCAGGAGCAGAGAGGTGGTTACCCTCAGGAGTTTGTTCCCCAGATGGGAAGGGGATTAAGAAACCTAGAGGTGCTGGTCTCTGGAAGAACATGCCAGAAACAGGCTCTGTGGAGGGAGCATGGCACCTGGTACCTGAGGCCTAGGATGCAGGGAGTACTCACTCTGCACTGTCTACTTATCTGCACTTTTAAAATTGTGTACTCGGAACAGGCGTTACCAATTTAAAAATATATATTCTGTATATATACTTATATGTATATTCATGTGTATTTTTAAAATTGGTAACAGAGAGAGAGAAACAGAGTGGCTAATGGACTTGCTGGTACTTAGCTTGCTCTTTGTTACCTCCATGTCCCTTTTGTGTCTCTTTTTCTTACCTTGCCCTCCTGGTCCCCAGGGAAATTCTGGAACCAGGCCAGCGTGTCTGAGATATGCCCATTCCCAACATGCCTGTGTTAGTAAGGCCCTTTGAAGTTGTGGAAAAGAGCAAGGGTGGAGACCAGTATGAATCCACGCATCGTCTGAGCCAGGCACAATATCTGTCTCATGTATTCCTTATAATAAACTTATTTTGTACAGAAGGGAAACTAGAGGCTCCGAGTTAGCCAGTTTGACCAAGGTAGCTCAGCGGACTCAGGTCTGCATTGCCACCGAAGTTCATGCAAGGCTTTGAAAAGCACACATCTTCTCCTTGGGCTACGAGTGAGCACCGTGGTGGAGGACTCTTTCGGGGTAGTCTTTGCTTCCAGGTTCTGGAATCCAGGGGACAGCACACCTCTAGCCCAGCAGAGCTGCTCCTGTGCTTTCCCTGTCCTTCCAGCTGGTCAGCAAGAGCTTAGCCAGCACTGTGGTGTGAGTGTGATCCAGCAAGGCCCCAACGCCCAGCCCTTCCTCCAGCGTCCACCTGCCATTGCCCACTCTGCACTTTTTCAAGAACCCAAGGTAAAATTAGTTATGGAAGCTAGTGGAGAGGAAAGCTGGTGTGAACTAAGGAACTTTTTTTATTTTTATTTATTTTTATTTTTAGTTGTCAAATGATCCTTTATTGAAATGTCGTCCTTTGTGGTTCTAAGTAGCTGGGCACTCCACCGCACCACTGTTGATGTCATCTGTGATGTCATGAGGGTGGCGGCCACCAACTTGGCAGCCCACAGACTGGGCAGTCCCCAGAATCCCTTTAATGGTTCCAGAGAGTTGTCTGGCTAAAGGTCGGTGCCGCATCTGTAGAGCAATGTTGATCAACAATCTCATCAAAGGTGGTATTTCCGGCTGGGCACAGTGGCTCACGCCTGTGAGCCCACCCAGCACTTTGGGAGGCCGAAGCGGGGGGATCACTTGAGGTGAGGAGTTAAAGACTAGTCTGGCCAACATGGTGAAACCCTGTCTCTACTAAAAATACAAAAATTAGCCTGGCTTGGTGACACATGCCTGTAGTCCCATCTACTTGGGAGGCTGAGGCAGGAGAATTGCTTGAACCCAGGAGTCGGAGACTGCAGTGAGCCGAGATCACACCATTGCACTCCAGCCTGGGCAACAGAGCGAGACTCTGTCTCCAAAAAAAAAGTGGTATTTCCGCTGTGTTTAACATTTTTCTGTTTCTTTCTGTCTCACGGCAGTTCCTTGAGGGCTTTGATGATCAGGGCAGAGGCAGAAGGTACCATGTCAATCTGGGCCTATCTGTTCTGAATAGTCAGTTTCACTGTAAGCCTCAGACCCTTCCAGTCACCAATTGCTTTGGCAGTGTCATCACCAACCTTTTTTGGGGACAGACCTGGGCGGCGGGTGCAATCCTGGGGGCCCACACAGGATGGCACTGACTTAACTCCTGGTGTTCCTCAGCTATACAACTTTGATCTCATTGAGGTCAAACTTCAGCAGCATGGTAGAGGCAGCTGGTGTTGGATGAACCCAGATTTGGGACAACCGAAGAAGGTTGCACCTTAGCTGCCTCCGAGCTGAAAGCCAAGAGCTTTTTTTTAAAAAACAAAAACAAAAATAAAACTTATTTTTAGAGACAGGGTCTCACTATGTTGCCCAGGCTGGTCTCAAACTCCTGGGCTAAAGCAATCCTCCCACCTTGGCCTCCCTAAGTGCTGGGCTTATAGGCATGAGCCACCATGGCCAGCAGAACTAAGGACTTTTTTTTTTTTTTTTTTTTTTTTGGAGACGGGGTCTTGCGCTGTCACCCAAGCTGGGGTACAGTGGCACAATCACAGCTCACTGCAGTCTCCTCTCTCCACCCCAGGCTCAAGCGATTCTCCCGCCTCAGCCTCCCGAGTAGCTGGGACCACAGGTGCACACTACCACACCCGGCTAATTTTTTTATTTTTGTTAGAGACAGGGTCTCGCCATGTTGCCCAGGCTGTTTTGAACTCCTGAGCTCAAGTAATCTGCCTGCCTCGGCCTCCCAGAGTGCTGGGATTACAGGCGTGAGCCACCACACCTGGCCTTGAACTAAGGAACTTTTAAAAAGGAAATATAATTGTATTATTTCAAAGCTTTGTTTATAGCATTTCAACCTGTTTTGAACAAATGATGCCCCCAAAATAATAAAAAGGAGACTAGAATTCATTAAAATAATGAATTGAAAAAAAATTGTCAATGAGCACATCTATTGGCTGGTGACCTAAATAAAGAAACAGGCAAAACTGAGAGAGTTTATTTGGGCCAACATTGAGGACTGCAGCCTGAAACACACTTCCAAGTTGCCTTCGTTCAAGCAGGTTTTTGGGGGGTTTTTTAACTTTTATCTTAGGTTCGGGGGTACATGTGAAGGTTTGTTACATAGATAAACTCGTGTGATGGGGGTTTGTTGTACATATTATTTCATCACCCAGGTATTAAGCCCAGTATCCAATAGCTATCTTTTCTGGCCCTCTCCCTCCTACCCTTCACCTTCAGGTAGACCCCAGTGTCTGTGTTCCCATCTTTGTGGCCACATAGTATTCCATGGTGTATATGTACCACATCTCTAGTCAATCTGTCATCATTTAGGTTGATGGGCGTTTAGGTTGATTCTGTGTCTTTGCTGTTGTGAATAGTGCTGCAATGAACATTTGCATGCATGTGTCTTTATGGTAGAAGGATTTCTATTCCCCTAGGTATATATCCAGTAATGGGATTGCTGGGTTGAATGGTCGTTCTGCTTTTAGCTCTTTGAGGAATTGCCACACTGCTTTCCACAATGGTTGAACCAATTTACACTCCCACGACAGTGTGTAAGTGTTCCCTTGTATCCGCACCTTTGCCAGCATCTGTTGTTTTTTGACTTTTTAATAGTAGCCATTCTGACTGGTGTGAGATAGTATCTCATTGTGGTTTTGATTTGCACTTCTCTGATGATCAATGATATTGGGTTTTTTTTTCATATGCTTCTTGGCCACATGTATGTCTTCTTTTGAAGTGTCTGTTCATGTCCTTTGCCTACTTTTTAGTGGGATTGTTTTTCTCTTGTAAATTTGTTTAATTTCCTTATAGTTGCCAGATAATGAGACCTTTGTCAGATGCATAGTTTTCAAATATTTCCTCCCATTCTGTAGGTTGTCTGTTTACTCTGTTGATAGTTTCTGTTGCTATGCAGAAGCTTCTTAGTTTAAGTAGATCCCATTTGTCAATTTTTGCTTTTGTTGCGATTGCTTTTGGTATCTTTGTAATGAAATCTTTGCCCTATGTCCAGGATGGTATTGCCTACATTGTCTTCCAGGGTTTTTATAGTTTTGGGTTTTGCATTTAGGTCTTTAATCCATTTTGGGTTGATTTTTGTATATGATATAAGGAAGGGGTCCAGCATCAACCTTCTGCATATGGCTAGCCAGTTATCTCCAGTACCATTTATTGAATAGAGAGTCTTTTCCCCATTTACAAGCAGGTTTTTAAAGGGAAAAAGGAGCGGGCTGATACAAAGCTGTTTGACAGGAACTCTCATTGGCTTACAGAAATAACATTGATTAGTGATTGTCTGTACATTGTTGAACTATAGGGTGTGTGTCATTCCATGGTTACTTGGCATCAGTCTAGAGCCCACATAGCTAGTGGCTTCAAGAGGTAATTATTTGCTGGGCACAATGGCTCATGCCTGTCATCCCAGCACTTTGGGAGGCCAAAGCAGGTGGATTGCTTGAGCTCAGGAGTTTGGGACCCACCTGGGCAACGCCATCTCCATCAAAAATACAAAAAAATTAGCTGGGTGTGGTGGCGTGCACCTGTGGTCCCAGCTGTTCGGGAGGCTGAGGTGGAAGGATTGCTGGAACCCGGGAAGTTGCAGTGAGTCGTGATCGCACCACTGCACTCTAGCCTAGGTGACAGAGGAAGATCCTATCTAACACACACACAAAAAAGGTAATTATTTATCTCAAAGGGGGGTGTGAGACGTGACTGCTGTCACAGGCTGTCTTATTTCAGTGCCTCTCTAGGCCTAATCATTAAACGGGCTCATATTCCTCAGATAAAAAGTTTTTTTTCTTTCTCATGGCAAATGAGTCTTTCTAAACTTGAGCTTTGGGAAGCAGTTGCTTTCAAGCCCCTAGTAGTCCTGGACGCTTGTTTCATATTATTACTTTGTATTGTCCAAAGCGGGAGCGGGTTTGTGCTTGCTATCAAATAAGCTTGAAACAGGCTCAGCCGAAAAATTATCCCAATAATGTTAGAAATGTGCAAATTAACGAAATGATCTAGTCGACAGTTAAGCTCAAATGATTTTTTTTTTTTTTTTTTTTTTTTTTTTTTGAGACAGAGTTTTTGCTCTTGTTGTCCAGGCTAGGGTGCAGTGGCACGATTTTAGCTTACTGCAACCTCTGCCTTCTGGGTTCAAGTGATTCTCCTGCCTCAGCCTCCCGAGTAGCTGGGATTACAGGCATGCACCACCACACCCAGCTAATTCTTGTATTTTTAGTAGAAATGGGGTTTCGCCATGTTCGTCAGGCTGGTCTGAAACTCCTGACCTCAGATGATCTGCCCACCTCAGCTTCCCAAAGTGCTGGGATTACAGGCAGGAGCCACTGCGCCTGGACTCAAATGACTTTTCTGCTTGCTTGCTTTTTTTTTTTTTTTTTTTTTGGCTCAATGGATGTCATCTTAGAGCCGAAAAGTTCTTGGAGCTGGGCTTCCTGCTGTCCTTGACCTTGCTCTGAAATAGCCCTCTCTTCTGTCCTTTGTCCTTCCGTGGTGGAGGTACCTGGCCCTCCCTGGTAGCACCTCATAGTGCTTCTAGAACTTCCACCCATCCCTTGGTGGTTTGGTCTTTTGGGGAAATAGGTAGCAGCCATTCTCCAAATCTTAGCCCACTTGGTCAAGTTTTTGAAACTGCTTCATTCTTTTTCTCTCAGGAAACCAAATTGTAAGCCCCGTTACTTCAGGAGAACAGGCTCTTTCTTAGCCATGTCAGTTCCATCCTATGTATGTGTTAAGCTAAGGGGCTTTGGAGAATGACTCTGTACCCCTGTTTGGAATGACTGCCACCCCTGGGGTCCTGACCCTGCCTCCCAAGCCCCACGTGACACACACCCAGCAAAACCCCTGGCAGTGCCCAAAGAAGCCATTTCAGAGGAGTGGAGCAGGAGCCATGGGTTCTGCGTTCCCCCGGGGCCCTCCCAACACCATGGGGACGCCCTAAAGGTCTGACCTGTGGGCTGTTTCAGTGTTTGTAAGCGGTGCATTCGGAAGATGGACCACCACTGTCCCTGGGTCAACAACTGTGTAGGCGAGAACAACCAGAAGTACTTCGTCCTGTTTACAGTAAGTCAGCTTCCAAATTCTGCCCCGCCCCATGAAGCAATGGAGCACTTTGTTCCTTTGGAAATTCTCAGCATTCACGATGTTCTTTACCGCTGTTCAGAATACTGCCTGGCCCTGTAGATCTCCGCCTTCCTGCCAAAGATCTCTCTGGCTCAACAAGTGCCTGTACCTAAGCCCTTCACTTGAGTGTTTAGAAAATTGATTTAAGTTGATTAGCTATGAGCAAGGGCTGTATTCTGGGCTCCCATCCCAAGTGTTGGACCTAAGTAGCTCAAGAAGGCAGTTTGGGTGATGACCTCAAATCCTGAGCTGCAGGTAGGTGGAGTCTACTTAGTGCAAGGACTAGAAGGGTCCTCAGCAGTCAGCACCTGGCTTTTCAAGGGAGGAGGTACAGCAGGCTTGAACCCCGCTCCCAGGCAGCTCAGACTGTCTGGAGCCCAGGTCATGCCTGGTGACGGGCTTGCTTCTGTTCTGGTTCCACGTACTCCCAGAGATGGCTGCTTACTCGACCCAGGGCTGGAGGGTAGAGGGATCTGTAGGGAATCGCTAGCTGGCCCTCTGGTCCCTCCTGGTCAGGCCTTGGCCTGGCTAAGTGTTCCTGAGTGGCAAATTCTGAGTGCCTCTGTCCCGGGAGCCCGTGAGGTCAGAGGATTCTCACAACAATGGTGTCTGCACTGGTTTCCTGTTTCAGATGTACATAGCTCTCATTTCCTTGCACGCCCTCATCATGGTGGGATTCCACTTCCTGCATTGCTTTGAAGAAGATTGGACAAGTGAGTATGTGCCGAGGCTTTCCTCCCTGCTCCAGGGTGGGTGTGTGACCTGAGTTGGGGTGGGGAGGCTCTTTGTTTCCTTCATGGTGCCAGGGGCCAACCTCATTTTATTAAATCTCCTGAAAGCCTATGGACTGAACAGGGAAGAAATGGCAGAGACTGGAATCTCTCTTCATGAAAAAATGCAGCCCCTTAACGTCAGTTCAACAGGTAAAGTCGTGAGTTGGACAGACAGACCCTCTGGACTGAGCGTGCCCAGGGAGAATGCAGGCCCCAAGCAAGCACAGAGGCCGGTTCCAATGCGTGGGAGCCATGCTGGGAGAGAAGTTTTGTTTTCTGTCTTTCCATGAGGCACTTAAATCAAAGATCATTTTATTCCAGTCTTGCAGAGATTCATTTTTTACCTTCTGGCTAGGACATGGAGTTTCTTTATTAATTTGTTTGGTTTTTGTGATGGTGTTTTTTAACTGCTTACACTGATAATCGTGAATTTACATTAAGATTGTAGATAATTCTTCCTGCTTTAGAGGCATCCCACTGAAATGTGCAAATACTGAGGAAGAAACTCCAGCCAGAAGATTGCACAGATCCTGAAGGAAAACAATAGATGCTGGAGGAAAAGAAATAAGAGGCCACCTGCTGGGCTGGCTCTTTCACACTCACAATCTGTGAGACAAATGTCTTGAGCAAGGAACATTGTATTTCCTAAGCTTTTCCCTCCATGGGCCTCCTTTTTTTTTTATTTCACTGTCTTTAGAACTCTTGCTCTTCCTGTACATGCTGACTTCTTCCCACAATTCTGGCATAAGTAAAATGGCAGAGGTCAAGCCAGCAGACAATAGAGAGAGGAGAGGAGGGTAGGGGTGAGTGGGTATGTGCAGAACTTGCCATTCTGCATATCTAGGTGAGTCGCCAGCAAGTTCCTGATCACTTGGTGAGCATTCTGAAGTACATGCCTTCTGCTAGGCCTGGGGAACCAGATCTACTCCAGATGTGGCCTTGGTGACTTGACAAGGGAGTCCAATTAGGATATTTTATCATCCCAAACACCTCCCACCTTTTGTCAAGTTAACAGACTTGGGCAGGTGATAGGGGTAGCACAGACTGTCAGTGAGGCAAAATGTCCCTGTCGTTGGAATGGTGCTGGAAGTCACCATTGCATTAATGCCTACTGGGAGCCAGGAATGGCCCAAAGGTCTTTTTGAGCAGTGCATTGTTCGCCCTTATAACAAGCCTGCAAGGTAGGAGAGATGCTTCCCACTTTGCAGATGACAAAAGCTGTGGCTCACAGAGGATGAACAAGTTTCCAGGATCACTCAGCTAACAAGAGGGTCTGCCGTTCAAGCCTAGGTCTGGAGCAAGATTTTTAGCCCTGTCCAGTTGACTCCAGTGGTCAGGGTCCTCCCAGCCGTGCTCTTGATTAACTGTGGTCAAAATTCCTGATGGAGTGGGCTTCAGGCACCCAGCTTCTATGGCAGCTAGGCTGGGAAGGCACAGGTCAGTCCCCAAAGTTGAGGCCTGAGAGTTGACTGTATATGACCATTACTGCCCTCACTGCTCAGCCCTGGTGGAGCTGTTGGGCCATAGGAGCTGGTGTGATTGGGGGCAGAGGGCTGTCCCCCAGGATTAGGGGACTTTGAGTTGATATTTAAAGAAGGGTAAGGAGGTGGTTCTATACTCCCTGATCTGATTCCTACCTCCCCAACTCCATTGGTAATTCCTGGGGCCCAGCCTACAGATGAATGATGCTTGCTGCTTTGCAAGGAGGGAGAATAGGCCATGGCCCTGGGCTCTTCCACCAGCTCCAGGGCAGCAGAGGTAGGTAAGAAGGAGGTGCTTTGTCCAGCAGGCACGCCCATGTGCTCCTGCCAGGCCAAGGCCGAACTGTGCAGATGTTCTTTCATGAATTCTTAAGTATTCCCCTGTACAGAAAGGAAAACAAAATCTCAGAAAGCCCAAACTTCTTGCCCAGATCCTTTTGTTGTCAGGCACTGTCCCAAGGCTGGTTGTACAGCAGTGAGCAAAACAAAGTCTCTCCCCTCCTGGAGTTTGAAGTGTAGTGGGAGAGGCAGCTATCAAACCAGTACAGAAAGAAACAGGTAATTCCACAATGCAAAGGACAGGAAAGACACAGGGGCCGGAACAGAATATTAGTATGGGCCTTATAGTTAGAGCTCATGACCAGGAATTGGTGCCAGGATGTGTACCTCGTGGTGTCTGCCAGATGTCAGAGCCTCTCATTCTCCCCAACACCCTGCCCAGCCCAAGGCCACCCATACTTGTAGCCACCCACGGCCAGCCCATCAGGCTGGTGGCCACCCCAACCAAGCCCTGCCCCACAAGGAGCCAAGAAGAGAAATCATTCTGAGTCATCGATAAGTTCCCAGGGAAACCTGAGGAGATATGTATTGTAGATGAGATGTTTCTTACCTGTCACCCACATGGTGCTTGGTATCTTTCCAAGCTCATTCCCACATTTGACCTCCCTTGCCCCTCCTGACATTCCCATGGGGGAGCCAGCAGGACGGCTTGGATGGAGTGCTTACTCCCTTAATTCCCAGAATCAATGAAGCCCGACTCTGCCCTCCAGGATCTGATCTTTCCAGCCAGGGAAACAGGCACAAGTATGGAAGCAACGAGAAATAAACCACAGCCCAGGCTCAGCCAGCATGGGCAGCTGCACTGAGGCACAGAAGTCCTTAGGTGAAGAGTGCCAACCAAGGGGCCTAGCCTGTCTGTCAGCACCATCTTCCAGGCCTGGCATTTCCCAGGCCACCTCGCTTCAGGGCCCTCCCCTCCCTGCTCACCCCCACCGTCTCCACAGCACCTTCGCTTTTCTCTTCCTTGCGCTGGGTTTCTGACTTAGACTTTGTTCACACAAAAGACTCTGCTGCTTAAAAGCAAACCGTACCTCTAGTCAAATCTCACTGCTTCACAGTGCAGTGGGTGGAGGCCTGAAGATGGCGGGACTGGCCTCAGGTCCCCGGGGCTGGAGGCCAGGACAGTGAAAGCGCCTACTCTGGGCCCATGCCTCTTTGGTCGACTCCCTGGCCTTTGACACTGATGGCCTCGGTGCTGCAAATGTCCCTGGGAGCGGGGGCAGTGCATTACCTCACACTGTGGTCAAGGCTGAGCCCCAGCAGTTCAACTGCTCCTGCCAAGCTTAAAATCCCAAAGCCACCAAGTGATCCTCCACAGCTGCCTGTGAGCTGATGGGGCACAGAGGGGCAGCACGTCATACAGGAATGCCCAGAAAACCTATGGCCATAGCAGGACTGGACAGGCCTCTCCACCTGTGTACCTGCATTGTGCTCTCTGAGGAGAGGAGGGTCCCCTGTGGTGTCGTCAGGCGTTCATGCCTCACTTCAGAGGCCTTCCTGGGCCCTTCCATGTGTCAGGCACTGTGCTTGGCATTGGGGGCGGTGAACAAGGAATGATTTGTGTTAGGGAAGGGAAGCCCTGGCTGGGGCCTGGCCTGGTGAGGAGGCCTCCCTGAGGGATTGAGAGATAGCCAGTGTGGGCCAGGATGATTCTCACCATAGCCTGGAGGCCAGAGACCTGTGGCACCCAGGAGGAATGAAGGCCTGCAAGCAGGAGGCAGAGTGGGAGCCCAGTGGGGCGGTGAGCCTGGGCAGCAGGCAGTGGGTGACAGTACCAAGCTCTGTGTGCTGCTTCTCTTTCAGAGTGCAGCTCATTCTCTCCACCCACCACGGTGATTCTACTCATCCTGCTGTGCTTTGAGGGCCTGCTCTTCCTCATTTTCACATCAGTGATGTTTGGGACCCAGGTACACTCCATCTGCACAGATGAGACGGTAAGCAGGCGGCTCTGCCCACCATTTCCACACCTGGGGATGGGGAGGACCCAGGGTCTGTGTTGCTGGGAGAGCTGCTCACAGTCAGACTGGAGCCCAATGGTCAGGCCCCTGGTGTGCAGGGCACAGTTCTTTGTTTGCAGTTACACTTGGGTCGTCTTCATCCACACACAAGTCCTCCAGCCTTAGGGCAGCCATAGGAGATCACACCAGGAGTGTGGCCCAGCAGCCGTGGCTGAAAGGCTGCCTTTACCACATTTCCTTCCATCCCCCCATGGCAGGTCTTCCTTTATACTGTACTGCATTAGACACTCCACTAGGCACTGAGGGCACCCTTCCCATCTGGGGGCCACAGGCTTGAAATAGAATGGTTGACAGGGTGCCCTAACCTAGCTGGGACAGGCAAGTCAGCTTGCCACCATGCCTGGGTCCTGAGGGCAGAGTCAGGAGACAGGTCTGCCTTGAGCCCCCAGGGCAGCAGGCTTTTACCTGGCCTCTGGGTCATCTCTGTCCGGCCCAGCCCTGGTCCTCGTCCGCTGCCTTCTCCTCACCCCCACCATCACCTCCCATCTGCCCACAGCACCTTCGCTGGAAGCTTTGAGGCTGCTGGCTGTGCCAGACTGGGGCCTACTCCCTTGGTGCCCCTACTGCTGTCTCCTGACCTTCCTAAGGTGTCTGAAAACCTCAAGGTGGTCAATCCCTGGCTGCGATATGGGCATTTCTCTGGGGATTTACGTAGGAAGAAGGGGCGGCACTTAGCCCTGGGTGTGAGGAACAAGCAGAGCCATGAGGTTGAGAGCCATCCCTGTACGACTCCTGGCATCCTGAGGCCCCCTCAGGGTCAGCTCTCACCAGTGGTCTAGGGCTCTGGGTGAAGCTTTGGGCCTAAGGGTAGTCAGCATTAGGAGCAGGCTCTTAGGACGACAACATCCTCCCACTGCTGCTGGGCGCCTTCCCCTGTGGGCTTAGAGGAGCACATGCAGAGAAAAGAAGGGACAGTGCTGCCCACTGCCAGAGCACCATTGTTCAGGTCTTTCGGTAACTTTTAGAAGGTTGCGGGGCTTTTGGCAACTTTTTTTCTTTTATAAGAAATGATGATGTCGTTGCAAAAGAGTTTCTGTAAAACTAGTAGCCAATGGTATAGATCCAGCCCTGTATCCAAGCAGTAACCATGACCAACTTCTCTGCGTAAGATATACAGGGAACCTGATGGGGATTCTTTCAGGACCTGCCTGCCATTGGGATACTGCTGGGCCATGGTCTGGGGGAGCCAGAAGGCAAGCTCTCACGGCCCCAGTCCTAGCCGTTCTTCCCTGAGAAGACCATTCCTAAAGAGAATTGTGTTGGAAGGAAAGGAGAAAGCTGGAGGGCCATGCCCCACCTGGGAAAGGGTGTCTTCCCCTTGCCCTGTGCCCTTCCCAGGTCCCTAGGCTGTAAAGAAAGACCAAGACTCAGCTGTCCTCCCAGCACCCCTTTACTAGAGACCACGGCAGACAGACCCCTGGCCAGGCTTCTGCCAGGCTGCTCTTCTCCTGTCCCTCTGGGCAGGGGCCCCGTTCTCAAGCCCTGCCCTTTGACCAGCTCCATCTGAAGAAGGGAGAGGGGAAGGAAGCAGCTCTTCCCCCACCCCCAGTTTTTTCCTGAGACTTAGCAGGGGAAGCGGCGCCGGCTCCGTGACAGCTGCTGCGTAGGTCTGCGCCATGCTTCTCCCCAAAGGAGCCACTAGGAGGACCTTTGCCATGCCATGCTGGCTGGCCTGGCCATGCCACCCTCTAACCTGTACTAATCCCTCCTCCTTCCTCCTCTGGTGACTTCTCCCCTCATTCGTGGTCTGTCACTCCTATTCAACCTTCTCAGTTTGTGTCTCACCAGGCCCACTAAGCGGCGTGCTGCTTGATCCCCCAGGCTGGTGAGACACACAACGCCAGAGCAGTCATTTGATTCGTTACTTTTTTTTTGTCTGCAAAGTGGTCATGGTAGCTTCAAACTTCCTAGGAACCTATCCCAAATTAATGGCCATCATTGGTTATGATGATTGCGAGCTCCCCAACAGCTCTGAGGCCTCTCATGCCAAAGCCTTCATAGCACTCCATCCACAGCCCAGCACAGAGTTTCTGAAGAGCGCCTCTGCAGAGCTCAGCAAGGGGCCAGGGCTGGAGAGACGTGCTCCTTATCTTAGCGACATACCCCGGCCTGGCATACTTAGAAGCAGCAGCTTCTGTGCTGCTGATAGTGCTTCTTTTTCCCTCTTGTGAATGAGTGCCCACCAAAAAAAGGAGAAATTTTTTTAGTAACACTTTTTATGAGAAAGATATATTATGTAGATAGCTTTGTTGCTTTAAAAAGGAAACATTTACTCCATTCACCTCTCACTGCGGACATCCCTCCCCAGAAACCACAGCAATGCAGTGCTTGACTGAAAGTATGATTGTTCTTGTTTTCAGGGAATAGAACAATTGAAAAAGGAAGAGAGAAGATGGGCTAAAAAAACAAAATGGATGAACATGAAAGCCGTTTTTGGCCACCCCTTCTCTCTAGGCTGGGCCAGCCCCTTTGCCACGCCAGACCAAGGGAAGGCAGACCCGTACCAGTATGTGGTCTGAAGGACCCCGACCAGCATGGCCACTCAGACACAAGTCCACACCACAGCACTACCGTCCCATCCGTTCTCATGAATGTTTAAATCGAAAAAGCAAAACAACTACTCTTAAAACTTTTTTTATGTCTCAAAATGGCTGAGCATTGCAGAGAAAAAAAAAAAGTCCCCACATTTTATTTTTTAAAAACCATCCTTTCGATTTCTTTTGGTGACCGAAGCTGCTCTCTTTTCCTTTTAAAATCACTTCTCTGGCCTCTGGTTTCTCTGTGCTGTCTGTCTGGCATGACTAATATAGAGGGTGCTGTCTCGGGCTGTGCCCATTCTGCTAACTGAGTGACGTGACGCTGTGCGTGGATGGAATAGTCCCGACACCCTGCGGGGGATGCATGGGAAAGCCAGGAGGGCCCTGACCTCCCACTGCCCAGGAGGCAGTGGCGGGCTCCCCGATGGGACATAAAACCTCGCTGAAGACAGATGCTTACCCCTTGAGGCCTGAGAAGGGCAGGATCAGAAGGGACCTTGGCACAGCGACCTCCTCCCAAGTGGACACGGTTTGCCTGCTAACTCGCAAAGCAATTGCCTGCCTTGTACTTTATGGGCTTGGGGTGTGTAGAATGATTTTGCAGGGGAGTGGGGAGAGAAATGAAAGAGGTCTTATTTGTATTCTGAATCAGCAATTATATTCCCTGTGATTATTTGGAAGAGTGTGAAGGAAAGACGTTTTTCCAGTTCAAAATGCCTTATACAATCAAGAGGAAAAAAAATTACACAATTTCAGGCAAGCTACGTTTTCCTTTGTTACATCTGCTTCCTCTCTCACCACCCCATCTCCCTCTCTTCCCCAGCAAGATGTCAATTAAGCAGTGTGAATTCTGACTGCAATAGGCACCAGTGCCCAACACATACAGCCCAACCATCATCCCCTTCTCATTTTATAAACCTCAAAGTGGATTCACTTTCTGATAGTTAACCCCCATAAATGTGCACGTACCTGTGTCTTATCTATATTTTAACCTGGGAGACTGTTGTCCTGGCATGGAGATGACCATGATGCTGGGGTTACCTCACAGTCCCCACCCTTTCAAAGTTGACTTATGGCTATCCCATTGGCTAGAATCCACAGACACACCTAAGCCTGTGGCACTGGGACAGAATAGATTTTCCATTTGAGAGGCACTTCCTGTGTCAGTCTTGTTTGAAGGAGGTGGTGATGGTGGAGAGAGGTGAAGGAGGTAGGGAGTGCCTTCCAAGTGCAAAAATAACAAATATGATTATTGACCATCTGGGAATTCTCACACATTGATTTGTTTTTTAAGCAATTGCCAGAAACCCCCTTTTTTAGCTTTTGCTTGGGGTGGGGGTAGGAGATAAGGTTTATTCAATCCTGTCCTGGGTAGGGCGAAAGTTAATCTAGCCATGTGATTTTTCAGAAAAGTAAGTGGAACATGCTGCCACTTTTCAATTCTGTCAGTGCTTCCACACGGAAACAAAATGCAATAAAATTTTTCCAAAACCTGTTCTGATTTAGCTCTCTCTCGAGGTGTTACCCTTAGCGGGAGGCCAACTATCCACAATCTACTTGAGTTTTCTCTGGTTGGGTGTTTGTTTCATTGCTCCGTCTCTTGAATGAGGATACTTTATTTTTTTGGTTTTAAAATGCACTTATGGTCCCTCTCTTGAACCAGCTTGCCCCACCAGGCCTCTTTCCTTTGCTTTCTGCAGCCTGAATCAATTCCTTTGTGCTGATGGGATCTCCTAAGAGCTTTCCTGAGTCAGTTAACTTTACCTTGCCTCTACGGTGCTATTCATGTGATACGGGCAAGGCTGAGATGCTAAGATTAAAAAAAAAAAGAATGCTGTTTTAGATCAAGTTGATAGCATTTGTTTTCCATATGCTTTTTAAAAATTTTTTCTTAATATACAGTTCACTTAGGTGTATGAAGTGTGATTGTATTAAATAACTAGAGTGGGGCTGCAGCTGTGGCCCTCCGCTACGGGGAAGAGATTGGTAATACTCCATCTTCCAGGGCATTTTTTAAAGTGAGCCAGGTTAGCTCTTTTCCCCTGGCATTTCTCAGGAATGCAGTAGATAGTGCTGAAGATGCATTGACTTTTTTTTAGTCCTAAAAATAGAAACTCCTCCTTTAAAGCTGTGCATACTATGCTCATCTTTCCAATAGAGTAGGGTTCCTTCAGATATCCTATAGGATTCTGCCTCTGGTTTTGTATAGGCCTTGGCTAGAAAGAGTCAATGTTTCTGTGCTCTCAAACCAGTTGCTCTCAGAAGGTAGGAATACCCCAAGGTTCCTGGCATTTTTCCTATTTCATTTTTGTTCAGACTGATATTTTGCTGAGAGCACAATGACTGAGGAATGTAGCCATCGTTTGCAGGGTAGTGATTGATTCCCAGCCTGGCTTCCACACAGGAAGAGAAAGCATCTCTGAGCTCTCCTCAGTATTTCCGGATGTAATGAAAGAGGACATCTTTCTACACAAAGTCAGCCCCAACTTTTGGCTTGGGCACAGGAGTTCTGATAGTACTGTTTGGTGCACTCATGGGAAATTGAACCAGTCAGTCGTAGCCACAGTCTTTCAGAGCCTGGGCTCTGGGGAGTGGAAGTGAAAAATAAAGATGTGCCTTGTTGGATTAGGTGATCCCCAGCTTGCTTTCCTTCTGTCATCTCTGTCAGGTTTGTGTTCATAGCAACCAGACTGAATATGCAAAAGGCTTAGATCCAAGCAAATCTATAATCTATGCATATTTGCATGGACTTGGTAATATCATGTACACAAAACACATTTGGGTAGAAGTGCATGTGCTAAATCTCCTTTTAGTCCTACCATTTTGTCTTCTTCATACTGTACTTCCTCTTTTTTGTTTGAGACAAGGTCTTGCTCTGTCACCCAGGCTGGAATGCAGTGGCACAATTAGAGCTCACTGCAGCCTTGAACTCCTGGGCTCAGGTGATTCTTGTGCCTTGGCCTCCTGAATATCCAGGGCTACAGGCATGTACTACCATGCCTGGCTAATTTTGTTGTTTTTTAATAGAGTCAGGGTCTCACTGTGTTGCCCTAGCCAGTCTCAAATGCCTGGCCTCAAGCAATTTTCCCGCCTTAGCCTCCCAAAGCCCTGGGATTACAGGTGTGAGTCACTGGGCCCAGCCCTGTACTTGAAAAAGCCCCAAGTATTAGCTTTTGCTCATCTGGCTAGGCCACTTAAATAGTTAGAATCCACCATCCCCTAATGCAGAAACCATTTAGGTAGAGGTAAATTAACAAACATTTTAGGCCGGGCGCGGTGGCTCATGCCTGTAATCCCAGCACTTTGGGAGGCTGAGGCGGGAGGATCACGAGGTCAGGAGATTGAGATCATCCTGGCTAACACGGTGAAACCCTGTCTCTACTAAAAATATAAAAAAATTAGCCAGGCGTGGTGGCAGGCGTCTGTAGTCCCAGCTACTTGGGAGGCTGAGGCAGGAGAATGGCGTGAACCTGGGAGGTGGAGCTTGCAGTGAGCCGAGATCGCGCCACTGCACTCCAGCCTGGGCGACAGAGCGAGACTCCGTCTCAAAAAAAAAAAAAACAAACATTTTAAACACATATGTGAGGTTGGCGTTACACAGAAACTCCTCTCTGGGGGGGCTGGGATGGGCTTTCTCAGCCAGGCTAATGGGTTTTAAATTTCTCTCTTTTCAAGACTTGCAGTGCATCAGCTTAAAGGGTGAGCCAGCCAGTAGAGGGAAGGGGCCCCACCTAGAAGGTGCCCTTAAATATCAAAGAAATATGAAAAGAGAAAGATTTTGCTAGAATCCTCCTCAAAGGTGTTCTTGAGGTTGCCAGACCAGCAACATCAACATCAGCATCACCTGAGAACTTGTTAGAAATGCACATTCTTGGTCTCCACCCCAGGCTACCGAACCAGAAATTGAGCGGGGCCCAGCAGTCTGTGTCTTAACAGCCCTCCAGGTGATTCTGACTATCAAGTTTGAGAATCCAGTTGGGGCTTGCAGGGGTCCCCCCTCAGGTGGTCCCTGATGCCTGCTGGTGATATGGGTCCTGTGTGCTGCTGGGCTCAGCATAGTGCAGTCGAGGTGTGCTGATTGTGAGACAGGCACGTGTTCCCTCCACTGAGAAGCCACTGAGACCACCTTGCCTCATAAGCTGCGGCCTCCCCAACAAACAACTGCCAAGACATCAAAGAAAGTCTGTATGAAGCAGATCCAAATTATTAGCCTGCCCACCACTCCTTGTGCATCTCATCAGTGGAACCCATCTCTAGACCAAGGGCCCTCTGGGTGAAGAACCAGCCCGGAAGGGAAAGAGAGAAGAATAGAACCAAGGGACCTCCAGATGGGGAGCAGCAGCCGGTGAGTAGTCTAGAGCCAGGGGCATTGTAGCAGCCCGGATACATGACCTGAACACATCCTGACCTTTGCTTTCTACGTGTGGGTTTCAACACCCATGTGGCTTTTTCTTGTATTCTTTAAATACGTATCTGGCTTAGGATCACCTCATAGAAGAGAAAGAATTCACAGTGAAGCAGAAACAAGCCACTGACCAGCATACTCCCAACCTGAACCTTCTTTTTCTCACCCTCTCCCTCAAGTAAACATCTTGCTGACTTGAGCAGTGTGATTGCCGTAGCAAAGCAGAGTGGCCCCTAGGGATCCCACTCTGTTGAGCACACAGGAGGAGCTGATGAAGCTGATCCAAGGAGTGATGACAAGCGCTGCAGAGGGACGTTTGCCAAAAGCCTTCTGGGGGCCGCACGTGCTCTAACACGGACATAAGGCTGCCCTGAATTTCTGCAGCCGAGGCCATATAGTCTGGTGACCAAGTATTTGGGTCCTGGCTTCAGTCTTTGGTTGAAATGTCTGCTTGGCTACGTATTACCACACCTACTACCAAAATATGACCTTGAGCAGTAACGTCTTTAAGCCTCAGTTTTTTCATCTGAAAACGGGAATGATAACCTAAATCATAAAGTTAATGGAAGGATTAAATGAGGGTGATGAATAGGAATGTATAGTGTCTGGCCTGGTATGGCTTTATAAGTGTTAGCTATGTTAGAGCTGTGCTTTTCAAACCATTGGTCACAACCGTTCATGGTTTGCAACCAGCATGCTTTTCAAGAAAAATGTTTAATGCATTACATATTGCAGGATAAGTATTGTTTTATGAAGCTTAGGGAGTTGTGTGTATACGTGTTCTGGAATGCAACAGAAAAATGTTTCCTCTTGTGGGTTACAATATAGAGGTATGAAATCTCTGATGAGGAGAGAGAGTGTTATCTGGCCAGCTATGAAGAGACACATTTGCACAGGCTGCTCCCTGAGGCTCTGGCTTTCTACATCTGATGATACGGGGAGCAGGGAACAACCTGTTCTCGTTCTGTGGGGCTCAGCTGAGTCTGTTCTGCACAGACTCTTCCTTCCTCGGGAGCCTTAGTCCTAATACATTCATTTTGGAGTGTTGGTGAGTTTGTTCACAGATCACAGCTCATGTGTCACCCAGACTGACCTGGGCCAAAAGGCCCATTACACACCCTGCAAGAGCTGCTGGTGTCGACTGTGACCCCTTTACCAGGCATCAACCATTTTTGTTCGTTCTCTTGAACCTGAAGCTAGTATTACTAGTAAGCTAGTATCCTCTGCAAACCTCAAGCTTAAGAACTTTGCCTGCAGGATCCCTTTAAATCCACACAAAACTCAAAATTGAGTCCTACCAGGAAAAAGCAGCCCTCAGCCCATTTTTATACATCAGATTTGTTTGCAATATTTTCTTTCTAGACTCAAAAGTCAACACTCCCTGAACGTTTTTGTCCACTTTACTGCTGAAGACCTCTGGTAGACAGGCCAGGCTCTGTCTGGAATACTTTATGAGGTTGGTGAGGAGGTTGAGTATAATCCAAGAGTGCCTATCTGGGAGCATGTCACATGAATGGCAAATAATCATCCTGTGGGCTCTTGGCTTCATTCCCCTTCTCTCTGACTGAGCTCAGCCTGGGCACAGTGGTGATTTGCAGTAGAACTGGAAACATGTTGGGCAGAAAAAAAGACTAGTTCTGGTTCCAGTTCTGATACATAACAAGCTAGATGAGCCTTGGCCACCGTCATGGCCTCTTGGAACTTCTGCTTTTTCCCCATCTGCCAATCATCAATACTCATACCCACCCCCTCACAAGGAGGGTATAAAAACCTATGGTCATGGCTTTGAGTCCAAGTCAGTGTGGATGCAGCCAGTCTGTCATTTTTGGGTGTCTCCTCTGTAGCCGGGTCTGCCGTATGGTGATGTCCCAGCTCTCGTGCTGTGAAGTTAAAGCCTCTTTCTCGACAGGCTGCAGATGATCACCCAGGAAGAGAATGCAGAATGCCCAAAGCAAATCATATCAGCTGGTCACTGCTTCTGTGCCAAGAAGGGAGGCCTGGCGAGGGGCCAGTCAGGAAGCAGCATGGCATCACATGCTCATGACCCACATGAAGTTCCCTCTAGACTTGTGTCAACAAGATCCATTTTCTGAAACAGCTATTTTTGTTCTGATTATAAAAGTAACATTGGCTCATTGGTAAAACTTGGACTGTGTGAGAAGTCTACAGAAATAAATACAAATCATCTAGAATTCCATCCCCAAAAGTAACCACACAGACAAATGTTCTAATGTCATGTAAAACTATATTAAACCATCTTTTCTAGCTGCATAGTGTTATAGAATCATTTGCTTAACCATCATTATTGGGCATTTCTCATTTCCAGCTTTGCATTATTATAATTCAGTGTTCAAGTTTGTATTGCATAAATCTTTGTCTCAGATTATTGATTATTTTTAAACTTTTTGTGAAATAACTTCAGACTTACAAAAATGTGACAAAAACAGTACAAAGAGTTCCCATGTACCCTTCAGTCAGTCTCACAAAGGTAAACGTTTTATACAACCATAATACAAATATAAAACCCTAGACATTGGCAACACCATACCCTTAACTAATGAATGTACCTTATTCACATTTCTCCAGTTGTCCCATTAACACCCTTTTCTGTTCCAGGATCCCACACTGCATCATTTGCGATGTCTCCTTAGTCTCCTCCAGTTTGTGATAGTTCCTCGGTCTTCCTTTGTCTTTCATGACCTTGACCCTTTTTAAAAATTGAGGTGAAATTCCTGTAACACAAAATTAGCCATTTTAAAGTGTACATTTAATGCAGTCACAATGTTTTGTAACCACCAGGTCTATCTGGTTCCAAAATCTTTTCATCAGTCTTTGACCCTTTTGAAGATTGTAGGGCAGGTATTCTGTAGGCTGTCCTTCAGATTGTGTTTTTGATGTTTTTCTCTTGATTAGATTGAGGTTAGGTATTTGGAGCAGTAGCACTGCTGAAGCAATGTGTCCTCGTTGCACCGTATCAGGAGGCACATGGTGTTGATACCTTTCATTATTGTGATGTTAACTTTGATCATTGGGTGAAGGTGGTACATGCAATGTTTCTTCCCTGCTATTAAGGTACTGTTTTTCCCTTTGTAATTGATAAGTATCTTATGAGGATATACTTTTGAGATCTGATTTTTTTAACTTAGAATTTATTCAAAAGTCAAGAATCTTAAATCTCTGAGATGGCGTGGGAAGAAAAAGTGCTAGATACACAGAGATCTTTCTTGAGTCATGTGAATGAGCAGTGCCCAAGCCCAGCAAACCCACAGCAAATTCCCTTGGCTTCCAGAAGAGATGGAGAAAGCAGTGCCCCCAGTGGAGGGTCAAAGGCCTCTGTGCGGGGTGTTGTGGGCCTGGAGAGCTGGCCTGGCCATGTCTTTACCTCCTCTGGGCATCTCCCCACCCCAACACCCTTTCTGTGGCGTGGCGGCTGAGTTGCAGCCGACACCCAGAGGCAGGTGAGTTGACAGCTTGGAAGAGGCTGCAGGGTGGATCTGCTGCATGAGCAGGCCTGAGCCCAGCCTTACCTCCCCACAGTGGTCCTATGTGCCCTCCGGCTGCCTACTGCATGTTGGCACTTGCTGTACGAGCACCCGCTTCTTCACCTTGCATGCTGTTTGTGTCCTGCACTCTCTCCTTAACCCCATTGTCCTTCTGCTGTGTTTGCAGCCCCTATCTACCCTGGTGGGAGTGGCCAAAAATATTTTGGAGGGGGTCACCAGTTTGTAGTGGCCTCAGAGGATGTGTGGTCCCTCTTATGCCTCAGCCACTCATCAGCCTAGCCCCTGCCCATCATCTGGCATTGCACTTGTGGAAGGAAAGAAGGGGAGGGCTGGGTGGTGGGTGGAGAACACGTCAGTCCACCAGGCAGGCCCTGCTTGCTGTGTTCCTCCATGCTGCTGTCCACCCACGCCCCAGCAGTCCTCCGAGGGACCTCCCGGGGCTGACCTGGGCCACAAGAGACTGCCCTCTCAGACCCCATCTTACCCATGCTGTGGATGCCCCCCTGCCACTGCTATGCTATAGCTGGGGGTGTGTATGTGAGCTGTACAGCCCAGCACGACGCTGACGATGTTCTTCATCCCCTTCTCCCTCCAGGGCATTGAGCGCCTCAAACGAAAGAACCAGCCCAGGGAGCACACGGGGAGCTGGCAGTCAGTAAAGGAGACCTTTGGTGGGGACTTCTCCCTGAACTGGTTCAACCCCTTCTCCAGACCGTGTCAGCCAGAGATCCCCAGTGACAAAGACATGGTGCGGCAGGTGACATCGCTGTCAGACACCGAAACAATGGAGGATCCATCAGAGGAGACAAAGGACGAGGACTCTGTGGAGGTGACAGATGAATAGATGCTGCTGTGGGGAGAGAAGCTAACACTAAAAAGTGCTGTCAACCTTCGTCCTGGGGTTTTGGCTAAAGGGGCTCATGGGCATGGTGCGCTCCCAGCACCCCCAGCGCTTCCCTGAGCCACTCACTTGGCCTTGCCATTTCCTGTAACCCCCTCCTTCCTCTCTCCATGTTGGGCCAGGTCTGGGGGTCGGGAGTAGGCTGGGGACATCAGAGGAGGATGGGGGCTTTCTCAGCGTTCATCTAAGAAGAGTCTGCACTGAGAGGACTCATCAAGAACCATTCTCCAAGACTGGGTGGCTTTCACATTCTCCGCCCAGCAAAGGGAGCTTTTGAACAGGGCATCCCAGGGGCAGAAAAGAGCTTGCCTTTGGCTTTCCCCAGGATTTCTGTCTTCTCTTGGGAAGGCTGGGGCCCTGGCTCCTGGCTTTGAGAAGTAAGGTTGTGACAGAAGGACCGGGCAGGGCTTGCCTTGGGGACCTGGGTTGGGACACTGACATCAGGGGAGACTAGCCTGGAAAGACTGCAGAGCTGCCAGCCACTCCCTGGAAAGGGCTTCCCCATGCTGCCTGCCGAAATTAGGAGGTAGAGGTGGCTGCCACATCTACCTGCAAGGGCCAGGCATGGTTCAAAGAGGACCCCGCATTAAGCTCTACACACACATGTGCAGGACATGCCCAGCATGGACAGGGCCAGAGTTAAGACAGTAGCACCGAAAATGAGCCCCCATTCCACAGACACTGGAGTCTTCACTGAGCGAGACAGCTGGGAGCTGTCCTGCCTGTGGCTACATATCTAGTCATTCACAGATGTGGATACGGGAAGGACCTCTTTGGAGCTACTGGGGACTCTCTAACCACTCCCATGAGAACTTAATTGAATGTTACCTCTTGGAGGAAGTCTAATAACACATGTAGGTAGAACTGACCATAAACCCTGCTTGTATGTTTGAGGCCAGTTCTCCCAAATTGGTGCCCATCTTGTCTCTCTGAAAAGATGGGTGATGGCCAGGGCCTGCTGATTGATGAATCAGATGAATCAGGAAGATAGACAAACACACACACACACACATCCTACCAGGATGAGTCTGCCCTCTATTCACCCCATTTGAAGCCTGTGGTGTCTATGACCACTGCTGAAGGTCTGAGCAGCATTCTGGTGCTCCTAAACCCCATTCCAGTGGTTGCTGAAGTAGCATCTTCTGCACAAAGCCCAACAGAAGGGTTCTTATCCCCGTTTGGTATAAGAAGTGGATTCACCACCCACTCCCTCCACGTGCCTTTGTTCCTCTCTTTGGCCCATTTCCCCAGCGTCTGCTGGTGTCAGGATTGGCAGGGGCACAGGCACTCAGCAGAGCATGCCCCTGCAAGGCCTCAGTGTCAGGGCCCCCCTTCTAGCTCCAGGCAAAAGGGCATGAGTCCTGGCCTCAAGGGGCCTGTGGCTGCAGTTCAGAGGAGAAGAAGGTCAGTGTTTGGAGGTGCAGCCTCAGGACGCTGAGAAAGGAAGCTGGCAACCATGAGAAAGAAAGCCAAGCAGCATCCTGGTTCTTGGACAGCATCTTTGGACACTCTTTGAAGGGTGACGATCCTGCCAGAGACCGTCTCTCTACAACTGATGACCCACTAGGGCCTGGGGTTAATTGCTCAAAGGGCCCAGTGTTCACAAAGCCACCTCTGCCCTAACCTTTGCCGGAGCTCTCCAAGTATGACCCATGAGAGGGGTGATGGTGGGATTCTAACATCAACAGAGCAACCAGAAAGACATTGGGCCTCCCACACTCAGGCTGCAGGCCCACTTTCTTGGTCCTTATCAGCTTTAATATTTATTAATGACAACACAGGAGCCCGAGTCAGCTGTAAAGGCCATCAACTTGCAATCTGGACAGGAAGTTGACGCTCACCACTTTGGGTAAGAGCTGCTCTGACTGTAGGGCCCCTTATTTGTTGTCCTAACCCAGAAGCAGCTCTGGGCTGCCAGGATGATGGATGGAATACCAAAGAGTTCACACTAGGGAGGAAGCAATGCCTGCCCCCTGGAGTCTCCTAGGGGGCAGCAGTTAGAATAAGGGAAGAGGATTTGCTGGTCACTGTTCGCTGACATGGGTCTCTGTGGTGAGTTCAGGCCTGAGGACAGGGGTGTCTGCAAAACCACATGGCCCTTGAGAAATGTCCTTGCACATTGGGCTTCAAACTCCTCTTCTAGGGATCCATCTTGGCCTGAAAGCAGAGGTACAACACCAGCCCCAAAGACAATTCTGTTTTCAGATTGGTTGCTCTGGAAAGGAAGGCTGGGGTGAGGGGGCATTTTACCTGCACAGAGGCTGACCTTGCCTCCCCTCATCACTGACCCCATCTCCAAGGTAGACCTCAGCCGTGTCAGTCCCTGTTCTGGGAGGTGGTGGGCTGGGCCACAGCCAGGGTTATGTAGGTAATTAACCTGTCCAACCCTGAGCCTTGCCTCCCCACACCAGCGACACAGTGGTCTCTCTGTGGTGACCGTCACAGCATAACATTCTGCTTAGCCTCAAACTGAAAGCATTGCAACTGATGTCAAAACCAGATGAGATCTTACAGGGAGAGAGATTGGGTGCAATTTGCCTCTTTCTTTGAATAAAAAGCTCTTTGCTCACCCTCAGTGACTGGAGTCTCCTGTTTTAATTAAGAGATCCCAGCTCAAAGCCTTGGGTAGTGTCCTTCCTCATGGGCCACCCTAAAGGCACCTCTAGGAAAGCTACTTTTCTTCCATTCCCAGTGTGGGAGACAAGTGAGTGTCATACAGCACCACACAGTGGCCATGCCCGGCTATATCACCTCTTGGGATCGGACACTGCTGTGGAGTGACTGACCAAACTCTTCTGTTTGTGTCACCACCCTTGTGGTATTTCCAGCAGAAGGAACAGTAACCTTTCCTTCAATAAACATTTATTGAACACCTACTGTATGCCAGGGAGGTGGGCAACTGGGGCAAGGGTGACCAGGATTGAGGTTTTTTTCACTTGGACAACTGGAAAGGCAGAGGATGACAGGCATCCCACCCATGACTCTCCTGTGAATTAGACACAAAATAACCCTCCTTCAAACTACGTGCCTTTGCCAGGGTGTGTATCCAGTTGGGGTGACAGCCTTTGAGAGAGGAGTTGGATGTACTGAACAGACAATAAAGAAGCCAACTCCTCAGAGCACTTTGCCTGGGGAGGTCAAAGGATGCCACAGCTCCCCAAGTGACCGCATAAACCCCCAGCACAGGATACTTTAAGAAGCTTACTGGCATAAAGAAAAAAGGACTCAGGGACCACAGAGTTTTCTTGAAGTAGAGTTTAATGTAAAGCATATTGATCATTTGAGCAAATCTCTGGAGGGCAGAACAAGAAGGAGCAGGCTTCAGTTAACAGAAGCAGCCTTGAGTGAGTTGCCAGGATGGTGGATGGAATACCAAAGAGTTCACACCAGGGAGGAAGCAATGCCTTCTGCCTGGAGTCTCCTAAGGGGCAGCAGTTAGAATAAGGGAAGAGGATTTGCTGGTCACTGTTTGGTGACATGGGTCTGTATGGTGAGTTCAGGCCTGAGGACAGGGGTGACTGCAAAACCACATGGCCCTTGAGAAATGTCCTTGCAGATTGGGCTTCAAACTGCTTGGAGCACCAGGAGAGGGACTTCCTGGATTTCAGGGATAGAGAGAGGAGAATGGAGGCAATAGGAGGCGAATGCACTTCTAGCAGGCCCATCCCAGTGCTGAGAGAGCACTCCAGTTGACAGGTGCCTTCAGGGCTGGCGAACCCATGGCCTGAAGATATGGCAGCTTCTCAAGGGTCGTCAGCAGGTGGCAGGGCTGGGCTGCCCATAGTCTGCTGCTCCAGGGAGAGAATCTGTGGCTTTGAAGTCTATGGATTTGAATTGAGACAATGGTGGCCCTGATTTTTGAGGCCATGACTCAGGAAAGGGATGGGATTCTGTGGCCTAGGCTGGTGTTTCTAACTGTAAAAGAGGTGACCCTGTGATAGCACAGGACCTGGCCTTGTGGGTCTGGCTGCTTATGGTTGTGTTGGCCTTTTTGACCTGCTGGCTCTTGAATCTGCCCTCATATAAGTCATCAAATTTAATCATCCATAATCTGAAAGCTAAGCACAAAGTAGGAAATGCTGAAATCTCAACTAAGGCTCCCCAGCATCAGACAAGGCTACTTGGTGATGAGAACAATCTTCTGAGCATTAATCTCTTTCACTTGTTTGGAACTTAACTTGACGATAAATTTCTTGGGTCCAGTTTTTATTGGGGTGCATTTTATTTGGGATTGGATGGTCTCACCAGGCTGCACCGTCCTGGAAAATTCAAAGACATATGGACATACAATCAGCCAAGGATGTTATGGGAAGAGGGAGAAGATGAGTTGGGTGAGAAGCCAGGAAGCTGAGCCTTAGCTCAGCCTCTTTGAAAAGTCCTGGCCATTCCAGGTCATGGCACAGTGTACCTGCACCCTGGGTGCTGCTATCAGTTTTCTCAGATGTAAAGCAAGATGGTTGAACCAGCTGGTTTCCAGATGCTCTTCCAACTCTGACATTTCACAAATCTTCCCTGGAGTCTTGCCTGACTTTACTACAGATGTTCTTGTTTCATGGGTATTAGCAACAGTTATCTATTACATGAAATCTAAGAGGAACATGTATTTTATGTTGAATCCACATGCAAGGAATTGGCTAGCCCCTCACTACTCAAAGTGTGTTCTGGGGCTCAGCAATACTAGCTGAGCTTGTAGGAAACACAGAATCTGAGGCTCCACCCTAAACCTGCTGAATCAGAATCTACACTGTAACAATACTCCCCAGGTAATTTGTGTGCACATTAAAATGTGATAAATCCTGGTCTAAGGAAAATAGGAGTCTATTCATTTTTACTTGGAAGATTCAGACATCCTGTAAGAAACAGACCATCAGAAACCTCTCAGAAACAAAACATTAGAGTTCAGTAAAGTTTTTTGCTGGATATATCAGCATGCCAAAAATCAATTTCCATATAGTCCAGCAAACAATTAGAAAATATAATGAAAAATATTCCATTCATAAAAGCTATAATATTGATGCATCTTGGAATTAACCCAAATAATAATGTGCAAGTGGTATATAAAAAAAAATATAGCTTTTCTAAAGGTGATAAAAAAGACTTGAAAAAAATGGGAAAATCTCATATTCCTAGATGGCAAGACACAATATTGTCATTTGGCATAATTCTCCCCCAAATAAATAGGTAAATTCAATGCAGTATCAATCTAAATCCCAGCTGTTTTAAAATTATATGACAAGATGATTCTAAAAGTTCTATAGACAAAAATGGGGGGGGGATTTGCCTAATACATATCAATATGTAGATATGATAATCATATAAAATTATTATAGGACTACAATAATTTAAGTGGTATGATGTTATATTAGAAGAAGACAAATGAAATAGCAAATTAAAGAGTCCAGAGACCCAGATATATATGGGAATTGACAGCATAATAAAGGCAGTGCTACAAATAAAGGCAATAATAAAATTATTATAGGACTACAATAATTTAAGTGGTATGATGTTATATTAGAAGAAGACAAATGAAATAGCAAATTAAAGAGTCCAGAGACCCAGATATATATGGGAATTGACAGCATAATAAAGGCAGTGCTACAAAGTACTAGGAAAACCACAGACAAAGTTGGAGCTCCACATCACTCCACACCCAAAAAAAATTCCAGATAAATACCTAATTGTGTAAATAAAGCTGGAAATTCTAGAAAAAGCATAAGAGAATATTTCTATGCACCTAGGATGATATGAAATTCAGTATCCGTAAAGGAAAAGATTGAAAAATTTGACTACATTAAAATTTAAAAGTTCTTCTGGTGAAAGACATCTTAGTGTTTAAAAAAATACAAACTGTTCAGCCGGGCATGATGACCCAGCACTTTGGGAGGCACTTTGGGAGCACTTTGGGAGGCACTTTGCGGGCAGATCACCTGAGGTCAGGAGTTCAAGACCAGGCTGGCCAATATGGGGAAACCCCCTCTCTACTAAAAATACAAAAATTAGCTGGGTGTGGTGACATATGCCTGTAATCCCAGCTACTCAGGAGGCCAAGGCAGGAGAATCACTTGAACCTGATGGATGGAGGTTGCAGTGAGCCAAGATCGTGTCACTGCACTCCAGCCTGGGCAACAAAGTAAGACTCCATCTCAAAATAAATAAATTAAAAATTAAATTTAAAAAATTAAATACAAAATTGCTATAAAAAATTCACAGCACATAACACTCTTTACTGTGTAAAGACTCCATACTAATATGAAAAAATAAATGACTCAGTAGAAAAATGGACAAAAGTTAGGAACAGGCAATTCACAGGAGAGAGTCAATTAATGTAAGAAATATTCAATCTCACAAATAATCGGAGATGCAAAGTAAAGCAATGAGATTACTTAACTACTAGATTGGCAAGAATCAAAAAGATCTGTCAGTAGAGCATAAATTGATGCAATCTTTTCTAAAAGTAATTTGGCACTAGCAAAATGTATCTACGTTTTGACCCTATGACCCCCATACTGGGAATTCACTTCTCAGGAATATGCACACATGTGCAGGATACATGTCTAGAAGTATATTTCTATTTGTAAGAATACCTCAGGCAGACTCACCCATGGTCAGAGGTCTGTAGTGAGGAGATGCCCAGGCTTTCCAAAGAGAACTTGACGTCAGTCAAAGGGATGGCCAGGGTATTCTTGAAGATACAATTGCAGACAAGTAGCTGGCCAATTCTGCCTGTGTTAGGCAACTGTAGTAGGGTGGGGAGGAGAGATGGGGAGAAAAGATATGCATGAGCCAACCAAGGACCCTCAGGGTTCTTAGGGGCCCCGTCACACTCCATGGCCAACTTCCAGGCAGAAGGAGCCCTTTATGGCCTGCAGGAAGCTCACCTCTATAGAGAACTCAGGGTACTGAAAAGACATGAATACTTCAGAGGCCATGATTTCGTTAGACTCCACAATTTCCGCAATGATGAAACCTCTGATAACTGGTTCATCATCTAATATAGCCAGGCTGTTGATGTAGGTCTTGGAGTCCAAGGTCAGAGTCACTTCTGATACTGCCAAAGAGTCAGGGTGGAGGGGAGAGGTCATTCATCATAGCCCCCCAGTATGAGTTTTCCTCATCAAGCACAGAATTAGATTAAATTTGTGTGAATTGAACTGGATAACTTTGGACATGTCCCATACTCTCTAGAAAACAAGACGTTGGGCTCAAGATGCAATAATAATTGGCCAAGTTCTCCAAGCTTACATCCTGAGTCCATGACAGACATTACCGGTTGTCATCAGGACATCCCAGTTGTTCCCAACACTGTGCCTTGGGTACTCATAATCATTGATCTGACTGGGCATCTGAGATTAAAATTTCTGCCACCATAGAAGACTTCTCATGACACTTTCAGCACCCCTAATTCATAACTCTACAATAGACCCAGGCTCCTAGTTCAGTGGTCTCTTTGGCCCACTTTTCTTCTGTGGCTGGCTTTCTTGCGACTACCAAGGGGTAGGTGCTCAATAAATATTTGTTTGTGTTAACTCACACACAAAAATTTGTCAATGTATGGAAGTTGTCCACAGAGGAAAAGAGGGATTTCAGATTGTGGGGACCCTGAGCTCACTTGAGGCCTCTCCTCCCTTTGGTTCTGGTACCTTGACCTTGGATCTGTGAGGTCTTATTGAGGTCACACAGTTTTGCCACCTTCTTGCCAGTGTACAACTGTAGTTCAAAGGAGCCCGAGATGTTGACATTCTGTAGGGCAGCGGTCTTCCTTTTGAGAATCACAGTGAAATTAACAGGGTTTCCCAGCAGCACATCATCTGACTGTACCGACATGTGCAGAAAGTTCTCTTTTACAGGTCGTCTGTGCTCCCTCTCAGAACTGAGAAGGAGGAAGGCATGATCCATGACCTGCCTCTCCTCAGAGGAGCCTGAAAGAGACACAAAGGCAGCTTCCTTCGGGTGCTCCTTCAAGGACCAAATGTCCCAACCACCCCTGTGGCAGAAGAAGCCCATCTGCATGGCCAGGACTCCAGAGATATCCCTGGAGCCCATGAGCTATAGATTCACACAGAGGAGCACTCAAATCCCCATTCCTAAGCAATAGCACATTCTGACATCAGTGGGAATGGCAGAATAAAGACCTCCAAAAATCTGCTTCTCCATAAAAGCAATGAGAACATTGGCAAAAATTATCAAATCAACTTTTTCAGAACTCTTGAAATTAACTAAAGGCTTATAATAATCTAAGGAGCATTTATTCAAGAAAAACAGCACAATCTCAATAAGAATAGTTTTGTGGCATTCTGATTCCCATCTCCCCTTCTTTCCAGCTCCACAGTAGACTCAAAAACCACAGCACCAAATCAGTGAAAACCAGCAGGCTAGCCACCTCTGGAGGGGACAGAATGGTTTTGGAGTTCCCGTAAAAGCTCCACTACCAGAGAATTGTTGTTAATTGACCTAAGGGCGATTCCCTGGAAACCCTCATTCACAGAGTTTGTCTTCATTGACCTGACTCAGAGCTCCCTCATTACCAACAGCCTTTTCCCTGGAGCATTTGTTAAGACAAACAACCTGCAGCCATTGCTTACAATTGCAGTTTCCTAAGGCAACAAGGAAAAGAAGGGAGTTGAGGGGAAAAGAAGCCGACCAAAAATCTTAAAAGGAAAAGCTGAGGGACAAAATGTCCATAGGGGCTTTGAAAAGCTCAGACAGATTCCTGGAAATCTAGAAGGTCTGAGAAAGATTTGATAAGGCTTTCACCTGTAACTGACCTTGAGGCTCAAGCAAGAAGTGAAGGCAGAATTGTAAATTGCCTGCCAGAGCATTGAAATGTACCCTAACTTGTACACAGAGCCCCTTGCCAAAGGCTAGGAGTCTTAATGATTCAAGGAATTTAAAGCAATATCCATCTAATCATTAGCTGACCATTCAGCAAACTGAGCAGAGAATTCAGTGGTCACGGACAAGAAAGATTACAGACTTTCTGGAATTATATCAGGGAAGTCATTAAACAAATAGCAACCACAAAAGCAACCCTGGGATGGGGGACAGGATCTGATTTCCAGAGTTGCCATATTATGTTCTTTAAAATGTCCAATTTTTAACAAAAAACTACAAGACATGCAAACAAACTATAGGCCATACATGGTGGTGCGGGGGTGGCAGGGGAGGAACATGGAAACAGTCAATAAAAACTGTCCCTAAGGAAGCCCTGACATTGAACCTACTAGACAAAGACTTTAAATCAGCTATTTTAAATATATTCAAAGAACTAAAAAAAAGGTGTGAGAACAAATGGCTTGCCAAATAGAGAATATCGAGAGAGATTAAAATTATTTTTAAAAAAGAACCAAATATAAATTCTGGAGTTGAAAAGTACAATAATAGCAGATTAGAGCTTGCAGGAAAATCAGCAAACTTGAAGACAGGTCATAAGATTATCTAGTCTGAGAGACAGAAAGGAAAAACAATAAGGAAGAGTGAACAGAGCCTCAGAGACCTGAGGGACACCATCAAGTGTAGCAGTTGACAGACACCACTGGTCTCCCTCTCTATCCTTTCCCTCCCTCCCTGATACTTCTGTCACCCTGCCAAAAACAAAAAAAAAAAAACAAAAAAAAAAACGACTCCTGACCTAATTGCTTTTAATCAAGTTTGCTCATTTTCAACACAACCCTGAGGATAAGATTTTATTTCAGAGATAGCAGCTGTAAGACAGGAATTTCTGAGCTTGGTTAGAAAGCTCTCCATCCACATCCATTCTGAACACAAAGAGACTTCAAAGTGGAGAGCTCCAGTTTGTCCTGAGCTGCCTTGGTAGCCATCACTTGCTCCATTTATATGGAAGAAATATTTACTGCAGGCTTACCTTGTGCAAGGTTTTACACAAGCTCACAATCAACCCAGGGGTCCAAACTGACCTGCTTGTAACTATACTGCAATGGAGGGTGGGAAAAGCCCCAGCTGCATGGGTACCATCTGCCATCCCATAGCACAGCAAATTGCTCCCTCGTCTATGAGTCCTTACGATTTCCTGCCTTCCTCTTAATCACATCCCATCTTCGGTTTGCCCCTGTCTGGACTCTTGCACCCTTTGAGGATGCTATATGGAGTTGTCTTCCTTTCCCTACCACGTGGTACAGGAACCACAGCCAATGGGCCACATGGGAAATACATATCTGTCAGACTGAGGAACATCAAGAACAGAGGCAGCGTATGAGCCTGCGGATAGCAGAGATTGCAAAGGAGACAGTTCAGGTAGGGAAAGCATAAGCAGAGGTTTGGCCAGGGGTGAAAGTAGCCAGCATTTTCAGGTAACAGTAGGCAGCATGGCTAGGGGATGAACTTAAGCTCAGGAAGGGAGCCAGAGGCCAGCTCTGCAGGGGCCAGAAAGCCAGGCTGAGAAGATGTCTAATTTGCTGGGCACTGGGGAGCATGGACAGTCTTAGCAAGGTGAATGAGCTGGTCAAACAATGCAAAGGCCTCAATTAGGATTTGTGTTTTTTTGTTTGTTTGTTTGTTTGAGACAGGGTCTTGCTCTGTCACCCAGGCTGGAGTGCAGTGGCATGGTCATAGCTCACAGCAACCTCAACCTCCCTGGCTCAAGCAGTCCTCCCGCCTTAGCCTTCTGAGTAGCTGGGACCACAGGCACATGCCACCACACCCAGCTAATTTTTTTTTTTTTTTTTTTGGTAGGGATGGGGTTTCACCATGTTGCCCAGGCCCACCCCCAATCTTGACTATTTTCATGTTCTGGGTGACTCAGGGGCTGAGTTAGAAGGAGCCCTGTGATGCCAGCCACCTTCTGAATACTTGTACTCGTAGGTGATATCTCTCCGCCTGTCTTGGCCCACTGCCTTGGTGCTGATGTTTTTCCCGATGCTTGTGGTCTCCATTGAAATTATGTGTAACTCCTCCTGCCCATTCACCATCTTCACCAGCCAGATGAGCCTGTCACCATTCACTTCTGAGAAGACGAATCTGGTGTCATAGACAATAAAGATGTCGCCTTTGCGGATGGCAGTCAGTGGTGATGGCCCACAGCAGAAGACACCTGAGGGGAAGCCAGGGGTGGTCACTCTCAGTGAGATTCCCCAGCCCACCCAGCCTGGACCCAGTGGCAGCAATGATTCCCAAACTCAAACAGGACTGGCAAGCAAACTTTGCCCAAGAAGCATCTGGGTACTCATTTCCTAGGCCGTCCTTAACTATTCTGAAAAGAGGGGCACATCTCAGCTTTGACTTGAAGAGTGTCAGGAATCCTCTGTCCCAGTAATAGGAAGTCACGCTGCCTATTAAACTCATCCCAGCACATCAGTCCCCAGTGGAGCACAGAGACACACAATCTGGATCTGATTCCTGGCATCACGCCTTGGAGCTATGTGACCTTGTGCAAGTCACTTCAGCCCTCTGTGGCTCCATTTCCTAGAAAACTGGGAATAAAAACAGCACTTACCTCCTAAGGCTATTGCGAAGATTAAATTAAATAATCCAGGCAAAGTACTTAGCCCTGTGCCTAAAACAAATGCAAACTGTTGCTATGGATCTGGGCTAATAAGAACATTTCCATTCTAAGAGCTGTCTTTTTATTTATTTATTTATTTTTCATTTTTGTTAAGAGCTGTCTTTTTATTTCCAGCATGGGGATAGAGAGTTCCCCTTATTAGTCATTGACAACTTAGTGAGAATTAGTCTCTTGGCTGATAGTTCCTCAGTAGTAGCTTTGGTTTTTACATACCCTTGTATTCTGGGCATTGGGCTTTCTGCTTCCATTATTTTTATTTAATCCTCAACACACAGGTTCCTCTCCCTTGCCTCTTTAAGGCAGCCAAACCTGTGAATTCAGTGTTTTGGAGGACTAGGACTCAGGAGAACTGGTCTCCTAATCTAATACTGGTTCTTCTCCTAACTTGTTGACTGACCTTGGGCATCTCCATCCTCCCTCTCTGGCCTTATCTATAAAGTGAGCAGGTTAGGTGGGCTTTTAAGGCCCCTTTTCTGGCCAGGGAACAGGACTTCCTCTGCCTCTCAGGCAGATAGTGGCACTGGGCTACTCACTGCCTGGTTGCCATGGTACTGTCCCATCTCAGCAAATGCTACTTAGACTCCCTGGATGGAAAGAGCCCTCAACACTGCCCTGCTGAGAATCTTCCTGCAGAGTATAGGGGGGTGTGGGCATATCGTCTGCTCCTCCCACTTCTGGGGGTCACCTCCTACCACCCTCACCCCTATTATAAGGGCAATGCCTTATCTTTGGAGAAACGTGGAGGCTGTTTTCACTTTTAACAGCATTTTTTGCCTTCAGGGCCATGTGGGCTCACATTGCAGCTAGAGGAATCAGGAGTCCCACACTGAGGGGTGGAGCCCACAAAGTATGTTTAAATTGCAACCTGAATGCCTTTGGGGATCTGCATGCTCGTATCTCTAGTTCCCCACCTTCCCAAGTAGACAGCCCTGTTCACTCTCTGGCCCTGTGGGCAGATGAATTTGCTATCCTTGGGATGAGGTTCACAGCCAAACTAAGACTTATTCCTAGAAGAACCTTGAGAGACATCTACTTCAGGGGCTGCAGGAATGAGGCAGAGGTGTCAGGCAGGGGCCGGCTGGTCCCTGGGCACACTTCAGCTGGAGTAGTTCTGCTTTACATTATGAGGTGGCACACGAAGTTTCCTTCTGAGCAGTCGGACTGCTTTTTTCAAAAAAAAAAAAAAGGTTTGAGGCTGGGTGCGGTGGTTCACACCTGTAATCCCAGCACTTTGGGAGGCTGAGACAGGCAGATCACCTGAGGTCAGGTGGTCGAGACAAGCCTGGCCAATATGGTGAAACCCTGTCTCTACTAAAAATACAAAAAATTAGTCAGGCATAGTGGCAGGCACCTGTAATCCCAGCTACTCGGGAGGCTGAGGCCAGAGAATCACTTGAACCCGGGAGGCAGAGGTTGCAGTGAGCCAAGATTGCACCATTGCACTCCAGCCTGGGTAACAAGAGTGAAACTCCATCTCTAAATAAATAAATAAATAAAGGCCAGGCACAGTGGCTCATGCTTGTAATCCCAACACTTTGGGAAGCCAAAGCAGGTGGAGCACCTGAGGTCAGGAGTTCGAGACCAGCCTGACCAATATGGCAAAGCCTTGTCTCTACTAAAAATATAAAAATTAGCCAGGCATGGTGGTATGCGCCTATAGTCCCAGCTACTCGGGAGACTGAGACAGGAAAATTGCTTGAACCTGGGAGGCAGAGGTTGCAGTGAACCGAGATTACACCACTGCACTCCAGCCTGGGCAACAGAGTGAGATTCTGTCTCAAAATAAATAAATAAATAATTTTTAAAAATTTGAGAACTATTGAGCTAATCTATTTTCCCTTTACTGGACTGACTTTGTCTTTAGTACTAGGACTCACAATTTAAAATAAAGATAACTTGATTCCACAGATTTTCCAAGTAACCTCAGACCAACCCCGTGCCTCTGTTTCCCCAGCTGTACAAAGACACCCTCGGCCCCCAGAAAGGTCCTTCCAGCTACAAGGGGCCACTGTCTTACCCAGGAGATGGTAACCCATAACCAGCTGAGATACGCATCCCCATTATGTCTGACTTGGGCTGAATCCTGGTCCAGCCTTGTGGATCTGTGTGACCTCAGGCAACTCACTTCACCTCCCTGAGCCTCAGTTTCGTCATTTGTAAAATGAGGATAATGACAACCTACTTTGAAAGGTTAGTTGTGAGCAAAATTGATCATGTAGGTACTGCGCATGGCATGCAGTAGGAAACCCTTAAGTGCCACCATCTCATTGCTCTTAACAGTACTGTCATTGGCATTATTGTCATAAAAATAGCCAGCAAACTGAAGCCCCTGCTCAGTGGGAATAGCAGGAAGGACTGAGCATGCTTTTTGTTTTGGGAAATTTTTATGAAAACTTTCCCCACCTGCTTGACTGCATACCCAAGACCCACAGAACCCTGGGCCATGTAAGGAGAGCAGCACGGATGCCCAGCGCCTTCCTGCCGCCCACTCACCCTGGCTGCGCTCCTGCGGTGTTGCGTCCACAGCCTGCCAGCCGTCATAGCCCTTGGGCAGATCCGGTCGCTTCATCCAGGCATCCGTCCACACATGGAAATTCCTGCCGGAAATGGAGAACGGGCCCCACCCCGGACCACCCCCAAACCTAGTTAGAAATAAATACACCAAAATTGCCAGAGACATCTTCATCACCGTGGACCCACTGAGGTTTCTCTCAGGGGTTCGGGAACCTTTGTCAACACTGACAAGGAAGGGGCCACCGGTGAGTCCCACCTGCCTCTCAGAAAGCCTCCCAGGGCACAGAGCTGTGTGCAGTGGGCAGGGCCAGGGTAACCTCATGAGACCGTCACCCTGCCTATGGATCTCAAAGAGCCTGGGAGTCTTCACCACTAGAGGTGGTGAACTCAAGGCAGAACTAAATCTTATCTGTCTTGACATCTGCAGCGTTTGAAGCATAACAGACACCTAATAAATTTTTCCTGAATGAATGGGTGAAATGCACTAGGCTGTGCAGTCACAGCCTAGTAAAAGATTACAACTGTCATTTCATTCATTCAATGAATGTATTCAATTCACTGGGATTCTGATTTGGTTGATCAGCAACTTTGTAACTGGCCAGTCTCTTAATTCTCATATTAAATCTTGCTATTTTTAAGTTGGTGCTCTTGGTTTTCTAGGTAGACAATTAACAGTCGTTCCTCAGTATCCACAGGGTATTGGTTCCAGGACCCCTGAGTATACCCAAATCCAAACACACTCAAGTCCTACAGTTGGCCCTGTGGAACGTGTATATAGGAAAAGTCAGATCTCAGTATAGGCAGGTTTCACCTCCCACAAATACACCTGTACTCAGTTGAAAAATTCTGCCTATGAGTGGACCTGCACAGTTCAAACCCATGCTGTTCAAGGGTCAACTGTATATCATCTACAAATAATACTGGTTAGTGCCTCCTTTCCAAAAGTTTCAAGACTTTCTGTTTTTTCTTGTCTTGGTACATGAACTAGAATGTCTCAGCAGTATTTAAATAAAAACTGTAAGGCTCCAACTTCAACTGAAATGCCTCAGGAATTTGTAATCATGCCCTGACCTTCCCACCTCGTCTACTCCCTCTGCAACTTCTCATTCTCCCTTTTCTATCTTGTGGTCGCTTTTAGCTTGCAAGGGTCCCATGTGCTCTGGATCAGAGAATAAAGGAAATAAGCTTCATGCTGGCCAATGGGTACTAGTTACATCAAAAGTTCTCAAACAGTGGTATATATCAGATCTCCTGGGCCAAGTGCTAACATGAACTTCAGATTCCTGGCCCTTCCCCTGTAGAGGCAAAAGCTCCAGTACAGGAATCTGCATTTTTTGTTTGTTTTTTGTTTTTGTTTTTTGAGAGGGAGTCTAGCTCTGTCACCAGGGTGGAGTGCAGTGGCGCGATCTCGGCTCACTGCAACCTCTGCCTCCCGGGTTCAAGTGATTCTCCTGCCTCAGCCTACCAAGTAGCTGGGATTACAGGCACGCGCCACTATGCCCAGCTAATTTTTGTATTTTTAGTAGAGATGGGGTTTCACCATGGCCAGGATGGTCACGATCTCCTGACCTCGTGATCCACCCACCTCAGCCTCCCAAAGTGCTGGGATTACAGGCATGTGCCACCGTGCCCGGCCAAGAATCTGCATTTTTTAACAATCACCCCCAGGTGACTCCAGCACAGATTGTCCAAGGCCAAATGTTGAAAAATATTGAATTTCAGGAGCAGTGAGCACTGGCCTACAACTTGAATCAGTCTCTGAGGGAGGCTGAAGGGGCCCCACAGCTCAGCAGAATCTCTGGGTTGGGAGGGCCTGGAGACTGGGCTTGGGCTAAAAAACTCCTGGGATGCCAGGCATGGTGGCTTGCACCTGGAATCACAGCTACCTGGGAGGCTAAGGCAGGAGGACTGCTTGACACCAGTTCAAGACCAGCCTGGGCAGCCTAGCGAGAGACCCTGTTTCTAAAAAGAAAAAAGAAAATTCCTGGGAGAAGGAGACAGGGCAGGTTGAGAAGGAGGAACCCTACCAGACAGAGTCGTGGGTCATATTGGTGATTTTCTCGCCATTCTCATTGACATAGGTGTCCACCGTGAGGTTCCTTTCTGTGTCATGAGCTGAATCAAAGGCTGTCACACTGCGTGCTGGGATGCCCAATGCTCTCAGCACTGAAATGATCCAGGGTGGGGTGGTTGGCAACTGTGGGGGCTGGGAGTCCTTCCCTTGGTACCTCTCCCCTCAGCCCCTGGATCTGCCACTTACCTGTAGTCAGGATCCCAGCAAATACCCAGCACTGGCCAAAGCGCACAGCCTGCTTCGTGTTGTAGTACTGCTGCAGGATCGGGGCACTGCCTGTCCACTTGTATGGGGCTGTGCCACCTTCGTAGTCCCCAGTCCAATTCCCAATGAGCACGCCTTGGCCTTTCTCAAAGCTCATCTGCCACACACGTAGGGGTGGGGTCGGTGTCCACCCCTCAGAAGAACAAGGTGCTGCCAGCCCAGCTTGGCCACCCGGCCCCCAAAGTGGACACCTCATAATGTCTCAGAGTACTTGGAGGACATGGGCTTTCCAGAATAGGTGGGGTGCCCAGAAGGGCCAAGGAGCATGCCAGCTGTGTGAGTGACCAGGGAGGATGCTCACTGCTCTGTGCCTCAGTTTCCTCCCTTGTAAAATGATGATCATTACAACACCTACCTTTAGGTTGGTTTTGTTTGTTTTTTGAGAGAGGATCTTGCTCTGTAGCCCTGGCTGGAGTACAGTGGTGTGAGCTCGGCTCACTGCAGCCTCAACTTCCTGGGCTCAGGTGATCCTCCCACCTCAGCCACCCACGTAATTGGGACTACAGGCACACGCCACCACACTTGGCTAATTTTTGTAGTTTTTCGTAGAGACAGGGTTTCAGCATGTTGGCCAGGTTGGTCTCAAACTCCTGAGCTCAAGTAATCCAACTGTCTCGGCCTCCCAAAGTGCTGGGATTACAGGTGTGAGTGACTATACCCAGTCCCTTTAGGTTGTTTTGAGGATGACCTGGGTTAAGCCTATGCCTGTTTTGGCATCTTCCATTTTTAAATTGTCAGTGGCCTGCACCTCTCCTAACCCTTGAGGAGCCCTGGCTAGATGATCCTTTCCACCTTATTAAAACCAGAGAGAGGACAAAGCCTTGTGAGTTCACCTTTGAAAGCACTTAATGGAATCTCTAAAGAAGGTTGTACAGGCAGGTGCAGAGGAACCCTCCGAAAACATGAAAGGTGACACAGTCACAAATCTTTGATCCAGTGGTGGCCTGGCTTTGACCACATCCACCCATCCCCTCCTGGCCTGCACACTAACATCCTTTGCAAACCCCATCATGCCTTGTGAAAAGCACAGTTACAGTGCCTCATGTTTCCCAGGATGTTAAAGATGTCCGTTTGTTAAACTAAAACCCTTATAGTATGCTACAATTTCTGACTCCTGTTTGGGAGTTTGTTCAGTTTTAATTTACAAGAAGTCTCAAACAATGGTGTGGCCTGGGCCTCCTGTGACCTCTCAGGTCCCGTGGCTGGACAAGCCTCTTCATTCATCGAAATCAGAAAGAGAGCAGAGGCCACCCCCAGACTCAAGAGTGGTCAGACGGAATGAAAACAGATGAAAGTGAGACAGGCAAAGGGTCATAGGCAAAGCAGGAAACACCTCCCATCTTAACTGTCACCCAGCCACTGCCCTGGTCCGGCTGCTGCGTCCTCCTGCGAAATTGAGTGGCCCCAGCCTGTCAGCGCCTGCTAGACCCAAGCCGTCTATAGAGCAATGTAGGGGAGGGAGGAGATAGGGAAAGAAGGGGAGTGACGCTGAGCCCAAAGGACATCAGGACTCTCAAAACTCCTGATGCACGAGGCTCTATCCTCCTGCGGAACAAAGCACATTCCTGTGCCCAGGCATGGTAGGCAGTCACCGAGATGGTCCCCAGTAATCCCCTCTCCTAGACCCAGCAACTCACTTCTAACCAACAGAATGCAGCAAAAGTGATGGCTGTCACTTCTGAAATGAGGTGACAAAGGCTGTGACTTTCAGCCTGGGCGCCCCCTCTCTTATTTGCTCACTCTGATGGAAGCTGGCTGCCGTGCTATGAGCTGCCCTAACCTGAGGCTGCTCACAACTAGGTGAGTGAGCCTGGAAGTAGGTCCTCCCCCAGAGATCTTCAGCCAGAACATTCAGCTAAACCACACCTGGATTCCTGACCCACAGACATGGGAGATAATGGATGTTTGTTGTTTCAGCCACAGTGTCTTGGGGTAACTAGTTACTTAGCAATGGATAATGAATGCACTCACTGCCGCGCCGAGGTTCCCTGCCTGGTGTGGGAGTCGTCTTTAGGCGGCCCTGCCAGAACCTCTGCCTGCTAGTCAGAAATTCACAGATCCAGGAGGCCCATGGATAGCCAAGAATTTCTAAGGGTGAAAGGGCAACCTTTATAGGGAACCTGGAAAGGGGGAGGGCCTCTGAAGCGGGCTGGGGTTCTCAGACTCCCGAGCATGGAAGCTAATCTGCAGTAACCTAATTTTGGAAGTGAGTCCTGGAACACCTTGGAGTTCTGAATTGCCCATGCTTGCCTCACAGCCTGAGGAGGTGGCTGGGAGGGCATTAGGAAAGAGCACTGCACCAGGAGTCAGTAGACCTGGCTCAACCACCACTTCACTGTGCAGTCTTTGGCGAACTGCCCCTTCTCCCCCGGCTGGTTTCCTCATCACTAAAACAAGCAGCGGCTTAGCCCATTGCTTCCCAAACCCCACCACGCGTAAGAATGACCTGGGAATAGGCTACTCACGGGCCCAAAGTGTGTCAGACCCTGGGCTGGGCACTTGTTGTGTGTTATTGAGACCTCATAATCACCCAAAAGATGAGATAACAGAAGCCCAGAGAGGCTTAGAATCTTGTCCAGAGTCACGGAGCTTGAAAGGAGAAGCAGCCAGGTACGTGCCAGTCCACCTGCACCACTGAGAACTAGAGCCCCTCATGGCAATTTCTGCCTGCTAATGACTTGGTCTCCTTTACTTATTCTCTCTCAGTGTCCAGCCTGGCCCTGCTGGCCCCTGGGCTAGAGAATGAATATACCAGCATGGGGGTGAAGGGGAAAGAGCAGGCATGGTGGACTCCTGGGCCCCAGAGGGTCAGCATAAGGGACCCCGGTAATCCCACCAGCCCCTAAGGTGCAGGGCAACAGGAGCCCCAGCATTTATGAGGCATACCATGCGCAACAGGCATAGGCTTACAGCCACTCTGCAAGGAGGGCATTTCAAGAGCTCCTACTTAAGATCCGTCTGTCGCAGCAGTTCAGCTCACAGACTCGCCTGGAGATGAACATACGTCTGCCTGCCATGCACAGACGGCAAGAGCAGCCAGTTGGCTAAACTCAGTGGACCTTTGGAGAGTGGTCCTCATTGGCATTGGGAGATCCCTGGGAGTTCCAAGGTCTGTGATCAAAACTACTTGCATAATACTCCCAAGGTAATATTTGCCTTCTTCACTCTCATTCTCTCCTAAGTGTACAAAGGATGAAAAATTGTGGTTTCAGATTCCACATTGCAACAAACTTTAAGAAACTGCCACTTATGGAACTTCGGTATAGTATCTTCCATTATCTGAAAAGGCTATGGGAATATTCCTGCCCCCGCCCTGCTTTTTTTTTTTTTTTTTTTTTTTTTTTGAGACGGAGTCTTGCTCTGTCACCCAGGCTGGAGTACAGTGGCGTGATCTTTACTCACTGCAACCTCTGCCTCTCCGGTTCAAGTGATTCTCCTGTCTCAGCCTCCGCAGTAGCTGGGACTACAGGTGTGTGCCACCACACCCAGCTAATTTTTTGTATTTTTAGTAGAGATGGGGTTTCACCATGTTAGCCAGGATGGTCTCGATCTCCTGACCTCGTGATCTGCCTGCCTCGGCCTCCCGAAGTGCTGGGATTACAGGCATAAGCCACCACGTCCGGCCGTCCTCTGCCTTTTTAAATCTACGTACCCGTGTGAGGCCAGATGTTCATATATTCGAACTAAAACAATGAATGCAGAAGCAGATATGAAATTCCAGCTGACTTCTAGCAAGCTAGACATTAAAGAGATTTGCAAAAATGGAAAACAATGCCACTCTTCTCACTACATATTTTATGCTTCAAAAAACATAGGTTTTTAAAAAGAAAAATATGTTATTTATGCTAACATGTAATGGAATTATTCTTTTAGAATAAATAGTTTTAAACTTTTCAGTTTTAATTTCTAATACAGTAAATATTGGTAAATATAAACCATATAAATACAACTTATTTGGGATCCTCAATAATTTTTAAAAGTGCAAAGAGGTCTTGAGACCAAAATATTTGAGAACTGCTACTCTGAACAAACTGACTTCCAAGTGGCCAGGCGGAATAGAGAGACCAACCATCCTGTTTGCCCAAGACTGAGGGGTTTCCTGGAACACAGTATTCTCAGTGCTAAAACCAGAAAAGTCCCAAGTGAACTGCAACAGTTTGCTCACCCAACTGGAGCCCAGCTTGCAGGTAGAAAGAGGACCTTCTGTATTAATATCATTTTGCAAATGGGGAAACTGAGGCTCAGACAGGTGAAGCCATTTACACCTAAGGTCAGCCCATAAGTGGCAGGGCTGGGGTTCAGACTCAGGTCTGAGTTGAAAGCCGGGCGCGGTGGCTCACGCCTGTAATCCCAGCACTTTGGGAGGCCGAGGCGGGTGGATCACGAGGTCAGGAGTTCAAGACCAGCCTGGCCAAGATGGTGAAACCCTGTCTCTACTAAAAATACAAAAAATTAGCTGGGCGTGGTGGCACGCGCCTGTGATCCCAGCTACTCCAGAGGCTGAGGCAGAGAATTGCTTAAAACCTGGAGGGGTGGAGGTTGCAGTGAGCCAAGATCGTGCCACTGGACTCCAGCCAGGGTGACAGAGTGAGACTCCGTCTCAAAAAAAAAAAAAAAAAAAAAAAGAAAACCTGCACTCAGAACAGATTTCAGCAATGTCTATTTCTTAATAGTTGTGAACAACTGATTGGCCATAGCACTGTGGTATACTTCAAAGAGCTTACAGTTTAGCTGAGGAAAAACAGAGAAAGGCTGAGCAATTGGCAAGTACAAGACAGCATCAGCCCAGGCTTTCCATACCTACCATAGCACACATGGCCCTGCACACCAGCACAGGGTCCCTCCTATCTGTGGGCTTGAGGGAGCTCTCAGTCAGCAGGGAAATGCAGCAGTCCAGGACATTTTTCTCAAACTATTTTGGGAAATGAAGAAAGAGGCAGTTAAGACTTTGCCCTGTGTCAGAAACTTAACACATACCATCTAATTTGCATGTCACAGCCACCCTGTAGCGTAACCCATCTCCCCTGCCTACAGTCTCATAAAAAAGTCCACCACAGCACTGAAAATTAGAAACCATTTAAATCTCCGGCCACAGGGCAAGGGTTAAGTAAGTTTATAGAGCTCTAGCATGCAGCCACTAAAAGGAAGTATAAGCAGTTTTTATACCATGGGGAAAATTCCTTTGTAATCAAGTTAAATAAATGAAACAGGCCGGGCGCGGTGGCTCACGCCTGTAATCCCAACACTTTGGGAGGCGGAGGCGGGTGGATCACCTGAGGTCGGGAGCTCAAGACCAGCCTGACCAACATGGAGAAACCCTGTCTCTACTAAAAATACAAAATTAGCCGGGCATGGTGGTGCAAGCCTGTAATCCCAGCTGCTCAGGAAGCTGCGGCAGGAGAATCGCTTGAACCCAGGAGGCGGAGGTTGCAGTGAGCCAAGATCGTGCCATTGCACTCCAGCCTGGGCAACAAGAGCAAAACTCTGTCTCAAAAAAATAATAATAATAAAAATAAATAAATAAATAAATAAAACAGGCTACAAAGTTGTGAACAAATAGCATTACAACTATGTAAGCCTTAGTAATAGATAAAAGAATAAAATACACTAAAATGTTAAGTCATTATCACTGAGGGAGGAGGTTATGAATAATTTTATTTCCACATTTCTGTATTTCCTAAGTTTTTTGTGATAAGCACGTTACTTTTGAAATTCTATTTACTGTAAGCCATTTTATCAAGATATCATTTATATCCCAAAAAATCTACCATCTAAACTGGATGATTCAATATCTGTAATTATCTGTAAATATCTGTATATTTACAGAATTGAAGTACATGTGTTACTTTTGTAACCTGAGGGGAAAAGTACCAAAATAAAAGGAATAGACCACAATGTTTATGTTCCAGAAGGAGTCTGGGAGAGTTTTGTGGTTACAATTCTTTGAGGTTCTTTTTATTTTTTTTTTATTTTTTATTTTTTTGAGAGAGGGTACAGTACAGTGGCACAATCACTGCTCACTGAAGCCTTAGCCTTCTGGACTCAAGTGATCCACCCACTTCCCTCTCCAGCTGCAGTCCCCCTCCCCACAGCTCTGCCTGGGACTATAGGCATGCATTACCGTGCCCAGCTAATTTGTTTATTTTTTGTAGAGACCAGGTCTCCCTATGTTGCCCAGGCTGGCCTTGAACTCCTGGCCTCAAGCCATCCTCCCACCTTGGCCTCCCAAAGTGCTGAGATTACAGGTGTGAGCCTCCATACCCAGTCACTCTTTGGGCTTCTTAAAATCACCCCTTGATTTTCTTTTTTTCTTTTTCAATATGGAGTCTCACTCTGTCGCTCAGGCTGGAGTACAGTGGCGCCATCTCGGCTCACTGCAACCTCCGTCTCCCGGGTTCAAGTGATTCTCCTGCCTCAGTCTCCCAAGTAGCTGGGATTACAGGCACGTGCCACCACGCCTGGCTAATTTTTTGTATTTTTAGTAGAGACGGGGTTTCACTGTGTTAGCCAGGATGGTCTCGATCTCCAGGCCTCATGATCTGCCTGCTTCGGCCTCCCAAAGTGCTGGGATTACAGGCATGAGCCACCGTGCCCAGCCCACCCCTTGATTTTCTAAGAGGGGAAACTCCCTAGGATTCAGGTGATTCCTTCTTCCCTACCCTTCCTGCAGTTCGTCTGGCTGTCTCCTTGCCAACTATTCCCTCCCATTTCATTTCCCTCTGGTCCTCATGTGTAAGGAGAGGATGCTGAGGGCCTTCTAGGAATGAGTGAGGGTGGAGAGGGCGCTCAGGGCGCACCTTGCACAGAGCACACAGTGGGAGCCTCGCCAGCTGGGAGTCCTTCCTCCCTTGTCCCTACTTCCATCTTGTCCTAGGTGTCCAGACCCAGGGGGAGGAGGGGAAACTCAAGCATCTGTGAAATGCCTGGCATTTCCCAGGAGTTTTTAAATGCCTGGCATTTCCCAGGAGTTTTTTGTTGTCAAATCTGGGGGGAGAGGAGGTGGGAAGCATCTGGTGTCTGGCATCCTCACACCCCAGCTTCTCTGCCTCATGGCTGCACGAAGGCATTGGCCCTCCACTCAGCAGAGGCCTCCATACAAGTCTCTAAAAAACTCTCCCTCGCGTTTAGAAGCTCTTTGTCAACGCCAACATTCTAATTGTAACAGGGCTTCCTTGTAACAGTGCTTGGTTCTTTGGTAAATACACTGGGAGGTTGGGGGTGGGAGAGAGCTGTTTGGCATGAGAGAGAGCCATGGAGGGTGGGAGAGAGCCGTGGCGGGGGGTGGGGGGGTGGGAGATAGCCATGGGGGATGGGAGAGAGCCGTGGCGGGGGGTGGGAGGGTGGGAGAGAGCCGTGGCGGGGGGTGGGGGGGTGGGAGATAGCCATGGGGGATGGGAGAGAGCCGTGGCGGGGGGTGGGAGGGTGGGAGAGAGCCGTGGCGGGGGGTGGGAGGGTGGGAGAGAGCCGTGGCGGGGGGTGGGAGGGTGGGAGAGAGCCGTGGCGGGGGGTGGGAGGGTGGGAGAGAGCCGTGGCGGGGGGTGGGAGGGTGGGAGAGAGCCGTGGCGGGGGGTGGGAGGGTGGGAGAGAGCCGTGGGGGATGGGAGAGAGCCGTGGGGGATGGGAGAGAGCCGTGGGGGATGGGAGAGAGCCGTGGGGGATGGGAGAGAGCCGTGGGGGATGGGAGAGAGCCGTGGCGGGGGGTTGGGGGGTGGGAGAGAGCCGTGGGGGGTGGGAGAGAGCCGTGGCGGGGGGTGGGGGGTGGGAGAGAGCCGTGGCGGGGGGTGGGGGGTGGGAGATAGCCATGGGGGATGGGAGAGAGCCGTGGCGGGGGGTGGGGGGTGTGGGAGATAGCCATGGGGGATGGGAGAGAGCCGTGGCGGGGGGTGGGGGGGTGGGAGAGAGCCGTGGGGGATGGGAGAGAGCCGTGGCGGGGGGTGGGGGGGTGGGAGAGAGCCGTGGAGGATGGGAGAGAGCCGTGGCGGGGGGTGGGGGGGTGGGGGAGAGCCGTGGGGGGTGGGGGAGAGCCGTGGGGGGTGGGGGAGAGCCGTGGGGGGTGGGGGAGAGCCGTGGGGGGTGGGAGAGAGCCTTGGGGTGGGTGGGAAAGGCCATGGGTGATCCTTGTGGGAAGGCTTCTGCCCAGGACTCCAACCCATCTGTGCAACCCAGGCAGGTCAACCCTCTATGGCCAAGTTTCACATGTATGAGGCTGGCGTTTGACCTGAGGTTCACAACACTTTCTCCAGAACCTTTACTGGCTACTGCCCAGCTAAAAGGGCGGTCTAGCAGATGGGGCCTGGTCCAGCCACAGGATGACAAATCATTACCTGACCAAAGTTCCAGGGTTTGTATTTGATACTTCTGGCAGCCCCCACGTAATGGCAGCCCGTGTCATTGAGGATGTACTCTTTGCGCTCGTCCTCGTCAGGCATGAAAACCATGTCCTCTGAAGCAAGACCACACATCCACAGAGGTTATATTCTGCCCTGGGACAGGGGCAGGCTTGCCACTGGTGACTGTCTGTGCTGGGGGAGCTTCAAGGTCTTTGTGAGGGGCTTGGAATACTCAATGTTGGGGGAGGGAGGTAAGTGGGAGGGAAAGTATCCAAAAGAACTTCCCAAGCCAGCTGTAGGGGACTTCTCCTGGGAAAATCTGGAGCAATTTAAGCATGAGTTAAGAAAAGGATGAATCAAAAGCCACTGAAAAGAAAGAGAGAGCCCATGAGTCCATACAGATGGTAGAGAGAGAGAGAGGTAGGTGGGGATGAAGGGAGGGCTCTGCCTACAGGAAATGCTAGGGGCTAGCAGGTAAACATGGTGGAGAGCTGGCCTTGGAAAATCACTGTGCAACCATCACAATGAAGAATGGTTGAAGCAAGAACCATCAGTGGATGCTAAATCTAGGGGTGGAGAATTTTATCAAGGATCAGGATGTTTGGATGGTCTTAAAATGTGTCCACATAGACTACTCGTTACAAAGAAAAATATAGTAATTATATAGCAGAAAAACTGGACAACACCTTGACCAAATGATCACATTTAACATTCCCAGTGAGGGGCAGGCAGACATTGTGTGCCTCCAGACATGATTTTCCAAGAAGGACATGTCGTTTACATAATATCCAGCAAGGACTGCGTAACCTGAATCTAAAGATGACGAATCATCAGACAGATCCAAATGACGAATGATCTGTTCAAAAGGGGGACTTCTAGTCCTCAAAAATATGTCAAAAAAGACAAAGAAAGACTAAGAAATTGTTCCAGATTAAAGGAGGTAAAGAAACATAACTACATGCAAAATGTGACTCTAGATTGGATCCTGTACTGGAGGGAAAACAATGCTATAAAGTACATGATAAAATCAAGTGACGGGCGGGGTGCGGTGCCTCATGCCTATAATCCCAGCACTTTGGGAGGCCAAGGCAGGTGGATCACCTGAGGTCAGGAGTTCGAGACTTGCCTGACCAACATGGCGAAACCCTGTCTCTACTAAAAATACAAAAATTAGCTGGGTGTGGTGGCATGTGCCTGTAATCCCAGCTACTTGGGAGGCTGAGGCAGGAGAATTGCTTAAACCCAGGAGACAGAGGCTGCAGTGAGCCAAGATCACGCCATTGCACTCTAGCCTGGGCGACAACAGTGAAACTCTGTCTCAAAAAAAAAAAAAAAATTAAAAAAAAAGTGACCAAACTGGAATAAAGATAGTACATGAAAGTGTTACGTTAACACTTATTTTTTAAAATTATTTATTTTTATTTATTTATTTTGAGACAGAGTCTCGCTCTGTCGCCCAAGCTGGAGTGCAGTGGCGTGATCTCGGCTCACTACAACCTCCACCTCCCGGGTTCAAGCAATTCTCCTGCCTCAGCCTCCCAAGTAGCTGGGATTACAGGTGCGTGCCACCACACCCAGCTAATTTTTTGTATTTTTAGGAGAAACGGGGTTTCACCATGTTAGCCAGGATGGTTTTGATCTCCTGACCCTGTGTTCCGCCTGCCTTGGCCTCCCAAAGTGCTGGGATTACAGGCATGAGCCACCGCGCCTGGCCTATTTTTTTTTTTTTTTCCTTTTTTGAGACAGAGCTGGAGTGCAGTGGTGCAATCTCGGCTCACTGCAAGTTCCGCTTCCCGGGTTCACGCCATTCTCCTGCCTCAGCCTCCCTAGTAGCTGAGAATACAGGCGCCCGCCACCATGCCCGGCTAATTTTTTTGTATTTTTAGTAAAGATGGGGTTTCACCACGTTAGCCAGGATGGTCTCGATCTCCCGACCTCGTGATGTGCCCACCTCGGCCTCCCAAAGTGCTGGGATTACAGGCGTGAGCCACCACGCCCGGCTGCTAACACTTAATTTACTGAAGTTGATAACTGTACTGTGGTTATATGAGAGAATATCTCTGTTCTTAGGGAATACACATTGAAGGGTGTAAGGGTTGTAAAGAACCAATTTATATGTAACTTACTCTCAAATGGTTCAAAAATGAAAAGTGTGTGTGTGTGTGTGTGCGTGTGTGTGTGGAGGAGGGAGGGAGGGAAAATGATTAAGCAAATGGAGCAAAATGTTAACAACAGGTGAGCCTGGATAAAGGGTATAGGTTGTTCATTACATCATTTTTGCCACTTTTCTGTGAGCTCAAAATCATTTCCAAATACAAAGGTTAAAAAAAAAAGAGCTCCTTGGCTTCTAGCATGGGTACCTGTTGGCTTTTGACTTCAAGAAGGCCCCAGGAGGGAGGGCAGGTGTGGAAAGGGTTGACATAGAATGTGCCGCATTTGAGGCTGCAAGAAGATGTCCAGCACCCTCTGGAGAGAAGCCAGTGCTGGCAATGGCAGAAGTAGCCTCGAGTACCATTTACATAAAGGCTCCAGTGTAGCCACAGGAAGAAATGAGCTGGGTACATGAGGAAGTGGAGAGAACAGAACAGAACTAAGGGAGCAGAAGGGAGGAACCAACCACAATTCAGGCCCTGACCTGGAGTTGGCAAGGAAGAAGTCCTTGGTGGCCCCTCTCCACCCCCACCAAGGCAGCCTCTGTACAGTGGTGGAGGCAGAAGCCAGCTGGGACAGGGCAAGGGACTGGGGAGAAGTGGAAACAGGAATAAGGACCTCCATTCTAAGGGGCCTGGTCACAAAGAAAACGCTCCAGTGGTGTCCGTGATCTGTTCCTGGGTCACATCCCTTTAACTAGTTTGCAAGTACCTTGAGAGCAACAAAAGCTCATAGACTATGCATTGCACATAGCAGGTTTTGCCGGGGTCACCTGCCACTCCCCAGCAGACCTGAGATTCACAATACCTTTACACCACGGGTTGAAGAGAAGGTACAGGATGTTTTCTTCAGACTTAAGGATGTGGTTTCCGGTTTTCACATTTAGTTGGTACTCGCCCAGGATGGCATTGGGGGTACTAGTGACAGCCACTGTGACCTGAGCAAACCACAAGATCAGGTGGACATCTCCGCCTCTGGCCAGATCCCAAATCCTACAAATGCTTCCCAGAAGAATCCATCAGTCCTACCAACTCATCCCATCTGGAACCAGCCTGGAGACAAGGAATGGTCAGGACTCTGGACAGCCAGGAGCGCCCCTGCAAGGGCAGGATGCATGAGACAGAAAAGCAGCCGCATACGGCATGAAGTTTTGGCACGTCCTGCAAGGGCCCTGGACAGACTGGGCATTTTCACCTCCCTGAGATCCACTCCCTTTACCACTCGCTTCACCACAGCCTGGAGGTGATACCATCTCCAGCTTGTTGGGAAGATGCTGTGGATAAAATACACATAAGGTGCTGACACGGCTGGCTCTGTGTCCCCACTCGAATCTTGTCTCGTATTGTAATCCCCATAATCCCCACATGTTAAGTGAGGGACCTGGTGGGAGGTGATTGAATCATGGGGGCAGTTTCCCCCATGCTGTTCTCATGATAGTCAGTGAGTTCTCATGAGATCTGATGGTTTTATAAGGCAGTTTCCCCTGCTCTTTCTCGCTCGCTCTCACCTGCTACCACGTAAAATGTGCCTACTTCCTCTTCTGCTGTGATTGTAAGTTTCCTGAGGTGTCCCCAGCCATGTGGAACTGTAAGTCAATTAAACTTCTTTCCTTTATAAATTACCCAGTCTCAGGTATTCTTTAGAGTAGTAGAGTAGTACAAGAATGGACTAATACAGGTGCCTAGCCCAGTGCCTGGAACTTCAGGGGAAAGGTTAAATGTCAGCTGTCTTTTGGAGCAAAAAAACACCTTTCTCTTGGAATACAGGCAGCCAGAGTCCCAGAGGGCCAGTGGTCCAAGGGCGTCCAGGCCTTTATCCAGCCTTTTAGGATAAATAATAGCTGGAGAGATAATTAGGATACATCAATATTGCTGTAGCCACAATGGTACCAAGAATAATAATTCTCTTCCTTGTCATAATACACTTCCATTTGTGGTCCAAGATCCTCCCATGAGATGCTTATTATTATAACTCATAGGAGCAATAGGCTCTCAGTTCAAATCCCAGGTCTACTCTCCCCCCCCTCCTCCGCCTTTTTTTTTTTGAGACAGAGTCCTTCTCTGTCACCCAGGCTGGAGTGCAATTGGCTTCTAGCATGGGCATCTGATGGCTTTTGACTTCAGGAAGGCCCCAGGAGAAAGGGCAGGTGTGGAAAAGTGTTGACATAGTATGTGCCACATTTGAGGCTGCAAGAAGATGTCCAGCACCCTCTGGAGAGAAGCCAGTGCTGGCGATGGCAGAAGTAGCCTTGAGTGCCACTGCAGCATTGAACTCCTGGGGTCAAGTGATTCTCCCACCTAAGCCTCCCAACTAGCTAGAACTACATGTGCCCACCATCACTCCTGGGTTTTTTTTGTTTGTTTTTTTTTTAGTAGAGATGGGGTAGCCCTAGTTGCCCAGGCTGGCCAGCTCTACCTCTTACTGGCTGTATGACCTTGGCGGGTTACTTAACCTCTCCTGTGCCTCAGTTTTCTTGTTTAAAAATTTGGAATGATAACAGGCTCCCCCCTTCTTTGTGGGAGCATTGTGAAAATTAAATGAGCTAATATATATAAATGTTTGTTATTATTTTGCTGGTGGGGAAACTGAGGTTCACAGAGGTAGCCCAAGAGGTGGAGCTGGGATCAAACTCACTGTGCTACAACTCCAGAATCCACAAGGCTAACTCCCCACACCCCTCTTGTGGCAAGAGGGAGGAGGTTGTGCCCTCACTGTTCATTACAATGGAGCACAGGAGAACCAGCCTTCCAGGGTGCAGGAAATGGCCTTCACCTTGATCTGGCTGGTGGTCCCACGGCTGTATTCATATGTAAAAATTCATTGTGCAAACCATTAAGATTTGTGTCTTTTATGTGTGTTATATGTCAATTAAAAAAAAAACTTTTAAAATAACACTTTTTGAGTAAAGAAATGCAGCTCCTGCCCACAACCCATGCCCACCTCGGGAAAGATTTTCATGATACCCTGAAAAACACTCAAATGCAAAATTGGGGTTGAGAGTCTGGGATCTGGATGGGAGAGAGAGGAAGGAAGAGGCCGGGGCACTAGGGAGGATTCCAGCAGCAGCTGGCCCATTCATCTCATTTCCACCAGCAGATTCTGCTTCTACAAAAACCCAATGTAATTGCCATTTTTAAATCATGGCATTAGCCTAGCATTAAACTTCTAGGAATTTAGCCCAAGGAAATATCCATAAGCCAGTGCAAAGATCTGGCTGAGAGATGGTTCTTTACAACACTGGAAGATTGGAGACAACTGTAAACACCCAGTGCTCCCCAAAAGGGTGGAAAACCGGCCACCGTAAGCCACACACTTGGGCAGAAGCCACTGTGGGAAACATCCATTAGGTCTTGTCAAGTGAGTGAAGCATGAGATGGACCCCCATTTTGTATTTGACCATGACACAGAAAAAGCCTGGAAGGAAGGATGGGTAACTTAGTTGGTGGAACCATGGGTTATTTTTATGTACTTTTCTCCGCTCATGTCCTCCAGTGAACATTGTTCCCTTTGAAATGGAAAGAGGAAGGGTGACATGTAGGAGGTTTGCCCACAGAGATACTGTGTGCTTGGAGGAGGCTGAGTGGGGAAACAGACATTTGGAGCCATGGCCCCTCTATCATGCTCTGCTGTGGATGGCTTTAAACCACGTTACCAGCTGACAGGTGAGGAAGGGGATAGGGGCTGCTCACATTAGGAGCATTCCACCAGAAGCCAGCCAGCCCACCCGCCAGCCTGGTGGGTGCTCACCTCTTTGCCAGATTCATTTTGAAGGGTTGCCTGCCAGTTGTAGTGGTCCGAGGGCGTCCTCGGGTCGAGCACCACCAGGGTGTGTTTGGCGAGGCTAGGATTTGGCCCTGGAGACACCCAAAGGAAAACATTGGTCCAGCCATGGGGCACCCCCAAGACAATCTCCCCTGGTTCGGGCCCACCTACTGCCCACTCACAGAGCCCCCACCCCTCCTTTCCAGGCTCATTTGTCTCCTGGCTCCAGCCCCTCTAATTCTGCAGGGGCCTCCCTCTGCCCCACATGTCCAGTTTTAGTTTTCTGTTCAATTTAGATGAGCTTCCTGCCTCCTCTCCACATCCTCCCTTTTTACCCATCAGATCCAGGTCTCCCTAGAGCTCCTGCTTCTGTCACATACTCATTCGAGTTACCATTTGTTTAACCCTGCTGGCTCATGCAACAGACCCACAAGCTTGTTCACTCCACGTAATGCAGGGGAACTGCTTAACCTTCACCCTTCTCGTCTGGAGGAGGCAGATGCCACCGCCTACCCTGCAAGCTGTTGCAGGATCTTGTTTGAAAGGTCGGTCAGGTTATGTCATGAGCTCCAGGGACTATTAGAATCAAATCCAACCTTTTTCCATAGCCCACAGGTGGCCCTCAGTGAGGCTTCTCCCCAACTCCCCACTTCCCCCACTGTCATGACTGGGTTTCTGGTCCCCAGAGAGTTAGCTCATGATAAAGAGCATGTGACACAAGTGTTGTCTCCTCAGGGCCCTGGCACTTGCCGTGCTCATGGCTGGGAACACCCTGCTCTCAGCTCTTCACACGGTGGGACGTGGGTCTTAGCAGGGTCACTTCCCAGGGAAGCTCTTCCAACCCTGACAGAGTCAGCACCAACAGAGTCAGCCCCGCCTTGACCTGCTGCTTTCTCTCTTGCTGGAGGAGCCTCTTGTTTTTGGTTTCTTCATCATATTTGGCCCTGTCTGAAATTATCTTGCACTTTTGTTTGTTTATTGCTCTCTCTGCTAGTACAGTCAAGTCTAGGAGGCAGGAACCGCTTTACCTGTGGGTTCCCTGGCACAGAGTAGGTACTCAACAAACATTTGTTGAGTGAGTGAGTCACACTACATCATACAGGGAGAGTGCTCAGTGCAACACCTGGCATGTGGCAAGTGCTCAGGAAATTTTGGGTGAGGGAATGCACATGGATCCAGGGATACTATAAAGTCACTGAAGTCAGCAACAGCACGGTCCCAGTCCATGTGTTGAGCAGGTAGCTCATGACATGGCACACAGTAGGTGCTTATTTCATCTTGGATGAAGGGAATGGAGGCTGTTCTGACTGATCTCCACCAGCACATTGGAGGAGACCCTAAGCCTCTTGTTTACTCAGAGAAGGAGCAAAAGGAGCGCTCTCCCAGGAAGTGCTATTGTATGCCATCTTGTAAAGTAGATCTACCTGATCTAATTTTTTTTGAGACGGAGTTTCACTCTTGTCACCAGGATGAAGTGCAATGACACTATCTTGCCTCCCTGCAACCTCCACCTCCCAGGTTCAAGCAATTCTCCTAGCTCAGCCTCCCGAATAGCTGGGATTACAGGCACCTGCCACTATGCCCAGCTAATTTTTGTATTTTTAGTAGAGACGGGGTTTCACCATGTTGGCCAGGCTGGTCTCGAACTCCTGACCTCAGGTGATCTGCCTGCCTTGGCCTCCCAAAATGCTGGGATTACAGGCATGAGCTGCCATGCCCAGCTTACTTGATCTATTTTTAAAACTTAAAAACAACATTAAAGAAGTAAGACCCTCCTCCATTATCCCACCACCTGTCACAAAATCTAATACATTTTCTCTGTTCCCCTAGTTGTACTTATGCATATATATTTACCTAGCTATAACAAATACATGAGCCATTTCCTATTATCTTTGCAACCAAAATATGATATTTTAATCATTATTGGCTTGCCTCCAGCCCACCCAGCTATGGCATCAGCACACCTCAGTCCTATGATTCATCTCTAGAAAATGTTCCAGACCCCACCACGGCAGATGCCCACTGAGTCACCTCCTCTCTCTGCTCCAGCCCCTCCCCTGCTTAGCCAAGGAATCAGAGCCTCACTATGTGCCAGGTCCTGACTGAGCTTCCCATTCTATTCTCATCACACCCGCTATTATTCCCACGTTACAGACGGAGAAACTGGGGATCAGGGAGGGTAAGGCACTCCTGGCTCAGACTGACCAGAAAGGGCCACTCCAGCATCCAGAGACCCTTGTGGTCCCTCCCCAAAGCCCCATGAGTAGGGCCCCGAGGCTTCACCTGTGCTGAATTCCAGTTTCAGTTGGTGGTAAGATTGTAGGGGCTGGTTCAGCACCAGCCGCAGGTGAAACACCTGCCCTCGCCGGAACACAGGACTGCTCGTTTGGAACTCCCACGTGTGGTGAGAAACGGCGTTCTCCTGCTTCAAGAAGTCAACGTGGAGAACTTGCAGCTCTGTCAGCAACACAGCACATGTGGAAAGAGAGCACAGAGAATGTTTATTCCCTGATCACCTCCTTCTGGATTCAAAATCTGACAGTGTGTTGAGGTGGAGCTGGGCTTTAGAGTCGGGCATCCCTGCTCCACTTCCGGCTGGCTATGAATCTGTCTGAGACTCAGTTTCCTCACCTGTAAGATTGGTGTGCACGTACCTACCTTGTGGGATTACATGGGGATGAGCTGAGAGCAGTGGACTCAAGTGCTTAGTCATGTAACCCCGCAAAATAGGTAAGTGCACGCCCATCTTACAGGTGAGGAAACTGAGTCTCAGGGTGAGTCTGAGTGGCTGTTAGGCAAGGTTCCCACCCCAACTCCCCCTCTCTGCAGACATGGCCTCAGGAACAAAGCTGGTGCCAGGGTGTTCTCCGTCAATCAACACAAAAGCTGAAGGGAAAGAGGGGAGCGGGCAAACTGAGGAGGGAATAGATGAGCCCTGGGATTGCTCCCCTTCCTGTTCAGCCCAGACTTCCATCAGCTTCAAGTCAGACACCATCCCGAGGTGAGCGTTCACATCCTGAAGAGAAGGGTGGGGTGCAAAGCGGCTGGGGTGAAGCCTTTTTATCCAAATTGAGGAGGAAGCACCAAGGAGCTCCCATGATCTGAGGCCAAGACTACTTGCATTATAAATGGGGTTTTTAAGTCCAGGTACAGTGGTTCACGCCTCTAATCCCAGCACTTTGGGAGGCTGGGGGGGCGGCGCATCACCTGAGATCAGGAGCCGAGATCAAGCCACTGCACTCCAGACTGGGTGACAGAGTGAGACTCCATCCCCCCCCCAAAAAAAAAACCAGAAAGGGGATTTTTTTCTTCAATGCTAAAGTGAAAAGTACATTCAGTAAAAGAAATAATCTCCACATGCATAATACACCGTTTTCAGTAACACATGTATTTCTTACCATGTGTCTGTTATAATGACATTTCGTATTACCTCAGCTTGGGACCCAAACCCCTCCCCTTTATCTAAAATTCAAACTATTCCCAGGCTCATGAGTCATGAAGGGAAATGTGTTTTGGCTGCATGCTGAAACCACCTGGGGGTTGTAAAACTACTTATGTTCTCCCCCAGCGATTCTGATACAATTGTTCTGAGTGGGGCTGAGCCTCTGTGTTTTCAAAGCTTTCTAGGCAATTAGAGTGTGCAGAGGGCATGGTAAAACACAGACTGCCAGGCCCACCCTGAGTTTCTGATTCAGCAAATTTGGGGTGTGGCTGAGAATTTGCCTCTCCAGAAGCTTCCTTGATGACGCTGATGCTGCTGGCCCAGGGAGGCAAGTATTGAGAACCCCTAGATTAGGAAGCACCACTGTGGCCTGTGAGGTAAAGTGAGGTGAGATGCAGGGAACTTCCTCTGCTCCCGAGGGCTCACCCACAGAGGAAACCCATCCTCTGCAGAGATCAAGGAGGCCAGCCATGGAAACGTGGGCTTTCGTGACTACAAAATAGGTGAAGTGGTCACGCCCACATCAGAGGGCTACCTTGGGGATGCGGCCAGTGATGTGTTTGGAGACAGCACAGCTCATTCTTGCTGGAGTGGCTTTGGGATTGGGGTCTGGACAGGTGTTCTCCAGGAAGGCAAGTCCCAGCAAGTGGCCTTCCCTCTGCACTGCTGCACAGGGCCTGGGAACCTGCTGCCTTCAGCAGGGAGGCCCACCTGGCAGACAGACCTACCTTCCCAGGTGCTTCCCCTTCTTGGGCTGAAACCTTGGGGTGGGCCCATGGCTAGCTGGAGCATCTTAGCCCATTTGTGCCACTGTTATGGAATACCTGAGACTGGGTCATTTAGAAAGAATAGAAATTTATTTCTCACAGTTCTGGAAGCTGGGAAGTCCAAGATCAAGGCACCAGCATCTGGTGAGGGCCTCTTGCTGCACTGTAACATAGCAGAAGGCAGAGGGAGAGAGAGGACCAACTCCCTCCTTCAGGTGCCTTTAGAGGGGCACCTCATCTCATTCACAGGGAAGAAGCCCTTATCACCTAATCAACTCTTAAAGGCCCCACCTCTTAGTATCACCACATTTGGCAACCCCTGAATTTTAGAGGGAGACATATTCAAACCATAGCGTGCTGTCAGGAGCTGCAGTCCTGAAAGGCTTCTTCATTTCCCTGGACAGCAGAGCTCCTGCTGTGGGACCCAGAGCCAACCGCAAAGCAATCACAGCTGGAAAAGGGCTTTAACAGTCCCTCCCATGTTCTGACTTATTCCTGCTCCCCCATGGACTGGGCAGGTGGGTGACCTGGGTTCCCAAGGGGTAAAGGTATAGGTTTTGGTACCAGGAAGCAGGAAAGAGCAGTTAAGAAATCCAAATCCTAAATGCAGTCGTCTCTGTGGAAGCTTCTTAAGACCTTATCTCCCTGGAATGGTAAATATAGTCCCTCCCTTGGTGGCTAATGTGCACATTGAGTGCCTGGCACATGCCTGCACACAGTAGGCACTCGATAAAATGCAGGCCATCATTAATGTTAGGCAGATGGGCATATAGTGGGTTGAATGGTGGTCCCACAGAAGATATCTCCACCTGGAGCCTGTGAATGTGACCTTATGGAAACAGGGGACTTTCAGGTGTGATTAAGGATCTTGTGATTATATTATCCTGGATTATCCAGGTAGGCCCTAAATCCAATAACAAGCGTCCTTATAAGAGACATGGAGAGGCAAGGGGAGGGTCATGTGAAGATGGAGGCAGAGACTGGAGTTACACAGCTGCAGGCCACAGAACACCTGGAGCCACCAGAAACCAGGAAAGACAAGGGAAGACTCTCCACTGGAGGCTTCTGCAAGAGCAGGACCCTGCTGACATTTTTATTTTGGATGTCTATCTTCCAGAACGAGAGAATAATAAATTGCTGTTGTTTTAACCAACCCCATTTGTGGTCATTTGAATGCCCTAAGAAACCAACATACAGCACATAACAGATGTGCAGTACTGGAGCCTCCTCCCTCACCCTATCCTGGGCACTGCTCTGTGACCTGAGCACTGCTTAAGGCAGATCTGGGAGGCTGGAGGAATCCTGGAACTACAGGAAGCCACATTGGGGCTGTCTTTAAAAAAATGCCTTTGGAGTCACATACCTATAATCCCGGTTACTCGGGAGACTGAGGTGGGAGAATCACTTGAGCCCAGGAGTTCGAGGCTGCAGTGAGCTATGACTGCAGCTGTGAATAGCCACAACACGCCAGCCTGGGCAACAAAGTGAGACCCCAACTCTAAAAAAAAAAAGCCTTTGTATTTGTATTTTGTAGCTATTGCACTTGGATAGATGGTCAAAATTGATATACCAGTTTAATGCTTGCAGTGTCATAAATGCAAGATGACCAGGGAAACCTGCAAAGAAAAAGTGTCAGTGGAATACAATGTCCTTGTTTTTTGCCACCAGTGTGCGGGTTGGAGTTTAAATTATTTGAGTATTAAAAAACAAAAGTCTCTGCAATGGATAATTTTTGCTATAACTTTTGCCTATGAAGCCTCTGGAAAAAAGGAGACAACATAAAAGACAGGCAATCTCCAGATGGAGATATACTTTTGGAGTTTTAAAAAGCAAAGTTGCTTTTAAACTAAAATTAGCATTAGTTGCTAATGAGCTCTTGTGAAATTGTCAGCCTTAGAAGCTTATGATTTTCCAGCCTGTATGTATATTTTTGAGTGGGTCAAGTGGGACTCTTGAAATGACAAGAAAAAAAGCACTTAAGAGGATCTTAGTGACTTTATAAGAAGAGGAAGACCTGAGCTTACCATGTGACGCCCAGCGCCAACTTGGGACTCCTCAGGGAGTCCTCGCTAGCAAGAAGGCCCTCACCAGATGCAGCTCCTCGACCTTGGAGTCTCAGCCTCCATAACTGTAATAAATGAATTTCTTTTCTTTATAAATTACCTGAGTTTTAGGTATTCTTTTATAAGCAACAGAAAATAAACTAATACAATTTCCTTCTCCTTCCTCCTGGTAAGGCAGTTTTATCATTAAATACAGCTTTCCCCAGAAAGGGACTGACATTTTCTAGGCTGCTCAATGAATAAATGATCAGGACAAAAAATAGTGAGAGGTTATTTAAGCTTACTTTGAATTTTTTATTTTTTTATTTTTATGCAGGGCCTTGCTCTGTCACCCAGGCTGGAGTGCAGTGGTGTGAACACGGCTCACTGCAGCCACAACCTCCTGAGCTCCAGGGATCCTCCCACTTCAGCCTCCAGAGTAGCTGGGACTACAGGTGTGCACCACCACACCTGGCTTTTTTATTTTTTGTGGTGATGAAGTCTTATTATGTTGCCCAGGCTGGTCTCAAACTCCCGAATTCAAGCAATCCTCCTGCCTCAGCCTCCAAAAAGGTTGGAATTACAGACACAAGCCACCACACCCGACCTACCATTTTGAAAATTTTTGAAAATTCAGGATTTTGTCCTGACCAGTTCCAGAATATGATGTGTTATTCTGGTTAGATTGTATTAAAATATTTTTCTGTAAAAATGCTTTTGTCCCTCTTGCAAACAACCATTCCAGATGAAAGGTCTGGGTGAGAATAAGAGATTACTAAAAACAAAAAAAAAAATAAAGTTATGATTCCTGAATGAATGAGATACACAGATAAAAAACATGTCACAACTAATTGCTAAAGGAATTAAACACATCCTGTGTGACTCCACTGGAGAGGACTCTTGAAAGACCTGCCTAGTTCCCTCAGGACCTCACCCCAGCAGGCTTTTCCCTTTGCTGATTTTTCTTTGTACCTTTTGCCACAATAAATCACATCCCCCCCACCCCCCAGTGTCCATATTGCTGCCTGAGGCTATTGCCACCTGCCAGCAGGCACTCCTGGAGAGTCTCCTTCCGAGACTGCTTGTGGGAGCACAGCCCCTGCAGAATGCATACCAGTTACGAAAAATTTCAAACATCACCTCTTTCTGTAGAGGTCTGGAATTCCCCCAAACTGAGAAAGTAAAATAAACAGTTGTCCTTGGCTCATAGGCACAAATTGGCTGGTAGTCATAGTTGTCTCTGGTTTAGGGGATAAATGCCAATCTTCTTTGGAATAATTCATTCTCCACCAAAGTTTTATGGAATTCCCACAGATAAAGTCACACTCAAGATGAGCTTACAGCCCCAAATTTTAAAACACAAAATAACACTATTTCAGCAGAAACCACACAAGTATTTGTCCAAGAAATCAGATAATATACGGACTATAAAATAACGTATATAGACTATGGACCAGGCACAGTGGCTCACGCCTATGATCCCAACACTTTGGGAGGCTGAGGCAGGAGGATCCCTTGAGCCCAGGAGTTCAAGATCAGCCTGGGCAACATAGAGAAACCCTGTCTCTACAAAAAAAATTTTTTAATTAACCAAGAATGGTGACGTGCACATGCAGTCTCAGCTACTTGGGAGGCTGAGGCAAGAGTATCGCTTGGGCCTAGGAGGTCAAGGCTGCAGTGAGCCATGTTCACACCACTACACTACAGCCTGGGTGACAGGGTGAGACCTTATTTCAAAAAATAATAAATAAAATAAAATATTAAAAAATATAGGGCCGGGCACAGTGGCTCATGCCTGTAATCCCAGCACTTTGGGAGGCCGAGGTGGGTGGATCACCTGAGGTCAGGAGTTCAAGACCAGCCTGACCAACATGGTGAAACCCCGTCTCTACTAAAAATACAAAAATTAAAATTAGCCGGGCGTGGTGGCAGGTGCCTGTAGTCCCAGCTACTTGGGAGGCTGAGTCGGGAGAATGGCGTGAACCCGGGAGGCAGAGCTTGCAGTGAGCCGAGATTGCACCACTGCACTCCAGCCTGGGTGACAGAGCCAAACTCTGTCTCAAAAAAAAAAAAAAAAATTAGCCAGGCTTGGTGGTGCATGCCTGTAATCCCAGCTACTCGAGAGGCTGAGGCAGAAGAATTGCTTGAACCCGGGAGGCAGAGGTTGCAATGAGCCAAGATCACGCTATTGCACTCCAGCCTGGGCAATAAGAGTGAAACTCTGTCTCAAAAAAATAATAAATAAATAAATAAATAAATAAAATAAAATAAACTATATATATATATATATAGAGAGAGAGAGAGAGAGAGACCATAAAATAGCCAAGTCAAAAATGGCTAGGGACCTAAGAGAATAAATCAGAATGATGAGAAAGGAATAAGCCACTATTAAGAATGACCAGATAAATTTTTTAAAACATAACTTCTAAAAATGAAAATACGGTTCTTGAAATGAAAAAAACTCACAGGTTAAATAGCAAATAGACATAACTGAAAGAGAATCAGTGAACTAGAAAATAGACTGGAAACAAATACCTGTAATACAACCTAGAGAAATATTAATAGAAGTAAATATGAAAAGCAGTTTAGAGACGTGGAGTCTTGGATGAAAAGGTCTAAATGATATACTATAGTTGTTCTGAAAGGAGAGAATCAAGAATGGGGAGCAGCAGCGAAGAGGTGATGGTTGAAAACTTTCCAAAATGAATGAGAGACATGAATCCTTTTATTTAGGAATCACAAAGAATCACAAATAGGATAAAGAAGAGGCCAGGTGCAGTGGCTCACGCCTGTAATCCCAGCTTTTTGGGAGGCCAAGACAGGCGGATCACTTGAGGCCAGGAGTTCATGACCAGACTGGCCAACATGGTGAAACCCCATCTCTACTAAAAATTAAAAATTAGCTGGGTAATGTGGTGCATGCCTGTAATCCCAGCTACTCAGGAGGCTGAGGTAGGAGAATCGCTTGAACCTGGGAACTGGAGGCTGCAGTGAGCCAAGATCACGTCACTATGCTCCAGCCTGGGTGACAGAGTGAGACCTCATCTCAAATAATAATAATAATAATAATAATAATAATAATAATAATAAAATAAAATAAAAAAATAAAAATAAAAAATAAAAGTAATAAATGCCCATTACAAAAATTAAGTTTCTCTCCCATCCCAGACTCCCAGATCCTTTCTCCAGAGAAAATCACTATAAAGTATCTAAGTATCTTTCCAGTTTTCTCTGCCATAAACCATTACTTTAGTTACAGAAACAGGAGCTTTCTCAATACATTATTCTGCACCTTGCTTCTCTCTCTCTTTTTTTCCCTCTCTCTCTCACACACACGTCTTGAAATTTATCTCCTAACCACACAAGTAGATCTTATTATTTTCTTTTATTTTTTTTCTTTTTTTGAGACAGAGTCTCATTCTGTTTCCCAGGCTGGAGTGCAATGGTGTGATCACAGCTCACTGCAGCCTCGACCTCCTGGGCTGAAGCACTCCTCTCACCTCATCCTCCTGAGTAGCTGGCACTACAGGCATGCATCACCACACCCAGCTAATTTTTTCATTTTTTGTGAAGATGGGGTCTCCTTATTTTGCCCAGGCTGGTCTCAACCTTGTTACTTTTTAGTAGCTATTATCCCTCTGGGTGGACATGTAGATCATTTAAAATCTTATATGCTACAATGTACTTCCTTGTACATGTATCTCTGCACTCATGTGTGACAATATTTGTAAGAGAAATCTTCCAAAGCAGAATTGCTGTGTCACAGGATATGGGCATCTTTAATTTCAGTAAATGTTGCCAGAGAGCCTTCTAGCGACTGCACCAGTGATACTGCTACAAAAAGATGGGAAGGTGCCTTTTTAAAGCTATTTACTGTTAAACTTTTAATCTTGGCTAATCTGATAAATGAAAAAATGAAATCTCATTGCTGTTTTGCTTTTATATAACTTCTTTTTTTTAAGAGACAGAGTCTTGGCCTGTCACCCAGGCTGAAGTGCAGTGTTGCAATCTTGGCTCACTGCAGCCTTGAACCTGAGTAGCTGAGTAGCTAGAACTACCGATGTGCACCACCATGCCTGGCTAATTTTTATTTATTTTGATTTATTTATTTTTGAGACAAAGTCTCGCTCTGTTGCCCAGACTGGAGTGCAGTCTCGGCTCACTGCAGCCTCCGCCTCCCAGGTTCAAGCAATTCTCATGCCTCAGTCTCCCAAGTAGATGGGATTACCGGTGTACCCCACCACACCCGGCTAATTTTTGTAGTTTTTAGTAGAGACGGGGTTTCACCATGATGGCCAGGCTTGTCCCTAACTTCTGATCTCAAGTGATCTGCCCGCCTTGGCTTCCCAAAGTGCTGGGATTACAGGCATGAGCCACTGTGCCTGGCCACAGCTAATTTTTAAATTGTTTTGTGGAGACAGGGTCTCACTATGTTTTCCAGGCTGGTCTCGAACACCTGGGCTCAAGCAATCCTCCTACCTCGGCCTCCCAACTTTTGGGGATTACAGGCATGAACCACCATACCTGGCCTGCTGTTTCATTTCATGACCACCCTCACTAAGTAAGGTTGAGCATCTTTTCATGTATTTCTTTTTCTTTGAACTACGTAATACTGCTCTTTGTCCATGTATATTTTGGGATGTTGGTCATTTTCTTATAGATCTGAGGGCTCTTTTTATACTACAGAATAGCATTTGCTTCTCATATGTGTTGAAAGTACTCTTCACAGTTCCATTACCTTCTGACTCCGGAGGTTTTGTCTCACACATATTTTTAATTTTTCTGGAGTCAGTTTTACTGTTCTTTTCCTTTATGTTTCTAGGTTTCCTATTTTCCTTTGTAACACCTTCTCCATTCCAAGATTATTTTTCATATTGCCTTCATTTTCTTCTATTGCCTTTATAGTTTCGTCTTCGACCTTTCTGGGATTTGTTGTGGGATAAGCCATGAGATAGATATCTGGCTTTATTTTTCTCTAAATACTAACCAGTTGTCCTAATACCACAAAGTGCACAATTTCTCATTTCCTCCATTTATATGAAATCCTACCTTTATCCCACACATATCACCGTCTTCCAGGTCCCTATTTGGATGTCCTGACCTCCTAGAGTGGTTGGAAGAACAAATGAAGTCATATTCATGAAAACACCATAGAGTCATCACAACTCGCTAATGTTGTAAGGTGGCATGTGATGGTTACTTGCACAAGCCCATCAGAAAGGACACCTCAGGAAGCGTCAGCTCCCCCCACCAACACCCCAACACTGGTGGCCATGAGATGACTGTCTTTGGTGATTTAGATCTTGAGAGTAAAGTCAAATTGTGCCCAGCAGGGAGGCAGCATAATGCAGCATGAAATGAACACATGCCGTGTTTGTGTCCCAGCTCTGCCACCCATGGCTGGGACCTCAGTCAAGTCATCAAACCTCCCCAGTGAACAGGTCACGCCTCTTGAAAATGACAGTGTGGGTCAGGACTACCTTTCCTTCAGGTAGTCCTCAGTAATTTAGATAGTACTTTCACAGGATTGATGTGACTTGCCCAAAGCCACAGGGCTATTTAGTGCATGGTAGAGACATGAATCTTCTCTCAAATCAGCAGGTGCTTCCCATCACACCACACCACCCTTTCTCAGTCCTAAGGACTCTGTACCCTTCAAGGCTGAGTCTAGCTGAGGCATCAGCCGTCTAAGGAGGAACTCAAAACTCTGTGGCCTTGGGACTAAAAAGAAGAGTCTGATTTCTTTCGAAATGTCACCCTCCAAAAAAGGAGAAGGTGGAAACTAGGAGGGTCTGGCTTAGTCCCTTTGCAGAGTTTCAAAGCAGCCATTCCTTGGCTATCAAGCAGCTTCTCAAGCAAGAGAGAAGGCTGCTAAGCAAACCCTGCTGGGAGGTCACCGAGGGCTTGGGGGCTGGGGAGTTAGCAGAGGGGTTCAAACTCAGTCTCGTTGTTCCCTAGCAGCACCCGGACTCCCTGAAGTAAAACAGAGGGCTCTGGTGTCTGCTCTTGGTGGTGGTAGGCGGCTGCATCCTCATGGGACACAGAGCCTGGCACATGACTCCCCTCTGCTATTCCCCACTCTGAGAAGCAGTGACACTGCTGACAGCAGCAGACAGACCCTCTGCAGTAGGGAAATCCATCAGGTGACCTTGAGAAAGGACAGGACGCATTGAGAGACATTCTACAAAATAACTGGTCTGTACTCTTCAAAAGTGTCAAAGTCACAAAACACCAAGAATGACAGAAGAACTGTTCCAGACAAAGGAGACCGAAGAGGCACAACGACGGAATGCAAAGCCTGACCCAGGATTTTCTTCTGCTATAAATGACATTATTGGGACAATTGGTGAAATCTGCATAAAATCTGTGGGTTGGATAACAGTATTGAAATGGTGTTCATGTCCTGGTCTTCATAATTGTATTGGTTATGTAAGAGAATGTCCTTGTTTTTAGGAAATACACACCAAAGTATTAATAATGTAATATCTGCAACTTACTCTCAAGAGTTCAAAAAATATATATTTGTCTATCTGTCTGTCTATATCATCTATCTGTCCATTGATCGAGAAGGATAAAGCAAATGCAGTAATAATTTAGGGAATCTGGATAAAGGATATATGGAAATTCTTCTTTTTATTCTAGCAATCTTTTTGTAAATCTGAAATTATGCCTAAATGAAAAGTTTGTGTTTTTTTTGTTTGTTTGTTTGTTTTTAAAAAGGGATGAGACAGAGAGCAAGCAGCACAAGGGCCACAAGTTAGGGTGAGAGGGCAATGGCCCCAGGCACCCGGCAGAGGCAAGAGAGCGGTTTAGGGCCAGCTGGCTGGAGGGGCATGTGGGGCTCCATGGAGATTTCACCCACTCACCTTTTGATGTGTCCATCATCCCTTCAGATTCTCTCCTGCAATGCCAGGGAAGACTCTATCTCTGATGCCTGGTGCTTCCACACAGTCGGTCCTCAAGGGAGGAAACAGCTCTTTTTATGTGATCTTGGGCTAGATGTGACCTTGCTGTGGCTGCCAAGGGGCGGGGTTTGGGAAGGGGATGTTGATTAGAAATAATAAAATCCCGGAACCTTCCATATCAGACCTAGGAAATCAGGAGCCAAGATGAGCTGATGTAAAAGGGACAGACAATGGAGAATGGCACCTCCTTGTCTGTTATATGAGCCTAACAGTGGGTGACCAAAAGCCAGGACCCTATGACCTACACCACATGTGGCCTGACATTCTGGTTACTATCAAGCTCAAGTCTAGGAACCCAGGCTAATCTTTACTGACTTTAAGGCTTTCTTCTTCTTCTCTTTTCTTCAAGTTGAAAAAGTAAGAGATGCTTGTGAGTTTTTTGTTTTACATTTTGAATACATAATGCATCCACATGGTTCAAAATTGAAAAAAATGCCCCCGGCCACCTTGTCGAATCCTACTACCAGTTTCTTTTAGATCTTTCCAGAGATATTGTATGCACTGAGAAGCAAATAATGTACTATTATTATTATTTTGTTATTTAGTTTTTATTTCATAATCATAAACTTAACTCTGCAATCCAGCTAGGCATGGAAGGGAACAAGGAAAACATGGAACCCAAAGGGAACCGCAGCGAGAGCACAAAGATTCTAGGATACTGCCAGCAAATGGGGTGGAGGGTGCTCTCCTGAGCTACAGAAGGAACAGTCTGGTGGTTAAGATAAAACACAAGTCAAACTTATTGGAGCTGTCCACAGTCAGCAATGGTGATCTTCTGGCCGGTCTTGCCATTCCTGGACACAAAGGGCTCCATGGCCTCCACAATATTCGTGCCTTCACCACGCCAAAGACCACAAGCTTGCCATCCAACCACTCAGTCTTGGCAGTGCAGATTAAAAACTGGGAACCATTTGTGTTGGGTCCAGCATTTGCCATGGACTACATGCCAGGACCTGTATGCTTTAGGATGAAGTTCTCATCATCAAATTTCTCCCTGTAGATGGACTTGCCACCAGTGCCATTACAGCGTGTGAAGTCACCACCCTGACACATAAACCCTGGAATAATTCTGTGAAAGTAGGAACTCTTATAACCAAATCCTTTCTTTCCAGTGCTCAGAGCACAAAAGTTTTCTGCTGGCTTTGGAACCATGTCTGCAAACAGCTTGAAGGAGACACGGGTCTAAGAGATTGCCATCGACAGTGATGTTGAAGAACACGGTGGGGTTGACGATGATGGCTGATGTTACAGGGCGCCTGGCGGCAGTGGCATCTGCAAAGCAAATAATGTATTATTTTGTTTTATTTACACAAATGAGAGCATATCACTGCATTGCCCAGGCTGGTCTGGAACGCCTAGGCTCAAGGGATCCGCCCCACCTTCCCCTCCCAAAGTACTGGGATTACAGGTGTGAGCCACCATGCCTGGCAAGACGGAGCTGTTCCTATTGTACATGGAGAGGTGGCCCAGTCTTTTCACAGCTGCACATATTCTGTTTGTGTGGATGGTCCCTAATTTATGTAACTCACCTCTCATCCATAGGCATCTGGGTTGCTTCCAATATTTCCCTATTACAATCAGTGTTGCAAAGAATAAGGTTATACAGAGATCATTTTACCCTTAGATGAGTGTATCTATAGGAAGAATTGAATGCCTTGAAGTGGAAATGTTGGGCCAAAGAGCATAAGCTTTTGTAAGTTTAATGGCTAGCTGCTCTGCTCTCCGCAGGGGCACTTGTATTTTTCAATGATGTTATGTCTACTGAAAGGAGCCAGCCTGGCATAGTAGCAGAAATGCCAGAGGAAGAGAGGAGACTTCTGACATTGAAACCCCAACACCACAGTAACTTGCCGTGTGTCATTAGGAATGTTGTCTTCATTAGCTCCTTACCTGAAAAGTGAGGGGACTGAATAATGATGCCAATGGTCTCTTCCAGACCAAAAGCCCAGGGATGGGCAATTGCCTTTGCTGGCTTTAAGGCAAGCCAGAGAGCAATGACTCTGGTTACTCTGAATAACAATAATGAAGTCAGAAGTTTTTGCTGTTCTGCAGGCAAGCATCTCAGCACCGCATCCCTAAATGTAATAGAACAAACCAAGCCCTGAAGTGCACATGGCATTTACGAAAAGTCTTGGCTGGGCTCTGTCTGCAGAGAAGCCCTAGGCCCTATGATTACAGGCTCAGGAGTGGAAGAAGGATGCTTGCTTTACTCTGTATTTCCTTTTACATCATCAGAATTTAGCACCATGTGCATGAATTACCTATTTAAGAATAAATTCACTACTTAAATGGAAAAAGCCTCTAAATAAAAGTCCTGGCCTAGGGGTGAGAGGGTCCGGGTTTTAGTTGCTTCACCTCTCTGAGCTTCTTTCATCATCTTTGACAAATGAGGGGCTTGTGCAAGATGAGCTTTCTCCAGTGCCTTCCAGGCCAGAGAATCCAGGGTACCAGAGTGAGTATAAAAGTGTCTAAAAGGAATAGACTTTGGGTCAGACAGAACTGGGCCTACATCCTGGGTCCTCTACAGATCCGCTGTGTGACCTTGGGAAGTTACTTCTCTGTGCCTCTGTTTCTTCATCTGGGAGGTGGGAAATAATAACACCCACGCCACAGGTCAAGTGTCTGAAGCAGGATGCTGTGAAGAGGCAAAGGCATTCAAAATTCTCTGCAAGAAATGAGCTACACTGCGGACCTTACAAAGAACCTCTCCATCCCAACAACCTCATTTCACAGATGGAAAAAGTGCAGCTTAGAGAGAGGCAGCCACCTGGGCATCAGGAGAGGATCCCCGTGAGCCTCCCTTCCCTCTTCCTGCAACAGAACTTCCAGGCCTCAGCAGAGTCGGCCCTTATTTAGTTCCTTGTGCATGGGGCATTTTATCTGTCAGCTGATCCCAAAGGATCATCTTTTCTCACGTTTCCTGTCTGGGTCCACAGCTGACACCATGGTCTAGTCACAGGCCACTGGGGCCATCAGCACGCCCCTCCCCCCACCAGCTGCTGAACTGCAGCCACCGTATTGCACTAGCACCTGGTGGCCAACCCCAGGCATATTGGGATCAGAGGCAGCCCACTCAAGACCCTCTGCTCTCTGCTCTCCAAGAGGACCAGGCACAGGCCCCACCATGGGACAGGAGGCTCTGAATGTGCTGTCCCAGAAAAGTTGGCATGGTCTACACTTCACATTAATCCACAGATGATGGAGCTGGGGAGGAGGGAGAAGAGGAAAAGTCAGGCAAGAAGAGCCTGAAAACCACCAGGTAAGGTGGGGAACAGAAGACACGTTTCAAGATGAAGTTCATAGAGGACCTTAGCCAGGAAGGGAATCTTCTCATTTTGTGTCCCTAGCCCATAGCATGGCACAGAGTGCTCAGCAGATGAGGGAATGCATGAATAAATGAACAAGTAAGCAAACAGGACAGGTTGCTCAGGTGGAAGCCTGGGAGCGGCCCCATGCCTGTGCCTGTGGGGCAAGTGCCTTCTGCAGAGTTCAGGGGAGGCTGTGTCCTCTTCTCCCAACGCATGCTGGGAGTCCCTTTTGGAAGGAAAGCCCAATACACATTGGTTTTGGGGATTCAAGCCCAATCCCTGACCCACCTCTGCATCCACCCCCCAATTCTGAGGATGAAAGAACAACTGAGGCCCTGTCAGACTCTAGGCACCACAGCGGCTGTTCATGGTGCTAAGCTTGAAGCTAAATCATAAAGATAGGCATCCTGATGCATCCCCGCCCCCTTTTTTTGTGTGGAGACAGGGAGGAGTTAGTAAATACGCATCCACAGATTTGTGGGAGCAAAATCTTTTCTTCTTGTATCTGAAGTTATAAATTCATCTCTAATCTGTCTCCTATTATATATGTAAACAACTTTATAGGAGAAAAATAAAAGAATCCAATAAACCCTGAAGTCACCTCTTTTTAAGCCACTCCTAGCGCTTGCCATTGTACACAAATGTGTTTACACTACATGGAGCAAACCTGGCACTTCAGGCCATGCCTGGCAGGCTGCCTTGTGGACACTGTCTAGGATCCACCTATTTCAAATGCTCACCCCTGTTCGTGGGCATATGATATTCCACCATTTTTGCCTAACCATTTCTCGACTATCAGGTAACTAACTGCTGCTAGCAGTAATGCAGCTAGGAACCCTGTTGCCTAAATTGTGTATTTTTTCTTTTGAATTTTCCCCCTGATGTAGCATTAGGTCTAACTGCATAGGGGACTGACTTTTAAACTCTGGTGACGGGCTACCCCGTGAGGGACCATGCTGGTGACAGTCAGGACTCACTGCTGCAGGTCTCCGGGCAAGAAGAACTTTGGGGACCCTATTGAAGACCAGCAAGGGAACACGGAAGTAGTACAGACAAGACAGGCTCTCAGCCAGGCTATCTGGGGTCCCATCTCAGCTCAATCTATGACAAGTTGAGTGGATTTGGGGAAAATCTGAGCCCTCCAAGCCCTTGTTTCCCAAAGGAACTGGATGGCTCTGGAATTTGGAGTAATAATTCTCTGGCCAGTCCAGCCCTGGAGCCAATTCCACTGGAACCAACACGGTCTGTCTCACCTCCCACCCTAACCTATCTGATTCACCACATCTCCAGACTCTGGGTTGGGCCCTGCCATTCCTTACCCAGGCCCAAAGAGCCCAGAGCACACATCGGCTAGCAAAGACGATCTTGGGGTTTTCTTGCTAAACAACAGCAGTAAGATTTGTATGTCTAATGATTGTTAAATGTGATCATTCCCATTTATCAGTGAAGTGTTGTCTAAAAACATTTATGAAACCTTACAAAAATTCAAAAAAAAAAAAAACAAACAGTAATGAAATCTTACATCTCCCTCATCAAGTTCAAGAAATAAAACTTTATGGGTTATAACTGAAGCTCTCAGCCCCTTATATATCCTTTCCTAACCCCAACTTCCTTTCCTCCCTCCCCAAAGTAACCACCACTCTGAGTTTGGTATTTAAGTTTCCTTGCATATTTAAAAATACTTACTAAACATGTGGATATCTAAAATAATAGGTAGTATTGTTTTGAAGATTTTAAATTTTTTTGTAAAGTTATCATACTTAACGCACCCTTCTACTTTTTTTCACTCTACATTATGATTTTGAGATTTTTTCCATGTAATTTTTCCATGTAATTCATGCTTGTCACCACTGTATAGTGTTCAATACACTGTATGCTATAACTTCTCTATTCTCCCATTGATATTAGATTGTTTTACATTTTTCTCAGTTATAAACACTGCTGCAACAAGCATGTGTGTTCATGTCTCCTTGTGCACAAGTGAGAGTTTCCAGGACTGGAATTGCTGGCTCAAACAGCAGGCACATCTTCTGTTTTGTCAGATGATAGTAAAATGTTTCCAGAGGGTTATACTAATTTATACTTCCAGCAGTAGCACATGGGAATTCACAGTGCTCCACAACATTAGCCTCGCTTGTTCAACTTTGTACCTTTTGCCAATCTTGTATGAAACGGCATCAATGGCATCTTACTGAGTTCCCCCTAGCTTTATTGAGGTACAATTTATATCCAATAAAATTCACCCACTTTAAGTGTAGAATGTTAGTTTTATACAGTTGTGTAATGACCACTATGATCAAGATGTAGAAAAGAGCCATCATCCTAAAAAGTTCCTTCTTGCCCTGATTCCCAGCCCTAAGCAACCACTGATCTGCCTTCTGTCATGGAAGTTTTGCCTTTTTTTCTTTTTAATTACATATAAATGGAACTATATGGTATATATTCTTTTTGGGTCTGGCTTCTTTCACTTAGCATAATTATTTTATGATTCTCCTTGTGACAGCATGTATCAATACTCTCTTCCTTTTTATTGAAGAGTAGTATTCCATAGATGAATATGGATGGCCATTTGGGTTGTATCAGTCAGCTCATGCCGCCATAACAAATACCACAGACTGCACGACTTAAACAACAGATATTTATTTTCTCACAGTTCTGCAGGCTGGGAAGTCCATGATCAATCTGCTGACAAATTCAGGTTCTGATGAGGGCCCTTTTCCTGGCTTGCCTTCTCTCCTTCTTGCTATGTCCTCAAATGACCTCTCCTCTGTACATGTGCAGACAGAGTCCTTCTTGTAAGGACTCCTGTTCTATCAGATTAGAGTTCCACCCTTATGATCTCAGTTAACTTTATCTTCATAAAGCCCAATCTCCAAACACAGGTATACTGGGGTTTGGGGCTTCAACATCAGTCTTGTGCGGGACATAATTCAGTCTGTAACAGGGCTATTATGGATAATACTGCTATGAACATTCTTTTACAAGTGTTTATGTGGACATACATTTTCATTTCTCTGTGATAAACACCTAGGAGGGGCAAGTATATATTTAACTTTATAAGATACTGTTAAACTGTTTCACAAAATGATTGTACCATGTTGCTCCACAATCAGCAGTTCTAGTTGCCTATATCTTCACCAATACTTGTTAATTTCAGTCATTTAAATTTTAGCCATCCTAGTAAGTGTGCAGTAGTATCTCATTGTGGTTTTAATTTTCATTTCCTTAATGACTAATGATATTGTGTCTATTTTCAAATGCATATCTATTACCTATGTATCTTCTCTTGTGAAGTGCCTGTTAAAACTTTTTGCCCTTGTATTATTGGGTTGTCCTCTTAAATTGCAAGAACTCTTACATATTCTGGATACAAGTCCTTCATCAGATATATGTTTTGCAAGTATTTTCTCCCAGTCTGTGGCATGCCTTTTTCTTTTCCTCTGTAGTTTTAATTTGCATTTTCCTTATTACTAGTGAGGTCGAGCCTTTTCATATGTTATTGGCTGTTCAAGTTTCCTCTTCTATGAATTATCAACCTACATACTTTCTTTTGAGGTATTTTGTCTTTTTCTTAATGATTTATAAAAACTGAGCAGCTTTGAGAAAAGAATTTCTAAGAGTCCCCTCCAACTACCTACCTGAATCTTTCTGTTCCTGCCCTCACCGGGGGTGAGATGTCTGTGCTCCTCGCTAAGGGGCCAAACTGTCCACTTGTGCATCAGATCCTATCTCACCTGCTCTGGCTCAGCACTCAATGCTCTCATCATCCCCTTCTTCTTGAATTTTCAATCTTCCCATGGATATGGGATCAATGCCATTAACATATATAAATATGCTGCTATTTTCCTATCTGAACCAAAAAGAAAACAAAACCAAAGCCCCCTCATGTTCCCATCTTCTCCATCAGCCACTGCCCCAGAGCTCTACTCCTTTTGTAGAAAAACTCCTTGAGTCATCACCACTTGCTGTCTCCAATTCCTCTTCTCACCATTTTCTTTTTCTGTTTTAAAAAAATTGTGGTACAATATACATAAAATTTATCATCTTTATCATTTTTGAGTGTACAATTCAGTGGCATTAAGTACATTCATAATGTTGTGCAACCATCATCATTATCCATCTCAGAACAGTTTCATCGTTTCAAACTGAAACATCGTACCCTTTAAACAATAACTGCCCATCCTCTCCTCCCCTCAGCCTGGGGTAACCATTGTTTTGCTTTCTGTTGCTATGAATTTGCCTATTCTAGGTACCTCGTGTAAGTAGAATTATACATGTCCTTCTGTGTCAAGCTTATTTCACTCAGCAAAATGTTTTCAAAGTTCATCCATATTGTAACATGTGTTGGAATTTCACTCCTTTTTATGGTTGAATATTATTCCATTGTAAGTATATACCATATGTTTATTTATTCATCTGTTGATGGACATTTGGGTCATTTCCATCTTTTGGCTATTGTAAATAATGCTGCTATGAACATTGGTGTACAAGTATCTGTATGAGTCCCTGTTTTCAATTATTTAGGGTATATAAATACCCAGAAGTAGAATTGCTGGGTCATATAATAGTCCTATGTTTAACTTTTATGGAACCATCATACTGTTTTTCACAATGGCTGAACCATTTTACATTCCCACCAGCAATGCACAAGGGTTCCAATTTCTCCACACTCATCAGCATTTGTTATTTTGTTGTTTTTGTTTGTAATTAACGCTATCCTAATGGGTGTGAAGTGGTATCTCATTATGGTTTTGATTTGCATTTCTCTAGTAACTAGTAATATTGAGCATCTTTCATGTGTTTATTGGCCATTTGTATTTCTTCCTTGGAGATCTGTCTATTCACGTCCTTTTCTTGTTTCTAAATTAGGTTTCGGGTTGATGTTGAATTGTAGAAGTTTTTTATATATTCTGGATATTAATCCCTTATCAGATATGTGATTTGCAAATATCTCCCATTCTGTTTGAGTTGTCTGGTCACTCTCTTGATGGTGTCCTTTGATGCACAAAAGTTAATTTTTATAAGGCCCAATTTATTTTCTCTTTTGTTGCTTATGTTTTCAGTATCATAACCAATAAATCATTGTCAAATCTAATTCATGAAGACGTTCTCGTATTTTCTTCTAAGACTTTTATTGTTTTAGCTTTTATGTTTAGGTCTTTTATACATTTTTAGTTAACTTTTGTATATCATGTAAGGTAAGGGTCCAACTTCATTCTTTTGCATATGGACATACAGTTTTCTCATTACCATTTGTCAAAAGGACTGTTTTCTCCCCATTAAATGGTCTTGGCACCCTGTCAAAGGGTTTGTTTCTGGGCTCTCTATATATCCCTTTGCTCTTTATGTATTTCTTTATGCCAGTACCACATTCTAAAAATCCATAGCTTTGTAACAGTTTTGAAGTCAGAAAGTACTGAGTCCTCCAACTTTGTTCTTTTTTCTCAAGATTGTTTTGGCTATTTGGGATCCCTTAAGATTCCATAAGAATTTCAGAATGGGTCTATTTCTGCAAAAAAACATCATTGGGGTTTTGATAGGGATTGCGTTGAATCTGTAGATCGCTTTGGGTAGTACTGACATCTTAACAATATTAAGACTTCCAATCCATAAACACAGAATCTCTATTTATGACACCCTTAATTTCTTGAAGCAAAGTTTTGCGGTTTTCAGTGCACAAGTCTTTCATCTCCTTGGTTAAATTTATTCCTAAGTATTTTGTTCTTTTTGATGTACTGTAAATGGAATTATTTTCTTAATTTCCTTTCCAGATTGTTGCTAATGTATAGAAATGCAATTGGTTTTTGTGTGTTGATTTTGTATCCTGCAACTTTGCTGTATTTATTAACTCCTAGCAGTTTTTTGGAATCTTTAGGGTTTTCTACATATAAGATCATATAATTCTTGAACAGTGATAATTTTTTTTTTTTTTTTTTTTTGAGACAGAGTCTCACTCTGTCGCCCAGGCTGGAGTGCAGTGGCGCAATCTCGGCTCACTGCAAGCTCTGCCTCCCGGGTTCATGCCATTCTCCTGCCTCAGTCTCCCGAGTAGCTGGGACTACAGGTGCCCACCACCACACCCAGCTAATATCTATATATATATATATATATATATATATATATTTTTTTTTTTTTTTTTTTTTTTTTAGTAGAGACGGGGTTTCACTGTGTTAGCCAGGATGGTCTTGATCTCCTGACCTCATGATCTGCCCACCTCGGCCTCCCAAAGTGCTGGGATTACAGATGTGAGCTACCACGCCCGGCTGAACAGTGATAATTTTACTTCTTCCTTTCCAATCTGAATGTCCTTTATTTCTTTTTCTTGCCTAATTGCTCTGGCTAGGACTTCTAGTGTCATCTTGAATAGAAGTGGTGAAAACAGGCATCCTTGTCTTGTTCCTAATCTTGGGGGAAAAGCTTTCAGTCTTTTACCATTGACTATAATGTTAGGTGTGGGTTTTTCATATATGGCCTTTATCATCTTAAGGAAATTTCCTTCTATTCCTAGTTATTGATCATTTTTCTCATGAAAGGAAGTTACATTTTGTCAAATGCTTTTACTGCATTGAGATGATCACTATTCCTTCTTGAATCTAATCCAGTAATGCTCTTGCCCTGTCACTCCTCAAAGTTGCTCTTATCAATGTTATCTCTGCTAATCCAAAAGCCATTTCTCAATCTTCAATTTACTTGACTCTTAGGCAGCATTAGCCTGGGTGATCACTGCCTTTTTCTGAAGATGATTCCAGGACACCACACTTGCAAATGACCTCACTGGCTATTTTCTCTTACCTACCTTGCTGGTTCTTTCACATCTCCCAGACTTCTAAACATTGGAGTGCCCAGTTCAGTCCTTGGACCTCTTCTCTCTAGAAGATGTCATCTAGTCTCATGGCTTCAAATACCATCTCCATGCTGATGACTCCCAGACATCTCCTTGAGCTTTTGAGACCTATGTCTTACTGTTTACTGCCTACCCAACACTTTCACCTGGATATATTATTACAACGATCATAATTAACAGGTTCAAAACTGAGCTCTTGATATTCCTGCTCAATCAGGCTCCTCTTCCAGTCTTCTTCATTCCATTATTGACATCTTCATTCTTCAAGTTGCTCAGGCCAAAACTATGGATTCATTATTGACCTCTCTTTCTCTCCCAGCCACATCCAAGCCATCAGCAAATCCTGTTGATTGCCTTCAAAATGCATTATTTAGTCCATTACTTCTTGTCACCTTCACTGCTACCAAAGTCTCCCTCTCTTCTCATTTGGATGGCTGCAGTGGCCCCTTAAAAGGTCTTCCTGGACAGGTGCGGTGGCTCATGCCTGTAATCCCAGCACTTTGGGAGGCCGAGGCGGGTGGATCACGAGGTCAGGAGATGGAGACCATTCTGGCTAACACAGTGAAACCCCATCTCTACTAAAAATACAAAAAATTAGCTGGGCATGGTGACAGGCGCCTGTAGTCCCAGCTAGTCGGGAGGCTGAGGCAGGAGAATGGAGTGAAGCCAGGAGGTGGAGCTTGCAGTGAGCTGAGATAGCACCACTGCACTCCAGCCTGGGCGAAAGAGCGAGACTCCGTCTCAAAAAAAAAAAAAAAAAAAAAGGTTTTCCTGCTTCTGCTCTAGCCTTCCACAGTGTGTTCTCAATACAAGAGTGATCCCTTTAGAGTATGAGTCAGATTAGTTCTCTTCTGCACCCCCAGAGTAAAAGTCGAAGTCCTTTCAATGGTCTGCAACAGGCCCTGCATTATCTGGCCCCTGTCACATTCTGATCTGGCAATGGATTTTTTGATATGCATCAAATGAAAAAACAAACAAACATAAAGGAAAAATAGACAAATTTGAATTTCATCAAAATAAAAAACTTGTGTGCTTCAAGAGACATCACTGAGAAAATAAAAAGACAACCCACAGAATGGGAGAAAATATTTGCAAATCATATACCTGAAAAGGGACTTTTATCCAGAATACCAAAAGAACCTTTATAACTCATTAACAAAAATATAACCTACTTTTAAAATGGGTAAATGCTTTAAATAGAATTTCTCCAAAGAAATTCTATTTAAGAATATACAAATGACCAACAAGCACAGAAAAGATGCTTGACACCATTAGTCATTATGGAAATGGAAATCAAAACCATGAGATACCACTAGACTGGCAAGAATAAAAAAGATGGACAATAACAGTGTTGGCAAGGATGTGAAGAAACTGAAACACTCATATTCTGATGGTTAGAATGTAAAATGGTGCAACTGCCCTGGAAACAGTCTGGTAGTTCCTCAAAAAATTAAATATAGTTATCATATTGTATCATAGTTATATCAGCAATTCCATTCCTAGGTATATACCCAATAGAATTGAAAACATGTTCACACAAAAATGTGTACAGAATTGTTCAAAGCAGCATTATTCTAATAGCCAGAAAAGGGAAACAATCCAAATGTCTATCAAACGATGAATGGATAAACATAATGTGGTAGATCCACACAATGGAGTATTATTCAGTCATAAAAAGGAATGAATAACTGATTCATGCTACAACATGAATCAGCCTTGAAAACACTATGCTAAGTGAAAAAAGACCCAAAAGGCCATATATTGATGTTGTATAATCCATTTACATGAAATGTCCAGAACAGGCAAATCTATAGACAGAAAGTGGATCCTTGATTGCCATGGGCCTGGGGGAGGATGGAATACAAAACGACTGCTAATGGGTATGAGAATTTCTTTTGGAGTGATAAAAATGTTCTGGAATTAGCTAGCAGTAATGGTCGAAAACTTTGTGAATCTACTAAAATACTACTGAATGGCACACTTTTAAAAAGAGTAAGTTAAAAAATAAAATTAAACAAAAGGAATGACCTATCAGGCCTTTGAACCTGGATGTCAAATTGCCAGCTCCAAGCAAACAAAGTTCAATCCATCATCCAAGATGCACATCAAAAAGACAAATATTGATATAGTATTGATATAGTTTATTCTTATCAAGAGAATAAACCTCTGAAATGAGGAAAATAAATATAGTGAACGTTTCCTCAACTTTTTAGATGACTATAGAGTTGTATCTTCCTGCTTTTTGAAGAATGACTGATCTTCCTTTTAGAAAAACATCTTACATCTTGTACAAATATACATTTTCTACAAATACATCTTGTACATCTTGTACAAATACAGGCATATTTGTTGAATTGAGTGATAGGGTTCCACGTCAACACCAACCACCTCTATGCATTAAGCAAGTGTCTGGATGGGAGGCCAGGTCCTCTCAGGACAATGCTTGCTCCAAGATGGACTTCTTTCTGCCCTTTTCACTAACTGCCCAGGGAGGCCGACCCACCTGCTGTCAGCAGCCTTCGGGTCTGGCCTTGGCTGGGTGTCTGACCCACATGGTGAACACACCCTGGAAAGCCTTGAATATCCTTCAGCTTCTTCACTGGTAGAATGGTGGGATCAGACTAGATCAGGGAGATCAACACTAGGGCCCCTAAGAAAAGGTAGGTGGCTGGTGACCAAAGGGTTCTGAGGTTTGGGCATGCTGAGTCACAGTATGGAACAGGCCCCTTACTGCACAGGGCCTCTTTGGGTTTTCAGGTGTTGGTGTGGGAAGCAGGACAGATGTAGGGACTGAGCTGAGCCCAGTCAGATCGGACTGACATTGTGGTTCTGGCACTCCTCAGCTGTGTGATGTCGGGCAAATTATTCCACTTCCCCAAGCCTTAGTTTCCTCACCTCTAATACAGGAACAAGAGTAATTCCCTCACGGGTTGGCTGGGAGGCAATGTGTCAAAGTGGAGGTAAATGATTAACATTCTGTGAATTATAGCTTTGCCCTGGCCCCCATGGGAGCTCAAGGGTTTTGAAGAGCAGGAGTTTGCCAGCGACAAGTGAAGGTAAAGGGAACCCAAGGCAAGGGAAAGAGCAAGTACAAAACATGCTGGCAGGACTGGACATGGTGGATTTGAGAATGGCTGACCTGCAGATTTCTGGGGGGACTCAGGATGGTGGGGATAGCATGAGGGAGATGGGTACTAAGGAGTCACTGAGGAAGAGAACTCTTGTTGGGAGTGGTGGGCTAGGGCCAGATCCCCATCAGAAGGAGCCGTGGAATGGTTTTAGTAAGCTCATTTTGTCAACTGTGCTGACCACAGTAAGGGAGGAGAGCAATGAAGGTGCTACATGGGCGAGGAGGAGGGTCTGGACAAGACCCTTTGCTCTCCTAGCCTCCTGGCTACCAGGTCCCTCTCAACTGCAGGAAATGTATGAAGAAGACTTGGGGCCAGAGATCAGACTCAGGAGAGCTGAGAGGGCCCTCGGACACCCCAGGGGAGAAGTGAGGCAGGTAAGTGCCGGGCTTGAAGCTCTGCGCTGGGAAAGCGTGCAGGCAGCACACAGCCCACTTTGAACTAGGAATTACATTCACATGGTCTAAGATACAAAAAGAACAAGGGGGCCAGGTGCAGTGGCTCACGCCTGTAATCCCAGCACTTTGGGAGGCTGAGGCAGGCAGATCACGAGGTCAGGAGATCGAGACCATCCTGGATAACATGGTGAAACCCCATCTCTACTAAAGTACAAAAAATTAGCTGGGCGTGGTGGCGGGTGCCTGTAGTCCCAGCTACTCGGGAAGCTGAGGCAGGAGAATGGCATGAACCCAGGAGGCAGAGCTTGCCGTAAGCCGAGATTGCGCCACTGCACTCCAGCCTGGGTAACAGCGAGACTGTCTCAAAAAAACAAAACAAAACAAAACAAAACAAAAAAACAAGGGGGATCTAAGAAAAGCAAATGACAGAAGAGCCCTAAAGGTAAACGCTGGAGGAACAGAGTGGCAGGGAACAGAGGGACCTCTGAACCACTTTCTTTCCCAAGTAAAACAAGGTCTCCAAAGGGAGGTCAAACTTTTCTCCTTGAGAGCACCAGGAGAATGAACAGACCCTGTGCAGTCAAAGAGCCTTAGCCTGTGTGACCTCAGGAAGTAACCACAAGATCAAGCTCTAGCAGGTGTAGAGCAACCGAGGCCACAAGGCTTCTGTACCTGCCTCGCTCTCCTGCCTCCTCCACATCGGGATTTCAGCTCACTCTGGCTGCCTCTTACTCCAAAGGGAAGGAAAGAATTAAGATACCGTACCTGGTAGTTTTAACTTACAAAAAAAGTATTTATTAATCCAGTTTTCCTCTTCTTGCCATAATACATACGCATGACACAGATGGCCCGATACATCAGCATGGAACTGTCAGAAAGCCCCACCAGTCACTGCTTCTAGAGTTACATGACTGGCTTTTGTTTGGCAACAGGACAATAATTACAGCGTGGTTTCAAGTACCATACACAAAGCAGACCAACCCCAGGATCTCCAGCATCTGCAAAGGCTCACTGGGGTGGGCCTGGGAGCAAGAATCCAAAGCACTGTACAGATGATCAAAACACTTCCGGTAGAACACTGCTGCGGCTGCACCTCTCCTTACAGAGCCAGAGCCTGCTCCGTCAGACGCTTGCTTCCCCTGGCTGATGGTCAGAAGGCTGCACAACTGGATCGCCCTAGGACACAGTACCACATGACATCCCAAGGCTGGGCCACCATCGTGAGCTTTCCAGCTGGTCCGTCCAGCCAAGTGGTGCTACTGCTGCTTGTGTGGAAGGGGCTTCCAGGTGGGTGGGAGCTTCCTGTGGATTAGGGTGAGTCCGCAGAGAATAAGGAACACTCCTCCCCACCACAAGACCTCCTGGCACTCTCCATACAGCACATAGCCCAGGAAGGCCTGCGAGACAAAGACAGCTGTGAGGGACTCAACTTCAGCAGGTGGGCACAACCTCACTCTCCTGGGACTGACTTTCTTCTAAGGGTGCCAGGAGGAAAGGTCTGGAGCCAGAAGCCTTGGGCTTGAAACCTAGCTGTCACCTTCATCAAGTCACTCTATTCAATCTCCCCTGCATGAGTGGAGAGGCTACCTCCCTCACTGCACTGGACCTCAGCAAAGTACACAAGAAAGACCCAGCAGAGGCCAGCAGGTAGACACCGGTGGTACATGGTATTTGTTTCTCTCTCAATTCAAGATTGACTAGGCTCAGCTCCATCTTGTCAACCTCACACTACACAGGGCAGAAAAGTCTCTGGGAATCCCAACCCTCTAAATCTCATGGAGCCTTGAGTGCACAGAACCCTAGGAAACAGCTAGGATGCACAGTGACTTCAGAATGAGGGCTCCACCCTGGAGGCACAGCAAGCAAGTAGGCTTTTTACTGTCAGGCTTCACTCATATCTAACTTAAGAATTCTTCCATGATTAGAATTACATTTGCTCCATGAATAGAGCACTCATCCAGGGGTCAAGCCATAGCCCAACCTCTGCTTCAGTTCCTGTCCTTTCTCCTGTCTGGGAAAGGAGGGGTTACCCAAAGACAACTCACCCAGAACCCAGATTTAGGACAAGAGCACCACGCCCTCAGGCTACTCACCGAGCTGAGGATATTTGAAAAAGTCACTGTGACAGATGCAATGGCTGAAGACATGGAGAAACTGAGGCCCCGGCTAAAGAAGGTCCACATCAGAGAATTGGTGCTCGCCATCACAATAATGCCTAAGACGCATAAACCCATGCTTACCTGCAGGAGAAAGTGTCACTGCAGCCACGTCCACCCTGGGCAGCAACCTGCAGACCCCCTCAAAGCACACCCAGGGCTGTGGCTGCTGGCACCCAGGCTCCTACTGAGCTCCCACTACAGCTCAGAGGGCCTCAGAGCTTTCCTGCACAGAGCTTCACTTAACCCTCAGTAGGCAGCAGACCCATCTTACAAATAAAGCAAATTCAGAGAAGATACTCATTTGGCCACCTTGCTGGCCATATGATCTTGGGAAGAAGCAAAATGCTAATCCAAAGCCAGTATTTTCTACTAAACACCGGCCCCTTATTGGTCCCACAATGACCAGTGCTTGAAGAACAGTCCTAGAGGGCCAAGTAGTTCTTACTCCGTAGGTAGTATGAGTTAAGTCAGGGGTGGAGTTCTTACTTCTTGAGATCAGGGAAAGCATGAATTAGCAATGTCTGCTCTGTATTCCCACACCCAAATCCTATACAAGTTATAGCCCACCAAGGCTGACCCCCTCGGGGCATTCTTGAGCTTTTACTATGTGTTAGGTCCTGGGCTGTGTTTAAGCATTCTCATTTATTCCTTAACTTCATTTTACAGATAAAGAGCCAGGGGCATTAAGTAACCTTCCTAAAGTGCTACAGCGGTGAGAGCCACCTGGCTTCACAACCAGGCAGTGTACCTCCATGCTCAACTAGGACACAGCCTTGCCTGGGGGAAACACTACCTCAGACTATTTAGTGATCCCAGACATCCCCTGGAGAACTTGCAGATATTTTCTTTCTTTTTTTTAAAGGAGAAAGTCTCAAGAGAAGAGAAGATCTTTAGAAGCCTCCTACACAAAGGATATGCAGCCCCCCTTGCTTGGTGGTGAGTTAGAAACCTGCCTGGAGACAAGGTGGGGGAGGGGGGCGGAATCTAAATATCATACTTATTACTTGTAATGGTTTCTCAGCAGCTGAACACATAGTGTCTTGAGAAAAAGATGCTTTCTTATAACTTACTCCAGGGTGTTCAATCTTTTGGCTTCCCTGGGACACAATGGAAGAAGTGTCTTGGGTCACACATATAATACACTAACACTAATGATATATGATGAGCTAAAAAAAAATAAATAAATTGCAAAAAAATTCATGTTTTAAGTTTACAAATTTGTGTTGGGCCGCGAGTTGAACAACCTTGTCTTACACAAAGCAGCATATGAGCCAGTGGCAACCTGCTTACATAAAGGGTTATGAAGGTCTGGCTCCTGACAACAAGCTTCACGGCCCATACAAAGTTATTCATTTTACTTTCGACCACTTACCCCATGAACTACACCCAATGGGATACTAACCTCAAGCATGGCAGCTCCTACTGGATTAGCCCTAAATAGACTTAACCCTAAATCCGTGACCACTGTCCAGGTCAGAGGCTAACCCTGGGCTGTAGATGCAATGAAACCCCTCTAGCAAGCAGAGGCTGGTCTACGACGTGCGACAGGAGAGGCAGAGACACACTTTAGCAGACGCCAGGAGGCAAGTTTAGGAGTTCTCAGCGTCAGGAAAACAACCAGAACGTCTCTGTCAGTATCCCCTTATGCCTACAGTATCCCAAACTCCCAGTTTTCCTGGTAGTGGGGCAGACTGGTCATCTGGTCACAACACCCGTTAATTACGGAGTAAAGGGATGGGCAGCAGGCTTCTCACCTTAAGAGTCACGTGGAGAGAAATGCTCAGGCACAAGGGACTTAAAATGAGAGGTAGAGGGTGGATGTAGGAGGTGTAGTTCTTCCCCGAGAGCGAACTAGCCCAACCGGAGAAAAGGTTTTAGGTCCCTGGTAAGGGAGGAGGCCTCAGTCCCCGACGCTTCTTACCGCCTACACTGGACGAGGGTTTGGCCTGATTAGAGGCGGAACACTCTCTCCCACCCCAGCTGACCGCAGCGCCGCGCGCGGCCCGGGGTCCCGGCCGGACAGACCGGTGAGGGTGCGGCGGCGCCCTGCGCCCACCCCCGCCCCACCCCGGGAGCCCCGCGGGCCCCGCAGCGCCCCTCCTCCGCCCAGCGCCGCCCCACCCGCCCGCCCGCAGCAGCAACAGCAGCGCCCCGGGCTCGACCTCGCTGCCGAAGGCCAGCTTGGCGGAGGCGGCGGCCAGGGCCCCGAATGAGCCGGCGCACAAGCAGTTGAATACGCCCCAAAAGCGGCGCCGCATCGCACCCGCCTGGAGGTGCGGAGGGAATTCCGCGGGGGTGTCAGGGTAGGCGGTCGCTGACACGGCGCCGCCCGGAGGCCCCGGCCTCTCAGCCATGTTGCCTGCTGCCACCGTGCCTGGCGCCCGCCGCCCGCAGGACCGAGCGCGCGCCGCGATTGGATGGCAGCCTCACGTGACGCGGCGCTCCCGTGACGCGACGCTCCCGCAGGACCCTTGGGAATCGCTCCCCGGCGCCTCGGAGGGGGCTGGCCAGGTGGCAGAGACCCTGGGCTGTGGCGGCCTCCGGCCTAACCTGTAGTAGGTTTGTGCTCTGGGGAGGACGTCGGGACCCGAGGCCTGAGACCGAGCCGGGTACTGTGGACGCTGTGGTAGAAGGTAAACTTCTCGCGGCTTAGTCGTCTCCATCCCGGCCACCCGGCTCCCGGTGAAACTTATTAAAGATGCCCAACGGGCCCCGCGCCGGCCCACCGAGTCCATCCACGTCGACCAGGCCTCCTCCGCTCCACCCTCCAGCCTGAGGACCGCCGGACCAAGAGATGCCTCGGCAGAGGGCGCTGGGGACCTCCAGACCCAGAAAGACGCCAGAGCCCCATATAGGGACAAGCGCATCACAGAAAACCGAAAGAATGAGGATCTGCGATGAGAGGAAGATAATCATCCATAATCAAGCCACGTAGAATCAACATGATTTCTCATTTCCTGTTGCACTTACGTATGTTTAAAATGTTTCCGGCTGGGCGTGTTGGCTCATGTCTAATCCCAGCACTTTGGGAGGCCGAGGCGGGTGGATCATCTGAGGTCGGGAGTTCGAGACCAGCCTGACCAACATAGAGAAACCCTGTCTCTACTAAAAATACAAAATTAGCTGGGCGTGGTGGTGCATGCTTGTAATCCCAGCTACTCTCGAGGCTGAGGCAGGAGAAGCGCTTGAACCCGGGAGGTGGAGGTTGTGGTCAGCTGAGATCATGCCACTGCACTCCAGCCTGGGCAACAAGAGTGAACTCCGTCTCAAAAAATAAAAATAAAAATAAAATGTTCCCATTTAAAAAGTACATGTCCTTGAAAATAAAGTTTTGAAATGTATAAAGTGCTATTTCCACTCTCCAGGAAAATCAGTGTTAATAGAGCATTTTTCTATATGTCTGTTTAGTTATATATAGTTAAAATGTTTAAAAAATTATAGAATATGTATATGCATTTTTTAAACAAAAATGATTTCACAGTTGAACATACTGTTTAGCAGCATTCTTTTTATATCTTCTGTTTAGCAAGTTTTTATGGAAGTCCTTCCACACCATGCTGCTTCTCTCTCAGGGTGGTTTTGTGGCTCAAATAAAAGCACGGATAAGGCCGGGCACGGTGGCTTACGCCTGTAATCCCAGCACTTTGGGAGGCCAAAGGTGGGTGGATTATGAGGTCAGGAGTTCAAGACCAGATTGGTCAAGATGGTGAAACTCCATCTCTACTAAAAATACAAAAAAAATTAGCTGGGTGTGGTGTCAGGTACCTGTATTCCCAGCTACTCGGGAAGCTGAGGCAGAGAATTGTTTGAACCCAGGAGGCAGAGGTTGCAGTGAGTCGAAATTGCACCACTGCCCTCCAGCCTGGGTGACAGAGTAAGACTGTCTCAAAAAAAAGCACGGATAATTTCAGTAACGCCGATATGGTACAAACTGTCCCATTTTGCAGATGAGGAAATTGAGGCTCAGAGGTCTCACTGCACCACTCCATTGAGTAAAGAGCTGCTCAAAGATGATACCCTCTGAAAGCTCTTATCAGGAAATCAAGAGGTGTTGCATTGATCAACTCTGCATGCTTTAAAGAATGTAAAGCAAATTTTCTTAGAACAAATGATGCCTCTACTAGCACTAAAGGTTAAGCATCTCAGAGCCACCTCCTCTGTAAAGCCATCTGCTACTCCCCTACCTTTGTACCAGTCCTGTGGTTGTTCCTCTGGTTGTCTGTTTCTCTGCTAGCCTGCAAGCTCCTTGAGGGCAGGGACTACATCATTGTTAATCTCCAGGTCTGTAGCCTTGGTGATGATGGCTGAAGTGATGCCATCCTCAGACACTGCTGGGAAGTGATTTCTGCCTCTAAGAAACTACTGTGTACACACATCACCTAGGGATCTTGCTAAGATGAAGATTCTCATTAGGTCTAGAGCTAGACTGAATTTTGTTTGTTTTTAGAGGGAGACAGAGTCTCTCTGTCACCAGGCTAGAGTGCAATGGTGTAATCATGGCTCACTTCAGCCTTGAGCTCCCAGGCTGAAGCCATCCTCTCAGCTCAGCCTCCTGAGTAACTAAGACTACAGGCACGTACCATCAAGCCCAGATTATATATATATATATATATATGTATTTTTTGAGACAAGGTCTTGCTCTGTCTGCCAGGCTGGAGTACAGTGGTGGATCATAGCTCACTGTAGCCTCAACCTGCTGGGCTCAAGCGATTCTCCCACTTCAGCTTCCTGAGTAGCAGGGACTATGGGTGCATCATGCCTGGCTAATTTTTGTATTTTTTGTATAGACAGGATTTTGACATGTGGCCCAGTCTGGTCTTGAACCCCTGAGCTCAAGTGATCTACCCACCTTGGCCTCCCAAAGTGCTGGGATTACGGGCATGAGCCACCGCACCCAGGTGCCAGCTCCAAAAATTAGATTCCAGCCCTCAAACCCCACAACAGGACCTAATTAACCTCGCCTTCAAGGTGTACAATAATAGAGTAGAGGCAGCCAAGTAGCAATGTTTTTTGAGTTGCAATTACTTGCCTTCACTGTGAGAGAAACCCCAGCCACATCTCCAGCACACAAGAACTTCAAAACGTCTGAACCGCAGTGGCCAGGCGTTCCTCCAGGACCGCCTCCCACAGGAGCTTGCTTAAAGTGCCATAAATCTGGCCACTGGGCCAAGAAATGCCCACAGCCCGGGATTCCTCCTAAGCCATGTCCCAACTGTGCGGGACCCCACTGGAAATCGGACTGTCCAACTTGCCCGGCAGCCACTCCCAGAGCCCCTGGAACTCTGGCCCAGGGCTCTCTGACTGACTCCTTTCCATATCTTCTCAGCTTAGCAGCTGAAGACTGATGCTGCCTGATCGCCTTGGAGTCCCCCTGGACCGTCAGGGACACTGAGCTTTGGGTAACTCTCACAGTGGAGGATAAGTCTGTCCCCTTCCTAATCAATACGGAGGCTACCAACTCCACATTACCTTCTTTTCAAGGGCCTGTTTCCCTTGCCTCCATAACTGTTGTGGGTATTGACGGCCAGGCTTTTAAACCTCTTAAAACTCCCCAACTCTGGTGCCAACTTGGACAACATTCTTTAATGCACTCCTTTTTAGTTATCCCCACCTGCCCAGTTCCTTTATTAGGCTGAAATATTTTAACCAAATTATCTGCTTCCCTGATTATTCCTGGACTACAGCCACATCCCATTGCCACCGTTCTTCCCAACCCAAAGCCTCTTTTGTGTCTTCCTCTCATATCTCCCCACCTTAACCCACAAGTATGGGACACCTCCATTCCCTCCCTGGCAACCCATCACACACCCATTACTATCCCATTAAAACCTAATCACCCTTACCCTGCTCAATGCCAGTATCCCATCCCACAATAAGCTTTAAGGGGATTAAAGCCTGTTATCACTCGCCTGCTACAGCATGGGCTTCTAAAACCTATAAACTCTCCTTACAATTCTCCCATTTTACCTGTTCAAAAACCGGACAAGTCTTACAGGTTAGTTCAGGATCTGCACCTTATCAACCAAATTATTTTGCCTATCCACCCTGTGGTACCCAACCGTACACTCTTTAGTCCTCGATACCTTCCTCCACAACTCACTATTCCGTTCTTGATCTTAAAGATGCTTTTTTCACTATTCCCCTACACCCCTTGTCCCAGCTTCTCTTTGCTTTTACCTGGACTGACCCTGACACCCATCAGTCCCAGCAGCTTACCTGGGCTGTACTGCCGCAAGGCTTCAGGGACAGCCTTCATTACTTCAGCCGAGCTCTTTCTCATGATTTACTTTCTTTCCACCCTTGTGTTTCTCACCTTATTCAATATATTGATGACCTTCTACTTTGTAGCCCCTCCTTTGAATCTTCTCAACAAGACACCCTCCTGCTCCTTCAACATTTATTCTCCAAGGGATATCAGGTATCCCCCTCCAAAGCTCAATTTCTTCTCCATCCATTACCTACCTCAGCATAATTCTTCATAAAAACATACGTGCTCTCCCTGCCGATCGTGTCTGACTGATCTCTCAAACCCCAACCCCTTCTACAAAACAACAACCCCTTTCCTTCCTGGACATGGTTGGATACTTTTGACTTTGGATACCTGGTTTTGCCATCCTAATAAAACCATTATATAAACTCACAAAAGGAAATCTAGCTGACCCCATAGATCTAAATCCTTTCCCCACTCCTCTTTCCGTTCCTTGAAGATAGCTTTAGAGACTGCTCCTGCACTAGCTCTCCATGATTCATCCCATCCCTTTTCATTACACACAGCTGAAGTGCAGGGCTGTGCAGTCGGAATTCTTACACAAGGACTAGGACTGTGCCCTGTAGCCTTTTCGTCCAAACAACTTGACCTTACTGTTTTAGGCTGGCCATCATGTCTCCGTGCAGCGGCTGCTGCCGCCCTAATACTTTTAGAGGCCCTAAAAATCACAAACTATGTTCAACTCACTTTCTACAGTTCTCATAATTTCCAAAATCTATTTCCTTCCTCCCACTTGATGCATATACTTTCTGCTCCCCGGCTCCTTCAGCTGTACTCACTCTTTGCTGAGTCTCCCACAATTACCATTTTTCTGGCCTGGACTTCAGTCTGGCCTCCCACATTATTCTGGATACCACACCTGACCCCTATGACTGTATCTCTCTGATTCACCTGACATTCACTCCATTTCCCCATATTTCCTTCTTTCCTGTTCCTCATCCTGATCATACTTGGTTTATTGATGGCAGTTCCACCAGGCCTAATCGCCACTCACCAGCAAAGGCAGGCTATGCTATAGTATCTTCCACACCTATCATTGAGGCTACCACTCTGCCCTGCTCCACTACCTCTCAGCAAACCGAACTCATTGCCTTAACTCGGGCCCTCACTCTTGCAAAAGGACTACGCGTCAGTATTTATACTGACTCTAAATATGCCTTCCATATCCTGCACCACTATGCTGTTATATGGGCAGAAAGAGGTTTCCTCACTACGCAAGGGTCCTCCATCATTAATGCCTCCTTAATAAAAACTCTTCTCAAGGCCGCTTTACTTCCAAAGGAAGCTGGAGTCATACACTGCAAGGGCCACCAAAACCCATCAGATCCCATCGCTCAGGGCAACGCTTATGCTGATAAGGTAGCTAAAGAAGCACCTAGCATTCCAACTTCTGTCCCTCATGGCCAGTTTTTCTCCTTCTCTTCAGTCGCTCCCACCTACTCCTACTGAAACTTCCACCTATCAGTCTCTTCCCACACAAGGCAAATGGTACTTGGACCAAGAAAAATATCTCCTTCCAGCCTCACAGGCCCATTCTGTTCTATCGTCATTTCATAACCTCTTCCACGTAGGTTATAATCTGCTAGCCCGCCTCTTAGAACCTCTCATTTCCTTTCCATCATGGAAATCTGTCCTCAAAGAAGTCACTTCTCAGTGTTCCATCTGCTATTCTACTACTCCGCAGAGATTATTCAGGCCCCCTCCCTTCCCTACACATCAAGCTTGGGGATTTGCCCCTGCCCAGGACTGGCAAATTGACTTTACTCACATGCCTCGAGTCAGGAAACTAAAATACCTCTTGGTCTGGGTAGACACTTTCACTGGATGGGTAGACGCCTTTCCCACAGGGTCTGAGAAGGCCATCACAGTCATTTCTTCCCTTTTGTCAGACATAATTCCTCGGTTTGGCCTTCCCACCTCTATATAGTCCGATAACGGACCCGCCTTTATTAGTCAAATCACCCAAGCAGTTTCTCAGGCTCTTGGTATTCAGTGAAACCTTCATACCCCTTACCGTCCTCAATCTTCAGGAAAGGTAGAACGGACTAATGGTCTTTTAAAAACACACCTCACCAAGCTCAGCCTCAACTTAAAAAAAAAAGAACTCTCAAAAATAGAGCCCAAAAACTCACCAACCAAACAAGCAATTACACGGAATCCCCTTGGACACTCTCTAATTGGATGTCCTGGACCCTCCCAATTCTTAGTCCTTTAATATCTGTTTTTCTCCTTCTCTTATTCAGACCTTGTGTCTTTAGTTTCTTAATTCACACAAAACCACATCCAGGCCATCACCAATAATTCTATGCAACAAATCCTCCTTCTAACAACCCCACAATATCACCCCTTACCCCAAAATCTTTCTTCAGTTGAATCTCTCACACTGTAGGTTCCCACGCTGCCCCTAATCCCACTTGAAGCAGCCCTGAGAAACATCGCCCATTATCTCTCCATACCACCCCCAAAATTTTTCGCCGCTCCAACACTTCATCGCTATTTTGTTTTGCTTTTCTTATTAATATAAGACAGGAATGTCAGGCCTCTGAGCCCAAGCTAAGCCATCATATTTCCTGTGACCTGCACATATACATCCAGATGGCCTGAAGCAACTGAAGATCCACAAAAGTGAAAATAGCCTTAACTGATGACATTCCACCATTGTGATTTGTTTCTGCCCCTCTAACTGAACAATGTACTTTGTAATCTCCCCGACCCTTAAGAAGTTTCTTTGTAATTCTCCCCACCCTTGAGAATGTACTTTGTGAGATCCACCCCCTGCCTGCAAAACATTGCTCCTAACTCCACCACCTATCCCAAAATCTATAAGAACTAATGATAATCCCACCACCCGTTGCTGACTCTCTTTTCAAACTCAGCCTGCCTGCACCCAGGTGAAATAAACAGCCTTGTTGCTCACACAAAGCCTGTTTGGTAGTCTCTTCACACGGACACGCGTGACACTTTCCTTGCAATGAGTGATGTTCTGGGTTCAACTGTGTCCCTTAAAAAGATATGTTAAAATCTTAACCCCTGGTACCTGTGATATGACTTTATTTGGAAATAGGGTCATTACAGATATAATCAAATTAAGATGAGATCCTTAGGGTAGGCTCTACTCCAATATGACTAGTGTCTTTCTAAGAAGAAATAGAGGCACAAGGAAGAACACCAAGGATTCCCGACAACACCAGAAGCTAAGAGAAAGGCATGGAACAGATTCTCCCCTATGGCTCTGAGAGACTGTGGCCCTACTCACACCTTGATTTTGGACTGCTAGCCTCCAGAACTGTCAGAAAATAGATTTCTGTTGTTTTAAGCCATCCAGTTTGTAGTCATTTGTTATAGCGGCCCTACAGCTGATACAGGTGATCAGAACCAAGCCTCTTCATTATCAGCTTCAATATTCCACCTTCTTTTACCTCTGAGGCAGTGGTAGTATCTGCTCACTACCTTATGTTTAATACTACATTAAAGTTCCTTTTTCATTTTTGGCCCTTACGGATTTACTATTTATTATTCCTCGAGAGTTAAACTATGCATTACAATTTTTTCCTGCAGTTTTATTAAAATTCACCCGTTTTGAATGTATAGTTCTTTTTTTTTTTTTTTCACTCTGTTGCCCAGGCTGGAGTGTAGTGGTACAATCTTAGCTCAATGAAACCTCTGCCTCCCGGGTTCAAGCGATTCTTGTGCCTCAGCCTCATGAGTAGCTGGGATTACAGGCACGCGCCACCACACCCAGCCAATTTTTGTATTTTTAGTAGAGATGGGGTTTTGCCATGTTGGCCAGGCTGGTCTTGAACTCCTGGCCTCAAGTGATCCACCTGCCTTGGCCTCCCAAAGTGCTGGGATTACAGGTGTGAGCCACCACACCCAGCCCTATAGTTCATTTTTTAGTAAACATAGAGTTGTGCAGCCATCATCACAAAGCAATTTTAAAACATTTCCACCACCTCAAAAAGTTCCCTTGTGCCCAGTCATTCCCACTCCCATCCTAGCTCCAAGCAGCCAATGATTTACTTTCTATCTGTATAATTTTGCCTTTTCCGGACCTGCCATAGAAATAAAAACATATAATATGTGGTCTTTTGGGTTTGGTTTTTCTTTTACTTAGCATTTTTTTGAGATTCATCATGTTGTAGCATGTTCCCTTTTTATTGCCAAGTAGTATTCCATAATATGGAAAAATGTTCAATAGCATTAGTAATTAGGAAAATGCAAGTGATATAACTACACACCTAGGATGGCTGCAGTAAAAAACCTGACAATAACAAAGTGTTGGTGAAAATGTGGAGAAATTGGAATACACTGTTGGTAGGAATGTAAAATGGTATACCTAAATGGTAAATTTGGAAAACAGGCAATGTGTTAAAAAGTAAAGACATGCTTTTCAGATAACCCAGTAATTCTACTCCTAGGCATGTGCTCAAGAGATATGAAATATATGTCCACACCATGACTTATACATGAACATTTATAGCTCCATTATTTATAATAGTCCTAAACTGGAAACAATTCAAGTATCCATCAGCTGGTGAATGGACAGTGTAGCATATCCATAAAATGGAATATTTGTCTCAATAAAAAAGAAAGAAGGCCCAATACATAGAAGTTCTTGAGGGCAAAATTTTATTTGCTTTGTTCACTGATGATTAGTGCCTGGCATATTGTAGGTGTTCATTAAGTATGTGTTCAATGAACAACAGAATGAACAATGTAAGTCACTTTAATTATTATCTTAAAAAATGGCTTTATTTACAGTCATGGAAAATGCTCAAGAAAATACCTAAAGTAAGAATACAAAAATAATCTATATTAACAAGTTTGCTTCTTGTACCTGCTACTAAGTCAGTCATTAAACTCACTGCAGGTGTTGGAACCACCATATATTGTTAGAACTTCCATAAGAATCAAAGGAGATTATGGCATAATCTAAGAAGAAAATGATCTGGCTAACGTCCACTGTAAACCTTAGCTACAGGCTTTTATTTTTACAAAGACAAAAGGTTTTTCCTTAAAGTTGATTCAAAGCCTCAAAGTAGGCCACTTAACAGCAGACTGCTGACTGTCACAGGGTGTATATGGATGCAGAATGTTCATCAGAAACTTGAGGTTCAGCCTCCACCACCTTATAAACATTTAATAATTAAGGTCCATAAATTCAGCTCTCCTAAGTGGCCAAGAGTAGGTCTTACTTGTAAAAGAGAAGAAACATCTTCAAACAAGGTGATGCCTAGGTAGTTGACCAGAATCCTCATGATTCACTTCTTTTCTTTTCTTTTAAAAATACATTTTCAGCACGCAACTTTTCTGTCTCCTAAGTAATTTTAAAAAAACAAAAAGGAAAAAAAATAAGGCTCTAATTCTTACAGGAAGTGTTTTTTTTTTTTTTTTTGCATTCATTAGGTGTATATTTCAAATTAAGACTGGAATTTTCAATGTGCAAACTAAACATTAAACAAGAATCTGCTGTCTATGAAATGTAACTGATTGAATTAGGCTCAGAATAGCAACGACCAACATTTTTTTTTTTAATTCAGGAAGCTCCCTGAAGTAAGCAGTTAACTGATTCAATAATTAAGTTTTAATTTGGTTTTAATAAAATAATCATTTTTAAACCAGACAGAATTTATTCAGAATAATTTTTAGGTTTACCTCAGCAAGCCTGACATTTTCCTTCTTTAGTCGCACTACGTACTGAATCTTCTGATGCAAATTTTGGTGACCTACCAACTTTCCATTTTCCTCAGCAAGACACTCCACCTGCTTCCTTAACATTTCCATCTCCTGCAGGTAATCAATCCAAGGAGGGAAAAATGAGAAATAGGTCTTAATTTTCTTTAAAAGTCACATTATTTCTTGCCTTCCAGGAGCACAGGAAGTCAGAGAGTTCAGAATCCCAGCTTTCATGGCCTCACAACTCTTCATACAATAAAGCAACTCTGAACTAAGGACACCCAATCACAGAAGTGAGTTTTACGCTAATTAGTTCTATTCATTTGAGTGTTCTAAGTATCATGAAAACACCAACATACTAGCACACCTGGGATGTTCTCTCCCTTTCTTCATACATTTCTTCCAGCTTTGATCTCAGTTGTTCTTTTTCCTGGAATGCTTTAGACTCCAAAGTTCTGGTTCGTTCGACTTCGTCAGTCATTCTAAGGCATTCCATCTCTTTGTTGTAAAGGGCACTGTGGACTTCTTCTAGGCTGTAAGAATAGGTATCACTTTATAGTATTTGAAAGAAACATAATCATAAAACAGTGCTCAAGTTAGATACGTGTACTTCAAGGCCAGAATTTTGATTTGAAAGTATTACTAATCTTTAGCCCTCCTCTGCTGATGGCAAAAGAAGACAGTAAGTGCTACATATCAGATATGCTTTTTTTGGTTTTGTTTTACCCAAGACTTTCATTTTGGAAAACTCCTCAAAGCATTTTCTAAACAAAAAAAATTTAGAATAAAATTGTTTAGATTTAGCCCACTTGGGGCAAATGTAATTTAAGTATTATTATAATCTGCATGGTTTATTTAGTATCCCCTATCTTGATCATTTCTGATTTCAAAAACTGGTTCTCAGACAGTGGGACACCAGTCATTTCTTCAAGGATGTGTTGTTTAGAATTTATACACTTCACGTAAATTTCACCGACTTTGTAAAATGATCTGAATCCTGTAAGTTTCCCAAAACAAATGCCTACCCCCCGCCCCCACCCAGGGACAGGGTCTCACTCTGCTGCCCAGGCTAGAGTATGCTAGCACCATCATAGCTCACTGCAGCCTCCAACTCCTGGGCTCAAGCAATCTTCCTGCTCCAGCCTTTGGAGTATCTAGGACTACCGGCATGCGCCACTGTGCTTGGCTGATGTTTTAAAAATTATCCGTAGAGATGGAGTCTTGCTATGTTGTCCAGGCTGGTCTCAAACTCATGGCCTCAAGCAATCCTCTTCTCCTTGGTCTCCCAAAATGCTGGGACTACAGGTGTGAACCACTGTGCCAGGACTGCTTTTTATTTTATAATGCTCATGAAATGTAATGTTGACTGTTGAAATGATGTATTATTACACCATTCAAGGCCAGCTAATTTCTAGCTGTTGATTACTGAAATGATATAATACACAAAATTTAATACACCACTCAAAGCCAGCTAATTTCTAGCTGTTGATTGCTAAGATGATATAATACACAAAATTTAATACACTAAGGGCCAGCTAATTTCTAGGCAAGTTGTTTTTGGACTACATTCTGTGGATCTCAGAAGGACAGTGTGGGGAGAAGGGCTCTGATGCTCTCCCAATTCAGTGTTGGCTTCATATTGGTTTCCCATTACTTTTAAAAGCATCTTCACAAATATATGGAAAACATAACGTTTAAAATTGCTGTTGTAGGCTGGGATTGATAAAACAGTGCATGCCGTTTGCTGAAGTGTGCTTCACTTGCCCGCAGTGAAGTTTGGCCTGCTGTATGTTCCAGAGACGCATATCACGAAGACTCTTGGTTACTAGACTATGAAATAAATTATACACCAAGTTAAATAGCTTTTACTCTTTTTGCTAGAACACCTCAAATAGATATTAGTTCTAAAATAGCTGTAATTCAACTAACTAGCTGGATTCTCAAAAATCCTGTAAATAATCTGGGTTTCTGACTTAGCTTTACCATTAATTAGCTAGGAGCTGGACTCTGAATGGCTCATACACAGGTGAAAAGGCTGTTTTCCTATGTATACTCTGATTCTATGAAGCACATGAATCAATGATTGGGTAACAAATCTTTCATAAATTGGGTGGTCTTTGTCAGCTGATCATTAAAAAGAATTTTTGATGGTAAATCACCATGTAATTTTTGACATATTTACTTGCATAAAGTTCAAATAACTGGAAGACAGTACCCTATCAAAACTCCTTCCATTGCCATTTACTTAACTACGTGAACAAGATTTCTCAGCATTTATATCTATAAAAGCGGAAAATAGAAATAGAGTTGATGCTGAATCCTGTCTCATTTGAGAAGTACAACAGAAAAATGAGCTGACTGAAGAAAAAGCATTAGGTTAAAATACATTAAGAGATGCATTTCCACTAAAATTTTCCTTAAGTATAATAACTACTTATAGAAATTTCCAGTAAATTTAGGGCACACTGATTAATAATTGTAATGTGAACTCAATTGGTAATAAATATAACAAAGCCATATGATTAAAATAAATTTTTACAAATTACTTTCAATTTGTGTGTGTGTATGTATGTACATACATATATTTTATTGTTAAGTAGTATGATGGGGTTATCAATAAAAAATTTTCCAGAAAATATATTAAATCAATATAAAATCCTGCAGGGTGCAGAAAGGAAATTCAATTACAAAGGAAAAAGGAAAAACGTAAAATTTTAGACTTAGAAATTTGTTCATGTATTTTTTAAACAGAAAGTAGCAAATTAGTTAAATACTTTTAAAAGAATGGCAAGAGCTTTATTTTCTTTTCTCTTTTAAAAAAATTTTATTTAAAAAAATATTTTAGAAATAGAGACAGGGTTTCACCATGTTGCCCAGGCTGACCTCAAACTCCTAAGCTCAAGCGATCCACCTGCCTCGGCCTCCCAAAGTGCTGGGATTACAGGCACGAGCTACTGGACCCAGCCAACAGCTTTATTTTCAAATGTCACTATATTGTGTATCCCAGAATGTCTACTCTTTGTAACAATTTAAACTTACAATGAAAAATTTTAGATATAAAGTCAACTTCAAAAATATGCAAGAGGGTATATGATGTTTCAAAATCCTTTAAATCAGTATAATAAGCAAAAATGTCTGAAGATCTCTATCCCTAATGAGGAGTATCTACCCAGAAAAAGCCCAATAGCTCTCTAATGTTGTTTTGTTTGTGTTAATGCCAACCAGCTTACTTAGTTTGAATTTTACAGAAAATATAGTACACCTTGCTCATCAAAGACTGAGGCCATTTATAAGGCTACATGAATTAATATGAAAACTTTATGAATAAATTAAACTCATGACTTTAGAAAACATAAAGAGACCCAAGGGCTAGACCAGAAGAAATCAGAGTATTGATCTTTGGATCTCAGAGGGCCTCAGGTTTTAAATCAGAGGAAACCAGAAGCAGAAGTGAAAAGGGACACCATTGTTCTCATGGTCCATGAGGAAAAGCCCCATCAATTCCTCAAGGGAAGCTAAGCTTTTCCTGCTATTTATTTCTTTAAGATTTCTTTTGAAGTGGCTTCACATGAGAAATCCCTTTAGCAAACGGTATTTTAAAAAAAATCTGTAAACATCTATTAAATTCACTTATTACTGCAGAAGGAAAGAAGTTACCTACCTTGTGGTATATCATTCCTTTAGAGGAGAATAAGGAAAAGATGATCAAGATTTTGAATTACAAAATAGTACACTTACTCTGCTTTCATTTTCAGCATTTCTTCAACTATTTTACTCTATAAGAAGATATAAAAAAAGAAAATAAAAAGATCACTTACGTTCTTAAATAACATTGCTTAAAAAAGATAGAAAGGAACCAGCCCATTCTCCTTCATGTGAATAAAATCAAACCAATATCCTTTTCCACAGTGCCAGCTACACACACATAAACGAAGTACCTATTTCCAAGACTTCATGACTATGCCCTCTAAAGGCTTCAAACAGGCCTCGGTACTTGCTTCTAAATGGAGAATTATATGTGTGCATGCTGAGCAGTAGGCTTGCCATCTAGGCATGAAGACAAATTCTTAATTCTCAGCTGTGTCTAAATACTGATAGTAAATATCATGCTAAACAGAGGAAATGCAGAAAAGACAGGAATTTCAATAGTAAAATTATTTCTAAAATATACTACCACAAATACTAACCATAAAAGCATTGCTCAGACAAGAAGAAACTATTACATAAAAAAAAAAAATCTTACTTTTGCAAGTCTTTCTTTGATACTTTCTTCTTGTTCATTCTTCAGCTGTTGATTGTCTGGATGATTCTGATCACTGCATAGATTAACAGGGGTGGGAGAAGGCATAGGAAAACACTGCTAAGTATATTCAAGTATCAATTTCAAATTCAAATCTATTATATGCAGCAATGCCAAGGTGTGCAAAGAAAGGCTAACTCTATTGTGATCGGGTCAAGTCAATACAGTTGATAAATGTGATTGACACATGGGGATGAAATAAGGCACTTCCCCAGAACTCGGGACTCCTCCCAGTACAAAAGCAAGATGAGAAGAGGTGGGAAATATAATCAAGGATTGGCTGAAAGTAAAATACAGTAGAAACTTAGTTAAAAGTGGTAACATCTGAAGATCGAATGTGAACAAAAGGGGGCTGAAAGAAAGGGCCAAGAGCCTGGTATGAATGTGATCAGCTGGGAGGGGGCACATTTTGGGTAGGGAGGGTCGCTCTGGCCTCAGGCTGGTGGAGTCCTTGACTCCTCTTTTGCTCAGGTTCCATAGTCAGTTGGCATTTTCTGATAACTACTCTGCCTTTCCATGTATGTGGACACCAAGGGCCAGATGTCCCAAGCACCAGATATGTCTTCATGGAAAAGGAATGTTCCAATATATAAAGTAAGAAAATTACATTCTAGATAATACATCTATCTCTGTGAGCCTGACCAGGTGAGGATAATAAGTGGAGTTTCTGTGTGCAGCCCCTGGACCAGAGAGATATCCCTCCCTCCCTCCCTCCTTGTGGAGAACCTTCCTGGATGTTGTAGGCTTCTCTAGGAATATCTGTCTCACTGGTGAGTAAAAGACCATTTCTTGAAGGAAAACAGAAGCTACAGTGAGGTTTCCTTCCCTTAACAAATCTGGCAGCCTAGACAAAAATGGTAATGAGTCCTCAATGAAGAAATACCCCAAATCATTAGGGAAAGATATGTTTTCTGTCCACTAATCCAAGGATTGGCAAACGTCTTCTGTCAAGAACCAGACAGTAAATATTTCAGGCTTTGGGAGCCATGCGGTCTCTGCCACAGCTATTCAACTTGGCTATTGTAGTGCAAAAGCAGCCACAACAATATTAAAATGGCAGGGTGTGACTATGTCTCAATAAAATTTTATTTACAAAACAGGTTGTGAGCTGAATTAGGCCCCTGAGCTATAGTTTGCCCTTTTTCCAATTTTTCACAAAGAAGGTTCTGAGTAGCTCTTTCATATATAAGGGATGTGAGGCTATGAAATGAAAAACTTTTTTTTTTTTTGAGACAGAGTCCTACTCTGTCCCAGGCTGGAATGCAACAGTGCGATCTCAGCTCACTACAACCTCCACCTCCCGGGTTCAAGCGATTCTCCTGCCTCAGCCTCCTGAGTAGCTGGGATTACAGGTGCGTGCCACCACCCCTGACTCATTTTTTGTATTTTTAGTAGAGACAGGGTTTCACCATGTTGTCAGGCTGGTCTCAAACTCCTGACCTCAAATGATCTGCCTGCCTCGGCCTCTCAAAGTGCTGGGATTACAGGCGTGAGCCACCACACCCAGTGAAAAACATTTTTTAAAAGACATTTATTCAACATCATGATCAGACTATGACATTTGGCAATCAACAGGATGATTGCAAAGGAAAAAGAAAACACATTAAAACTCTTTGTTAAGACTGCTTTACACTTTCCACAGAACAGAAACTAAAATAACCTGTTATACAATTAGTCACAAATACGGTCCTTGAGTTTTTTACCCATACACCTGAGTATTGTCTAAAGCATATCTTCTTTGTAGCAGCTAGGCTCTGCTACCAACTGTGCTTGGCTGAGTTCACAAATCTGTTGTAACCTGTAGTTTCCCTGTCACTTCTCTGGCTCTCCTCTCCTAAGCTTTGTTTCCTGGCATTAATTAAAACCTTCTGCCACTGCCATAGCTACTGCTGCTACTGGAACTGCCTGTCAACCTAAAAAGACACTCAGAAAGACAGGCTCTTTAGAACAAACGAGCTTATCTAGGAATAGCAGAGGGATTGCAGCTGCAGGGTATGCAAGCTATGACGGGCCATTAGTGTATCCAGGGGAGTTGGGGAAAGGGAAAGCTTTTAAAGACAAAGAGAAATCCATGAGATAAAGCTTGAAATAAAGCTCACAGGTCACAGAAGCTCAGTGCAGGAGTTGGCGTTTGTTCATTGGTGGAGATGGCTGTTGCTGAGTAACTGTCCTGGTGCTGGCAGCTTGTCTGAAATACTGCAGGCCTGAAAAATTCCTGATAAGCTCTGTTGCAAGGTGAGTGCAAAAGTGGGGCATGTGGGACCTGCAGGAATTTCTTGTGATAAGGTATATTATAGGCATGTGCGGTGAGAACTTCTTTATGGCCTCCTGACTCCACTTTGTTAGGGTTTTGACATAAGTGACTCCATTTTGGTACTGGCAACTTTCACATGCCTTAGCCACCTTGGTTTGATATTTTGGCAACATAGTAGCCTCAGCCACCACAGGGGCCAGAGTTTCTTTCTTTCTTTTTTTTTTTTTTTTTTTTTTTTAGGGGCCAGAGTTTCTGTCTCCAAAGTTTCTTCTCTTCATGGGTTCAAAATTGATTGAAGATTGGTTGTTGTAATTACCAAAATCATTGTAGTTCCCACCATCTCCAAAACTGCTTCCATCATTTAAGTACTAAATCCATTACAGCCATCCCTGCTGCCCTCAAATCCACCAATACAGCTGCCTCCAAAGCTACCATTACCAGTGAAATTTTTCCTTCATGACCAAAGTTGTTACTCCCACCAAAACCACCCCCATGACCACCACCAAAGTTTCCAGAACCACTCTGACCTCTCTGGCTGGCTGAAGTACTAACCATTTCTTTCTTAAACATGGTTTTCCATACTTCATGGTAGTGGCTATGTACTTTACGGTATTTCTGAGAGACAATCTTATCCGCAGAGTCATGGCTGTCCTCAAAGGTTAAAAAAGTAAAGCTCCTCTTTTTGCCATTGCCTCAGTCAGTCACGATTTCAACCACTCCTATTTTCTCATACCTTCACAATAATCTCTTAGGTGATGTTCTTCAGTGTCTTCTGTGATGCCACCAACAAAGATCTTTTTTACAGTTAACCAGGCACCTGGTCTTTGAGAATCTTTTCTTGACATCCCTCTTCGGTTTCACAACTCTTTTATCTGCCTTGTGTGGCCTTGATTTATGGCTGCATCCACCTCCTCCACAGTGCCATCTGTGACAAACCAAAGGCCCTGGAATGCTTGGTGTTTGGGTCTCTCATTGCTACATAATCCATGAGCTTTCCTCACTACTCAGAATGGCTCCCCACACTCTTATTGGTTGTTTCAAAGCTCAATCATCTGATGAAGAGCTTCTGTAGCTATTCGGGCTATTTAAGAGACTCTGACTTAGATATGTTGGTAGTGGGAAGAAAAGACTTGAACGATGCGTCCTTAGTGGCATCCATGGGCAAAAGTTGTAAGCTCATGATGTATCTCTGAAATACGGTATTTTAAATTTTCATTTTACAAATGATCCGGAAATGTTCTATGTTCTATGCTCACAGTAGCTCTTGACAAAAGACAGTATACTAAATATAAGGCTTTTCTTTAATAGAATTGGACATATATGGAGCATATGAAAACTAGGTGAGCAGACTGTGGACTACCTGCATCAGAATCACCTACAAAGGGAGGCACGTGCTTTTTTAAAATGCAGAATTCTGGGCTTCGCTCCAGCCCTACTGAATAAGATCTCTGATGCTCACTAAAATTTGAAGAGAATCATTTAAGAAGAGATTTTAGCATAGCCGCCATTACCATCCTCAAATCTCTCCTGCCTCATTTAGGTTTTGAACAACTCATATCAGGGATGTTTCTGGACAGGGCCAGGGAGCTGCAGGAGTGCACAAGCTTCTCTGTCAAAGATGTTGTGGCAACAGCATGGACAGCAGTCAGTGGAATTCGGTAAGGGCTTCTATCTCAGAGATCCCACTTTGATTCAGTTCGACTTCTTGCATAATTTTACAGGCCACCATCATCTCCAAACCCTCACTCAGAAAGTTACAATAGGCAGAATCATAATTCTACCTTGTGTACTTAGTAACTACTTTTCATTGACTGACACCTGCTACCAAACACTGTAACTGGCACTTCATACATGTACTTTTTAATCTTTAAAACTCCTTGTGAGAAAATTAACATTTTCTTCATTTTATTGTTAAGGAAAGTGAAGTACTAAAAGGGTAAAAAATATGTCGAAAATCGTATGACTTTTAAGTCAAAGACAAGATATAAATCTGGATATGGCTGCCCCGACACTATGCAAATGTGTCGGCAAATGCAACTACAAAACTGCCTTTCCTGAAGCCAAAACACACTGAGAGAGATGTCTAAACCCAAGCGAATGCTCCTCTGTAAAATGCTAAGGATATCCTTCTTGTCCTGCCCAGGGGCTTTCCCTGGACCATGAGTTACGAAGCAAAGCCAACTAGTAGGGAATTCTCCCTTTCTCTGCAAGGTTTCTTGAACCTTGTCGATATTATTTATACCTTAAATTTTTTTTTTAATATAAGTAGTTTGGTTTAAGTATTTCACGTTTTAAATTCATTTCAATCACTTTAAAACAAATGCAACAATGCCAAAAACGCGCTGCAGAGCAATGCAAAGGTGAACAGATCAGACTTGATTCAAAATCAACCAAAAGACCATCTCCCGGATTAGTGGGAAACATTGTACACCTTGGGAAACCTGTGAAACCAATTCCAACCTTATTTAACTCCACACAGGCAGGCCAAGATTTAGCCCATAGAGTTCTCGTGGTTCTTTCTCACCTGTTTTCCTTTTGTCTTTTAATATCATCCAGCTGACCTTGCAGGAGCCAGTTTTTCTCTATTAACTGCTGACTTTCCAGGCGTAGGTTTTCCATTTCACACAACTGCTCCTAATAACATATCAAATCGTATCTTTTCAAAAAACACATTACAGTAGGCTTCATTTAGCTCCCCAAGGCCACCACTGAGACAAGTATTCCTCTTTTAAGTTCCTATGCAGAGACACTGCAATGGGTATTGCTGCACGAAAAGCAGACTGTGACAAGCTATTGGAGGCCTAGAATGGTGATTCATGATCACTTCCACAGTGTCTTGAACACAGATTTTTAAAATCAATATCACAGAATTCATTAAAAATTAAAATTCCTTTGTGAATAAAGACGACAAAAATCTCTACATTGAAAAATATTCTCAACTATTTGATTCTATTTATTATGTAGATTCTAATTAAAACAAAAAATTGATGTCACAGCTCATCCCTCAAAATACTCAACTGCATCCTAACTTGAAAATCATGAGCATAGCTATCCGGAAGAAATAAATACTCGTCTTCATGGAATATTCTTTTGGATTTACTTGCCTATTATCTGATTTCGTTTCACCTGACCCAGTTTCTTCTAAGTTTCAAGATCATGCCAATCTGGATAACAGCCACATTCCTGAGATAGCATACTGAGAACTGCCCTAAATAAAAAGATCGGGAATAATCCTCTCCATGAATAACAAAACTCAAGATAAGTGCTGTCTTTATATACATCCCTTGGTTAAAGTGAACAATTTGTGTTCCTAAACAAAAACTCCCTGCAGAGCAATGACCTCACAGGATAAATGCTATCTTCTGTGGAGCATCACATCCTCCCCCATGCACCTACACACCTACCCAGACACTCCTCCATGTGCCCCACCCCGGAGCCATGTGCACACCCCACTACTCAGACAACATACCACCAAGTAACTGGGTAAAAACACTATGAGGAAGCTTAAAAAAATGGAAAACAAGAAAGTATTTTAAATTTATCAGAGACTAAAAAAAAATCTAATAAATAAAAATGCCTATGAATCAATACGAAAAAGTCCAACGATAGAAAAATGGGTAACGGATATTGTTCACAGAAACAGAAAAACAAGATGCTCAATTTTACTCTTAAGAAAAATATAAATTTAAAACTACATCATTTAATGCTTTAGCTATTAAATGGACAAAGATCCGAAATTCAGATAGCACCATGAGGTGAGGTTTAAGGAAACATGCTCTCACCTTCATTCCTGATGAGAGCATAGCTGGCGCAACCTGTATACGATACCATTGTGTAAAAACCAAATTGGGCAGGAGAGAATGCTTAGAGATGTGGTTATGTATGCATTAAAAAGCTCTAAAAGAAAGAGGCTACCCTGGAAGCCTCCAGGGACAGCAAAGTAGGTGGATTAGTATCAGGGGTAGAAGGAATACTTTTCTCTGTCTACCTTTCAGTTCTGTGCTTTTTGAATTTTGTATCCTCAGTAACCATGAGGATGCTGCTTAGTTTAAAAAATTAAATTGGCCGGGCGCGGTGGCTCACACCTGTAATCCCAGCACTTTGGGAGGCCAAGGCGGGTGGATCATGAGGTCAGGAGATCGAGACCATCCTGGCTAACACAGTGAAACCCCGTCTCTACTAAAAAATATAAAAAATTAGCTGAGCGTGGTGGCGGGCACCTGTAGTCCCAGCTACTCGGGAGGCTGAGGCAGGAGAATGCTGTGAACCTGGGAGGCGGAGCTTGCAGTGAGCCAAGATTGTGCCACTGCGCTCCACCCTGGCGACAGAGGGAGACTCTGTCTCAAAAAACAAAACAAAACAAAACAAAAAATTAAATTTACTGGCTGGGCATGGTGGCATATACCTATAGTGCCAGATTCTGGGTGGCTGAGGCAGATGGATCACTTGAGCCCAGCCTGGGCAACATAGTGAGACTTGATCTCTTTAAAAAGAATTAAATTTACTGAAAAAAAAAAAAAATCCAGTTACCTTCATTCTGAGGATTTCAGCATTTTTGACTTCTCTGTCTTCATTTAGCTTTGTTACAAGGTGTTCCAAAGAAGTCTTAGAGGCTCTTCCATCTTCTATCTCTTGTTCTTGTGTTTCCAGGAGTTTTGCCAAATGTGTTTGAAAGTGAGGTGGTGTCTTAGGGCTCTAAAATAAAATCACATCTCATCCAAATATCCAATTAAGTGATATTATAAAGCTTTCTTTTAAATGTAAATGTCAAGCACATAAAAAATATTCTAGCTATGGTTGGGCATGGTGGCTTACACCTGTAATCCTAGCACTTTGGGAGGCCGAGGTGGGCGGACTGCCTAAGCTCAGAAGTTCAAGACCAGCCTGGGCAACACAGTGAAACCCCGTCGCTACTAAAATACGGAAAAAAAAATTAGCCAGGTGTGGCAGTGTGTGCCTGTAGTCCCAGCTACTTGGGAGGCTGAGGCAGGAGAATTGCTTGAACCTGGGAGACGGAGGCTGCAGTGAGCCGAGATCATGCCACCGCACTCCAGCCTGGGTGACAGAGCAAGACTCCATCTGCCAAAAAAAAAAAAAAAAAAAAAAAAAAAAAAAATTCCAGCTACTTAGCTTATTATTCTAATTCTTTTCCAAGGAAATAAAAGACTGGTACTTTCATCAAGTAAAAAGCAGACAGAGGGTATTAGTGAAAATCTTTTTCTTTAAAAAGACAAAGGTATGGTCTTCGTAATTTCCAAATTTTTATCATTTACAAAACTGTTTCTTCCTCCTGAAATAATCTCTTTTTCTGAAAAGTACCTGGGGATCCTCAGCAGCAGAATCCATCACATGTTCTAGTTGCCTCATTTTGAAGTTATATTCATTCTTCTTCTGTTCTACTTCCTCTTTCTTTTGGTTTAGCTGGGAAAATTGAACAGATATAAGGTTACAACTTAGAAAGTAATATGGGGTACATGGTCCAAATAGGAAAGACAAACTTCCCATCACCAATCATCAGGGAAATGCAAATGAAAACCACAATGAGATATCACTTCACACCTGCTAGGGATGGCTACCATCAAAAAGATGAATAAGTGTTGGTGAGGTTGTGGAGAAAAGGGAATCCTTGTATACTGTTGGGAATGTAAATTAGCACAGCCATTGTGAAAAATAGTATGGAAGTTCCTCAACTAACTAAAATTGAACTACTGTATGATACAGAAGTCCCACCTCTGGATATATATCCAAAGGAATTAAAATCAGTCTATTGAAGAGACAGCGGCACTCCCATGTTCTCTGAAGCATTATTCATAATAGCCAAGCTATGGAGTCAACTTAACTGTCTATTGATGCGAGAATGGGTAAAGAAAATGTGCTATATACATACACAATGAAATACTACTTAGCCTTAAAAAGGAAGCAAATTCTGTCATTTGTGACAACATGGATGAACCTGGAGGACACTGTTCCAAGTAAAATAAGCCAGCACAGAAAGACAAATACCACACAATCTCACTTATATGTGGAATCAAAAAAAGTTGAACTCATAGAAATGGAGAGTACCAGAGTCTGGGGGAAGTGAGGGGTGGGAGGAGACATGAATCGCCAATGGGAGATATTGGTCAAAGGGTATATTTTCAGTTAGACAGGAGGAATACCTTTTGGAGATCTACCACAGGGCATGGTCATTACAGTCATTAGGTTGATGCAAAAGTAATTGCGGTTTCTTCCCATGGCATATGGAAATATGCTGTATTTACATGATTTTTTCAGAACTTGATTAATAATTTGAAAAGCAGTAAGATATTAAAATAAACCTATGATATTTTTAAAAGTAATTGTGAAATCTAACTTGGTTGCTACTATAATCCAATCATCATCTCCTTTTCTTTTCTTTTTTTTTTTTTGAGATGGAGTCTCTCTCTGTCACCCAGGCTGGAGTGCAGTGGCGCGATCTCGGCCCACTGCAAGCTCCGCCTCCCGGGTTCACACCTTTCTCCTGCCTCAGCCTCCCTGAGTAGCTGGGACTACAGGTGCCGGCCACCATGCCCGGCTAATTTTTTTTGTACTTTTAGTAGAGATGGGGTTTCACCGTGTTAGCCAGGATGGTCTTGATCTCCTGACCTCGTGATCCACCCTCCTTGGCCTCCCAAAGTGCTGGGATTACAGGTGTGAGCCACCGCGCCCGGGCCCATCTCCTTTTCTCTCACAAATTTATTTATACTTTTAAAAATGTTCCAAGTTTCACAAGTAACAAAACGGTCATCTGAGAAAAATACAAAATATAAAATGACAACAACCACCACCAAAAATATGATAAAAGTCAGGCATAACCTCACTGGAGTGGTTAGAACCGGTTGCCATGTGTCAAGGACCATAAGGTGGGTGGGAGGCAGCTGAGCAAGTCTCAGTCCAGGTGAGGACACTCCATTAGCCTCCCCTTTGTACATGGAGAAGTTGGCCAATGCAGGAATGTCATGACAACCTCAACTGTGGATTCTTCCTGTCCATTTTTTTTTTTTTGAGACAGGGTCTCACTCTGTCACCCAGGCTGGAGTGCAGTGGTGCAATCTTGGCTCACTGCAACCTCCACCTCCCAGGTTCAAGCAATTCTTGTGCCTCAGCCTCTCAAGTAGCTGGGATTACAGGTGAGCACCACCACGCTCAGCTAACTTTTCTATTTTTAGTAGAGACAGGGTTTCAGTTCACCATGTTGGCCAGACTGCTCTCGAACTCCTGACTTCAAGTGGTCCGCCCACCTTGACCTCCCAAAGTGCTGGGATTACAGGAGTGAGCCACCACACTTGGCCTCCTGTCTCCCATCTTGAGTGATACCTGTGTGTATCTCACCTTGTGCTGAAGTTCCTGAATCAGGGCTTCCTTCTTGGTCAGTTCTTCCTGGGCAGACTGCAGCAGCCCCGAGTGTTTTTTTGAGGCCTCTGTGAGCATGTTCAGCTGCTCAGTGGCATGAGCCAGGTCCTCACAGAGCATATCCCTCTGTTAGGAGACAATCACCACACTTTCTTAATTGTGGTATTCCAATAAGGATTCCCAAATCTTATCTTATTACTATTCCCAAAATAGTAATCTATGTACAACTTTTAACAGACTAAGGAAGTTTTATGTCAAAACCTATTTCTTTGGCTTGTGTGCTAATCCATTCTAAGACAAAGTAATCAGTTAATATTTAGATGAACAGGTCTAGAGATTAACATTATTACAGTAAACGTATATAGGTATCCCAATTGAGGTTTAACTGTACTCTAGGTTTGAGGTTTAATTGCATTCTCTCCTCACCCCCAGGATCTCAAAGCCAATCTCTCTCTCCTGGGGAGGACTCAAAGGTCTCTTGGTTACTTCTTGTCTCACCAATTGACTCTAGTCCTTTATATACTGGAAAGTAAACAGCTGTAAAGATGAGCCTCCATCAGCCAGTTGGGGAGGGGCTGGGCAGTTTGCACCAGATTGTGATTCATTGTCACAGACCATCAAGGTTTCAGGAAGTAGCTTTGTGGAAAGTGTCACAGAAAATTAGAAGTCCTATAGGTTGCATACATAATTTCTATGTACACAGTATATGTAATTCCTCCCAAATTAGAGCAGATACTGCTTATCCTTCTTTTCCTTTCCAAATGTACATGTATGTATGCAGGTATGTGTGTGCGTGTATATACATATATACATACATATATATGTGTGTACATATACATGTACATATACGTGGATATACACACACAGATATATATACACACATATCAACACACACTTTTAAAAAACTTGACACATCACAAACATTTTTGCATGTACTCACTCTTTTCACTGTGTGGACTCCATTTCACCTTATGGATGTACCACAATTTAATCCATCACTAAATATTTTGGTTGATTTGAATTTTTCACTATTCTATGCACTTCATTCTTCTATCTAGATTATTTCTTTAGGCTGAATTTTTAAAAGTGCAAACTCAAAGGATACGTAAAAAACATAAGGCTATGTATTACCAGACTACCTCCCCAAAGGCTGAACATAAACTCCTCCAGAAGTTTGAGTAATCATCCTTGTCTGCACATCTTCCTTGGGTCTTAAACTTTACCAGTTATAAGATTAGAAAATAGCTCTTATTTTAATTTGTGAAACTGGCCCAACTGTCCCCTAGAACTGATGTTTATGGTTTCTTTTGAATAAACATAGAAATTGGCCCTCCCAGTCTTAAAACTTAAGAAAGTTACATTTGTCTTATCTGAGTTCCTTTCTCAGGGAACCAACCATCAGGCATCCCAGACAAGATCAAGGAACTGAAACTTACCAGATCATGGCAACTGAACAAATGAGATGCCAGGCCCCTCACCTGTCATGGCTAACTGATAACCTGTTTCCTGTTAACCAACTCCTTTTCCTTACCCCTCCCTAATTCCTGCTTTTCCACACATGGTTACCTTTCTTGCTATATAAACTCCCAATTTTAGTCAGTCAGGGAGAAGGATTTGAAACTGATCTCCTATCTTGGCTACGGCACTCATTTAAAGTCTTCTTTGCCGGCAATACTCCTTGACTCAGTGATTGGCTTTCTGTGTGGTAAGCAACCAGACCTAGGCTGAACTCCTGATGTTTCAGGAATATTTGCATGTCTCTGATTCCAAAGAAGTTTTGTGCCACTGTATTCCTTCTTTGGGGAGCTACCTATGCCCATTTTCCACCAGCTGTGTTTCTATCCTTCTCCTGAAGGATAAATTAAGATGGTAAAATACTTTGTCATCAGTCGCAAATATTTTCCCCGTCTGTTGTTAGAATTTTTGTTTTTAATATTGTATAATCTTCCCTTATGAGTTCTAATCTTTATATCAAGATATTTTCAGTCACATAATCTCAAGATTTTTTTATGTATTTGTATTTTTTCTTCTCCTTAAAAAAAAATACTATTTATTTATTTTTTTAGACAGAGTCTTGCTCTGTCGCCCAGATGGAGTGCAGTGGCGTGATCTCATCTAACTGTAACCTCCACCTCCCAGGTTCAAGCGATTCTCATGCCTCAGCCTCCTGAGTAGTTGGGATTACAGGTGTACACCACTACACCTGGCTAATTTTTCTAATTTTTGTATTTTTAGTAGAGACGGGGTTTCGTCATGTTGGGCAGGCTGGTCTTGAGCTCCTGGTCTCAAGTGATCCACCTGCCTTGGCCTCCCAAAGTGTTGGGATTACAGGTGTGAGTCACTGTGCCCATCCCTCCTTTTGTTCTTTTAGAGATGGGGGCTCTTGCAACATTACCCAGGCTGGACTTGAACTACTGGACTCAAGCAATCGTCCCACGTCAGCCTCCTGAGTAGCTAGGACTACACGCGTGCGTTACCATGCCTGGCTTGTATTTTTATTTTCTAGTACTTCTATGATGTCATCATTTGTACAGAACTCTAATCCATGTAAAAATTGTTTTGGCTTTGATATCTTTTCAAATTGGTCACACAATTTTCCCAACACATATATTGACTAAACCGACTCTTCACTGTTGAGAAATACTTCCTTTACCATTACACTAAATTCCTTCATATTCACTGCTATTTGTGGATGTTCAAAGTTGTTGCAATGATCTCTCTATCATCAGTCCAACACTGGATATGGTTACCATTTAGCTTACAAATCTCTCTGCATTATTGTTTTTCTAAGTTTTGTTGGTAAATCTTGTGTATTTTTTTCAAAGGAACCTTAAAATCATCAGTTTTTTATATTGGGATTTGAGGCCAGGCATGGTGGCTCACGCCTGTAATCCTAGCAATTTGGGAGGCTGAGGCAGGGGAGGATCACTTGGGTTTAGGAGTTTGAGACCAGTGTGGGCATCATAGTGAAACCTCATCTCTACAAAAAAATACCAAAAATTAGCTAGGCGTGGTGGTGCACATCTGTAGTCCCAGCTACTTGGGAGGCTGAGGTGGCAGGATCACTTAGGCCCAGGCGTTCAAGGCTGCAGTGAGCCATGATCACATTACTACACTCCAGCCTGGGTGACAAAACAAGACCCTGTCTCAAAAAAATAAAAATAAATACATTGGGATTTGAAGTGGAATTACATAAATTTCTGTTTCTAAAACGACAGGGTCTTCCTGTCCAAGTCTCCATTTAGATCCTTTTATTGAAGTCTCTTTTCATGTTGCTTGGAAAGTTTTATGTTCTTAACAGTTGTCAAATATTCTCCCTAAGATTTTGATACGCTATATTATTTCTGTGAAAGAGAATTTTTAAAAGCTCCTGTTATGTTTTTAAACTGTTTATTTAATATTATATATTATCTTAATTATAACATAATATTATATATTATAATAATCTATAATAAAGCTATTCTTTATTATTATTTTCTGAGATGAAGTCTTGCTCTGTCGCCCTAGCTGGAGTGCAGTGGCGCGATCTCGGCTCACTGCAACCTCTGCCTCCTGGGTTCCAGCGATTCTCCTACCTCAGCTTCCCGAGTAGCTGGGACTATAGGCACGTGCCACCACGCCCAGCTAATTTTTTTTTTTTTTTTTGTATTTTTAGTAGAGACAGGGTTTCACTGTGTTTAGCAGGATGGTCTCGATCTCCTGACCTTGTGATCCACCTACCTCGGCCTCCCTAAAAGTGCTGAGATTACAGGCATGAGCCACGGCGCCCGGCCCCAGTAAAGCTATTCTTTCTTTAATATTCAATTTCTTTTAATATCCCTTAGGGAAGTTTTATGTCCTTAACAGTTGTTACAAATTCTCTCCTAAGGTTTTAATACGTTTGGTTGTTTTTGTGAATGGAATTTTTTAGTTCCAATATTGTTAAATGGTTATTAATGGCACATAGTAAATATATTTTTAAGACTAATTTATAACTGATTACTAAACTCAATATTCTAATAGATATTCAGACAGTATGTTGGAGTTTCCATGTAGACACTCATGACCATCTGCAAATAACAGTCACTTTCTCTCAGTTTTTATAATATTTGTATCCCACTTAGTATTTCCATTTTACTGCACTGGCTAAGTGCTCATATTGTTGAAAAACAGTGATATATGAACAATTTGAATATACTGAACAATTCACAAACCATAGCCATAAAACTAAATTTTAGCTAATAAAGACTGAAGATAAGTACAAAGGGAATATGAATTAGCTGTTTATAGGGTCAATTCCACTTGAATCTAAAATGTATGAATCTAAGATACGATATTTAAATCTAAATACAATATTCATAGTCACATTTTATTTTTAAGAAGAAAAAAGAGAGAAAGCAAGCAAGGAAGGAAGAGCTTTTAGGTAAACAGGCATGAGTTTTCATTATTTACCTACTCCCACTCAAATAGCTAGATTTCCTTTTTACTTTGTCAATAGTCAGTATGAAACTGAATTTTTAGCCCATCATCTTATACTTTGCAGGGGACCCTAGGTTGTGGCTTCTGTGTACTAACTTTTCAATTGGCTTGCTAAAACTATTTCCAGCTGACACATATTGAGCAGTGACAAGGAGCCAGACACAGTTCTAAGCACTTTCCATGTATTACCTCAGTTCATCTTTACAACACCTTGTGACAGTGGCCCCCAGCCCCCAGGTCACAGACTGGTATCAGTCTGTGGCTTGTTAGGAACTGGGCTGCACAGCAGGAGGAAAGCGAGCGCAGCTTCATCTGTATTTATAGCCGTTCCCCATCGCTCGCATTACTGCCTGAGCTCCGCCTCCTGTCAAATCAGTGGCAGCATTAGATTCTCACAGAAGCATTAACTCTATTGCAAACTGCGTGCCAGGGATCTCGTTTGGGCACTCCTTATGAGAATCTAATGCCTGATGATTTGTCACTATTTCCCATCACCCCTGGATAGAACCATCTAGTTGCAGGAAAACAAGCTCAGGGCTCCCACTGATTCTACATTACGGTGAGTTATACAATTATTTTATTATATATTACAATGTAAATATAATAATAGAAATAAAGTACACAGTAAATGTAATGTGCTTGAATCATCCAGAAACCAGCCCCCTTCACCCTCCTGGTCTAAGGAAAAACTGTCTTCCACTAAACTGGTCCCTGGTGCCAAAAAGGCTGAGGACCACTGCCTTATGCAGTAGGAAGTACTGTTATCTCTACAGATATGGCAAATGAAGCACAGGGAGAAATTTAACTTCCCCAAGGTCACACAGCTAGAATTCCAACTCCGTAGCCTGTGCTCTTAATAACTTGTTACTATTCTACCCTTACTTTCCTTTTATTCTAATTTTTGTTGTCTACTTTAATCTTTTTTTTTTTTTGAGATGGAGTCTCGATCTGTCGCCCAGGCTAGAGTGCAGTGGCATGATCTCAGCTTGCTGCAACCTCTGCCTCCTGGATTCAAACCATTTTCCTGCCTTGGCCTCCTGAATAGCTGGGATTACAGGCACGCACCACCACACCCGGCTAATTTTTGTAGTTTTAGTAGGGATGGGGTTTCACCATGTTGGCCAGGCTGATCTGGAACTCCTGACCTCAAGTGATCCACCCGCCTCGGCCTCCCAAAATGCTGGGATTACAGGTGTAAGCCACCGCGTCTGGCCTATTTTAATCTTATATCTTACGTGTGTTAGCAGCTTCAAATCCTTTCTGCGATGTAGCAAGATATAAATACAAATTACTGGCAATAGCCATCTTGGATATCTACCCCACAGGTCCTTAAAATTCAAAACTGGTATGTATAAAATGCATCTCATTAACTTTCCGTGGGCCTCTATTCTTTCCATCTGAAATGTGCACAGAACCATTCAGTCCTCCAGGCTAGAAAGCTTGGTGCCCACTCTGACTGCTTCTTCCCTTCGTGGTACATATCCAACTGGACACCAACTGTCACCTGTAGCTCTGAAACACTTCCCAACTCTATCTCACCCCCTATCCCCACTAGCATTTCTTGGCTCGGACCTCATGACCTTCTGCCTGGGTTCAATGTCTATGCAGTTTTGGTTTCCTAAAAGATACAGCTGATGTTCCTCAAGACACTTCACTACACAGGCTCAGTCTGCCTCCACTTCACTGCCAGCACCTTGTGTTGGCCACCCTGACTGCTTGCTGTGCTTGGGACACACCACACATGTTCACACTGCCAAGCTTCCCTCTCTAGCAAAGTTGTGTACAAATACTCTCTCTTCTGAGGAGGTCTTTAGAATTTCCCCTGGCAGAATTACTCCCCTCCCTCCCTTTTCTGTGCCCCCAGGTTATTACATCATATTACACATATCTCTTAAGCTAGAATGCATGCTTTGATGTAAGTAACGTGTTTTTCAATCATCTTTCCATTCCCAAATGCCAGGCCGGGTACAGGTTGTATAGTAGATGGATTCAATATTTGTTGAATTTGTTTCATGGGTAGCATAGGTTAGCCAAAACCCCTTTATTTCTAAAGCAAATATAGAACAGTTTATACAATAGGTTATCATCTGTGTGGGAAAAAAAGTAAGGCTAAAAGTATATAGGATTGCTTAAAATATCTCTTGAAAGTTACACAAGAAACTGATAACATGGGGGTAGCTGAGGAATAGGAAGGGCTGGAAGAAAATCCATATTGCTCCTAGCTTATACACTAATTTTTAAAAAGATAAGTTCACATCATCAACAACAAAAAAACTTCCTTTAGCTGTAGGTTACAAATTAACCTGTACTGCTTAATTTTTAAAAAGATAAATTTACATCAACAAAAACAAAAATAAAACTTATCTTCGCTAAAATGCAAAAGACAACCCTGAAATCAGCCTGTTCAAACAGCCCTTTTCTGCTGTCTGCTACTACCACTGCATCCAATTAAATGCGGTTTCCACTCTGCTCCCCTTACAGGGGTCAGTTATAGGAAGTTAACGTGGTGTCAGCAAAAATGATGGAAAATAGATCAGCTAGATAAAATATAATAATTTTGGTGAAATTATTATACATGACTATTTGTATTATTATACACTATACAATAATACATTAGTAGTATACAAATACTATCTCCTCAAAGGAGACAGTATATGTATAAAGACTGCCGGAGGAGGAAGCTTGGCAGCGTGAACACGTGTGGGGTATCTCAGGCACAGCAAGCAGTCAGGGTGGCAGCATGAGGTGCAGGCAGTGAGGTAGAGGTAGAGTGAGCCTGTGTAGTGAAGCGTCTTGAGAAACATCAGCTATATAAGAATTATTTCTTTAAAAATCCTGTATTTATTCATTAATAACTTCCACACGCAAATACACATATTGACAAGTAATAAGGAAAACAAAGAAGTTGTGATGCGTTAATACCTACCTCTATGTCCTCAGAAAGTATTCTCAGCCTAAGGGTTTCTTTCAGATCCAGAATATCCACTTCCTGCTTCTTGATCAACACTCTGCTCTCTTCTCTGTCAACCAAAGCAGAGTTGTATTTGCACTGTAGAAGAGAACGTCATGCTATAAGAGCCGTTTTATTACCTGTTTCTACATTAAAATAACAAGAATGAGTCTGGGTTCCAAGGTGATGACAAGATTAACACAAGATAATTCAATAAATACTTGCTGACTGAAGGAATAGAAGAATAAGTGCATGAATGGTGAAGAGAAATGGAAAAGTCCTCTAAGTATCAGTGAAAAAAACATCGGGTTTGTCATCTACTGCCTTCAGAAATAAACATGGAGTGCGGCAAGCTCCCTGTAGAGCAGAGGAGTGAGGAGGAGTGACAAAAGCCTTCGCCTTGACCCAGAGGAGAAAAGCATCAACATTGAACTCAGATACATGCTGACAAAATAAGTAGTTAACTTTAGGAAATGATATTATGTCCAATATTGGGGAAACAAACTCACTTTCTAAATTATTAATGTCTCTGAACTTAACTACAATGTGCTACTGTGTTACTTTTTCCTCAAAGCTACTAAAAAACACCACATTTGCCTTAACTGTTACGGCCAGCAACCAGCCTGTTTCTTATCCAGTTTATATCAGCATTCCCAAACAGTGCACAGAGAACATCGTCCCAGATAAGTGAAACCTGAGAAACACTGCAGCCTACATTGTCTCCCAGAGATACATACTACACACTTTCATAATGACTCTGCAAGTCCTACAAACACACAAACCTGTTGAGCTTTATTTAACTAGAATTTCCAAACTTATTTGACCACAGAATCTTTTTTCTGGTGGAGCATCTGTTAAACTCTTGAAAAGTCTGTGAAGTGTCTCATGCTCAAATTTAACATCTTGTTGGTGACCGAACTTACATTTATGTCCTTCAGTTCTTGTTTCAGGGTGTCTATAGTTTCTGTTTTCTCACAGACCGATGTTCTTAGCTCCTGGATCTGGTTCATGAGGTCAGCTACAACTTTCTGATGAGGACAGAAATAATATCTTCATACCCAATGACATTAAGGAGAAGAAAATTTTTAAATGGTAAATCACTTATCTTTCCTAATGGCAATATAAGTCAATTTTATTTTAGTAAAAGATCATGTCACATTAGTATCAATTTATATATATATATAATATATATACATATATATACACACACACACACACACACACACACACACACTTACATATATATATATATATATATATATTTTTTTTTTTTTTGAGACAGAGTCTCGCTGTGTCGCCCAGGTTGGAGTGCAGTGGCGCGATCTCGGCTCACTGCAAGCTCCGCCTCCCGGGTTCACGCCATTCTCCTGCCTCAGCCTCCCGAGTAGCTGGGACTACAGGTGCCTGCCACGATGCCCAGCTAATTTTTTGTATTTTTAGTAGAGACGGGGTTTCACCATGTTAGCCAGGATGGTCTTGATCTTCTGACCTTGTGATCCGCCCGCCTCAGCCTCCCAAAGTGCTGGGATTACAGACATGAGCCACTCGCCTGGCATCAATTTATATTTTAATGGCTTTATAATTTTTTTTTTTGAGACAGAGTTTCACTCTTGTTGCCCAGACGGGAGTGCAATGGTGTGATCTTGGCTCACCGCAACCTCCGCCTCCCAGGTTCAAGTAATTCTCCTGCCTCAGCCTCCCGAGTAGCTAGGATTACAGGCATGTGCCACCACATCTGGCTAATTTTGTATTTTTAGTAGAGACAGGGTTTCTCCATGTTGGTCAGGCTGGTCTCGAACTCCCCACCTCAGGTGATCCACCTGCCTTGGCCTCCCAAAGTGCTGGAATTACAGGCGTAAGCCACTGTGCCCAGTCTATAATATTTGATCTAATCATTTGTTTTGGTTTTATGAATGTATATGAGCTAGACATAGAAGAATTTTATACCTAATTTTAAACTTGGACATACATACTATTTTTATTATTCTAGTTAAAGTCAACACCAGGGATTTGAAAATTTGTATCATGGGACTTACAGTCAACAAGAAAGGGTCACACTAATATCAGCATCCTAGTTAAAAGGGTAGGATGCGTTTTAGAAACACTGCCATCCAAAGTGACAGTAGTTTGTACTTGAAGTTACATGGCAAATTAAGTGAAAGACCTCATTCTCTAGCAACCGTGGAGGATGAACAAGGCTTAACTGCATACAGAAATATTCATACTATCTATTGGTCACCCTGGAGGTGCAAGAAGAGGTAGGAGAACAAAATGTTAAACTAGCATTTATAAGAAAATGCACAGAGAGATGTAGCTTCAAACTCTACCAACCTTATCAGAATCTCTAGACTTTTCCAGGGAATTGATCACTTTTTCAGTAGCAAGCAAGCTCTCTTCTAGTTTCTGTACTTTTGCCATCTATGGTGAAAAAGAAATATTTTTAGAAGAATAATTAAATCACAAAGTTAACCATATACACAGATAAACAAGTTGAAAGCAGCTTTTCATATTATAGAGTCTACTCTAGGAGTAATACTTGAAAATGATAAATTGGGTTGAAAGACAGTGATTTTGTGCTGTCTACCAGGAGACTACCAACAAATTATTACTGTAACCCTCTGGGAGTTAGAAAAACAAGAGTTGAAAAACAATAGGTCAGGCACGGTGGCTCATGCCTGTAATCTCAGCACTTTGGGAGACCAAGGTGGGTGGATCACTTGAACTCAGGAGTTCGATCCTGGGCAACATGGTGAAACCCCATCTCTATAAAAAATACAAAAATTTAGCCAGGCATAGTGGTGCATGCCCATAGTCCCAGCTACTCGAGAGGCTGAGGTGGGAAAATCACCTGAGCTTGGGAAATCAAGGCTACAGTGAGCCATCACCACGCCACTGCACTGCAGCCTGGGTGACAGAGTGAGAAACTGTCTTAAAAAAAGAAGAAAAAAATAAAATTAAAAATAATAGAACCAGCCCCAAATTCCATTTCTTTCTTACTAATTTCCAACATCTGCAAGCTGAAATCATGATAATAAGCCTTTTAGGTATCAGGAATAAAAGTTACAAACTTCAAATTCTAGAGTTAGAGTAATAGGAAATTTACCTGCTGCTCACACTTGGCCATCTCTTTCTGTTTCTCCTGACGTACAGCCTCAAGAACTTTTAAAATTTCTCTGGAAAAGAATAATTATCTTTTACCCCTGACTTCATTCAATGAAAACAGGAACTGAATCTGTTAGTACAGAAGAGATTAAGTGCAAATGAACTTTGTTAGGCACACCCTTGGTGTCAGGCACTACCTTACAGTGGGGATCAGAAATTTGAACCCATTTCTTCAACAATTATTCAATGAGAACCCATTTTTGTGCCATGACTGTTTTTCCTCAGAGTGTTTAGTACTCCTAAATATAACATATATCATATAGTATTTATTACCTGTCTCCCTGTGCTAGAAGTTAAAATCCATGAGGACAGGGATGTTTTGTTCACTGTTTCACCTCTAAATGTTCTGGCATTCACCAGATCAGTGCCTGTCTTGTTGGATATCAATAAATGTTTGAATAAATGAGTAAATGTCAATTGCTTGTCTCTCAACTGGATGTAAGCTCTACGTTCACCACTGTATACCAGGGCCTAGAAGAAAATCGACCTCATAGGAAGAACTCCGTAAGTACCTACTGAATAAACAAATTCTTCTCATTAGAGTGACTCTCAGCCTAGTGACTGAGGCCCAAAGATTCACTGAGATTACCAAGGAGAGGAACCTGGAAAGAGGGAAGAAATATGGCAGCATTCCTGTTAGGGGACATTCCTGGTAGAAAAAGATTTGTAGTCACAGAAATAAAAATCTGTCTCCTCCTTCCAATAATAAAAGGAAGAGTTAGAAGTCATCTTATTATATATTTGCTGTGATTTATTTACAGAAGGCCCTGAGTTCTGATTACCACCAATTGCTATTCATTTAAAAGTACTATAGCTAGTTGTTACATGTTTTGAAAAATTAAGTTTCTCCACATAGCCATTTATACAAAAGAACCTGCTGTCGCTTTTGGAATGCTTTAAAAAAATAACTCTTTACAGGGTATTGGCAATAAAAAAAAAAAAACAAGATTAAGAATGTGGTATTAAACAATATTCTAGTATGCTAGTAGAAAAGATAAATAGCACTCACTTAGAACTGTTTTCTTTATCTTCTTCAAACTGTAATGATAATTTGTTATTGCGTTCTTTTTCTGCCTCAAGAAGCTCCATCAAATTCTAAAAGACAACATTAGATTTTAAGTAACTGTTACTAGTAATGCGTAGTCAACGAACATGTCAAGTACCTTCTATGTGGCAGGCACTGTGGGCAAGTATAGCAAAGAAGGAGGAAAGGACAGTCCTTGTCCTACACTCAAAAGGACAGTCACAGATGCAGGACAAATTCACCAATTACCAACTCCCTTCTTAACATACATTCAGATCAGATTTCAGAGTTTCATTTTCTTTTTTGCAGTTTTGGAGATTTCTTGAAAGTTGGTCAATCTCAAATTTCATTATTTCTTGTAAGTTGTCATAGGAATCCTGTAGGCAGGCTTTGCTCTCAAGCAGCTTTTCGTTTTCTAACCTTTATAAGGAAAACATTTTAAAAATGGTAAATAAACATTTAATGTATTTCTATTAATCAGATCATCTGCAGTTCAATTTATCCCATCTACAGCCCATTCCCAATTCACATAAGCCTCAAGTGATATAAGGCTCCTTATGGACCGGTGTGAAATGTCCATGATGCACAAACATGTGAGACACACTGGACCACAGAGTAGTTTGGTAGGAACAGAAAAGACAAGTGGGAGCATTAGCTTGCAGGCATCACTTCCTCATTCTTTCTCCATGGCTTCAACCAGACATGCTTAATTGATGAGCAATTTACAGTGATTAGACTCAATTAGGGGTTTCCAGACCTAACGCTCACATAAGCCAGGCACTGGCTGTTAATTTCCAAGTTTTATTGATAGCTCAACTCCAACTATTCATACATCCTCTCAGCTCTAGGAACATTAAGATGACAATGTGACTTTGATTTGAGCAAGAGAGAAAATGTTTTTGGAAGATAATTACTGCTTTTTTTGGTTTTCATCCTCTTATTTCCCTCCTGAGTAAGCTGTAGCACCTCCAAGAATCCACAGCTCAGCCAAGAACTACCACACAATCAATCTGACCTCTGGATCATCCAAAGCAGATGTCCTAGCTTATGTACGGAAGGTTATTATATATGGAATATCTGCTGTACTAACTCAAACAGAGCAGAAGCAGCAAATCATAAAGTGGTATAAATCAGTTGCTAAAGATAGATACATGGGCAATAGATGGTAGGGAAGGGGAACATATTTATGTATTTATGGCATAAACTATATAGATATAGATATATAAAGTAGACAAAATAATTCAAGAAACACATAGCAGTGTCGTGCTGTTTCATTCACAGGCCTTAACAACCATTGAAGGCCACAGTGGAATACAAGCAGCCCAGTAAATGATGTACTTAAACTGGAGACACTGAGAAGGTTAAATTGTGTTCAGTGTATTTAAAAAGCTAGGAAGAGGCTGGGCACAGTGGCTCATGCCTCTAATCCCAGCACTTTCGGAAGCTGAGGTGGGATGGACTGCTTGAGCTCATGGGTTTGAAAACAGCCTGGGCAACATGGCGAATCTCTGTCTCTACAAAAAATATAAAAATTAGCTGGGTGCACTGGCATGTGCCTGTAGTCCCAGCTATGTGGGGAGCTGAGGTGGGAGGACAGCTTGAGCCCGGGATATTGAGGCTGCAGTAAGCCGTGTTTATGCCACCGTGCTCCAGCCTGGGTGACAAAGTGAGACACTGTCTCAAAAACAAACAAACAAACCTAGAAAGTATTTAATGATGAAAATAGAATTTAAGTACGTAGCAAAATATAATGGATTCTTAACATTTTTTGATGTAGTTCAACTGACATATAAACATTAGGAAATTAAGATCCCATGAGATTAGTGACTTCAAAAAAAATTACACAAAATAGTTTGAGGTGAGGCCAAGATTATTAGATCCAGCGATTCAGAAGTTAAAACAAATGCTAAGGGTAAGAGAAGGCACCAGTGCACTTGTGATAAGTTATCAATAAATTACCTACTTTGTTTAACTAATTTGAGTTGGGTTATACCACTTGCACTTCAAGTAGATTACAGGCCAATCAGACAGCTAGATAAGTGGACTTGGTGCTGGGGAAATGGAACAGGGTGGTGGAGGCTGTGCTGACACAGACAGCACATTCTGTCTCTAAAGAGAAAGGAGTGAGTTTTGCAGCAACTGATGGCTGCCATGCAGGGATGTGGGCCTAGTGGTACCAAATAGTATGACTTCGCTAGGGAATGCTGAAATATAGATTTTTATAAGAAAACACTCAATTTTTAAAATGCTATGTTCATTTATTTTTCTTTAGCCACTGGGCAGGCCTAAGAAAAATGTATGTGAATTAGGCAAGATGGCCAAATAGGAAGAGCTGCAGTCTGCAGCTCCCAGCAGGATCGATGCAGAAGATGGGTGATTTTTACATTTCCAACTGAGGTACTTGGTTCATCTCATTGGGACGGGTTGGACAGTGGGTGCAGACCACGGAGGGCTAGCTGAAGCAGGGCAGGCGTCGCCTCACCCAGGAAGTGCAAGGGGTCGGGGAATTTCCCTTTCCTAGCCAAGGGAAGCCGTGACAGACTGTACCTGGAAAAATGGGACACTCCCGCCATAATACTGAGCTTTTCCAATGGTCTTATCAAATGGCACACCAGGAGATTATATCCCGCACCTAGCTCGGTGGGTCCCACGCCCACGGAGCCTCGCTCACTGCTAGCACGGCAGTCTGAGATCAACCTGTGAGGCAGCAGCCTGACACGGGGAGGGCCATCCGCCATTGCTGAGGCTTGAGTAGGTAAACAAAGCGGCCTGGAAGCTTGAACTGGGTGGAGCCCACCACAGCTCAGCAACGCTGGCTGCCTCTATAGATTCCACCTCTGGGGGCAGAGCACAGCTGAGCAAAAGGCAGCAGAAACTTCTGCAGACTTAAATGTCCCTGTCTGACAGCTCTGAAGAGTACAACGGTTCTCCCGACATGGTGTTTGAGCACTGAGAATGGACAGACTGCCTCCTCAAGTGGGTCCCTGACCCGTGTAGCCTAACTGGGATACACGTCCCAGTACGGGCCGACTGACACCTCATACAGGTGGGTGCCCCTCTGGGACAAAGCTTCCAGAGGAAGGATCATGCAGCAATATTTGCTGTTCTGCAGCCTCCGCTGGTGATACCCAGGCAAACAGGGTCTGGAGTGGACCTCCAGCAAACACCAACAGAGCGGCAGCTGAGCGACCTGACTGTTAGAAGGAAAACTAAGAAACAGAAAGGAATAGAATCAACATCAACAAAAAGGGCATCCACACCAAAACCCCATCTGTAGATCACCAATATCAAAGACCAAAGGTAGACAAAACCACAAAGATGGGGAGAAACCACAGGAGAAAAGCTGAAAATTCTAAAAACCAGAGCGCCTCTTCTCCTCCAAAGGATTGCAGCTCCTCGCCAGCAATAGAACAAAGCTGGACGGAGAATGACTTTGATGAGTTGACAGAAGTAGGCTTCAGAAGGTCGGTAATAACAAACTTCTCCAAGCTAAAGGACCATGTTCAAACCCATTGCAAGGAAGCTAAAAACCTTGAAAAAAGATTAGACGAATGGCTAACTAGAATAAACAGTGTAGAGAAGACCTTAAATGAACACATGGGGCTGAAAACCATGGCATGAGAACTTCATGATACATGCACAAGCTTCAATAGTCGATTTGATCAAGTGGAAGAAAGGGTATCACTGATTGAAGATCAAATTAATGAAATAAAGCGAGAAGAGAAGTTTAGAGAAAAAAGAGTAAAAAGAAATGAACAAAGCCTCCAAGAAACATGGGACTATGTGAAAAGACCAAATCTACATTTGATTGGTGTACCTGAAAGTGATGGGGAGAATGGAACCAAGTTGGAAAACACTCTTCAGGATATTATCCAGGAGAACTTCCCCAACCTAGCAAGGCAGGCCAACATTCAAATTCAGGAAAAACAGAGAACACCACAAATATACTCCTCGAGAAGAGCAACCCCAAGACACATAATTGTCAGATTCACCAAGGTTGAAATGAAGGAAAAAATGTTAAGGGCAGCCAAAGTGAAAGGTCGGGTTACCCACAAAGGGAAGCCCATCAGACTAACAGTGGATCTCTCAGCAGAAACTCTACAAGCCAGAAGAGAATGGGGGGAAATATTCAATATTCTTAAATAAAGAATTTTCAACCCAGAATTTCATATCCAGCCAAACTAAGCTTCATAAGTGAAGGAGAAATAAAATCCTTTACAGACAAGCAAATGCTGAGAGATTATGTCACCATCAGGCCCGCCTTACAAGAGCTCCTGAAGAAAGCACTAAAAATGGAAAGGAACAACCGGTACCAGCCACTGCAAAAACATGCCAAATTGTAAAGACCATCGATGCTAGGAAGAAACTGCATCAACTAACGAGCAAAATAACCAGCTAACATCATAATGACAGGATCAAATTCACACATAACAATATTAACCTTAAATGTAAATGGGCTAAATGCCCCAATTAAAAGACACCAACTGGCAAATTGGATAGTCAAGACCCATTGGTGTGCTGTATTCAGGAGACCCATCTCACGTGCAGAGACACACATAGGTTCAAAATAAAGGGATGGAGGAAGATCTACCAAGCAAATGGAAAGCAAAAAAAAGCAGGGATTGCAATCCTAGTCTCTGATAAAACAGACTTTAAACCAACAAAGATCAAAAGAGACAAAGAAGGCCATTACATAATGATAAAGGGATCAATTCAACAAAAAGAGCTAACTATCCTAAATATATATGCACCCAATACAGGAGCACCCAGATTCATAAAGCAAGTCCTTAGAGACCTACAAAGAGACTTAGACTCCCACACAATAATAATGGGAGACTTTAACACCCCACTGTCAATATTAGACAGATCAACGAGACAGAAGGTTAACAAGGATATCCAGGACTTGTACCCAGCTCTGGACTAAGCAGACCTAATAGACATCTACAGAACTCTCCACCCCAAATCAACAGAATATACATTCTTCTCAGCACCACACCGCACTTATTCCAAAATTGACCACATAGTTAAAAGTAAAGCACTCCTCAGCAAATGTAAAAGAACAGAAATCACAACAAACTGTCTCTCAGACCACAGTGCAATAAATTAGATCTCAGGATTAAGAGACTCACTCAAAACTGCACCACTACATGGAAACTGAACAACCTGCTCCTGAATGACTACTGGGTACATAATGAAATGAAGGCAGAAATAAAGATGTTCTTTGAAATCAATGAGAACAAAGATACAACGTACCAGAATCTCTGGGACACATTCAAAGCAGTGTGTAGAGGGAAATTCATAGCACTAAATGCCCACAAGAGAAAGCAGGAAAGATATAAAATCGACACCCTAACATCACAATTAAAAGAACTAGAGAAGCAAGAGCAAACAAATTCAAAAGCTAGCAGAAGGCAGGAAATAACTAAGATCAGAGCAGAACTGAAGGAGATAGAGACACAAAAAACCCTTCAGAAAATTAATGAATCCAGGAGCTGGTTTTTGGAAAAGATCAACAAAATTGATAAGACTGCTAGCAAGACTAATAAAGAAGAAAAGAGAGAAGAATCAAATAGATGCAATAAAAAATGATAAAGGGGATATCACCACCGATCCCACAGAAATACAAACTACCATCAGAGAATATTATAAACACCTCACGCAAATAAACTAGAAAATCTAGAAGAAATGGATGAATTCCTGGACACACACGCCCTCCCAAGACTAAACCAGGAAGAAGCTGAATCTCTGAATACACCAATAACAGGCTCTGAAATTGAGGCCATAATTAATAGCCTAGCAACCAAAAAAAGTCTAGGACCAGATGGATTCACAGCCGAATTCTATCAGAGGTACAAAGAGGAGCTGGTACCATCCCTTCTGAAACTATTCCAATCAATAGAAAAAGAGGGAATCCTCCCTAACTCATTTTATGAGGTCAGCATCATCCTGATACCAAAGCCTGGCAGAGACACAACAAAAAAGAATTTCAGACCAATATCCCTGATGAACATCGATGCAAAAATCCTCAATAAAATACTGGCAAACTGAATCCAGCAGCACACGAAAAAGCTTATCCACCACAATCAAGTCGGCTATATCTATGGCATGCAAGGCTGGTTCAACATACACAAATCAATAAATGCAATCCATCACATAAACAGAACCAATGACAAAAACCACATGATTATCTCAATAGATGCAGAAAAGGCCTTTGACAAAATTCAACAGCACTTCATGCTAAAAACTCTCAATAAACTAAATATTGATGGAACGTATCTCAAAATAATAAGAGCTATTTATGACAAACCCACAGCCAATATCATACTGAACGGACAAAAACTGGAAGCATTCCCTTTGAAAACTGGCACAAGACAGGGATGCCCTCTCTTACCACTCCTCTTCAATATAGTGTTGGAAGTTCTGGCCAGGGCAATCAGGCAAGAGAAAGAAATAAAGTGTATTCAATTAGGAAAAGGGGAAGTCAAATTGTCCCTGTTTGCAGATGACATGATTGTATATTTAGAAAACCCCATCATCTCAGCCCAAAATCTCCTTAAGCTGATAAGCAACTTCAGCAAAGTCTCAGGACACAAAATCAATGTGCAAAAATCACAAGCATTCCTATACACCAATAACAGACAAACAGCCAAATTATGAGTGAACTCTCTCCCATTCACAACTGCTACAAAGAGAATAAAATACCTAGGAATCCAACTTACAAGGGATGTGAAGAACCTCTTCAAGGAGAACTACAAACCACTGCTCAATGAAATAAAAGAGGACACAAACAAATGGAAGAACATTCCATGCTCATGGATAGGAAGAATCAATATTGTGAAAATGGCCATACTGCCCAAGATAATTTTATAGATTCAATGCCATCCCCATCAAGCTATCAACGACTTTCTTCACAGAATTGGAAAAAACTACTTTAAAGTTCATACGGAACCAAAAAAGAGCCCGCATTGCCAAGACAATCCTAAGCCAAAAAAACAAAGCTGGAGGCATTATGCTACCTGACTTCAAACTATACTACAAGGCTACAGTAACCAAAACAGCATGGTACTGGTACCAAAACAGAGATATAGACCAATGGAACAGAACATAGGTCTCAGAAATAATACCACACATCTACAACCATCTGATCTTTGACAAACCTGACAAAAACAAGAAATGGGGAAAGGGTTTCCTGTTTAATAAATGGTGCTGGGAAAACTGGCTAGCCATATGTAGAAAGCTGAAACTGGATCCCTTCCTTTCACTTTATACAAAAATTAATTCAAGATAGATTAAAGACTTAAATGTTAGACCTAAAACCATAAAAACCCTAGAAGAAAACCTAGGCAATACCATTCAGGACATAGGCATGGGCAAAGACTTCATGACTAAAACACCAAAAGCAATGGCAACAAAAGCCAAAATAGACAAGTGGGATCTAATTAAACTAAAGAGCCTCTGCACAGCAAAAGAAACGACCATCAGAGTGAACAGGGAACCTACAGAATGGGAGAAAATTTTTGCAATCTACCCATCTGACAAAGGGCTAATATCCAGAATCTACAAAGAACTTAAACAAATTTACAAGAAAAAAACAAACAACCCCATCAAAAAGTGGGCAAAGAATATGAACAGAGACTTCTCAAAAAAAGACATTTATGCAGCCAACAGACACATGAAAAAAATGCTCATCATCACTGGTCATCAGATAAATGCAAATCAAAACCACAATGAGATACCATCTCAGACCAGTTAGAATGGCAATCATTAAAGTCAGGGAACAAAAGATGCTGGAGAGGATGTGGAGAAATAGGAACACTTTTACACTGTTGGTGGGAGCGTAAATTAGTTCAACCACTGTGGAAGACAGTGTGGCGATTCCTCAAGGATCTAGAACTAGAAATACCATTTGACCCACTGATCCCATTACTGGGTGTATACCCAAAGGATTATAAATCATGCTACTATAAAGACACATGCACACGTATGTTTACTGTGGCACTATTCACAATAGCAAAGACTTGGAACCAACCCAAATGTCCATCAATGATAGACTAGATTAAGAAAATGTGGCACATATACACCATGGAATACTATGCAGCCATAAAAAAGGATGAGTTCATGTCCTTTGCAGGGACATGGATGAAGCTGGAAACCATCATTCTGAGCAAACTATCACAAGGACAGAACACCAAACACCTCATGTTCTCACTCATAGGTGGGAACTGAACAATGAGAACACCTGGACACAGGGCAGGGAACATCACACACCGGGGCCTGTCAAGGGGTGGGGGGCTGGGGGAGGGATAGCATTAGGAGAAATACCTAATGTAAATGATGAGTTAATGGGTGCAGCAAAGCAACATGGCACATGTATATCTATGTAACAAACCTGCACGTTGTGCACATGTACCCTAGAACTTAAAGTAAAATAAAAAAAAATTTTAAAAAGGAGGAAGAAGCAGCAACAGATAAATATGGGATTTTGCCTAAAACTCAAGCTATTCAACATTCAGTGAGATAGAGATATGGCAAGGAAAGGTTACAAATGTCATCACTTTCTCTTTTATGAAACTATTGTCAGTATTTCATTAGTAATAATTATGCATTTTTTCATTTTACAAATAGAAATGAATCTTTTAATTAAAAAAAAAAAGAAAAATGTATGTATAGGTGGCTCTGGCCTGCAGATCTCAAGTTTTCTTCCTCTCTTTCAATTTCTGGTTGTATATCCAAAAAACACTCAACAGCTACAGATTTTAATCTTTGTAACATCTGCAAAAATTAAACTCAAGGCTGCCTATTAGTAGCTTTTCCAGAGCAAACAGTTACATTCACATCACATTCACAGTATAACATTCATGTCCATTATTAAATTATGGCTAGAGACACAGGAGACATTATCAAAAAGTGTTATGTTATACAAAAGGTTGAAATTAGCAAGAAGAAAAAAAGAAACAGTAAATAACAAAGAATAAACTATTTACATGTGAGATTACATTTGTTTCAAGATATCAGCACTTGACTAATCAGCCAGCCTTCGTAGAGTTAGTGTGCACAGCAGTGAAGACTATTGTTTTGATTTACCTTACACTGACTGTCCTTTCTTCTAGTAAGAGCACACCTTTCCCTCCAGAGCAGGCACATTACTCTATGTCGGGCCAGTGCCATCTCAAACCTGGTAAAGTGACTGGTCCAAAGGTGAGCAGATGACTCAAGCAAAACCAATTCAGATTTTCTCTGGGATAATACATGGCTATTGGGAGAGAGAATTTCTTTACAGGGGTTTTTATGCTGCGAACCAAAATATGGAGCTGTGTGAGGCAATCTGTTTCTTGTCACATAGAAGAAGGACCTCAATAATAGGAGGGAATAAGAGCAACACATAGAACAGAGCAGAGCTGAGAGAGATAGAACACTGACAATATTGTTTGAGACTCAGACTAGTTTGTTCCTGAAACCAAAATCACCTCTGGGGCTTCCAATATTGGAGCCAATAAATTATCTTTTTTATTTGTTTAACTGCTTTGAGTTGGGTTTATAACACTTCCAACTTCAAACAGTCGTAGGTTACAGCCAATCAGGCAACTTGAAACCATAAAGAAAACTCTACCTGAGATTATCTAATTGAAGCTGTACATGCATGTGTCTTTCGGAAAGTTTGTTGAATTCTTTCTCCTGACTCGTTTTGAATGAACTATATTCCAATTTCACTGAAGAAAGCTCCTTGTCAGCAGAATGAAGGACTACTCGCAAGTCATGTACCTCACTTTTCAAAACTAAAAAACAAAGAAAACACATCCTCAATAGGTTTCTTAAAGCAGACAAATAAATCTGATAGGTACTATTCCCACAATTAGCAAAATCAAGTCGAAGAGACTATTTTAAGGAAAAATGTTGAAGAATTAAGTGGCGGGTACCTAGCAGCACTGAGATTTCTGTTTTCTTCCTCTCCCTTGCACATGGTTTTTGGTAAATTTCTACTGAAATGGAAAGAGTTAACATCTGTCCCTGACTTACAGGTCACTTGACTTTGCTAGATTTCTCCTGTAAAATGTGCTTCAAAACTCCTAATATAAGGGCAGGCACAGTGGCTCATGCCTATAATCCCAGCACTTTGTGAGGCTGAGGCAGGCGAAATGCTTGAGGTCAGGAGTTCGAGACCAGACTGAGCAACATGGGAAAACCCTGTCTCTACCAAAAATACAAAAAATTAGCTGGGTGTGGTGGTGAGCACCTGTGGTCCCAGCTACTCAGGAGGCTGAGGTGGGAGGATCACTTGAGCCTGGGAGGTGGAGGTTACAGTGAGCCGAGATTGCACCCACTGCACTCCAGCCCGGGTGACAAAGTGAGACTCTGTCTCAAAACAAACAAACAAACAAAACTCTTAATATAAGAAAAAAAATTAAAAGATGTAACATATTTTAAGTGAGCTCATCTTAGTTATTGAAAATCCCTTGGAAATTTGCCTAAACTTTCCAACATGGGTTAACTACTTCAGGTCTTCTAAGACAACTACAACTGCAAATAGTATTAGTTAACTTTTTAGTTCAAAGAAAATAGAATGGCTATCTCTTTTTATCTCTTTTTGTTTTAGCTTTATTACAAACCACTGCAAATACTTTAATGAAGGGAAAAATAAAGTGAAAAAATTGGGAATCAAATGATATTCCCAAATCTACAAACATATACAAATATATAACCTACGCTTTGTTAATATTAAAACATTCATGAATTCAAGACATTTCATTTTCAAAGCAGCTTATTTAAAACTTTAAGCAGACTGGGCGCGGTGGCTCACGCCTGTAATCCCAAGCACTTTGGGAGGCCAAGGTGGGTGGATCACCTGAGGTCAGGAGTTCGTGACCAGCCTCGCCAACATGGCAAAACCGCGTCTCTACTAAAATCAGCCGGGCTTGGTGGTGCATGCCTATAATCCCAGCTACTTGGGAGGAGACAGGAGAACTGTTTGAACCTAGGAGCCGGAGGTTGCAGTGAGCCGCCGAGATCCCGCCACTGCGCTCCAGCCTGGGTGACAGAGCAAGACTCCACCTCAAAAAAAAAAAAAAAAAAACAACCGAAGAAAAAAAAATTAGCCAGGCATGGTAATGCACTCCTGTAATCCCAGCTACTACTCAGGAGGCTGAGGTGGGGAATCACTTGAACTCGGGAGGTGGAGGTTGCAGTGAGCCAAGATCATGCCACTGGACTCCTGCCCGGGTGACAAAGCGAGAGTCTGTCAAAAACAAACAAACAAACAAAAAAACAAACAAAAAACTTTAAGCAAACATTTGTATCATTTGTTTGTGGGCAACGATAGAGAAATTTACCTTTTATGATATATTACTGTTACTTACTACTGCATGCAAACTGCAGTCTGGTTATCAAACAACAAATAACAACAACAAAGCAACCATCCAAAAACACAGGAAGAGCATTTATTAATAAAAGTAAAAAGATATTGAGTTACAGTATTCCTTCAAGTCACAAAGCCCCTGATAGAATAACTTACAGTCATTTTTAGTTTGAGTCTCTTGAAGTTGCTTTTCAAGGACATTCAACTGTGAGAGAAGCTCTTCCTGCTGTTTGGTCCAATCAATTCTTTCTGATGAGAAAAGCTTTGGGAAAAAAGATAAATTTATTGGAAAAGGAATACTGGCATGCTAAGATGCACTCCAAATCATTAACCTGTTTCTTTTTTTTTTTTTTTTTTGAGACAGAGTCTTGCTCTGTCACCCAGGCTGGAGTGCAGTGACGCGACCTCGGCTCACTTCAACCTCTGCCTCCTGGGTTCAAGTGATTCTCCTGCCTCAGCCTCCTGAGTAGCTGTGACTACAGACCCATGCCACCACGCCCAGCTAATTTTTGCATTTTTAGTAGAGACAGGGTTTCACTACGTTGGCCAGGCTGGTCTTGATCTCTTGACCTCAGATGATCCACCAGCCTTGGCCTCCCAAAGTGCTGGGATTACAGGTGTTAGCCACCGTGCCTAGCCTCATTAACCTGTTCCTGTTTTTAAAGTCTAGTTTTAACGTCTCTGACCAGAAGAAAATTGGCTGTCCCCATGAACTACAGTAAAGATGATTAACAACTACGAAGCCATGGACAGTCCATCTTGGTTTCTTCTAAACACATAGCAAGGGATCTATTTGCATTATTGACTAAGTCAGCCAGGTGCAGACTATGCATGCCTGTCTCATTATCAGAGCAGCGTGCTAAGTAACAAGGTAGAGAATACAGCTCAAATAAGCCTTCATTAAGGCCATGTGACAACATTTTCTTTCTGTGATACTCTCTGAGTATGTTTCATGCATACTCAAGGATGTTTGAGGATGCTTGAGGATGCTTCCTCAAGGAAACATTTGACGGTACTTCATACATTTTCTGAGGCTGTGCTCTTGGTCTCACCTCCTGCATTTGGGTAGAATGATGTTCCAGTTTGTCAACATGCTGCTGAAGCTTTAGGTTTTTATGCTCTTCTTCATCCAATTTGGCTTGAAGAGCACTCATTTGTTCCTGCAACACAAAAACTTCAGTCATCAAAATTTATTTTAATGGAATTCTCAAACATTCCACCATTTCTTCTGCATTAAAGAGACAACAAAACAAAACAAAATAAATTCAAAACCTCATATGAACAAAGGTATCAAAGGCCTGTTTGGAGCCAGAAAACAACATCAAAAAGTTATATACTAAATGATTGCTAATGTTTCAGATTTACACTTGTGGTCCATTAAAGTAGACACTTTGAAATACAAAGGAAAGAAGTGATTAAAATTAAAATCCTGGATTAAATGATAGAGCCATCTTGAGACTTCTAAGAAGCTTCCTCAGGGCTGCAAGCGGTTACCTCCATGGCCTGGAAAGGACAAAATACTGGGGTTTGGGGTGGTCTGGCCCACTCCAAGTTTTACTGGACAGTAGAAAGCCTTATTAAAAAAATTAACAAACCATAAAAATTCTGGAATAATCAAATTTCACATTATTTCAAATATACTAAAAGCTGTCTAAAATTTGATCTATAATAAGATTCTTTTAACTTTCTTTTTTTTGAGACAGTTTCGCTCTTGTTGCCCAGGCTGGAGTGCAGTGGCGTGATCTCGGCTCACTGCAACCTCCGCCTCCCAGGTTCAAGCAATTCTCCTGCCTCAGCCTCCCGAGTAGCTGGGATTACAAGCATGCACCACCACACCCGGCTAATTTTGCCTATTTAGTAGAGACGGGGTTTCACCATGTTGGTCAGGCTAGTCTCAAACTCTTGATCTCACGTGATATGCCTGCCTCGGCCTCCCAAAGTGCTGGGATTACAGCGTGAGCCACCACGCCCGGCCTCTTTTAACTTTCTTTAGCAGATACAGCACTTTGCTATATAAACCAGTTCTGGAACTTGGAGCTAGCGGCCAACTGGTCATTTTATACACTAGGGAACCAAAGGCCATGGAGAATGACTTGCTAAAGATTGTAATGTAGAGACAAAAAGCAAAAGTGAGCTGATTTCCAATCTAGGAATGATTATAAACCCACACTTAAAAAGATATGATTTTAATACTAAGCACTTTTGAACACTGTAACTTTAGGGAATTAAAATAACAAAGCAAATGTATTTAAATGGATGTCCAGTTACTTATTTTTTCTAGAACAAAACATTACCTGCACTGTTCTAAGCTCTTCAGAAACGGCCTCAAAAGCTTGTTCATTCATCTCAGGTGGAACTGGCTCATTTAATATATCATTATCTAATATGCTAGAATTCTCAGTGTATAGAGAGCCAAAGCTTCCCATTTCAGGGCTTAATTTTGGTACTGGTCGGGAACGAAGTTGGTAGGCCTTGGTTGGTGTAGTTATAATCTGCAGCAAAAAATGATTATGGAAAACATTAGCACATATTTAAAAGGGCATATTTAATAATTTTGTGAATAGAGAGGATAAAATTGAAATACTATTCATGAAAAGAAAGGAAAAAGTGCCCTTGAGACACAGTACAAAAATGCTCAAGTGGAAATAAATTTATCAATTCAATGCAGTTCCAAGCAAAATTCTAATACAATTTTTAAAAATAAACTTAATGAGCTGATATCTATTTTCATACAAAGAATAAATGTACAAGAAGAGACAAGACAATTAAAAAGAACAAGCCAGGCACGGTGGTTCATGGCTATAATCCCAACACTGTGGGAGGCTGAGAAGGGGAGGATCACTTGAGGCCAGGAGTCCAAGACCAGGCTAGGCAACATAGTGAGATCCTGTCTCTACCAAAAAAAAAAAATCATTTTAATTAGCTGGGCATGGTGTCCCGGGCCTGCAGTCCCAGCTACTTGGGAAGCTGAGGCAGGAGGATCCCCAGAGCCCAGGTGTTCTAGGTTGCAGTGAGCTATTATCACACCTTTGCACTCCAGCCTGAGTGACAGACTGAGACCCTGTCTCTCAAAAAAATAAAAAGAAAAAGAACAAATTAGGAAGACTTCCCCATCTGATATAAAAATACATAGGGGTATGGGAGTATTGTCATTAAAATAGTGCATTACATTACAGTACATTATATTAAAACAGTACATTAGCTTATGTACATTCAAATAGAACACTGGGAGGAAATACAAAGTCCAGAAATAGAATTATTATTATTTTTTGAGACAGAGTCTTGTTCTGTTGCCCAGGCTGGAGTGCAGTGGTGTAATCTTGTCTCACCACAACCTCCGCCTCCCAGGTTCAAGCAATTATCCTGCCTCAGCCTCCCAAGTAGCTGGGACTACAGGCACACACCACCACGCCTGGCTAATTTTTGTATTTTTAGTAGAGATGGGGTTTCACCATGTTGGCCAGGCTGGTCTCCAACTCCTGGCCTCAAGTGATCTGCCCACTTTGGCCTCCCAAAGTGCTAGAATTACAGGCATGAGCCACCACACCCAGCCCAGAAATAGAATACTTTTTCTGTGGAAATTTTAGGTATCAGGAGTAGTTCAGACCAAAGCTGCACGCCACCATGCCTGGCTAATTTAAATTTTTTTTTTTTTTGGAGAGGTAGGGTCTTACTATGTTGCTCAGGCTGGTCTTGAACTCCTAGACTCAAGCAATCCTCCCGCTTCTGCCTCCCCAAGTGTTAGGATTACAGATGTGAGCCACTATGCCTAGCTGTATTATTTATTTTTAAGTTAAATCCCTTTCTCATACCATTCAAAAGAATAACAGTGGATACACAAACACCTCAATGTAAAGCAAAATTAAAGGCAAAAAAGTCATAAAGATAAAAGGTCAATAAACCTGGCTACATCAAAAATATAAAACTTCTATATAACAAAAGCATCACATGCAAAGATGAAAGACAAGCAACATGATGGAGGAATATATTGGCAGTATACCTAACAAACAAATGCTTATTATATAAAAACAAAATCTGAAGAAAAATATAAAAAACAATAGTTTTTCTCTTTCTTTTCAGGGAATAGGATATACAAATGGACATGAACATATGAAAAGATATTTGAAATTAGAGAAATGAGAATTAAAACCTTAACAGCAAGATCTCATTTTTTACCCATCAGATGGTCAAACATTAACAAGCCTGACAATGCCAGTTCCTGCGGACAGTGCTGGGAAAGGAGTGCATCTATGCATCTATGCTGCGGGAACAGGGCACTGGGAGGGAGCTTCAGTTTGACTCACTCAAATGCTAAGACATCCTAAAATGACCACTTCTCCTTTAACGGAATCCACCCCCAGAGAATGCATGCACTGGAAACCATCTACTTAAGCCATAGAAACCTAGGGTTAAAATGAGGTAGGTACCAGTTAATATGGAAAGATCCAAGGCATATCCCTCAAGGGGATATCCCTCATGGTGCTTCAAGCTCTATAATTCAAGCTCTATAATTCTTCTGTCCCTCAAGGGAGATGCCTTGGATCTTTCCACATTAGCTGGTATGAGGCTCATATCCCTTGAGCCTCACGTTAACTGGTATGAGGCTCATATTCCTTGAGCCTCAAATCCATATGAGGCTCATCTTCCTTGAGCCTCATATCCAAATAAGGCTCTAGGTACCAGTTAATGTGGAAAGATCTAAGGCATATCCCTGAATTAACAAAAGCATATTGTGGAATAACATATGAAGAATGATTTTTTTTAAAAAAAAAAGCAAAACAATAAACAATCTAGGAAACAACTCTGTGTTTTCTCAGTCTGTATATATTAACGTTACAAAAAGGCTAAGAAAAAGGACTAAACTACCTCCAAGGATTGTGGGGACAAAGGATTAGATTAGATCCAAATTGGAAGTGATGCTGAAAAGGAATTTTAACTTGAAATATGTATTTTTCTTCTAAACAAAGAGAATGTATTCATATAGTAGTTGTCCAACTAAAACAACAACAAAGGCTCTGAATTGCTATGCCCTTCCTGGCAAACCTTCTAATCCTCTGAGTCCTGTTTGCTCAGTCATAAAAGGAAGAAGTAGGACTAGAATGCCATGGTGCTTCAAGCTGTATAATTCTATTGTGCTAAGGGGCTACAGACACAGAATTATAAAACATTTGGCAGTATTCTGCAAGTATTTTTCAATAATTTCTTACAAAAACTTCAAAGACCACCTTTTTAAAAAAGCAACAGTAAAAAAAAATTCTGGTCAGGCACGGTGGCTCACACCTGTAATCCTAGTGCTCTGGGAGGCTGAGGCTCCCAGGAGGATCGCTTGAAGCCAGGAGTTCAAGGCTGCAGTGAGCCATGATCATGCCACTGCACTCCAGCCTGAGTGACAGAGCAAGACCCTGTCTCTAAAAAACAAAACCAAAAATAAATAAATAAATCAAAATTTAAAAATAATTTTTAAAAATATTTCTACCTGTATAGGAAAAAACCCAGCATTTTCCAGGTTGAATAAATCATTATATACCCACATAACATTCTTGAGCCGCTGCCAAAACAAATAAAAAACCAAAACAGAAACAAAAAAGGGGAGAACATTTTTTCCCCTGCAGACATGGGACAAACTCTAAAATATTGCTTTAAAACACACACACAAACACAAACACACACACACACACACCCCCTCAAGCTGTAGAATGATGTTTATGTTATGCTACCATTTGTGTAAAGTGAGAAAATACTTGGTGACATCGATTGACTTGGTGACACTGATTGCCTCCAGTTCTTGGTTGGCTGGAAAGACAACGGAAGCGAAGAGATTTGCTACTAAATACCTTTGAAAATTTCAGTCACAGGCTGGGTGCGGTGGCTCACACCTATAATTCCAGCACTTTGGGAGGCCGAGACAGGCCGATCACCTGAGGTCAGGAGTTCGAGACTAGCCTGGCCAACATGGTGAAACCTCGTCTCTACTAAAAATACAAAAATCAGCTGGGTGTGGGGGCAGGCGCCTGGAATCCCAGCTACTCGGGTGGCAAGAGGCAGGAGAATCGCTTGAACCCAGGAGGCAGAGGTTGCAGTGAGCCAAGATCGTGCCACTGCACTCCAGCCTGGGCAACAAGAGTAAAACTCCGTCTCAAAAAAAAAAGAAAAGAAAATTTCAGTCACATAAATTACCTATTCAAATGAATACAAGTAGTCTTCCATTAAGTGACACAAAAAGCACCACTACTAAAAATAATCATTATAAATAAACATCTATTTATATTCTAAGACATATAAGGAAAGGTTTTCTGTCTTCTCTATTTCTTTCTTTTACTGAAAAGAACTTGAGGCCGGCGCAGTGGCTCTTGCCTGTAATCCTAGCACTTTGGGAGGCTGAGGCGGGCAGATCACGAGGTCACGAGTTCGAGAACAGCCTGGCCAACATGGCGAAACCCCATCTCTACTGAAAATACAAAAATTAGCCGGGCATGGTGGCAGGCGCCTGTAATCCCAGCTACTCCGGAGGCTGAGGCAGGATAATCGCTTGAACCTGGGAGGCAGAGGTTGCAGTGAGCTGAGATCACGCCACTGCACTCCAGCCTGGCCGACAGAGCAAGACTCTGTCTTTAAAAAAAAAAAAAAAAAAAAAGAAAACAAAAGAAAAAAACTTGAATTCAAGCTGGATTTGAATTCCTGGGCTCAAGCAATCCTCTTGCCTCAGCCTCCCAAATAGCTGGGACTACAGGCCTGCACCACCATACCCAGCTAAGGAAAAAATTTTTTAACCTTCAGAAAACTGGATACAAAAGCTGAAATCAGTATCACCTCCTCAACCTTTTGTTTTCCTTGTGTACTTCCTTTCTCTCTCCTCATTCTCAGTTGTTCACACATTTTTTTTTTCTTTTATGAGGGATGTGGTTATTTAGGACAAAACCCTCTCGTTTTGTGGCACCTGTGATCCCTTAGCAGTCTTTGCCCATTAGGGTTTCTATTCTACTGAAAACTTTGAGGACATGTTATATTGTAGCAACAGCTGCCATTTTACTGATATCTACAAGGTACCAGGCAGCTTATCTATCTCACTTAAGTACTCTAAAACTCTGCAAGTAAATTACCTTTATTTCCAATTTAGAGAAAAGAAAGATAAGGCTCAGAAGTTAGGAAACCCTGACTAAAGTTAACGGCACATTCGAATTTGATTTCAAATGCTGAATTCTTTCCTACCCCACCCTACCACTGGGGGGATACATCAGGGGTTGCTAACAGTAACCCAAGGACCAGGGTGACACCGGTGTTAATTAACTGCATGGGATGTCATCTGCGTCTGGAGATAGACCATGCAGACTCTCTCCATTATTAATAAAATGACATTGCACTGATTTAAGGTGGAAGTATTGTTCAGATGACCTACCTTAAGTGTTTCAGCATGAATTTTATTCAGCTGAGAAACTTCTTGCCGCTTGCAGGCTTTTGTTGCTTCCAAAAGGTTTTCAAGATTAAGGTTCGCTTTTTCCAAAGACTGTAGCTCTGATTCCAATTCTAGCTGCCTTTTCCTAATAGATATTGTAAAACGGAGTATTTCAGGTAAGTAATGTCAAACATTTATAGAGTACTTTACAGTTTATGCTCTCACAGAACTTTATAGTTATCTCTAAATCAGAGATATTATCTATTCTCTCAGATTATTCCCGTCATTCTCCAGTTCACTAAACTACAGCTCAGAGACTGTTTAAGGGATTCAACTAGTAAATGGTAGAGCTCAAATTCAAAAGCCCAAACAAATAGTCCATGATTATATCATATGTGATATGTCATTTTTGAACCAAACATTTGTTTATATTTTAGGGTAAGATTGATTTTAGTTATGAATATGATTTATCTTTGTTTTTACATAATGAGAATCAAGTAGGAATATTAACAAACCTATACTTCCTAAAAATCTTAACAACTCTGATTATCAAACTTAAATTTAAATAATTTACTATGCAAGTTCAATAGACTCTCAACAGGAAAAAACTGCTTAAGACACCTGTATTATCTAGTTCATTGAATATATTAGTAAAGAGCTAGAAGCATGCTTTTTCTTCATGTCAAAGTAGTTGCTACTATGACAGTTTAATATTTAAAGTAAAATGCCCAATTGAATTATCAATATTAACACTACAGCAAATGAACACTAAAAGAAAATAAGTGTGCACGCATGTGTATTTAGACTTTACCTAGTAAGTTCTTTGAATTCTTCATATTCTTGCTTTGAATTATTCAGCTCTGTCTGAATTTGCAGGAGTTGTGCTTTTAACTTCTCAGTGTTTGCAAACGAACATGGCTCTTTCTGAGCTTTAGGAGAAAATCCTTGCTGATCTGTTAATAAGAAAACAATCTCAGTCTTTTTTTTTTTTTTTTTTTTTTTTTTTTTTTGAGACAGGGCCACACTATGTTGCCCAGGCTAGAGTGCAGTGGCTATTCACAAGCATGATCATAGTGTACTAAAGCCCCAAATTCTGGTCTCAAGTGAACCCCCTGCTTTAGCCTCCGAAATAGTTGGGACTACAGGTGCATGCCACCATGCCTAGCTTTACAACTTCAGTGTTTGACAAACAAAAATAACAGGACACATTTTCTAAGTTCTCTGTCAGGTATCAATTTTGGGCCACAAGGAGGAAAAATGAGAAATGGGTTGGAAAGTGAGCCCTAAAATACAAAAGCTTATAACTCAGCAGAAGGCACAGGATGTGACACAGTGTGCCAAAGGGGATTAGAAGTCATGTTTAAGAAGCAGATGCCACAGGATGGAGAAGTGTAGTTAAGGCAACACCTTTCCCATTAGGAGAAAGAACAAACAATGACGAAAGTGTGGCACGCCTAATGCTAGACAGAGAAACAGCAGCCAGTGAATCTTGTAGGAATTAGTGCTAGCAGCTAATGTTAACAGCTAAGGAATTATTTAGAAAAGGAAACAAATAGCAAGGGCAGCAGGTTGTAAGAACCTGGTATCATCTACCAGGTAGAAAATATTAATTTTCAGGAAATGCCTAGAACACTGAATATGTTGAAGAGAGTCCACTGAGTTTCGGTGTGGGAAAAGATCATGTAAAAGTTGCTTAGAGAATGATCAATGTTTAGAAACTGATGAGATCCAGACATTAGTATCTCCTGAAAGGAGTAAGTCAAGGTATTATGGAGGCCAAAACAAAATGGCCAACAAAATAAAGGGCACTGTAGGGAAAAGTAGTTTAAATAAAACAGAAAACCTAAGTCAGGCATGCGGGCTCACATCTGTAATCCCAGCACTTTGGGAGGCCGAAGTGGGTGGATCATTTGAAGCCAGAAGTTCAAGACCAGCCTGGCCAACATGGTGAAACCCCATCTCTACCAAAAATACAAAAATTGGCTCAGTGTGGTGGTGTGTGCCTGTAATCCCAGGAGGGAGCCTGAGGCAGGAGAATCGCTTGAATCCAGGAGGTGGAGGTTGCAGTGAGCCGAGATCACACCACTGCACTACAGCCTGGGTGACAGAGTGAGACTCCATCTCAAAAAAAAAACAACAGAAAACCTGATAGTAATTTTGCATCTAGTATCTTAAGTCTCTCCCCAACCCAGTTACTGTGACTCTGATTATTCTATTCAGTCATAACAGAATGGAAGAAGGCTTAAAAAATGAAATTTTAAAAAGCAAAGAGACAGTCTTCTTTATGAATGCAGAATAAAAACATTAGAACTTTCTCAATTTCAACCTAAAAGGAAACCAAGGCCAAGTCTATGATAAAAGACCATGAAAATATTAACTCTAAGACTGGGGCAAACACAGACTTTGTTACCAAATCCCAGGGTATGAACACCAACAGTTGTCAAGACTGTAAGGCAGATTTAGTAATAACTAAACCACTTTTCACATAGTATGCAAACTTATGAAAGTAGTATGTAACTAGAGAGTGCATACATTGGTAACCACAACACCAGGACCCAAACACATCAGGACCCAAACACTGTGCTATGAGTCTGACCTTTCTACATCTCTTATACTGCACAGGCCTAATTAGATTGATAAACATTTCAACTCTATTTTTATTCACGTTTGATTAGTTAAACACTTTTCATTTCAAATACTTTAAACAGGAAAATTTAGTAAAAATTTAATGTAGTATCTGAATCAATCTTTTTATCAATAAAACAAATACAATGAGTATTTTCTTGTTATATCTATTAGCTTACATAGTTTATGCTCTGTGATTTTTGACCAAAAAAAAAGTTTAGTAAATACCTTTCTATAACATAAAAGAATATGTGTATAAGACATTAGCATAGCAGGCCTGGAGGCTAAAATGAAGACCCTAGTCACAAGGCACTAAAAATGCTCTTTAAAACAGCCCCTTCCCATATGGCATGTATATACAACAATCATTTCTTACTTTTGTCACTTTTCTCTATGCCACTTATTTCAGAGAAAGCTTTTTCTAGTTTTGCAATGGTCTGGGCATCCATTTCTTGAGCTCTTTTCACAGGCTCTAATAATCTCAGTCTTCTATTCTCCTCCCTGAGGGAATGATTTTCCATAGCATACTTTGCAACTCTGGGGTGGTGCTCTATCTGTGACATAGAAGAATTACATGCATTATATATTTATAAACATTTCCTTAGTGAATTAGTTCCTCTAAAAAGCCATTAGAAAACTAGGTATGCACCTGCACTACTGGTGGTACCCTTCTGCAACCACCGTGGAAAGCAACTTGGCATTTGTGATCAGTTTGAAAATATGCATGTCCTGTAACTCTGCTATTCTCAGTTGGAGTCTAGACCCTTGAAATGTTCACCCACCTAAGGAGGTAAGCACAAGGGTGTACACTGTGGCAGGCTTTTCATGCAAAGGAGACTAGTTAAATCAACACACTGAAAAGAACAAGGACCAAATTAATCTTGTTAACCAAGATTAACTGAAAAAGGCAAAGTGCAAAAAAGTGTACAGGAGAAACAAAAGTAAAAATATCCACCCATATTAGTTTAAATATTCATTAAAAACTCCAGAGAGACAAACAAGAAGCTGATAAGAGATTTTGGGTTTTCCCACAATGTACCTGTATGACCTATCCATTCTCCCTAAGGAAAAGGAAAAACAACAAAAACTTTAAAAGGCACAACTCTAAAGAGCCTACTGACTCAAATAACCACAACTGCCCACTGGGTGAAATTCTGCATGGCCTGCTAGAGTAGCATACTATGTAGCAATGTCGCCACAACTTCTTCCTTTTCCCCTTCTCTTCCCTTTAACTATTTTAAAAAGGCAGGTAAAGGAATTATGCAATCACACTGTCAGAAGAATTCACTTAAAACAATTTCCATTGTATTAAAGAACAAGTACTTGCTGACAAATTTAGATTTGCTTTGAACTTCTTTTATTTTTAGAAATATTATAGATGCCCTATACTCACTTGTTCTCGCAGAGTTTGAATCTCATCCCTTAATTCTGAGAGCAAACGATCCTGCTCCTCAGGCAGAAAACCTCCCCGGGATTCCTTGTGGAGCTTTTCCAAGCGTATTATTTGATCCTCTCGGAATTTCACAATCATTTTATTAGATTGAATAAATTTTTCCTTTTTGAGGGTGAGGTCTTCTAATTGGGTAACTTTTTCTATCAGAGACTTAAATAAATTAATAATTTGGTTAAACATGAAAAATAATTCGACTTCCCTAAATTTTCATAAGTCCAGCAACAAATACTAATTTCACATTTAATCTTAAAGGCAAAATTTGATTTTTATAGCCTTCCATTACTTTATTGACTTGGTATTATTTATTTCACTCAGTAAGGCAATAAAAACCACACAGCAAAAAACTATCTTGAATCTCCTTTATTACTAATTCCATTTCCTACCTTCTTTTCCTGTTCAGATTTCTTAAAGAATAACATTGCTTCCTGGAAATACTCCATATAGTTAGTCTTCTTTTTGTCTGTAATTGATCCAATAAGAAAGGGAAGATGAAAAAAAATATTTAACACATTGCAAAACCAAGAGAACAGATAGCCTTTAATTGACTGCTCTCAACTAATCTAAAAGAATGAGACTGTGGCCGGGCACGGTGGCTCATGCCTATAATCCCAGCACTTTAGGAGGCTGAGGCAGACGGATCACTTGAGGTCAGGAGTTCCAGACCAGCCTGGCCAACATGGTGAGACCCCCCCCCCACCATCTCTACTAAAAATACAAAAAAATTAGCTGGGCGTGGTGGCGTGGGTCTGTAGTCACAGCTACTCAGGAGGCTGAGGCAGGAGAATCACTTGAACCCAGGAGGTGGAGGTTGCAGTGAGCTGAGATCACACTGCTGCACTCTAGCCTGGGTGACAAAGAGAGACTCCGTCTCAAAAAAAAAAAAAAAATGAGACTGTCATCACTAGATTATGGATTTCAAATTAACCATTCTACATATTAGTTGTTCTTCAAAGAATAAGTTTCTCTTTATTTACTTAATATGCACAATAGATTACACATGGTGTAACAGAAGTAGAAGTAGATTTTTTAAAAAATTAGAGGAGTCCCAGGGTGCTGTGCACCTCTTAAGATCTGTTAATAATTCACCCTCTTGCCTTTATGGATTTCCAGTTAATTAATTCTCTACTAGCTATTCTTTGAAGAAAAATAAGTCTCTTTTATCCTATAGTAAACATATATAGATTACATATGCTACATAGAAGTAGATTTAAATGAAATTAATCTCTTTTTAGCACTTATTATAGATTATTTAAAATTATTTTAATTCCCCCTTCTCACTGCCTATGGTATCTGTATCTGATTACAAACAAACCACTATGTTCCTATATAGGAGAAATAAGCAGAAAGAGATACCTGTAGAAAAATTTGGGTTGCCTTATTATGTTGTGTCTATCACCAAGGGTCTTAAACTATTATTTGTATACAGTCTTCCCCAAGATAAACGACAGCGTGCTCATCCTACCTCTGGTCAGGAAGCTTTCTGGTGGTGTCTGTCCTGAAGCAAGCTCCGCCAGTTGTTCTTTGAGTCTCTTCACTTCAGCTTGGAGCTGGCTCACATTTCCTTGGGTGTCTTCATTTACTACTGCCTGTTCAGGAATTTTTTAAAAAGCATTAAAATAATGCTTTTTGAGTAGTACAGTCCTGTGTTTACATTTGTTTGGTATGATTTGTAGTGATGAACATCAAACAAAACTTCACGACCACCTCATAGTCTAAAGGACACAGGAATCACAGTGTGCTCAAGTGGGGAGGAAGCTTCCTTTTCTTGTGCCTTCAGACCTGGAGCCAGAGAGAGAGACAGCCCCAGCCAGGCTTTCTGCCCCCCAGCTGACTAGCCCTGAGCTGTTAGGCTGGGTCACCCTTAGCATCCGGGTGTGTTCACCTAATACTTCTTTCCCTGAGAACGACAGCCTTCCCCCACCCTCCCAATGGAGAAGAGCCAACACCTCAATGAGTATCATTTCCCTTCTTTCCTAGCTCCCTATGGGGAAGGAGCCTAGCCTCTAAGTGCACGATGACTTGCAGGGCTGGCTTGAGCTCGGCAGAAGCAACCTTCTCCAGAGGAATCCAACCTTTATTTTTTAACAGCCCTCTTGGAAGGAGGGGTTGGTTTGACACTTCCTTTTTTTTTTTTTTTTTAATTTTTTACCACAGTAAATGATTATCTTCATTTTCTTAAAGAAATGTCTTATTTAGGACAACTTCTAAAAGGCTAAAGGACTCACAAACAAAATGTGCCACTGTGCGGCAGGATGTCAAGAGTGGGGGAGGTCACACATGTGTGGCATGTGTGGTGACAGGGAATATATGAGATCTCTTTGTACTTTCTGTTCAATTTTGCAGTGAACCTAAAACTGCTACAAAAATAAAGTTGGCCAGGCATGGTGGCTCACGCCTGTAATCCCAGCACTTTGGGAGGCCAAGGTGGGCGGATCACGAGGTCAGGAAATCGAGATCATCCTGGCTAACATGGTGAAACGCTGTCTGTACTAAAAATACAAAAAATTAGCTGGGCGTGGTGGCACGCGCCTGTAGTCCCAGCTACTCGGGAGGCTGAGGCAGGAGAATTACTTGAACCCAGGAGGCGGAGGTTGCAGTGAGCCAAGATCGCGCCACTGCACTCCAGCCTGTTGACAGAGTGAGACTCTATCTCAAAAATTAAAAAATTAAATCTTTAAAAAGGTCCACAAAGCCTAAAGGGTGATAACAAGTGCCAACAGCTGAGTACCAACCAGGTCAGAGGACTCAGTTGTGAAATACCCAATACTCCAGCAAGGAAAAAACACCCTGTGACAGCCCCAAGGTCTTCTGTATTCTTGCTGTAAGCCCAATTTACTCACGGAAAAATTTAAATAGCACATCCTTAAACAAGTCCCAGATATTCTGGCACTTTCCACTGATAGGCTGCAAAGGGCTTACCATTGAGAGTGACTAGTAGAAGGCTCTTGGTTTGGTTCTTTTGTGTGTTAAGCAGCCATTTCCGGTTGCTTCTGATTCTTATGGCCAGCCTCATTACAAGGTACTACTGTACTTCTGACATCACTGTCCCATCAGTGACTTCATAATTCTAATTATTGCTGCAGTATAATCTCCAAAGACTTCTAGTAAATCTTAAGAGACTTAGGGTCAGGAAGCTCTAATGATTTTTCCTCCTCATCTTACTAGTACTCCATAGTCCAAGGAAATAAAATAAATGACTACATCTATAATCTTCTGATTCACCCAGGGAAAGGGGCAACATGGACCTCCTGATTTACAGCCAGTTGGTCTGAAAGCACGATAGGACAAGCTGGGGCTTGCAATTGGCATCAGAAGTTGGGAGCAGTCTTGTAGGACTGAGCCCTGAACCTGTGAGATCTCACCCTATCTCCAGACATAAACTGTCAGAATGGAACTGAATCAGACGACACCCAGCTGATGTCTGCTGCAGAACTGATTGGCTGTTGGCAGGAGGAAAGACCCACATACTTAATTTGCTTTCCCTTAAGAAAAAATTTGTCAGCTGGGTACAGTGGTTCACACCTGTAATCCCAGCACTTCGAAAGGATGAGGCAGGAGGATTGCTTGAACCCAGGAGTTTGAGACTAGCCTGGGCAAAAAAGTGAGACCTTGCCTGTACAAAAAAATAAAAAAATTAAGGCCAAGGCAGACGGATCACGAGGTCAGGAGATTGAGACCATCCTGGCTAACACAGTGAAATCCCGTCTCTACTAAAAAATACAAAAAATTAGCCAGGCGTGGTGGTGGGCGCCTGTAGTCCCAGCTGAGTCGAGATCACGCCACTGCACTCTAGCCTGGGAGACAGAGCAAGACTCTGTCTCAAAAAAAAAAAATTAATAAAAAATAAATAAAATAAAAATTAAAAAAATAAAAAAATTAGCCTGGCATGGTGTTGCATGCCTGTAGTTCCAGCTACGCAGGAGGCTGAGGCAGGAGGATCTCTTGAGCCCAGGAAGTTGAGGCTAGAGTGAGCTGTGTTTGCACCACTGCACTCCAGCCTGGGTGACACAGCAAGACTATGTCTCAAAAAAAAGAGAAAAAACTAGTCAAGCAATAACAATCATAAGATCTAACCTAGGTCTCTAATTACATGTGTGATATAGAAGGGTAGGAAAGATAAAATAGAAATTTTGCATACAATGAGAAATAAATAAAAGTTAATGTTAATATTAGGGCAATCACAAAAATGGCATACTGCAAGCTTTAGTATTTTTCTCATTTATTTAATGAAGTATACGCCAGTATTTTACCTTGTTTTTAATCAGCTTGGCTCTTTGAGCAAAGTTAAGTGTTGATAGGGTTTCCCCAAAACACCTAGATCCAGGATGAACATTTGCAATTATGGCTGTTTTGGCATTACCTCCAAGGGAATCCTATTTAATGATAGGAATGAACACATTTTTGGTCAGAAATCACAAGATCTTTTTAAGCAAAGAAAATGTATACTCTTGCCACCAAGGCTGAGAGATTGTTCCACTATCAACTTCAGCATAACCAAAAGGTGCCCAGGAACCCAAGGATCTACTTTACCCGTAGTAAGAAGGTAAGTTTGGAGTCTCTGTAGCAAACATGTCTCTGTTTTCCATTACCCACATCGACAAGTGCAGTAATCACTTGGCCCAGGCAGCTCAATGATCGATTTATGTTACCTGCTTCCTAAGGTGTTGACGGAAAAGAACAAAAATGTAGGTACATTGGTTACTCTTTGGTATTTTGAATGAAAACATATCTAGCAGAGGAAAATTTTGGATGAAAAGGCAAGTCAGGGACAATGTTAATAAAGAACAACTATTCAACAAACAAAAAAGAAGTGCTGAACTATCCCTAACCTTTTCCTATTTGATGTACACTGTAATTTTAGTATTAGAAGACAAACACAGGCTGGCACTGTGGTTCACACTAGTCATCCCAGCACTTTGGGAGGCCGAGGTGGGCAGGTTGCTTGAGCTCAGGAGTTGGATACCAGCCTGGGCAACATGGCGAAACCCCATCTCTACAAAGAAATACAAAAAACTGCTGGGCATGGTGGCACACGCCTGTAGTCCCAGCTACTTGGGAGGCTGAGGTGGGAGGATCACTTGAGCTTGGGAGGTGGAGGTTGCAGTGAGCTGAGATTGTGCCATCGCACTGCAACCTGGGTGACAGAGTGAGACCCTCTCTCAAAAACAACAACAAAAAAAGACAAACACAAAAATCATGCAAAGAAAAAAATATTAATGTCACTTCATGACTGTAATAGTTTGAAATCGAGCTATAGAGATAAAGACCAGAAAAAAATAGGGAAAAAAAAGCTAGAGTAGTGCATTAATAGGTACTTTTTTCAATCCTTTTATGCTAAAATATTTAAGGGTATAATGCCTAATAACTCACCCATACAGCCCCCAAAGCCACTGATGAACTTATTTGAGGAGAATATTCAGTTTAACTCTGTAAAGGATAATAAAAACTACTTTAAAACAGAAGCTTGGTGGGGGGAAAAAATGAGCTAAATATGTTACATTAGATTTTTACTGTAGGTAGCATATTTTAAAAACTGGGTCTGCAGTGGAAGGAGTATACAAAAAAGAGAAAAAGTCAAAATTATAATGCAAGATGTACTGAATTCAGAGTCACTGCTGTTATCATTCAGTAAATCAGAAAGGTGGTTAGTGGCATGGTTGAGAGTACTGTAGCAGCTCGGTTTGAATCTCAGCTCTACCTTTATTAGCTGTGTGACTTCGGTTTCTTTAACTGTAAAATAGAAAGAATAGCACCTACTTCCCAGAGTTGTTGGGAAGGTTAAATGAATTAATATATATAAAGCATTTTAGAACAGACTTGGTATATGTCCTATTATAAGCATATGCTTTTTCTTGACACAGAGTCTCACTCTGTCACCCAGGTTGGAGCACAGTGGCACAATCACAGCTCATTGCAATCTCGACCTCCTGGGTTCAAGGGATCCTCCCACCTCAGCCTCCCAAGTGCTGGGATTACAGGCATGAGCCACCGTGCTCAGCCCATATGCTATATTTATTAAGCCTCTTATCTCAATAGAAATATGAGCTTTAGGCTGGGCGTGGTGGCTAACGCCTGTAATCCCAACACTTTGGGAAGACAAGGAGGGTGGATCACCTGAGGTCAGGAGTTCGAGACCAGCCTGGCCAACATGGTGAAACCCCATCTCTATTAAAAATACAAAAAATTAGCTGGGTGTGGTGGTGGGCGCCGGTAATCTCAGCTACTTGGGAGGCTGAGGCAGAACTGCTTGAACCTGAGAGGCAGAGGTTGCAGTGAGCCGAGATCATGCCACTGCACTCCAGCTGGGTGACAGAGTGAGACTGTCTCAAAACAAAAAAATATGAGCTTTAGATTGCCTGAAACTGCCTCAAATGTAGGTCAGGCGACTCAAATCCTCACTTTTAAAGAAAAAAGTAGATCTCTTCCTTCATCCTTTCCAATTCCTCTCCCCTTGCCCAAGTATATTCTAAACTATAGACTCTAGAAATATTTTATTGACAATTCATATTACTATATATATATAAAACACATATTGACAATATATATTACATAGAACCTCTGGTCCCACTGTTGATACCTTAGCCTAGGACTAGATACTTAACCCTTCACACCTGAAATATTAAACAGCATAAGTGGTCATCTTTTTCTGTGGGCTCTCCCTTCTAAAATCTTAACAGCAGTGCGTCAGATGACTAATTTTCTATAAAACAGGCTTTCTTCATGAATCACTTAGTTGCTCAGAAATGTTAAGTGTTTCCCAATGTTCGCAGAGTTGAGTACGAACTTGGCCTGGCACTCCTGGTCCTTGATAATCTGGGCCTGCTTGCCTCTCTAATCAACCCATCCATTGAGCCATGCTGAAATGCCAAATGCTACACTCATTCTGCATCCACAATAACCCCTGAGATGCCCCCCTGCCAGGCATGCATTTCCTGTTTCTCTCTCCCTACCGAAGTCCTTCACAAGTCAAGAACTACTTCTTTTCCACACGTTCCATAAGCAGTCCACATTGCACCCTTCTTCCTCTGACCCCTGTTGTCTCTTGTACCCTTATCCCCTCTGGTATGAATTAAAGCATTTTTGCTACTGACAGACTTGCCCTATCCCATCTATGTTCACTGTTCCACAAAAGAAATCTCTGTTCCTTTTCAATAGGAACAATTTCTTATTTCTTTGCCACCCTCAAAACACTTAGCTTGGTATGGTCACATATCAGTTAACAACAGGGATACATTTTTTTTTTTTTTTTTGAGACAGAGTCTCTCTCTGTCACCCAGGCTGGCGTGCAGTGGCACGATCTCAGCTCACTGCAACCTCGGCCTCCCAGGTTCAAGTGATTCTCCTGCCTCAGTCTCCCAAGTAGCTGGGACTACAGGCGCGCATCACCACGCCCAGCTGACTTTTGTATTTTTTTAGTAGAGACAGGAATTTCACCACGTTGGCCAGGATGGTCTCGATCTCCTGACCTCGTGATCTACCTGCCTCAGCTTCCCAAAGTGCTGGGATTACAGGCATGAGCCACCGCGCCCAGCTAACAACGGTACATTTTAAGAAATGTGCTGTTAGGAAATTTGATTGTTTTGGGGGCATCACAGAATATACTTATGCAAACTGAGATGGTATAGCCTACAACATACCTAAGCCATGTGGTATAGCTATTATACTCTTAAGGGACCCCCATCATAAATGCAGTTCCTCATTGACTGAGACATTGTTATGCATCACGACTGTACTGACTGCTAGTAAGAACTCACACACAAGTTTAAGACCATAATTTCATTCTTACCTTCAATCTCATCCCTTCTGCATGGGTATCTTTTTGCCTTTCAGATCCTGCTAAATCCACCAGGTTGAGTAAGGAGGTCCGTATATTCACAATCTCATTACTTTTCTCCATTGACTCTATTGTAATTGTAAAGACGGCATGAGACCTAGATGATTCTCTGTTCATTGATGTTGATGCCACACGTCTGTTCCTCCATCCTCCAGACAACACCTATGCAAAAGGAAAACATATTAAAAGGAATGAGAGGACCAGTTACAGTGGCTTATGCTTGTAATCCTAGCAGTTTGGGAGGCCAAGTCTGGAGGATCACTTATGGATAGGAATTCAAGACCAGCCTGACCAACATAGTGAGACCTCACCTCTACAAAAAAAAATAATAATAATTTGCTATGTACAGTGGCAGGAACCTGTAGTCCTAGCTACTCGGGAAGCTGAGGTGGGAAGATCTCTTGAGCTCAGGAATTCAAGGCTGCAGTGAGCTATGATTGTGCCACTGCACTCCAGCCTGAGCAACAGGGCAAGATCCTATCTTAAAAAAAAAAAGGAAAAGAGAAAAAAAAAGGAACAAGAGTAGGTACACTTAAAATGTAAAATAAGCACTTGAAAATCACTCATTTTATTATGAAAAATACTAACATACAGCTAATTATCCACTTTCATAGGGAAAAAGAAATATATTTACACAAAGCATATTTTCTCTTTAGAACAGGGGTGAGGAGTATCTATTGCCTTCCATTGTTATCTAGCTTTATAAGATAAATTATATTATCCCAAGTTCCAAATGGTACACAACAGCCACCAAAATCAGTAGGAAATTTGTAAAGGGTGGTGAGAAAGATTACTGGTCCATTAAGGAATAAGCTGAAGTTATTTTCCTTTCCTTTGTGTTCCCTTTCCACATTACAGAAACAGAACAAACAGGAAATCAGAGTGCATAGGATCTAGAACTGGTTTTGCCACCCTTTATTTGTGTTAACCTAATGTAAATCACAAAACCTCTCTGAATCCATTTCTTTACCTAGAAAATGAGAATGCTGGACAGGAAAAATCTGTAAATTATCTTTAAGCCCAAAGTTTTGTCAGCTTTTGGTCTACAAAGTATTTTTTCCCTTCTATTTCCTATGGCAAGCAGGATACATGAAAGTTCAGAATGCAGGCTCTGGAATCAGATGCATATGAGTTCAAACCGTGGCTCCACTATTTACTAGGTGAGGTCTGGGGCCGGCTGAACCTTTTCAAGGCTCAGCCTTCATATTTGTAAAATGGGAATATGGGTACCTATCCCATAGAACAGAACATATAAGTTTTAGGTGCATATGAATCATCTATGGATGTTGTTAAAATTCAGATTCAGATTCAGTGTGAGGTGGGGCCTGAGATTTTGCGTTTCTAACAAGCTCTCAGGTGATGCTGATGTTCTGAGGACCACATTTTGGGTAGGAGGGTAACAGTATATATAGGGTAAAATGGGGAAATTAGTATCTTTATCTCAAAGGGCATGTTGAAAATTAAGTAAAATAATGTACACAAAAGAAGTTAGCACAGTGCTTGGCACCTTCACTCAATAAATCATAGCTGTTGGCAGGACACGGTGGCTCACGCCTGTAATTCCAGCACTTTGGGAGGCCCAGTGGGTGGATCACACGAGGTCAGGAGATCAAGACCAGTCTGGCTAACACAGTGAAACCCCGTCTCTGCTAAAAATACAAAAAATTAGCCGGGTGTGGTGGCATGCACCTGTAGTCCCAGCTACTTGGGATGCTGAGGCAGGAGAATCGCTTGAACCCAGGAGGCAGAGGTTGCAGTGAGCCGAGATCGGGCCATTCCGCTCCAGCCTGGGCGACAGAGACTGTCTCATTAAAAAAAAAAAAAAAAAAAAAAAAAAAAATCGTAGCTGTTATAACCCTATTAATCAGCAACAGTATAAAACTGAAATTATTTGTATCTTTTTTCTTTTTTTTAAGACAGAGTCTCACTTTGTTACCCAGGCTGGAGTGTAGTGACATGTTCATGTCTCACTGAAATCTCTGCCTTCCAGGCTCAAACGATCCTCCCACCTCAGCCTCCAGAGTAGCTGGGAGTACAGGCATGCATCACCATGCCTGACTAATTTCTTTGTATTTTTAGTAGAGACGGGGTTTCACCATGTTGGCCAGGCTGGTCTCGAACTCCTGACCTCAGGTGATCCGCCATCTTGGCCTCCCAAAGAGGCTGGGATTACAGGAGCAAGCCACTGAGCCCAGCTATTTGTATCTTTTATGTTTCTTGGATAGTACGTTATGCTTTCTTTTTATAACATTAAATACTGTATATTACATATTAAATACATCTGATACATTCATACAGCTACAAAAAACAACAGAGAGAGAGAGATCCTCCAACCTGAGACAAATTCCAAAATACTATTATCTTAAAAAAGCGGCCGGGCACTGTGGCTCACGCCTGTAATCCCAGCACTTTGGGAGGCCAAGGCGGGTGGATTACCTGAGGTCAGGAGTTCAAGACCAGCCTGACAAACATGGTGAAACCCCATCTCTACTAAAAAATACAAAATTTAGCTGGGCGTGGTGGCAGACAGCTATAATCCCAACTACTCGGGAGGCTGAGGCAGGAGAATCTCTTGAACCCAGGAGGTGGAGGTTGCAGTGAGCCGAGATCATGCCATTGCACTCCAGCCTGGGCAAAACAGCGAGACTTGGTCTCCAAAATAAAAAAGGCAAGGTATAAAAATAGCACAGTATGCTGTCACTTGTGCAACATAAGGAGAAAAAGCAAATACAAGCATGTTTGCTTGAATACTTCTACAAAAATCAAAATAAAAAACCAAAAACAAAACTACTTGGTGAGTGTTCATAGATTGGGAGACTCAATATTGTTAAGATGCCAATTCTACCAAAAATAATTGATAGATTCAACACAATCCCACTCAAAATCCCAGCAGCCTATTTTGTAGAAACTGACAAACTGGTTCTATGTAAATGAAAATGCAAAGGACAATGAATAACCAAAATAACTGTTAAAAAGAACAGTGTTGGAGGACTTACCCTACCTGATCTAAAAACACTACTTAGCAACCAGTTATGCAATAATCAAGACCATTTAATATTGATGAAAAGAAACATATAGATCAACAGAACAGAATACAGTTAGATATAAACCCATGTGTACAGTCAATTCACCAAAGATGCAAAGGCAATGTAATAGGAAAAAGAGTTTTTTTCAATAAATAATGCTGCATACTGAATCAAAAACAAAAAGGCAAGAAAAGAGAAGGAAGTGTTAGATGAAACAGGCAAAACACACTAAGAAAGATGGTAGAAACCAGTCTAAGAATATCAACAATCATACAGTAATGTAAATAAATTAGGTAAGATACTGTCATGAGCGGTTAAAAAAAAGAGCAAAGTATAGCTATGTGGTTTACAATAAACACCTAAAACATTAAGAAACAGAAGGGGCCAGGCGCAGTGGCTCACGCCTGTAATCCCAGCACTTTGGGAGGCTGAGGCAGGCAGATCACGAGGTCAAGAGATCGAGAACATCCTGGCCAACCTCGTCTCTACTAAAAATACAAAAATTAACAGGGCGTGGTGGCGCGTGCCTGTAGTCCCAGCTACTCGGGAGGCTGAGGCAGGAGAATAGCTTGAACCTGGGAGGCAGAGGTTGCAGTGAGCCGAGATCATGCCACTGCACTCTAGCCTGGCAACAGAGCGAGACTCAAAAAAAAAAAAAAACACACACACACACAAAAAAGAAAGACTGATGGGAAAACGTATACCAGGCAAATGGTAATCAAAAGAATGTTGAGTGGTATGTGAACATCAGACAAAACAGATTTGTAAAGCAAAATGTGTTAATAGGAAAGTATATGATCAATAAAGAATTACAGGTGAAAATAAAAGGAAGATATATACTAATTCTACACTTGTATATACATCTAATAAAAGAGTCCACAGCAGGTCCTCCATTTCACTTCATTCAACATTATTTTGTTGTTAACTTGAGAAAATAAAATGATTTCCACCCAGGGCAACTGTCTGTGTAAAGTTTGCATGTTCTCTTCTTGTCTACATGGATTTTCTCTAGGTACCCTCGTTTCCTCCCACATCCCAAAGACGTGCATGGTAAGAGAATTCACATATCCAAATGATCCCAGTCTGAGTGACTGTGGATGTATGTGCCTGCAATAGAACGGTGTCCTGTCTTGGTAGGTAAAGTTTGCATGTTCTCTTCTTGTCTACATGGATTTTCTCTAGGTACCCTCGTTTCCTCCCACATCCCAAAGATGTGCATGGTAAGAGAATTCACACATCCAAATGATCCCAGTCTGAGTGACTGTGGATGTATGTGCCTGCAATAGAACGGTGTCCTGTCTTGGTAGGTTCCTGCCACATGTAAACCTGAACTGGAATAAGCATGGTAGAAAATGAATGAATACAAATGACTGTCAAATAAAAATTCATAAAAGTGGCCAGGTGTGGTGGCTCATGCCTGTAAACCCAGCACTTTGGGAGGCCGAGGAGGGCAGATCACCTGAGGTCAGGAGTTCAAGACCAGCCCAGCCAACATGACGAAACCCTGTCTCTAATAAAAATACAAAAAATTAGCCGGGTGTGGTGGCACGCGCCTGTAGTCCTAGCTACTCAGGAGGCTGAGGCACAAGAATTGTTTGAACCCGGGAGGCAGAGGTTGAAGTAAGCCAAGATCGCACCACTACACTCTAGCCTTGGAGACAGAGTGAGACTCCGTCTCAAAAAAAAAAAAAGTCATAAAGTATATGATACTCATACAAATACACGACAATAAACAATGCAGTATGAAAGTACTCAGTGAGCCCGCCATATTTGTTATCGTTTGTTTCTGAACTGTATGGTGGTAGGAAGTGCTCCTGACAATTTCTACTTTGCAAACATTTATTCCTGATTTAACCCAACACCGTGACTGCCATCACTCACTTATCCACCAAAACCTGGGTAAAGAATTATCTTAGTTGTTTTTATTATTCTTTTTAAAATAAATGTATAGTTCACATTTATGTCAATGTTTAATATTAGAAGTGTGTTGGGTTCTTATTGAGAAGTTTGGTGATGCTTTTATGACTGGAAATATGCAGTAGGAACTTAACTCTTCTTTGTATCAATTAGCCTGTAGTAAAACTGGTTTTATTATACATTGTTTCACTTAAAGTCAGTTTCCAAGAACCTATCAGGATGTTAAGTGAGGACCTGTTATGTTTCCATATGTGTATGTATGTATATATATATATATAAAAATAGAAAAAAATCGCAATGAAACTGAAAAACCAACACCTTAGTGGGAAATCAGTGCATCTCTCTGAAGTATCAATAGATTACAGGGACAAGAAAACTAGCAAAAATATAAAACCTTGTACCAAGGATACATATTCTTCTCAAGCACACATGACACACTTAAAAAAAAAAGGTTATTAATCCATAAATTATGTCTCAAAAAAAATCTCAAAGACTAGATGTCACATAAGACCACATTCTTCGATCCCAATGCAATTGAGAATCAATGTGAGAAGTAAGTTAGAAATCCCCACACGCTTTGTAATTTAATCACATTTCTAAGTAATTCATGAGTCAAAAAAATTATAGTAGAAAAATATTTGGATCTACATGGTAATTAAAATATTAAAACTTGTGTGAAGTTAAAGAAGTATTAAGAAGTAAAAATTTATAATATTAAATACTTATATCACAAAAGAAATGCCAATGTGAGTAAATATCCAGCTTAAGAAGTTGGAAAAAGAACAGCATGATAAACCCAGGATGAACTGAAAACAAAGAAAATATTAAAGAGCAAATCCATATAAACAATAACAACTGTGTAAAAAGGAAACAAAATGGCAGTTATGGCAAAGATTGTAAAAATGTGAATACTAGGAACAACTTTATGCCAATATACTTGAAAACTAAGAGGAAATTAAATTTTTCTAAAATACATAACACTGACCCAAGAAGAAATAACAATGGCTGTATGGCTCTATTAAAATATTGTTTTGTAGTTAAAAATCTCACAAGACCCAGATAATTTTGCAGATGAATTCTACTATATAGTCTAAGAATAAGTCATCCCAGGCATAAATACTTTCAGAAAACAAGTAACGTTGATAAAAAAACAAGACAAAAAGAATAGGGCCGGGCATGGTGTCTCACGCCTATAGTGGGAGGCTGAGGCAAGGTGAAATGCTTGAGCCCAGGAGTTCAAGACCGGCCTTGACAACATGGCTAAACCTCATCTCCACAAAAACATTCAAAAATCAGCCAGACATAATGCTGTGCACTTGCAGTCTCAGCTACTAGGGAGGCTGAGGTGGGAGGATCTGTTAAGCCCAGGAGGTCAAGGCTGCAGTGAGCCATGATTGTGCCACTTGTACTCCGGCCTGGGTGACAGAGCGAGACCCTGTCTCAAAAAAAGAAAGAAAAAAAGGAATAGGACAAAGGAAATTCCACAGATTGATCTCAATTTTTTAAATTTATGAAAAACACTAAACAAGATACTAGCAAATCTTAATCGAGTACTTTATCATGTTAACATGTTAAAGAAGAAAAAGCACAAGATTATCTCAACAATGGTGGAAAAAGCATCAAACAAAACTTTAACACACATTCTTGATTTTTTAAGACAGTTAGCAAGGTGGCTGATTATAAAAGCATCTTATAAAAATCAACTGCATTTCTATACACACCAAACACTAAATGTAATTTAAAAAAGAGATTATGTGCCGGGCACGGTAGCTCATGCCTATAATCCTAGCACTTTGGGAGGCCAAGGCAGGTGGATTGCCTGAGCTCAGGAGTTCAAGACCAGCCTGGGCAACATGGTGAAACCCTGTCTCTCCTAAAATACAAAAAATTAGCCAGGCATGGTATGCGCACCTGTAGCCTCACCTGCTTGGGAGGCTAAGGCACGAGAATTGCTTGAACCTAGGAGGCGGAGGTTGCAGTGAGCCGAGATCGCACCACTGCACTCCAGCCTGGGCGACAGAGCAAGATTCTGTCTCCAAAAAACAAATAAAAAATAAATAAAAATGAAAATAAGAAAGAGATTATTAGAGAAACTAAAAACATAAGGTATACTGGAATAAAGTTAACAAAAAGTATGTATGACTTTTATGATGAAAATTATTAAAATTATATTGCAAGACATTAAAGATCTAAAAAGAGGAGACATACCATGCTAATGTATGGACTGAATATTGTAAAACATTGTAAAAAAATTGTTAATCCCTCCAGACTGGTCTATAACTGCAATGTAATTCCAATAAAAAAACCCAACACAATTTTTGGAGTATGTATGTATACACGTACTAGGTCACATGTACAACCTGTCTCTTGCCAGGGGGAGTCTCAATTTAAACAGCTAGAATCAAGAGACTTGTTGAAGATAAAAGAATAAATTAGAAAATACCATACAGCAGTGAAAATAAATGAAATGCAACATAGATTTCATAAACCACATCGAGTTTTAAAAGTCACAGAAAGCTAAATATGTGTTTTTTCAAATTCAAAAACAGGCAAAACCACATACATATGTGATTTAAAAGTGGAAGAAAATGATAATGACATTCAACTTAGTGCTTAATTTTGGGGAAGAGCCAGGGATATAGGATAGGGAGGACAGGTATCCTATTTACCTATTTATAGTATATTTAAAGAACCAAATATCACCAGTAAATTGGATAGTACTGGTGATTACCAGGGTCTTGAAATTGCCTAAAAGTCTCCTGAAACTTCACTTTAACATTATGCTTGGTAACTTACATGCTTGTGGCAATATTTCATATGTGTCAAATGCTTCATAATAAAAAACTTTCAAATCATTAAGCCAGATCAGATTTCATAAAAACTTATCTAGAATATTTTGTAAATTCCTGTCAAGAGGTTTGCTTGTCCTGAGCTGAATGCTCAAGATAAGTTAGCTTTTGACACCTAACAAGCAAGCAATGTAGAAAAGAACAGCCAGCTGGTTTAAAGGCCAGAGTTCCCAGAAGCCCCTCAAACAGGCATCTCCCAGGAGGAACCACTAAAAACATATGGACAAGTAAGAAACTGATTATACAATGTATCATCTTATTTCTGTATAAATTGCCCTTTCGAGGTTGCCATTTTGAAAGACTCTTGGAATAGAAAATACTGCCATATTATTTCATCTCTACTTCCCATGAACATTCTGTATTATGCCTTTATGACGTATTTTTGGCACCTCATTTGTTACTTTTTTGAGTTTGGGGTGCTTTCACAGCAGGTTTGTTGCCTAAGCACCAAATAAGTACTCATGGCAGGGTACCTGATAGGCTTCAGCAGCTGAGGTTACCACCTGCTCCACCGCACCAACAACAAAGACTCCCTTCTTGATATGCTCCCTTAAGTACAGTCCAGCTGATGCAGAGTCCAGTAGGTCATATATCTGCTCGTTGTAGATTTCAATAAAGGAACACTTACAAAGGAAACTCTTTCCAGCTCCAGCCTGTAAAAAAGAAGCCTCGTTTAGATACATTATTTTCATGTGTTCATACCTAGTTTTCATGAGCATTAATTTTGCACTCGCTTCACAAGATGTGAATTTCCTATGCTATTATCCTTTAATACAATATAAGATACCTAAAAGTAAAAAAATCTGGATAACTAGTTTTTTTGTTTTGTTTTGTTTTGTTTTGTTTGAGACGGAGTCTCGCTCCGTCGCCCAGGCTGGAGTGCAGTGGCGTGATCTCGGCTCACTGCAAGCTCTGCCTCCCGGGTTCACGCCATTCTCCTGCCTCAGCCTCCCGAGTAGCTGGGACTACAGCTGCCTGCCACCATGCCCGGCTAATTTTTTGTATTTTTAGTAGAGACGGGGTTTCACTGTGTTAGCCAGGATGGTCTCGATCTCCTGACCTCGTGATTCGCCTCGGCTTCCCAAAGTGCTGGGATTACAGGCGTGAGCCACCGCACTCAGCTGATAACTAGTTTTAACACATCATTATATTTTACAGCTGCATCAAACTGTGGTCCCAGGCACCCTAGAGGCCTCCACTGTTGCCTGGGAGCTAATACAGGGGGAGGAGAATTGAGCAGTCCAGTTGGAAAATTCCATTTTTGTCTGTCTTGTATACTTGATGTCCTCATAAAGTTTTATTTGAAACAAGTGTTATGTTCTTCAAACGATTGAAAATAATTTATTTTAAAAGACTTTATAGGATTTTTAACCATAGAAATGCATGGTACTAAATTATTTCACTGCCACACAATTTGTGTGTCTAATTTCAGTGTTATAGATAAGTGATTTCTGCAAAGGAGTAAATGGTAAACCAATGTTATATATAAGTTTCTTTGGTACACAAGTAATGGAACATAAAACACTGATGGTTCTAAGCCCCGAATTCACCAAGCTACATCAGCACAACTGTGAGAAGGCCCAACCTGGGAGCCAATGCAAGAGGAAAGACCATATCCCCAGGGTGATGGAGCCATACCACACGTGGAGCACAAAGATCATGGAAGGCAGTAGCAGGTGCTGCAAAGGTGGTGAGGATGAGTCCATCACTGCTGGATGTCATGAGGATTTAGGGACACCCGCAGTCACCTGTGAGCCTAGGTACAGGTAGATGATTAGGCTTAGTGTATTAATGTATGTTTTCCTCAGTTGAGATTTTCTTTACCATTTCTCTCTTACAAAATCTTTTTTTGAGAGCCTCAGCAGCACTATTTTCCTTTCTTGTAAACCAGCAATTTGGGATAAAGGATAATGCATGTTTTATAAACTAAAAACTCAGTTGAGATAAAACAACTCAGAATCCTTAATATTATCCTCAGAATTGAAAGGTTTTTTTAATACCACACTAGTCTATTCATATTGTAGAGTACCATCCATGCTCCACCATGTATCATGAGCTAATTATCAGTAGCTACCTATTCAAAATTAGATATTTCATAGAACCACTTTATTTTTACATTAAGTTTTACCTTTTCTTTTTCACGATCAATTAAGGAAAACAAATATTCAAAACTTCGTGGGATTACTCCTCTCAGGTTATGAGAAAAATTATCAGATTCAGATGGTCCTAAAAAAATGAAAAAAATAAACATTGGATTTTTATTCTATTCCAAGAGTCTTTCAAAATGGCAATTTACACAGAAATTAGATGATACACCGTATAATCAGTTTCCTACTTGTGCTCCAAGCAAGTTAAATTTAGGTCTGTGAGAGAAACTGAAATTTTTCCAACTGCCAGGTACCAAAATCTGCAGGAAATCAAATAATTGTACTTTATTGCAGCACAGTTGGTCTCAATAGACCGACCTGTGCTCCAGGCCTTGGCCCCATACTGTGTGACCACAGGCTAATTACTAAATCCCTCTTAAGCTGCAGAGTTCTCAATTATAAAATGGGGATAATAATGGTAATAAATACCACATAGGGTTATTGGAAAGAATTAACTGAGAGGCCGGGCACAGTGGCTCATGCTTGTAATCCCAGCACTTTGGGAGGCCGAGGCGGGCGGATCACAAGGTCAGGAGATCGAGACCACGGTAAAATCCCATTGCTACTAAAAATACAAAAAAAAATTAGCCGAGCATGGTGGCGGGCGCCTGTAGTCCCAGCTACTCGGAGAGGCTGAGGCAGGAGAACGGCATGAACCTGGGAGGCGGAGCTTGCAGTGAGCCGATGGCGCCCCTGCACTCCAGCCTGGGTGACAGAGTAAGACTCCGTCTCAAAAAAAAAAAAAAAGAATTAACTGAGAGTGTAAAGGTAAAGCACAAAGCACTTAGAGCCATGTTAGTGCTTTAAACACATTAAGTACTAAAAATCAGGATTAGCTAGTTGATTTTTTTCAAATTAGGCAATAAAAGCCAAGCTGGTAAGAAAAGTACTATAAGAATATCTTACAAGATTTCCATGTAGACAGAAAAATGCAGAGTCTCTATTTTGTTACACTGGGAAAAGGAAGAGTGGATATGTAAATGGCAGGATCCTAAGGAATTCTAATTCAAGTTATAGCAATATTTACCAGAAAAATATATATAGCTAGAAAAGATCTAGATCTATTTAACAATCAAAATATTGAAGTATGCCTTAGAGACCAAAGGAACTAACAAAATGCTGATATGCACAAGAAAAATAGAGAATAAATTTTAAAATATAATAGTTGTCTTTGGTAGAAGGCCTTGTACCACACCTGGAATATTTAAAATGGTCCTTGTAACCTGTAGCTTAAGAAATATATAACAGAGGTAGAAAAATGCAAGTAAATAAATAAAGAGAATGAATATAGAACATGTAGATAATTTTACATCATTTTCCCATTGAAGAATATATTATACAAAGATCAATTTGATACAGTATGTTTGGCCCCAATTCTCATGTTGAAATTTGATCCCCACTGTTGGAGGTGTCGCCCGCTGGGACATTTTTGGGTCATGGAGTGTGGGGGGCACAACCCCTCATGAAAGGCTTGGTGCCATTCTCATGGGAGTGAGTTCTCTTACTTCCCAAAAGAACTAGTTGTTGGAGACAGCCTGGCACCTCCTCATCTCTCTCTCTCTGTCTCTCTCTCTCTCTCTCACTTTCCTCTCTCACCATGTAATCCCTGCATGCCCATTCCCCTTTGTCTTCTGCCATGAGTTGAAGCAGCATGAGGCCCTCACCAGAAGCCAAGCAGATGCTGGTGCCATGCTTCCTCTATGACTTGCAGAACTGTGAGCCAAGTAAACCTCTTTTCTTTATAAATTACCCAGCCTCAGGTATTCCTTTACAGCAACATAAATAGACTAAGACAAAGATTCAACAAATCTTTAATTACCTTCATCATCTCTTGCCTAACCCACTGCAGTATCTCCTAATCCTGCTCTATCCCCTAAGTCTTTATTCCATTTAGCTGCCAGAGTAATCCTTTTAATTATATATCAGATCATGTACTTCCTACTTGTTTATTTTTAAAAAAGAACACTTCCAATAATGTCACATCATATTCAAAACAAAATCCAAAATCCTCACCAGGGCCTATATGACCTGGCCTAGGGTACAGCTCCGACTTCCCATGCTACCAGCCCCTTATCCTGGAAAACTCCACTCTCAATGGGTCTTCTGCTGGTCTTCAAACATCCTTGGGTGTGCACCCACCTCAGGGCCTGTGCAACTGCTGTTCCTCTGCCTGTAAGATTATTCTCTTGGATAGTCTCATGGTTCACTTTCATTTCACTTAATAACTCCAAAGGTCACCTCCTGAGAGGTCTTTCCTGACCCACCACCTAAAATTGCACCCTCTACTTTTTTCCATCCCTTTACATTGCTTTATTTTAATTTATAGCACTTATTACCTCTGGCATAATTTCTAGAGGTGTATTTGCTTTTAATTGTGTATTCCCCCTGCCTGAGCATCAGAAGGTCCACAAGAGCCAGGACACTGCCTTGTATTCAAGTAAACCAACAGTGTCTTGAAGAGTGCTGGGCATACTGTAAGTACAAGTATTCAATTATTTGTTGTTGTTGTTGTTATAACCTCAGAGAGAGAGAGGAAGACCTTTCTTACTACAACTCACAATTCAGAAGCCATTAAAGAAGAAAAAGAAGCCAGGTGCAGTGGCTTCTGCCTGTAATCCCAGCACTTTGGGAGGCTGAGGCAGGTGGATCACTTGAGGTCAGGAGATCGAGACCAGCCTGGCCAACATGGTGAGACCCCCCCCCCCCCATCTCTACTAAATATACAAAAATTAGCCAGGTGTGGTGGCGCATGCCTGTAATCCCAGCTACTTGGGAAGCTGAGGCTGGAGAATAGCCTTGAACCCAGGAGGCGGAGGTTGCAGCGAGCCAAGATTGCACCACTGCACTCTAGCCTAGGCAACAGGGGGAGGCTCTGTCTCAAAAAAAAAAATAAAAAGAAGAAGAAAAAGAAAAGAAACAAATTCAGCCATGTAAAATAAAACTTTAGCACAGGAAAAAAAAACCTTAAGTAAGTCAAAAGACAAATGAAAAATCTAGAGAAAAATCTGGAATCCATATCATGGACAAAAGGCTAACTTCTCTGTTTTATAAGGAATATCCACAAATGATTAAGAAAAGATCAAGCTAATTTTTTAAATGGGAGAAAAAACTTTGAATGGGCATTTCAACAGACAGGCTATTGATATATCGAATTAAACCTATGAAAGGTATTCAGCTGTCAACAGAAATAAACACACAATAAGATAATACTATACATACTCAAGAATGGCTAAAATTTTTTAAATTGACAATTTCAAGTACATATAAGGAAGTGGAGCAACTGGAACTTCCATATACTACTGAGATAATCACTTCGGGAAACTGTTGGGCAGAATCCACTAAAGCTAAATATACATATATCCTGTGATCCAGCAATTCTCCTGGATACATATCCAACATATATTACTTCAAAAGACGCAAGAAAAGATGTTCACAGCAACATTATTCATATGGTTGAAAAGTTGAAATAATCCAAATGTCTATCAACAGTAGACTGGAAAATGTGTAGTATATTCATACAATAATATATTATACAGTAATGGAAATAAACTACTACTACATGCAACAACATGAGTGAATCGCAGAAACTTAACACTAAAAGACACCAGAAACAAAAGATACACAATAAAATATTATTTGTAGAGGATCAAAAACAAGCAATATTAATGATAAGAGAAATCAGAGTAATTGGCATTCCAGGGGACAGTTTTTGGTAGTTACTGACCAGGAATCTAGATCTGGTTAGTGGTTATACAGGTGTATAAACATATACAAATTCATTAAATCCTACTGAAAAACTGTTTATTCAGCACCACTCTGTGCCAGGCATTGAGCTGGAAACATAGCTGCAAACATGATTAACACATGGACCTTGCTAGCAAAGAACTCACAACTTGGCAGAAGCCTAGGGAATCTCCCTAATTTCAAGAGATCAACATCATATATAGAAATTATGCCTTTCCCCAAAATGTTGTAGGTTACTGTTATCACAGAAAGAGTAGATTAAGCCAACAAAAGTTAATCTTTACTTACCCATCATAGTAAATGTCTTCCCTGAGCCAGTCTGTCCACTGTAAAAAATGTTTTACATATTACTTTTACACATAAAATTAAAATACTCCTAGTATAATAATAGTGTATAAGTTTTCTCCACAAAAAGTTAGCTTATTTTCTATTTTTAAATTCTATTAGATAAAAAGTGAATGATCTGCCTCCTTTCTCTCCAATCTCCCTACAAAGAGCTAACCGCTGTTAATTGGCAAATGCTTCTATATTACACAAACATAGCCATCAGAGTTTTCATTTAATTTTTATTTACCAAAATTGGGATGATGCTCTTCCTACTGCTTTGCAACCTATTTTTCCCTTAATTTTAACTCAGATATCTTTCTAGGTCAGCAATAGAGGTCTGCCTCATTATTTTTAATAGCTACACAGTATTCCATGGGTTTGGGATCATGTAGCATCTTGCAGCACCATAATTTATTTAACCAGAATCAAATGAACTTTTGTTTCCAATTTTTGCTATGCTAAGTAATACAGCATTTCCTTTACTAAATTCTTTGTCTTTAAAAGATACTAAAATCTCTTCATTTAAATATACAGCAATAAAAAAATTCTTATGCTATAGGTTTTTGTGCAATGTCATATCTCCTGTTATCCCACTTAACAGAAATAAGAGTAACAAAAAACTAAAAGTAAAAACATTGAAGCCAGGCAGTTCCAGCTACTGAGGAGGCTGAAGTAGGAAGATGGCCTGAGTCCAGGAGTTCCAGGCTGTGGTGCACTAGAATCACAGCTGTGGATAGCCACTGCAGTCCAGGACTGGGCAACATAACAAGACTCCATCTTTTTTCAAAAAAAAAAAAAAAAGTTGTATTTTAAAGATGTCAATCAGGATATCAAAAGACTTTAGCTTAGATTCACAGCAAAAACAAAATTTTGGATTTACTTTTTCATTAAATGCCCCCCAAAACCAGAAAACAGTATGCTATAGTTTTTTACCCCCTTCTTCTGGAAGAAAAGAGGGAAAAAAGTTCTTCAGTAACTCAGAATGAGAAATGGATATTATTGAGTCCCCTACAAATAGGGTAATCCTATAGATTATTGTCCAAACAGGCACCTGAGAGTGAAGAGGACACTACTAATAATTACTTGACAATTGGTATTGTCCTCTGTAAACCAGACAGTATACCCACCCTGCCATGTATTACCTAGCTCTGTCTGCTGAGAAGGCCTAGAAGCAATGGCATTCCAATAGCAACAAACCAAACACACCTAGAGCCCAGATCTTGGTTTCTAAACACCATGCTCCAATAAAAGGAATTAGGGTTCACTGGTGAAATGGCTGATTCTAGGCGCAGGTCAGGGAAAACACAAGATGAGCCCAGAGCATCTTGTAGCATCATAAAGAAGGGGCTCAAAAAACAAAAGGGTGAGCTATAGCAAAGGGACACAAAAACCAACCTCAAGGAGGGCCCATTGGGCAAAGCTGGAACAACAGGAACAACAAGGTAAATAATTTTTAGTATTGGATTATAACCTAAAGAATAAAATAAATGCACATCCATAACATATAAAGAATTGAATAAATGTGGAAAACAGACAAATCTTTCTCTTTTTTTTTTTTTTTTTTTGAGGCAGAGTCTCGCCCCTGTCATCCAGGCTGGAATGCAGGGGTACAATCTCGGCTCACTGCAACCTCAGCCTCCCGGGTTCAAGTGATTCCTGCCTCAGCCTCCCAAGTAGCTGGGACTACAGGCGAGCACTACCGCATCTAGCTATTTTTTTTTGTATTTTTAGTAGAGACAGGGTCTCACCATATTGGCCTGGCTGGTCTTGAACTCCTGAACTCCAGTGACGCGCCTGCCTCGGCCTCCCAAAGTGCTTGGATTATAGGCGTGAGCCACCACGCCTGGCTGGACAAACTTTCTTACAAAAAAATGGTATATATATATAGATAGACAGATACTCTGCTCTACACTACCCCTCTACCTTGGAGTGTAATCCCGGCTACCTTGATAGCCAGGTGGGGACAATCTAATCATGAGTCCCTAAAATGAGAAAACCTTTTTTAGCTGCTGTCAGAGGGAGGTGTGACTAAGGAAGAAGAGTCAAAGAGTTACATGTTGTTGGTTTTGAAGATAAATGGGGCTGTAAGCTAAGTAATGTGGGTGGCCTCTAGCAGCTGAAAAAGGCAAAGAAACAAATTTTCCAGAAAGGAACAAGGCTGCCAAAAGAATTGCATCCTTGCTGACACCTTGATTTTAGCCTGTGAGAGACCCATGTTGAACTTTTCACTTACAGAACTGTAAGATAATACATTTGTGTTGTTTTAAGCCACTACGTTTGTGGTAATTTGTTACAACAGCAACAGGAAAATAATACAAGCATGTACTATGTATAAGGACACAGTCAACAACTTACTATGCAAAGATGGTACCATTATAACCGCTCATGCAAGACTCCACAATGCTTTTAGCCACAGTTGAGAATACAGACTCCTACAAACGTAACCAAACATATTAACATATCATAAAAATGAAAACATTTTTCCTAAATTACATTATACAATGTAACAGCAAAAATTGCTTAGTAATAACATGGAATCCACTACAGAAAAAAGGCTAAACTATCTAAGATGATTAAACTTTAAACATAATTACATCTATTAATCTCCTATACAAATATAGTTAAAGCACACAACTAAACTTTATACAGAATTTTGTAGAGCATATTGCATGTAGATATTGTACTGGTACTAGCATAAATAAATGGCTGTACATCTTCTTCAGTGATTTTTCTCATAAGTTTGCACTGAACAGTCAATACCTCCATTTTATTTTCATTTTTACCTATAAGGAGATGCAGTCTTATTAAGAATGCAAGAACTCCCAAACCTACACTGTTTATTTTTATTTATTTATTTTTGAGATGGAGTCTCGCTCTGTTGCCTTTAGTGCAATGGCGCGATCTCGGCTCACTGAAACTTCTGCCTCCCAGGTTCAAGCAATTCTCCTGCCTCAGCCTCCTGTGTAGCTGGGACTACAGGTGCGCACCACCATGCCTGGCTAATTTTTTATTTTTAGTAGAAATGGGGTTTCACCATGTTGGTCAGGCTAGTCTCAAACTCCTGACCTCGTGATCCGCCCACCTCCACCTCCCAAAGGGCTGGGATTACAGGCCACAGCACCCAGCCCTCGTTTTACTTATCCATTGGCCAGTGATGCTCCACATAAAAAAAAGATCCAAAGACCTAAATGTCGGCCCAAAAACATCCATATGTATAAGGGAATACTGAAGATCTGTGATGGGCTGCGTGAAGTGGCTCACACCTGTAATCCTAGCACTTAGGGAGGCCAAGATGGGAGGACTGCTTGAGGCCAGGAGTTCGAGACCAGCCTAGGGAACATAGTAAGACTCCATCTCTACAAAAAATTTAAAATTTAGCTTGGCATAACTGAGATTTATCCTGGAATGAAAAAAAATGAGCCAAGTATAGTGGCACATGCCTGTAATCACAGCTACTTGGGAGGCTAAGCAGGAGGATCACTTGTGCACTCCAGCCTTGGCAACAAAGCAAGACCCCATCTCTTACCAAAAAAAAAAAAATCTGTGATGTTCAGTATAGTAGCCATTAATTATATGTAGCTATTTAGATTTAAATTAATTAAACAAAACTTAAAAGTCGGTTCTTCATACACACTAGCCATATTAAAAGTGCTCAGGAGCCACATGTGACTAGTGCATCTGAGGCACTGAATTTTAAATTTGATTTAATTTTAATTAATTTAAACTTATACAGTCACATTTGGCTAGAGACTATTGTAACAGACAGCACAGATACAGAACATTTCCATCACTGCAGAAAGTTCCATTGGATAGCACTAACTAGGTCTTAATTAAGTTGGCCTTAATTAGAAAAGCAGTTGTTGACATCATGGTAATCCTAAATCCTTAGATTAGGTAGTTTAACGGTACTTCTCAGTCATCCACTGGCTCCAAAAAGTGCATCTTCACTAACCTCCAGTGCCTCAGATGCACGAGCCACACTTTTAATATGACTAGTGTATATGAGGAACCGACTTTCAAGTTTTATTTCATTAATTTAAATCTAAATAGCCACATATAACTAATGGCTACTACAATGAACATCACAGATCTCTTTTTTTTTAAGAGATAGAGTCTTGCTCTGTTGCCGAGGCTGGAGTGCAGTGGCACCATCATAGCTCACTGCAGCCTCAAACTCCTGGGCTCAAGTGATCCTCCTGCCTTAGCCGTCCAAGTAGCTGGGATAACAGGCATGTGCCACTATGCCCATAATTTCCTATCACTTAGTGGGAGAAAAAAAAAAGGGAGGCTTTTGTCATCTGCTACAAAGTTCGATGAAAAAAGGAGAATACTATTTAATAAAATTAGATTTAAAATATTTATGGAATGTTTCGGTCTCCTTATTTGAGATGGATGAAATTAAAAAGAGACCAGCCCAGAAAAGAAATTCTTTTTTTTTTTTTGAGACAGAGTCTTGCTCTGTTGCCCAGTCTGGAGTGCAGTGGTGCGATCTCCACTCACGGCAAGCTCCGCCTCCTGAGTTCATGCCATTCTCTTGCCTCAGCCTCTCGAGTAGCTGGGACTACAGGTGCCCACCAACACAACCAGCTAATTTTTTGTATTTTTAGTACAGACGGGGTTTCACTGTGTTAGCCAGGATGATCTCGATCTCCTGACCTCGTGATTTGCCCGTCTCAGCCTCCCAAAGTGCTGGGATTACAGGCGTGAGCCACCGCACCCGGCCAAGAAATGAAATTCTTAGAACTAATGAAGGCTTATATGTTCCAGGTAAAAAGTAAAGTTTCCAGCAAGGTGGCTCACACCTGTAATCCCAGCACTTTGGGAGGCTGAGGTGGGCAGATCACGAGGTCGAGAGATCAAGACCATCCTGGCCAACATGGTGAAACCCTGTCTCTACTAAAAATACAAAAATTAGCTAGGCATGGTGGTGCGCACCTGTAGTCCTAGCTACTCGGGAGGCTGAGGCAGGAGAATCGCTTGAACCCGGGAGGCGGAGGATGCAGTGAGCCGAGATCATGACACTGCACTCCAGTCTGGTGACAGAGTGAGACTCCTTTTCAAAAAAAAAAAAAGTTAAGTTTCTAATTATCATTACCTGAGTGGTATCCACATCTGCAACATGATCAAACGTGAAGGTCTTGGGCTCAGGGTTGGAGTGCAGCCGGAGACTCATGGAGGAGAGCACAGATAAGCATAAGTTCTGCTCTCCATCAGCTGACCCAGATCTTTCTGCAGGAGGACGAATTCGCACAAAAACTTTGATGGCATCACCTTCATTACTAAAGACAAAAAAAAAAGTAACAATTCATTTTATTGAAGAAGAAAGAAAACTGAAAAAGGATCCAAGTCTCATATTGCCTGTAATGTTTCTATAATGAGTTTCTCCAACAAAGTCCAAGACATATCCCATACAAATTTACCTCTTTTTTTTTTTTTTTTTTGAGATGGAGTTTCATTCTTGTTGTCCAGGCTGGAGTGCAATGGTGCAGTCTTGGCTCACTGCAACCTCCACCTCCTGGGTTCAAGTGATTTACCTGCCTCAGCCTCCCAAGTAGCTGGGATTACAGGGACCTGCCATCACACCCAGCTAATTTTTGTACTTTTAGTAGAGACAGCATTTCACCATATTGGCCAGGCTGGTCTTGAACTCCTGACCTCAGGTTATCTGCCCACCTTGGCCTCCCAAAGTGCTGAGATTACTGGCGTGAACCCCTGTACCCGGCCAAATTTATCTCTTTTTAAAGAGTCTCACATGACCTATACCTTTTACTTATTTACTTCACAATAGGCACCTTCACAACCCTTTACTTGAACTCAAAGGGAGTATGCGTTCATTTCATGGAGTTCCAAGTAGTGCTTGTCTCTCATTTCCCTCTTACTAGCAATAATAAATAAGTCATTCCCAAGGAGAATTATGCTATTGATTCTATCATTTTGCCTGGAAAGTGAGAGGGCAGAGGTAATATGCAATTTTCCCACATTTCCAGCTGGTTGAGGACTAAGTTAAATTTTGAAATAAGTACTCTTTACTATGCTAAATGGTTATTTTAAAAATATTCCATCCCTAGTCCTTTGGGAGCTCATCAAGAATATTTTTCTTCTTACCTTGGTTGGTTAGACTGACCATTTGTCACGCTGCGTAACTCAGCTAGAAAAAAAATAAAAAGTTATTAAAAGTCATTTAAATTGTAATATGGAAATCCTATTCTTCTGTAACATGCTCCTGGGTTGCCTACTACATTCAGCCTCCTCAGATCCCTGACTTTAACAATGCTGTGCTCCACAGCCCAGGCCTTGATCCTATTCTCATTCTATCCCAATCCATTACTGGTTATAACACCTACTCTCATGGTGATAGAGACAGGAGACAGCCAAATGCTGCCCAGGTCATTGTGCACAGGGGGCTTCCCTAAACATGCCCACGGTGAAAAATTCCATCCCTCAACACATGCACAGTAAGGGAAATAAATCAATGTGGAGTGGCTCAGACTAAGGGCCCACATGCACACTGGGAGAATGGGGGGGAACCACTGGGAATTTGTGCCTTATGCAGGGAGAGAAGCCTGGCTTCTTCAGCTGGTGTGTTGTGGCCTGGTATTCAATCTGTGAGGTGGGAGCCTGTTGGCAGGACCACCTTTTTTCATTGAGAGCTTTCTTTTAATAAATTCTGCTCTTCTCACCTTTCAGTGTATCCATGTACCTAATTTTTCCTGGTCATGTGACAAGAACCTGGATTTTAGCTGAGCTAAGGAGAAAAAATCCTGCATCATTTTGGTGGCCCGTATAAGAACATGAGTAAAGGTGAGTAAAATGTGAACCAAAAAATATTTTTCCCTCTCGTTTCTGAGCCTTCTTGTCCTCAGACTTTTTCTGAGGGTAGAGGAAACTATGCCCCCTTCTACCCCCCATCACTCTCAGGGGTTGGGAATGTTGGCCTCATTCCAACCCAGCCTTTCTGTGGCATTTTCCTTCTTTTTTTGAGACTGTAATAGCACCTATCTTTTCTTTTACAATATTGGGGGTGTTCCACCCCCAACCCAGTGGCTGCAGGCTCATGTGTAGGATGGACAGGCAAGTGGGGCGAGCGGCAGTTCCTTGCATCCCTCCCCTCCCGGGTTGGGCTGGGATGCATGGCCCAAGGGCCCCACTTGGCTGGCTGGCTAGGGTTCCCGTCACATGCCCACAGAGTCTTCCCCTCCCCTAGCCAAGGGGCCCAGCTAGGTCTAAGCCCCAGGGAAGAAACAGCAATTAAAGATTTCTCTCCCTGTTGCAGAAACTCATTTGCATAAGAATAAGAGGTTTCTTCCTTCAGACATCTTTCAAGCCCTGCATTTAAGATTTTTTTTTTTTCCACCAGGGATTAACTTTTATGTGAGAGACTTTTTTTTTTTTTCTAAAGATGTTTTACTAGGCCAAGACCCCAACTATCACTGTTTATATTCTCTGTAAGGTTTCAATTATGAAAAAGGATTTGTGAGGTTAGTCTTAAGCTGTAACCAAGCTGGTGTGCTTTCCATGTCTTTCTGTATGGCTTTGTCAGAAAGAGGGGTACCTTAGGATGGGATGCTGGCCTAGGACTCCATAGGTCCACTGTTCAAACCAGCCTGGCAAACCGGTCAATGGCAAACTTTGCTGCAGGCCTCCATCTTGTTTTATGTCCTTGGAAGCATGGCCTGTAACCACGTGCCCAGTGCTTTGTTTTAGCCTCTGCCATTTTACAATGGTGGCCTGGATTCAATCCTGGCTTAAGGAATGAGTCCTTTCTGGTTTGATATCTGTGTGACCTTAGCCATTTGTTGATTCTCTTCCCCTCCATGAACCACCTTGAATTTTCCTTTCTCTGAGCACCTGGGAGGTTACCTTTGGTAAAGTTTGGAAGTCAGAAATACTGGCCACTTTGCATGGCTAATGTCGGGTAATAAGGGACTTAAAAGGATTTTCTTAAAAAGCACTCAGTTTAATTGAAAGTGGATATCCAAGTTATAAGTATATTTAAAAGACCTTTATGTTTTCCCCTTCTTAGATCTTATTTTGCTGGGAAAAGGTTTTTTTCTCAGTCAATTGAATTCTTTTTCTCCATTTTATCTTGCCACTCTTAATGCATGCATGAGGGGCCCTAAGATAATTTCTGATGGCCTGAGACTCCTTGGGAAAAACAGAAAAGGCTCCATGGATTCCATTTTGGGAGAGACCTTTGTTTTCCTAATGGAGCCCCAGGAATTAGAGGTGGATGGATCCCTCTCAAAATCTGTTTTTGTCTTCTAGCTATACCTGTTTACTAGGCCCTAGAAACTACATGCTTTCCTAGCCCTGCTCTTAAAGGGCCCCACTCAGAGGCTAATTGTCCAGTTATGAAATTGGTGAACAGAAAATCTTACAGCTACTGGATCTTCTTCTGCCTGTGTAGTTATATATGTGTTGTGTGTGTGATCTCTATAAACAAGAGTTCTAATTAATTGGCCTAAAGGAAAATAAGCACTTAGATCAAATTTTTTTAAAGGAAAGAAGAGCTGTGGTACCATTTAGTTCACAAGACTTTAATCTTTGAGAAATAAAAACAGCCTTAAAAATTATTGGTAAAATGCAGATGTCATCAAAATATATATTTTTACCTAGGGTTAAAGGACTGTTTTGAATTAGATAAGATAAAGCTAAATGTTTAAACAAGTAGTGGAAGGATTGTAAAAATTGATCTTGCAAAAAAAATTCCTTGTGTGAACATACTGATTAAATTCAAAAAGGTATTATATGGCTTTTCCGTAAATTGAGCATTGAAATAAAAGCATAACAAGGTTCTCTCAAGGCACCAATCTGCTCTTTAGCTAAATCTGTAAAGGGTTATAAAAGGTTTTTGCTTTTTAGAATTTCTGAGTGATCATTTTTGGCAAAATAAATAACTTATGGTAATCTGGAATTCTATTTCATAAAATCGAATGTTTTAAACCTCTAACATATTCAACAGGCTTCCCAAAATCAAACTTCAGTTTCAAAATTGTCTTTTCTGACACCTGGCTTTTGGATGCTACAGAGGGCCCCTGGCACATCCAGAAGAGAGGTAAACAGGATTACCTGAAATGTTTAGGTACACGGGATTGCCAAAATAATGTTTAATCTTCTTCAGGTTATATTTTAGGGAATAATATTAATATATGTTCCAAAATTGTATAGGATTCCTAAAATTCTAGTGTCTGGCCATCAAAATGGAATCTGTGGTGCCTTTTCTGTTTTTTCCAAGGAGTCCCAGGCCATCAGAAATTATCTTAGGGCCCCATCATGAGTATATGCTATCAATCACAATTAAAGTTGTTAAGTTATTATAAACCACAGAGATAACCAAATTTATTTGTTAATTCTGTTCTGACTGTAAATACCCTGGACATTTTGTTATTCACAGACAATTGTTGTCTTGTTTTCATCCTCTTCAAAAGATGGTTTATAATCAGCCATAGAACTTTCATAGGTGCTCTCAAATGCAGGTTTCTGATAACTTTGGAGATTGTGACATTAGAATAAAGAAAAAACAAACAGGACTCATGAAGAGCTGAAATGTTCATGAATATCAAGCAAAACAAGAGTTAAATGGATGGACTTAATGAATACAAAACTGAAGTAATCTTTTTGACTTTTGCTTAGACCATTGCCAATCCTTGTTTTGACTTTCAGAGTGAAGGAAACATATTTTGAACTATTTACAGCCTTTAATAATTGAATAAGGTATACTCCTGTGAACAAAATTTGGAGCATGTTTGTCTCTCTCTCTCTGCCTGGCTTCTCCAGAATTTGGAAACTAGTTGTGAGTATTCTTAACTTATGACAATATAGTTGTTTGCATCAGTGCAATAAGATTCCATTTTCTTTGCAACAGGACACAACTGAAGACACTAGTTGTTTTACCAAGGCCTTTGACTGGAAGGGTATGCTTCCCTTTAAGGAGTCAAGCTTGACTTGCAGAACTGATAAAAGCTCCTTGGGAAAACTGGCCTCATACCTTGCCTACACAGTCCCTGTACAGGGTTCCTAATCTGCGGTGAGTAAAAAGTGTCACTTTTTAACAGGCCCAGGAACCCTATGCTCTTGGGACCTCAAGAAGAGAGTTTACCCAACTCACAGGTATTTGAGGGTAAAAACCCACAGCTGGGCTTGGCTTTAGAAAGTCCTATCTGAGATTCCTTGTGGAATAGAGTTCCATCAAAGCCAATCTAAAAGTCCTCTGTAAAAATAATTATTCTTCTGCACTTCATGCAAATAATCAAGCCAAGTATAAGACTAAAGTCTATCTTGCAAACAACTCAGTCCTATCATGGTTTGTTTTTAAGAAAACTGACGACTGCAAAGAGATAAATTATGTTTAAAAACTTATCATCATTAAATTTTAGACCCACTAGTTGTTTTCAAGTTTTTTGCCTAGTTCGTTTAAAAACTAACCCTGCTTATTCCTGTGATCCAACCAGAGATCTCCGACTACAGCCCAAAAGGAACAAAGGGGGATGGGTAATGTAAAACTCTGAATCAATATTCTAGTTCTAAGCAATTATCCTGCAAATCCTGCTAGGTGGTGGGAATAAATAGAGTGCCTGTCATCCAGAGGTTTCCTTTTTGGGAAAGTAAGACCAAGGGAGCTAACCAAAGCCAAGCTCCATGCACCCAAATCTTAGCAAACGTAACTATAGCCACCAGTTATCTGGGTGTGTCACAGGGCATCCTTTTCTTTCCCTTGGAGGAGGACTCCTTTCATAGCTTCACCTTAGCATTTGGCTTATGATAAGGAGTCCATACAACCCCTGAGACACATTTTTGGTCCCAAACTCAATTCCCAACTTCAGGTCAAAGCCCTAAGAAAAAAAACTGGATCTGAGGGATCCAGAGGCAGATGGTAACAGAAGTTAAAAAGCACAGCACAGGTGAGCATGACTAATTCCTGCCGATTAAGCCAAGCCTCCTGTTTCATGGATAAACATCAGGCTAGTATCCACGACATAAATGAGGTCTAGAGAACTTGAAGGCTACTGACAGCAGGGGAGATAGGGCGTACGTGGGTAAGAGTGGATATTTCCACCTCCTAGGACCCCCTGTTAACATGGGGGAAAGCCGCTTTGACATCCATGGGTGGCACCCCGTGCTGGTCACCAGGTCTTGGGGATATAAGGACAGAAGAAATAAAAAGGGGCACCTCACTTTCTCCCTCCCTCACCTACCCTGGGTATTCACTAGGAAGAGAAAGGAACCAGGGACACCTGCTCCCCTCTTTCTTGATGGATTGCCATTCATCTTCAGTCTGTAGCCTTTTTGAAAGCATCCTGAACCCCTGGGACTCCTTTGAAAAAAAATCCTTCCTTTTTCCTTTTCCCCTTGTGTCCTCTCTTCACAGATAGGTAATTGTGTCTCCTTACTACAGCACACTCCCCTTGGATCCATCCTCTAAACCGCGAAAAGTTAATTTCCCAAATCTTAAACTTGAGATTGGCTTAGGATTGGGCTCGGGGGAAGGGAACCCCAAAGACTAACAAGCCAGCAAAAGGGTAAAAGTTTTTTTTAACTTTTAATAATCGGGCTTTTGGCCTCCCTCTCCCTGTGCAAACCAGTAAAAGGCCTCAGGATTTTTGAGCTGTCCTTACCCCATCCTTGTTTTGTTTTGATACATGTTTTCTAATAACTCAGTTTGTCTCTTCTCGCCTTTAGGCCATCAAACTCCAGTTGTGCAACTGGAGCCTCAGATAATGGTCCCTTTTGCCAGGAACCTTTAGATTGGCCTCTTAGGGAGATCTGACTGCCATTTTCCCAACACAGCACCCCCTGTCAGCAGGAAGCAGTTAAGATTGGTCTTTGTCCTTATCTTTATTCTAAGGGCAGTTAGATGTACTTCTTTAGAGTGGGGAATGATAGAGACAGGAGACAGCCAAATGCCTGCCAGGTCACTGAAAAATTCTGTCCCTTAACATATGCGCAGTAAGGAAAATAAATCAATGTGGAGTGGCTCAGACTAAAGGCCCACATGTGCACTGGGAGAATGGAGTGGAGCCACTGGGAATTTGCACCTTATGCAGGGGGAGAAGCCTGGCCTCTTCAGCTGGTGTATGGTGACCTGGTATTCAATCTGTGAGGTGGGAGCTTGTTGGCAGCACACACTTTTTTTCACTGAGAGCTTCCTTTTAATAAATTCCACTCTCCTCATCTTTCGATGTGTCCGCGTGCCTGATTTTTCCTGGTCGTGCAACACGAACCTGGACTTTAGCTGAGCTAAGGAGCAAAAAATCTTGCATCAATGGTTTTTTTTTTCTTTTCTTTTCTCTTTTTTTTTTTTTTTTTTTGAGACGGAGTCTTGCTCTTCTGTCACCAGGCTGGAGAGCAATGCTGCGATCTTGGCTCACTGCAACCTCCACCTCCCAGATTCAAGCAACTCCCCTGCCTCAGCCTCCCAAGTAGCTGGTACTACAGGCGTGCACCACCATGCCTGGCTAATTTTTTGTATTTTAGTAGAGACGGTGTTTCACCATGTTGGCCAGGATGGTCTCGATCTCCTGACATTGTGATCTGCCCGCCTTGGCCTCCCAAAGTGCTGGGATTACAGTAGTGAGCCACCATGCCTGGCCTGCTTTTAAATACTAGGTACAAATTGATGATTCACAAATTTAAACCTTCTTCCTGGACTGCTCTCCTGAGCTCCACACTCTTACAACTTATTACCTATTTGATATCTCTAACTGGATATGCAGTGGGCAATTAATCAAATTTAATGTGTCCAAAATTGAGCTCCTGATCACTCCACCTCTACCCCAAATGTGTTTCTACATCTCTGTTAACTCCATCTTTCCAGTTGCTTAGGCCAAAAACCATATAGTCATCTCTGACCCTGTTCTTTCTCACTCTTCATATCCAATCTCAGTAAAGCTTTGGCTCTAATTTCAAAATATACCCACAATCCAACAACTTCTTGCCAAATCCACTGCCACAGTGTAGAACCAAGCCAGCAACATCTCTTTATTGTGTTATTACAACAGTCTTTCTGCTTCTCTTTCTCCCCTACTCTCATCTTTTCTCAACCTAGCGGGCAGAATAATTCTGTTAAAAAAGAGTTCAGAGACTGACTTCTGGCATGACATTATGAGGAATTCCACTGACCCACTCCCCAGTGAAACTAGTGAAATTTAAAAAAAGAAAGTTGGCCAGGCACAGTGGCTCACACCTGTAATCCCAGCACTTTGGGAGGCCAAAGCGGGCGGATCACGAGGTCAGGAGATTGAGACCATCCTGGCTAACACAGTGAAACCTCATCTCTACTAAAAATACAAAAAATAAGCCGGGCGTGGTGGCAGGCGCCTGTAGACCCAGCTACCCAGGAGGCTGAGGCAGCAGAACGGCATGAACCCAGGAGGCAGAGCTTGCAGTGAGCTGAGATCACAAGACTGCACTCCAGCCTGGGAGACAGAGTGAGACTCCGTCTCAAAAAAAAAAAAAAAAAAAGAAAAGAAAAGAAAATTAAAGCCTCTGGAAATGTTCCCAAAAACAAACAGCAAACCAAGAAACATCTGTTCAAGAACATTCATGAAAATTCATCAAGAAAGGTGATCCTGTGTTATTTGAACCAAGATTGCTCTCTCCCTCCCTTCTCAGCAAGGCAAACACTCCACTGTAGATTGCAGCAGCCAAGAACACAGGGATCTCTCCAGCTCCTAATTGCAAGGGTTTCTTCCACAGAGTAGCAGGATGTCAGTGTATCATTGTGTCTCCAGCTAGCTACCTGATGCTGAGATAAAGTCCCAGACAAGTGTGGCTGAGAGGTGAGGGCTCTCCCTTCTCCCACACAGCCCTCATCTTGCAACTGCATGCTAAGAACACTGGGGCCCTGATCATCCTTGCCCCAACTCATTAGGCAGTGGTTCCGCACAAGGAAAGGAAAGTCTAGAAGACCCGAGGCTGCTACACTCCCCACCTTCCCCACAAAATGCTCAGCAACTACAAAGGGTATCACTCAGAGACAAGACTGCCATTATCCCCATCCCCAACTCAAGTGCCCAGGCTCAGAGATTTTGCCTAGAGGAAGAATCAGCCCATAAACAGATAACTCCTAATCTCTCCCCAAAGGAGCTGAATTCATTTGCAACAGAGCATAGAGAAGTTCAAACCTGGCTAGGTGTGGGGGCTCATGCCTGTAATCCCAGCACTTTGGGAGGCCAAGGCAGGCAGATCATTTGAGGTCAGGAGTTTGAGACCGGCCTGACCAACATGGTGAAACCCCGTCTCTCTACTAAAAATACAAAACAAAAATTAGCTGGGCATGGTGGCACATGCCTGTAATCTCAGCTACTTGGGAGGCTGAGGCAGGAGAATCGCTTGAACTCAGGAGGTGGAGGTTGCAGTGAGCTGAGACCATGCCACTGCGGTACAGCCTAGGTGACAGAGCGAGACTCCGTCTGGGGGAGGGGGGGTGGAGAGATGTTCAAACCTAAGGGCACTCTCAGGAACAGTGTAGGTTTTAGTGAAAGTAATTAGGAAGACATTCAAGATACAAGCTAAATTGCAGGCCTGTTCGCTTGCAGAAGACAATGGGGATATAAAACAACTAGGAGTAGCTACACTGGAGTCACAAGAAATACGAAAGGCAACCTCAGAAACTACTCCTTCAATGGAGCAAGAATTGAAGTAGTTTGTAAGACAGTTTATGCCCCAGGGCATTGTTAAAAAACAATAGAGCAATCAGCTAACAATTACTGGACTTTAACAGCTGTGTGCAGTCATAGAAAGAAAAAGATCCCTACCAAAACCACTGTCATCCCATGATAAAAGTGGGCATATCCAAAGCTGTGCTTTCCTGAGGAGCAATATCAAAGGCTTAACAGTATAGGAGGGAAATAGACTTCACTAAATTGATCCAGCCAGTTGCTAAGCAAATACACAAGCAAACAACAATAACAAGCCCCAGAAGGTAGGCTGCCAGCTCTTCATCTCTGCTGAGATCTCTGTAACTGATCAGATGGAAACTGATTAGATGGATACTGATCTGCACTTATGTGCAACTTTCTGGTAAATCTAAAAGGAACCCAAAGTAAAATATTTACTTAATAAAAAAAGAAGCAACATTAATAAGCAAATAGCGAGATAAAGTGAAATTTAAAACTACACAAATGTAGATAGTTCTGGCATTATTTCTAATTGAGATCTAAGGAATCATCATTGAGAAGTGCTAGGATTTGAACGAAGGCATGCTAAATCCAGATCTCCTACTCTTAACCACCTCAATATGCTACCTCTTGATCAAAGGTTAAAGAGAGTATAAAAGTTTATCATGTGGCTGTCATAAAATTTTGACATTTAAAGGAAGTCTAGACCCGGTGCAGTGGCTCACACCTGTAATCCCAACACTTTGGGAGACCGAGGTGGGTGGATCATTTGAGGTCAGGAGTTTGAGACCAGCCTGGCCAATATGGTGAAACCCTGCCTCTACTAAAAATATAAAAAATAGCCAGGCTTGGTGGCAGTTGCCTATAGTCCCAGCTACTCAGGAGGCTGAGGCAGGAGAATCACTTGAACAGAGATGGAGGTTGCAGTGAGCCAAGATCGCACCACTGCACTTCAGCCTGGGTGACAGAGCAAGACTGTCTCAAAAAAGAAAAGAAAAAAATGAAGTCTATAGGCATTCACTGTAAAATTCTTTCAACTTTGAGGTCCTCTATGTGTCCATCTAAAAATACGCTTAAGTCTATTCTCAGTAGCTTTATTCATAACAGCCCTAACTGTAATAAAAATCCAAATGTCAACAGGAGAATAAACAAATCATGGCATACTCACATAATGGAACACTACACAGCAACGAAAAAGAACTGCTGCTACATATAATGATGGACAATGATCACAGACATAATGTTCAGTTGAAGAAACCACAATAAAAAAAGAATACATACTGTACCATTTATATTAAGTTCAAGAATAGAAGCAAAACTAATCAGTGATAATAATAATCAGAGTAATGGTTGGGGATCGGGTAGTTATTGACTAGGAAGGGTCACAGGGAACTTTCTGGAGTACAGGAACAGTTCTATTTCTTGATCTGGATGGTGGTTACATGAGTGTATTTATATGTAAAAATTTGTTGACTAATATTAAGATTTGTGCCCTTAACTGCATGAAGCTATACCTCAACAAAATAGTAAGTCTTTTAAAGAGTCTTCCTGCTTTAAAACAGACCACTGGACGCTTTACTCTGCAGTCTAGATAAATACTCATCAGTCATTTGCCCAAACATGATTGGGTTCAGAAAGGGAATCTTAGGCCAGGTGCAGTGGCTCACGCCTGTAATCCTAGCACTTTGGGAGGCCAAGGCAGGTGGATTGCTTGAGTTCAGGAGTTCAAGACCAGCCTGGGAAACATGGTGAAACCCTGTCTCTACTAAAATACAAAAAATTAGCAAGGCATGGTGGTGCACGCCTGTAGTCCCGGCTACTTGGGAGGCTGAGGCACGAGTACTGCTTGAACCCAGGAGGTGGAGATTGCAGTGAGCCAAGATTGCGCCACTGCACTCCAGCCTGGGTGACAGAGCAACACTGTCTTTAAAAAAAAAAAGGGGAATCGTATATTTCACTTTTTCATTTCTCTTATTTCACAGTCAGCAACTCATGGTGTCAACGATGTCACTAGAGATAGCCTTCATGGGACCGGGTGTGGTGGCTCATGCCTGTAATCCCAACACTTTGGGAGGCCAAGGTGGGCAAATCACGAGGTCAGGAGATCGAGACCATCCTGGCCAACACGGTGAAACCCCGGCTCTACTAAAAATAAAAAAATTAGCTGGGCGTGGTGGCGCGTGCCTGTAATCCCAGCTACTCGGGAGACTCAGGCAGGAGAATCTCTTGAACCCGGGAGGTGGAGGTTGCAGTGAGCCAATATCGCACCACTGCACTCCAGCCCAGCGACACAGCAAGACTCTGTCTCAAAAAAAAAAAAAAAAAAAAAAAAGAGAGATAGCCTTCGGGGCACAAAGTAAAAGTTGCAAAGACCACTGCATGGGCTCTCTTCTCCCATGTGTTCCCACTTCATGCTCCAGGCCTCTGGGCTGCTGGGAATGCAAGAAGCACTTTACCTGGGAAGTCATCAACCTCAATTTTGCCAACAAACTTAAAGGAGTGGAAAAGTTCCCCATGGCATCACCACCATCATAAAGGAGAGTGCTCCCACCACTTTAGAAAGGTTCTCAAATTTGGTTTTCAGACAAGAGCCCTTAGTCACACACATATATCTCATTAAATAAGCAGATGTTTTACTTATTTAACAGACATCAATTTTTTTTGCTTGAGTCCAGATTTAGTGACTGATCCATAAAGTGGAAACAAAGAACAAACAGTATGATTGTTCAGAAAGCAGGATGAACATTTCTCTCCAATAAGGTACCATTTTGTGAGCTCATAGTCCTTGAATACTGAAAATGATGAAAGGAAAAGGAATATTTTAGATGCAAAAAGGTAGCATAAAAAGGTGTTCCGATAAAGGTGTGATCGACCTAAAAGGTTAATGAAAAAACAAACCCATCAAAAACAACTACAATTGACAGAAAGCTAGAAACATTAACGCCGTTGGAAAGCTCAAATGACAGAAGTTCACAAATTCTTAATCATCTAATCCAGGCCTCTCCTCATTACCATTCAGACCACTCACAAAGATCCCATTATATCAGCTCATAATCAGGTTTACAAAAACAAGACTCCTTAAGAGATGTGGCAGTGTGCGAAGTGGCGCACTTACACAGGCACAGCAAATGACTCCGTTAGTGAAAACTGTAGGGTTTATCATAAGCAAAAATGACAGTGCTCTCCTCCGTGAAAAAGAGAAAGAAATCGGACGGGTCTCCTTTAAGTGAAAATAGAGACTGTGAGAACATAAAGACATTGCTGACATCTGTGTTTTAACATTCTATTTATTTAAGGAAAGAGGAGAAAAAATGTTTGGAATATAAATAAACCCTTCCCTATAGGAAGGTCAGAAATGTAGAAATACGCAGAAGCTGGTGGGAGCAAAAGCCCATCCTGAGACAAGGATATCTAGAGAGGTAGCCCTGGTCGGGATGTGGGAAGAGGCCTGCGAAGAAACAGCAAAACCAAGCGAAAGAAAGCGAAGAACGGCAGGTCCACTGCTCATCCCGAGCGCCTAGAACTGCGCCGGACTCCTGGCATGATTTTTGAGCACAGGACACGGAAGGAAGGGATGAGCTTTTCGGCTAGCGTATTGTCTTTGAGCGACAGAGCGGGATTCCCAAACGCCCCCGCCGGTCAATCAGCTCCTGCAGTTCATGCCCAGCAAGAACCTTGCGGGCGGTCCGAGGCTACCATCCTTTCACAGCTGTATTTGGGGGCAAAAATAGGGTAACGAAGCCGGAGGTCCAGACTTACTTTTGCAGCCGGGTGCCATAGCGCCCTCACCCCTCGATCCCGACAACAATGCAGCCGGTGCCTCCACCTCCCGACTGCGCCGCGAGCGACTGAATTCCGCCCGCTCAAGATGGCCGCGAATTTGAATTTGGCGCTTGGATCCGACGTTGACGCCCGCATGGAGGCCGCCATGTTGCCCGGCCTACGCATCGGGGGCGTGGCCCAGTGACGTCACAGCTAAGCGCCTCTGTATCGTCGAGAATCGGTCGCGGAACCTGTCTTTACCCAGAGCGACCATGAGCAAGCGGAACCAAATATCGTACGTGCGGCCAGCCGAGCCGGCGTTTCTGGCCCGCTTCAAGGAACGGGTAGGCTACAGGGAGGGACCCACCGTAGAGACTAAGGTAAGCCCTCGCCAGTCGTGTTACTTCGGAAGCGCGGCCAGCCCTCCACTTTGAACTTTTGCCTCTACTTGGAGGGTGGGTGCTGTCGGGTCCCTCTTTTCACCCGCGCTCGAACCCAATTCCGGTGGAACATGGACCCCCAGGCTTGTTCTTTTCAAGCGACTACAGCCTCCTACGCCCAGGAAGCTCTGTAGTTTTCAGAGCGCTGCTGTGTTCCTGAAAATGACCTGACGTGTAAACCGCCTGGTCCTTGGTAGATGGTAAAGAAAGATCACTTTCTTGTCTCTTCTTTCTCACGTGTTTACCTCAAAAGCTGTGAGTTCGCAGGGTGAGTTAGAGTTACAGCGTCGTCCCGTATTCCAGATAAGGACACAGGCCACTCGATCAAATGACCCCCGCCCCAACCATGTCCTAGGACTCGAGTCTGGAACGTCTTCGGAGGAATGTCCTGAATCTGTTTCTATGCTTTGTTAATTAAAAATAAATAAAAATTGTATAGGGAAGGTCGGGCACAGTGGCTAACGCCTGTAATCCCAGCACTTTGGGAGGCCTAGGTAGGCGGATCACCTGAGGTCAGGAGTTCGAGACCAGCAGAGCCAATAGCCAATATGGTGAAACCCCGTCTCTGCTGAAAATACAAAAATTAGCCGGGCATGGTGGCACATGCCTGTAGTCCCAGCTACTCCGGAGGCTGAGACAGAATCGCTGGAACCCGGGAGGTGGACGTTGCAGTGAGTTGAGATGGTGCAGCTGCACTCCAGCCTGGGCAACAGAGCGAGACTCCCTCTCAAAAAAAAAAAAAAAAAAGAAAGAAAAGCCAGGCCTGGTGGCTCACTACTGTAATCCCAGCGCTTTGGGAGGCTGAGGCGGCGGATCAGGAGGTCAGGAGATCGAGACCATCCTGGCTAACACGGTGAAACCCCATCTCTACTAAAAATACAAAAAATTAGCCGGGCGTGGTGGCGGGCGCCTGTAGTCCCAGCTACTCCGGAGGCTGAGGCAGGAGAATGGCGTGAACCCGGGAGGAGGAGCTTGCAGTGAGCCGAGATCGTGCCACTGCATTCCAGCCTGGACGACAGAGCGAGACTCCATCTCAAAAAAAAAAAAAAAAAATAGTAGGCAGAAGCCCTAAATATCCTGGGTCTAAATAGAAGAAGAGGAGCTTCAGGAAAGAGCCACACCTGACTATTGTTGTTTAGGGCTGGAGGGATCAGTATTGAACACATGAATGATAAGAAAGCAAAACAGCTACATTGCTGATAAAGAGAAAGTTTTAGTGGTCTGGATAGAAGAGCAAACCAGCCACAACATTCCCTTTAAACAAAGCCTAATCTAGAGCAAGGCCCTAACTCTTAAATACTGTGAAGTCTGAGACATGTGAGAAAGCTGCAGAAGAAAAGTGTGAAGCTAAGAGAGGTTGGTTCATGAGGTTTAAGGAAAGAAGCCATCTCCATAACATAAAAGTATGAGATGAAGAAGCAAATTATTCAGATCTAGCTAAGATAGTTGATGAAGGTGGCTACACTAAACAGGTTTTCAATGTAGATGAAACAGCCTTCTATTGGAAGAAGATACCATCTAGGACTTTTTTTTTTTTTTGAGACAGGGTCTCACTCTGTCGCCCAGGCTAGAGTGCAGTGGTGCAATCACAGCTCACTGCAGCCTTGACCTCCTGGGCTCGAGTGATCCTCCTGCCTCAGCCTCTCAAGTAGCTGGGACTACAGGAATGCACCACTGCACCTGGCTAATTTTTGTATTTTTTTGTAGAGACAGGATTCCACTGTGTTGCCAAGGCTGGTCTCAAACTCCTGGACTCAAGCAATCCTCCCACTTTCAAAGCCTCTCAAAAACCACTATGCCTGGGCCATTTATGACTTTCATAGCTAGAGAGAAGTCAGTGCCTGGCTTCAGATTTTCAAAGGACAGGCTAACTCTCTCATTAGGAGCTAATGCAGCTGGTGACTTTTAAGTTGAAGCTAATATTTACTGTTCCAAAAATCCTAGGGTCCTTAAGAATTATGCTAAATCTACTTTGCCTGTGCTCTAGAAATGGAAAAACAAAACCTTGATGATAGCACATCTCTTTATAATATGGTTTTCTAAATTATTTTAAGCCCACTGTTGAGACCTACTGCTCAGGAAAAAAAAGATTCTTTCAATATATTATTGCTCATTGACAATACACCTGGTCACCCAAGAACTCTGATGGAGATCTACAAGGAGATTAATGTGGGGTTTTCATGCCTGCTAACACAACATCCATTCTGCAGCCCATGGATCAAGGAGTAATTTCTATTTTCAGTCTTATTATTTAAGAAATAACAGCCAGGCACAGTGGCTCACACTTGTAATCCCAGCACTTTGGGAAGTCAAGGCAGGTGGATTGCTTGAGCCCAGGAGTTCAAGACCAGCTGGGCAACATGGTGAGACCCCATCTCTACAAAAAATACAAAATTTAACCCAGTGTGGGGCATGCACCTGTGGTCCCAACTACTTGGGAGGTTGAGGTGGGAGGATCCCCTGACCCCAGGTAGGTTGAGGCTGCAGTCAGCCATGATCGCACCACTGCACTCGAGCCTGGGTAACAGAGCCAGACTCTGTCTCAAAAAAAAAAAAAAAAAAAAAAAAAGTCAAAACCATTTGTAAGGCTACAGCTGCCATGGATAGTGATTCCTCTGATGCATCTGGATATTGTAAATTGAAAACTTTATGGAAAGGCTTCACCATTCTAGACACGTTAAGAACATCATGATTCATGGGAAGAGGGCAAAATATCAACATTAACAGGAGTTTGGAAGAGGTTGATTCCAACCTTCATGGATGACTTTGAGAGGTTCAGGCCTTCAGTGGAGGAAGTAATTGCAGGTGTGGTAGAACAAGCAAGCGAACTAGAATTAGAAATAGAGCCTGAAAATGTGACTAAGTTGTTGCAGTCTCATAAAAATTGAACAGATGAGTTGCTTCTTATTGATGAGCAAAAAAAGTGGTTTGAGATGGAATTTACTCTAGTGAAGATGCTGTGAACATTGTTGAAATGTCAATAAAGGATTTAGAATAAACTTACTCGGTAAAGCAGCAGCAGGTTTAAGAGGACTGATTGCAATTTTGAAAGGAGTTCAGCTGTGGGTAAAATGCTATGAAACAGCATTGCAGCATCACAAAAGAGAAATCTTTTGTGAAAGGAAGACTCAATGCAGCAAACTTCATCATTGTCTTATTTTTAAAAATTGCCACAGCCACCCCGCCTTTCAGCAACCACCACCCTCATCAGTCAACATCCATCAGCATCAAGGGCAGACCCTTCACTGGCAAAAAGATTAGGACTCACTGAAGGCTCAGATGATTTTTAACATTTTTAGCAATAAAGTATTTTTAAATTAAGGTAGGTACATCTTCCAAACTCCTGTTAATGTTGATATTTTGCTTCCTCCCATGAATCGTGTATGTTCTTAATGGGATCTAGATTCTTTTAGACATAATGATATTGCATACTTAATACTAACTATAGTTAGTGTGTAGTATGAACATAACTTTTATGTGAACTGGGAAACCAGAAAATTTGTGTGACAGTTTATTTTGATACTTTGTTGTGGTGGTCTGGAACCAAATCTGCGGTATCTTCAAGGTATGCCAGTAGAATGAGTATGTGCTAACGCCATGCACTGTCCCAGGCTCTGAAAGGACGAAGAGATGGATCTCCAAAATGCCATGTTATTTAACACTTCCTGCCCTATTTTCACAGGTTACCATCTCTCCAAAACCCTTCAAAGCTCTCCAAACAATTACTCTTTCTCTGTTTTTCTCTTTACCTTATCCATACCTTATCTATAACACTCATTTTATATTGCAACTACTTGCTTTCCTGTTTATCTTCACCACTAGATTGAATTCTTTAAGTTAGTATCTTAATCCTTCCGTATTTTCCCAGCACCTAGCACAGTGCCTGGCACTAAGTAGTGGGTAACAGTTGTATTTGTTGATGACTGTGCTTGTTACCAGGTTAGACTTTGTGGAGAAGGGATATTTAGATAGACTCTTGAGCATGGTTAGGTCAGCAGGTAGAGACGAAGAGAATGGCATGGGTAAAGGTGTAGAGATTTGAGAGCAATGGACTGTATGTAGAAGTGTTAGAGGGGCTAGTGGAGGTGAGGTCATGTGGACTATTTAGTAAGCAACAGGGAACCATTTTTTTCTTAGAGGTAACACAGGGAATGGCTGATCCCCATGACTAAAAATAGGGATGATGACAAAGAGGATAAGGTTTGAGAAAAGGGACATAGATTCAGCGATGAGGAGAAGATGAGACCCAGCTTTACTTTGCTTGAGGTCCTGGTGATGACCCTGTATGCACAGTTGACAGCTTGAAGGTTACAGCCTGGAATGCTATCTTAAGAGAACTTCAGGAATCCTTTCCAAGTAATATCAGTGATTTTCGCTTATTTATGTACTCAAGGGACTTTCCCTTAGAGAAGTACGCCATGTTTCAGTGTGAGAACCACTACATTTTTAATCAGTTTGGCAATATACAGTATTCCCCCATTATGTTCCAAGACCCCCAGTGGATTCCTGAAACCATGGATAATACTGAATTCTATATATACTATGTTTTTTCCCATACATAGATACCTATGATGAAGTTTACTATATAAATTAGGAATATCAGCAGATTAGTAGCTAATAATAGAACAATAACAATATACTCTAGTAAAAGTTGTGTGAATTTGCTTGTTTGCTTTTTGTCTCTAAATATTTTATTGTACTGTACTCACCCTTCTTTCATACTACAGTTGACCACAGGTAACTGAAATTGTGGAACATGAAATTGAGGATAAGGAGGAGACTACTGTAGTCAGGATTTTAGTCATCTATTAACAAAAAGAAATGAGTTTCATGGGAAATCATTCCGTAATTAAGCTAAATCATCCTATTCACTTTTATTTTTTTTGAGGCGGAGTCTTGCTCTGTTGCTTAGGCTGAAATACAGTGACTCGATCTCAGCTCACTGCAACCTCCGCCTTTTGGGTTCAAGCAATTCTCCTGCCTCAGCCTCCCAAGTAGGTGGGATTACAGGTACCCACCACCACACAGAGGTAATTTTTGTATTTTTAGTAGAGATGGGGGGTTTCACCATGTTTGCCAGGCTAGTCTTGAACTGCTGACCTCAAGTGATCTGCCTGCCTAGGCCTCCCAGAGTGCTGGGATTACAGGCGTGAGCCACTGCGCCTGGCTCTATTCACTTTCTTGAGAGTTAATTCAGAAATGTCTCTGAACAGTCATCAGCGGCTGCTGCCACTGTCCTTAGACTATTTCTCTTGTTTTCCAGGCAGTCACATTTAAAAAGAAAAAAAAAGAAGAGAGTCAGAATTAATTATTCTCAATTTAACAAACAAAAGGAATGATTTTATTTCACTTTCCCATATTTTTGGCCAAAAATACTTATTACCTATTTGTGGTCATTTATTGGAGACTTTCAGAGAAAAATTGGCAGAGACTGATGAATAATCAGTGAACTAACATAGATACCATTAAAGAGAATGTACTTGTCCAGTGATAGAGCAGACTTGAGAACTTGAGTTATAGTCAAAATGGCACAAGCAACTTGCCAGGGCTTCATGTAGTTCATCATTTTCCATTCTGTTTGTCATTCATGAGTAGATCAACAAATATTTCTGGAAGTCCCTGCTGTTTTCCAGGCTCTGTGCCTCTCCAGAAGGCACCTGCCCAGTGGAAACCAGCAGAAAAACATTGGTACCACAGTGCAACACATGCTACCTATGAGCTATGCACAGTGTAAGAAACAAGAGAAAGTGAGATTTAGGTAAGCACTTCTAGAGGCTCTAAATCTGGAAGGCAGCTTGAGTAGGAGTTGGTCAGGGGCCGTGGGGCTTAATAAGCAGTAGGAATTTGTTCAGAGACAGGGGAAGCAAAGGAGCGAATATATTTATAAATCTCCAAGTACTCAAACCTTGCCATGCCAGAGTCTAGATGCCATGAGAGAGTGGCACAGGATAAAGCTGTGGTTATGGGCTGAGGCTAATTCTTGCAGGGCTTTGTCACCTTGTTTGGGAGACCAGGAAGTCTCTATGAGAAGTGGAGTAATGAGTGATTGCGTTTGAATAACATATGAAAACACATTTTGGTATGCATACCTTTCAACCCAACAGTTCCACCTCTAGTGAACTGTTAACATTAAAAGTTCTTGCATATAAGTTCCCAAAAGTGAGCAAAAAAAGGTGCATGAGGTTTTTTCATAGTAGAAAAAAATCTGGAAACAAGCAAAATTTGTATTTACAAGATGCTGGTCAAATAAATCATGAGGTGACCATATATGTAATTAAATGCATGGCAGTGATTTTTTAAAAATCAGATAATTTTATATCTTAAAGTACTGTACAAAGATATTTTTTGAGTTAAGTTGTGGGAGTGGGGCTCTTACGGTGTCTGACATTTCAAAAATCTGAATCAACTGGCAAAATATTACCATCTGTTACACATATACAGGGAGTACATGGTTTCTGTTATGTTATTCTCTGTACTTTATGTTTGAGAAATTTCATAAATAGGAAAAAAGCAAGTCACAGTAATATGTACAGGGTTGTTGGTATACAAAAAGTTTTATGTACCTACATAGTTGTATAGACGTGGAAAATAGCTGATAGGATATCCACCAAACTGAAGCTATTAGGAGGGGGAAAAGATGAGCAGAGGTGAGAGAGAATGTTTTACTTGCTGCTTTCTATACTTTGATGGTGTTTATTTCTTGTCTAACTCAGAGAAGAGACAGGCAAAAAGTGCTGATGAGGAGCAAACAACTGACATGGCACAGTGCTGCCCTGAGTAGGCTAGGAATGACAGCAGTACCCAAAGCAGAGGGTCCCTCACACTAGTAACTACAAACTGGGTCTTGCTTGCTGAGATGGAAATGAATCCCATCAGACAGGCACTCCAGGGTGAATGGCAGTTAAACCTGTTCCCTTGTGTGGCAAGCTAAGTCTCTTTGGAGTTACCTTAAAATTCATTGCCCTTATTTACTCAATAAAGATACCCTTCTCATGAATAATTACAGTTTCTCTTAGAGGCAGTGGTTCTGTTTGTCTCAAGATCAGTGATCCACACATTGTATTTGTGTTTTTTCCTAGAGAATTCAGCCTCAGCTCCCAGATGAAGATGGGGATCACAGTGACAAAGAAGATGAACAGCCTCAAGTGGTGGTTTTAAAAAAGGGAGACCTGTCAGTTGAAGAAGTCATGAAAATTAAAGCAGAAATAAAGGCTGCCAAAGCAGGTAGGTCTGAAAGTAATCTGGTTTTTCTAACAATGTAAGGAGCCCGGGGTATGAAATTGTTTATTTTATTTAGTAGTGTGGTGTGTTTCAAGGTGGCAATTCCAGGTTCAAGCCTTAGCTTTGACACTTACCAGATGTGTAACCTTGAGCAAGTTATTACACCTCAGCCTCAATTTCCTCATCAGTAAAATGGAAATAATTGTACCTATTGGGTTGTTACCAGGATTAAGTGTGAATTTAAGTAAAAGCATCCTATTTTTTTTTTAAATAAATGGTTAGACTTATAAACCAGTCGAAAAAGGTGTATTTCATTACTGCCTGAAGTTTGGTATGCTATGTAGTATATTTTTCATTATTTCTGAACATTTACTACATTGCTTTAGGGGAAAACGCTGTAGTTTCAAACAATCACTTTTCAAAATACTTAAAAATACAACCTGATTGTAATTGGGAACTAATAATACTATAGAATACTTTAGCATGTGAGTTTTTATTAAGTAACTGCATGTCTTGAGGGCAATATAGCTAGAAACAATGGAGAAGACCAGACTGAATCAGATTCAGGCATATCCTTAAATACAATATGAGATTTTCTTGTTATTTGCTTCTAAGGTAAAGGCAAAATAATGAGGAGAAGAAAGTTCTTAAAAATTCTGTTTTTGCTCAGATGAAGAACCAGCTCCAGCTGATGGAAGAATCATATATCGAAAACCAGTCAAGCATCCCTCAGATGAAAAATATTCAGGTTTAACAGCAAGCTCAAAAAAGAAGAAGCCAAATGAAGATGAAATAAATCATGACTCGGTCAAAAAGAACTCACAAAAACAAATTAAAAATAGTAGCCTCCTTTCTTTTGACAATGAAGATGAAAATGAGTAAGTGAAAATATTTTGAATTTAGTCTACTTTGAAAGTATATGGAGTGTTTTTTAAAATAACATTTTTTCCTATTATAAAGATACTACAAGTTCTTTATAGAAAGTTTAGGAAATAGAGAAAAAAATTTAATAAAGTACATCTATTCATCAATACCCCTCTGACTTAAAATGCCAACTCTATAGAAATTAGCTAGTATTAACATTTTGTTATTTCCCTTGTGTGGTTGTGTATATATGTAAATTATATTTTTAAGCAAAATACATTTTTTTTGTGTGTAAACAAAATTTTATAAATACACTTGTATTGCAAATGTTCTTTGTCCTGCTTCTCACTTGACATTGCATTATGAGTATTCTTCCAGGTCGGTAAATTTCAAAAACCTGACATTAATAGCTACAGATAATTTCATAAACATCTCATTGTATCTTTTTCATTAGCAATAGCTCCACTTTGGGTGGGGGAGATGATAATGTGCCTTGTTAAAAATACCTCCCCAACTCCTGCTAAGGGTCGCCATGAGACTCAGCTCTGGCAAGTTAAGAAATACAGGTGGAATTCTGCTTGATAAAGCTGCTGGGTTTTTTGATACAAAAGGACAGACTTGGCAAGCATAAGCCTTTGCTCTTATCTTTTCATCCTACTTGGAGTGCAGAGATAAAACCTGAGTACCAGAGCCATTTTTAGGCATAAGGAAGGCAACCATGTGCTTTGGGTCATGTTAGTAAAAAGACTCAGAGATTGGCTCCTTGCTGACATGCCTGGAGGAGCTGCTACACCAGCTTGGATTGCTGACCTCTGACTTCTTGGTAGTGAGAAGAATAAACACTGTGCTTAATTAGGCCTCGGTCAGGTTTCTCTTATATGCAGCCAAATGCAGTCCTAAGTAATACAATAAATAACTGGTCAAACTGTTACTGGTGGAGGGTGTCCAGGTTCTTGGCATTTTGGACAAATAATTGAACAAAACGCACAAAGCAATGAATATCCTCTAGAGGTTTGCCATTGGTTACTTGGTGTACACCCTGTGTAAATGAAGTAGTGGCCCGTGACCTGTCTGATTGGTGCAGAAAGTGACCAATCAGAGGCTGAAGTTACAAAGTTATACTCCTGTGTAAATGAAGACTTGGCCTATGACCAGTCTGATTGGTTGCAAGAGGGGACCAATCAGAGGCACTTTCATTTTTCATCTGCAATGCAGAAAAGGCAAGGGGATTTGCAAAGGGAGTAGCCTCTGATCCTTTTGTTACTTAGGTATGGAGAGGTGGGGTTTTCCTTTTGATTCAGTTCTAGGAAGTCAATGTGAATCAGCCTTAGGTTCCCTGTCTCCAGACCCTATTCTCCTGCCTCATTTTCCCCCTGAGAGACATGATCCTTGTAAATCTTTATGGGAGGCTGAGAGACTAGGGTCTTTCTTCTGTAACTGCTTCATGCTAACTTGGGACACAGTCCCTACCTATTGGAGATCACATAACTCTCACCCTGCTTTGTCTAGGGGAGACAGGGTAGCTTCTTGATGGCCGGTGGTATCTTCACCTGAAACTGGCTAGAAATCTTGTCACATGATCATCTAACTTGGTGGTCTCTAGGCAAAAGGAAATGGATTTGGTTAAAAGATTTAACAAATATGGTCCAAAAACCAAGGCAAATATAATCATTAATAATGGGCTGGCCAAGGGAGGGAGCCATGAAACCCAACTTAGTGCCCTTTAGGTGCCCCAGCTGTTGTCATATTTTAGAGGCCCAGTCAGCTAGTTTTCAGGTGGTGTCCCTTACTAATCCTGATTGGTTGACATCAAAACAGCATTCTTCTTCTAGGAAAAAGACATAAGCCACCTGTTTCAGCAGTTAGGAGATCTAGTCCCCTTCGAATTGCAAAGCGACCACTGCCAAGGAGCCTATCTGATTTTGTAAGGTGACAATACTTTGAGCAATGTTATCCAAGCTTTCCATAAAATCCTTGGACAAGCGTTGGTAATAGATAGGGAAGTTGCAATCCCGCTAACTCCCATTCCTACCCCTGCTGTTATTCCTAGCCCTTGTGTCTGGTGATTGCAGTTGAAGGTATAATGAGGGATTGGTTGTTGGGAGCTATATTAATTTCGGGACATACAATATTTCTGTCTCCAGTCTACCACTTCCACCAAAGACAAATCACAGCAGAACTGACCTAACTTCAAAATAAACTTCAGTCCCGTATACTTGGCCTGATTACCCACACAAAGTGCAACAAGAATCATTGTCCATATAGACTCTCCTAGATTGGCTTTGCTGGAACATTTCACAAGGCCATTTCAGTCAAAGTCCTGAGAAAGTAACTGGTTTCTTCAATTGTGCCCTATTACAAAAGAAAACATGTGGTTATTAACTTTATACAGACAAATGCCATGAATTAAGAATATTCATAAATAGTTTACAAATTCTGGAGAAATTAGAATACTCAATACACTTAAAGTGTATTTGAAGACTATAAATAGCTCAAAATAAAAAGATTATTCAGACTCTGAAAAAACAAAAAGAATTAGCAATATTTCAGACAACAAAAGCCATACAAATTATTTCAGTCTTCCATTAGTTCATTTCAGTCCATGTAATCAACTCCTACTCTATACTTCATATTCATCTTTATGAACACATCAGCCTTTCAATTAGTGCCTTGGAAGTTTTCTGTCTAATCCAATGGCACACTCTCCAAAGTTACCAGAAACCTGCATTCAAGAGTTCTTTTCATGAACTCCAAAGAAATAAGCCTTGGACTGTAGCTGATTCTAAGTCACTTTTTTTTGAGAAGGATCAAAGCAAAACATCAATTATGGATGACAAAAATTTTAAGACAGCCATAAAGACACAGTTGACAAATTTGGTTATTTCTGTGTCTTACAACAATTTAACATAATCATTACAACATATATTAAGACATATCAGAATTTTAGAACTCTCATACAATCCTGGAACACATATTAACAACAAATCTCTATCAGTATAACCCAAAGGAAGCTAAACACCACCTCACACTTGACAATGTTTCCTGTATAATTCAAACATTACAAATAAGCCTAATATGTCACTCTTGAACTTCAGGAAGCCTAATATCCAAAAAGTCAGTTTAAAGTCAAAAGTTTTTGAATTAACTTTTTTCCATTAGTATGGTCATATCTTTCTTACTAATTTGTAGGTTATGTAATTTATCAATTTTTTGTTGTTGTTCTGTTTCCCAACCTCTATGTCAGATAAAGAATCACCCAGGCCAGACACAATGGCTTATGCTTGTAATCCCAACACTTTGGGAAGCCAAGGTGGGAGAATTGCTTGAAGCCAGAAGCCTGAGCCCAGCCTGGGCAACAAAGCAATACCCCTATCTCTACAAAAATAAAAAATAGCCAGGTGTAGTGACACACACCTGTAGTCCCAGCTGCTCAGGAGGCTAAGCAGGAGGATGGCTTGGGCCTAGGAGTTCAAGGCTGCAGTGAGCTATGATTGCACCACTGCACTCCAGCCTGGGCAACAGAGTAAGAACTGTCTCTAAAAAAAAAAATAAATAATAAAAATAAATTTAAAAAAAGAATTACCCATATTCTGTTTGTTTTTGTTTATTCACGTTAACCTTTATTCTATCTGGAATTTATTTGAGTATACTTTTTTCTCAAATAATCAAGTGTCCTAGAACCATGTGTTTCTCATTTATTTGAAAGGCCATCTAGTGAGAGATTTCTCCAAGTGTTGGGGTAGGGAAGGGAGGGAAGCACTGTAAAGTCTCAGCCTTTACAGGTGATTCCTCAAGACCCTGCTTAATTCTAACAATTTTCCTCATTAGTAAAAGTCAGCCCAAACTGGGGGCTTGTTAAGATCCTCACCAGCCACATCCATCTGAAATTATGAATTTCAAAGTATCTTACGAATTTGCTGCCACATTATCTTTTTTAAGTTTGTTTTGTTTTGTTTTTTTGAGACAGTCTCGCTCTGTCGCCCAGGCTGGAGTGCAGTGGGCTCGATCTCGGCTCACTGCAAGCTCCGCCTCCCGGGTTCACGCCATTCTCCTGCCTCAGCCTCCCGAGTATCTGGGACTACAGGCGCCCGCCACCACGCCCGGCTAATTTTTTTGTATTTTTAGTAGAGACGGGGTTTCACTTTGTTAGCCAGGATGGTCTCAATCTCCTGACCTCATGATCCACCTGCCTCGGCCTGCCAAAGTGCTGGGATTACAGGCATGAGCTACCGTGCCTGGGCCTTTTTTTTAAGTTTTAAGTACCTATAAAGAACACTCAAAGGTGATGTATGTAGGTGAGCTAGGAAGACCTGAAATAGGCTCTCTCTAAATTACTCAAATTAATCCTGAAGCCATTCTACAATACTGTCTTTAATGTATACTCACTTGTTATAGAAGCCAGGGTTTTTTCTCCTAATTTGTATCATTGCTATATGTGTTATTGTACCAAACTACACTGTTTTAATTGCTGTAAATTTTAATATGTCTTAGTATTTGGGTGTGGGAATCTTGAAAGCAGGGACTTTGTGTTATTCACCACTGTATTCTCAATATCAGAAGAGTATCTGGCCTACTAAGTGCACAATAAACATAGTTAAAATGAATGAGAGTGTTGTCTGTAATTTTCTTTTTATAGATGAGTAGGTCTCATGTGTAGACCCTGTACCATCAGCATCAGAACCCCTTAGAAACCTAAAAATTAAAATCTTGGTCCTTGCCTGCTGAATCAGAAACTGTGTGTAAGGCCCAGTAATCACTGTAACATGCCAGCCAGGTGGTTCTGATATTCACTCACGTTTGAGAACCACTGATAAAGACTATAGTAGTCCTCCCTTATCCATGGGGAATATATTCCAAGACCTCCAGTGGATGCCTGAAACCACAGGTAATACTAAACTTTATACGTAGTATGTTTTTTCCTATATGTAATACCTATGGTAAAGTTTATAAATTAGGCATAGTAGAGATTAACAACAATAATAATACAATAGAACAATTATAACAATATACTATAATAAAAGTTATGTGAATGTGGTTTCGCTCGCTAACAATAAAATAGAACAATTATAACAATATACTATAATAAAAGTTATGTGAATGTGGTTTCGCTCACTCTCTCAAAATATCTTGTTGTACTGTAACTTGGGTATAAACCACAGAAAGAAAAACCATGGAAGACTACTCTATTAGAACTATAATAAAAAATGAAATGGGCCAGGTGCAGTGGCTCACACCTGTAATCCCAGCACTTTGGGAGGCTGAGGTGGGGCAATCGCTTGAGACCAGGAGTTTGAGACCAGCCTAGCCAACATGTTGAAACTCCATCTCTACTGAAAATACAAAAATCAGCTGGGCACAGTGGCTCTTCCCCATAATTCCAGCTATTCAAGAGGCTGAGGCAAGAGAATCACTTGAACCCAGGAGGCAGGGGTCGCAGTGAGCCAAGATCACACCACTGCACTCCAGCCTGGATGACAGGGCAAGACTGTCTCAAAAAAAAAAAAGATGAAAAATGTAAACAAGGAATATGAAAAACGTTTAAAAGTTCTTCAGTCTTGAAGCACATCATATTGGTGAAGGCTTTACTGCAGGTGATATTTCTAGCAATGTAAACATAAAAGCTATCAGCCAGGAAGCACATCTTGTTACGAAAGACAAAGACCAAGACATGATGGCACCTGAGATGTGCTTAGCATCCTTAGGGAAACTGCTTCCTAAGAACAGTGGGTTCTGTTAACTGCAAGATCTATTTTGCTGAGTGGTGAGTTTGGAGTCAGAGAAGAGAGGCTCAAAGAAGAAAGACGAGGCCTGTTTCCTCATGCTGCTTCTAAGCAATGTTGAACATGTATTTGAAGCTCCAGAGTACAAATAGTAAATTTTGGTGATGTCCACCTGCTAATTCTGCAGGCTTGCAGGAAAAAAAAAAAAAAAAAAATCTGTGGATGTTTGCCAGCCTCCACCAAAATTTCAAAGGATGGCTGCCCAGACAGAGACTTGTTGCAGGGGTGGAGCCGCCCCCAAAGAGAGCGCCCCCAGTAGAGCAACACCGAGCAGAGATGTGGAGCTGGGGCTACTGCAGAAAGTCCCAACCAGGGCAATGCATAGTGGAGCTGTGGAAGCAAGGCCACTACTGAGAGTCCTCACTAGGGCCATGCACAGTGGAACCATGGGAACAGAACCATCACCAAGAGCTGCAGAATCACAGGCAGTATGCAGCATCTGCTGGGGAAAGCTGCAGGCACCGGACTCCATCCTGTAGGAGGAGCCGTGTGGGCTGCACCCAGCAATGCCATAGGGGTGGGCTTGCCTGAGGCTTTGGCGGCCCAATCCCCGCCCCAGTGTGTCCAGGAAGAAGCACATGGAGGCAAAAGGGATTATTCTCCAGCTTTAAGATTTGGCCAGGTGCCGTGTCTCATGCCTGTAATCCCAGCACTTTAGGAGGCCGAGGTAGGAGGATCACTTGAGGTCAGGAGTTAGAGACCAGCCTGCCCAGCATGGTGAAACCCTATCTCTATTAAAAATACAAAAATTAGCTGGGTGTTGCTGGCGCATGCCTGTAGTCACAGCTACTTCGGAGGCTGAGGCAGCAGCAGCAGAATCACTTGAACCCTGGAAGCAGAGGTTGCAGTGAGTTGAGATCGCACTACTGCACTCCAGCCTGGGCAATACAGTGAGACTCCGCCTCAAAAAAAAAAAATAATGTCTACCCTCCTGGGTTTCAGACTTCCTTAGGGCCTGTTACTCCTTTCTTTTTGCCTATTTCTCCCTTTTAGAATGGGAATGTGTCTTTTTCCTGTACCACCAATGTATCTTGAAAGTAAATAACTTGTTTTGATTTTATAGGCTCATAGATGAGACTCTGCACTTTGGACTTTTGAGTTGATGCTGGTTGTTAAGACTTTGGAGTTACAGGGTTGTACGTGAGAAAGACGTGAGTTTGGGGAGCCAGGGATGAAATGCTATGGTTTGAATATTTGTACCCTCCAAAATCATGTTGAAATTTAATCCCCAATGTGGCCTTTAAGAGGCTATTAGGTCATGAGGGCTCTGCCCTCATGAACTGATTAATTCATTCATGCATTAATGGATTAATAGGTTCATGGATTAGTGGGCTCTCATGGGAGTGAGGCTAGTGGCTTCATAAGAAGAGGAAGAGAGACACGAACTAGCATAATCAGTCCCCTCACCATATGATACACTGCATCAGGACTCCAGAGAGTCTCTACCAGCAAGAAGACCCTCACCGATGTGGCCCCTCTACCTTGGACTTCTTAGCATCCAAAACCGTTAAGAAGTAAATCCCTCAGACCAGGTGTGGTGGCTCACACCTGCAATACTAACATTTTGTGGGGCTGAGACAGGAGAATTGCTTGAGCCAGGAGTTTTGAGACCATCCTGGGCAACATGACGAGACCCTATCTCTACAAAAATGAAAGCATTAGCTAGGCACAGTGATGTGTGCCTGTGGTCCCAGCTGCTTGGGAGGCTGAAGTGGAAGGATCACTTGAGTCCAGGAGGTCAAGGCTGTAGTGAGCCATGTTTGCAGCACTGAACTCCAGCCTTGGGCAACAGAGCAAAACCCTGTCTCAAAAATAAATAAATTCCTCTTTTAAAATAAATTACCCAGTTTCAGGTATTCTAAGTAACAAAAAATGGATTAAGACAAGCTTGAACTGCTCATTATAAATTTCTTTTCAACCTTTAACCTAATAGTTGGACATCCAGTTCTTTTTTATAAAACTCCTATGTGATTCTCATGTATAGCTAGGTGTGAGAAACAGAGCCACTAATACCCAAACCACACCTACATTAATTAAATTGGAAACTCTGGTGGTGGAACCAGTAGTTCTGAAAGCTCCCAGTGATTTCAAATTGCAGCCAGGAGTGTGAACCACTGCCCTACAACCTAGGAGACTCTCACTTTTAAGAGGGAAGATGCTCTTTGCTAAGCATGAGGCAGGCAAGCCAAAGGCTAGGCAGGGAGGCAACTTTAGGAAATCCCATGAGAACTGGGCCATGTTAGTGTACAGTATTTCCCTTTTTTTGTGGCCCCCAAACTGGTAAAACCTTATCAAATGTGACAGTCAAGATTTAGCTAGTCTTTGGGAATTAAAGGTAGTACCAATGTCCTAGGTTGGGGTTGGAATTGGATAGGAGAGAGACGAGCTCCCAGTGTTTATAATACTGATGGTGGAAGCATTGCTTAGAGAGTTTCTAAAGATCATTCTCAAAAAGAAACTAGGGTTCCTTGGAGAAATAGTTGATTCTGGGGCTAAAGTGGAGATAGTAAAAGCTGATCCTGGAACATCTTGTACCAAAAAATTAGGAGGTGTTTAAAAAATGATGAACGGCTGGGAGAGGTGGCTTACGCCTACAATCCCAGCAATTTGGGAGGCCAAGGCAAGTGGATCACTTGAGCCCAGGGGGTCAAGACCAGCTTGGGCAACATGGCAAAAACTCATCTCTGCAAAAAGTACAAAAATTAGCAGTATCTAGTGGCGCACACCTGTAGTCCCAGCTACTTGGGAGGCTAAGGTGGGAGGATTGCTTGATCCCAGGAGGTTGAGGCTGCAGTGAGCTGTGATCACAACACTGCACTCCAGTCAGGGAGACAGAATGAAATCCTGTCTCAAAAATATAAAAATGATGAAGGCATGTCAAAAGGATACAGGAGCCAACTAGCGGGAGTTACCAATGGCCAAATCTGGGGCAATTTGAACAAGGAATTAATGATAGTAGATAACAACTCATAAAATTCTTATTGATATGAACAATATATATATTTTTTAACACATGAGAAGGGCTAGGTCTTCCTTATAGTAGAATTTTAATAAAGTTAGGAGGAATTATGGAAATAGAAACAGTATTTGGCAAATTACACAGTAAAAAATTTTAGTGGGCTGAATGATGGTCTCTAAAGACAACGGGTCTTGATCCTGAAACTTGTGAATGGTAACTTATGTGGTAGTTTTTGCAAATATGATTAAATTAACAATCTTGAGATAAGTGGATTATTCTGGATTATATAAGTGGGTCCTAAATGCCATTACACTCACACCTTTCCTTATAAACGACAGATAGAGGGAGATTAGACACAGGAGGAAATGTGAAGATGGAGGCAGAGACTGGAGTGATGTGGCTATGAGCTGAGGAATACTGGCTGCACCAGAAGCTGGAAGAGACAAGCAATGGATTCTCCCCTAAAGCCTTTGGAGAGAACATGGCCCTGCCAACACCTTGATTTGAGCAGAGTAGCTGATTTGAAACTTCTGGCATCCAGAATTCTGAGAGAATAAATTTCTGTTGTTCTAAGCCATCAAGTTTGTGATAATTTTTTATAGCGGCCATAGGAAACTAATACACAAGTGCTGTTGGCAAGACTCATCAAAGGATGCCAAAATTGGTGGCCAAAATTATGCCCAAAACCAGAGTATTTTCACAGTCTCAAAGTATCTCCCCACAAGACACTAATTACAAAAGAAAAACTAGTGACCAGGCGTGATGGCTCATGCCTGTAATCCCAGCACTTTGGGAGGCCGAGGCGGGTGGATCACAAGGTCAGGAGATCGAGACCATCCTGTGAATGGTGAAACCCCATCTGTACTAAAAATACAAAAAATTAGCTGGGTGTGGTGGCGGGCACCTGTAGTCCCAGCTACTTGGGAGGCTGAGGCAGGAGAATGGCGTGAACCTGGGAGGTGGAGCTTGCAGTGATCCGAGACTGCACCACTGCACTCCAGCCTGGGCGACAGAGCAAGACTCTGTCTCAAAAAAAAAGAAAAAAGAAAAGCTAGTAACATTACAGTGGATAAACTAGGCAAATGTCACCTTAACTGCCTGATCAAAGTTAATATTACCAGTAATAAGTCATACTGATGCCAGACTCACACCTGTAATCCCAGCACTTTGGGAGGCCAAGGCAGGTGGATCACCTGAGGTTGGGAGTTTGAGACCAGCCTGACCAACATGGAGAAACCCCGTCTCTACTAAAAATACAAAATTAGCCGGGCATGGTGGCACATGCCTGTAATCCCAGCTACTTGGGAGGCTGAGGCAGGAGAATTGCTTGAACCTGGGAGACAGAGGTTGCGATGAGCCTTTGCATTCCAGCCTGGGCAACAAGAGCAAGAGTCCGTCTCAAAAAAAAAAAAAAAAAGTCATACTGACATCATGACCTACTGATATGCACTGAGAAGGACACCTCACTTCCAAAGGCCACAAAGATCCTGCTAGGGCCTTCCTGATGTCCTTTTCAAGGATAGGGCACAAGGGCAACCGATGTCCAGTACTAAAGAGGCCAGAATCCTAGGGTATGGCAATGGCACATGAATGCCAATACAGACTCCAGGGCTTGTCTGGGGTCGAAAAGGTCAGTGTAAAGGTGTCAAATTATCCTCTCTTCTGAACGAGTCCTTTATTCTGAGATTATATATTTCTTGTTTCTTTGAAGTTAAAATATACTTTATTTTATGAAATAATGATTTTGACAGGTGGTAGTTTATTGTACTTACTTTGCCAAAAGGTTGAAAAATCTATACCAGCCTCCAAAAAATATGTTGAAATTTACTGTCTGGGAATTCCAAACATCAAGTCCAAGTGTTGTCCAATAGAACATTCTGCCCTAGCCACCTATGGCTATTAAGCACTTGAAATGTGGCTAGAGCAACCAAGGAACTGAATTTTTCCTTCTACTTAATTAATTTAAATTTAAATAGCCACAAATGGGTAGTAGCTACTGTGTTAGTGCAGTTTTAGGTATTAGTGGGATTTTTTTTTTTAATTGTTAGGAGTCCTGCAGCCCACAAGGGATTCCCTCCCACTTTGTGAAGGTCAGAGAAGTTCTGATGTTTGACACAAAACAGCACAACATACAGTCATATCTGGCTGGATGGCTCAAGACAACCAGGGCCAGACAGTCACACTGGGAAGGAAGACACATGTCTGAGTTCCCAGGCTCCTGTTTCTGTGGCCCTTTCCCCAGTCCTGGGCCTGCTCTCTCCCCCAGAAAGCAATAAACTCTACTATAGAAACTATCTTTCAACTGACACCTACTCTCACCAACCTATGGCTTCTCCCAGATCATGCATGGAGTCTTTCAGGGAGGAGAAAGAGCAGACAGAAGGCATCTGTCCAGGTTTGAGGTTAGGAATCCTCCCCATTGGCCCCACAGTCATTCTTAGGCTAATGGCAGCTCTATTAGGCATATATGGTCCTAGAAGCTGGGGTAGAAGGGAGCATTTAGTATCATCAATTTGAATGTTGTCTTAGAGAGTGGCAATGGCTAAGACAAGCCTGGTCCCTGGAACTGTGAAGGTACAGCTGACTAGGTTTAGCTACAGGATGAGACCCTGAACTTTATATTTTTAATCATTGTTTCCCCAAATTCTCCCATGCATAGCCATAACTTTTCTCGCTACTCAGTTGATCATAGCCTCCATTTTCTCCAGAGCCTAGATCCTTCTTAACCTGCGGTGTAGGGTCCTAGAATGCAAACCATCTTCCCAGTTGCTCTGAGACTCTCAATCCTTACCAACCTTCTCCATTCTGCACCAATCCAGCTGGACCAGTCCACTTTTCCCCTCACACCCTGTGCAGATGGTGGCTTGGCATCAGTTTTCCCTTTGCCCTTGCTTCTCCCTGAGTCATCAAGTCAACCTGAGTCTCTGGCACAAACGCAGCAGGACCGTCTGCCTCTCAGAGGAGATTCTCTGTAACCCCATGAGCAACGGAAGCTGGACTTGGCAGAATGGAAATGGTGATGGGCAAGGCAACAACAGAGCTATGGCCTGGGCTTTGGGGCTGGTAAAGGATTTAAGGAATCCCAGATGCAGGGGTATAAGCTTGATGTCTTGACTTCTCCCTGTCACCTCATGTATCTAGTTACTGCTGTGCCTCTTTTGCAACTCAACATGTTCCCTGTCTGGCCTTGCAACTTCTACCTTTCTCTTCCCAAATATCATCCTATTTTACTGACCTGGCGAATCATCAGCCAAAGTTCTAGCTTTCTTTAGTAGCCGCTCCCATATAGTGAGAGGGTCTGCAACAAATGACGGACATTTGGATTGGTTCCATTTTCTGGCTATACCAAATAAATTTGCTATGAACATTCACCTGCAAGTCTTTTTCTAAACATGTTCTCATTTCTTTTGGGTAAATGCCTAGGAGTTGAATATTGGATTGTATTGCAGGTATATAATCTTTTGAAAAACTGCCAATCTTTTCCAAAGGAATTGTACCATTCATTTTGCTTTCTGCCATCAGTGTATTAAAATTATTACTCTCCAAGTGGAGGCTCCATCTGTGAATAAGTTGTGAGATTTCAAGTTCCAATACTTACTGTCACAGCCTTTTAAATCTAAAAGAATATATTTAAACTCATTTAATCCTTAGAAAATGTTAATGGTGAGGCATAATATAAATTATTGCACGTGAATTATAATGATATAATTAACATAGGTATCTTTGGTGTTCAGTTTGGTAAGTTTTGACAGTTGTGTCTACCTGTGTGGTCACCACACAAACAAGAAACTATAGAACATTTCAATCATCCCAGAAAGTTCCCATGCTGTGTGTATTGGTAATTTATTTATTTATTGCTGTGTAATACTTCATTATATGAATATAGCATAATTTCTTTTTTTTTTTTGAGATGGAGTCTCACTCTGTTGCCCAGGCTGGAGTACAGTAGCACTATGTCCGCTGACTGCAACCTCCACCTCCCAGGTTCAAGCAATTCTGTCTCAGCCTCCCAAGTAGCTGGGACTACAGGCGCACGCACCACTACACGTGGCTAATATTTGGATTTTTAGTAGAGATGAGGTTTCACCGTATTGGTCAGGCTGGTCTCAAACTCCTGACCTCAGGTGATCCACCCACCTTGGCTTCCCAAAGTGCTGGGATTACACGTGAGCCACCATGCCCGGCCATGCATAATTTCTTTATTCACCTGTTGATAGACATTTGGGTTGTTTCCAGTTTTCACTATTAGAATAGGGCTGCTATATACATTCTTCTGAAAGTTTATTGTGAACATGTTTTTATTACTCTTGGGTAAATAAAGACTAGAACTGCTGGATCATAGGCTAAATGTATGTTTACCATTTTAAGAAACTACCAAATAGTTCTTCAAAATGATTATACCATTTTATTTATTTATTTATTATTTATTTGAGACAGGGTCTTGCTCTGTCACCCAGGCTGGAGTGCAGTGGCGCGATCTCGGCTAACTGCAGCCTCTGCCTCCCAGGTTCAAGCAATTCTCCTGCCTCAGCCTCCCAAGTAGCTGGGAATACAGCTGTGTGCCACCACACCCAGCTAATTTTTGTATTTTTGGTAGAAACGGGGTTTTACCATGTTGGCCAGGCTGGTCTCAAACTCCTGGCCTCAAGTGATCTGCCCGCCTTGGCCTCCCAAAGTGTTGGGATTACAGGCATGAGCCATCATGCCCGGCCAAAATGAGTATACCATTTTAACTCCCATAAATAATGTTTGAGAGTTCCAGTTGCCACACAAATTCACCAATTTAGGGATTTAAGAACGTATGAAATGTATCTTGTTTTAATTTGCATATCTCTGATGACTAAAGATGCCGTATTATCATGCATGGTTCTCCACAGAAACAGAACCCATAGATGGGGGTAGAAAGAGAGAGAATGATACAGATTGATTTTATTTTAAGGAATTGGTTACATGCTTGTGTGGGCTGGTGGCTGGCAAGTCCAAATTCTGCAGGGCAGGCCAGCAGGCTGCAGGCCCAGAGAAGAATTGTTGCAGCTCAAGTCCCAAGGCAGTCTGGAGACAGAGTTCTTTCTTCTTCAGGGGACGTCAGTCTTTTCTCTCTTAAGGCCTTTAACTGATTGGCTAAGGCCCATCCATATTATAGAGGGTAATCTGCTTTACTCAAAGCCTACTGATTTAAATGTTAGTCACATCTAAAAACCAATATCTAGACTGATGTTTGACCAAACATCTGGGCACCATAGCTTACTTAGTCAATTTGATACATAAAATTAACCATCACAGACACTGAGCATCATATTCATGTGTTAATGGCTAGTTGTATATCTTTGTTTAAATGTCTCTTCAAGTCTTTTGCCCATTTTTAATTGGGTTGTTCGTATTTTTATTTTTCCTTAGTAGGAGCTGTTTATAAATCTTGAGTACAAATACTCTGTTAATATATCTGTTATAAATATTTTCCCCGGCCGGGCGCAGTGGCTCATACCTGTAATCCCAGCTCTTTGGGAGGCCGAGGCAGGCGGATCACAAGGTCAGGAGATTGAGACCACGGTGAAACCCCATCTCTACTAAAAATACAAAAAATTAGCCAGGCATGGTGGCAGGCGCTTGTAGTCCCAGCTACTTGGGAGGCTGAGGCAGGATGGTGTCACTGCACTCCAGCCTGGGCGACAGAGCAAGACTTCGTCTCAAAAAAAAAAAAAAAAAAAAAATTTCCCCAGCCTGTGGCTTGTCTGCTAATTTTCTTAAAGGTTTCTCTGACAGAATATTCTTCATTTTCATTAATTTATTGATTGTATGAAATTATTATATTTTTAATTTTATGGCTAATGTTTTCTCCTGTCCAACAAATCTTTGCCTACCTAATGTTTGCAAAAATAATGTTCTAAAATTTCATTTGGAGTTTTATGGTTCTGGGTTTTATGTATACATCTAGGATTATTGTGTATTTCTTTTTTACAGAAGTCCTAGAGTGTTATTAATAGTATCTCATTTCCATTTTACAAATAAAAGGGGGCAATGTTCAGAACTTTACCTACGGCCATACTTCTAGGGCTCAAACTCTAGTCTCATTATAGCACATTTTCTGCATTCTCTAATATATGCCATGAAGCTTTCACTAAGTCCCCATCAAACCCAATGCCCTACAGAATTTTTTTGAGACAGAGTCTGACTGTCACCCAGACTCTAGTGTGGTGGCAAGATCACAGCTCACTACAACACTGAACTCCTGCACCCAAGCGATCCTCCTACCTCAGCCAAACACTGGAATTACAGGTGTGCACCACTGCCGCCAGCCTACACAGATATTTTTATAATACCACCTTTACTACCCTAAAATGAAAATCCTAGGAAATATAAACCACCTACATATACACATTTTAAAAAATCAATAAATCACCTAGCTTAATATGAAAAAGTCTTAAAAACAACATAATTTATAATAAAAACGATATATATTTCAGTATGTACAGGCTTGGGCATGACTGCAATAGAACACATAGGGAGTAAAACGCTTGATCCTATGCAGAATCACTAAGAATGTGACAACTACATTGCAAATGGATTCAAGTGTGTTATGCTGGTTACTCAGATAACAGTTGGAAATTTTTTATTTTTATTTTTCAATTTTTGTAGGCACATAGTAGGTGTAAAATGTATGGAATAAATGAGATATTTGGATACAGGCATAAAATGCATTAAAATCACATCAGGGTAAACAGGTTGTTTGTTTGTTTTTGAGGTCTTGCTTTGTTGCTGAGGCTGGTCTCAAATGCCTGGGCTCAGTTGATCCTCCTTCCTCAGCCTCCTAGCTAACAGGTGGAAATGCTGTCAACAATGTGGGGTGAGTTGGAAATTCAAAAAAAATTTTTTGGTACCAAAGAATTGTTGAGCAATTGTTTATTTGCTTTACTGAGCACACCTCTCATCCATTGTTAGTGGATTAACTAAACATCTGGGAGGTCACAATCTCTATCAAAGCTACGAAGGCACATACTTCCTCTTCTTCTTTTTTTTTTTTGAGACATAGTCTTGGTCTGTCGCCCAGGCTGGAGTGCAGTGGTGCAATCTCAGCTCATTGCAACCTTCATCTCCCAGGTTCAAGCAATTTCTCCTGCCTCAGCCTCCTGAGTAGCTGGGACTACAGGTGCCCTCCACCATGCCGGCTAATTATTTTTATATTTTTAGTAGAGGTGGGGTTTCACTATGTTGACTGGTCTCGAACTCCTGACCTCAAATGATCTACCCCCCTCGGTCTCGGCCTCCCAAAGTGCTGGGATTACAGGCATGAGCCACTGCACCCAACCCGGGAATTATCTTATAAATATCTTGCACATGTGCCTAAAGACAAGGATGCTGCATATGCAGTTTTGCTTACAACAGAAAAATAAAAGCCATTAAATGTCCACCAATAGGGAACTAATAATGGTCTATTAAGACAATGACACATTGGGCAAGGGTGGGGGAAAGATATTTATTTACTGATACAGAACAATCTGTGAGATGGATTAGTCTTTAAAAAATGGACAACTGTGTATATTATGCTACCAATTCTTTAAAAAAAAGAAAAAAGAAAAAAAAAGTAAAGAGAAGGAATTAAGGATTGAGAAAATAAGCCACAGCCTGGGAGGAAAATATTTGCAAAAGACCTATCTGATAAAGGTCTGTTATACAAAAGATACAAGGAACACTTAAAATTCAACAAGAAAATGAGCAATCCAATTAAAAATGGGCAAAACCTCTAACAGATACCTCACCAAAGCTATACAGATGGCAAACATATGAAAAGATGCTAAAATCATATATTATTGGTGAAGCGCAGATTAAAACAATGAATACCACTACATACCTATTAGAATAGTTAAAATCCAACCAGATGTGGTGACTCACACCTGTAATCCCAGCACTTTGGGAGGCTGAGGCAGGCGGATCACTTGAGGTCAGGATTTCGACACCTACCTGGCCAACATGGTGAAAACCCACCCCTACAAAAAATAAAAAAATTAGCTGGGTATGGTGGTGGGTGCTTGTAATCCTGGCTACCTGGAAGGCTGAGGCACGAGAATCGCTTGAACCTGGGAGGTGGAGGTTGCAGTGAGCCAAGATCACACCACCACACTCCAGCCTGGACAATAGAACGAGACTCAGTCTCAAAAAAAAAAAAAAAAAAAGTTAAAATCCAAAACACTAATACCAAAAAACGCTGGCAAGGATGTGGAGCAACGGGAACTCTACTTCATCACTGGTGGGAATGTAAAATGGTACAGCCACTTTGCAGACATTTTGGCAGTTTCTTACAAAGCTAAATATACTCTTACCATACAATCCAGCAATTTCACTCCTTAGTAATTTACTAAAATGAGGTGAAAACACATGTCCACACAAAAACTTCAAGCAAATATTTACAGCAGCTTTATTCATAAATGACAAAACATGGAAGCAACCAAGATGTTCTTCAGTCGATGAATGGGTAAATATAGCACATCCATACAATGGAATATTATTCAGCACTAAAAAAAAATGAGCTGACCAGCCACGAAAAGACATGGGAGAACCTTAAATGCATACTACTAAGTGAAAAAAGCCAACCTGAAAAGACTACATACCGAATGGTTGCAACTATATGACATTCTGGAAAAGGCAAAAGTATGGAGACAGTTAAAAAGATCAGTGGTTTGGGAGGCCAAGGCAGGCGGATTACGAGGTCAGGAGATCAAGACCATCCTGGCTAACATGGTGAAACCCCATCTCTACTAAAAATACAAAAAATTAGCTGGTTGTAGTGGCATGCACCTGTAGTCCCAGCTACTCGGGAGGCTGAGGCAGGAGAATCACCTGACCTGTGAGATGGAGGTTGCAGTAAGCCGAAACTGTGCCACTGTACTCCAGCCTGGGTGACAGAGCAAGACTCCGTCTCCAAAAAAAAAAAAATTCAGTGGTTGCCAAGGGTTACCACGGAGGGAGGGATGAATAGGAAGAACACAGAATTTTTAGAGAAGTGAAACAACTCTTTATGAAATTATAATGATGGATGCATATCATTATACATTGTTAAAATCCATAGAATATACAAAACCAAGAGTGCACCCTAATGTAAACTATGACTTTGGGTGATAATGATGTGTCAAAGTAGGTTGTACCACTCTGGTGGAGGATAGGCAGGCTTTGCATGTCTTGGGGCAGGGGATATATGAGAATTTTCTACCCAATTTCACTGCAAATTCAAACCTGCTCTAATAAACAGTCTTTAACAGAGAGAAAGATGTTTGCTTAACTATACTTAACTTTGTAAGAAAAACAAAAAACGGGTAATATCGGTTGTCTAGGATAGAATGAGGGGACAAGCGGGTGACTGAGTGGAAGACTTTTCACTGTTCAACCTCTTGTATTTTTAGAATTTTAAGCCATAAGCTTGTATTATCAAGTCAAAAAGATGAACAAAATTTTAAAAATGAAAAGATTATACCATCTGAAAATCCTCAGGAAATAATTTTAAGATGGTAAAAATGTTATATACAAAGATATTTCACTGCCAAATTAATATTACTAACAGGAGCTCATACCATGACAGGCACCACCATTAGATTCTCTGATTTATAAGAAAAAATTACCAATGTAAATATCACACAGATGGGGAACAGGTCAAAAAATTATGAACAGACCAATGAAATGTTGGGCAACCATTAAAATAAAGTTTATAGAAAGTCTGTAACATATTGCTAAATTGTTATGTTAAAAAACAGGCGGCTGGGCGCAGTGGCTCACACCTGTAATCCCAGCACTTTGGGAGCCCAAGGCGGGTGGATCACGAGGTCAGGAGATGGAGACCAACCTGGCTAACACGGTGAAACCCCATCTCTACAAAAATACAAAAAAATTAGCCGGGCGTGGTGGCAGGTGCCTGTAGTCCCAGCTACTCGGGAGGCTGAGGCAGGAGAATGGCATGAACCTGGGAGTCCTGGAGCTTGCAGTGAGCCGAGATTGTGCCACTGTACTCCAGCCTGGGTGACACAGTGACACTCTGTCTCAAAAAAAAAAAAAAAAAAAAAGCAGGCTATAGTACTCTATATAGTACTCTAATATAGTACAACTGTAATTACTGTTAAAAGGAAAGAAAAAAGAGCTATGCAGAAAAGAAAGGCTAGAATAAATACACTAAGGTGACTGTTTGCTGAAACCATGCAATTTTAATTTCTTTCATTTCTCTAATTTTATCAATGTATTTCAATAAGCACACATTAAGCTGAAAAAAAAGTAAGTCTTTTTTAAAAATGATTTTCACAGATTTGGCATCTGAAGGTTCAATGGTGGGAAATTACCTGCATATGACTTTGGTATTATATAAATCAGAACTGCAACTCTATAAAGATACAGATTTGAGATTCAATTCTGACATTACCTGCTTGACTTTGAGCAAGTCAAACATCTTCTCTTTTTCCTTGACTCTAGGATGTGAATAGTAACTCCTACCTTTCTTGCAAGGGTGCTTTTAGCATTAGAGGTACTTGTTTACATTAAAGAGCTTAGCATAGCCTAAAGTTCCATCAAAAGTATCCTTTGATTTCTTTGCTTTTTCATGGCTTTTAACGAGCCATAGGCACTTCAACCCATCAGCATCCCCAAGACACTGTTCTCTCCTTCCTTTGACAAGTGGCTAGTTGTTAGTCAGTGGCATCACTTGCTGGAACCTGGGATCTTAACATCTACCCTCATCTTCCCTTAAGAGACCACATTTGGTGCTGTGCTCCTAGAACTCAAAACAAATACAGCCATATCCTCATCTACATGCTTATATTCTCCTCTATATTCCAGTCCTCTCTACTGTCATATGCGTTCTCCTAATCATCTGCTGCCAACCCTAAACACACACAGAACTCCCACAACATGAGGTTTTATTCAGTTAATGTCAGGGAGGCTTTCCGTTTAATGGAAAAGTGAAACTTAGAGCTTAAAGTCAAATTAGATCTAGTAATAGAAAGTATCAAAATTTAAATGAAGATCTTGAGGATATCCAGAAATAAACCCCACAATGTCCACTCAAATCCCAATCAGTACATTTTTCTCTGATTAAATCTGAAATTTCTCAAGGACAAACCAGTCTTAGATTGTACTATCCTATTTAAACCAAGACATTATAGTTTAAATAGACGTCTGTAGATTAATCATAAAATCATAGTCCAATTACAAAATGTTCTTAAGAAATAATACATTATGAGAACCAAACAACAATGCTGATTTACTTGTCAGATTTTGATACTGTAAATAAACTTTTAGAACGGCTAATTAATTAATGGCAGTTAACTGTCACACAGAACTCATTTTATTCTCAGGACAACCCTAGGAAATATCCCCATTTTTCTATTGGGGGGATGGGGAAACTGAGGCTCAGAAGGTATAAGGTTACACCCACTGAGCAGCAGATAAGGCATCAAACTCCAGACTAGGACACATTAGGACACAATATTTCTTGTTCAAAATACAAAATATTCATACTAGCTACAGATTGAGTCTTACATTCCTAGGAATTTAGGAGAAAAAAAGGTGCTTCTATACAAATCTTCCCATACTCATTATATTCCAAATTTTACTCCCCAGCATGAAGCCTCTGATGTCGAAGAAGTGCTGAACTGTGCCTAAAGGATTTCCCACATCCAAAACACTCATAAGGTTTTTCTCCAGTATGAATTCTGTAATGCTCACTAAGGTGTGCTTGTTTGCGGAAAGTTTTTTCACACTCACTACACTTATAAAGTTTCTCTCCAGTGTGAGTCCTTTCATGTTCAACAAGGGAAGAGTTCTGAGTGAAGGCTTTACCACATTCAGTGCATGTGTAGGGCTTCTCTCCTGAATGAATTCTCTGATGCTGCATGAGACATGCACTCTGATTAAAGGCTTTCCCACATTCGTTACACTTAAAAGGTTTATCTCCAGAATGACTTCTCTGATGACGAGTAAGGCATACACTCTGACTGAAGGCTTTGCCACATTCTGCACATTTATACGGTTTCTCTCCAGTATGAATTCGCTGATGTTTAATAAGGGATGGACTCTGACAAAAGGCTTTTCCACACTCATTGCATTTATAGGGTTTCTCTCCAGTATGAATTCTCAGATGCTGAACAAGAATTGCTTTTGTTTGAAAGGCTTTCTCACATTCATTACATTTATAAGGTTTCTCTCCGGTATGAATTCTCAGATGTTGAGTAAGATTTGACTGTTTACGGAAACAACTTCCACATTCACTGCACACATAGGGCTTCTCTCCTCTGTGAATCCTCTGGTGCTGGGTAAGAGATGATCTCTGAGTAAAGAACCTTCCACATTCACTACACTTTGAAGGTTTCTTCTGCATGTTAACTCTCCCATGTTTCATTTTGAGTGATATTTGGCTGGAATTCATGCTGCTTGTAACACCAAATTCATACTTACAAGTTTTTTTTCCTCAAAGGTGATTATCATTAGAGTAATACAGTTCTCCTAGGAAAGGTTACTGTGTGTGTGTGCTCACACACATCACACATGCATTGCTGTCCTCTCATTCATCCCTGCAGGATTCCCCTTCCTCTTCCTTGTTCAGCCTGCATTCTCAACTTCTCCAAAAGTGAACCCCTGATGATCAACCTCTCTGAAGAGATTAAGCAGTGACAGGTATTAGGAATTCTATAAAATTCCATATCACAATTGATTCTGAAACAATCAAATACTAAAAACTAACCCAGGTAATTTGGGATCATCCAGATTTGCATCCACAGTGATAAATAACTGGAAAATATGAAAGGAATAAGTATCCTAGACTTGGGCATATAAGTGTTACAGAAACTTACTGTCCACTTAGTCTCTACTCCTCAAAAAACAGAGGAATAATAATTCTATTTCCTTAGGTCACCTATAATCATGGCAGACTAGTGATAATCAAAGAGTTTCCTTTCTAAAATTTCAAATGTGATCCAGGCTGTAACTTTCGCTAGGCCTATCTCACCAATCCTTCCTCATTCAGTCACCTTTACAGGTGCCTCATTGGATCTCTCTTTCTCTCCAAAACATTCACCATCTATAGTTCTCTCCCTAGGCCCAACTGGAAACCTATAGGTTTGAAAACTAGAGTCCTGCTTACTGAAAGAAAGATATCGCTGTTTTGTTTCAGGAAAATTAGAGAAGTGGTCCTTAAAGAAGAAGATTTAATTGGACAGTAACTTGACTACAGCATCATGGTCCAGGTGCTGGCCCTCACCTTTGTAGCCAAAGAAATCTGAAGTATACTTATCAGATTTACAAGGGGAATGAGAGAGAAAATAAAGTCACTTCATTTATTTACAATGAAAAACTTCTGTGCTCAATATAGAGCTGGTTAACACATTCTCTGGACTTTAGAAAAACAGTATGTGATCCAAATCACTGTCATTAGAGCACTCTTTGGGAAACAAAGAACTGGAGAAAGAACAAAATATTTAATTGATCATAACTAAATGATTATCAAATTTTGAAACCCTGGTGCCCTAAATGAGCCACACAGAATTAAAGAATGAATATTCAGGTGCTGCACATCAGAGCAATCTCTTCCCTAGTTGGTGATGGAGACACTAACACATTCTTCTTCTCTGAGGCCCATTTTTGTCTTAGTTTTCTAATCATGTAAATTACACAATTATATATCCTCACTTTAAAATATTTAGATAATATAGAAGTATATAAGATAGGCCAGGCATGGTGGCTCGCACCTATAATCTCAACACTTTGAGAGGCTGAGGCAGGAGGATCACTTGAGGCCAGGAGTTTAAGAGCAGCCGGGGCAACATAGTGAGATGCTGTCTGTACAAAAAATAAAAAATTAGCTGGGTGTGGTCATGTGCACCTGTAGTCCCAGCTACTCAGTAGGCTGAGGTGGGAAAATCACTTGAGCCCAGGATGTTGAGGCTGGAGTATGCCATGATCATGCCACAGCACTCCAGCCTAGGATACAGAGCAAGACCCCTTCTCTAAAAGAAAATTTTTGTTAACAAAATAAACCTATTCCTTTCCCCAGAGATTATCAAGTTTGAAGTATCTTCCTTCATTCCTTTTTTCTTCTTGTTTTTCTATACACATATAGCTTGATTCTCTTTACATAAATGAAATTGTTCTACAGGTTCTGCTCTGCAATTTGCTTTCATTTCCCACTGAAAAATGTGTCTTAGAGATCACTTCATGTTGGTACATATGGATCTACCGGGGCTGAGAGTCAACTGATACACACTGCTATATCTGTACAAATTGTTCACGACTACCTGCTTAGGCAATGCCTGTACCATACTGTTTGTTAAATATGTTGACTATCTTACCTAAACCTATCTTTATCTGATGTATTAACTTACAGCATGGATATGCCATATACAAAAACAAACTCCAGTTGGTTTAAGCAACCAGATGTAAAACCAAAACTCTAAGCACATTTTTAATTCCTTTACTCTCATTTTTCCAAAATAAAAAGGTTTTTTTCTTATCATACAAAGAATGCATGTTCATTCTATTAAATGGTCAGCTACTCCAAAGAGGAAATCACTTGAAACCCAGCCACAGAAAATAGAGTTAGTATTTTAATGGACTTTCTTCTAGGTATCTCTTGATGTATATAAACATAGATACGTACATAAGTATACATACATTATGCATACATATTAAACTAGACCAAATTCTTCAGGACACAGTCATATTCTCTTCACAGAGTTCCCATAACCTAAGAATACAATTTACCCAGAATTATTTTACTGAGTTTGACAGACACCCAGGCTCCATGTTGCCTTTTGATAGCCAGTGACAATGTCAGTTGCAATAACTTAAGCTCTTGTTCTAAACACGGCCAGAAGCCCATTCCATATTCTCTGAGGAAATACCTAATCACATTTGCAATGGGTTTTCCAATAATTTACTACCCATATTCCTTGATCTAACCACTACACCATTAAGGCATCATACTGAGCAGTTCCATAAGTGGTTTAAAGATGTGCTACCAGATGACTGTAGAGTCTTCAGTTCAGGTACTCTGATAAGAACTTAGTGCACTCTAGGACCTGTCCCATAACCAATTATTCCATAGCCTTTTTCACAGTGGGCCACTCTCACTGATTCGAGTAAAATGGTATCCATTTTTGTGTGGTTCTGCATTTTCTGCTCGGTTCGCATTTAGCGGACATTGGTGGGTCCCACTATAGGTCTGCCATCACTTCTGATGGCAGTCTCACAACCACCACCATCCTGGGCTCTCTAGTTAAGAGTTAACTTACCAAGAGACAGGTTGTTAGGAGCACAAGCAATACTGGCTTTTCTCCTGGGGGCTCTTCTCTTGAGGAAAGGCAGGAATTTGAGGCACTGAGGGAGGAAAAAGAGCCACTCATAAATTGCCAGCCTACTTCCTACACATTCTGGATTCGGGGTAACTCAAGAACATCCCATCTCTAATCAAATGACCATTTTAAGTTCAAATGAAAGAATATTGTTATTATCCTAGAGGAGTATCTCCAATGACAAAAATTACTGAGTGGGCAGACTTCAGAGAGATGTGGCAATGCACAAAGAAAGACGGCAGGTCCTTCCTAGGACTAAGAATCTGGGGGTAAAAATTTCTTTATAGGACATCAGGTTGGAGCCCAATGGCTCCCCTAAGCCTACTGGAAAAGCCATTGATTTCAAAAGTCAAAGGCTGAAGGGCTACAATAGAGGGCAGTACGACCAGTAATGGACTCAGTCAAGAGGTGTGGATTCTAGTCTCAGCTCTGCCACCAATTTGTTCAATGATCTAATGCAGGTCACTCAGTCTCATCCATTTCTTATTTGTTAAATGAAATTGAAAAGCTAGATAATATTTAAAGCTTCTTCTAATATCAACATTCTACGATGCTTTGATTCTATATACAGATGGGAAAAGAGCAAAAACCTCAAATCAAGCCCTTCCAGTCCGTCTTTGATTGAGTCTGTTTATTCATTTGTTTGAAAAGTACTAAATGAGCTAGCAGTGAGGTGAGTGGGTCTTGTAAGAACGGGCTGAATCAACAGCAGGGAAACTTCCTGTCAGTTATCCTCCTACAATTAGCATTGGGGGAATTTCTCGAAAATAACAAGATTGCCTTTGTGTAAGGAGTATCTGCTGTAAGATGTTAAGGACTCTTCATAAGGGAAAGGTTTCAAGAACCCCTCCTAATGCAAAGAACACTGTATTCAAAGGCAAGAACCTGGTTTCCTGTCTAATACATCCCAATCCACTAGCACCTCTTAACTGACACTGAACAAACTTTAATTATTTTCAAACGTCTCTCTTATTTCCTCATTTGGTCAAATAAGCCAACAATTATTTTCAAGCTTGCAGTCAACCTTTAATATTTAGCTCAAATGTGAAACTTCACACCTCTTCCTTGTGGGAAAATTTTGACTTTTCCAAGGCCCTTCCTCGTCTACATTCTCAAAGAATTTTACAAGTTTCTACTGTACGACTTTCTAGTCTGATTACATTCTGTCTTCCACCACCAAACTGACAAGTATGGCATGGGCTCCGGGACTAGGACTTTTGAACAAGTTACCTAACCTTTTTTTGCTCCAGTTTTTTCAACTGTTAAATGGAGACGATACCAATAACTACTTTATAGGGTTGTCGTAATGAATAAGTGGGTTACTACATGGCAACTACTTAGAAGAATGCCAGCTGGTAAGCATTCAATAAATAGTGCCTGCTGTTGAAGTATTGAGTCTACACGTCTTCATACAGTACCTATTTTGTTGTTGTTAGAGAAGAATAAATAATGAAGGGAAGGCACTAATTCTTGCATATACTTATTTCAACCCGCACAACTTTGGGAAACGGCAAGGCAGGAAACAGTATTTACTTCTGGAAATCAGAAAACTAAAATGCCCAGAAGTTCATTGACATGCTCAAGTATGTATAAATCGAACCCAGGTCCTCCGACTCCCAGCCTAGGGCTCTCGAACAGCCTCTCCTTTCTTCATGGCAAGTTTGCCCTAGGCCTCGGGCCTCCGCTCCAAAGACCCTCCAGGAAGGAAGACGACCTGCGTCCCGAGGGAGGCGCTAGAATCGACCCGCGGCAGCCGGTCACAGCAGAAACCGCTCACCATGCGCTTCCCGCGGCGATCCCCTCTCGCACCTTGCAACACTCAGGTCCCTGGTTGCTGCCCTGCGGAAGGAAGGAAGTCCCAGACGCGCCCAGCCGGCGTGACGTCAGCAGTCCGCGCCTCGGCTAATAACGACTACCGTCTCCTCTCTAGGAAGGTGGGAGCGGCTTCCTCTCAGTGGTTCCTCCCGGCACGCAGCTACGGGTTTCGGTGCTGCGCCGGTTAAGCCGGCACCAGAAACAACCTGCGAGCCCACCTGACGTGCGTCTTCCAGGACAGGGAAACGGAATGGAAGTCAGAAGGGTCGACCACAAGGAGCTCTTACTGTGCATCAGTTCATCCTGCAAGTCCGCCACATTTAGCTTCCTATGTTACTGTCCTTTGGGGATTCTTAAGGCTTTTCACAAAACTGGTTTCCACCTTCCTCACACACATCCTCACCTGGAAGAAAACTGACCTCCTCACAGAAACACCTGACACCTTACTGACCCAGGATCTTTGTTCAGGTGGCCAAAAGAAAAAGCTCTGCAGGCCAGGCGCGGTGGCTCACGCCTGTAATCCCAGCACTTTAGGAGGCTGAGGCGGGCGGATCACCTGAGGTCAGGAGTTCAAGACCAGCCTGCCCAACATGGAGAAACCCTGTCTCTACTAAAAATACAAAAATCAGCCGGGTGTGGTGGTGGGCGCCTATAATTCCAGCTACTCCGGAGGCTGAGGCGCAAGAATCACTGGAACCTGGGAGGGGGAGGTTGCAGTGAGCAGAGACCTAGTGACTGCACTCTAGCTTGGGTGACAGAGTGAGACTGTCTCAAAAACAAATAAAACAAAACAAAAAACAGAACAAAACAAACACTGCTTTGGGCTCAAATCCCTGATTCTCAGTGTATGAACTTTGCAACTTTACCTCTGTGCCTGCTTCCTCCCCAGGTATAATAATGGTACCACAGGGTTATTGTGAGGATTAAGTGAGGTTAATACGTGTGAATTACTAAGAACATCTAGTATTTTTTAAATCTTCAGTAAATGTTAGGACTATTATCTGTTTCTTAAATCCCAGCTCCAGTACCTATTGTTCTGCCTTGACTTCACTGACCTTTCAAGGCAAGGTAGCACACCCATCCCTTTCTACAAAACTTCAGATCTTGCTAGCCCTAACTCAGGAAATATTTGCACACATGGGCTCATCTTGACAGGTAAAGTCCAGAGATAAAGGCATGAGTGGAGAGTACCTTATTCACTTCCAAGCATTCCTACTGATCTGCAAGCTCAGGACAATGGGGCTGTGTGCACACCATCATATCCCTCGTGTGCAGCATATAGTAGTGAACACTTGCTGTGTAAATTAATGAGATGCAGCAGAGAAATTATCCATTCCAAGCCAGGCATGGTGGCTCATGCCTGTAATCCCAGCACTTTGGGAGGCCATGGGGGGCGGATCACGAGGTCAGGAGTTTGACACCAGCCTGACCAACATGGCGAAATCTCGTCTCTACTAAAAATACAAAAATTAGCGGGTGTGGTGGTGTGCCCCTGTAATCCCAGCTACTCAGAAGGGTGAGGCAGGAGAATCGCTTGAACCTGGGAGGCGGAGTTGCAGTGAGCCGAGATCATGCCACTGCACTCCAGCCTGGGTTACAGAACCAGACAACATCTTAAAAAAAAAAAAAATCCATTCCAATCTTCAGATTGGCTGTTTTCCCAAAATGGAGTCCCTTTTGGACACAAATCAGGAATGGTGGTGCCACAGACTGAGGCCATCCCTATCTTTGGCTAAAAAGTGACCCTTTGTAAAATTGTCAGTTGACATGCTGTGTAACAACAATGTTAAGTTTCCTTTTCCAGGTGTCACATTCTCAGCACTTCTTTGGAATCAGATAGCAAGTTCTTCCCTCCAGCCCTAACATCTCACAGGCCAGAGAGCCTAGGTCTAATTATTCATTCCCCAAACATTAGGCTTCAAAGAATTGCCAAATCAGCAGGGTGTAGTGTGTGGAGGACATTAAGTCTGGAGGGAGGTACCTGAGGGTACAGCAGGTTACTAGAAACCATAATCTGGAGTTTAATAGCAGTTTGGGCTGAGCCTCTTTCAATGAGGTGGAAAACGGATGGTAGAGATGGACACCAAAAACATTCCAATACACTAAAATAACCTTAGCCCTGATGTGGCCACTGGATAAATGAAACTAATGCCACGTATCGTCAAGATTAGGTTTCTGCCTTATGTAGAAAGTAGAGGCCAAAAGGTATAATCAACTTACTTGTCACCCTCACACTCAGGAAAGTCTGAGATTCTGAGAACAAAAAGCTTCTCAATCTTATACAAGTGAGCTCCTCACCACCTCAGGATAAGGAAAAGATTGGAGCACTAAATGGTCAATTCTAGGCTGGATGCAGTGGCTCAGGCTTGTAAGGGAGACTGAGTTAGGAGGATCATCTGAGGGCAGGAGTTTGAGATGAGCCTGGGTAACATAGCAAGAACCTGTCTGTACCAAAAAATAAAATAAAATAAACTTTTTTTTGAGACGGACTCTCACTCTGTCACCCAGGCTGGAGTGCAGTGGCATGATCTTGGCTCACTGCAACCTCTGTCTCCTGGGTTCAAGCAATTCTCCTGCCTCAGTCTCCTTCGTAGCTGGGATTACAGGCACGCACCACCATGCCTGACTAATTTTCATATTTTTAGTAGAGACGGGGTTTCACCATGTTGGTCAGGCTGGTCTCAAACTCCTGACCTCGTGATCCGCCTGCCTTGGCCTCCCAAAGTGCTGGGATTACAGGCATGAGCCACCACACCCGGCCATAAAATAAACTTTTTAAAAATTAGCCAGGCATAGTAGCTCACGCCTGTAGTCCCAACTACTTGGGAGGCTGAGGTGAGAGAATCACTTGAGCCTGGGATGTCTAGGCTACAGTGAGCTAGGATCACGCTACTGCACTCCAGCCTGGACAACAGACCGAAACCAACTCAGAAACAAAAAAAGAGTCAGTTCCATAAAAAATATAGAGGCATATGGAATAGAGGTATGACCAATACAGGGAAAAGTAAATGAAATCCAAGGACACTGCAGTTTAAACCTCATCTGACACTGGTTGTGTGGTCTTGAGCAACCCCAACCACATCTTCTCTCTTTTGTTCTGAGAATCTGATGTGGCTCCATCCGTGTCCTTCTGAAGTCATGAATTAAATTTCAGTGCACAATAAGCAAGATACTCAAATTCTTTATCATCCCAGTGCCCAAAATCTCAGGAAGTGCTTCCACTTTGGTATTTTGTTTGTTTGTTTGTTTTTTTTAAAGAGAGAGTCTCACTCTCTGACACATAGGCTGGAGTGCAGTGGCATGATGCTAGCTCACTGCAGCTCCCAACACCTGGGCTCAAGCGATCCTTCCACCTCAGGCTCAGCATCCAGAATAGCTAGGACTACAGGCATGCACCACCATACCTGGCCTTTTTTTTTTTTTTTTTTAGAGACAAGGTCTTGCTACATTCCACAGGATGCTCTCGAATTCCTGGCCTGAATCAATCCTCCCATCTCAGATTCCTGAGCAGTTGGGGTTATAGGTGCAAGCCACCATGCCTGGCCTAGTTTGGGATTTGTAAACTGCAAATGCCCTCCTGCTAGGCCAGCATTACTCTTCAGTCCCTGCTATTTCATAGGTATTCCAGTTGACACAGGTATGTCTCTGCAGTTGCATGCATTTTCCTCCTCTTGTTGACCCTGACATCAATATAATTGAAAGCGTTTTGTTAAATTGTGATAGGACTTTTAAATCTAATTAAAAATACTGTTTCTTATGGGATCTTCTGTTTAATACAATCTTAGGGAAAGTTTCAGAACTGTTGCTCCTGGCAGACACTTCATGGACACGCATACTCACCATGCCTCCTTCCTGCTGACAACTGGGGACCTAAGTCACAACCTGCAGACTGGCACAGAGAAATGTCTGACTCTTGAGTTCAACAAATGCTTATTGAGCACCTCCTAAGTACCAGGCACTGTTGATACAAAGGTAAACAAATTTCACATTGTTCCTTCCCTAGCAAAGCTGACAAAGGGAAGGATGTGTGAACAAACCATTATAATGTAACATAATAAAATGATGAAAAATACAAGACAGAATAAAAAATACATGAGGTTAGAGACAACTTTGAGATATTGCTTGAGCACATTCCTAAGTGAAAAATGGGAGTTTTGTAGGCAAGCAGAAGCAGGGAAAAGGAACTGAGGCAATAGGAACACTATGTGCAGAAGTGCCAAAATAGAGTCCAGAGGTGATATTCCAGAATCACAGCAATTTGAACTATGGAATAGAACATGCCAGGCAAGGAATGGCAGCTGAGGATGGCAATTCAGGCATGGGCCAGATGAGGGGCCTCACGTGCCTCTTTAAAGGACTAGTGCTTTATTCTGAAAACAATAAGCAGCCAGTTACGCTTACAAAGATCAAGAAGAAATGTGAAAGATGGCCTAGTGGGGCAAGAAACTGGAAGACTGGTAGATAAATTTTAAAATAGGAAGTCCAGGCACAGTGGCTCATGCCTATAATCCCGGCACTTTGGGTGGCTGAGGCAGGCAGATTGCTTGAGCCCAGGAGTACGAGACCAGCCTGAGCAACATAGTGAGACCCATCTCTACAAAAAAATACAAAAATTAGCCAAGGATAGTGGCACATGCCTGTAGTCCCAGCTATTTGGGAGGCTGAAATGGGAGGATCGCTTGAGCCTGGGAGGTGGGGTTTGCAGTAAGCAGAGACCATGCCATTGCATTCCAGCCTGGACAACAGAGTGAGATCCTGTCTCAAAAAAAAATTAAAATTAAAAATAAAATAGTCTAGAAAATAAACTAGGGAGTAGGGGACTGGACTACAATAACTGCAGTGGAGATGGCTTCCAGAGATAGGCGATAACTTCAACAGGACATAGTGGTTGAATGGATATGAAGATTGAATAAGAGGGAAAACTGAGGGTGAGGGCAATGCCTAGGTTTGGGGCCACGCTGGAGTGACTAGGCACATCATGGGCCAGCAACTGAGAGAAAGTCGGGAGCACATAAGTACAAGTGTGAGAATATGGGGTCAGGGTAGTGGAAAGAACAGTTGTTTACCTTTCTGTTTCCCCAGAAGGTAAAAACATGCCATATTTTCTCAGCCTGAGAATTAAAAATTCAGGATCAAGTCTGCTCCACTTGAGAAAATCTTTCCCACAAGAACTTATAGATATCACTTTTCTTTCTTTTTTTTTTTTGAGACAAAGTCTCACTCTGTCTCCCAGGCTGGAGTGCACAGGCACAATCTCGGCTGACTGCAGCCTCCACCTCCCAGGTTCAAGTGATTCTTGTGCCTCAGCCTCCTGAAATATCTTTAAAGTTTTCTTGTTTCCTTCTTAAGAAAAAAAACTCTCCCTATTCTAATCTCCACTAATTCTCAAGATGGTGTACAAATATTGCTATAAATAGCTATTCATCAGGAAGTTCCAAGAAAGGTTCTGTTGGGCAATGGTTGATATAATTCATGAAATAAATATTTACTGAACATGTATTATGTGCCAGTAATAAACTATGCAGTTTTTATCTGGGAGGTATAAATACATTTTTGCTTTTGGTAAAATAATATTTTCACAAACATATTTAGAAAGCTTTTACAGCATTATGTTTACCCATAATGTATTAATTTTCTCAATTATGACTTCACTGGTGGTAGGTTTTAAGAACATAATCTTCATAGAACATGAAAAAGATATATATTTATACCATATTCCCATTAATGGTAATTCATGGCCCAAACCTATCCCTACAAGGCAATTGCGCTAGGAAAAAAAAAAAATCAATGAGTTCCAAATAACCAAATATTGCAGAATCAACTTAGTGTTTTTAATAGCCATACTTTAAAAATGCTATAAGCTTCACAGCTTAGAAATTATTTTAAATACCAATCAAAGGCTATCCTCAATCTTCTGGAGCTCAATTTCTGGGTAGCAGTTAAGAACATGAAAGGAATTTGGGAAATAAAGGGAAAACTATGTCATTTCTCTCAAAAGAATAAAATACTGTCACAGTCAGTAGCAAAATGTGCTATCCTGATTTTCAGGGATTTGAAAAAGATTCTTTTAGAAGTCTTTCCAAAGTCATTCCATAACAAATGTCAACACTTTCTTAAGTGGCCCCAATGTCCAACCAACTGAAAATTCTTTCTTCTTTCATCACTAATGCTTTTTCCTAAAGACCAACAAACTAAGTACCATTTTGTTAGGACATTGTTAGTCCCAGTGGGTATCTCTTCTCTGGTCTCTGTACACCAACAGCCTAGGCAAACTTACAATAGACAGGTGTGCACCTTAGTACAGGCAGAGTTATGTAGGTGACTTGCTCAGTCACATGCAGGCTTCCTGTTCTGAGTCTTATCACTCTAGCAGACCATTTCTGTCCTGGGTAACCATTATTCCTCTGAGATAGATATTGAGTCTTCCTGGTTCTCTGAACAGGTATGACTGCCTTCCCATAAACCAACATCATGAATTCTAACTTGGTCTCCCGTTTCATTCTTAGCTCTGAGTCACCTCAAAGCTTGGAAGAATCAGGAAAGACCTTCACCCTGATAATGAAAGAAAGCCGTCTTTACTGGCAGATCTACAGAGGTCAGCCCAGTTGTTGCTTTATATCTCCTTATTTTTTTAATGAATGGATATGGATTTTTTTTTTTTTTTTTTTTTTTGGCTCTTACTTGTTTCTGTCTCCTTTTCACAGGACCACTTCCACAGGTTGGGAGCCTCCCCCATGGTAGCATTGTCAGGGCTGCCTCAAATCTGGAGGTTACTTAGACTTGCACTACTTCAGAACTGTGCCACTTCCCACTGACAGGCAGTGTTTAAGAAAAATATCTCAACCTGCCAGCCAACGAAAATGGGTGACAAGTCAGAAGGTGGGGCAGGGTGTAGTAAAGTGAACAGAAGTGCTAACTTAACAAATGCCTCCTCAAGCTGTAAGAGTCACATGGGGAGACAATGGCAATGTGTAGGCTTTATCTGAAAAGCAAGAATTTCTTCCTACCCTATATTCCCAGATGCCTACCTCAAGTAGGCTCTGCATTCCCTAAGCTCCCACCTCCATTTCTGGAAACATTCCTCTCAAAGTACAGTAGCCAAGGCTCCTTCATCCTTCCCTCCAGGAACTCTACCTGCCCCTCTACTTCCAGTCAGATTCGTAGTCATCCTCGCTAGAGAAACTGTCATAACCTAAATGGCAGCATTAGTCACCACTATGAAGTTTCTGATGTCTGAAAAGGACTGAACTATGTCTGAAGAACTTTCCACACTCAATGCACTCATAAGGCTTCTCACCAGTGTGAATTCTGTAATGTTCACTAAGGTGTGCATATTTGCGGAAGGTTTTCTCACACTCACTACATTTATAGAGCTTCTCACCAGTGTGAGTTCTATGATGTTCAGTAAGAGATGAGCTATGAGCAAAGGCTTTCCCACATTCTTTACATTTATAGGGCTTCTCTCCAGTATGAATTCTCATATGCTGAGTGAGGCAGGTGTTCTGATTAAAGCCCTTTCCACATTCATTGCATTTATAGGGTTTTTCTCCAGTGTGACTTCTCTGATGCCGAATAAGGCAAATGCTCTGAATGAAGGCTTTACCACATTCACTGCATTTGTAGGGTCTCTCCCCTGTGTGTATTCTCTGATGTTTAGTGAGTGGGGTGCTCTGAGTAAAAGCTTTGCCACATTCCTTACACTTATATGGTTTTTCTCCAGTATGAATTCGCTGGTGTTTAATAAGAGATGGGCTCTGACAAAAGGCTTTGCCACATTCTTTACATTTATAGGGTTTCTCTCCAGTATGAATTCTCTGATGCTGAGAGAGGTTTGCCTTTGTTTGGAAAGTTTTCCCACATTCATCACATTTATGGGGTTTTTCCCCAGTGTGAATTCTCTGATGTTGTGTAAGATTTGAGTGTTTTCGAAAAGAAGAGCCACATTCACTGCATATGTAAGGCTTCTCACCAGTGTGAATTCTCTGATGATGAATAAGGTGTGTATTCTGATTGAATGCCTTCCCACATCTATTACATTTATAAGGTTTCTCTCCTGTGTGAATTCTCTGGTGTTCAGTGAGATGTGAGTGATTGCGGAAGGAATTCCCACATTCATTGCATTTATAAGGTTTCTCTCCAGTGTGAATTCTCTGATGCTGAGTAAGAAATGATCGACATCGAAATGTTTTCCCACACTGCTCACATCCATATGGTTTCACTCCAGTGTGAATTCTTTGATGTTGAACAAGGAATGAACTACGACTAAAGGCTTTCCCACATTCCTCACATGCGTAGGGTCTCTCTCCAGTATGAGTTCTCTGATGTTGGGTAAGGGATGAGCTCTGAGTAAAGGTTTTTCCACATTCATTACATTTCCAAGATTTTTTCTGTGTGCAGAGAGTTGGACATTTACTTTGGTCTGAAATATCATTGGTTTGTATATTAGTTGTTTCCCACTGATGCAGACTCTCTTCTGTAGAAACCCTGAGACGTGTAACAAGGCTTGAGGTCAAAAGCAAGCTTTTCTCAAAATTATATCCTTGACTAATAATTTCAGGGGGTGCTTCTTTGTGGATGAAAGTTATTCCCCCAAAACCTCCTTCCTGGAAAAGGCATGATTCAGCAATCTCCCTTGGAGAGTTTTCCTTCATGCCCTCACATGCATATTTTTCTTCAAATGTAGAATCTTCGTATTCATCCTCTTGGAACCTCTTTGCTACTATCCCTGATGAGTCAATTTTACAGACATCCTGCTCTGGAGCAGGCTTGTTCTTGTTTACCCAGCCTGAAAGAAAACAGCAGAATGAATATCTCCTGTACAGGGCAGAGTGAAGGCCCCTGAAACTGTAAGACCTCAACTTTTGGCAGACCTCAGTAATGGCCTACGACGAAGGGACAGTAACAGCAAGTGTGGCAAGTAAGTTAGAGTTGCAACTGGTGGAAGAGATATGCATTAGGGTAATGTGATCACCATTAACGAGGAACTCCCATGCAAGGGGTAGCTACAGACACCCAAGGAGCAAGAGAATGAGACAATGGAGATAAATGAAAAACAACAACCAACACACAGGCTGAGATTAGGGTAAGACAGGAAACATGAATGGTTTGTATCCAGAGTGGAGAGTGGCAGAATGTAAACAGGAAAATGCTAGAAAGGAGAATGATAAAATTAGTACTGGGGAAAAGTTGGCCCCAGATATGTTCACCCACCCCTGTCCCCAACATCCCTATAAGAGACAGTTATTTTATCTCCTGAGCCTCACCAGCTTCTCCTCTAAAATTTCCAAAGGCTTCTTGTTGGCTGGCTATTTCTCCCACTGCTTGTCCCTTGCTCACTCACCTGGACAAGTCTCTCTTCTAATGTCTCTCTCTTCAGCTCCTTGCATATTCAACATCCACAGATTGTCTCTTCGCTTTGATTGGAAAACACTTCAGGTCTGGAAAACTGGGAGCCCTGCTCATGGGGAAAAAAGGTGCAGGGAGGGAGGGAATATTACTGTCCCAGTAAACGGAACAAAAACAAAGAGCTGTTGCCTAGGGACACTATCTAATAACACACACAATAACTCTCAGGATAACAATGTGGAAGCATCTGCAAAAATCAGCATTGGCTTGTAGCCTCCTAGGTTCACACCCCATTTGTTAGCTGTTCAAGAAGTGGTAACATCAGACTAACATAATATCAAATATTTAAGCACTTGATAAGTAAATCAGAATGTTATTCATTACCTTTTTATAATGATAAAGATTAAATGAATAGGAATATTCACATCAATTAGTACACTCTGGCCATCATACAATAATCTATATGAAAAGCCAGTTAATATAGTTAAAAGTTGTATAGCAAAATGTCCTCATAGCAAAGCTGGTGCATTAAGTCTGATTTACCCACTTCTACCAAATGCCAAGGAGCTGAGATAGTGTTAGGGAATGCTATCTACTTGATACAAACTAGAGACACACTGATTGTCCCCTCTTCAAGATGTCATATCAATTAAACAGTTTTTCTTCAGGTATAGCTCAGTGTCAGAGGACAGGCTGCAGTTAAAAAGAAACAAATAAATTTAACTGTGAAATAAGTTTTGACTTATAAAAAAGTTGCAAAAATACGTTTCTGTAAATGCTGCCTTTTAAAAATGTCAATACCAAAACCGTTCATTCAAAAATATCTCTCCATTTAACCTTGAAGTGAGAAGCAGAACTGGCAGCATTATTCAAGGAAAAAGGGAAGATCCAGATATGATTTTACCAGCATTAAGAACTTGGAAGACATGAAAGAATAAAATAAGTCTGCTCAAGTACATAAGCTTGGTCTTGTGGACTTCTCAGTGCAATCTGTGCTTCTGCATTGAGTTTTAAAGGTTTAAGAAGATCCTTGGCCAGGAGCAGTGGCTTACGCCTGTAATCCCAGCACTTTGGGAGGCCAAGGCAGGCAGATCACCTGAAGTCAGGAGTTTGAGACCAGCCTGGCCAACGTGGCAAAACCCTGTCTCTATAAGAATACAAAAATTAGTTGGGCATGATGGCAAGTGCCTGTAATCCCAGCTACTCGGGAGAATGAGGTGGGAGAATCACTTGAAACCAGGAAGCAGACGCTGCAGTAAGCTGAGACTGCACCATTGCACTCCAGCCTGGGTGACAGAGCAAGACTCCATCTCAAAAAAAAAAAAAAAAAAAAGATGATCCTACCTGGTTTTCCAGATTCTCATTCACAGGAAGAACATAAAGGGACCTGTAAGCTACTATACAATGCTACACAGACTCAGAGACTCATGCAAGCAGAGTGGCATTTGGGTGACTAATCAGTGCTAGACGCTGGAAAAAGAAGCCAGACACCCTATCTGGCTCCAACTTGTGCCATAGCTGGACAAAGACATTAAATGAATCATTTCAAATATGGGAGTTACAAAACTGCAAGTATGGGGTGCTACAGAATGTAAAGCAGAGGGGACTTAATATAGTCTGGGTCCCCTTTAGACATATGAAAGGGAAAAGAAGAGAGACAAAATGAACATATGAAAGGAATCAAGCTCAGTACTTTGGAGGAATAAAGGAGACATAGTAATGCCCAAGTATTAAACACCAGAAATGAGACATAAAGCCTGAGGCAAGCCAGTTCAAACAGAACCCCAAAAAACATTTTAACGACTTTACCCTGAAGTGAAGAGAAAGCCATAATAAGGATCTGAAAAAGTTTGATAGAATACATGACATGATTAGATCCACTGTTTTAAGGAAACACATTCCTCTGTCTACAGCAACAGATAATATGCATAGTGGTGGGGAGGGAGAGGGCAAGGTGAAGGCTTGAAGATCCCCTGTGAGGCTATTTCAGTAGTCCAGTATCGGGACTGGATTAAGAGAAAGGATCAACCAGAATGAATGAATATTGGTGGGAGGGGTGAGACAGGGAGATGTCAAGGATAATTAGCCAGTTTTGGGTGATGTCAGTGACCTTTAGTGACAGTGGTACACTGGTCTGGAAAGGAATAAGTTATCTTTAGTCTCAAATATCCAAATAGAAAGTAGAACAGGGCATACATAGCTGAAAGAGAGGAGAGAGGTGTGGCCTGAAGAGTTTTAAACATAAAAAAAAGTACTTGAAATCACAGGATAACAGATAAAATCTTTAAAGCAATGTGGCTAGGAAAACTCCAACAGTGAGTCTAAACACTTAAAAGATCTCTAATCCCAGCAAGGTGAGGTAGCTCACACTTGTAATCCTAGCACTTTAGGAGGCCAAGGTGGGAAGATCACTTTAGGCCAGAAGTTTGAGACCAGCCTAGGCAACATAGAAAACGTCATCTCTACAAAGAACCAAAAATTAGCTGGGTGTAGTGGTGTGTACCTATAGTCATAGCTACTAAGGCGGGAGGATCACTTGAGCCCAGGAGTTCGAGGCTGCAGTGAGCTATTAATATGATTGCATTGGCCAGGCGTGGTGGCTCACGCCTGTAATCCCAGCACTTTGGGAGGCTGAGGCAGGTGGATTACCTGAAGTTGGAAGTTCGAGACCAGCCTAACCAACATGGAGAAACTCTGTCTCTACTAAAAATACAAAATTAGCCAGGCACGGTGGCACAGGCCTGTAATCCCAGCTACTCGGGAGGCTGAGGCAGAAGAATCCCTTGTACCCGGGAGGCGGAGGTTGTGGTGAAGATGGATCGTGTCATTGCACTCCAGCCTGGGCGACAAGAGCAAAACTCCATCTCAAAAAAAAAAAAAAGATTGCATCACTTCACTCCAGCCTGGGCAACAAAACATGATCCCATCTCAAAAATAAATTAATTAAATAAAATATCTCTAATCCTCTAAGAGATGTAAATAAAAATAATTTAATATATGATAAAAGCAGGATTTCTAATCATAAAAAGATAGATAATTCATAAATCAAGTTGGCACCATTGCTAACTACCTGGAAAAAAAGTGCGATTACTATATCGCGCCACACACCAAAATAAACCCAAACCAATTAAAGGGTTAAATATAAAAAATAAAACCACAAAATAAAACATGACCAATAATTCATTCTAGAGTTTGCACTTTCAAGCATGATGCAAAATGGATAGGACAAAAATTGATAAATCTGACCACATAAAAACAATACTCTGTATATCCAAAATACAAAGAAAATGAAGACAAACAAGCTTTAAAAAGGTATTTTTCAGTTATATATCAAGGGATAGACAGACCTAATAATAAAGACTTCTTACAAATGAGTAAGAAAAAAAGATGAACTGAGAGAAAAATGGAAAATACAAAAAATACACCAAGAATTACAAAAGGTCAATAAACATATCAAAACAATGTTCCATCTTTATGGTAAACAAGCAAATGGAAACTGAAAGAATGAACAATCAATTTTTACATCAAACTGGAAAATCTATTTTTAATGGTACACTCAAGATTCACAAAGGTACAGGGAGTTTCTCACACACCAGTGCAAATGTAAGTTGGTACCACCTTTCTGGAGCTAATCTGGCAATATACATCAGGTGTGAAAGTTGTAGCTTCAGTTATAGTTAGGATGCTGTGATCAACATTTTGTGGATACAGGAATTCAGAACACAATGCTCATTTTGTATATACACCACCTGTAGTGTACCTCAGAGTCATCAGTATGCCATAAAAAATGACTACATTCGGCTGGGCGCAGTGGCTCACACCTGTAATCCCAGCACTTTGGGAGGCCAAGGCGGGTGGATCACCTGAGGTCAGGAGTTCGAGACCAGCCTGCCCAACATGGTGAAACCACGTCTCTACTAAAAAATACAAAAAATTAGCAAGGCGCAGTGGCAGGCACCTGTAGTCTCAGCTACTCAGGAGGTTGAGGCAGGAGAATTGCTTGAACCTGGGGGGCAGAGGCTACAGTGAGCCAAGATCACGCCACTGCACTCTAGCTTGGGTGACAAAAGCAAAACTCCATCTCAAAAAAAAAAAAAAAAAGACTATATTCTTTGACCTAGTAATTCTACTAATAGGATTTTCTCAGAAAGAAGTAACTTTCCAGAAAGAAGAGAAACAGAATTCTTCTGTTACTTGTAAAAATATCCCCTGAAATGTACATGGAAATAAAAGTTTTTTTACTGGTGGACACTGAGGATTAGCAAATTATGGTACTTCTGGTTGGTGAAAATTATTTAGACATAAAGATAATTAAAAATGAAAATATGTGTTTATTGGGAAAAATATTTATGCCATATGTTGAAAAAACTCAGTATAGTAACATTTCAAGTATTAATATAATGTAAAATATATGTTTGTTAAAATATACATGTGTCGTGCTTGTGGTTCCAGCTACTCAGGAGGCTGAGGTGGAAGGATCACTTGAACCTGGGAGGTAGAGGTTGCAGTGAGCTGTGATAGCACCATTGCACTCCAACCTGGGTGACAGAGTGAGACCCCTCTCAAAAATTAAAAATTAAAAATACATCTGAATAAGATCAAGAAGGAAAAATAATCATCACTGTGGTAAACTAATGAATTGTGAATAATTTTCCCAAATGTCCTCTATTACCTATATTTTGCTCTACTTTAAAAAAAAAACTAACAAATCTATAAGAATATATAACAAATTATTTATTGTGATCATTTCTGAAGAATAAAATTATGGTAAACTTTTGCCTTAAGGCCTTTTTGTAATGTTTGAAAATTTTCCCATAGGAATAACTAACTTCTGTAATCAAAGAAAAAGTGAAAAAGCATAATCAGAGATGGCACAGAGATTTATGTACAAAGATCACACTATTACTACAATTGTTAAATAAACAGGCAAATAAACATTGATAGACTAGCAAAGATAGATTATGAAAGTATCAAAAATCATAATTTCAAAGAATATTCATGAGAAAATATAATGTTAAAACAGGAAGATGCAAAACACTAAAACAAAAACAAGAAATATGCACACATATATTGGGATTAAGTAAGCACTCAATAAACAGCAACTATTGTTAATAAACAGATAAAACACACACATATAAAAAAGACAAAGAAAACCCACCAAAATATTAACACACTTATCTCTAGGTCAGTTAATGGGTCACTTTAGTTTGTCCTTTATACTCTTCTATATATTTTTACTTCTCCTTCAATAAACATATATTACTTTTATAGTTAGAAAAAGTTACTTTTTAAAAACCCAGAAACTAAAACAAAATGCCAGATCCAATGGCTATGGTATTGGCCTCCCATTCACAAGATGATAGTAGACTGGATTGGGAGTCAGGAAAGTTTGCTGTGCCAATAGCCCATGTGAGTGGGCCTACATGACAGGCTATTTATCTGAAAAGTGTGACAAATTAGACAATATTTACGGGTCATTCCAGCTCTGATAATCCGTGAATCCTTGATGAGTTAATTCACATAAAGCATTCAAAAAGATATCTACTCGATGGCAGGCACTCAACAGGGGTTAGATGCTATTATGGTTGATACTAAAACCTACGGAGAAAGAAAGACATTTTGGTGATGACCACATCCTTCTAATCATGGATCATCTGAGCTGAGCAGTTTGTCAATGTCAAGGGTCAGCAAACACTTTCTGTAACAGACGGGAAAGCAAATTTTTTTAGGTTTAATGGGTTAAATGGGAAATATAGTCTCTGTCTCAACTGTTCAACTTTGCCTTTGTAGTCTGAAAACAGAAATAGACAATATGTACTGAATGAGCTTGCCTGTGTTTTAATAAAACGGTTTTACCAAAAAAAGTGGCAGACCAAATTTGGTCCATATTTGCTGACTCCTAGGTCTATAAGTTGCCAGAAAGTAATGTACAGGTGCTTCTACAAATGCTTATTGTGGAATAATCTGGCTGTTAGTGATTTTAAGATGCTAAAAAGATTCCTCTGCAGATCTGGGGAAAGCTGAGTATTATGGTGAAAGGTAAAAGGAAACAGGCTCTTAACAGCCCTATCCTGCTAACCTACTAGAGAGCTGGCTTCCTCCCTCTACCTTGTAAGCTTTTCCCCAGATGCCACCTCCTTACCCCTCAATAATTAGCTAAAAGAATCTAGGCAAGCTAAATGAAGTTTTTCAAGAATTTTTAACAATCCCTCCAATGAGACCACACTGAAATGTACTCCTCTCTGAAGCCCTTCTTGGTCTGCATTTTGGCACCAAACAGCGCACTCACCCAAGCTGTGGCAGTACACTTTATCTCTTATGCAGCCTTGGGTCACTTAGCAATGTGATCTGGGACAAGTTTTCTATTCTCTCTGTACCTCAGTTCCCTCACTTAAAAACTACACATAAGCCTGGTGCGGTGTTTCACGCCTATAATCCCAGCACTTTGGGAGGCCAAGGCGGGCAGATCACCTGAGGTTGGGAGTTCGCGACCAGCCTGACCAACACGGTGAAACCCCGTTTCTACTAAAAATACAAAATTAGCCAGGTGTGGTGGCGCATGCCTGTAATCCCAGCTACTCGGGAGGCTGAGGCAGGAGAATCGCTTGAACCCAGGAGGCAGAGGTTGTGGTGAGCCGAGATCACCCCGTTGCACTCCAGCCTGGGCAACAAGAGTGAAACCCCGTCTCAAAAAAAAAAAAAAAAAAAAAACCCTACACACAATACGCTGTTGTGAAGATTAAATCAATTAGCACAAATGCTTCAAATAGTGCCTGGTATACAGTAAGTGCTAAATAAATGTAGTTTAAAATATTACCAACCAAAATCTGCTTATGCACTTATCGTCCTACACAAGACTGGAAGCATCTTGACATTTGGCAGTCTCCAACGTCACTCTCTTGTAGCCTAGCCACTAAATTCGGGGTAATGTTTGGCATGTAATGGACAGTAACCCTTCATTGGGAGGCATTAAGGTTTGCATACATGCTATCACACACAAGCTGTCAACTGAGCTTTGTGAAGAAGCAAGGAACAGACTTCTAGACAGTACTTTAGAGATTTCTGTACCCTCCAGAATTGTAACTCAGGTCTCAAGACTCCCAACGAGTGCGCTTTACACTATTTGCCGTCTCCTATAAAAACAGGCTCTAAACAAGTTTCGGAGCTACAGGACCAGCCGGGGGAAGAAACTGGTATCGGAATCGAGAATTCTGATCCCCAAGACCTCGTTTCCTGACATGGGTCCTAGGTCTGTCTTGATCATCTATCCATCATTCACTCACTCATTCATTCATTCACTCCGCCATTTTCCTAGGCATCTCCCTGTGCCAGGCACTGTGCTGGGCCTTGGGGTCTGCAGTGCTGAGGCTGCAGGCTGGGCGGGCGGAGCCGCTAGGAGTGCCCTAGGTCCGGGCAGCACGCGTAGGCAGCAACTTGGGGAGGACCGAGGCCGGGGCTGACTTCCCAGATAACCCTCCAGCCCGCCGCCCCAGCCGTGGCTCGCCGGGGTCCCCTCTTTTCCCTTCCCTGGGTCCCAACTCGCTCACTGTGAGATCCAGGGACTCTCCGCGGAGCAGCACAAGCGCTCCCAGAGGTTGACTGGAGCCAGGACTCCGCCCTTAACTTCTGAAACCGGAAGAGTGGTGGCGCGGTCGGTAGTGCGTCAGCAGCGGGCTCGCGCATCCATTCTTGGATTCTCTAGGAAGCGGGAGGAACATCTCTATGGGACCCTAGAAGAAGGCGTTCCCTCCAAGCCCAGCCTGTAACTCCAGCTTTGCTTCCCACTAAGCCCAGCCTGTAACTCCAGCCTTGCTTCCCGTCAAGCCCAGTCGCGTTCCTGATATCCCATTAACAACTATCTTAGCCTGAAACACAGTGGCTACCTCAACCCTCAGGAAAACTGTAGAGGGAGACGTTGGGGATGGAAAGGATGCTGGGTAGGAGCCGGAATGGGCCATCTCGACAAGAAACTAGTATATTCTATCTGCTTAAAATAGTCTCTATTAAGAACCTTGAGTGATCCCCTGTTATGTTAGAATAAAGGACAAACTCCCAATCTAGGCCCACACAAACTGACCTCAATATCAACATATACATTCTGCTCCAAAGTTACTGAATTCCCATTGGCCCCCTGAAATCCCTTGCCTGTTCCTGACTTTAGATCTTTTTCCCAGGATTTTCCCTTTGGAATACTCTCCCTTCCTTCTACCTGCTCTCCCTAACCTCAGCTATCCAATTTATCCTGGTTCTTCAAATCCCAATGCCAATTCTCGCTTGACCGCCTAGACTGTTGCCCTTATGGGTCTTTACATTCGCGTATCACTATTTGTTATTCTAGCTCTAGCTAACCTTCTATTCAGTGCCCCCCTAAATGCATACACTTGGACTTCTTTCGTAGGTATTGTTAGGAAGATACACACAAGCAGCATCCCACCCAAGGACAACTGTGAAAGACCCAATCAGTTCATTTTTATACAACTCTACTCAGCTATACGGAGCTATTATTTCTCATTATATCTCAATGTTTAGCACAATGACTGGTAGAGAAGGCATTCAATAAATACTTGTTGAATTCATTAATTAGAAACAGGTGAAATTTAGATTATTTGCATTTTTGATAAACTGAAAAATGAGGATGCCATAGATTAAATCCAGAAAGCAAGCTGTCTGCACATCTGCAAGGATGTACCACCTAGCTGGCATATTCCCATTTCTTCGGCTCACTCTATCCAATTGTTATCTCCCTTGGTAGAATGTAAGCTGTATGAAGGCAGGGGCCTTCTCTGTTTCATTCACACTATATCCCTAGCACCTACAGCATGGCTGACATACTAGGCATTCAATCAATATTTGATGAATGACTAGGTCACCATCAACTTCCAACAAGTTACAGGAAATAATTACTCCACATAGATGTATATTGCTTGTTTGAAAGTTAAAACTGCTGGAAAATTATCTTTCTTCCCCTAGATTATCTAAAGTGTACATTCCAGAGATGAATGTTGCTTCTCTGTGAGAAATAGAAACTCTTTCTAAATCATATTTATCTGACCCCCACCAAAAGAGATTATATGAAGGTATTTTCCATTCCGGGCGGCAGGCGGGGACGGATTGAGAGGAGAGGGGATGGGAAACCGGTGCAGAGGGGGAGGCACCAGGGAAGGTGGTAGGAGCCTGGTGGGGGCATCCGGTGGAGCTGGGGTCCCCAGGCTCCGTCCGGAGGAAGCGAGGCTGCGCTCGCTGGGCAGTCGGAGGGGACGGGACGCACCGGAGGGTAGGTGGACTCTCCCTGTCGGTGACTGCGCTGTCCAGGCCCGTCCTGCCTGGCCTTAGGTGTCCTGGATGAGGCCACCCCGCGCGCCCCCGATGATTTTATAATCAATGGATAAAGTGGGAAAAATGTGGAATAACTTCAAATACAGGTGTCAGAATCTCTTCGGTCATGAGGGAGGAAGCTGTAGTGAAAATGTTAACATGAACTCCGACAAATGTCTGTCTGTCAAAGAGAAAAACATCAGCATAGGAGACTCAACTCCTCAGCAACAAAGCCGTCACTTAAAAGAAGATGTCGCCTTACAACTGGGATTAAGCCCTTCAAATAATTCTTCAAAGAGAAATCAAAATTGTGCCACCGAAATTCCTCAAATTGTTGAAATAAGCATCAAAAAGGATAATGATCCTTGTGTTACCCCAGGAACAAGACTTGCACGAAGAGATTCCCACTCTCGACATGCTCCATGGGGTGCGAGGAAAAAACACTCCTGTTCTACTAAGACCTAGAGTTCATTGGATACTGATCAAAAGTTTGGTAGAACTCGAAGTGGACTTCAAAGAGAGAGAGGCGCTATGGTGTAAGTTCTGTACACGACATGGACAGTGTGTCCAACAGAACTGTAGGAAGTCGCTCTCTGAGAAAGAGGCTGCAGGATACTGTGGGCTAGTGTTTTCCCATGAGAACTTACAGCAAGCAGTCAAAAGCCTCTCTCTTCCAATAAAAGAAAAATCCATCTTTCTGAATTAATGCTTGAGAAATGCCCTTTTCCTGCTGGCTCAGATTTAGCCCAAAAATGGCATTTGATTAAACAGCACACAGCTCCTGTGAGCCCACATTCAACATTTTTTGATACATTTGATCCATCTTTGGTTTCTACAGAAGACGAAGAAGATAGGCTTAGAGAGACAAGACGGCTTAGTATTGAAGAAGGGGTTGATCCCCCTCCCAGTGCACAAGTACATACATTTGAAGCTACTGCACAGGTTAATCCATTATATAAACTGGGACCAAATTTAGCTCCCGGAATGACTGAAATAAGTGGGGACAGTTCTGCAATTCCACAAGTTAATTGTGACTCGGAAGAGGACACAACCACCCTGTGTTTGCAGTCACGGAGGTAGAAGCAGCGTCAGATATCTGGAGACAGCCATACCCGTGTTAGCAGACAAGGAGCTTGGAAAGTCCACACATAGATTGATTACACATAGGTCTCGTGCCTGATTTGCTTCAAATTACAGGGAATCCCTGTTACTGGGGAGTGGTGGACCATTATGAAGCAGAAGCCCTTCTTGAAGGGAAACCTGAAGGCACGTTTTTGCTCAGGGACTCTGCGCAAGAGGACTACCGGAAACTGTGAGTTTCCGCCTCTACAATAGATCCCTGCATGCCCGAGTTGAGCAGTGGAATCAGAACTTTAGTTTCGATGCCATGACCCGTGTGTATTTCACTCCTCCACTGTAACTGGACTTTTAGAACATTATAAAGATCTCAGTTAGTGCGTGTTTTTTTTAACCATTGCTTGCTATATCACTAAATAGGACTTTTCCTTTTAGCCTGCGGTATATCTGTCACGCGGTAGTCTGCAGATGCACTACGTATGATGGAATTGATGGGTTCCCTCTACCCTCAATGTTACAGGACTTTTTAAAAAAGTATCGTTATAGACCGGGCGTGGTGGCTCACGCCTGTAATCCCAGCACTTTGGGAGGCCGAGGCGGGCGGATCACGAGGGAAGGAGATCGAGACCATCCTGGCTAACACGGTGAAACCCTACTAAAAATAAAAAAATAAATAAATTAAAAAATAAAAATTTAGCCGGGCGTGGTGGCGGAGGCCTGTAGTCCCAGCTACTCAGGAGGCTGAGGCAGGAGAATGGTGTGAACCCGGGAGGCGGAGCTTGTAGTGAGCCGAGATAGCGCCACTGCGCTCCAGCCTGGGCGACAGAGCGAGACTCCGTCTCAAAAAAAAAAAAAAAGTATCATTATAAACACAAAGTTAGAGTTCGCTGGTTAGAACGAGAACCAGTCAAGGCAAAGTAAACTCTCCTGTCCCCAAAGGGTGTTAACTAGGTCCGCTTTCATGTGCATCAGGCAGTACACCTACAGCAAACACACGTAGCAGTGTTAGGCTTTTTCATACAGTATGTAAGCTTAGTGTTAGTATCTGTCAGATGCGACCTCCTGTTATTTATTCAGATAAACATGGTGCCTATTGGAACAACAGAGGATAGAGCTATGGGTGTTCAGTAAGACTACAAACACATTTTGCCGATTTCACTAACAATTTGGTTTTTAATGGCTGTAGTATTTGAGTGAGGCAACACTGGGGCATTTGTTATGAAGAATTCTATTTCTTACTGGAGAACAAATTATTAATATTGGATAAGTATTTCAACAGTGTGACTAATGTTTGAAATTATTTTTTCTAAGAGTTTTTCTACAATCTTCCAAAAGTAATGATGTTTGTATTTACTATAAATCAAGCTTTGGAAGTCAAAAAAATAAATAAATAAAAGACTGCCTTCATTTTAGAAAAAAATGCAATTTTCTGGCCACAAGGGCATAGTGCAGTTCACTTAGTGTTGATGTAGTTTATAATCAGACCCCTTTTCTCTTCTGCAAAAGGTACTGTTAAGTAAACCAGATTTTCTAAATAGTCATTCTTAAAATTTCAGACTTACAAAGCTAGTAGTAGAATTTTATTGAAAGGCCCTAGGTTTTTTTTTTTTAATGAGTGCTTTAACTTAAAACAGGCATTTGAAATACCTGCTGCAATGTAGTCTTGCGTGTGATTTTTTTTCAGTTGATGTGCAGTCTAATTGTTTCATAAAAGTTGGATCTTTTCCTATGTCCAGGATGATTTTGTGAACTATGAAGTACATGAGACTAGAAGATGCCCAAACAAGTCAGATAATAGTAACTACAATGGTTGCTGATGTTGAGGTTATTGTTGAACTATAATTAATAATTTGGATGGCAGTATTTATCTCTTTTTTGTAAACTCTCATAGCTGAATTGCTTAAGTATAATTTATAGAATTTCAGTGCAGTTAATTCTTTTTTTTTTTTTTTTTTTTTGAGACGGAGTCTCTCTCTGTCGCCCACGCTGGCGTGCAGTGGCGCGATGTCGGCTCACTGCAAGCTCTGCCTCCCGGGTTCATGCCATTCTCCTGCCTTAGCTTCCCGAGTAGCTGGGGCTACAGGCGCCCGCCACCAAGCCCAGCTAATTTTTTGTATTTTTGGTAGAGACGGGGTTTCACTGTGTTGGCCAGTATGGTCTCGATCTCCTGACCTCGTGATCCACCTGCCTCGGCCTCCCAAAGTGCTGGGATTACAGGCATGAGCCACTGTGCCCGGCCCAGTGCAGTTAATTATTAATGGAAAATCAGAAACCTAAATTGCAGATTTAAAAGGTACTGTACAGCCATTATATCTGTAAATAACTTAGCACGTTTTTGTCACTTAGAATAATATGTGCTGCTACATGAGTGAGCTCTTTTGGAAGTTATATCAAGTTCTAGTGTTTGTTTCTTAATAACTGAACTGAATTTGCAGTCCTAGACATTTTGCACTAAAGTAGCCGAATCCATTCTTGTGCCTTTTTGCTAATGTGCTCTGTACCACTGCTGAGTGCTTCATAGTTTCCTTACCTGCTGCTACAGAATGTTATTTTACATCCTTATAGCTATTGCCAAGGCTGCAAAAAAGAAAAGCTACATTTGTATGCAACACTAACCCTTTGAGTGCTAATGTATGTTTCTGCTTGCTGTGCCTTGTTATGACTGCTTTTTTGTGCTAATAAAGTATGTTTGGTGTAAAAAAAAGAGATTATATGAAGAATATGCCATAGGGAGGTCTGCTGTTTTTCTATGCAAGATGTAACTATTAGTAAGTTCGCATTTGCTTATCCAATATCCATTCTCCCTTTCTTTCTAACATTCCATCACCATCTTACAGACAAGGGTAACAGGCTTATAGAAGTTAACTCAACCAGTGTCACACAGTTTGTACATTACAGAATCAGGTCAGAAAGCTAGAACTTTGAATTCCAAGCCCAGTGACCCTTGAAGGCTACAGCAGACAATCCTCTTTCCTTTTCATCATTTCAGTTGTTCTTGTCTAAATTTTCTCCTTTTTCCCCACACCATCTGTAAGCGAGTCAGAACTATATCCACAAATTTTAGATCCACTGGCCACCAGTTTAACAAGGATATCATGGCAAGTACTGCAAGTTGCCCATAAAATATCTATTCTCCTCATCCTCCTTACTAGCCAAACTGAATTTTGTTCAGAGTGGCACAGTGCCCAGATTTCTCAAGTTCTTTCTCAGCTAAAGCTGGCCATATGATACATCTCTAGCCTAGAACATATAAATGGAGGGCCAGGCATGGTGGCTTATGCCTGTAATCCCAGTACTTTGGGAAACCGAGGCAGGCAGATCACCTGAAGTCAGGAGTTCGAGACCAGCCTGACCAACGTGGCAAAACCCCATCTCCACTAAAAGTATAAAAATTAGCTGAGCTAACTGTAGTCCTAGTTACTCGGGAGGCTGAGGCAGGAGAATCGCTTGAACCTGGGAGGCAGAGGTTGCAGTGAGCAGAGAATGTGCCACTGCACTCCAGGCTGGGTAACAGAGCAAGACTGTCTCAAAAAAAAAAAAAAAAGAAAAAGAAAAAGAAAAAAGAAAAAAGGAAAGAATGAAAGAAGAGAGAAAAAGAAAGAAAGAAAGAAAGAAAGAAAATATAAATGGAGAGCTTATAGCTTATAGATGGACCCTGCAGGAATGTTGCTTTTTTCCTAATTAGAAAGAACAGACTTAATTGGAAAATGTTTTTGTCCTTTGCACTTCCTCCTTCTCCCTTTCTGGAAAACACTTATGAGCCTGCTGATGCAGCAGCCATCTTATAATCAAGAAGTGTCAAGCATGAAACTACTAACCATATTATAAGGTGGCAGGACTTGAGGAAAAAATGAGCCTGGTTCTGGAGCTGCTATAGCAGCCCTCAACTGCCTCCTCTGAGAACCTTGCTAAATAATAAAAAATAACTTTTGGACTATCCACCAAGTTGGATGCTAAATGCTTTCCCACCTGATTACCTCTCCAAAGGGAATATATAAAAAGGGACATTCTACAGACATGAAAGTTGTGACTTTAGGAGAGCTAAAACTGCTAATAGTTCATCTTTCCAATCCAACAGATCATAAGAAATACAAAGTCCATACGAGTGAATTTCCCTTCTTTTCTTTCTTTCTTTTTTCTCTCTATTTTTTTTTCTGAGATGGACTCTGGCTCTGTGGTCCAGGCTGGTGTCTAGTGTCGTGATCTTGGCTCCTTGCAACCTCTGCCTCCCAGGTTCAAGTGATTCTCCTGCCTCAGCCTCCTTAGTAGTGGGGATTACGGGAGCACATCACCACACCCGGCTAATTCTTGTATTTTAGGAAAGACGGAGCATCACCATGTTGGCCAGGCTGGTCTTGAACTCCTGCCCTCAAGTGATCCGCCTGCCTTGGCCTCCAAAGTGCTGGGATTACAGGTGTGAACCACTGCCCCCAGCCAAATTTCCCTTTTCGGTGAGATACCACTACTGGAAACTCAGTTTTTCACTCCAGCAGATTACATGAAGAAAAGATTGTTTAGAAATATATATTATTAACCTAAGTGATAAATCCTTACTAATAACTCATCTTTCTTCTCCATGAAGGTAATACAATTTACAGAGGCAGTGCAAGATTCAGATTTTTTGAGGCTCTAAATATGAAAAATGCAGTGAGCCACCCGAACTTCATTACACAATTCAAAAGAAAATAACCATACGTTTAAGGAATTCAATCAAGTTTTGAATTTTCTCCTACTTCAAAGCAAATTCAAAAATACTAAATTCTTTTTTCTTTTTCTTTTTCTTTGGGTTCCTGCTTGGTTTATATCCAAAAAAAATGCTTGATCTACTTTTTTTGAGCAGTCAAGCACTGAACATAATGCACTAAGAAGAATATTGCTTTTCTGGGTGAAATATAATTCTTCACAACTTGGCACTCTTCCCGTGAAAGTTGTAAGAATTACACACTCCACAAAGCTATGTCACTTCTCTGCATGAGACAGAAATACACCTAACTTTATTCCCCTCTGCAGATTATGTAAAGAAAGCAAGGCCCAAAGTTGTATATTTAATCTCTGACAAACAAGTATTTTTATCTTTGTCTTCTTACATCGGGGTACATGTAGTGTCCGATGCACAGTACTGTATTATTACCTTTCTCCAGGAAATACAACTGCTGGTAACTCAGATTTCCTCCCAAGAAAATTATATGAAATGTACAATACAAATGTGTACATTGAGTGACACCTGATTGCGTGAACTACACGCTGTACAGCATTGCACATTGCTTCTCTGGTTGATGGATTGGCAAACTGCAGGCCAAATTCAGTCCATTCCTTGTTTTTCAAAAAAAAGTTTTACTGGAACACAACTATGCTCGTTTATTTACTTTCTTTCTATTGCTACTTCCACACAACAATGGTGGAATTGAGTAGTTGTGACAGAGATCACATGACTCTCAAAACCTAAACTAATCATTAGCTTCCTGTAAAGGGCCAACCCCTGCTACTGTGAAATCCAAGTTTTGGTAGCTCAGCTGCCCTCCCAAAGCATACTACAGGACACACTCACTACACAGAAATATATGTTGGTTCCTATGCCTAGTCCTTCTAATGGTAACTTTGTTTTCCTTCTTAAAGAAGCAACATAAAGTTTGGTGTAGAGTATATTTAGTGAATTATTAGTTGCCAAATTCAGCATGCATTTTCTCCCTCTTTTTCTTCCTGTCAAAACTCCATTTTGTTTTGACAAAACATGGCTTCCGTGCAGCCATGGTCATCATGGAAACAACTTAATCCCAACTCCGAAGGGGTCTCTTGATTCACTTAAGAGTAATGCAATTCCCCTTGCCTATGACTGCCTCAGAAATGGGCATATATCAGTTAGCTTTTGCTTCTTAACGAACCACTCCTAAACTTAGTGGCTTAAAATAACAAATATTTATTACTTCTCATAATTCTGTGGGTCATCTAAGTGGTTTTCATATCTGGGCTGGCTCAAAGTCGGTTGTTTAGGACAGCATAGCCTCATTCTCACGTCTTGTTGGTTGGTGAGGGTTGGGGTGGGGGGCAGTGCTCAGCTGGGATGGCTTGTTTCTACTCCACATGGTCACTCGTCATCCCTCAATCACAGGCTTCTTAACATGGTAGCCTCAGAGTTCCACAGATCAGCAGAAGATGGCAAGCTCCAATATACAAACACTTTTTAAGTCTCCGCTTACAACAAATTTGCTAATGTTTCACTGGCAAAAACAACTCACATGCTGAGACCACGTTCAAGGGGTAGAGAAATAGACTCTACTACTTAATGGGAAGAGCTGCAAATGACATTCCAGAGAGGCGGAGGGAAAATGTATAGTCGTTTTTGTCATCTGTCCAGGACGTATGACCCATTTTGGGCTAGGGAGAGAGAAAGGAGACACCTGAAAAAGATTTTTTGGCATTCTGAGCAAGCATACAGAAACAGTTCTCTCTTGTAGGGGACAAAATTGTGAGCGGCTATCAGAGACAGAACACCATAATCATGTTGCTCTCTGCCTGGGGATGAAGCCAATACCTAGAGGAGGGCAGAGCAAGAAATTCAAAGTGAAACAGAGCCAGAGTTACTGGCCTTAGCTAACCCTGAAGCCCACCTTCCCTTGGTTGTTCAGTAACCCATACCAAAACATTTCCTTTTTCATTAAGCCATTTTGAGTTGGGCTTTCCATTTATCAAAGATAGCATTCTCTAAACTTTCCACTTTCAATAGCACTTGCCTAGGACTGTTTTTTCTTAAGAGACAGAGTCTTGCTCTGTCACCTAGGCTGGAATGCAGTGGCACAATCATAGCTTACTGCAACCTCCAGCTCCTGGGCTCAAGGAATCCTCCTGCCTCAGCCTCCTGAGTAGCTGAGACTGCAGGCATGTGCCACCACACCGAGCTAATTAAAAAAAATTTTTTTATAGAGGTGGGGGTCTTGATATGTTGCTCAGGCTGGTATCCAACTCCTGGCCTTAAGCAATTCCTGGCTCTTGATGAGTTGACAGATGTTACTGATACTGCTCTACTGATCAGTTGTTGATATTCTAGAAGTCAATGCTGAGTTTGAAGTGACTAAAGAATTATCCTTTATGAGTAATATGCACATAACAACTGCAGGTAAGAATATTTTCAAAGAAGCTGAGAAAACACCAATTCAGTACAACCTAAAGTAGAATCTGCTAAGAGTGATACAAATGATGGTAAAACAAAACAAAACAACAACAAAAAAAATGTGTGAAGCAGGAAAGGCTTAGTCGATAAATGCACAAAGCTTGTGAGCATGTAGGTTGTTAAAAACACATGGTTATTCAGAGCAGATAGTGTGTGGAAATGCCTTAGATGTGTTGTTGAACCGGTAATATCAACAGTGAGCTTCATTTGCTCTTGTAGACCAAATCATTGTCAGTTCTGTATATTTTTGTCAGAAATAAAAGCTGGATATCCCAACTTGCCCTACTATATGCTAGTTGAATGACTTAGGAGTGGTAAGGTTTTATTATGATTTTTTGAAATCAGAACTAAGATTGAATTTTTTCTAAATAAGAACCATCTTCAACCATTATCAAAACTGAATGGCAGCTGGGCGTGGTGACTCACGCCTGTAATCCCAGCGCTTTGGGAGGCCGAGGCAGGTGGATCACGAGGTCAGGAGATCGAGACCATCCTGGCTAACATGGTGAAACCCTGTCTCTACTAAAAATACAAAAAAATTAGCTGGGCGTGGTGGTGGGCGCCTGTAGTCCCAGCTAATTGGGAGGCTGAGGCAGGAGAATGGCGTGAACCTGAGAGGCAGAGCTTTCAGTGAGCCGATATTGCACCACTGCACTCCAGCCTGGGTGACAGAGTGAGACTCTGTCTCAAAACAAACAAACAAAACAAAACAAAACAGAATGGCTTTGGAAATTGGATTTTTTTTTGCAGACTTGATAATGTTTCCCAATGAATTACAAGGCAAAACAGTTCTTAATATGTGAAACTTATACTGTAGTAAAGTTATTCTGACAACTGACATAGTCTGAATCACAAGAAAAATCAAGCTGCTCTATATGCTTTTTTTGGCTATTGAAAGTTAAAAAAAGAAGTGAGAGCTTCACTCCTATCCAAACTGGCTGCAGGCATGTTTTTTGAACTCAAATCACGGTTCCAGAAGTAGTTTTCAGACCACACCTTGATGCAAGTGCAAAGGAAATAAGAAAATTTCCTTCCTCCCTCCCTCCCTTCCTCCTTTCCTTCCTTCCTTCCTTCCTTCCTCCTTCCCTCCCCCCCCTTCCTTCCTTCCTTCTTTCCTTCTTTCCTATCTCTTTTTCTTTCTTGCTTTGTGGAGACCAGATCTTGCCATTTTGCCCAGGCTGGTCTTGAACTCCTAGGCTTAAGTGATTCTCCCTCCTCAGCCTTCCAAAGAGAAATTTTCATATTTACAAATCCATTTAAGAGGCAATTGAAAAAACATTTAAATTTTAATTTTAAAAAAGAGGCAGTGGAGTGGCCGGATGCAGTGGCTCACGCCTATAATCCCAGCACTTTGGGAGGCCAAGGTGGGCGGATCACGAGGTCAGGAGATCGAGACCATCCTGGCTAACATGGTGAAACCCCGTCTCTACTAAAAAAATACAAAAAAAATTAGCCAGGCGTGGTGGTGGGTGCCTGCAGTCCCAGCTACTCTGGAGGCTGAGGCAGGAGAATGGCGTGAACCTGGGAGGCAGAGCTTGCAATGAGCTGAGACTGAGCCACTGCACTCCAGCCTGGGCGACAGAGCGAGACTGCATCTCAAAAAAAAAAAAAAAAAAAAAAAGGGCAGTGGAAAAGTTTCCACAAACCTTTGTTGGGGAAATATAATTAAAAACAAATCCTTCTTCCAACCCAGAAATTCTCTCTACAAAGGTAGCAGGGAAAGAACACGCTATTAAAGAAGCATTAAACTAGAATGTAACACGTATCATAGGCAACCTACAAAGAGATTGAAAAGGCAGAAAGAAATCTCGCCTCCTTATATAGCCAAACAGATACAACCCATTACATACATGTTTTCAAGATAAACAATAACTAGTCTTCAAATAAGAGGATTTGGCAGCACCTTTTGTCACATGTTTTTTCCCAACTTTATTGTGGTAATTCGAGTGACCATCTATGTTAGCTAATTGGCTTTATCCAGAGGAAAATCTTCTCAACTTTTTATGGCAGAGGTAGTTTCGCAACTTCAAGCAGGGCACCCATCGAAGCTAAGCTCCAATTTTTGCAATTCAAAGAGATGGCTTTCAGGTCCTCGAGAAAAACATTCCTTGGTCATGGAGCTGAGAAAAGGCCAGTTGGCAAAAGTCCTGCCTAGTCTTCAAAAGGCTATATATATATATATATATATATTTCAAAGAAAAGAGAAAATACTTACAAGTTTTCTAAGGCAAATGTCCTGAGAAAAAGGAGGGGAGGGAAATCTCTTCTCCTGTTTTCATCAGAGTAAATTGAACCTTTTATTTTTAATTTGCATTTGCCCTTATATTTTCTATGTGAAAACACATTTTCTTTTTTCTTTTTTTTTTTTTTGACGGAGTCTCCCTCAGCCGCCCAGGCTGGAGTGCAGTGGCATGATCTCGACTCACCACAACCACCATCTCCTGGGTTCAAGTGATTCTCCCATCTCAGCCTCCCGAGTAGCTGGGATTGCAGGCACCCGCCATCATGCCCGGCTAATTTTTGTATTTTAGTAGAGACAGGGTTTCACCTTGTTGGCCAGGCTGGTCTTGAACTCCTGACCTCGGGTGATCCATCCACCTTGGCCTCCCAAAGTGCTGGGATTACAGGTGTGAGCTACTGCGCCCAGCCAAAACACATTTTCTGGTTTGTTTGTTTTTGTAATTTAAGACCAAATAATTTATTTTGGGAAATTTATTGTGAATAGACATTAAAAATAGGTTCATTTGTGCAAAGTAATCTAAACAATGAATGTTTGTGCATATATATATATACTGATATACATATACACACATATACACATATATAACACAATTCTGTATGGGAAATTCATTAAACAATGAGTAGAGTCAACAGTTTGAGTCTCTCAATAACTTAGTAAAAAGTAATATTGATCTTTATAAAAATAATTTTAAAACTTTTTTCTGTTTGTGAAAAATAAAATAACAATTTGAAAATTACTGTCAGACCATGAAGGCAAATAAGAAGTAGTATAATCTATCTTCATTTATAGATGAGGAAGAAAGTGACTCCAGAAAAGTTAAATAAAACTTTCTTAAAATTATGTTGGCAGTTATAGTGGCAGAGCTGGGTTATTAATCTGCTACTCCTCACTTCCAGTTCAGTGGTTTGGTTTTTTTGTTTGTTTGTTTTGTTTTTTCTGCTCCTACTGTTTCCATCTCAGCCTTAACATTTCCTTTTATTCTTCATTTGAGCTAAGCATTCTTTTCTTCTAAAGAAGACCATCGACTTTATTTGAATCATAAGTCACACACACGCACACACACACACACACACTCCTGCAGAACAATCTGGAAAATCTGAACACACTGGATATCTGACGACAATAGGAATGATTATTAAAGATGTGAAAATAGGGCTGGGCGCGGTGGCTCACGCCTGTAATCCCAGCACTTTGGGAGGCCGAGGCGGGCGGATCACGAGGTCAGGAGATCGAGATCATACTGGCTAACACGGGGAAACCCCGTCTCTATTAAAAATACAAAAAATTAGCGGGGCGTGGTGGCGGGTGCCTGTAGTCCCAGCTACTCGGGAGGCTGAGGCAGGAGAATGGCATGAATCCGGGAGGTGGAGCTTGCAGTGAGCTGAGATCGCGCCACTGCACTCCAGCCTGGGCGACAGAGTGAGACTCCACCTCAAAAAAAAAAAAAAAAGTGAAAATAGAATTGTGATTACATTTTTTTAATAGGTTTTTGGGGAACAGGTGGCATTTGGTTACATGAATAAGTTCTTTAGTGATGATTTCTGAGATTTTGGTGCACCCATCATCCAAGCAACGTAACGGTGCCCAATGTGTAGTCTTTATTTTTTTTTATTTTTTATTTTTTTTGAGACGGAGTCTCGCTCTGTCGCCCAGGCTGGAGTGCAGTGGCGCGATCTCAGCTCACTGCAAGCTCCGTCTCCCGGGTTCATGCCATTCTTCTGCCTCAGCCTCCCGAGTAGCTGGGACTACAGGCACCCGCCACCACACCCTGCTAATTTTTTTTTTTTTTTTTGTATTTTTTGTAGAGACGGGGTTTCACCGTGTTAGCCAGGATGGTCTCGATCTCCTGACCTCGTGATCTGCCCACCTTGGCCTCCCAAAGTGCTGGGATTACAGGCATGAGCCACCATGCCCGGCCCCAGTAGTCTTTTATCCCTCACTCCCCCTCCCACCCTTTCCCCCAAGTCCCCAAAGTCCATTGGATCATTCTCATGCCTTTGCATCCTCATTGCTTAGCTCCCACTTATGAGTGAGAACATACAATGTTTCATTTTCCATTTCTGAGTTACTTCACTTAGAATAATGGTCTCCTGTTCCATCCAGGTTGCTGCAAATGTCATTATTTCATTCCTTTTCATGTCTGAGTAGTATTCCATGGTATATATATCACATTTTCTTTATCCACTCATTGATGGCATTTGGGCTGGTTCCATATTTTTGCAATTGTGAATTGTGCTACTATAAACATGTGTGTGCAAGTGTCTTTTTCATATAATGACTTCTTTTCCTCTGGATAGATACCCAGGAGTGGGATTACTGGATGAAATGGTAGATTTACTTTTAGTTCTCTAAGAAATCTCCATGCTGTTTTCTATACTGGTTGTACTAGTTTACATTCCCACCAACAATGTAAAAGTGTTCTCTTTCACCACATCCACACCAACATGTATTATTTATTATGGCCATTCTTGCAGGAGTAAGGTGGTATCACATTGTGGTTTTGATTTGCATTTCCCTGATAATTAATGATGTTGAGCATTTATCCACATGTTTGTTGGGTATTTGTATATCTTCTTTTGATAATTATGTATTCATGTCCTTAGCCCACTTTTGGATGGGATTGTTTGTTTTGTTCTTGCTAATTTGTTTGAGTTCCTTGTAGATTCTGGATATTAGTCCTTTGGCAGATGTATAGATTGCAGTGATTTTCTCCCACTCTGTGGGTTGTCTGTTTACTCTGTGATGAGTTCTTTTGCTGTGCAGAAGCTTATAGCTTAATTAAGTCCCATCTATTTATCTTTGTTTTTGTTTGTTGTGTTTGCTTCTGGGTTCTTGGTTATGAAGTCTTTGCCTAAGCCAACGTCTAGAAGGGTTTTTCCAATGTTATCTTCCTTTTTCTTTTTTCTTTTTTTTTTTTTTTTTTGAGAAGGAGTCTCACTCTGTCGCTCAGGCTGGAGTGCAGTGGCTCAATCTCGGCTCACTGCAAGCTCCGCCTCCCGGGTTCATGCCATTCTCCTGCCTCAGCCTCCCAAGTAGCTGGGGCTACAGGCGCTCACCACCACGCCCAGCTAATTTTTTGTATTTTTAATAGAGACAGGGTTTCACCGTGTTAGCCAGGATGGTCTTGATCTCCTGACCTTGTGATCAGCCCGCTTCAGCCTCCCAAAGTGCTGGGATTACAGGCATGAGCCACTGTGCCTGGCCCTTTTTTTTTTTTTTTAAAGACAGAGTTTCACTCTTATTGCCCAGGCTAGAGTGCAGTGGCACCAACTTGGCTCAATGCAACCTCCGCCTCCTGGGTTCTCCTGTCTCAACCTCCTGAGTAGCTGGGATTACAGGTGCACACCACCACACCTGGCTAATTTTTTGTATTTTTAGTAGAGACAGGATTTCACTATTTCACCCAGGCTGGTATCTTCTAGACTTTTTATGGTTTCAGGTCTTAGATTTAAGCCTTTGTTCCATCTTGAGTTGATTTTTGTATAAGGTGAGAGATGAGGATCCAGTTTCATTCTTCTACACATGGCTTGCCAATTATGCCAGCACCATTTGTTGAATACGGTGTCCCTTTTCCACTTTATGTTTTTGTTTGCTTTGTTGAAGATAAGTTGACTGTAAGTATTAGGCTTTGTTTCTGAGTTCTCTATTCTGTTCCATTAGTCTATATGCTTGTTTTTATACCAGTACCCTTCTGTTTTGGTGACTATGGCCTGATAGTATAGTTTTAAGTCAGATAATGTAATGCCTCCAGATTTGTTTTTGCTTTTGTTTTTTATTTAGTCTTGCTTTGGCTATGCAGGCTGTTTTTTTGTTCCATATGAACTTTAGAATTGTTTTTCTAGTTCTGTGAAGATTAATGGTGGCATTTTGATAAAAACTGCATTGAATTTGTAGATTGCTTTTGGCAGTATGGTCATTTTTCACAATATTGATTCTATCCATCCATGAGCATGGGATGCGATTCCATTTGTTTGTGTCATCTATTATTTCTTTCAGCAGTGTTTCGTAGTTTTCCTTATAGAGATCTTTCAGCTCCTTGGTTAAGTATATTCCTAACTATTTTTATATTATTTTATTGCAGCTATTCTAAAAGGGGTTGACTTCTTGATTTGATTCTCAGCTTGGTTGCTGTTGGTGTATAGCAGGGCTAATGATTTCTGTGCATTAATTTTGTGTCCTGAAAGTTGGCTGAATTCATTTACCAGTTCTAGGAGCTTTTTGGATGAGTCTTTAGGGTTTTCTAGGTATAAAACTATGCCATCAGCAAACAGCAACAGTTTGACTTCCCCTTTATCAATCTGGATGCCCTTTATTTATTTATGTTTTTTCTCTTGTCTGGTTGCTGTGGCTAGAACTTCCAATACTATGTTGAATAGAAGTGATGAAAGTAGGCATCTTTGTCTTGTTCCATTTCTCCAGGGCAATACTTTCAACTTTTCCTCATTAGTATAATGTTGGCTGTGGGTTTGTCATAGATGGCTTTAATTATGTTAAAGTATGTCCCTTCTAAGCCAATTTTGCTGAGGGTTTTTTGTTTTGTTCTGTTCTTTTGATATGGAGTTTTGTTCTTGTTGCCTAGGCTGGAGTGCAATGGCCTGGTCCTGGCTCACTGCAACCTCCGCCTCCCAGGTTCAAGCAGTTCTCATACCTCAGCCTCCCAAGTAGCTGGGATTACAGGCATGTGCCACCATGCCTGACTAATTTTTCTGTATTTTTAGTACAGATGGGGTTTCACCATGTTGGCCAGGCTGGTCTCAAACTCCTGACCTCAGGTGATCCGTTCATCTTGGCCTCCAAAAGTGCTGGGATCACAGGTGTGAGTCATCACGCCTGGCCTTGCTGAGGGCTTTTAATCATAAAAGGATGCTGGATTTTGTCAAATACTTTTTCTGCATCTATTGAGATGATCGTGTGATTTTTGTTTTTAATTCTGTTTATGTAGTGTATCACATTTATTGACTTGCCAATGTGAAACCATCCCTGCATCCCTGGTATGAAATTCACTCGATCATGGTGGGTTATCTTTCTGTTATGCTGTTGGATTTGGTTAGCTAGTATTTTGTTGAGGATTTTTGCATCTATGTTCATCAGGGATATTGGTCTGCAGTTTTCTTTTTTTGTTACATCCTTTCCTAGTTTTTGTATTAGGGTGATACTGGCTTCATAGAATGACTTAGGGAGGATTCCTTCTTTCTCTATCTTTTGGAGTAGTGTCAGTAGAATTGGTATCAATTCTTTGAATGTTGGATAGAATTCAACTGTCCGTCTTTCTGGTCCTGGACTTTTTTTTTGTTGGTAACTTAATTACCATTTCAATCTTGCTGCTTGTTGTGGGTCTGTTCAGAGTTTCCATTTCTTCCTGTTTAATTTAGGAGGGTTGCATATTTCCATTTCTTCCTGGTTTAATATAGGAGGGTTGCATATTTCCAGGAATTCATCCATCTCCTTGGTATTAGTCATAATATCTCCTGTTTTGTTTCTAATTGAGCTTATTTGGATCTTCTCCCTTATTTTCTTTGTTAATGTCATTAACGGTCTATCAATTTTATTTATCTTTTCAAATGACCAACTTTTTGTTTCATTTATCTTTTGTATTTTTTTGTTTCAATTTCATTTAGTTTTGTTCCGATCTTGGTTATTTCTTTTTTTCTGCTGCATTTGGGTTAGGTTTGTTCTTGTTTCTCTAGCTCCTTGAGGTGTGACCTTAGATTGTCTGTTTGTGCTTCTTCAGACTTTTTGATGAACTTTGCTCTTAACACCACCTTGCTGTATCCCAGAAGTTTTGATAGGTTGTGTCACTATTATTGTTCAGTTCAAAGAATATTTTAATTTCCATCTTGATTTCACTGTTGACCCAACAATCATTCAGGAGCGGGTTATTTAATTTCCATGTCTTTGCATGGTTTTGTGGGTTCCTTTTGGAGTTGATTTCCAGTTTTATTCCACTGTGGTCTGAGAGAGTACTTGCTATAATTTCCATTTTCCTATATTTGTTGAGACTTGTTTTGGGGCCTATTATATGGTCTATCTTAATGTTCCATGTGCTGATGAATAGAATGTATATTCTGCAGTTGTTGGGTATCTGTCAATATCTGTTAAGTCTGTTTGTTCTAGGGTATAGCTGAAGTCCATTGTTTCTTTGTTGACTTTCTGTCTTGATAAGCTGTCTAGTGCTGTCAGTGGAGAATTGAAGTAATCCCACTATTATTGTGTTGCTATCTCATGTTTTAGATCTAGTAGTCATTGTTTTATAACTTTTGGAGCTCCAGTGTATATATATTTAGGATTGTGATATTTTCCTGTTGGACTAGTCCTTTTATCATTATATAATATCCCTATTTGTCTTTTTAAATTGCTGTTGCTTTGAAGTTTGTTTTGTCTGATATAAGACTAGCTACTTCTGTTTGCTTTTGATGTAAATTTGCATGGAATATCTTTTTCCATCCCTTTACCTTAAGTTTATGTGAGTCCTTATGTGTTAGGTGAGTCTCTTGAAGATGGCAGATACTTGGATGGTGAATTCTTCTCCATTCTGCCATTCTGTATCTTTTAAATGGAGCATTTAGGCCATTTACATTCAATGTTAGTATTAAGATCCAAGGTACTATTCTATTCATTGTGCTATTTGTTGCCTGAATAACTTGGTTTTTTTTCATCATGTTGTTGTTTTATAAGTACTGTGAGATTTATGCTTTCAGGGGACCCTATTTTGATGTATTTCAAGGATTTGTTTCAAGATTTAGAGCTCGTTTTAGCAGTTTTTGTAGGGCTAGCTTGGTAGTGGTGAATTCTGTCAGCATTTGTTTGTCTGAAAAAGATTGTATCTTTCCTTCATTTAGGAAGCTAAGTTTCACTGTATACAAAATTCTTGCCTGATAATTGTTCTGTTTAGGAGGCTAAACATAGGACCCCAATCCCTTATAGCTTGTAGGTTTCTGCTCAGAAATCTGCTGTTAATCTGATAGGGTTTCCTTTATAGGTTCCTGATATTTTTGTCTCACAGCTCTTAAGATTCTTTCCTTAGTCTTGACTTTAGATAACCTGATGAGTGTGTGCCTAGGCAATGATCTTTTTGCAATGAATTTCCCAAGTGTTCTCTGAGCTTCTTGTGTTTGGATGTCTAGATCTCTAGCAAGGCCAGGGAAGTTTTCCTCAATTATTACCTCAAATATGTTTTCCAAGCCTTTAGATTTCTCTTCTTCCTTGGGAACACCAATTATTCATAGATTTGGTCATTTTACATAATCCCAAATTTCTTAGAAGTTTTGTTCATTTTTTAAAATTCTCTTTTCTTGGTCTTTGACGAACTGGGTTAATTTGAAAGCCTTGTCTTTGAGCTCTGATATTCTTTTTCTTCTTGTTTGAGTCTATTGCTGAGACTTTCCAGTGCATTTCCAATTCTCTAAATGTGTCCTTGATTTCCAGAAGTTGTAATTTTTATTTATGCTATCTATTTTACTGGAGATTTTCCCCTTCATATACTGTATCAATTTTTAATGTTTTTTTAAGTTGGACCTCATCTTTCTCTGATGCCTGCTTGGTTGGCTTAATAGTTGACTGTCTGAATTCTCTTTCTGGCAATTCACAGATTTTGTCTTGGTTTGGATCCATTGCTGGTGAGCTGGTGTGAAAGTAATGAAAGTACAGCTACACCATAAACAGGGTGTCCCTGAAAATAAGAGGAAGAAAGTGTGCACCCTAGGTGCAATGATCATATATATGGGGAGATGTGCTCTGCTACAAGGGTTTGTGATGTAGGATTAATTTTTTAATTACTATATTTTGCAAGGAAGGATATTATTATTATTATTATTATTATTATTATTATTATTATTATTATTTTGAGATAGAGTTTCACTCTTATTACCCAGGCTAGAGTGCAATGGTGTGATCTTGGCTCACTGCAACCTCTGCCTTCTGGGTTCAAGAGATTCTCAGCCTCAGCCTCCTGAGTAGCTGGGATTACAGGTGCATGCCACCACATCCAGCTAATTTTTGTATTTTTAGTAGAGACAGGGTTTTGCCATGTTGGCCGGGCTGGTCTCAAACTCCTGACCTCAGGTGATCCATCCACCTTGGCCTCCCAATGTGCTGGGATTACAGGTGTGAGCAAGCCACCATGCCCAGCCTTTTAAGGGAAGGTTTTTTTTGGTTTTTTGTTTGTTTGTTTTTTTCTTTTTGAGACAGAGTCTTGCTCTGTTGCCCAGGCTGGAGTGCAGTGGTGCGATCTTGGCTCACTGCAACCTCTGCCTCCCGGGTTCAAGGATTCTTCTGCCTCAGCCTCCCAAGTAGCGGGACTACAGGCATGCACCACCACATCCAGCTTATTTTTTTTTTGTATTTTTAGTAGAGACGGGGTTTCACCATATTGGCCAGGCTGGTCTCTAACTCCTGACCTCGTGATTCACCTGCTTCAGACTTCCAAAGTGCTGGGATTACAGGTGTGAGCCACTGTGCCTGCCAAGGGAAGGTTTTATGGCCTGCTTCAGGGGAGAATCATGGGAGAAGGTCAGAGAGACCATCTTGCTTCTGCTGTTTTCTCAAATGGCAAGGTGCCATATTTTATGATAGTGTGTCATGAACCCTATCACAGCCAACAAAGAATAGATAACTTAATTTTCCCCAAGAGTCTGATAATGTTAAACTTTACCTGAGTCTGCTTTCCTGGAAAACAGTGACAATTAAAAATCCCCACACCCTTTAGTATTCTAGGAAATGACTTCCTGCAAAGAGCCATCCTTCCCCATATGACTTAGATGAGACTCACAGATAGCCCCACCCCCTTGTTTGTCTAGACACAGACCCTCCAGATGATTTGCTTTACAAGTGATTAACTGAACTGTTTGTACCCATGACCAATTTGGACAGCATACCTGTTAATTTAACTTGACCAAGCTTTAGTTAAGCTCCTCTCCCTCCTCTAGGTCCTGAAGTTTTGACCTATCTTCGGCCTGAGCCAGTAATGAGATGTAGAACAACCCCTCCTTATTATAAGAACATGTGATGGTTAATTTTAGGTGTCAACTTGACTGGGTTAAGGAATACCCAGATAACTGGTAAAGCACTATTTTGGAGGTATGTCTGTGAGAGTGTTTCTGGAAGAGGTTGGCATTTGAATCTGTGTTCTGAGTAAGGAAAACGTGCCCTCACACAACATGGGTGGGCACCATCCAAAGAGCTGAGAGCCCAAGTAGAATAAAAAGAGAGAGGTGAATTCACTCTCTCTCTTCTGGAGCTGGGACACCCATCTTCTCCTGGACCTGTGAGACAGGAGTAGCACTGGGTAGTCACAGGAGTATGGAAAAACCTGAACAACAGCTAAAATAAGAACTAGGCAAAGAAACCACAGGATAACAGAAAACTCAAAATAAGGGAGAGAAAATGGCCAAAACCCTGGTCAGGCTGACATGTCCATGACTCTTCTTGGCAAACCCAAATAAGGGAGAAAGGGGGTGGTAATGGGGGGAATAGGGGGCTGGGAGGAGTCTCTGAAATCCCCTTCTTTTCCAAAATACTGAATGATTTTTCCACCCCATAATTAAAGAAACACCCATAAAATTAGAAACTCATTGTGTGTGACTCATTCTCATGAGCACACCCACACTTCTCTCTTAAGTGTGTACTTTTGTTTTGCAATAAAAGCTTCTTGCCTTTCACTTCATTCTGACTTTTCCTTGAATTCTTACTTGCAATGGTGTCATGAAGCTGGAAACCAGCTGGAGCTAGGGTCTCACTGGCATCTGGAGACCCTCCTAAGCCTTCCGGCAACACTAGGACATTAGAACTCCAGGTTCTTCAACCGTCAGACTCTGGGACTTGCACCAGTGGCCTCTCAGTTCTCAGGCCTTCAGACTTGGACTGAGCTATGCCACTAGTTTCCCTGGTTCTCCACCTCGCAGATGGCATATCATGGGATTTCTCAGCCTCTATAATCATGTGAGTCAATTTCCTTAATAAATTCCTCTTATATATCTATATATCCTATTGGCTCTGGTTCTCTGAAGAACTCTGGCTTATGTGCTCACTGGTAATCAGCTGACTTCAAGGAAAGACATTTCCCAATTAACTATCCAATTATGACACTGGCTCATTCATTCACTTACAACAGTCTGCTCTAACCTAATTTATTCCTACCTATCAGACATACCCATGAGTGTGTCATGTCAATTTACCATTGCCATGGCAACACCCAGGAGTTACCACACCTTTCCACGGCAATGACCCAATGACCCAAAAGTACTACTCCTTCCCTAGAAAGTTCTGCATAAAATTCTTTTCTGCCTGACCTTCGAGATTGTGAAAGTTGTCAAAATCAAAATGGAGTCACTTGTGTCAAGCCCTAACAAATAAATAAATAAATAAATAAAACCAGAAGGTTAAGAAGGGAGGGTCCTCATGCACATATGCCTATGTTATGAAATATTACAAGAACTTTCTACGCATAGATGCCCATAACAAGAACTTCTGACAAGGGCTTTCTAAGCTGCAGCTTGCTAAGTGAGTAAAAGGAAGCTACCTGGATGCACAAGAACACTTGCTTGACACACTCTCTCTGTTAATAAACTGGCATCAACCCCTGTGATAAGTCTTGTGACCCATATTCTCTTTGTTTCAAAACAAATTACCTATGTTTCCTTTTTGCCTTTAAAAACTTTCCCTTGCTTCAACTGATGTAATGCACGTCTCAATAGATTGAATAACTGTCTGTTTTTTGCTTCTGTAGTACGTTTTTCCCTGCACAGATTTTCTCCTGCCTCACGAAATGCTTAAGAGGTAACTTAACACTTTGTTCAGGGCTCAGTCCTTTGGATGCTAATCCGACTGGACCAGTGCACTTAAATAATAAACATCCTTCTCAACCCCATCGGTCTCTCTAATTTTTTATCAATCCCTCTACACAACCTCTTTGGATATGCCAATGGTCTTCATAGCCCCCATATACTGGATTTGTGAATCCCCAGTGCACTCCTGAATAAACGCCTTATCTTTAGAGAGTCTGTTTGTTATTTGGGTTGACAAGATGTTTGTGGATCTTATGGTCTGAGCATTCTCTCTATTGCAATAGTCCTCCTCTCCCTATTGTAGTAGTACCTTTCTCCCATTTGCAATTGTCCTTTTGAATAAAGCCTATCTTATCTATGTCTGAGTTTGTTTTTTATTTGACAACTCAAGTAGCTTCACAGTGATGCAAGGCAGGCAAGCCCCAAAGTGGAGCTTAGCCCACAAGGGTTTCTGGCTTTGCCCAGGAAAGACTTCAAGGACAAGCCAGAGGTAGAAGAAAAAACCCCTTCGAAGAGGCGGTGTTACAGCTCTGTAACTGCTCCTGCAAAGGATGGCTACACTGTAGGCAGAGAGTAGCAGCTCAGGGCAATTTTGCAGTCATATTTATACCCATTTTTAATCGCATGCAGATTAAGGGGCAGCTTATGCAGAACTTTCTAGGGAAGGAGTAGTACTTTTGGGTCATTGGGTCACTGCCATGGAAAGGTGCAATAACTCCAGGGTGTTGCCATGGCAGTGGTAAATTGCCATGGCACACTGGTGGGTGTGTCTGATTGAAAGCTGCTTCCACCTGGCTCTGTTTTAGTTAGTCCTCAATTTGGTCGAGTGTCTGACCCGGCCTCTGGAGTCAAGTCCTGCTTGCTACCTCAGTAGTTCCATCCCAATTCTACTGCAACGGGTTGAAGAGCATTGACTAGAGAGAATTTTCTAACTTGAATCTTCTAACCTGAATCGTATCTTCTATAAGCACCTCTCAAAAAAAAAGAGCTGTAAAGAGACACTTTCACATTGTAAAAGAAGTAAAAATTAAACATGTCAATATCTAAGACTTTAATATTCCCCCGAGCATTCTCTGAGGCCTTTGTGTAGATAGTAGATTGTTCTCCCACCCCCAAACACATTGCAGATTTTTAATTGGAATGGATAGGTCAGATGTAGGAGACCCAGGTAAGGAGGCGTCGAAGTCAGAAGACCTCCGAGACTCCTAGAGCGGTCGGCGAGGGGCCTGCAAGGCGCCCTGGCCGCACTTCCGGGGCGGCCCATCTTCCCTGGGTACTGAAGCTCGCGAGAGGATCTTGGGGGCACGCGCGTCGCGGTGACAGTGTTTCTTGGGTGTGCGGGGCCTGGCGCCCCATATCTTCTGGTGAGCGAAAGAGACCGGGGCTGAGCAGGCCCAGGCTTGCCGGGGCTGCGGGCTGCGCTGGCGGCGGGGCCGGCTGGCGGCAGTGGCGGGAGTGACGGGCGGGAATCCCCGCGGCCCCGGCGCTTGGGCTTACTGTGCACTTGATGTAAGGGGAAAGTCGCTCGTCAACTGCTTGAAGGGCAGTTTTGCAGTCATATTTATACCCATTTTTAATCGCATGCAGATTAAGGGGCGGCTTATGGAGAACTTTCTAGGGAAGGAGTAGTACTTTTGGGTCACTGGGTCACTGCCATGGAAAGGTGCAGTAACTCCGGGGTGTTGCCATGGCAATGGTAAATTGACGTGGGCACACTGGTGGGTGTGTCTGAAGGGCTTGTTGTTAGGGTGAACTGGGGACTAGAAATGGGATGCGGGCGGGAGGAAAGTAGTGTAGGTGCAGGTGGCAGTCGTAAGTGTCCCGTAAGTCTGAATGTCTGAACTGTGTAGATTTAAGGAGCATTAAAGAGGCAAAACAATAGCAAGTGCTTGTGTAATGCTTAGCGTGGGCCAGGCACTGTTCTAGATGCTTGTTTCATTTAATCCTGACAGCAACCCTATGAGGTAGGTACTATTATTCCTCTTAAGAAGAAATGAGAGGGGTTAATCTGCCTAAGGGCAAACAGCCCCTAAGTGGCAGAGCCAGCATGGAAATCCAGGCCCTGAGGCTTTTTTCAGGCTGTGTTACCAGCTCTTCCTCTCAAAGACGACTTTGAAGAGTAAGGAAGAGAGAGAAGGGAAGGACTCTCTCAGGTTTCTGGCTTGTGACAGGATGGACGATGGTATTGTTAACTGAGATGAGAACATAAGAGGAACAGTGGGACGTTTTAGGAGAAAGATGATCAGCTCAGCTTTGAACATGGTCAGTGATGTCACGTTCCAGAAGACATTGGCTGATATCTTTGGGGCTAAAGAAAAAGTTGATGAGATGTGAAATTTGGAGATCATAACTAACAGGTGATGGTTACGACCAAAAGAGTGAATGGCAGAACTTAGGGCAGAGACCACAAACTAGATGCTCATGGGCCAGATCAGATTCACTGATGTGCTTTGTCCTGAACAGTAGTTTTGAAAAATTGAATTAGTCACCAGCTTTTCATCATTAGATGCTATGTAAAAATCTAGATTTGTGGTGTTTCTTGGAAGTCTGGAAGATTTGGCAACACTTGGCTCACATTCTTGTAAGGCATTAGGCTAGAGTGAACAGCAGGCGCCCCCTTAGAGGGGCATGCACGCTCCCTTTCATCTCCCTCCTCCCTGTTGTTTAATATAGTCCCACTCATTTCATTCCTTTATATTCCCTGCCTGGTCCCCAAGGCATGGGTCTTTAACCTCTGACTTAAATCTAGAGTGAGAGGAAGAAATTGGTTAAGACAGAGTCCCAGGGACACTGTCATTCAAGTATACAGGAGTCAATAAAGCAGTTCGGGGGAATATAGTGGTTTATATACTACATAAGAGTCAAATAGGGAGAACTGAAAAGCAACTCTTAGATTTGACGATTAGGAAAGAAAGCACTGGCATCTTCAGATTGTTTCTATAGAGTGGTAGGGACTACAGACTGTGCAGTGGGTTGAGGAGTGCCTGAAAGATGAAGCACTTAGTTTTTTTTTTTTCTTCTAAGGTTTGGATGAGAAGAGAAGACATGTGGCCTGAGCTTGAAAGAAACAAGTGGTAAAAGAGGGTTGTTTTTAGAGTGCGTGAGGTTTGAGTGTGTTTATAGGCAAACAGGAAAGACTCAGGAGACAGCAAGAGGTTGGTGGTACAGGGCAGAGAGGAAGGGATAATTAGTGGAGTTTTCTGAGGAATCTGGAAGAATGGGATCCAGGACTCCAGTGGGAGACATAGCTGTGAACAAGGGAGACACCCGCTCCTTTGAGAGGTGTGTTCTTATTCAAGACCTCTTCAGTATCTTCATTCTCCTTCACAGGTTGATCTCCACACACTACAGAAGTCACATGCCATGAGAGACCTCTCATCACTTGGGAGGGAACATAACAATAACATTTCTTTTTTTTTTTTTTTTTTTTGAGATGGAGTCTCGCTCTGTTGCCCAGGCTAGAGTGCAGTGGCGTGATCTCGGCTCACTGCAAGCTCTGCCTCCTGGGTTCACACCATTCTCCTGCCTCAGCCTCCCGAGTAGCTGTGATTACAGGTGCCGGCCACCATGCCCGGCTAATTTTTTGTATTTTTAGTAGAGATGGGGTTTCACCGTGTTAGCCAGGATGGTCTCAATCTCCTGACCTCGTGATCCGCCCCCCTTGACCTCCCAAAGTGCTGAGATTACAGGCGTGAGCCACCGCACCTGGCCAACAATAACATTTCTAACCAAATAGACACTGAACATAGAAAAAGCCACCGCTGGTAGGAACTTGAAAAGCAAAAGTGGGAGAACTGATGGGACAACTTCCTATTTTTTTCTCGTGCTTTTTCTAAAATTTGCCTACATATTCAGAAATTTTAGAGCCAGTATGATTTCCTCCCCTAAATGTTGTGGGTTTTTCCCTCCGCCCTCCTCATTCCACTCATCTCTGGTGGTAGTGACAGTGCCAGCTTCCCACAGTCACCTGTCCCTTGGCTCCTTATACCCAGTGGGAGTAGGAACCAAAACAAACTCCATCAGTGGAGATGAAGAAAAGAAAATCCCTGTCTGCTGTACTCTGGGGCTTCCTGCCTGTTAGCCCCAGTGCATATCATTAAAGAAGATATGCAAAGGGTTCTGTCTTCCTAGAGCTAGGTTTTTTTGTTTCTAGAATTTTTAGTAGTCATAGAGAAAACGAGGGCTAGAAGAGACGTGAGCCATCATCTTGTCAAGCAATGATGCTTTTGGGACCCACTGGCAGGACTGTCAGGCAGCTAAGCAGGTAGATCTGGGGCCTGCTTATGTGTTCACCAGAGCAGCTCTGGATTTTATATCCTAGAATTTATAAAAGATTGCCAGATTCATTAAAAAGAAAAGAGATCTTCTGCTAAGCAAGGTTTTGGCAGACATCCTAGCAGTTTCGGCCTCAGACTCTCTTCTTAGAACTTGGGAGTCAAGGCCTGGCCTTGGATAGCTGGACCAATTATGCTGGGGGCCCCCAGCTGGCCATTTCTCTTTGTCACCAGTGGTTTCTGATGTCTTCCTCCTTAGTTGACCACCCCTTGCCTGTCCAGGAGCCACAGAATTTCAGGAGGTGTCCCAGGGCAGGCCCTCACCAGAGTGAGGGTAATGTTTACAATCATCACAGTAACGGAAACCATTTTCCTAGTGGCAGGACCAGGGACAGTAAAGAAGAAGAAGGACTACAGGGATGCCTGGAGCTAGGTGAAGACCCAGGCCAGGGTAACGGGGTGGGAGTTACCTCCAGACAGGCCTGTTGTCAATAGGCCAGGGAACACTTGACTTGCAGGAGGTGAACAATAGAATGTTCAGACACCAGAGAGAACATCCCTATGTGAATTCTAGACCTTTTAAATAAAGTGTGAAGGTTTTAGTGTGGCATTCCAGGCCCTACCTGATTTGACTTTGGTTTCCCTTTCCAGCTTTGTTTCCCACTACACTCCAAATGACACTGACAGACTTCTCCCAACAATCTCTGCTTTTCCATTATTGTGCCTTTGCCCATCTTGTTTTCTTTACCTGAAAGAAAACCTCCATGCCCAACCTTCAAGCTTTCTACCCTTTCAAATCCTAGCTCCTTTCAAGACCCAGCTCAAATGCCACCTCCCAGGAAGGCTTAGTCAATTGCTGTCATGCCCTCTTGAGCAGTAAGTTGTCTTTTCCTCACCAGCCTTCTCTTAACTCAGTTCGACTTGTACTTTAATTATCTCTTTACATAACTGTCACCCCACTGGACTTTTAGTTCCTGGGAGACAGGCAAGTCTTGGCTAGCTAATACTTTTTGTTAACCTGGATGAAAACTTGAGAGAGATGTCTTGACCTCCTTCCTATCCTCACCATTCCCTGGGGAAAGAGGACAGGGACTCCTTTCCCTGTAATGAAGTTTAGTCTCCAATTTTTCTCTTCCTCTTCCTTTATTTCACAGTCCTCCACAGCTTGAGATAGGGCTGCTCTTGGAATTTTTTTCCTCAAACCTCATTCTCCCTGAGGATTTTTTTGAGGCTTGTTGGCTGATGTGGCCCCTACTAACATTGAGGCAAGGGGCAGACATGGGTAAAGGGGTGGGGTGCCAGGATGCCTTAGGGTCTTGCTAAGTGGGACAGTCGCATGATGGAGATTTGAGGGTGTTATTATGAAGATCCCCAGGAAGGAGGAGACCTGGGGTCTGGGCCCAGCTCTGCTCCCTGCCTGCCTGCCATGGAATGTGGGCAGATTGCTTCACTGCACCACATCCAGTGGCTAATCTGAAATGAAGGGAGAACATCAACCCTCCTCTTTGTCCCAGGCTGTTAAACATGGGAGTTGAAGGTGATATGGTACCCACTGCTTGTCTTCTGACCCAGAGGAAGTAGCATCTCTCCTCTGGGGGTTAGCTTAGTTCCCATAGGACACCCTTAGAGAACCTGGGTCAGGGCGGCTGGGCGCGGTGGCTCATGCCTGTAATCCCAGCACTCTGGGAGGCCGAGGTGGGCGGACCACGAGGTCAGGAGATCGAGACCATCCTGGCTAACACGGTGAAACCCCATCTCTACTAGAAAATACAAAAAATTTGCTGGCGTGGTGGCAGGCACCCGTAGTCCCAGCTACTCGGGAGGCTGAGGCAGGAGAATGGTGTGAACCCAGGAGGCAGAGCTTGCAGTGAGCCGAGATTGCACCACTGCACTCCAGCCTGGGTGACAGAGCGAGACTGCATCTCAAAAAAAAAAAAAGAGAACCTGGGTCAGGGCTGCTGGAGAGAAGTCAGATGCAACAGCCTCAGAAATGAGCCTGGAATTTCTATCTCTATCTGGTGGCAGCAGCTCCTTACTGAGGCCCCATTTGGCACCTGCTCTGAAACTGGAACTGGAAGCTAGAATTTGGTGGGGATGACCTGAGTACAGCCCCTGTCACCCTTGCCATTCAGGGTTGCCTTCTCTGCAGAGGCAGTGGGGTCTCTGCTGGCTCTCAGTGCTGGGGAGGGTCTGCAGCTTCAGGGATTTTACAGCATGGAGAGCCCTGAAGGTCTTTACACTTCGGTATAAGATAGTTTTCAGTCAGCTCTGGACACAGTTGCAAAGTACATCTTCACAGCCCTGAGAGCTCAGGAGGATATACTATATTTGGGAGTCTCCCCAAATTCTGAGGCTTACCAAGCCTGAACAAATTGTTGAGTGGATGAGTGGCTCTCTTCAACAAGTATAAGGCTGACCTCAGTGATGATGGCACAGAGAATTAGAGGTTATGAGAGTTTATTCCAAAACAGAAATGAGAAAAGAGTTTATTTTTATTTATTTTTTATTTTTCTTGTATTTTAGATTTCTTGAGACAAATCTTGCTCTATTGTCCAGGCTGGAATGCAGTGGTACAATCACAGCTCATTGCAGCCTTGAACTCCTAGGCTCAAGTGATCCTCCCACCTCAGCTTCCCAAGTAGCTGGGACCACAGGTGCACACCATTCCCTGTTAATTTTTATTATTTTTTGTAGAGATGGAGTCTCGCTATGTTGCCCAGGTGGATCTTATATTACTGGCTTCAAGTGATCCTCCTGCCTTGGCCTCCCAAAATGCTAGGATTACTGGCATGAGCCAAGAGAAGAGTTTTAAAGTAAAAATAGAGATTAGAGGAGGAGTGGAAAGGATAACAGGAGTTGAGGAAGAAAAAGGGAGAAAAGAAGAGGAAAGCAGAAGGGAACAGGAGAAGTGAGGGGAAGGAAATAATGCATAAGAAATGGGAAAAGGAAAAAGGGGAAGGAATGGGAAAAAAAGCCCAGAAGGCTCTTTCCAAGCTCACTTTCAGCAGAAGTATGAAAACTTTCCTTCAGGTCTGTACATCTTGAGTTCCCCATAATACAGGACAGCCTCCTGAGCTCCACCTGGCTGTTTGAGAACCAAGCAGCACTCCCAAAGGTTGTGCAGCACTTTGAGGTGCAGCTTGGCTCAGAAACACAAGAACATGGATAAAGAGAGGTGTGAGCAGTCCGTGGAATCAGGCCATTCCCTGTCCCAAATTGAGAGGTCTTTATAACCCGCCAGAGCCTCAGGCTGAGGAAAAGAAACATTTTCATCCTTTGCAGTGTCTGTGAATGCCAAACACTGCTGCCTCTCTCCTCTGCCCTTCCTGGCTGTCTGCTGACCTTTTGCAGTCACACTAAGAATGTACATGTGCTATTGATATGTAAGCATCACAAATGTCTAGAGTATACATTAGTATCACTTAAAGATGTTTTGTCTCCACCATAGGAAACAGGTGATGTTTCTGTTTTCTGTATCTCTTGTTAGATTATGAAACCAAATCAGATATCAAGGAGTTGGTTCCAAAGCAGGAAGTATCAGAAGAAACAGAGATACACTGAGCCACCTCCAGAGCACTCCGGAACAATGATTCCCAAGAATGCAAAATTGGAGCATTCAAAAATTGGGAAGACAGTTTGAATATTCATCAGAGAGATCCTTCCAGGGAGATGCTGAGTACGAGGACTAGAAATATAAGGCCAGCAGAAATCAAGGATGTAAAAATCTCCCTAGAGAAGGAAAGCCAGAAAGGTAAAGAATTTGATAACTTCTTTACTCTAAGCTCAAAAAGTATTTCACATTCAAGAATTCACAGGGAGAAGAACAAGGGGCCAGTTTCAGAAGTCAAAATACAAGTCACAACTTATGAAAGGCTTCAGAGTGTAGCCCCTCTGGCAGCCAGGTTTAGAGAAGCCCTAGTGGGGAAGGGAAGTGCAAGAGGCATCAGGGAAGCCAGGCAGGACCCAGAGCAAGGAGAAGGAAGAGAGTTTCCAGAGGTGTTGCCTTCAGAGACAGGAGTGCCCTTGACAAGGAAAGAGGGCAACAAAACTACCCAGGAGAGAAACCCTTTATCTGTAAGGAGTGTGGGAAAGCCTTTGGTCAGAGTGCAAACCTTATCGTGCACCAAAGAATTCACACAGGGGAGAAACCTTTCCTATGTAATGAGTGCGGAAAAGGTTTCAGACAGAGATCACACCTCATACGACATCAGAGGATCCATACTGGTGAGAAACCCTATGAATGTCAGGAATGTGGGAAGACCTTCAGCCAGAGCTCAAATCTCATAGTTCATCAGGGCATCCACACTGGAGAGAAATCTTTTGAATGTGATGAGTGTGGGAAAGCCTTCAGCCGGAGTTCAGGCCTGACTGTCCATCAGAGGATCCACACGGGGGAGAAGCCATTTGAGTATAATGAATGCGGCAAAGCTTTCAGTTGTAGTTCATACCTTATTGTGCATCAGAGAATTCACACAGGGGAGAAACCCTATCAGTGTAATGAGTGTGGAAGAGCCTTTGGCCAGAGCTCCCATCTTATTCTCCATCAGACAACTCATGCCCAGAAGAAACCTCAGCTGGCTGCTTGGGTTAGGGCCCACTGTTAATGGGGCAGAGTTGAATGGTCATGTTATATGCTTGCCTTCAGCCAGGCCAGCATCTTATAAATACTAGGAAGTATGTGAGAGGTCATGGACTGTTCACTGCTGGAAATCTGGGTCCACAAACTCACTCTGCTTGTATGGTGTTTTATTCACGTGCCTTATTTTTGTACGTGTGCCTCCAGTCAGATTTGGAGTTCCAAGAGGTAGATGCCAGGTCCTGTCTTCCAGTTTGATTGACAGGAAATTGAGGAGCTCTTCATTTCTACAAAGTTGATTAAATTTTAATTCATTGAGAAATTCCTCATATCAAGAAACTCGTAATAATAATCTTGCAAGATCTCACCTGCTTTGAAGATTTGTAATTTTTCCAGGGTAACTCCAGCACAGTAAAGCTTGCTGTACTTTTTATTGTTATTTCAAAGCTTTAATGTGCTAGAGTTAGGAAGCTTAGAAGGCCCACTATGAGCAGTACTAAAATTTAGAATGTCACATCCTCATTCAAATGTAGGCTGCCTTTAGGAATGACCAAAACAGTGAAGGATACATAGGATGATAGAATCATGAATCAAAGGAACCCTACCAGACCAGAACTGCAGACCAAAGTTAACAAGATGAAGTATTAAACCCTGTCCATAGGGCTAAGGGGTCTGAGCCTCTCAGAACAGAAGTGTTCTGTCAGAAACGTTGCAATCGTTGACCATTAGACATGCTAGAGGGGTGTCTTTAAAAATATCCTTCTCTCTTATCTTCAGTTGCTAGCTGCTCACGGATGAGATCCTAGTCTTAGGGCCTGTTCTCTTCTCTCTAGACCATATAGCTTGACTTTTCCTTACAAGGAAATAAAACAGATCATGTGTGTGTATAAAATTAAAAAGTAATATCCTAATCATCTGCCACTTACACAAAAAGAGATTACCTTTAGACTAAAGGAAAAATATAATAGGAATGCAATGTGTCTCAGTATGGGCAGTTATGTGCCACATAATGATGTTTTAGCCAACAACAGACCACATATTTGACGGTAGTCTCATAAGGTTGTAATGGAGCTGAGAAATTCCTATGGCCTAGTGACTCTGCAGCTGTCATAATGTGGTAGCACAATGCATTACTCACATGTTTGTGATGATGATGGTGTAAATAAGCTGACCATGTTGCCAGTTATATAAAAGGATAGCACATGCAGTTATGTACAGTGCATAATACTTGATAAATAAATGACTGTGCTACTGGTTTATGTATTTTATTGTGCTTTTCATTGTTATTTCAAAGTGTGCTCCTTCCACTTATTTTTTCAAAGTTTACTGCAAAACAGTATGCTGTGTTTGACCAGCAGCAGCCTCATCTATCTCATGTTTACCACATCTCTTGACTGCATCATTTCCTCTTGTGCTTGATTTAATCTCATGTTTTGTTCATCATGTCCCCTGAGCATTTAAAATCCATGGCTAATTTTGCCAGTAAGAGGCCATGTTGAGTAATTGACCTGGAAACAAAATTAAAAGTGATTAAGGACTGTGAAGGTGGAAAATCAGGGATGGTTATTGCTCACCAGTCAGGCATGTCCCATTTTACCATAGCTGCCATCCTAAAGAACAAGAGCAAAGTGATGGAAGCTGTTAAAGGATCTGCTTCATTAAAGGCAATGAGACTAACAAAAATTTGAGAAGGGCCAATATCAGATATGGATAATGTCTGATATTGACCTAGATTGAAGACCAGACACGCAAGCATGTCCCTCAGCACCATGACAATCACAGCTAAATTGTTTGTTACGTAGATAGAAAAGGCTGGACCTGACTATATTGTTGAATTTATTGCTAGCTCTGGGTGGTTTAAACGATTCAAGAATTGTTATTCATTACACAATTGTGAAAGTGAGTGCTAAGTCTACAAGTGCTGATGTGAAGGCAGCTGAAGAATTTTTGGAAACTCTAGATAAGCTGATTGTGGGGGAAAATTACTTGCCAGAGCAAATCTTTAATATGGATCAAGGCTCCCTGTTCTGGAAAAAGATGCCTGAAGAGATTGTCATCCATAAGGAGGCCAAGTCAATGGCAGGATTCACGGCTTTGAAGGACTGGATAACAATGTTTGGGGGCAATGTTGCTGGCCACAAATTAAAACCCTTTGTGATTTGACACAGTGAGAACCCCAGGGCCTTCAAGCATATCAATAAGCACACACTGCCAGTGTACTACACGAGCAATAACAAGTCATGGATGACCCAGCTTCTCTTCCAATATGCCCTCCTGAATTGCTATGCCAGTGAAATGGAGAAGTACTGTTTGGAGAATAACATACCTTTCAAGATTTTGCTTGTTGTTGATAATGCTCCTGTACGTCCTTTTATTGCTGATCTTTGTCTTAATATCGAACTGGTGTTTCTTCCTCTAAACATCAACTCTTTGATCCAACCAGTGGATCAAGGAGTTGGAGCAGTTTTTAAGGCTCACTACCTAAAGAGGACGTTTCCCCAGGCTATTGCTGCTATTATCTGAGGGAGACACTGAGAAGACACTAATGCAATTCTGGGAGGATTACAGCATCTAAGACTGCATCAAGAACCTTGCTTGGGCTTAGGGTGATGTCACCAATGAGTGTCTGAATGGCATCTGGAAGGAGACACTCGAGGTTTGTTTATGACTTCAGAAGATTTGCCACGGATGACCAGGTTGCAAAAATCCACAAGGCTGTGGTTGAGATGGCAAACAGCTTTAACCTGGGTGTGAATGAGGATGACATTGAGGAGCTCCTAGAGGTGGTTCCTGAGGAATTGACTAATGAGTTGTTGGAAATGGAACAGGGACACAGCTGAAGAGGCAAGAGAAAACAAAACTGCAGAAAACCACCATCAAGAAAATTTGCAGTAGGGATTTTAGCAAAAGCTTTTGCAGACTTCAAGAAACTCCTTAAAAAGTTTGGGCCAGGCGCGGTGGCTCACTCCTGTAATCCCAGCACTTTGGGAGGCCATGGCGGGAAGATCACAAGGTCAGGAGTTCAAGACCAGCCAGACCGACATGGTGAAACCCCATCTCTACTAAAAATACAAAAAAAAAAAAAAAAAAAAAAAGGCTGGGTGTGGTGGCACGCACCTGTAATCCCAGCTACTAGGGAGGCTGAGGCAGGAGAATCACTTGAACCTGGGAGGCAGAGGTTGCAGTGAGCCGAGATCGTGCCACTGCACTCCAGCCTGGGCGACAGAGTAAGACTCATCTCAAAAAAAAAAAAAAAAAAAAAAAAAATTGAAAACATGGACCCCAACACCAAAAGGTTTTCATTAATAGGAATGTTCACGGTGCCTTATCTGTTTACTGGCAAATCTATGATGAAAAAAGGAAATACCAAGCAAACCACCATGGACATATTTCTGAAAAGAGGGACACCTCCTTAAGAAATGTCCCAGGCAGGTCCTTCATGGGTATTTCAGAAGAGGGCATTGCTATCATAGGAGATGACAGCTCCATGCATGTTACTGCCCCTGAAGACCTTCCAGTGGGACAAGATGTGAAGGTGGAAGATGATGATATTCATGATCCTGACCCTGTGTATGCCTAGGCTAATGTGCTTGTGTCTTAGTTTTTAACAAAAAGTTGAAGTAAATAATTTAAAAAGAGAAAAATGCTTATAAAAATAAAATATTTTTTGTATAGCATTACAGTGCATTTGTGTTTTAATCTAAGTGTTATTACAAAAGTCAGAAAATTTTAAAAGTTTATATAGTAAAAAGTTACATTAGGTTAACTTATTGAAGAAAGAAATTTTTAAGTAAATTTAGTGTACTCTAAGTGTACAATATTTGTAAAGTCTACAGAAGTGTACAGTAGCATCCTAGGCCTTCACATTCACTCACCACTCACTCACTGACTCATCCAGAACAACTTCCAGTCCTGCAAACTCCGTTCATGGTAAATGCCCTATATAAGCATACTATTTTTTATCTTTCATACCATATTTTTACTGTACCTTTTCTAAGTTATTTTTAGATATACAGATACCATTCTGCTACAATTGCCTACAGTATTCAGTACAATAATACGCTGTACAAGTTTGTAGTCTAAGAGCAGTGGGGCTGTACCACATAGTTAGGGTGTAGTAGGGTATATATCATATAGCCTAGGACTATACCACAGAGCCTAGCATGTACTTAGACATGCCATCTAGGTTTGTTTGAGTACACTCTACGATATTCATGCAACAATGAAATCACCTAACAATGCCCTTTTCAGAACTCTCCATTGTTAAGCAGCACAGGACTGTATTGTAATGCTGGTTGCTGCTCACCGCTATGAGTTTAGCCCTCCAATTAAGTCAGGAACTGGTCCTCTCTTGGGTGTGGATCTATAGTCCCCAACACTAGAGGGTCAATTTTAGAGATTTTTAACAAACTGGAAGGTTGACTTTCAAAATGTCTCCAGTTACCTCCAGGTCAATTCCAGCATGAGATGTACTTTATCTTTCAATCACTAGTAGGCAAAAAGGGGGTGCTAGGAACAGTCACTGGCTTGACTTCTGGCAACAAGGAAAGCCTGAGGTGAATTACAGTTGCAACATCTGTCAGCTCAAGCTGCATGGCATCCGTCACAGGGAGTTGAAATTTCAAAGTATAATAATTTTTTTAAGTATAAGAATAAAAAATGTCCATCCAAAGTATAAGAAAATCCTTATTTCTTGCCAAATCCCCCTTCTTTTGGCAAACACCAGGGCCCTTTCCCTTGTTAAAACAGCCTATTTTAACAAAGGCAAGGTGTAGGGTGTGCATAGAAACCCAGACATTCATGAAAGCAACTGCTAATCTTGTGTGTTTACACAATAAGCATCTGAAATGAGCTGTGTGACTCCTTGGTTTTGGTTTGCATGAGACTTAGCATCTGTGTGAAACTGCTAGTTGTCTTGGGCAGACACCTGGCTAAGGATTGCAGAATGAAGGGAAGTTAATTTTTTACTAGAACAAAAGTAGAGTAAAAAGGGTTTTGCTTTGGACATAAGGGCAAAGCAGAACTAAGTGGTGAAGGGACCAAAACACCTCTGCCTGGATGGAGACGGTGGCCAGGGAAGTGACCACTGCAGCTGTGCATGGCTCGGTGTGGGCTACAGGTGGCGTATCAGGGAGACAGTAAATTGAATGGAGCAATGTCCACCCCTGGTGTGGGCTGTGGTGTCCAGACTCAGCAGCCACTCAATGCCCACAGCCCAGTCCCTTCTCCACTTACTGCATACCTGTGGGCAAACTTCTTAAACTCTCTGTGCCTCACTGTCCCTGTCTATAAAATGGCGATATTAACACTCTATCTAAGGGATGCAGTGAGGATTGAGTAAAACACATTAAGAAGAGCACTGCGCAGAGTAAGTGCTTAGTAACTACTATATAAAATAAAACAATTATTATTAATTTGCTTTCCTGCTCTGAGACATGGCCTAACAGTGCCTTATCTCTAGGGCAGGGCAGCAGGGGATAACCTGTACAGCCAGAGAAACTGAAATTACCAGGTTTCTCTGGGGGTGGGTGTTGGGGGAGTCCAGGGACTGGATGAAGTTAATGTCTGCTGGAAGGTGGGAAGGGCCAAGGGTTTACTCTCCCACTCATTTTAGAGGAGCTGCGCCATTCAGGGAAGTGGCAGAGGTAGAAATTAGAGAGTAGAGAGATCCATGTCCTACCAGAGGCCAAGCAGCTCTGGGTAGAGACTGGTCTCTGCCCCACAGAGTTATTCTTTGACTCCACTCCTTGGCCTGCATATTGGTTATTCTTGTCTGCACCCCAGATCCATCATCTACCTCTTTGCCCTGGGGCAGAGATACCTGTGGGTGGCATCACCCTGGGTCCCTTACTTCTGGCTTCCTAGTGGGATGCACTGGTATGTCAGAGGGAGGCATGAGAATGGGACGGGGTACTTCTGTCTGCTACCATGGTTCTGGCAGTGGCTGTGTCCCTCTGTAACCACAGCTGCATGACTTCAGCTACACCATTTCCTTCCGTGCCCTTTCAAGCTAGGAGTGGCAGAGGCTCTAGTTCTTGCTGGTATCTGGTGTCTCCCCATCCCCTCCCCAAACCTCTGTAAATCACCCTTTCATTAAACTCTCTCCTTCCTGCCAGGTCCCAGCAGACTGATAATTGCTGGCAACTAGGGGATCTGGAGAGCTGCACTGTATATTTTATTTACTAGACCAGGCTGCATGACATTTTAAGCTAAGCACTGCTTAGTGATGGGGGAAGCACAAACCTGTTCTTTATTAACAAAACATCCACACTGCAAAAGGAGCCAGTGCTAGGAAGGGTTTCAGACTAGCTGTACCTTACATCTCACACAGCATGAACATTAGCAAGCACCCAGGGTGTCACTGGCATGCCTTCCATCTATCAAGCCAAGGCAGTACACTGTTCCCAACATGCTTCATGCTTTCCAGACAAGTCCTCCTAGACACAACTCCTCTCCCATCAGGTTTTGGGACTCCTACTCACCCTTTGAGGTTGGCTTGAATGCCACTTTTTTCATGATCCACCCCAAATCAAAGCAGCATCCACCCTCGTCTGAACTTCCCTGCAATTATCCTCAGCTGTCCTCCTGCTCAGCATGTTCTGCCTTGTGGTGGTCTTACTTCCCCTGCTGGATTGTGTTGAGAGAAGGACCAGGTCTCATTCCCTGTGGGTCCCTTAGTTCACCTAGCAAAGTGCCTTTTACATAAAAGGTGCTCAGTAAATTGCTGAATGAATGGACAATGACTAAAGAGCATCTTTGACCTACTTCAGCTGAGCAAGGTCACCTGTTGTAGGTACCAAAGTCTGAGACGAACCAACTGGATTTCCCCACCTGCCTCCCACGTGGTCTCCCTTGTCTCCTTTTCCTCCTCTTTGCCCGTCTACCCTGAGTTCCCATCAGCTTCATTCTCCCAACACTTCCCTCCGTCTATTAGTCCTCATTCTGACAATGGCTTCAAAGCTCTGAAATCACAAGTGGCAGAGAGACGAGAGCTCAAAGCCCCTCATGTCCAACTCCTGTCCTGCACAGGTGTGGAAAATGATGCTCAGTGGCTCACGCAGGGTTAACCTGGTACACGAAGCCCAGTACTGTGGGCAGGGCTTGGCCTTGGTTGGTACCACCCACACACCGGGGCTTTTGTCCTGAAACTTCTCACCTCCCCATGTGCATGTCAAGCCTGCCACTCCTAGTGACTGCACAGCCAGTCTCTCCCCTCACTGGGACCCACCTGGAGGCATTCCTTGTTTGCTTAGTCCCCTCCCTAGGATGTCCCTCATCCACCTACTGCCAACCCATTCTCCCAGAGCTGGCCCACTAAAGCTTCGCCCATTTTCCCTCCCTGCTGATCTTGCTATCTCTGCACACACTTCAGCACTTTAATCTCAGCTTGTCACCTACTGTCCTTTACTCATTTGTGTGTTTACTGTGTATGTATCTTGTCTCTCCAAAGACACTGGGAGGCCCTTACAGGAGCCTGCCTTAGCCTGAGAGCTAGGTTGATGACAGTGGCTCAGCTTGCTCTCATGTGGATTCAGTGCTGGACCTGAAGCCCTGACCCATCAGCACTGGGCTCTGACCGGGGAAGTTGGCTGGTGTTTCTTCCAGGCATGCTCCCAGGCACCAGGCACTAGGCAACCATGAGGGGCCCTTTAGGACATGCTCTGCCTCTGACTGGTTGGGTCATCTCAGATAATTTGCAAAACTCTGAGTTGATTTCCTCACCCTGGAAAGGTGGGAGCCCTGGCCGAAGGCCTTTCCATACTGGGTGCAGCAATAGGGCTTCTCCCCCGTGTTGCTCTACCAGTGAACCAGGAAGCATGAGCTGCAGCTGAAGGTCTTGCCACCCTCTGGGCACATGTGTGGCTTCCACCCTGTGTGCATGACTAGGCTTGGTCCCTGACTGAAGGCCTTTCCACATGTGCCACAGACAAAGGGCTTCTTCCCCATGTGTACCCTCTGGTTCTAGGTCAGGTGGGAGCTCTGCATGAAGGCCTTGCCACACTACCCACACCCACACGGCTTCTCCCAGGTGTGGATTATCTGATGCACGATGAAAGTGGAGCTCTGGCTGAAGGCCTTGCCACACACAGTACATGCTTAGAGATTCCTGCTAGGGGCAGCCAGGCTGGAGTTGTGGCAGACCTCTTTCCTGAGTTCCTTACAGTTCCGGCCCCTCTCTCCTGGGAGACATCTTTTCTTTTGTTGGGGCCTGCCTGGTGTCTGGCTTGTCTCTCCTCACTTGCTTGTCTGCAGGCTGTTCCGAATGCCCTGTTCCCCTACTTCCCACTTTTCATGCTTCCAGTCTTCCAGAGAATTCTCCTTTCATATTTGTTTTTTCCGGCATCAAATCTTCCTTTTCAACTTTGGTCTTGATATCTAAACAAGACATAGAAGATAATAGATACAACAAAAGCAAATAAAAATAGAATCAGCTTTATATTCTAGATGGGAAACATGAGACTATAGTGGGATTTGAGGGAATTCAGTAAGTAACACCCTTCTCTTCAGAAGCAATATAGCATTGAGACCAGGGGTGTGGTCTCTTGGGCCAGACTGTCTGAGACCAAATCCTGTCTTTGCCATGAACAGTTATGTGACCTTTCTGTACCTCAGTTTCCTACCTGTAAAATGGGTTAATACTAGTACCTATGTCATAGGGATGTTGTAAGAATTAAATAAGTCATGTACATGTACAATGTACATGAGTCAAATACAATGTACATGAAGTGTTTAGCTAGGTATTAGCTATTATTATAATTTTATACTCAATATTCGAACCAACTGAGAAATAATATGGGGAGACCAACATATTGCTTTTATTAGTGAAAGCCTGATATTGGTGAATCTGGCTGTATCTGCAGGCAAGTGGGGTTATGAATCCCAGGATTAGGCAGCATTAGCCACCCAAGGACATAGTGCTGGCTGCCATGGGTTTGCTCCTGAAACACCTGCAGCACAAATGGCCAGGATGGAATGCATGGTTTCTGTGAAGATGCCAGACCCCAAGGGAGAGGTGGGAGGACTGGCTTTCCAAAACTCATCAGTCAAATAAAATCCCTTTTTGTAGTGTGGCAAGAGTGTGTGAGGATCAGAATAAGGCCCCAAGTGTTACACCAGTGAGCTTCCTGAAATATCAGGCCCCAAGTGTTAGACCAGTGAGCTTCCTGAAATATCAGGGGTAGGAAGCAGAGTACTTACAATCATAATTGTCCTGTATGTATACTATGGTTTCAGAGCATGGGTAGAGAAAAAGAAAAGAAAGAGTAGTCAAAACAAAACAACAAAAAAAATGCATTCTGGGAAAGAGCCAGGGATGGCACTGTCACCAAACATTTGTCTGGTGAGGGCAATGCCTGCATGCATAAAGACTGCCAAGCTGAGAGAGGGAGACAGAGGCGCCTTGGAAACTGGCCAAGGCAGCAAGTGGTGGTCAGAGATGGGCTGGGCTGTGGACATGGCGTCCTGGGAGTCACAGAGCTTGACCAAGTCACCTTCCTGGCTGGAGAGAGGCAGGATGAGAACTTGTGACTCAAGAGAGAATTCAGGGATCTATCAGATAAAGTGGGGAAAGGGAGAACAAGGGTACTGACCAGAGGGAAGGGTGTTGAGGGCTGCCAGGTTTGGCAGTAGGGGAGGCAGACAGATGTGGCTCCCTAGCCTCACAATCCACAATCTCAGTCCAGGCAGGAAGAGAAAGCCCAAAGAAGCAGGGCAAGCCAACCCTCTGAAGTGTGGGGAGGGACACATGTAGGGCCCTTTCCTCCCCCTAAGCTACAGGAAATACAGCAGGAAAGAAGGACCCTGTTCTAGGAGGTCCAGGAGGAGCAGCTCAGGCTTTTGCTTCCAGGAGGCCTGAAGAAACAGAGGAGTGTGGAAATGCTAAATAGCAGAGCACTGTCCCAAGGGCAGAGATGGCCATGGTCTACTCTAGGCCCTAGCTCTCCAGTTAAGATCTTGATATGATTTGGCCATGTCTCCACCCAAATCTCATCTTGAATTGCAACTCCCACAATTTCCACGTGACATGGGAGGAACCTGGTGGGAGGTAATTGAATCATGGGGGCAGGTCTTTCCCGTGCTGTTCTTGTAATAGTGAATAAGTCTCACGAGATCTGGCAGTTTTAAAAACAGGAGTTTCCCTGCACAAGCTCTCTCTTTGCCTGCCACCACCCACGTAAGACGTGACTTGCTCCTCCTTGCCTTCCACCATGATTGTGAGGCTTCCCCAGCCATGTGGAACTCTAAGTCCATTAAACCTCCTTTTTTTTTTTGAGACAGAGTCTCGCTCTGTCGCCCAGGCTGGAGTGCAGTGGTGCAATCTCAGCTCACTGCAAGCTCCACCTCCCAGGTTCATGCCATTCTCCTGCCTCAGCCTCCCGAGTAGCTGGGACTACAGGCGCCCGCCACCATGCCCGGCTAATTTTTTATATTTTTAGTAGAGATGGGGTTTCACCATGTTAGCCAGGACGGTCTCAATCTCCTGACCTCATGATCCGCCCGCCTTGGCCTCCCAAAGTGCTGGGATTACAGGTGTGAGCCACCGCACCCGGCCTAAACTTCCTTTTCTTCTCAGTCTTGGGTATGTCTTTATCAGCAGCATGAAAGTGAACTAATACAGATCTTTTCTCCTATTCCCCAACCCTCTTCTTGGCTTCCTTGAACTTTCTGGTTATACTCATGCTCTTCAACAAAGATTTCCTATCTCTGTATCTTTCCTCTCACCTTCTGCATGGCTTGGAATACTGAATCCTTGTCCTCTAAAACTGCTCATCCATCCACCCACCCATTCATTCATCCATCCGTCCACCCACCCACCCATCAGGCCTGGCTCAAGTCACCTCTCCTTTAGGAAGCCTTCTCCCATCCTTCCCACAGCTCCCAGTGACTGCTCCCTCCTCTATCCTTGACTACCTCTGACATCCATTCCCATTTCTTTGGCAATGACCTTACATGTTTTGGTGAATTAGATTTCTCTTTCCCATGTATCCATCTTATCTTCACAACTAGGCTGTGTGTTTCTCCAGGGCAACATCTGAATCCTATCATGCCCTGTAGCATTCTTAACCTGGCGCACTTGTGCTAGTATCTGTGAAGGCACCATTCTGGTTGGCACAGTTCCTGCCCTCACATCTGCCAACAAATAAAGTATGTTTATCCTGCCTCCCTTGGGCCCCAGAATTAGCACTAGTGCACATCTGGCAAAATGCTCAGGATGGCTCTGAATGACTGGTTTTGGAGTGAAGGTCACCCTGAGGACCACTATGCTTGCCAGACAGCCACAGCTAACCAAGGGGAAAGAATTTTGGGGGGTTTGGCTCTTTGGGGGAGTTATTACAAAGAATTTGGGATCATGACCCAGGAAAACAACCTAGGCATGTTCTTTGTCTAATCAATGTGAAATTGTGGTGCCATGATGGGCTGGCAATGGGTGTTTGGTAGACAGAACCCTTGTGGCCTCCAGCCTGGCCTGGCATCTGCAGCCAGGTCTGCTCACAGAGCTGGGGGACACATTCTCTCTGGTGCTTTCCTCCATGGACAGCTCAGCACCTTGGAGTAATTCACAAAGAGATGTCTGCTAACTGACCAGGAGGGAAATGGCTTTTCCCAAGACATACAAAACCTGTTTGGCAGCCTTGGGGATGGCTAGGCCCTGAAGCCTGGGTTCTGAGAGGTGCACTAGGCTGAGAGTATCAGAGGCCCACATTTCTGAGGTGTGGTGGTGAAGGCCCAGTGGAAAGTGGCCTTACCCAGGCTGGCTGAGGCCTCTCAATTCAGCCCTAGCAGCACTTCTCCAACAGTGGCCCTTGGGGCAGGAAACAGATGGGTCCCAGGCAGCAGGTAGCCTTAAAGGGCTGAAGTCAGAGGAAGCTCCGGCCCTACTCTCAGGGTGCCTTTCTCCCAGGGCTCATGCTGTTGTCACCAGGCTAGTACTGAGACCTGGAAAAAAAATTCTGGAGAAAAGTCCACGGATGGCCTTGGGAGGGGAAGCTAAAGAAGGTCACAGTGCTGACCCTACCTTCTCCCGCTCCTTTTGCTGGTGGGCAGTGGCGAGAACCCGTAAGTAAAGGTAAACTTTCAGGGAGGGTCTGGTGTTTAAATGCAAAAAAGACTGAGCCGTCATCTCCAGGAGGGGACCCTGGCCCCATGCAGCCCACAGAAGCATCCCTCCCAAAGAGCATCCCTTCTCTTCTTGGACAATGACCCCACCCTGGTTAATAACCACAGTGATGTCAAATGAACTGTTTACAGCCCTGTCCTGTCCCAGTCTCCTTTGATGCATACCACCCAGTGAAGTTGGCAGGGCAGGAAATGCTTCATTTGACAGGCAAGGACATTGACTTCTCTGAGGTGACCTAACCAGTCAGAAGCAGAACAGGTCCTGAAAGGCCCCTCATGGCTGCCTGGTGCTTGGCATTTGGTAGCAGCTGGGCAGTTGGACACTGAGTGAATAAGAGAGGATGAAATTAGCCTGGTGCATCTCTCACACCTAAGGGCCATGCCTTACCTGGGAATAAGGAATGGCTTATGAGAAAAGTGGCTTATGAGTTGCAGCCCTACCCTGGCAACCCCTGGTCCTTTCACCACACTCTTCTAGGGCCAGCCATATTCCCACCTCTCACCTTTGGTTGTGGCCCACCAAGCTAAGATGGGAAATGCCAGCCCTCAGCCCTGGTGGGGGTGTTCCCAAGGCAAGAGCCACTGGCCCGGGGCTGCTCCTCCTTCAGGCTTACAGGGCTCATCCTCATCTGTGCACCTCACTCTCATTCGAACCCGTGATGGAAGAGAGAAAATCCTTTGGTTCTTTGGGATCATCAGGTGTCACCTAAAGGGACAGTAAATACTGTTCAGAGACCTGGCCCATCCCAGGAGGATTATCAGCTCCTTAAGGAGGCAGGGGCATCTTGGGACCAGGCCCCTGTGAATGCAGTTCATGACCATGGGCACCTATTGTTTCAAAGGCCTAGCTTTGCCCACTAGGGTGGAAGAAGGAAAGGTGCTCCAGCCCACCCCAGCATCTGGAAGCCACTCTGGCCTCCACAGCTGTCTGGGACCAGAGACCATACATCCTGCTCCTTCCTCGCAGGGCTTGTGTTGGGGGAACAAGTGTGGTCCAGACCCTGCCAGAGACTCTTATTTCCAGAGACAACTCCCCATAGCTTCTTCTGGCCCAAGGGGTCACAGAACTATGTGGCTCCTTCTTCAGCACCATGGCCCCTTAGGCTCTATTCTAAACAGATTCTCCCCCTTGGGACCTGAGTGGTGACTTCACATCTCACCTCCCTCAGACAAGGCCTCTGCTTATCATCCGCTAAGCATCCACCACAGAACAAGACTCTGGAAGCACGGCTGAGGCCCATGTGTAAGGCAGTCAGGGGCAGGCGCCCCACGTTGCACTATCAAAGTAAAATGTTTTCCAATCAGGTAAGGCTTGGTTTTCTTTTATCCATGCCTACCCTGTCCTCCAGAAGGCCACAGCAGGCCTGTGCAACCAGGCAGCCTTTTAATCGTTACAAAGCCATTTCCTATCCCTTATTTCACTCCAGCCTCACAATGGCAAGAGAGGACTTACGTTAGAGAGCTTAGGGATCTGTCCTGGGTTGGGAGGTGAGGAACAGGGCCAACCTAGAATGGCCTCTTCCTCACCTGCCCTCAGGAGTATGGTCTGGTTTCTGCCCTGCCCACCTAAGGCCAGAGAAAGCAGTGGGCAGCACGAGGGTCCCAGGGTCCTGGAGGAAGCCGCCCTTTTCCTCCCTGGCTCTTCCCTGAACTGGGCTCCTCCTCCAGGCCACCACATCTGATCCTGACTCCCACCATTGCTGCCCACCTGCATGTCGCTGCTCTTCTCCTTGCACATTCCCGATTCTTCCCCCACCCCCATAGCTGCAGCCTCCTCCTTCGCCTCCCACATCTCAAGCTCTAGCCCCTCCTTCTCTTTCCTTCCCCCAACACACCACCCACCCCCGATTTGGGCCTGTCCCTAGCCTCCAGGCTGCAGGCCCCCACCAGCCCCAACCCCACCCCATGCAAGGGTACAGCCCCTTCTGTTCTCCCTTTCTCAGACTGCCCATTCCTCCCTCAGCTTGCTCCGCTCTTCGCTGGGCTCCCTGCCAGGCTCCCCGGATAACCTGCTTTTGACTAGCTCAATGAGTCTGGTGAAGGCAGAAGTCCCTGGTGCAAGCTTCTTGCCCGGCTCCTCTAGGAAGCTGGGAGATGTCTTTGTCTATGTGTTTTTCCCGCTTGGTTCCTCCACCTGGATGCCAGAGGAAAAGGGGCGGGAGGCAGGGCCAAGACCTGACTCAGTCCTTATCCACAAAGAATTTCAAAGGGACCGATCTCAAAGGACTAGAAATCATGGGAGAACGTATCATCTTGAAGAGGGAAAGTCCTTGATTTGATATTAAATTTTAAATATCCAAACAGCAAAATTAAGTACAACAAACAATAAACCTGGGAAAATATTTGCAACACATATAGCAGATAAGGATAATTTCTTTATAGTTTGTACAAATTGATTATTAAAAGGATGAACAGAAAAACTGCTAAAGAACGCAAATAAGCAAGTCACAGAAAATAAATACACGTGGCTTTTAAACATGGGCTATGGTACCCAGTTTCACTCATAGTTGAATGCAAATTAAAATATGAGAGCATTTTTCATTTATGAGATCAGAAACAACACAATAGTTCCAGAGGATTCAGGGGAATGGGCATTTTCATACACACACTGGGAACTACATTTCTAATTTCTATCAAAATAACAAATGCACCTACTATTTAATTTCATCAATTTATCCAAGGACAGCGTGCGGGGATATTTGGCACAGTACTGTTTGTAATAGCAAAAGGCAGAAAAGAACCTAGAGGCCCAACAACAGGGGGACCGTATGAATTATGGTACATTCATACAACGGATATCACCAAGCAGTGAAAAAAATGAGGTAGATCTTACAGGCTAATAGAAAGCCATCTCCAAGACACTGAAAAAAGCAAGGTGTAGACTGTGTATCCTAAGCTTCTCATTTGTTTTTTTGTGTTTCTTTAAGGGGGATACATAAGGTTGTAAATGCTGGGACTATCTTGAGGAAAGATCAAAACATTTAAAAATAGCTACCCCTGGGGTAGGAGACTGGTTGTGTGGACTGGGAGGGAGTCTCACATCTCTCTGTATGCTTTTGCACCACTGACCTTTTTACTACAGGCAAGAACTGCTCTTTGAATTTAACAAAGAACTCTTACATGTGGAGAGGAGTCCTTGGGGGTGCACTGAGAAGTTCACCTGGGAGAAAGGGGCACAGACTTGTACATCAGAGTTGTTCTAATCCTGACTGGGACTACTGGCTTTGCAAATAGCCTAAGAGAACTTCCCTCCTCAGGTGAGGATTAAATGAGATATAACACATTTGGCATTTAGTATGGTGCCTGGCACACAGGAACCCCTCAACTAACAGTAGTGATGATTACAACCTTGCTATTGGTTCAGTAAGGTGACTTGCCTTGAGGGAACCCCAGTCCTTGGAGGGAAAATACCAGAGATCACAGGAATCCTGGAAAACCACACATGGTACAAGTAGGGAACCTAGTCAGTGTCAAGGTAGCCTACGATAGCCAGGTAGCCTGCTAGGAGTTGGGTTGTCTCCTCCCTTGTCTCCAGCCCTTCCCAACATCAGAGCGGCATTAGCCACTGTGAACACAGGGTAGCTCCAGAGAGCTGCAAGGAAAGCAGTGCCTCTCAGACCTGGGCCTGGCCTCATTTGTCATGTCGTATGTCTCACCAGGATGTAGAGGCCCAGACTTCTGGCTTGGGAATTTGCTGCTTGATCTTCCGTGTCCCTTAAGGTCTGCTCATTTTATCTTCAAAACATCACATCTATTCCTTCTCCTCTGGCCCCCTTCTAGTGGCTGGGTCAGAATCCCACTCTCTCTCTTGGGCTCTGAAAAAAACTGCCAATATGGTCTTCGGGATTCCTTTCTCCCCTCACCAGCTCAGCCTCCACTGTCCAGCCAGAACAATGTCACAAATATATATTCCTCTGCTGAACTCCTTCACCTGGTATTAGGTTCTTCGTAACCATAAAATGCTAACAATGGATAAAAATAGGGACCTTACTTCTCCAGACCCTTATTCTATTATTCCCCACTACCCATTTCACACTTCACAAGAAAGTCTCACCACTCTGAACAAGCCATGATCTTTCTCTTTTATTAACCTTCCCCTCCTGATCATAAAATACAGGCTCATTGTAGAAAATGTAGACAATGCTGAAAATTTAACCACAGTTAACCCCCAATTTCTTTCTTTCCTATGCATGTGCATCTTAGAAAACTCGGCTCTCTGTACAGTGTTTTATTTTGTACTTTGCATCATTTATTTAATATTACTGTGTGCTATTATCATATCACAATTCTTTTAATTATGACCTTTAGTGGTTGCACAATATTCCATAGTATTATTACTTATTTAATCATTCCCCTATTGTTACTTAGGTTAGTCATTTTTTTGCGAAATGAGTAACATCGACATGTATATAAATCATTGTACAAATATTCATTCTTAAGATAGCTTTCTAAAAGTGGTACTGCTGTATCAAAGGATATCAACATTCTTTTAAAAATGGTTTAACTTCCCCTAAAATAACAATGAGTAAAAATAGTTAAAATGTGTAACGATGAGGCTGGGCGCGATGGCTCACGCTTGTAATCCCAGTGCTTTGGGAGGACAAGGTGGGCGGATCACCTGAGGTCAGGAGTTGGGAGACCAGCCTGGCCAACATGGTGAAATCCCGTCTCTACTAAAAAATACGAAAAACAATTAGCTGGGAGTGGTGGCAGGCGCCTGTAATCCCAGCTACTCAGGAGGCTGAGGCAGGAGAACTGCTTGAAACCGGGAGGTGGAGGGTGCAGTGAGCCAAGATTGCCCCATTGCACTCCAGCTTGGGCAACAAGAGTGAAACTCTGTCTCAAAAAAAAAAAAAAAAAAAAAAAAAAGTATAACAATGAGATAAAAGGAACAAATTTCTAGAAGATGGAAAATGAATGATATGGTAACTAAGACAGCTGGGTGGAGGGAGTAACAGCTTGGAACTCTTGCTGAGGGCTATCCAGTGGAAGGAGGTAGCTGATCTACCCTGCCCAACCCCGGAGACTTGGAATTTTGAAACCCCAGGTACAATGAAGGCTGGGAGGCAGAAGTGGATCTAAAAATAAGGGCATTAACTGGAAGTCTGTAATAACACTTGGCTTCCTTCCCTCCACTTCTAGAAAAGCACTTAACAGCATCTAAACCCCAGACAAAAATATCAGAGGATTTTTGCTAATTAAATTTAAGAGCCCAAGGCAAAATATTCTGTATTCTGGCATTTAGGGTTCTCCAGGGAAACAGTGGGCAAATCTCACTCCTACACACAGAGGTCTCAATTAGGCTTTTAATTCACAGACACACTCACATGCACACACACATGTATATGGGTGTAAGAATCACAACACATTTGAGGAAAGTCTAATGAGAGCAAACAAGGTAAACAGAGGGAAAAAAGGACCCAGTGGCAGGGGCATGAAGGGAATGAGATAATTCATTGTGACAGAAGACACTTTTAAGAAAAGGCTCTCAGAAATTAAACTATTGTTAAAATTATTACTGTTAAAAATATTATTCATTAGAAAATAATCAAGGTACTCTTCTCATAGTGGCACAATACAAAGAAATGGAAATAATGAATGCAGCTAAGGATCAATCCACAAGGTCCAACATTTGATTAGCAAGAACTCTATAAAGAGTAAAAACAGAAGGAAAAGAAAAACATGGAAAGGGGAATAGTCATATAAATAATGAGAAAATTTCCAAGAGTAGGAGTACCTGAGTCTGTAGATTAAAAAATTCCACTGAGCATTAGGGAACTGAATACATCAAAGATAAAGAAGAGACTTTAAAAGCTTCCAGGCACAGGGGTGGGAAAACAGATCACTGTAATGTAAATACTATTTACTGATTGTCAAATAAATAAATATCAGATTGGAATCAGGCATCTCATTAGCAGCAGTGGATGCTGTAAGTCAGTGAAGCGATGGCTACAAACTTCTAGGGAAATTTTTCAACCTAGAATTCCAGAGCCAGCCAAACTACCATCAAGTGAGAGGTCAGAGAAAGACATATAAACATTCAACAACTTTGCCTTCCATGTACTCTTTCCTGACAGGAGACTTGACATGTACTATAATAAAATGATAAGTAAATAAAGAAAAAGGAAGACACAGAATTCAGAAACAGTTGAGTCCAGTGTAACAACAGAATAATAGGCAGAAAGGGCATCAAAAACAGACCACAGCAGGAGGCTGAAAGCAGAATATACAGAGAGAAAAGAAGTGAATTCAACAGAGTATTTAATTGAATGGAGAATTTGAAAATGACTGTGAGTGTGTGGAAAGCAACCAGTACAAGGTAAAAAGAAAGGCAACTAGAAACTTCAGTAAAAACAAAAAGCTGATCCCAAAAGGAAATATAAACACAGTAAGCTAAGATCTGCAATCAACAATATTCACATGGTCTTAATAATGTTCATGCTGTTTGTTTTCAGCTTTTGAAATCAATCAATAAACTAAAAAATCCTAACTGGTTACAGAATAGAATTTAAGAATTATCAGACTTGACAATGTAAGAGACAACGATGTGGAAAAGGGAAAGAGAAAGGAAGGGAAGGGTCCCTCCAACATACCACAAAATTGAGATATGGTTTATAGTTAATATAATAAACTAGATATGTAAATATAATAATTTATTATTTTTATAAAATTCTTGCTCCTTAGAGAAATACAGAAATTGCTAAAACAAACAAACAAAACCCCTCTTAGTAACCCATAATCCTATTATCCAGAGTATATGGGTTTGAATGTAAGCCTGGAATTAACCGTCTGTATGGCTGTAAGTCATTTAACCACTTATAATATTTTCTTTTTTCCTTCAGGTAATTTATCTATATACTTTTAAATAGTATATAGTATATATAAAAGCAACAGTTTATGAGAACTGTATTATATACACAATTTTTAATCCAGACTTTTTCACTTTAAAGCAAAAAGGTAAATCTCTGGATACATATCATGCACTTGTATATGCGTATTAATAAATATACTTCTGAATATGCCTTTGGCCATAACGCAGTCAGGGGTTTCCCAGAGATGGAACTTGAACCAAATATTAAAAGAAACTAAGCTTGCAAAAGTAGAAGGGGACTGAGTGGGAAGTAGTGATGAGGTATTATAGGCACGGGGAAAAGTGTGAGCAAAGGCACAGAGAAGAGCAAGCATGTGCTTCTAGGCTGCAGTAAAAGGTGCCTGAGAGTGAAGAGATGAGGCTGGAAAGAGATTATGAAGAGCTCAGTTAATCATGTTAGGGATCCTGATATTTTTCCCATAACAGACATGACAACAGGGATAGTGGACCAGGTTTGCTTTGGCACTCCAGAATCTAGCACGACATTCACAAGGGAACACAAAATGTTTTTGTAATGAATGATGCTTAGGAAGGCAGAGATAGCTTCTGGACATTCAATCTGAGTGCCCCAGGTGGTGGAGATAATGGCATGTGATAAGGGAAGGAATCTAAGAGAAAAACAAATTTTAAAGGTTTAAAGAATGTCTGGGCAACATTCTTGGTGATTCTGTAACCTAACCTCATTTAAAAAAAAAAAAAGTCACTGGTGATTATGTAATACATCTCCAGATTAGACTTTAGGCCCTAGATTTATGTATTGTCTTCAGGAAGCCTGCATAACCTCCAAGTAAGCACAAGATTTAATCTGCAACGTACATTTCTTAGGGTAAGAGGAGCCACAATCTCCCCAGGATTCCCAAAGGGGCTGCAACCCCAGAAAGGTTGCAGTGCCTACAATGGATGAGCAAGTGGAGAGGTGACAGATGTGGGAGAGGGACAACTACCTGAGATAGGGAGGGGATACAGAGCAGATGAACAATTAGCTTTGTCCAAAGACACCTCTTCCTAAGCCTGGTGGAATTTATGGCTGTGTTTGAGTGTGTAACTTCGTGTTAGGGATTGAAGTCTTTCTCCTGTGCTCCCAGAGTACTGTACGTGATTTCACTGGTTTGCATCACTGTGCTCCACTTAATACATATCTGTTGGTCTCATTTGAGGATGAGGACAGATTTCCTGGCCCTACTCTTAATGCCAATCACTAGGCCTGCAACAGAGCTCTTAGCCTGACAGCTGAAAGTCTGATAGCTCTCAGCAACTTGGGAAAATGGGGCTTCAGAGTTCCCAACCACTCCTAGCAAGACTACCCAAAAAAGATGGGAGATGAGCCCAAAGAATACGAAACTAGGCAAACTGACAAAAGGTGGTCACTCCTCCCTTATAAACCACAAAGAAAATGGCAGGCTGCAATTTATTTTGAGGACTGGAATCAGGAGGCAGAGTTATTAGCTGGGGAAGGATCTGATCTGTCTAGTAATCAATCCACTTGGCTCACAGGATTTGTGCAGAATCAGAGGCCCTGAACCTGGATGCAGGTTTGTGGAAACTGAGATCTGAAGAGGAAATCCAAGTAGAAATGTAAAAAGTCATAATACATACCAAAAGTATGTTATGTAAAACTTGGTTTGCTCATATAAATGTTTGGTATATTCACTTAAATACAAATAAAATAAGTTAGGTGGCAGAATCCTCTAACATCCAATGGTTGGCAGAGGCACTGATGGACACCTAGTTCAGCTAGTGTAAAGTAAGTGTCCTGTTCTGCTAAAAATACATAGAATGCTTTGCACATACAGATCCTTATACTGGAGCACCCCCACCCCGTCCACCTTTGATCACACACATTCTTGGCCTGCAGCCTTTACTTTTTGCTACAGTGGCTCATAACCTTTGCTTGTCATTGTAATCCCCTCCAGAGTTTTAAAAAATACAGAGGTCTAGAAATGGAAATTTTTAAAAAGTGCCCAATGTGATTCTAACATGAAGCCAAGGTTTAAAACCACTGCTTTACTGCAAGGTTGGGTCAGTGAATCTCAAACCTAGTTTTGCATCATAATCCCGTGTAGCTTTTCTGAACTACCTATGAGTGGAAATCACAACCATCCACAACTGAATATTATGAGGATAAACATATGTGATAGTAGAATGGTTTAACTGTCTTAATGGTCATAAATCCCAGCAGGTATTCTTTAGCAAAGTAGTTTCTGTCTTTTGGTGAGTCAAGGTCACAGAGTTATCTCAAATCTTCAGACCTGCTCTCCTGATATTCTCAGCTTCCTGATAAGGCAGGGGGAAAAAACTAACTTGTTCCTACTCTCAGCAGAGACAGGGGGTGGTTTATTTGGGTCTCTCCATTCCATCAGGGAGACTGGAACAGTCACTGTTAGGATTGGTGAGGGCATGAGTATTTGATCCTACTTTTGAATCCTTTTGATTTCTTGTATTTGTGTCTCTATGATTTAGAGTGAAACTGGGAAAGTAGTTGCATATGTTTTGAAAAAAAAACTAGAAGAGGGAGGAAAAAGGAAATTAATAAGCTTTCTTGTATAGGCCTTCTGTATGTGAAAGTGCACTGTAGGCCAGGCATGGTGGCTCGTGCCTGTATTCCTGACACTCTGGGAAGCCAAGGCAGGTGGATCACCTGAGGTCAGGAGTTCGAGACCAGCCTGGCCTAAACATAGTGCAACCTCGCCTCAACTAAAAATACAAAAAAGGCTGGGCGCAGTGGCTTACTCCTGTAATCCTAGCACTTTGGGAGGCCAAGGCAGGCAGATCACAAGGTCAGGAGTTCAAGAGCAACCCCATCGCTACTAAAAATACAAAAATTAGCTGGGGGTGGTGGCGTGCACCTGTAATCTCAGCTACTCAGGAGGTCGAGGCAGGAGAATCACTTGAACCCGGGAGGTGGAGGTTGCAGTGAGCCAAGAATGTGCCACTGCACTCCAGCCTGGGCGACAGAGCAAGACTCTGTCTCAAAAAAAAAAAAAAAATTGGCCAGGCGTGGTGGCACGCACCTGTAGTCCCAGCTACTCGGGAGACTGAGGTAAGAGAATTACTTGAACCTGGGAGGCAGAGGTTGCAGTGAGCCAAGATTATGCCACTGCACTCCAGCCTAAGCAACAGAGCAAGACTCCATCTCAAAAACAAAACAAAACTAACCAAAAAAAAAGTGCTCTGTAAAGTAGAAAATACTATGTGATTAATATTTAGTCTTGCAGAAATGTGATAATAAATGCATGGGACTTCTGCATGAGAGCTGCATCAGGCTCAGCATTTATGATAAATGCTCTTGTATGTCCTGAGGCATTGGAACAGCATGGAGGGACAGAGCCAGAAATCAGGAGACCCAAATTCTAGTCTTAGATTTGCTGATTTCTGGTCACAGTGCCTAAGGCACACTCCAAAAATCTGTCACATCAGCTTCCTCACCTGAAAAATGGGACTACATACCCCTTTCTTTGTCTCCCCCACAGGTCTGCATGGGGATTACAGGTGTTTGGCAAGTGGCATGGCAGAACAGAGAATCTAGATTCAGGTCCTGGACTTGGATATAAGCTGTCACTTGTTACTTGGCCTTGCACTAAATGACCATTCTCAGGTAAATGGGCAACCAAATGTTTCAGTGTTGTAAGGACTAAGGTAGGTGATCTATGTGAAAGCGTGAGATACGTGCCAGGTATCATGATCAATACATAAGGGTACACAACAAAGAATAAAAGTTCTATATAAATACAAGGCAATATTATTACATAGCTCTACCTATTGCATAGTTTTATAAATCATTTTTCCAGGAGTAAAGGCTGAATGGTAACAAAGATATCTTACCTTAGCCAGTTTCTTCATCCTTCTAAAAGTTTTCATATTCCAATACCTCTGAATTTCTCAAAAAATCAAATTAAGACCTTAGGAATCTTACTTCCACCTCCCCTCTCCCTTCACTTTCCCTCTTTGGTCTTCTCAGAATGAGAAGAGCTCCACTATTTCTTCTAAACACCATTCAGAATGTGAGAATGAAACCCAAACTGAGACCCCTGGCTGGACTTGAGCAGAATGACATCAGAGACAACTGGGGCATGCCTCTAGGCAAGCTTTATTCTTTGACTCCTTTATCCAGGAAGGGGCTGTTAGTTGCATCTCACCCAAATGGAATGCGATGGGAATTGGGGCTTGAGTTGTTTGGAGAAGGAGCTGTCGATCTTGGCAAATGAATATAGCTGGTGTGTGGTGACCATCCATCCTTGAGTGCTTGGCCATACAGACTAGGGAATGGTCAGAACAGACTCAGAGGTCTCCAGATCTTTACAATACCAAGGTTCAGGAGGTATAGACAGTAAGGAAAAAGTCCATTTCCTATTTCTGTCCATTTTCAGTAAAGTTTTTTTTTGTTTTGACTGGCTTTTAAAAAATTACCCAGGAAATGGAGAGCTTATAAACATTCGTAAGTGAATTGTTGAACTGCTACCCCAAGTGGTTTCCTTCCCTAGTCACCACTTAACCAGAAATATTAGAATACACGGTTCAACCAGAATTCAACCAGGCAGATAACCTGCCTGTTGCTCAAGCAATCATCAGAGTTTTAAAAAACAAAATTAAGCAAAAAAGACCTTTCCCCAAATAGCATCATTACCACTTAGCTTTGTATGACCCATTCCTAGGAAAGCCACATTCCACTTCAGAGAACATGATCGCGTAAGGTACAGTTAAAACAAAGTCCTTGCCTTTAGGTGCTTTTTGTCTTCTTTAAATTAGCCTCTGAAATGCTTTTCTTGTGTCTTGTGCTGCATTCCTGAAAACTCTAACTTTTAAGGACATAGCCCTCACTTTTACAGAGGAGGAAGAAAACAGCAAAGAGGTGTCTCATTAGGGAGGCAGAAGGTTATGACCAATGCTGGAGGTCTTCCTCTTCCTTACTTGTTATTCAACCAGATGGGTTCTATGGTGTCGCATGAGGTGTGAGTTGGAAATGAAAGCTGCACCACACTTCTCACATTCATAGGGCTTCTCCCCAGTGTGGGTTCTCTGGTGCACGGTGAGGCTCGACCTCTGTCTGAAGGCCTTCCCACACTCATTACATGTGTAAGGTTTTTCTCCATTATGAATTCTCTGATGAATAAGTAGGTATGAGCTACATGTGAAGGCCTTCCCACATTCATTACACACGTAAGGAAGATCTCCACTGTGAATTCTCTGGTGGACAATAAGGCAAGAGAGCTGACTGAAGGCTTTCCCACATTCGCTGCAGTCGTAAGGTTTCTCTGCAGTGTGAATTCTCTGGTGCACAATAAGGTGTGAAAAACAACTAAAGGCTTTCCCACACTCTTTACACTCATATGGCTTCTCACCAGTATGGCTTCGCTGATGTACAATAAGATTTGCACTCTGGGTAAAGGCTTTGCCACAGTCATTACAGGCAAAGGGCTTCTCCCCAGTGTGGATCCTCTGGTGGACAATGAGGTTTGAGCTCCTAGTAAATGTTTTCCCACATTCATTACATTCATAGCATTTTTCTGTAATGTGGACTTTCTGGTGCCGAGCAAGTTGTGAGCTGTAACTAAAGGCTTTCTCACATTCATTGCACTTAAAAGTTTTTTCTAAGGAGTGGATTTTTTGATGTACAGTCAGATTTGAACTCTGAGTGAAGGCCTTCCCACATTTTGAGCAAACATAAGGTTTCTGTCCAGTGTGGATTCTCTGATGCACAACGAGGTTTGCACTCTGAATGAAGGCCTTCCCACACTCATGACATTCAAAGGGTTTCTCTCCAGTGTGGATTCGCTGATGCACAACGAGGTTTGCACTCTGACTAAATCCTTTCCCACACACGCTACATGTAAAAGGCTTTTGTCCAAGCTGAGTTTTTGGATTTTTAACAGCGCCAGAATTAAGGCTGTATTTTCCCCCAGATTTCTTACATTTCTGGTTTTCCTCTCCTTTGAAGCTTTCAGGTAAGTGATAGTCATTCACTATCACTTGTCTGAAATCTTTCTTTTCCCTCTTTATTCTCTGCCTCTTTAACATGTTTCCTTTTTCACAAGCTTCTCCTAACTCAGGTCCTTGAGGATCAGCTTTCTGGATTCTTTCTGATATGATGAGGGATTTTTCAGCTTCCTCACATATCTCAGTTTTTGGAACCAGTAACTGTAGGTTCTTGGTTTCAGCACCTGAACCAAGAAACAGAAAATACAAATGTTAGCTTTCTCTGGCCTAGAAAAAGAATAGGATCATCAAGTCATAAAAGGAAGTATGTGATTTCAACACCTCCACAAAATGGCTTCATCAAAGAAGAGAATCTCATCACATGTTACCTCTCCTCTCTAGGTTCTTCAGCTGGGGCTTTGTCCTCCCCTCTACCTACAGCAGAACCCACTGACTCATGGTCTTTCCAGCACTTCCACTTGCCTCCATTAGACACTTAACCCCGCTGCCTCATGCCAGGGAGGGCCAATCTCCAGACAGCGCTCCTCCTGGCTGTATGATGACTGCTCTTGCAACGAAGACCAGTTATGAAGGACACAAGCCTCTCCCTAGGCTTGCCTTCTTACCTTAGCTACTTAGTGTGGATTTGCTTGCAACCCACCAGTTAATTAGGGTGATTTGCTACCTGTAAACAAAGATCTAGCAACTGAGGTTTCTGTGTCTGAGGATGCTGGATATCAAAGAAAGGATAAGCATGGACAGAAAGGGTAACACTGGCTGCCAAGACAGCCACAGCAGCCAAAAGCATATGAAACACTGTGAGGTCCTGCAGCATACAGGTTAAGAACATGGATTCTAGAGCCAGACTGCCTGGTTTCAAATCTCTGCTCTGACACTAACTAGCTCCATGACTTTGGGCTACTTAACTCCTGTGTGCCTCAGTTTCCCAATCTCTAAAACAGGGATACTAATAGTATGTACCTCATAAGGCTGTGAGTAGATTAATGGAGTTACTCTATGTCAACTACTCACATATTGCCTGGAATACAGTCAGTGCTCTGAATGTGTGCAGCAACTTTCAGGCTGACTGATGATATTGTGAGGGGCCAGAAGGAAAGATGAACCCTTAGGGGAGGGGAGTTGCTATGGTGATAGACAGCTACACTAGGAGAATTAAAAAAGAAACTGTACATGGCAAACTCTTACCCTTGTGTCAGGGGAACAGCTTAGCATTGTGTCAAGGAAAGCTGACCTTGTTGAGTTATGGCATAGACTGCTCCACAATGCCAGAAAATATCATGAGAACATCAAAACACCCTGAAGCTTTATGACACTGATTTAGTCTCTGGATGCTTTACATTGCTTCAGAACCTAATGGTGTCAAAAAGGGGTCCTGCTATCAGTAACATCATAGTTCTTTATGTTTGTCTCCTCTGCACCCTCACTTTCCTTGACCTTGAAATGTGCACCCATGTAACCCAGTTTTGGCACAGTGAACCCTTAACAAGTGTTTGTCAATTAAACCAAGCTCAAGAAATAACGCAAGTGAAATAAAGGGTAACAGGAATGGGTGGCAAGCCTGTAGAGGAGGGAGGTATTCCCACTGGTGATGTCAGCTCAGAAATAAGCAGTGGTGCTGTGAGCTTCAGGTTATAACTGCTGCTACTGCACAGGGAAGAGAGTAGCACCCATGAGAGGGAAATATCCTACAGGATGACCATCCAACCAATGATATGAGTGGGTGGGACAAGGATGTTGGGGTGGTACAAAGCAATATTGGGGGCAGGAAAACAGCCTGGTTTGATTGCCTGGTTAAGACTATGGTAATCTGAAATTCTATCACAATCATTCAGACAAGATGAGCAGTGTCAGAGGAAAGAAATGCCCAAGTGCTGGATACAGTAGAGCCCCAGATATGACAAACAATAAATATCTGAAATGCTGGCCAGGCACAGTGGCTGATGCCTGTAATCCCAGCACTTTGGGAGGCTGAGGCGGGCAGATCACCTGAGGTCAGGAGTTTGAGAACGGCCTGGCCAACATGGTGAAACCCCGTCTCTACTAAAAATACAAAATTAGCCAGGTGTGATGGTGCATGCCTGTAGTCCCAGCTACTTGGGAGGTTGAGACAGGAGAATCGCTTGAACTTGGGAGGTGGAGGCTGTAGTGAGCTGAGACTGCACCACTGCACTTGCACTCCAGCCTGGGCCAGACAAAGCAAGACTCTATCTCAAAGAAAAAAAAAAAAAAGCCAGGTGCAGTGGCTCATGTAATCCCAGCACTTTGGGAGGCTGAAGCGGGTGGATCACCTGAGGTCAGGAGTTCGAGACCAGCCTGGCCAACATGGTGAAACCCCGTCTCTAGGAAAAATACAAAAAAATTAGCTGGGTGTTATGGCAGGCACCTGTAATCCCAGCTGCTCTGGAGGCTGAGGCATGAGAATCAATTGAACCCAGGAGGCGGAGGTTGCAGTTAGCCGAAATTGTGCCACTGCTCCAGCCTGGGCAGCACAGCCAAACTCATCTCAAAAAAAAAAAAAAAAAAAAAAAAAAAAAAAATCTGAAATGCTAAACTTTTTCTGGTTATTTCTATTCCTACTGTTCTGCTCTCTCTTTTTAAAAATGTGCTGTTTTTCTCTCTGTAGTTTACTTGCTTTTATATCTTTTCTTCTGCTGCTGCTTATTTTTTGCTGCTATCTCGACCCCTTACTGACTCTTCATCTCTCTCCTCTCCTGTTTTTTAATTTTTTGTGTGAAATATTTTGAATTTTTCCATATACAGTTTCATGCCTCTTCTGTTTTTCTTTTGCTGACTGCTTTCTTCTCTTTATGTTCTCTACTGTTACTTTATCACCTACATCCCACTTTATTCTTCTCCCATCCAACATCTCCTTCCTTGGTTCTTTTCACCTCCTCTTTTGCTTTAACTCCCCATCACTGACACCTGGGCCTCCCATACCCCAGCTGGGTATCTCTCCAACAGAAACAGAGCCCATGAAAACTTTAGTTCACAGCTGCACTGTCTCCCTGACCTTCACTCCTACCCTTCTTACTGGGAGATTTAGAATGTTAGGCATGAAAAATGAAGATCAATGGGAACTACTAAACTGATTAGAGCCAATAACGGAAACAATTCCTTCTATCTGAATAATGTCTCATGTCAAAACCATTACAAAACCAGGTGCAACTGTAGCCTAGAAGGTTTTCATGCAAGTGATTCATCACTGAGTAAAGTAAGACCTAGGGTCTTGGCAAGTGCCTAAGAAAAGAGAATTAGGGTCCATCTGGTGTAGTCAAGTTCAAATTTCTTTGGGTAAAAAGATTAATCAGCAAATAATCTGGGCGTATAACCTTGGCTTATTTGAAATGGTATTTTTCCTTTTTTAAAAATACATGTAGGATTACTGTAGCTCTAGAGAAATTAAATTAAGTACAGAAATAATGAAAAACTAAACCAAAAATTAATTTGTGACCAACTAGAACACAGGCATAGCCATAGTTTTGAAATCAATACTCTTCTTTCACTCTTTTTTTTTTTTTTTTAAAGATAGCTGAAATGCTACATGAGCCTGCCATCTTAGCTGGTGACTATACTCTGAGATAAGAAGGGTAATTTGATTTACTAAATTTATAAGTCCAATTCATTAGATTTATAACAGCTGTTTATCAAGATTTTATTTACAAAATTTGTAAGTCTGCCCAGTTAGGTGTTTGGAATGTCTTAAAGAACTAAAGATATCAAATTTGAAATTATGTTTTATATAAAGAAATTTGATAAGCAGGTAGAATTAAATGTTTAAAATTTTTAATTAATTTATTTTTTTAGACAGAGTCTTGCTCTGTTGCCCCGGCTGGAGTGCAGTGGTGCAATCTTGGCTCACTGCAACCTCTGTCTCCCAGGTTCAAGCGATTCTCCTGCTTCAGCTTCCCGAGTAGGTGGGACTATAGGCACGTACCACCATGCCTGGCTAATTTTTGAATTTTTAGTAGAGACAGGGTTTCACCATGTTGGCCAGGCTGGTCTCGATCTCCTGATATCAGGTGATTCACCCGCCTCCGCCTCCCAAAGTGCTAGGATTACAGGCTTGAGCCACTGCGCCCGGCCAAAATGTTTAAAAAATTTAATCTGTAAAATTTGAAGCTTAACTGAACATAAGTTAAAGAAAAAATACAAATGTTCTCACTTTTATACAAATATTTCTATATGTATGGATGAAGTAAAAAGTTATACCTAATGGCTTAAAAATTGGTTTTTAAATGAATAAACCTTAATAAATTCAACATTAATTAAAATATGAAAACTAGTTAAAACTTGCTCAGACATTAAAAACCCAGTAACACATCACAATTTCCAAAGCACTTTCATGTATATTATACAATTTCATCATGAAGATGAAACTGTTCTCCTTCAGCTAAAAAAAGAGCAAGGTTGTGTCTTATTCATTTCTGTATCTCCAGCACCTATCATACTGCCTGACACATAGGAAGGAGGCCGCCAACAAATCCTGTACTTAATGAATGAACACACCCAATTTGTAGAACAGGAAATAGAGGTCCAGAGAGAGAAGGGACTTACTCAAGGTCACAGAGTTATTACAGGCAAGGCAGCAACCCCACTCAGGTATCTCTCACATGTAGAGCTCAGTGTTCCCACCATCGCCTGCTGACATCGCCATGGAAATAGTGTTGGCAGTGTTCCTGCCATCGCCATGGAAATAGCTGGCAGCACAAAATGCTAAGTCTTGGGTATGAACATGGTCTTGAGGTAAGAGGCAAAGTAGGAAAAGGGAGCCCATTCCTGATGAGGTGCAGCTGTTGGGGTTAAGACTATGAATGGCTGATAAAGCTAAGAGACAGAAAATAAGTGACATGCAGGGGAATGCACCAGAGAGAATGGAACAGAAAGCAGAAAGTGGTGAACAGAAGCTGCTAAGAGTTTGGGAATAATTAAATATGAGACAAGAAAATCTAGGTGGAGATCCTTGTCTTCCCCATAGCACTGGTTTAAGAAAGTGACTTGGTCCCCAGATGCCTGAGGAACTGGTTAGGGAGGAGAGTGGGTTCAAAATATTCAATATCTGGCAGACTCATAAAAAGAATAGGGCTTGGCAATCAGCCAATAAGTGCTTTGAAACACAGGACTTATGGCTACTGCATTCTTGACCCTCACTTATATGTCACTCCTCCATAGGCAAGCTTCTGCCACTGCCAGTGAGATCTTTAGAACATACACTACCCTTTCTCTAGTCCTAGCTTAGAGAGAACAAGTTGATAAGCCATCAGTACCCTCCATGAAGACCTAGTTTTGAACATCATTATGGTTGACATAGCTGCTCAAAATCCTCTATAATTTGCACAAAGATCTATGAAAACAGAACATCTCCAGGGCATTTGCTGAAAATCACCACAAAAGTTGACTATTCCTACCTTGGCTAGTGTCTCTTGCAGGCTCACCAACCTATGCTAAGTACAAAGCATATAAAGAGGACATATGCCTACATGTGTGCACAGAGATGAAACTCATTGAACAATAAATATCACTAAAAAGTGAGTTTGGAATTTACCTACTGTATGGTAAATACACCTGATGGCAACAACTTAAGCATACCCTGAGAATGATCCTGTATGGCAGACACACCTGAATATAGTTTGGAGTTCCAAGCAAAGGAATCCAGAAGTGGCCAACCTGGAGATCCATTCCTTATCCATTCCCCACCCCTTTCAGTGGAATGCGGGCCTTAAAGGGGATTGAGGCCCCTTGTTTTGGGTTAAATTAAGGCTGCCGGGTGGAGGTCATTAGGGGGAGGGTGTTAAGTGAAAATGCAACATAAACTGCATACCTTTTGCAAGCGGTTGCAGCTCTCCTGTCCAGCCTGTGCCGCTGGGCCATGTGGTTCTCCTGTGCCCAGTCCACTGCCTCTAGACTGTCTACCCTGTACATAAACATCTAGTGAAATTCTATGTCGTTTGCTGGCTCTGGGTCTCTTCTTCAGCCTCTTGAACCTGGTACCATATTGGTGTTGATCAGGTTTCAGCACAACACCTACGTTTGTCTTGAGCCTGTGTGCAAAATAAGCCACTTCCCATGACAAATGCACAGGCATTTCAGCATTCCTCTTTCTAGCTTTCCTTGACACTTTCAATACCTCAGTACTGTTGGTCAACCTAGAAGACTGGATGCCCACCACAGTCTCTGAAAAGATTTTGAGAAACCCCAATGGTCAGATTCAGAATCAGGGAACTGAACCATACCTAGAAAGTTCATGGTCCCATGAGTCTCCAGTATCTCACTCTTGGCCAGAGTCCCTGGTAACGAGTAGCTGCCAAGGGGTGAAGCAGCAGGTGCCTCCTGAGTTGCTTTCAGGACTACCGCCATGTCCCAGGATATATTCTGACCCTAGAGACAAGCAGGCACACGTTTAAGAGGGAACTGGTGGTAGGGGGTAGTGTGGTTACAATTTTGAGAATGAGAACATAATTATCTATTCCTGGAGGCCATAAAACAATTTTTAAAAACAGAAAAGGAAGCCAGTCTCCTCCAACCCCCAGGGTAAGTTGGGCAGAGAAACAAGCTAGCCACTTTCTTCCTTATTACTTTGATTGCACCTCACTGCTCACTCCAGAATCTAAACCTAGCTTACCAGTGAGTACATGATAAGAGGAGAGAGCATATGGGAAGAATTTTCAGAGTGAAATTTTGTGGGATCTAAAGATCAAAGCAGCAAGGTTTTGATATTATTACAGAAAGGCTCTGGGGGAACCTCTGCCCTCAGCTGACTAGTAATGGTAAGGGATGTATTTGAAACATTAACGACAGCACAGTGTACAACTTCATGAATCAAAGTGTGGTGCAAAGATCAGCAGCAGTATCTGCATCACCTGGAAGCTTGCAAAACAAACAAACAAACAAACAAACAAAAAACACAGAATCTCAGACCACCCCCAGACATCCTCAATCAGAATCTGAACTTTAAATGTTTTAACAAGAACCCCTAGGTGATTCCTATGCACATTAAAGTTTTAGAAGCTCTGGTTAGCATTGTCAAAACCTGACTGAAATCACCTGAAGAATTTTAAAAAACATGGATACCCAGGTCCCACCCTTAGATTCTTTTTTTTTTTTTTTTGAGGCAGGGTCTCACTCTATTGCCCAGGCTAGAGTGCAGTGGCATGAATTCGGCTCACTGCAACCTATGCCTCCCAGGCTCAATCAATCCTCCCACCTCAGCTTCCCAAGTAGCTGAGACTACAGGCACGTGCCACCATGCCAAGCTAATTTTTTGTATTTCTGCATTGCAAAACACGAGGTGTGCAGTGTTGCTCAGGCTGGTCTTGAACTCCTGACCTCAAGTGATCCTCCCGTCTTGGCCTCCCAAAGTGCTGGGATTACAGGTGGGAGCCACTGTGCTTGGACCACGGATTCTGATTTAATAGGAATAGAATAGAGCATGGACATCAAGATTTTATAAAAAGCTCTCCAGGTTCTGTGTAGCAAAATTTGAGAACCACTGGTTTATAGAAAGTACTGAATGTCACATCAATCAGAAGGGAATGTTTCTATCCTATTACAGGAGACTGGAAGCTAGAATTGTACCCAAGAAATAAGACTCCAGGTGTGGAAGTAGAGGGGCAGAGTCCCCTCTTAAACTACTTGAGGTCTTCAAGTATCTCCTCCCCTCTTCCTCTCAGGCCCCCATTTACCTTTTCTTCCTCTTCTGATCCATCAAGGCCTGTCTGAAGACCCTGCACTGGGGCCCAGACTTTGATGTTCTCAGAGTGCACTTGTTGGCTGGATGCCTGATCTGGGAAGTTTTCTTCTTCTTCCTCCTCCTTTTTCACCTTCACTGGGCCCCATGGGGCTAGGGCCATAGCTTCTCTCAATTCTGCAGTCATCTTCTCTGCTCAGCAGGGGAACTCCTATAGCTGGGAGCTGCCCAGCAGAGGTCAAACCCCATCTAAGCTTTATGTTTCAACAGGTTCTTCTTGAGTTTATTCCCAGGGCCAAGATGAGTACTGCCTACTGAGAAATCAGAAAACACTGTTAGCACCAAGGAGAGATTTGCTGGATGCCACTTAGCAAATTTGCCGGATGCCACACTGGCAAATTTCACCAGTGCCTGGCCAGGGGCCACTGTAGGACATGGAATCCTCTATTCCTCCCTCATAAGATGAAGGGGTTGGACTATAAATATGTAATGTCTTCCCATAATAACTACATTGCAAACAGCTTTATATAATGTTTATTGATTTTTTCTTGATTAAAAGTTAACATACTTTTATTGTAAAAACTTAAAAGCAGCAAATGATTAAGAAAAATCATCTTGGTCTACCTCCAAAGAGATAACCACTATACATTTTAAGATTTAAGATATTTCTTTCAAAGGAAAATCTCCAACCATACTACTAATAATTATGATTTTACAAATTCTTGTTTTTGACGATGGGGATACATATCTTCACAATTATCATCATAGCATTTTTTAAAAAAGGATTTTACAACAAAAATATTTTTTATTGCCAAGGATACAAAATAATGTGAACAAAAGCATCCCAAGAAAAAGACTGGGAGTCTTTATACCAACGTGTTGGCAGTGGGTAATTAACTCTGGATGGTGTAATTACAGGTAGTTTTAAGGTTCTTTTCATTTTTTTTGTTTGATTTTTACATTTTCCATAGCTTCCAAATGTCCTGTGAGATAAAATATTACACTTAAGATTTAAAAAAAAGATTACTTTCATGTTGCCATTCTTCATGCTTATTTTAAATGCTACACAATAACCTATGGTGTTGATAAATCTTCACTCTCATTGAAAAAGGATCAAGTAATACAGAAATATATAGAATTAAATATATAACCTACATACACTACACACACACACACAAAGTACTTATCAGTTTAGATGGGAGTCCTAACCCATTTTCTCTGCATTTACACATTTATATGTACACCTTCACACATATTGCTTATTTTTCAAAAACATACTTTAGATCATCACAGTTATATACTGTTCAGCAACCTGCATTGTTTTTTAACTCAATTTCTGTATTTCACAATAGTCTTAACAATCTTTCAATACAATACATATAGAACTACCTCATTCTGGCATAGTATTCTAAATTGTGGCTATATTATCATTTACTTAATCATATTCTATTTATGAACCATTTATTTAGTAAAAGTTTATATTTCCATTTTATTAATATTTAAAAGTTTTTCTTTGTAAATAGTTTTTTTTTTTTTGCTGAATTATTCCTTTAGAATAATCAGAGAATTACTGATTCAAGGATTTGCTGGTTGATATGTACTGTCAAATTGCTTTCCAAAAGCACCATGCCAATTCACACCCCCACTAATTAACAGTAACTCTTTATCACAGCTAAGCCAGCAGGGTTTTTGTTTTTAACCTGTGAGCAAAATAACCTTACTAGTTTGATTGCTTATGAAAAGATTGAAATTTTTCTCTCCCCCTTTGAATGTTTTATTGGAAAAGGGTGCGAAATCTTATTCAATCCCCTGTTGCTGCTATTGAAGTGATCATATTCTTTTCCCCATGTCAACTTACTGGCCACTTGCTGTATACACTGAATTTATTAAGTAATGCAATACTTTCATTCCTGTGACAAACCTTAATTCTGGAGGACTATTCTTTCCATCACTATCCGAATTCAATCTGGTATGAAGGTCCTTAAGACTAGTTCCACCTTGTGTATGTGCAAGACTGCCTACTGTGAGTACTCTCATCAGACTTCTGATCAGATTGTGACGGACCTCCGGTCCCAGACCGCACAGGGCCCTCTATCAAAGGCTCCCTTTCAATGTCCTTTCTCTATTTCCAAACGTGGCAATCCATTCTCTCCACGTATAGGCTCCTCGCGGCCCTGTCCGTGGGACCTATCTGGCCCCTTGGCCGGTCTGTGTCCATCCTCTCCCGGGCCAGGCCCCAGGTGGGCAGCAGCCGGGATTCCGAGGCGGTGGGGAACTCACCGCCCCCCGCCAGACAAGGCTGGTGTCCCCGGGGAAAGGACGCAGGGGCCGTTCCTAGGGCCATGGCCCCTGGGAGAGCCCCTTTTTCTCCCTTGACGTTCGTGCCCACCCACTCCGACCCCACTCACTGTGCGCAGCTGAGAAGCCCGACCTGAGTTCACTGGCTCTGCAGCAAGAGGCTGGCTGACCGGGACCTCAGCTTCTACCGGCACGAGAACAATGACCGGACAGGAAGTGCCTCGGGATGGGCTTCCGGCTCCCCAAGTCGCCAAGCCGGCCTCTCTAGGAATCTCGGAGGTGCTTTCCTCTCGATGGGTGTCCAATGTCGCCCCAGACCAGGGATGGGGCAGAAGCGCTTAGGATTGTGCGATTGGAAGCTCTAAGTGAGCCTCAGGGAGGGGCGCATCCCAAGCAGGGATGGGACACTCAGGCGAGGCGCGCACCCAAGAGCCTGAAGCTACACAGCATTAATCTGTAGAAAGCCCTGATAATTTCCCCTCAAATGTTTTATTTTGAAAATGGATCAGAGTACAGAAAAGTTGAAAGTATGGCACATTGAATACCCGTATTTTCCATCTGGACTCAACAATGAACATTTTGCTATGTTTGCCTGATCTCTCAATACATACTTAAAATCATTTTTTTCAAAGTTGTAAACATCCGAACACTTCATTCCAAATACTTCAACATGCATCCCTTAACATTAAGAATATTCTTCAAACTACCACCACCATCACAGGTAAGAAAATTAACAAAAATTCCCTAATACCATCTAATATGACTGGTCATATTCAAATTTCCCAACTGTCCTAAAACATGTATTTTGTAACTTCTTTTCAAATCAGTTTCACACACTTTAGTTGGTTATGGCTCTTTAGTTTTGGGTTTTCGTTGTCATTGTTTTTACTTTTTATTTTGAAATGACAGAATCACAGGAAGTTGCAAAGATAGCACCCTTCACCCACTTTCCCCTCATGGTTACATCTTACATAATATGAAAAAGAAAATCAACATTGGTACAGTATGTGTGTATAGGTATAGCACCTATAGATTTGTGTAACCACCACTACAATCAAGATACACAAGTGTTCCATCACTACAAAGACCTTTCTGGTGCTACCTCTTAATAGTTACATCCAACCCTCTCCCCATTTTTCCTCCCACCATCCCTAACCTTTGGCAACCATTAATCCATTTTTCATCTCTATAGTTTTATCATTTTGAGAATGTTATATGAATATTTTCATACAGAATATGGCCTTTTGTGATTATTTTCACTCAGCATTAATTCCCTTGAAATTTATTTGAGTTGTTATGGATATCAATAAGTCAGTCAATTTTATTGCAGAGTAACAAGTATTCCATGGTAATACATAAACCACAATTTGTTTTAACCACCTAAGGAAGGATATATGGGTTGCCTACAGGTTTTGACCATTACAAATAAAGCTGCTATGAACATTCGTATACAGGTTTTTGTGTGAACGCAAGTTTTCATTTCTCTGGGATAAATGCTCAGGAGTGCAATTCCTGAGGCATGACATATACATGTTTGGTTTCACAAGAAACTGCCAAATTATATTCCAGAGTGGCTGTACCATTTTACATTCCCAGCAATGTATGAGATCCTGTTTCTCTTCATCCTTGCCAGCAGTTACCACCATTAAAAAAAAAAAAAAAAAAAAAAAAAGTTAAACTATTCTGATAGGTGATATCTCACGATTTTACTCTGCATTTCCCTCATGCCTAATGATGTTGAACATCTCATTTGCTTATTTGCTATCTATACTTAAGTGAAATGTCTTTTGCTTATTTTCTAATTGTATTTACTTATTACTGTTAAATTTGGAAAGTTCTTTATGTAGTTTACATACAAATCCTTTGTTGGATACGATTTGCAAATATTTTTTCCCAACCTGTAATATCTTTTCATCTTTGTAAAAAGGTCTCTTACAGGGTAAATTATCTTAATTTTGATGAAGTCCAATTTAACATTTTCTTTTCCTTCTAAGGAGCATGCTTTTGAGTCATCTGAGCCTTCTTAACTCAGTCCTAGGTCCTGAAGTTGCTGGTTTACTGCTTATGGATATCCAGTTGCTCCAACAGTATTTGCTGAAAAGACTATCACTCCTCCATTGAATTGCTTTTGCCCCTGTCAAAAACCAATTGGCCATTTATGTGAGTCTATTTCTGGTTCTTAGTATCTAATGGCTCTTTAGTATTATCTTTTAAAAACAAGCCTCCTCATCCATGTTTTATACCTTTCATATCGAAATTTTCATACAGACACAAAAGCAGAGAATGGTATAATAAACTCACAGCAGACTCAAGACAGCTTGAACAATTTTCACTCCCCTCTCTTTTTCATCATCATCATATTTTGAAGAAGAATCCAGGGCAGCTTTCTTATACAATATTCCATGTTCTGGATGTGTCTGTTTCTCGTGGTATCTTTTATTTGTTCCTCTGCCTCCTGTATTTCCTGTAACCTGGCAATGAGGTCCAAGAAGCTTGATTAAATTCAGGTTGAACATTTTTCAGCTTATTACATCACAGAAGGTAGCACATTATGTGGGCTGTCTCAATCTAAGCAACGTGACATTTTGTTACTCGGTGAAGAGGTAAATGACAGCATGCTCCATTGTTAAAGTACATATGTCCTTTGTAATTATTATATAAGCTGGGGTGATTCTTCAACAACATGGATGAAGCATTTTTATATTCATTATCTCATAAGAACTTTGTGAGGTAGATATTCTTCCTCCTGTTTAACAGATGAGGAATTCAAGGCTCCAAGAACTGAAGAGATTTTTTCTGAGGCAGATGGCAAAACCTGACCCACATCCAGGTCTTAAGACTTTAAGCCTTAGGCCCCTTCCAGTTTTCACTCTTGGCTACCTTTCACTCTAATGAGGAACCAGCCCCCAAGAAACTGTGGGGTTGAATTAATAACATTTATGATCATCAAAACACCACTTTGACATTATTAAAAAACACAATCTTCATATTCAGGTATTATTCATAGTCCAGCTACAGAAACAGAACTTTAAGAATTACAACATAAAAATTACCAACTCAAGAATATAGACTGAGTTAAACCCACAAATGTACTCAAGGGCACAGAATGGTTCACAGGGGGTAATGGGCACTGACTGCCCAAAAGTGGATTCTGCATTGGCTTAATCAGTGAAGAGCTTGGCTCCATGTGAAAAATTTATGTCCCAGTAAATTTAGTGCTGGGACAGAATGTTGTTCCATGAGTAACAGGCTATCATTTGACAGCAATGATGAAATATTGATTAGAATTCACAATGACTGTGGCAGGGATCATCAGCTCAACTGCTGGGTCAAGGATTTTTTTCCCTGTGAATAGGGAAAGCAGGGTACCACTGCCCTTCCATTTTGACACTCTCCATCTGTTAAGTTTCAAATTCAAAAGCTGGGAAATAAATTGTTTTCCTTGGCATCACCGTTAATGGCTGGCCATAACATTTTTTTCCATACACATAAGCTAGATATATAATCTACTAACTCCCTTAGATATTTTTAAAGGTAAATTAAAAAAAATTATTCTTACAGCATTAAATTCCAGTTAGCTATTCACCATACTTCCTCTTATAAAAATGAGTATCTTTTAGGTTCGTGGAATCCCCCTCATTCTAATATTGACTTAATACACAAACTTACATGATCCCATATTCTAAACTTTTACCATAACCTCTTTTATCCAACTTTATTGACAACTGAATGATTTCAAAAAGTACTTTCACAAAGATCCTTTCACTTAACCCTCACAACAACCCTGTGAGGTAGGTATCATGTCAACATTTGATTGACAGGAAACTGAGGCTTTAGAGGCTGACTTAATAACATCGCATGGCCATTAAGGGAAAGCCAGGAATCAAAGGTAGGTCTTCTGATTCCAAATCCAGTGCTCTTCTTAGGTTGTCCTCATCAGCAGACTCTTGTCCACCCAACTCCACACCTGACATTCTGGATCATACTGTCTGTTCAGGTTTTCCACAGCAGTGAAACTATCTTTAAAATGCATACTATACACATTTTAAAAAACAATGTCCACTTTTTATTAAATTTTTTTTATGAATAAATTTATTTTTATTTACTAAAGATGGGTCTCCCTGTGTTACCCAGGCTTGTCTCAAACTCCTGGGCTCAAGCGATCTTCCCACCTCGGCCTCCCAAAGTCCTGGGACTACAGGAGTGAGCCACTGCACCCAGCCCACGTCTACTTTTTAATACAAAGATATTGTTGCTCTCATTTACAACTATGTTATTAGATTTGGATTGTTTTTGTAGACTTGAAAGTTGGGATGAACTTTATTTTTTCAGACAGAGTTTCGCTCTTGTTGCCCAGGCTGGAGTGCAATGGCGCAATCCTGGCTCATTGCAACCTCTGCCCTCCCGGGTTCAAGCGACTCTCCTGTCTCAGCCTCCTGAGTAGCTTGGATTACAGGTGTGTGCCCCCATGCCCGGATAATTTTTGTATTTTAGTAGAGATGGGGTTTCACCACATTGGTCAGGCTGGTCTCGAAATCCTGACCTCAGGTGATCCACTCGCTTCGGCCTCTCAAAGTGCTGGGATTACAGGCATGAGCCACCAAGTCCAGCCTATTAACTTTCTTCTATATGCTACTCATTTGTCTAGTAAAGAGTAAATAAACTTTTTCCTTAGAAGAAATATATATCATTTGTCCAACAGTTACTTAAGTAGGCAGGGATTCTATTCCATTTTACATATGACACTAGATTTTCTGAATCTCAATCTTGGACTCATTGGTGTTTTGTAACCAAGAGAATTCCTCAATGGTATGGATTTTCTGTTGAAGATGAAGGTTGGAAGTCTGAGAGAATTCTTTTTCAGACACATCACATTCACAAGGTTTTTCATCTGTGTGGATTTTCTGATGTACAGTAAGGTTTTTTCTTTGCCTAAAAACTTTACTACAATCATTACACCCATAAGGTTTCTCCCCTGTGTGAATTCTCTGGTGGCCAACTAAATTCCTCTTAGAAGTAAAGGATTTCCTACACTTCTCACACTCATAAGGTTTTTCCCCAGTGTGCATTCTCTGATGTACAACAAGGTTTTTATTCTGACTAAAGTCTTTTCCACACTCATTACATTTATAAGGTTTCTCTCCAGTATGGATTCTTTGATGTACCATAAGATTTCTACTAGAGGTAAGGACTTTCCTACATATATGACATTCGTAGGTTTTTTCTCCACTGTGAATTCTTTGATGTTCAATCAGGTTTCTATTGTAGGTAAAACCTTTTCCACACTCATTACACGCATAGGGCTTCTCGCCAGTGTGGATCCTCTGATGGGCTATAAGGTTTGAGCGGTAACTGAAGACCTTCCCACAGTCATTGCATTTATAAGATTTTTCCCTCGTGTGAATTCTCTGATGTCCAATGAGGCTTTTCTTCAGAATGAAGCATTTGCCACACTCATCACACTCATAGGGTTTCTCACCACTGTGGATTCTCTTATGCTCAATGAGGTTTCTGTTTGAACTGAAAGCTCTTCCACACTCACTACATTCAAAGGGTTTTTCTCCGGTGTGGATTCTCCGATGTACAAGCAGGCTTGAATTGTAACTGAAAGCCTTCCCACAATCCTCACATTTGTAGGCTTTCTCTTGTGTATGGAGTTTCTGATGGACCATAAAACTTTTGCTCATAATAAAGGTTTTCCCACACTCTCGACATTCATATGGCTTCTCCCCATTGTGGAGTCTCTCATGGTCAATGAGGTTTCTGTTTGAACCGAAGACCTTACCACAATCTTTACATTCATAGAGATTCTCTCCAGTGTGGAACCTTTGATGTAAAATGAGGCTCTTCTTCAGAATAAAAACTTTCCCACATTCATTACATTCATAGGGCTTCTCCCCATTGTGGAGTCTCTGGTGGTCAAAAAGGTAAGCACTTTGAGTAAAGGCTTTCCCACATTCAGTGCATTTATAAGGTTTCTCTCTGCTGTGCATCCTCTTATGGTCAATGAAGTTTGACTTAGAACTGAAAATCTTCCCACACTTTTTACAACCAAAGGTTTTCTTTTCTGTGTGGACTCTCTGATGTAAGAGGAGGCTTTTGCTTCGAATGAAAACTTTTCCACATTCTTTACACTTGTAAGGGTTCTCTGCACTGTGGAGTCGCTGATGGTCAATAAGATAAGTGGTCTGAGCAAAGGTCTTTCCACATTCATCACATTTATAGGGTTTTTCCCCAGAGTGGATTCTCTGGTGCAGAATGAGGCTCTTCTTCAGAATGAAAGCTTTCTGACACTTATTACATTTATAAGGTTCTTCCCCTTTGTGGAGCCTCTGATGGTCAATGAGGTAAGCATTCTGAGAGAAAACTTTCCCACATTCATTACACTTATAAGGTCTCTCCCCTGAATGGCGCCTTAGATGTATAATTAGGCCTGAGTGCCTATAGAAGCCCTTTCCACACTCCTTACACTTATAAGGTTTCTCCCCAGTGTGGATCCTCTGATGGTTTAGAAGGTAAGCACTTTGAGAAAATGCTTTCCCACATTCATTACATTTATAAGGTTTCTCCCCTGAATGGTTCCGTAAATGCATTAGAAGGCTCGAACGCTGAATAAAGCCTTTTCCACATTCCTTACATTTATGAGGTTTCTCACCAGTATGGATTCTCCGATGGTTTACAAGATGGGAGATTTTATTAAAATGTTTACAACATATATCACATTTATAAAACTTCTTTCCTTCAGTACCTATTAAACTTTCAGAAATAGCTGAACCGAAAGTCAAGCTGTCTCCTAATTCCTTCCACTTTTGGCCTTGTTTCTCTGGTGGAGTCCTTTTCTTCTTGTCTCGTTCACAAAGGGAAACTTTCTTCACTGTATCTGCCCTTTCATCTGTTTCATTTCCCCACTGACTTGCCAAAACTTGCCATTCACACTCTTCTTCAAAATCAAGGACCTGGGGAACACTTCCTTGAAGTCTTTTTGATGTTCCTTTATGAGAGTCTGCTCTTTGAGAACTACTTGGCTTTGACGTCACCTCCTCATTCTCGGTCATGGTCTCCCATTCTGGTAAAAGGAATTAAAAATGCAAATGTTACCACGTCCGTGTGTTTGGAAGAACAGGATCTTCAAATGACTTTAAAACATTCTAGGAAGGCACACTTTAATATGCATACAAAAAGGAGAAACTTTTCATTAAATGAAGGTACAAAGAATAATGCTACACTGACAACATGTTGTAAATGGATTAACATACAACTCAGGTTGAGACATTTTTAAGTGCTTTGTCTTCAGGAAGCAGATAGAAAAATACAAATAATGCTGAGAAAACAGAAGCAAGGAAAACCAGAGAGAAAACACAGGATCTTATGGAAGTGGTTCATATCTAAGGAACTTGGATAGAAGAGCAAGAACCATTGGATTAGAAGTAACTTTCTTTATATTTTCTTCATGTTAGAAAGATGGAAACTTTAAGAGAAGGAAAATATATGTAAGGACTCTGAAAGGCAATTTTTAATTTTTGAAAAGTCAAAGGCATGAATACTTTTTAACTGGTTGAAAGCAATTAACCAACAGAAAAGAAATCCATTGAAAAGCAATTTAATCCTTAGAATTAATATATAACTCCTACTCCATTTAAAATTAAGAAACAGAAATTTTAAAATTCATTTTAAAAAGTCAGGTCTGTTATGAACTCCCTTAATTACACATAAAAGGTAAGAGAAGAAATACAGAAAGAAAAGGGAAAATAGAATAAAAGTATGAAAACATCTGTAAAATGATGAGGCTAAACTAATCCCCAAGGTTCCTATCTACTCCAATATTCTCAAATATTTTAAAATATGAACAGTATGAAAATATTTTGGAAGTTTACTTTCAAACTACCCAAGTATGAGAGAAATTATGAGCCAGTTCCCCCAAACTGTCTAATAAGTAAAGTTATGTGAATAACAGTAACATCATCTTCTCTTTGAATATAACAATACTTTTCTTCTATCTAAACAGAGAGAAAAGACAAGAGTGCAGCCACTTTATTTCATTATACATTTCTTTAAGTTTATGAGAGGATGAGGATGGCAAATATCCAACAAATATTAACTTGAACTACAGACATTCTTAGGTCAGGCCCTCATAACTCATCTCAACTGCCCTTCTCTCTAGGACTCAGGCAGGACTGCCAATCACACTACCCAACCACCTGGCTGCAGGGATGGGTATGTGTCTTAAGCCTATCTAATGCTGGTACTTCAGTTTCCTTATTCACAGTGAGGTTTCAAATATAAGGAAAGGCCGGGCACAGTGGCTCATGCCTGTAATTCCAGCACTCTGGGAGGCTGAGGAGGGCGGAGTTTGAGACCAGCCTGGCCAACATGGTGAAACCCTGTCTCTACCAAAAATACAAAAATTAGCTGGGCATGGTGGTGCACACCTGTAATCCCAGCTACTCAGGAGGCTGAGGCAGGAGAATCACTTGAACCGGGGAGGTAGAGGTTGCAGTGAGCCGAGATCACACCACTGCATTCCAGCCTGGGTGACAGAGCAAGACTCTATCTCAAAACAAAACAAAACAAGAACAAAACAAACAAAAAACAAAGACAAAGAGAATGCTGATGGAGAGGGGGGCTGCTTCTATATAATGAAACAAGCTTTAAGGAAATGAAGTGTTACAAGTAGTTAAACTGAGATGGAAAATGGTTAAGAAATAAGCAACTCTTGTATCAGTAGCTAATTAGCTGGTTAAATTATTTAATGTTTTTAGCTTAGGAATCAGACTATATATGGGCCTCCTGAGCTTTTTAAGACTTTGTAGAAAAATGTCAGAATGATAGAGGGTGCTGGTTACTTTCCATAACCTTTGGTGAATGAAGCCTGCAAGAAAAAGACACAGGCTTTCCTACCACTAACACCCCCGCCTTTCATCTGCCCTAATCCATGCATACCTTCTGTCAATGATCTTTCCGATAGGTAAATTTGATCCTGTCACTTACCTGCATGAAACACCTAACTCTTCATTGCCTACAGGACAAAGCAGAAATAACCAGTGGAGTCAAAGGGATATCTTCACCCACTGCCTGTTTTTCTGGTATCAACTATTGTCAGTATCTCTTATGCCCCTAGACTCTAGCCACAGTGAACTACATGCAGCTGCCCAAACATGTCATTTCTTGCGTCTCTATCACTGTCCGTGTCCTTTCCTCTTCCCGAATTGCTCTTCCTCTTTCCAACTCACTACCCAAGCCCCTACCTACACCCTTTAAAACTAAGCTCTAAAGTCACTCTCTGGACATTAAAATTGATCTTAAAAAAATAAAAAGGAGTATAAATGATACTATCAATGATACTGTGCCAATAAATTAAGACAACTTAGATGAAATAGGCAAATTCCTAGAAAGCCACAAATTACTAAAACTGACTCAAGAAAAAAATGGAAAATCTGAGTAGGTCTACAACAGGGAAAGAAACTGAATCAGTAATTAAAAAAAAAAAATTACCCCCACCCCCTGCCTGCACACAAAAAGCCCAGGCCCAGGTTACTTCACTGGCAAATTCTACCAGACCTTAAAAGAATACCATTTCTTCACAAATTCTTCCAATAAACAGAAACACTTCCCAACTAATTCTATGAAGCCAGTGTTGCCCTGATAGCAAAACCAGACATAACCATCACAAAAAAGAATAAATATAGCTTATGAATACACACATAAAAATCCTCAACAAAATGCTAACTAACCAAATCTAGCAGGACATAAAAAGAATTATACACCATGACCAGGTGAGATTTATCACAGGAAAATAATGTTGGTATAACACTAGGAAACCAATTAATGTAATACACCATATCAACAAAATTAAAAACAAAAACCACATCATCATGACAATAGATAAAACACTCCATGGTGATAAAAACACTCAACAAAGTAGGAATAGAATTTCTGGCCAGGCACAGTGGATCATGCCTGTAATCCCAGTGCTTTGGCAAGCCAAGGTAGGTGGATTGCTTGAGGCCAAGAGTTTGAGACCAGCTTGGGGAACATAGTGAGACACTGTCTCTACAGAAAAAAATAAAATAAAAATAAAAACAAATAATTAGCTTGGTGTGTGCCTGTGGTCCTAGATATGTGGGAGGCTGAGGTAAGAGGATTAGGAGGATTACTTCAGCCCAGGAAGTTGAGGATGTAGTGAGCCGTGATTGCACCACTGCACTCTAGCCTGGGCAACAGAGTAAGACACTGTTCAAAAAAATTAAAATAAAATTATATTTCATGGTGAAAGACTGAATGTGTTCTCTCTAAGGACAAGAACAAGAAAAGGCTGTCTGCTCTTGCCACTTCTAGTCAACATGTACTGGAGGTTCTAGCCAGAGCAATTAGGCAAGAGAAAGAAATAAAAGGCATCCAGATTGTAAAGGAAGAAGTAAAATTATCTCTATTTGCAGACGACAAAATCTTGCATATAGACAATCCTTAGAAATCACTAAAAAACTATTAAAACTAACAAATAAGTACAGCAAGATTGCAGGATACAAACTCAACATATAAAAATCAGCCTGACATAGTGGCACACACCTGTAGTCCCAGCTATTCAGTAGGTTTAGGCTGAGGACTGCTTGAGCCCAGAAGCTCAAGGTCAGCCTGAGAAACATATAAAACCCCATCTCATTAAAAAAAAAAAAAAAGTGGTATTTCTATGCATTAGTATTAAATAATCCACAAAGAAAATTAATAAAACATTTATTAGTCTCAGAAACAATAAGATTAGGATAAATTTAACAAAAGAAGTGAAAAACTTATATTCTGAAAACTACAAAACATTATTGAAAGAAGCTGAAGGCCTAAATGGAAAGAAACCTCATGTTCAAAGATTAAAAGATTTAACATTGATATATGGCAGTACTCCTCAAATTGATCTACAGATTCATTGCAATCCCTACTAAAATCCCAGCTTGCTTCTTCAAAGATATTGACCAGCTGATACTAAAATTAGATGGAAAATCAAGAAACCTAGAGTAGCTAAAACAATCTTGAAAAAGAACATAGTTGGAGGACTCACACCTTTTTATTTCAAAATGTACCATGAAGCCAAAATAGTAAGAGAGGGTGATACTGACATAAGGGTAGACATATAGATCAAAGGACTAGAATTGAGACTTTAGAAATAAACCCTGATATTTATGATCAACTGCTTTTTTAAAAGGGTGCCAAAACAATGCAATGGGGAAAGCATAGTCTTTTCAACAAATGGTGCCTGGGATAAATGGTGCCACATGCAAAAGAATGAAGATGGATCCTTATCTCATACTATATACAAAAATTAACTCAAAATGGATAAAAGACCGAAATGTAAGAGCTAAAACTTAAAAGAAAACATAGACATAAATTTTCCCGGCCCTAGATTAGTGATGGTTTCTTAGATATGACACCAAAAGCAGAAACAACAAAAGAAAGAAAAAAAAACTGGAACTCATCAAAATTAATGACTTTTGTCCTTCAAAGGATACCATCAAGTAAGGGAAAAGTCACCAGGCCCAGTGGCTCATGCCTGTAATGCCAGCAGTTGGGGAGGCTGAGGCAGGAAGATCGCTTGAGGCCAGGAGTTCAAGACCAGCTTGGGCAACACAGTAAGACTCTGTCTCTACAAAAAATTTTAAAATTAGCCAGGCTGGTGGGGTGCATTTGTAATCCCAGCCACTTGGGAGGCTGAGGTGAGAGGATCGCTTGAGCCCAGGAATTCAAGGCTGCAGTAAGCTATGATCACACCACTACACTCCAGCCTGGGCAACAGGGCAAGACCCCATAGAATGGGAGAAAATATTTGTAAGTCATATATCTGTTACGGGACTTATATATAGAATATATAAAGAACTCTTACAACTTAGTAATAAAAAGACAAAAAACTTAGTTAAAATACAGACAAAGAATCTGAATAGACAGTTTTCTCTGAAGACATACATATAGTCAATAAGAACATAAAAAGTTGCTCGACATCATTAACCATCAGGGAAATGCACATCAAAACCACAGTGAGATATCATTTCAGACCCACTAGGATAGTTAAAATAAAAAAGACAAATAATAACAAGTGTTAGGGATGATGCAGAGAAACAGGAACCCTTATACGCTGCTGGTAGGAGTGTAAAATGGTGCAGTTGCTTTGGAAAACAGTCTGGAAGTTCCTCAAATGATTAAATACAGAGTTATCATAAGACCTAGCAATTCTACTTCTAGGTAGAAATGAAAACATATACCCACACAAAAAATTGTACACAAATGTTCATAGCAGCATTATTCATAATGGACCAAGAGTGGAAGTACCTAAGTGTTTATCAATTGATAAATGGGAGATATATCCATTCAATGGAATATTTGGCAATAAAAAGGAATAAAGAACTGATAGCTGATACAACATGGATGAGCCTTAAAAACACTATGCTAAGTAAAAGAAGCCAATCACAAATGACCACATATTGCATGATTCCATTTATATGAAATGTTTCAAATACACAAATCTACAGAGGTAGAAAGTAGACTGGTGCCTGCTAGGGCTGGATTGAAGGAATGAGTTAGGTGAAATGAAGGTGGACTGCTGAAGGGTTCAAGGTTCCTTTTGGGGTTGATGAAATTTTTTTTTTTTTTTTTTTTTTTTTTTTGAGACAGAGTCTCGCTCTGTCGCCCAGGCTGGAGTGCAATGGCGCGATCTCGGCTCACTGCAAGCTGTACCTCCCGGGTTCAAGCCATTCTCCTGCCTCAGCCTCCCAAGTAGCTGGGACTACAGGCACCCGCCACCATACCCGGCTAATTTTTTTGTATTTTTAGTAGAGATGGGGTTTCCCCGTGTTAGCCAGGATGGTCTTGATCTCCTGACCTCGTGAGCCGCCTGCCTTGGCCTCCCAAAGTGCTGGGATTACAGGCATGAGCCACCATGCCGGCCGAAAATGTTTTAAAATTATTGTGGTGATGGTTGCACAACTCTGTGAATACACAATAACCACTGAACTGTACACTTTAAATGGTGAATTTTATGGTATGTTAAATATACCTCAATAAAACTGTTATAAATCTTTCCCTCCTGGTGGAGGAACTGGGAACCATCCATCTCCTCCTCCCACTGTCCCAATCCTTCCATCATTCCCAGGCTCCTATGGGCTCACACAAACTTATGCACCCTTTTATTATACAGAATGTGCCAAATTGTATTGTAATTATAAGTGGAAATATCTCTCTCTCCAATTTGAATGTACTTTAAGGCAGGGGCTAAGCCTGACATGGGAGGTACTTAATATTTCTTAATACTTTCCTTCAAGTTTTAGTCCAATCTCCTATATAAACATATACAAATATTTTACATACTGAAGTAGTATGTACAAGTTATCTGGGAGTCTACTTTTCTACCACAGTTTATCGATGCATAAAAATTGAGTACACAGAGTTGTCATTTGATAGTGTCATAATATACTATTAGGTCAAAACACCATGCTCTGCTTAGTACTTTATCTTACAGAATTTGTTTTGCCCAACTTTTAACCATCATAGTTACCTGGGACTATTTTTAGACATACAACTTTTATTTCTTCTTTCTGAACCATTTCTTTAATGTATGTCCAATCAGAGTTACTAAGTCAATGGGAATAAACATTGGGCATGTGCTTGCCCAAAGCCCCAACAACATTGGAATGCACTTTTTTTTTTTTAATTTATTAAAGTAGGTTCAAGTTTCTTTTTCTTCAAAGAGCTAGAATAATCAAGCAATTACATTATTTTGTTTTTTTTTTTTTAGTTTAACTCTTAGATCTATCTGGAATTTATTTTAGTGTACAGCATGAGGTATGGGTCCATGGTGAGTGTTCTTCATAAAATTAGCCAATTAATCCATATAGTCTATTTTAAAATTTTTAGGAAAGATTGATTATTGAGTAAATAGCTTTGGAACTACTGAAAGCTACTTGGGTTAAAAAACAAGCTTGGAGGGTGGTGTATGCCTAGAGTCCCAGCTACTTGGGAGGCTGGGGTGGGAGGTTTGCTTGAGGCCAGGAGTTTGAGGCCAGCCTGGGCAGCATAGTGAGACTGCCATCTCAAAAAACAATAAAACCCCTCCACAAGATGTCTATGTCATTCTATGTATCAAGATAAATTGATAAATATCAAGATGGATTAAAGCTTAAATGTCAAAATAAAAAAATAAGAAAATACAGCTGGGTATGGTGGCTCACGCCTATAATCCCAGCACTTTGGGAGGCCGAGGCGGGTGGATCACCTGAGGTCAGGAGTTCGAGACCAGCCTGGCCAACATGGCGAAACCCCGTCTCTACTAAAAATACAAAAACTAGCTGGGCGTGGTGGTGCATGCCTGTAGTCCCAGCTACTTGGGAGGCTGAGGCAGGAGAATTGCTTGAACCAGGAGGCAGAGGTTGCAGTCAGCTGAGATCGCGCCACTGCACTCCAGCCTGGCTGACAAGTGGAAACTCCGTCTCAAAAAAAAAAAAGAAAATACAGGTGGGTTTACAAAATAATTTTATGAGGAAGAAGACCACTAAGACCATAAAGGAAAATACTGTCAAGTTTGACAACATAAAAGATTTTCTAAGGCTTAAAAAAAAACTAATAATATTGAAAGGCAAACAAATGGGAAAAACATATGCAACAACTGACAAAGCATTAGCAGTAGTTCTATATATAGGAAGTATATGAATAGGAGTAAAATGACCAATAAACATATGAAGAGATTTCAATCACACTAATAATGAAAACATGAAAAACAAACAAACAAAAGATGTTATTCTTCATCTACCTAGCAAAGATTTAATTAAAAGACTGACAAAATCATGAGCATATCCAGAGAAAATTGGCTCTCCTGTGTGTTCTTTCTGTGGGAGTTTAATTCAAGTATCATTGGTAGAAAATAATTTGGTAATATGTATCAAAGTATAAAATCTACAGACTGTTTCACCCACCACTGCCACTACTGAGATACTAAAGGATACAGTCTCAAAAGTGTGAAAATGTACAGTTTAAATTATTAAAGACAATAAAATAAAGTTGCTAGGTACAAAATTAACACACAAAAAAAGTACTTTCATATATGCAAATGACAAGTCAATTAGAAAATACAGAAAAGACTCCAATTCCAAAGAATAAATATTACCAGAAATATGCAAGATCTAGGCAATTTTAAAACATGCCTGATGCATACAAAGGCAGTACAGAAAAAATGGAATGTTATGTAATGTTCTTGAATAGAAACATTCAGAATCATAAAGCTGTCAATGTAAAGCATGATACACAAACCATGCAATACTCTGCAGCCATTTAAACTGATACTGTAAATCTGTATTTCAGTCAAAGTTAGTTCCTGTGGCTGATTACCCAGTTCTGAACGTTGATCTCTCCAAAGAGAATTCTACTCTTTTCTTCAAGTTCCAGTATAAATGCTACCTCCTTTATGGCCTTTGCTAATCCCTAGGAATGAAACTGATTGCCCCGTTTTCTGCATTTCTGTCACACCAGGTTTATGCCACTCTTGTACCAATTATTTTACTCTGCCTTGTATATTTAATATTTCTGTAATCATCTCCTAAACCATTGTAAGCTATTTAAGGGCAGAATCACATCATTTTCACAGCTGTACCATGATAGGTATTTAATGTTTGCTGGAAGCAAAAATGGCTAAAAATTTTTTTGAAATATTCTTTTATTATTTATCAAAGAAATCTATTTTAGAATATATATAACTTTAAAAATATATTAGCAACAATTTAGAATTGTGGGATTACTCAGCACAAATGAAGGCAGAGCAAAAGGAGTGTTCTTATACACCACTTCTAAGAATAGAGAGGACAGGGATCGCTACAGAAAGTAATTTGGCAATATGAAGCAAGAGCCTTAAAGCCATTCAAACACTTATGCCCAGTAACTGTACCTCTAAAAATAATAAAGCATTTTAGAAGGCCTTAGGCACAGAGACAGATGATTATTATAGCAATTATCCAAAATAAGGAATGGCTGACTGAATTATGGTACAAATCATATAGCCAATATAGATAATAACTGCAAAGAGTTTGTAACATGTGAGAACACACACAAGGAAAGCAAGCTATAAAACTGTGCACAGACACACACACACACGTTTGAACAATGTAAAAAATCCCTCAAACATATAGAAAAAAACAGAAAGGTAATATATCAAAATGATAATAGTTATCTGGAAATAGCGATGTTAAGGAAGGTTTTTTTTCTTCTTTGTAATATTCGGTGTTTTCCAAAATAAGTATACGCTACTTTTATAATCAGAAAACAAATAAACGCTGGTGAAATAAAGGTAAGCATCACAGAAAGAAGAATCCTTACCTAGGGAGGTCACATTTCCATAATTCTCCAGCATCACATCCCAGTACAAGGCCCTCTGGATTGGGCCCAGACATGCCCATTCCTCTGAAGTGAAGCATACTGACACCTCCTCGAACATCACCAACTCCTGAAATAACAAGTGTGTGTGAGATTACCAATGCCCAGGAACTTGCCTGTCAAAAGGTTCTCTTCACTTCTGGGGAAGGGATACACTGTGAGGCCATGAATGCATAACAGACATCAGGGAGACATAAGGAGATCACATGTAAAGTCTGTCTTCCAATAGCATAGACCTTGATTTAGAAATGGGAACTGACTGGACATCGAAGCACAAGGATGAGAGAGGGCACTTCAGCCACAGTTACGCTGTGCAGATGGGAAGGAAAGAGGATGCAAACCTTACCTGGGGCTGGGCTGTTAGGAGCATAAGTGCCATTAATTGATTTCTCGGGTTCTCTTCCTGGGAAAGGGCAGAAGCTTCAGGGGCAGGAGAATCTGAGGAAGGAGAAAAAGCTGCATATGGGACCTACCAACCTTTTCTGAGTGACCCCACTTGCAGAGCTGGAATAACACAAAGAGTAGCAATAAGAATGATACAAGGCAGGGCGCGGTGGCTCACACCTGTAATCCTGGCGCTTTGGGAAGCTGAGGTGGGTGGATTGCAAGGTCAAGAGATTAAGACCATCCTGGCCAACATGGTGAAACCCTGCCTGTACTAAAAATACAAAAAAATTAGCTGGGCGTGGTGGCGCGTGCCTGTAGTCCCAGCTACTCGGGAGGCTGAGGCAGGAGAATGGCTTGAACCCGGGAGGCGGAGGGTACAGTGAGCCGAGATCGCGCCATTGCACTCCAGCCTGGCAACAGAGTGAGACTCCGTCTCAAAAAAAAAAAAAAAAAAAAGCCGGGTGCAGTGGCTTACACCTGTAATCCCAGCACTTTGGGAGGCCAAGGCGGGCGGATCATGAGGTCAGGAGATCGAGACAATCTTGGCTAACACGGTGAAACCCCGTTCCTACTAAAAAAAAAATATTAAAAAACTAGCCAGGCACGGTGGTGGGCACCTGTAGTCCCAGCTACTCAGGAGGGTGAGGCAGGAGAATGGCGTAAACCCGGGAGGCGGAGGTTGCAGTGAGCTGAGATCGCGCCACTGCACTCCAGCCTGGGTGACAGAGTGAGACTCCGCCTCAAAAAAAAAAAAAATGTATACAAGGTCAGAGGAGCCCAAGAAAGAAGGAGAGAACAGCAGCAGAAAGAAACTGGCACTGTGAGAGACTCCCAGACAGGGTAGCAGATGAAGCAACTCCCTGGAAGTAGGGGGATGAGCCACAGAAAGTGTCCTGGAACAGCCCAAAACCCAGAGCACTGAGTAGATACCATGCTGAGGATCCTGGAGGTTGAATGCCACTAGGTCAGTAGGAGGATGCGGGCAAATTTCAGCTGCTATGTGGCTGCCAGGAAGTACAGGAGGAAGTGTTGTTCCTGGGGCACTCACCGCCTTCTGGAGAGTGTCCTGATCCTGGACAAGGACTGGAACCTGGAAACAAGTAAAATAAGCTAGCTCTTTTTGTTCCTTAAGAAAATGGACTCACCTAAGCACTGTGGACCTCTTTCTGCCCACAATCTAGAACTGTGAGATCAGAGAGACCCACCTCAAGTATGGAGCATCAAAACAGCAGTAAAGCTTTGCATTGAGAACAATGGAGCTGCCCTCGAGCCCCACTCATGGCACTGGTGACCTCTCCCAGAGGAGACTGTACACAACGGTGGGAACAGAAGCCAGACCTGGGTGTGGGTTAAGGAGGGAATGGGAAGTAATAAGCAGTAATTAAGAGCATGGATTTTAGCTTCAGACTTAGTTTTAGTTCGGACTTCAGTCACATCTCTTCTACTTATTTACCATCTACTTATTGACCCCTTTACCTAGCCCTTTGTGCTCAAATACAACTAACACTAAAATTGGCACCAAGACACTTGGTTTTGCGGCCAGCTAGACGTCTGCCTCAGTTTCCTTATCTCTCAAATGAGGATGTATTAGTAATTTGTAATGAAATATATAGCTCTAAAATTGTTCACATTATGATTAAAACAAACAAGCCATCCTTAATGCCACACCCAAGTTTGAGTTATGATTCAGATATCTTATACAGAAATGTTTCTAGTGAGCTACAGATGTACAAAAAGAAATCTCACACACGAGGCTACATTAAGATCCCAATCTAATGGTCAAGGATATACATCTTATCAGAAGCAAATATCTTAACCCAATCTCTTGGCTTGCAGATCCCTAGTAGGGCACACAAGAGGAGATCTTACCAAGATTTGGAAAGCTTCATTCTTGTTATGCTACTGCCATTTTATTTATTTATTTATTTAAAGACAGGATCTCACTCCATCACCCAGGCTGGAGTGCAATGGTGTAACCATAGCTCACTGCTGCCTCAACCTCCTGGGTTCAAGTGATCCTCCCACCTCAGCCTTCTAAGTAGCTGGGACTATAGGCACTCACCACTACATCTGGCTAATTTTTAAATTTTTTGTAGAGATGGGGTCTTCCCATGTTGTCCAGGCTGGTCTTGAACTCCTGGCCTCAAGTGATCCTCCCACCTCAGCCTCCCAAAATGCTGGGATTACAGGCATGAGCCACTGTGCCTGGTCTGCTATTGCCTTTTATACTCTAGGCTTACATCACCATTCCAAACAGAATTATAGAAACAATACATAGGCTTCCGTTTAGGGAAAAACTTATCAACATTTATTCTTCAGGTTCTTGGTCCAAACTCAGCATTAGCAAGCATTACCCAAGGGACAAAACAGAGTCAATGTTTTTATGCTGCTTCTGAGTTGGACCCAAAGACCTCAATGTAAATCCATTTCTCTACAGACATATTCCATGGTCTGAATACTCATGGACCTGCTTTAATTATCATTAAGGTTGCTAGTGTGCTATTAATTTTTAATGAAAATCACAGGATCACCCTCTAGCCTAGCCTCAATTGTTTCCTTCCTTTCATCCCAACACCCACCGCCCCTCCCCACCTTTCTCACTTGTATTGCTGGTCCATCAAGGTCTTTCTGCAGCTCCTCCACCAGGGCCACAGCCTCCTCGCCACTTCCAGGGTGATGGAGCTGTACCCAGGTCCGAATCTCCCCCGGCAGGATGCTCAGAAACTGCTCCAGCACCAGCAGCTCCAGGATCTGTGCCTTGGTGCGTGCTTCTGGTCTCAGCCACCGGCGACAAAGTTCCCTGAGCCGGCTCAGGGCTTCCTGGGGTCCAGATGTCTCATGGTAACGTAACTGTCTAAAGTGTAGGTGGGAGGTCTCCCAAACGGAGGAGCTACTTCCTTGGAAGCTGGTTGCCCATTTCCAGGTATCATCTTTCCCCTTCACAAGGCCCTCTTGTCTCAGAGCATTGTGGGCCCAATTTTCTCTTGTCATTGTTGTTTTTTGAAAAAGGCTCCTCTCCAGTCCAGGTCTCCTTAATCCTTGACTTCTTCCTTACAGCTTGGAGAGTATCATCTACAAGACCTCAAGAAATCATTGTTAAAGTTAGCTCAGAGAAACTGAGCTTTCCAGGCCCCCGTCAGCTCCCAGTAATAAAGAGAACCTTTGTGAGTGCAAGGTTCCAGGCTCTAGAGACTGCTTCTTCTGACAGAAACCCCCTGCCTAAGACTCTGGGACACAAACACTCATGTTACCCACGAGACTGCTGAAACCAAACACATGAACTTCCTTTGGTCTTTGTTCATAGGATCCCTTCAGCTAATTACAACAGACTCTTTACCACTCTAACAATGCGCATCCTGACTACTCCTGTGTGACCTGCAACAAGTACCTCACTTCTGAGCCTTAGTTTCTTAACCTGTAAAATAGGGATAGTAACAGTTTCTACCATATGGGGTTGTCATGAGAATTTGATGTATAATACATTTCAAGTTTTTGAACAGTGCCTGGTATATGGGTTTAAATGTTACTTATTACCCTTCTGTAACCAGCACTCTTTCCTATGTTCCGCAGAGTTAACAAGTAATCATTAATCATGATACATATGAAAGAAAATCCTAACCACCTCCTCAATTAACAAAGAAAGGATGAATTAAGTTCTGTGTAGTTTTGTTCTACATGCCTTTAATTCTCTGAAAATTGTTCTTTCTGTTAATCAAAATATTTGGATAAATTTGCCTTTTCTTCTTTTCCTTTCACATCTAGTCCCACAGATGGATAAATATGGTTTTATTATACAGAACTTAGACTTGCTCTCTAGAAATCATCTGTTCTTTAGAAATAACATTTTTCTAATTATAAAACCAAAAATTTATAAAACCAGAAAACACACAAAACCAGAAAACAATCACTGCTATTATTCTGAACTATGTCCTTACCATAGTTTAATTATAATAGATTAATTCTAACTTTCCCCTATTATTAATAAGGTCACAATGGCTATCCTTGATAACAAATTTTTAGTTACATCTCTGCTTATTTCTTCAGGATAAACTCCTAGGAGAAAATTGTTGGGCTGAAGGATAAAAACATTTTTAAGCTTTTAAGGTTGTAACAGTTATATCACCATCAGTGACATATGAAAACATCCTCTTTATTTGAACACATAGACACTTAAAGAGAGCTTGCTTATAACAAACAGGGGAGCCAGAAATATAAACATAATTTCAATATAATGTTTAAGTACAAGTAATAGGAGAACACAAAACTACAGAAAGGATTCATGAAAGGAAATTTTTTTTTTTTTTTTTTGAGATGGAGTCTCGCTCTGTCACCCAGGCTGGAGGGCAGTGGCGTGATCTCGGCTCAATGCAACCTCTGCTTGACGGGTTCAAGCAATTTTCCTGTCTCAGCCTCCCAGGCAGCTGGTACTACAGGCTCGCGCCACCATGCCCAGGTAATTTTTGTATTTTTGGTAGAGACGGGGTTTCGCAATGTTGACCAGGATGGTCTCAATCTCTTGACCTCGTGATCTGCCTGCCTTGGCCTCCCAAAGTGCTGGGATTACAGGCGTGAGCCACCGTACCCAGCCATGAAAGGTACTTTTGGATTGGGCTTTTAAGGAAAAATAAAAGGATCACTGGACTATGAGGAAAGCCATTCCAGGAAGAAAGAAACTCTACTTTCAAAAGCAAGGAAGGACACATAACTCTGTGAAGGAAGACCAGAGAAGGAAAGTAAACTTCAGAGGCAAGAGTGTAGGAGTAGAGCACAGAGGTGAACAGAAGTTAAATTCTAACCACTGCTTTTGAGAGGCAGTATTCTGAGGAGATGATCCTGTCCTGTAAGTGAAGTGATTTTACTTACATTTCAGCATTAAAGAGGTTTTACTTTACATTTTTCCTTATTTTTAAAAATAGTAATATATTCACTTGGTTCAAAATTTAAAATTATAAAATGCATACTGTGTAGTGTCCTTCTCCGTTAGCTTCTTATCTGTCTTTCCAGTTATTTCCGCATGTGTGTGTACATATATTGTTTTCTAGTTTCCTTTTTTTCACAAATGGTAGGACACCATGAATGACGTGCTACATGTTCCTCTTCTCAATAATAATATGTCTTAGAGATCTTTCCTGTCAATACACAGCCTCTCTCTGCATTTTTATGGATGCATAGATGTATCATAATTTATTCATGCCAGCACTGATGGAATGTTTGGGTAGTTTTCAATCATTTCTTATTACCAACAATATAATCATGAATAATCTTGGGCATACATCAGTTTGGATGTGTGTAGGCATATATAAGAAAAATTCCTTGCAACAGAATTGCTGAGTTAAAAGGTATATGCATGTATAATTTTGATATTGCCAATTTGACCTCATTAGGATTGAACCAATTTACAATTTATACTCCCATCAGAAACAGCTGTATGGGAATGCCTTTCCTCACTTTCACCAATATGGTTCTCAAAGTTTGTGCTCTTTGCCAAATTTTTAACTTGCATTTTGAATGAATTAATATGGAGTCATTTGTATATTTTTTAAAGTAACTTCATATATTTTGCCCATGTTTCTATTGAGGTGTTGGGTCTTGTTAATTTGTACACACTTTTATCACAGGAAAATTAGTCCTTTGTTTACAATGGCAGCTGCAAATTTTTCTCAGTTTGTCAAGTGTCTTTGTGACTATATACGCCATGTGACTTTGCTTAAAGTGTTTTTTGCCATGCAGTCAATCTTTTACGACTTCTGGGTACTGTACCACAATTAGAAAGACCTTTTTCACTCTGAGCATGAAGAGAGTCTTAAGTGGTGTCAGGACTCTGTTAGTGAGAAATGGTGGGGGTGGGAGGGCTGGATATCAAGAAAGGTCAGTTAGGTTTTTGTAATAGTCTAAACACATGACTTAAGTTCTAAACGAAGTAGGAACTTATCCCCCAGTAGGGATAAGGCAATTGAGAAAAACTTGGCAGTCCTTGGTAACTGATCTGGGGGTGATGGAAAGGAATTTTTAAAAAGAATTTTGAATAATTTTCAAATAACATAAAAATAACGAACTCTTAAACATACACTTTATTTGCTTCTCACAAAAGGTTTTCAAAGCAGAAGTTAAAAAGAACAAAAGGATCAGAAGAGCGAATCCACTCAAGGCCACTTAGCTAACTGAGACATGGGAGCAAATTCTGAATTCAGGGATTCTAATTCCAGAACTCCAAAACAATTCCATCTACGAAGAAACTTATGAAACCCAAACCACCCAAACTGTTCTAAAACAACAGTTTCCAAACACCAGTCCACGACAAACTTTAATCTGGTAAGCTGCAAAAAGAGAAAACCAGTAACAATTGTGGCTGACAGGTTGGCAATGAGTGTGTGTGTGTGTGTGTGTGTGTGTGCGCGCGCGCAAAGGCCAGCATTTATTCTGAGTTTACGGTCTTAGTACTTTGTGTTAAAATGTATTGCCTGAAGTAATGTTGGTATGGGTGGTTTCAAGTTTGAGTTTTTCAAGTTTGATTTTTAAATACCATTATATTAGAAAACTAAAAGACTAAAAAAGCTAAAATCGTTCCACCCCTTAAAACAAAGAGACAAAAAAATCCGTCCTCAAGAGTGTGGGCGCCACCGGTATAGGGAATCCTCAGAATGTTTCTGTGGATTAGCCTCAGAGAAGACTGAGGAAGAGCAGAAAGGCCTGAGCTGGTGGTGCACGCTACTGAGGCAGCTCTTCTCAAAGCGCCAGCGGAGTCCGTTAGACTGGAGCACCGGTCCACAAACACACACAGACTCGGAGCTGCTGTCCTCAGTACCTCCCCCGGGCCGGCTGCGTGCTCAGCCGAGGCCACGACGTCGAACCCCAACACGAAGGTGGGGACGGACCATGCCGGGGGTCAGGGCCCGGGAGGGGCTACCGAGGGCTGTGCAGTCCCAGCAAGCTCAGGCCCGCGTCCCGGGCCGCCTTCCCTGCACGCCCACCCGCCCCCGAGCCCACCCCGCTCACCGGGGGCTCCCGCTGCGGCTCCAGCCTTGGGTACCGCCGCCTCGGTGCCAGGCCGCTAGGAGATGACACAGGAACGAGCCCTTGCGGCAGCCGAGGCACAGAATAATGGCCGAACCGAAGATACTGCGACTTCCGGTTGTACCCCGCCCCTCATCCGGGATCTCTAGGAAGCCACATCTCTATGGTTCGTTTCTTTTCCCAGAGCTGGGGAAGAGAGGCAGAACTCCTGAGCCCTTGGGTACTAGTGTTCCTTACATCAAACAAGAACTGGCCGCTGTTTCAGACCGGAAGGGTGCAGAGATGAAAGACAGGACCCAGGGTCTCAGGATGCTTGTTGCCTCCTAACAGAGTTGGACATTTCTGTTTTGATTTGCATTTCAATTGAGGTTGATAGGGAGTAACCTTCACGTCTGAATGACCTGGTAGGTGACTTTTCTGGTCTCTTCTTGAACTTATGCAATTCTCACTATAAATAATAACATGGCTTATAAATCACCCTCTTGTGAATTCGCTTACTGTGGTGTATCTCTTGCCCACATGATGACATATTGGAGCTATGATATTAAATAGTAATCAAGTTGAAGGTACAAGGTAATGTGCAAATGGTAGGGACATCTCTCCCCTGAAAGAAGAGGTTATTCTAGCTGTCCATCACCCTGGGTAAAGTCAGGTGTATATAAAGGAAACTGGAACTCTGATCCTCTCTTTGGTCTTCAGTCTCTTAAGTTTGGACTTCTGGAATTGACACCCCTATATGGGACTATGGCTGGAACAAGTCTCCAAAAGGGCAAAGGCCATGTCTGCATGGATCCCATGTATTTAGCACCTAGTACAAAGCTGAAGCCATATAGGTTGTAGATGAATGTTTATTCAATGAGCAAGGTTCATGTTATTCTGTTTATGTCTTTTTTTTTTTTTGAGATGGAGTTTCGCTCTTGTTGCCCAGGCTGGAGTGCAGTGGCGTAATCTTGGCTCACTGCAACCTCCACCTCCTGGGTTCAAGCAATTCTCCTGCCTCAGCCTCCTGAGCAGCTGGGATTACAGGCACGTGCCACCATGCCTGGCTATTTTTTTTTTTTGTATTTTTAGTAGAGACGGGGTTTCACAATATTGGCCAGGCTGATCTCGAACTCCTGACCTCAGGTGATCCACCCACCTCGGCCTTCTAAAGTGTTGGAATTACAGGCGTGAGCCACCGTGCCAAGCTTATTCTGTTTATTTATTTATGTTCTCTCCTGGCATTCATTAAACAACATACTTAAACTTCAGCCTTGATTCACTCATTCATTCAACTACTGAGTACTTGCCATATGCCAAATACTGTTCTGGGCACTAGGGACATAAATAAAGAGGTAAAGTCTCTTACATTACCTTACATTTCTAGTGGGATAAACAGAAAACAAATATAAAAATGTGTCAGGTGGTGGTAAATGCTAAGAAATGTGAAAGCTGATCATAAGAATTGGGTCATTCTTGTCATACCTAATAAAACAAAGTCGAGAAATTAGCTGGGGGAAGCACTCAGGGTACAGAACGTTGCTCCAGGAATGTTATTCTCTGTAAGCTTGACTGCTGAAACTGCTTATTATAAGCCAAAACCAGTTTTATCTATAGCTTCTGAGATAAGTTGCTGCACTCTAGGACTAATTTTGCCCACTGCAGTTGCTCACCAATTGGAGCTTGCCAGCTCCCCACACCCTTACTAGTGCCAATGAACTTTCTCAAAGAGCAATATGTAACATTCCTCCTTTTTGTAAAACCTCTAAGCTTCTCTTTGTTCTTCAGAGAGAGCACCACTTTCAGTTCAAGCCAAAGACTATCTCTCCGAGTTTGTAAACTGATGTTATGAATAAAACTTTCTTTTCTTTCTTTCTTTTTCTTTCTTTTTTTTTTTTTTTTGAGATGGAGTCTCACTCTGTCGCCCAGGCTGGAGTGCAGTGGCGCGATCTCAGCTCACTGCAATCTCCGCCTCCCGGGTTCAAGTGATTCTCCTGTCTCAGATTCCTGAGTAGCTAGGATTACAGGTGCACGCCACCACGCCTGGCTAATTTTTTGTATTTTAGTAGAGATGGGGTTTCACTGTGTTGCCCAGGCTGGTCTCAAACTCCTGAGCTCAGGCAATCCACCTGCCTCAGCCTTCCAAAGTGCTAGGATTACAGGTGTGAGCCACTGCGCCGGCCAACTTTCTTTTCTACTATCTAGCCATCCTGGTGGTCCTTTGGATGACATAAAAAAGGGTAAGGAGGACCCAACAAAGGAGACTGGGAAGGAGCAGGCAGTCAAGTAGGAAGAGAAGAAGGAAATAGTACTTTATGGGTCTCAAAGCAAGAATGAGTAGATTTTGAAATAATGATCAATGTGATTGCTGTTCCCCCCACACTAAATTATAATTTTACTTGTAAACCAAGGCTCCCTTCTCCTCCCCTGCCCTACCTAGGTAGACAGGAGTTATACACTATGGGACTGGAAACAAAAGGGACAAAAACGATAGTGAGTTAGGCCATTAGAAGCCTTTAGTAAGGTGAAAAACATTCTTGCCTTCTGGGAAAGAAGAAAGGAATGGGAGGAGCCAAAATGACCAACTAGACTATGGACCACTGACCAGTGAGCCTGTAATCATTCACACTCCTACTAAGCAATGGCCTGGAAGCATGTAACCAAAGAGTTGTCAGCTGGTAAGAACCACCAGTTGCCAGTGGCCAGCCCACAGCCTCAGTTTTGTCACTCAGTTTGTGCCCTGAGATTCTGCCCATCTGACAAAGAACTTGAAGCACCCTCACCACTGCCCCAAGATGAAAGACTTGGTAACCTTGTGGAATGATGGTGATAGGAAAGGAACACCCTATCTTTGACCAAGGTGGAACTATACAAAACCTGTTTAAAGTGGGCCAGAGCTCTGGGACAGTGGTATAATACAACACATAGCCTTTGTTTTACATACACACACATTCCTGGTATTTAAAATTCCCAAATGTACAGGTGAAAAAAACTAAGCAAACAAGAAATAAATGGGTTTGAGATAGGCATATGAGAAGAGGCTGGAAGCAGAGGACTGACATTTCAAGATGGGCTAAGATCTTAGACTATTGATCAACTAAAATGGAAATCTCAGTCTGAATGGAAAGTTTGTATTTCTCATCTTTCTATAAAACCCCACTTTGCCAGAGTTGTTTTTAATGCAAATTGGAATGTGATTGACCTATGACCAAGGATTATATGTATATAATATATATGGCTAAGAAATCTCAAGACATGCAATCTGAAGACCCAGGAGAGCTGAAGGTCTAGTTGTAGTCCAAGAACTATAGGCCTGAGAAGCAGAAAAGCTACTGGTGTAACTTCCAGTCTGAGTCCTAGTCTGAATCCAAATGTGTTAGTCTGTTCTTGCACTGCTATAAAGAAATGCCTGAGATTGGGCACTTTATAAAGAAAAGAGGTTTAATTGGCTCACAGTTCTGCAGGTTGTACAGGAATCATGGTAGCATCTGCCTCTGGGGAGGCCTCAGGGAGCTCATGGGGGAAGGCAAAGTGGCAGCAGAAGGACCAAGGGTCGGGGGAGGAGGGAGGTGCTACACACTTTTAAACAACCAGGTCTCACTCACTATCTCAACACAGAGCCAAGGGGTAAAGCCATCCCTATGATCCAATCACCTCCCATCAGGCCCCACCTCCAACTTTGGGAATTACAGTTTGACATAAGATTTGGGTGGGGACAGAGATCTAAACCGTATCACCAAAGGTGGGAGAAGACCAATGTCCCAGCCAGAAGACAGGCAGAAAGAGCAAATTCTCTCTTTCTCAGTCTTTTCCTTCTACTCACATCTCCAATGGCTTGGATGAGGCTCACTCATGTTAAGGAGGGCAATCAGTCTACAGATTCAGATGGTTATCTCATCCAGAGATACCCCCACAGACACTCAGAATAATGTTTAGCCAAATGTCTGGGCACACTATGGCCCATTCAAGTTAACATGTAAAATGAACTATCACATATGGATTCTTCCAAATACAGTTCAGGGCATTAGTTATTTAAAGATTTTCTAGCCACTGAAGGGCATCCACAGTGGTTAGATTAGGCCAGTGTCACTTAAAAGGATCCATCTGAGATCTGAATGTCTGTCTTGGACAACCTCACCCCCTTATCTTTACATCCTCAGAGAGGGTTCTTGTAGAAATGAGGGAGTAACAGCGAATGGAAAGTTGGAGAAGGGGACAGGCCACCTGTGAAAGGCCAACCATGCTGGGAGCAGAGAGGGGTAAATCCAGTCCAGACTGGAAAGCTTGAGGGAAGACAGAACAGCCATATTCTTTGCGATTTGGAGGGAGGTAGAAATCCCATTGCCTATCCTTTTACCCTCATCGGAGGCCTACCTGGAGAGGCTGTAAAAGGCACATAGTCACTGGTAGGAGTAGAGGGATCACAAAATCAGAGGACCTGAGCTTGGAGTGCCTATGGCTTTGACGGGAGCTTTAGAATCTGAAAGGCTAAAGGGGCTGTTGTGGCCCTAGCAGGAAAGGAAAGGAAGTGGGATACTGGGGGATCTGCTTTGGTCTTTCTGTAGCCTTTCTCAAGGGCTAGATGAAAATGAAAATCTCAGGTTGTTCCGAATTGGTTTCTAGGCCAGCCCTCTATTACTAGGCTGGTGATGCTATAATGAATCAAAAGATCATTGACCCCTGATAGAGGTCTTTACTAGTGCCAAAATCTACCCAGCTGCACTTTCTGCATCCCACCCCCAACACACACACACACACACACACATACATGCGCACACACACAGACTCAATTTTCAACAGTATATAATTGGCAATCACAGAACATTTCAGTTGAATTAAGCTAGAGTTCAAACCAGAACAGTGAGGCAAAGCTAGAATATTAGAAAAAAAATAAAGCACATAAAAATTACTTGCTATGTGTCAGCCTCTTTCACATGGTTAATTTCATTTCCTCCTTATATGAACCCTTTGAGACAGATAATATTGTGACAGTTTTGATGATACTGAAAGTAAGGGTGAGTAAGTTTAAGTAATTTGTTAAAATACCTTCCTAATAACCAGTGAGGCTTTGAAATCCAAGGCAAATGCTGTTTCCACCACTATATTTAGGCTTTTGTACACCCAGAAGCAAGAAAATCATTCAGGAGACTGAGGCAAGACACAGGTAGGGAAAAGGGGTAGAAAAGTCAGGACAGCCAGCATGAAGAGTGTCTTTATTCTCCTGAATACTTTAGCTGTGGTCGGGCCTTGGACAACTCATGCTAATTTGAATGCAAAGAAGCATTAATATGTTGTGTTCACTGGGAATGCATCTAAGGCTTTGATAATCATTAGGGATGGGAGGCAGGGAGGCCTGCTATCTTGGCTTATATCCACCTGGACTTTTATATAGAAGGTCATGACTCTTGAATACATTCTGCTCTACAGAGGCCCAAAAGTGGTCATTCTAAAGTCAGTCTAGTATCTCCTAGCCTTAGAGGTGTCTGGGTGTCTGGGGAGTTACAAATGTAACTGAGGTCCTTCCCAGTCCAAGATATTCTGCAGATACTTTACTTTTGGGTATTGGAAAACAATGGAAGTAGTTACTACACAGGTAAAGGGCATATTTTAAAACACTAAAATTCTTTGATGCTAAAAGCATAGTAAAAGAAGTGTCTGATTATTACCTAAAACAGATGTTCTTTGTATTCTCTACCACAGTCACCTCTGCCCACCTCTGATTTTCGTGCAGCTGTGGGAGAATGGATGTAGCCATCCTGACAGAGTCCTGTCTCAAGCACACACCACAACATCTTAGGCTATTTTGTCGAAGGCTTCCTCTGGAAGTTCAGAAGCCTCTTCAGCCAAGTCTTAGGCACAAACTGGAAGAAGTGGATGAGAATAACATCCCCTCAGGCAAACCTGAAAGAATGATAAATAAGAATTGGTACACAAATACCCCAACGTCCTATCCTTTGACAAGAAAAGTCTGAGCTATGTTCTACATGGGCCCTTAGAGGGCCCCTAGTGAAAATGAGCCTCAGTTGCCCACAGTGGATCCAGCTCAATAACTCATTCTTTGTTGGCTTTCGACTTTTCCTGTCTTACCCTTCCTGCTCACTCCCTCTTGCTCCTTAAGATCACCTTCAAAATAATCTACTCCAACTACATCCTTGTCTCAGGCTCTGCTGTTGGAAAAACCTAAACTTATAATCAATCTTTTAAATTCAAACAAGGTTGGGGGGATTTGACAATGCCCAATTTTGTGAACACCCATTTATTAGTCTGGTTGAAGACTAATTATCTTTTTCCAGAGGAGGCTCCAGAAGCCAATCCTTTACCTTCTTTCTAAGTATATAGGCCTTTACACAGATACACAGACAATGAGCTATTTAGTACATCTTGTCTTCCTGAATTATACACTAATGAGGAAAATGGAGGATCTTAGCCAGAGGGGAATTGTAAGTTCAAAGTTCTCACCACTGTGGGAAGAGATGCAAGCTCTACAGGCTAGACCAGATGGTGGAAAACTGGGCCTCCCGGAGACTGTGCCTTGATGCAGGGTAGTCCAGGAGCTAAAGCAGCAAAAGTAAATGAATCTTTGTGCTGGTGTTCCACTGTAAATACAACCCAGCTGCTCCCAGCATTTGTTTTCTATTTCTTTACTTCCCACCACTATCCAGCTTCTTCACTCTGAATCTTCTGTCCCCTTCATTAGTCCTTCTTATTACAATTTCTGTCCCCTCATGCTTACTGCTTGCTGCGGCTCCTAATGATGTGGCTTCTCTCCATCCACAATTTCTGCTTCAGCTCCTGTTCTTAATTTCCTCATTTTTGCCCTACTTCCAATTCAGAATTTCCTTAGAAAGGGATTCCAATTGGTAGAGTCATTAAATATTGTCTTTGTTTGGGCAGAGCTTTGGCCTCAGGCCACACTCTGCAGGATAATTAAAAGGAACCAACATATTCATGTTTAGTAATCATGACCATAATTACTCTGCCTTCTCCCGTATTTGACTTGAGATGTTTGCTATCCCTTTCTCTGCAACATCTTTTCAGAGAACTATGGAACCATACAATGTTATGGTTGGAAATGAATCTACAGTTCATCATTTTACTAAAGATCTTACCTCTGTAAGACCACATCATCCTTTGTAAACTGGTCACTTGCCCTCCAGTTGGCCTTCTAACTTCGTTGTGATGGCTCAGTATCTGTTTGTCCCTGATATCTTCTTTTACCTTCCACCAATAAACTTCTCTCCCTCTTTTTTTCCTGCCCATGGAGAAAAAATTGAGCTACTAACACTTCACTCTTGTTCTAAATATGTCATCTCATTCTACACCCATAATCTGACTTTTTTTTTTTTAAGGTCTCTTGATGATACTGTTTCCACAAGACAAAAAAAAAGAGTAAAACTGTTTTCTGCTTACTTTTGACAGCAGATGAGAACAGAATCAACTTGATTATGAAGCAGGAAATTTTTAAAGGATTTATCTGATGGAACATCAAGAGGATTCTTTCTTTCTTTTAAGAGATATGAGGTCTCACTCTGTCATAGTGGCACAATCATAGCTCAGTGCAGCCTTGAACTCCTGGGCTCCAGCGATCCTCCTGCCTCAGCCTCCCAAGCAGCTGGGACTACAGACGAATACCATCATGCCCCCAGCTAGTAAGAGGATTCTATGTGTTGATTCATTGGGAAACCAGAGACTAGAGATACCTGTGAAGACACTTTCAAGAAGTTAGAAGAATTACCCTTGAATGAAGAAAGGAGCTGACTAGAAGTAGTTTATTGAATAACACACAAAGATTGTTTCAAACCTACAAAAGATAAATGTGAGGAAGATAAGGGATTTGGGGAATCCTCCTATGTCCTCCAGTCTGGCTATACATTAGGAGTTCTGATGGAACAGAAATCCTACCAATGTGATGAATGTGGCAAAGCTTTCAGAGTGCATACCTCAATGGCCATCAGAAAACCTATACTGGAGTGAAACCCTGTGAATGACTATTATAAGTCATTCAGGTAGAATTTTCCATTTTTATGTCAGACATTTTTATCTCTAGAAATCGAATTTTAATCTTTTTAATATCTTTTGTGTCTGCTAAACAAATTCAATCTTTCCCCTTGATTTTTGCTTATATAGTCATAATATCATTAATATCCTTGTTTGTTGATTCTTTGTGTCAGTTCTAGGTCAGTTTTGAATAATTGATTTTTCTCATCAATACAGGTTGTATTTTCCTATTTGTTTACATGCCTAGTAATAACTGTATGTCAGACATTTTCCATTTTACCTTGTTGGAGACAGAATACTTTTTATTCCTATAACTATTCTAGGGAGTGGAGGATGCAGTTAAGTTACATTAGGTCAGAGAACATACTTTGTATTATTTAAATCCTTCTGATGTATTACGGTTTGTTTTTTTACCTCGTATATGATTTGTCCTGGAGAATGTTCCATGTGTGCTGGAGAGGAAGGTATATTCTGCTATTCTTCAGTGGCATGTTCTAGGGCTATATTAGGCCTAGTTGGTTAATAGGGTTCAAGTCCTCTATTTCCTTGTTGATCTTCTTTCTGGTGTTCTAACTATTATTGAAAGTGGGGTATTGAAGCCTCCAACTATTATTGTTTGAATTGTCTATTTCCCTGCTGCATCTCTTTCAGTGTTTGTTTAATGTATTTTGGGGGTATTTCAGTAGCTGAATATACATTTGTCATTGTTATATCTTCCTGATGAATTGACCCCTGTATTGTTATAAAATGCCCTTTTTTATCTGAAATAGTATCTTTTTTTGGTTTTAAAGTCCAATTTGTCTTGTAATATAACCACTCAAGCTTTCTTATGTTTGCTATTTGCAAGATAAATCTTTTTCCATCCTTTTACTTTTAATCTTTGTATCTTTGAAACTAAAGTGTGTCTCCTGTAAACAGCATATAATTGGATCTTGATTTTTTATCCAGTCTGACAATATCTGCTTTTTCATTGGATTGATTAATCCATTCACATTTAATTTTATTATTGATATAGGGTTTCTTTTTAGACCACATTTCATCTGGAAGAAGATATAGTTGGATTTACGTCTGCCATTTTACTTTTTTTGTTCTCTTTATCTTATTATTATGAACCCATTCCTTTTTTTTTTTTTTTGACAGGGCCTCACTCTGCCCCCAGACTGGAGTGCAGTGACATGATCATGGCTCACTGAAGCCTTGAATTCCTGGGCTCAAGTGATCCTGCTGCCTCAGCCTCTCAAGTAGCTGGGACTATAGGCATGCACCACTATGCCCAGCTAACTTTTTTAAATTTTTAGTAGAGATGAGGTAATCACTATGTTGCCCATGCTGGTCTCAAACTCCTGAGCTCAAGTGATCCTCCCACCTTGGCTTCCCAAAATGCTAGGATTGTGCATTTTCTGCCCCAATCATAGAATCAACCATTTTTTCAAAGGGCCCTAGTTCCCTTTAGAGGGAAATGGTGTTTCAGGACTGCAATTTTCATGTGAAGGGTGCTCACTGCTCCTGGTAGATCTTTGTTTCTAGGTATTTTCAGTGGAAAGAGCGAGAACAAATTTTTTCTTTTTCTTTTTAGTTGGCACATAATAATTGTACATATTTATGGGACACAGGGTGATATTTTGATATGTATATACAATGTGTAATGACCAAATCACGGTAATTAGCATATCCATTACCTGAAACATTTATCATTTCTTTGTGTTGTGAACATGCAAAATCCTCTCCTCTATCTTTTTTAAAATATACAATAATTTCTAGTTAATTATATTCACCCTACAGTGCTGCAGAACATCAGAACTCCTTCCTCCTATCTAGCAATAATTCTATTAACCAACGTTTCCCCATCCCTCCCCTCCACTACCCTCCATAGGCTCTAATACCCACAATTGTATTTTCTACTTGCATGAGCTCTAAATTATTTTTACCTTCCACATATAAGAGAGAACATGTAGTTATTTATCTTTCTGTGCTTATTTTGCTCAACGTAATGTCCTCCAGGCTTATCTATGTTGCCACAAATGATAGGATTTTATTCTTTTTATGACTGCATAGTATTTCATTGTGCATATATGCCACATTTTCTTTATCCATTTGTCCATTGATGGACACTGGGTTGATTTTATCTCTTAGAAATTGTGAATATTATAGTTCTGTAATAAGCATAGGGGAAAAAGTATCTCTTTGGTATTTAGATTTCCTTCCTTTGGTTAAATATTCAGTAAAGGCATTACTGTATCATATAGTAGCCCTATTTTTAATTTTTTGAGAAACCTTCACACAGTTTTCCATAATGGCTGTACTAATTTACATTTCCACCAAAAGCATATAAAAATTCCTTTTGAGCTGGGTATAGTGGCTCACACCTGTGATCCCAGCACTTTGGGAAGCCAAGGTGGGTGGATCACCTGAGGTCAGGAGTTTGAGACCAGCCTGGCCAACATGGTGAAACCCTGTCTCTACTAAAAATACAAAAAATTAGCCGGGCCTGGTGGCAGGTGCCTGTAATCCCAGCTACTCAGGAGGCTGAGGGAGGAGAATCACTTGAACCCAGGAGGCAGTTGAGCTGAGATTGCGCCATTGCTCTCCAGCCTGGGCGACAAGAGTGAAACTCCATCTCAAAAAAAAAAGGCCGGGCACGGTGGCTCACACCTGTAATCCCAGCACTTTGGGAGGCCAAGGCAGGTGGATCACAAGGTCAGGAGATCGAGACCATCCTGGCTAACATGGTGAAACCCTGTATCTACTAAAAATACCAAAAAAAAAAAAAAATTAGCTGGGCGTGGTGGCGGGTGCCTGTAGTCCCAGCTAGTTGGGAGGCTGAGGCAGGAGAATGGCATGAACCTGGAAGGTGGAGCTTGCAGTGAGCTGAGATCGCGCCACTACACTCCAGCCTGGGTCACAGAGCGAGACTCCATCTCAAAAAAACAAACAAACAAACAAACAAACAAAAAAATTACCTTGGAATGCTCTCCAGCATTTCTTATTTTTTGTCTTTTTGATAATAGCCATTCTAACTGGGGTGAGATTATATCTCATTGTGGTATTGATTTGCATTTCCCTGATGATTCGTGATGTTGACCATTTTTTCATGTATTTATTGGCCATTTGCATGTCTTCTTTTGAGAAATATCTATTTAGATCCTTTGCCCACTTTTAATTGGATTTAGGTTTTTGTTGTTGAGTTGTTTGAGCTCCTAGTATATTCTGGATATTACTCCCTTGTCAGATTAGGAATTTGCAAATATTTTCTCCCACTCTATAGATTGTCTTTCCACTCCATTGATTATTTCTTTTGCTATGTAGAGGTTTTTTTAGTTTAACACTGTCCAATTTTTTTATATTTTGTGGTCGGTGCTTTTGAAGTCTTATCCATAAAATCTTTGCCTAGACCAATGTCCTAAAGCATTTCTCCTATGTTTTTTTCTAGTAGTTTTATAGTTTCAGGTCTTACATTTAAGGCTTTAATCTATGTTGAGTACATTTTTGTATATGGGGATAGATAGGGATCTAGTTTCATTTTTCTACATATGTACATCCAGTTTTCCCAGCACCATTTATTGAAGAGGGCATCGTTTTTCCAATGTATGTTCCTGGTTCCTTTGTTGAAAATCAGTTGGCTGTAAATACATAGATGTATTTCTGGGTCCTTTATGCTATTCCATTTGTCTATGTCATACTATAGCTTTGCAGTATATTTTCAAGTCAGGTACTGTAACGCCTCCAACTCTGTTTTTCCTTGATAAGTACTGGTTTGGCTATTTGGTGTCTTCTGTGGTTTCATGCAAATTTTAGGATTGTTTTCTATTTCTGTGAAGAATGTCACCAATATTTTGACAGGGACCGCATTTAACCTGTAAGTTGCTTTAGGTAGTATGGGCATATTCTGATCAGGAGCATGGGATGTCGTTTCATTTGTTTGTGTCCTCTTTAATTTATTTCATCAATGTTTGGTAGTTTTCATTGTACAGGTATTTCACTTCCTTCATTTCTAGGTTTTTTTTTATTGTTTTTTTTTTTTGGTGGGGGGGGGCTATTGTAAATAGGATTGATTTCTTGATTTCTTTGTCCCCCAGTTCATTATTGGTGTATGGAAATGCTACAGTTTTTTTCTATGTTGATTTTGTACCCTGCAACTTTACTAAATTTGTTTATCAGTTCAAAGAATATTTTAGTGGAATCTTTAGAATTTTGAATACATGTTTTCTGAAAGGACAATTTGACTTCCTCTTTTCCAATCTGAATGCCCTTTCTTTCTTTCTCTTGCCCAATTACTCTGGCTAGGAATTCCAGTACTATGTTGAATAAGAAAGGTGAACATGAACATCCTTGTCTTGTTCCAGTTCTTAGAGCTCTCAGCTTTTCCCTATTCAGTTTGATGTTATCTATGAGTTTGTCGTATTTGGCCTTTATTGCACTGAAGTATGTTCCTTCTATGCCTAGTTTGTTTAGGGTTTTTATCATAAGAGGATATAGAATTTTATCAAATGCTTCTTCTGCATCTGTTGAGATGATCATATGTTTTTTGTTCTTCATTCTGTTTATGTGATGTATCACATTTATTGATTTGCATATGTTGAAACATCCTTGCATCCCTGGGTTAAATCCCACTTGATCATGGTATATTATCTTTTGGTTAGATTTTATTTGCTCGTATTTTGTTGACGACTATTGCCCTTATGTTCATCAGGGACACTGGCTGTAGTATTCTTTTATTATTGTGTCCTTTTCCAGTTTTACCCTGGTATCTGGGTAATGCTGGCCTTGTAGAAAGAATTAGAAAAATTCTCTCATCTTCAGTATTTTGGAATAGCTTGAAAACAGTTGCCATTAGTTTTTTTAAAGTTTGGAGGCCAGACATGGTGGCTCATGCCTATAATCCCAGCACTTTGGGAGGCTGAGGTGGGAGGATTGCTTCAGGGCAGGAGTTTGAGACCAGCCTGTGTAATATAGAGAGACCAGGTCCCCACAACAATAAAAAAAAATTAGCCGTGCATCTTGGTGCATGCCTGTAATCCTGGCTACTTGGGAGGCTGAGGCAAGAGGATCACTTGAGCCCAGGAGTTTGAGATTATAGTGATCACACCATTTCACTCCAAACTGGGCAAGAGAGCAAGATCTTTTCTCTAAAAAAAATTTTTTTTAAAGTTTGGTATGCTAGGTGCAAAGACACATGTCTGTAGCCCCAGCTATCCAGGAGGCTGAGGCAGGAGGATGGCTTGTGTCCAGGAGTTTGAGTCTAGCGTGGGGAACATAACAGGACTCTGACTCAAAAAAAACCACAAAAGTTTGGTAGAATGCAGCAGTAAAGTTATCCAGTCCTGGGCTTTTTGTTGTTGTTGATTTTTTTTATTATTGATTCACTCTAATTACTCATGATTGGTCTGTTCATATTTTCTATTTCTTCCTGGTTCAATCTTGGTAAGTTGTATATATCTGGAAATTTATCCATTTCCTCAAGGGTTTCTAATTTGTTGGCATATAGTTGTTCGGAATAGTCTCCATTGATCCTTTGTGCTTTTGTGGTAACAGCTGTAAAGCTGTAATGGTTCCTTTTTCATTTTTTATTTTATTTTAGTCTTCTCTCATTTCTTTGTTTAGTCTAGCTAATGATACCCAGATCACCTTTTGGTTCAATGATTCACAAGATTCAGCATAGATTCATACTCATAGCCATGATTTGCTACATCAAAAGAATTCAAAGTAAAATCAGCACAGAGAAAAGGCTCATAGGGTGAATTCCAGAGGGTACCAGGTGTAAGTTTCAAGATTCTTTTCCCAGTGGAATTACAAAAGACATGCTTAATTCCTCCAGGAACAAATTGCTACAAGTGTAAAATGTTGTGTACTAGGAAACGGACTAGAGATTCAATTTGAGAATTTTTAGTGTGGGCTGGTCACACATGCACACTCTGCCTGGCATGTACTAAAATTCTAAACTCCCAGAAAAAAGTAGGTATTCAGCATAAACCATACTGTTTGCACAAACAATTTAGGTATAGTGATCCATTCTTATCAGGGAATGGTGGAAAATCTCTCAACATCCAGGTTCCCAGATGCTGACCAACCTTGAGAGTAGACCTTTCTAAGGATAACAGTCGCAAGCATACTAACTTCACTATTTTAACTGCACAGGGTCAGACTTTTTCCTGTGTCTTTGCATGTCTCATCATTTTTTATTGGAAATAGAATATTTTAGATAACATTATAGCAACTCTAGGTACTGCTCCCCTCTTTCCTGGGCTTTGTATTTTCATTTGCTTGTTTATTTATTTAGTGACTGGCTAGATTAATTTAGTGAAGCCTATCCCCAACACTACCAAATGTGAAGCCTCTAACATTGCTCCTTAGAGGGCTCAGCCTTGGACATACACATTGTCACCCCAAAAAGAGAGTGGATTTATCAAGACTCACATTGTCTCTTTCCCTTATCAAACCAAGCCATTAAGCACCACCAATTGCCAGATGATTGTTCTGTTGTTTTCTACAATATCCTGAGGCTAAAATTGCTCCACAGACTGATCTAATTAATTTGGGGTTCCTTTGCAAGAATAGTTTTTTTTAAAAGACTTTAAATTTTAATTGTGGTAAAAAATGCAAAACATAAAATTTACCATATTAATTATTTCTAAGCCTACAGTTAAGTGGTATTAAGTATATTCACAATGCTATACAATCTCCAGAACTTTTTCATCTTGCGAAACTGAAACTCTATACCCATTAAACAACTCACTATTTCCCCATTCCCCAAGCCCCTGGCAATCACCATTCTACTTTCTGTTTTTATGAGTTTCACTACTTTAGATACGTCTTAGAAGTGGAATCATAGTCTTCGTTTCTGTGTGACCAGTTTATTTCACTTAGCATAATGTCTTAAGATTCATCCATGTTGTAGTGTATGATAGAATTGCCTTCATTTTTTTTTTAGACGGAGTCTCACTCTATCGCCAAGCTGGAGTGCAGTGGCAGGATATCGGCTCACTGCAGCCTCCACCTCCTGGGTTCAAGCGATTCTCCTGCCTCAGCCTCCCGAGTAGCTGGGCATGTGCCACCATGCCCAGCTAATTTTTGTATTTTTAGTAGAGACGGGGTTTCACCATGTTTGCCAGGATGATCTCGATCTCTTGACCTCGTGATCCGCCCGCCTTGGCCTCCCAAAGTGCTGGGATTACAGGCGTGAGCCACCGTGCCTGGCCGAATTGCCTTCTTTTTTAAGGCTGAATAATATTCCATTGCATGTATATATTATATTTTGTTTATCCATGCATCTATTGATGGACATTTGGATTTCTTCCACCTCTTGCTATTGTTAATAATGCTACTATAAAAATGAATGTGCAAATATCTCTTAGAGATTCTGTTTTCAATTCTTATGAATATATACCTAGAAGTGGGGTTGCTGGATTGTATGGTAATTCTATTTTAATTTTTATTTAATTAATTAATTAATTTTTTATTGAGACAGAGTCCCACTCTGTCACCCAGGCTGAAGTGTAGTGGTGTGATCCCGGCTCACTGCAGCCTCGACCTCCGAGTCTCAATCAATACATCTGCCTCAGCCTCCTAACTAGCTGGGACTACAGGTATGCGCTACCATGCCCAGTTAATTTTTGTATTTTTTATAGAGACAGGGTCTTGCCATGTTGCCCAGGCTGGACTTGAACTCCTGGGCTCAAGCAATCCAACTGCCTAGGCCTCCCAAAGTGCTGAGATTACAGGCATGAGCCTCCGTGCCCAACCTGTTTTTAATTTTTTGAGAAATTGCTATTCTGTTTTATGTAGCAGCTGTGCCATTTTACATCCACACCAACAGTGCACAAAGGTACCAATTCTGCACATTCTCATCAATGCTTATTATTTTCTTTTCTGTTGTTGTTGTTTTGGTTTTGATAATTGCTATCATAATGGTGTGAGATGACCTCTCATTGTGGTTTTGATTTTTACTTCTCTAATGATTAATGATATTGAGCATTTTTTCATATGCTTGTTGGCCATTTACATATCATTGGAGAAATGTCTATTTAAGTCTTTGGTGCATTTTTTAAGTTTTTTGTTATTGAATTGTAGGAGTTATTTATATATTCTGGATATCAACTACTCATCGAATGTTTAATTGCAAATATTTTCTCCCATTCCATAGGTTGTCTTTTCAGTCTGATTATGTCCTTTAGTGCACAGAAGTTTTAAATTTTGATGTAGTATAGTTTATCTATTTTTACTTTTTTTTTTTTTTTCAAGACGGAGGCTTGCTCTGTTGCCCAGGCTGGAGTGCAGTGGCACAATCTCAGCTCACTGCAACCTACGCCTCCCAGGTTCAAGGGATTGTCCTCCCTCAGCCTCCTGAGTAGCTGGGAGTACAGGCACATGCCACCATGCCTGCTGAATTTTTGTGTTTTTAGTAGAGATGAGGTTTTGCCACATTGGCCAGGTGGTCTCAAACTGCTGACCTCAAGTGATCCAACCTCCTAGGCCTCCCAGAGTGCTGGGATTACAGGTGTGAGCCACCGCACCTGGCTTTACTTTTATTGCCTGTGCTTTTGGTGTCACAGCCAATAATTCATTGTCAAATCCACATTTAACTTTTTAAACAACAGCCAACCTGTTTTCCACAGTTGTTACACTACTTTACATTTCTGCCTACAATGTTTGAAAGTTCCAGTTCCTCCACATACTTGCCAGATGTGATGTGAACTATCTTATTAATTTTCATCATTCTAATTGGGGTGTAGTGGTATCTCCCTGTGGTTGTAATTTGCATTACCCTAAAAACCAGTGATGTTGAGCATCTTTTCCAGTGCCTATCTGCCATCTGAATGTCTTCGTCAGTGATGTGTCCATTCAGATCTTTGCACGTTATTTTACTGGGTTATTTGCTTCCTTATTGTTGGATTTTGATACTTTTGGATACAAATCTTTTATCAGTTATATGATGTATTTATATTTTTCCCAGATCGTGGCTTGTTTTGTAATTTTCCTAACAGTACTTTTCAAAAAACAGATCTTTTACTTTTGATGACATCCATTTATCAAATTGTTCTTTTGTGAATCATACCTTTGGCATCATATGTAAGAATGTTTGTCTAATGCAAGATGACACAATTTCTCCTGATTTATTCTAGAATTTTCATTGTTTTAGGTTTCCTACTGAGGTATAGTATTCATTATTAATTTTTAATATATTGGGAGATATTGATTGAAGTTAATATTTTTACATAGGGATATCCAATTATTCCAATATGATTTGTTGGAAAGATACCATTTATCCACTGATTGCCTTTGAACATTTGTCGAAAATCAGTTGCTCATATATGTGTGGATCTATTTCTGAATTTTTTATTCTCTTCTATTTATCTATTTTTCTATCACTATGCCAAAACTACACTGTCTTGACTGCTGTAGTTCTACATACGTTTTAAAATCAGGTTAGCCCTCCAAATTTTTAAATATTTTTCTGATTTGTTTTGGCTACTCTAAGCTCTTTGCATTTTCATATAGAATTTAGAGACAACTTTTAAATTTTTACAAAACACACACACAACTACTAGGATTTTGACTGAGATGGATTTGAGTCTATAGTTCAGTTTGTGGACAATTGACTTATTAACCATACTGCATACTCTGATCCATGAACAAAGTAGATTTCCATTTAGTTAAGTCTTCTTTAATTTCTCTCACCAAAGTTTTACAGTACTTAATATACAGATATTTTGCATTTTTGCCATATTAATTACTGTATTTCATATTTTAATGCTATTATAAATGATATTATTTAAATTTTGATTTCAAATTGTTCATTGTTAGTACATAAAAATCAAATTGATTTTTATAGTTATGTGTCCTGCAACCTTCCTAAACTCACTTACTAGTTCTAGTAGCTTTTAAAATAGATTTAATTGGATTTTATACATAGCAAATTATGTTGTCTACAAAGAAGGACAGTTTCACTTTGTTCTTTCCAACCTGTATGCCATTTATTTATTTATTTACTTATTTTGTTTAACTGCCCTGGCTAGAACCTGCAGTACACTGTTGAGTAGACAAAGTGGTGAAAGCACTTTATCTTGTTCCTGATCTCAGGAGGAAAGCTCAGTCTTTCACCATTAAGTGTGATACCAACTATAAAATTTTTGTAGATACTTTTAAGTCAGATTTAGGATCTCGTTTACCCCTAATTTGCTGAGGGGTTTAAAATTTCAAAATCAAGGATGGATGTTAGATTTTGTCAAAAGCTTATTCTATACCATTATAGTGACCATGATTTTTCATTTTTAGCTTGTTAATATGGTGAATTACACTGATCAATTTTCAACTACAAAGCCAACCTTGCATTTTTTGAAAAAATTCCTTTGGTCCTGATGTATTATCCAATTATTGGATAGTGATTTACTAAAATTTCATATTGTTGGCTTTAATTTGCTAAAATTTCATTTAGGATTTTTGCATTTAAGTCTGTGAAGGCTATTGGTCTGTACTTTTATTGTAACACTTTTATTGTATTGGATCTGGTTAATGCTGGCCTCACAGACTAAGTTTGAAAATATTTCTTCATATTCAGTTTTCTGCAGGAGCTTGTATAAAGTTAGTACTATTTCTTCCTTAAACATCTGATAAAATTTACCAGTGAAGCCACCTAGGTCTAGATTTTTTGAATTTTTAATTTTTGTGGGTACATAGTAAGTGTGTATATTTATGAGGTACAGGAGATACTTTGATACAAGCATGCAATGTGTAATAATCACATTGTGGAAAATGGGGTATCTATCCCCTCAAGTATTTATCCTTTGTGTTATAAACAATCCAATTACACTCTTATAGCCATTTTAAAATATGCAGGCTGGGCACAGTGGCTCACGCCTGTAATCCCAGCACTTTGGGAGGCCAAGGCGGGTGGATCACGAGGTCAGGAGATGGAGACCATCCTGGCAGGCGAAACCCCGTCTCTACTAAAAAAAATACAAAAAATTGGCTGGGCATGGTGGTGGGCGCCTGTAGTCCCAGCTACTCGGGAGGCTGAGGCAGGAGAATGGCATGAACCCAGGAGGCGGAGCTTGCAGTGAGCTGAGATGGCACCACTGCACTCCAGCCTGGGCGACAGAGCGAGATTCCGTAAAAAAAAAAAAAAAAAAAAAAAAAAGCAATTAAATTATTATTGACTTTAGTCACCCTGTTATCAAATACTAGGTGTTATTCATTCTTTCTATTTTTTAAATACCCATTAACCATCCCCACTACCCCCAACCCCCACTACCCTTCCCAGCTTCTGGTAACCATTCTTTTACTCTCTATCCCCATGAGTTCAATTGCTTTGATTTTTGGATCCCACAAATAAGAACATAAGATGTTTGTCTTTCTTTGCCTGGCTTATTTCACTTAACATAATGACCTCTGGTTCCATCCATGTTGTTGCAAATAACAGGACCTCATTCTTTTTTATAGCTGAATAATATTCCATTGGGTATAAGTACCACATATTCTTTATCCATTCATCTGCTGATGGACACTTAGGTTGCTTCCAAATCTTGGCTTTGTGAACAGTGCTGCAAAAAACAGAGTAGTACAGATATCTCTTCAAAGTACCGATTTCCTTTGTTTTAGGTATACGCCCAAGAGTGGGATTGCTAGATCATATGGTTGCTTTATTTTTAGTTTTTGTCAGAACCTCTAAACTGTTCTCCATAGTGGTTGTACTAATTCACATTCCCACCAACAGTGTATAAGGGTTCCCTTTTCTCCACATCCTCACCAACATTTGTTATCACCTGTCTTTTGGAAAAAGGCCATTTTAACTGGGCTGAGATGATATCTCATTGCAGTTTTGATTTGCATTTCTCTGATGATCAATCATGTTGGGCACCTTTTCATATGCCTTTTTGCCATTTGTATTTCTTTTTTTGAGAAATGTCTACTCAAATCTTTTGCTTATTTTAAAATCGAATTATCAGATTTGTTTTCTATAGAGTTGTTTGAGCTCATTATATATTCTGGTGATTAATCCCTTGTCAGATGGGTAATTTGCAAATATTTTCTCCCAATCTGTGGGTTGTTTCTTCACTTTGTTGCTGTTTTCTTTGCTATGCAGAAGCTTTTTAACTTGATGTGATCTTGGGCCTAGATTTCTGTGTCTGTGGGGGAAGTGTTTTAATTATTTTTTATAATTATATCACTATTCAGCACTATCTATTTTTTTTCTAAAGTGAGTATTGGTAGTTTGTGTCTGTCAGGGAACTGGCCATTTGATCCAAATTATCAGTTATTGGCATAAAGTTGTTTATAACATTCCCCCATTATCCTTTAATTGGTGTAGAATCCATAGTGATGTCACCTCTTTTAATCCCTGTGTTGATACTTTGTGTCTCTTTTCCTTTTTTTCCTTATCAGTCCTACTAGAAGCTTATGCATTTTATTTATTTTCTAAAAACCACTTTTGGCTTGATTTTCTCTATTGTTTTCTTGTTTTCCATTTTATAGGTTCCCATTTTGATCTTTATTTTTTTGTTGTTCTGTTTACTTTGACATTACTTTGCTCTTTTTATTCTAGTTTCTTAAACTTTACTCTTTTCCTTTATTTTTTTTTAACACTGAGATAGGGTTTCACTATTTTGCCCAGGCTGCATTTGAACTCCTGGGCTCAAGTAATTCTCCCACCTCAGCCTCCCAAGTAGCTAGGATTGTAGGCACGCACCACCACACCTGGCTACTCTTTGTGTGTGTGTCTGTGTGTGCGTGTGTGTGTGTGTAGATACAGTCTATGATACCATTTTCTAATGTAGATATTTAGTGCTATAATTTCCCTCAGCTAATGTTTTAACAACATTCCATAATTTTTTTTGAGATAGAGACTTGCTCTGTCACCCAGGTTGGAGTGCAGTGGTGTGATTATAGCTCACTATAGCCTTGAACTCCTGGGTTCAGTGATCCTTTCATGTCAGCCTCCCAAGTAGCTAGGACTACAGGCATGCACCCCATGTCTAGATAAATTATCTTTTTTTTTTTTTTTTGTAGAAACAGGGTCTCACTATGTTACCCAGGTGAGTCTTGAACTCCTGACCTCAAGCAATCTTCCTACCTTGGCCTCCCAAAGTGCTGGGATTATAGGTGTTAGCCACTATACCTGACCATAACATTTTTTTCTTTTCTTTCTTTCTTCTTTGTATCATATTGAGACAGAATTTTGTTCTGTTGCCCAGGCTGGAGTGCAGTGGTGTGATTATGGCTCACTACAGCCTCAACTTCCCGGGCTCGAGTGATCATCCCACCTCAGCCTCCAGAGTAGCTGGGACTACAGGCATGTGTCACCATGCCCAGATATATATATATATATATATATATATAGTATTTTTTTGTAGAGATGGGGTTTTGCCATGTTGCCCAGGCTGGTCTCGAACTCCTGAGCTCAAGTGATTTGCCTGCCTCAGCCTCCCAAAGTGCTGGGATTACAGGCGTGAGACACTGTGCCTGGCCAATAACTTTTTTGATCAGCTATAATTATTTGTTTTTTAATGATTGCTTTAGCTATAATTTTTTTATAAAAAAATTATAAATGTATAATGTTTATACATTTATAAAAAAATTATAAATTTATAATGTTTTTTAATGATTTGATCAGCTATAATTATTTGTTTTTTAATGATTGTTTTTTAATGATTGCTATAGTGTATGTCTTTAGCTTATTCGTCTACCTTCAAGTGGTATTATACTACTTCCTGTACAGCAGTGGCATATAGCAGTGGTTCTCATTTGGGGTCAATATTGAGAGATATTTTTAATTGTCATGACTGGGGGTAAAAGCCATTGATGCTGCTAAACATCCTAGAATGCTAGGATAGCCCCCGCCACAGAAATTATCTGGTCCAAAATGTCAACAAGGCCAAGGTTGGGAAAAACCCATATTTCTATCAGGTGTCATTTTTCTTTTGCCTAGAAGACTTACTTTAACATTTCTTGTAGTACAGGTCTGTGAGTGATCCATTATTTTAGCTTTTTAATGTCTGCAAATATGTTTTGCCTTTGTTCTTGAACAATATTTTCACCGGTCTGGAATTCTAGTTTGGCTTACTCTGTTGTCCAGGCTGGAGTGCAGTGGTGTGATCATGGCTCACTGCAGCCTTGAGTTCCCGCGTTCAAGTGATCATCCCACCTCAGCCACCGGAGTAGCTGAGATTACTAGTTTCTTTTCTTTCAGTACCTTAAACATGCCCCCCCACTCTCTTCATGGTTGCATTGTGTCCAGTGAGAAATCTGTTGTGATCCCTGTCTTCTTCTCCATACATAATGTCTTTGTCCTTGGTCATTTTATTTTTTAATGTTTTGAGCAATTTAATTATAGAGTAGTTTTCTTCACATTTATTCTGTGGCTTACTGTTCTTCCCTACTGAGACAGTCCCTTCTGAGTACTCTACCTAATGCACAAAGCAATGCAGTGTTTTCAGTTCAGCTTGTGAGAACAGTCACTATTCCTGGCCATATTTCTATGCCTGGCACCATTCCCTCTAATCCTTTGGGATGGTTCTTTCTTTGGCCTCAGATAAGTTTTCCTCATACGCCAATCAGTACTCTGTGGACTATCCTAGGGGACCCTTCAAAGATCCCCAGAATTCTCTGTGCAGGTCCCTCTCCTCCAGAATTCTGTCTTGTGAACTCTATCTGCCTTGGTCTCCTTAGATTCTCAGTTGTCTCTTCAACTCAGGAACTTCATCAGACAGCTACACCTGGGTCTCCCATCCCTGTGTAGCTGTCTGGTAACTCTCTCAAGACAATAAATTAGGACATTTGTAGGGTCATCTCATTTGTTTCCCATCTATCAGAGATCATCATATTTTGTTGTTGATGCCCAATGTCTTAAAAGCCATTATTTCATCTATTTTATTTGAGATTATTTCAAGCAGGAGTATAATTCTGGTTCCTGTAACTCTTCTATGACCAGAAATAGAAGACTGTCCTTCAGTTTTCTTCATGTCTAAGTATTTTCCCTTTTTTAAATTAAGTTTTCTTCTTAACCCAGGAATTCTTTAGAAATGCATTAATTTCCAAATGTATTTTAATTTGACTTCTATCTTAATTACTTCATGTTCTGTGCAGAGGGCATTGTGCCGCACTGTCCAGATTCCTCTTCAGATTTTCTTCCTGCAACCACCTCACTAGAGGGGCAGGCCAAAAGCCCTCAAATGTCAGCCTTCTCCGGGAACTATCCTCAGCTTTAATCCACCTCACCCACTTAAAGCCCAGGACAAATCCCACAATCCTCCTTGCTGTCTTCCATTGCTGCTGGCTGACTTTTTTCTAATGCATACTTTCACTGAGGGTGTAGCCCTGTAAGCATCCGGGCTTCTTGTGGAGACCTCAGTTCCAACTTTCCACCCGTTGTAAGCCCAAGGACTCAAATCCTCTTCTGCATGGCTGATAAAATTCAAGTCCATTGGATACCAAATCACCAAACTGCCTCTTGGCAACCAAAGACACCATCTACACACTTACCTTTCTAACTTCCATTTCATCTTCATTTTTGGCTCTAAGGATTTATTTCACTTTCTTGAAAATACTTTAAAAGGACGTTTAAATTTTATTCAGAATTTCTGTGTGTTTGTAGCCAAAGGGCTTTATGAATACCCAGCTTGCCATGTTGTTTTATTCTTTCTTTCTTTCTTTTTTTTTTTTTTTTGAGATGGAGTCTCACTCTATCACCCAGGCTGGAGTGCAGTGGCGCAATATCTGCTCACTGCAACCTCTGCCTCTCGGGTTCAAGTGATTCTCCTGCCTCAGGCTCCCAAGTAGCCGGGATTACAGGCATGCGCCACCATGCCCGGCTAATTTTTATATTTTTTTAGTAAACGGGGTTTCACCATGTTAGCCAGGCTGGTCTCAAACTCCTGACCTCAAGTGATCCGCCTGCCTTGGCCTCCCAAAGTGCTGGGATTACAGGCGTGAGCCACCACATCTGGCCTATTGTACTTTTTAAAAACATGCTAAATTCTGTGGTTAAACTAACTGCAAATGTGACAGCATTTTCTTTCTGACTCAGTTAAGTGCTAATTTGTCATATGATTGTACAAGCTTTGGTATAAGTCTCAATAATTTTGTAATTTGTCACAAATCTTCTGTGGGAAGAGTCTTCTGTTCTTCCAAAGGAAAATGGATAATCAGTATAAAAACAGTCAACAGTCATGTAAAGAGTCAAGGCTCCTCGGCTGGACACAGTGGCTCACACCTGTAATCTCAGTACTTTGGGAGACCAAGGTGGGAGGACTGCTTGAGGCCAGGAGCTCAAGATCAGCCTGGGCAAGGCAACATAGTGAGATTCCTTCTCTACAAAAAAAAGAAAAAGGAAAAAAGAAAAAAACCTCAAGGCTCCTAATGGAAAATTTTATCTGATACCCATTGCAAAGTTTTGTTTTATTCCAAGGCCCCACTATAGATATGCTGATTTGGTGGGCCTGGGAAATTTATCTGTAGGTGTAAAATTACCTCTTGTGAATCCCAAACTTGGAGTCCACTAGCCTTGGTTTCAGAGACTGGTTACAGCTTTTGTATGTCTGTAATCCGTATAGTCAAATTGTGCCATCTGGATTTGAAATAATCAGAGAGAGGAATGGGAACCAGTCAGGTCCTGTAACTATGCTGCACAGAAAGGAGTCTGCCATCTCTTTTTAACCCTCTCAAACCTACCTTCTGGAGCAGAGAGGGACTTCAGAGAACATGGCTGGTTTTTATACAGCCATCTGAGGTCTGCATAGCAGTAGGGATATGAAGCACGTGTGTGGCCAGAGAGAGGGTAAGGCACATAGCCCTCTCAAGAAATAACAGAAGGAAAATTTCTAATGGCTAGAGAGTGCTTACTTATATATCACTAGTGTGAAAATTACAAACTTCTTGTAGTGTTTGAATGAGAAACCAGCCAGAATCACTTCTTTATTCTAAAAACAGCCACTATGATGGTTAATATTAGGTGTCAACTGGACTGGATTCAGAGATGCCTAGATGGCTGGGGAAGCACTGTTTCTGTGAGTGTCTGTAAGGGTGATGACAGAAGAGAATGACATTTGAGTCAGTGGACTGGGAGAGGAAGACCCACCCTCAATGTCAGTGGGCATACCTAATCAGCTGCCAGCACAGCTAGAAGAAAGCAGCCGCAAGAAGGGGGATAAGAAGCTTGCTGGGTCTCCTGTCTCTTCCCATGCCAGGTGTTTTGCTTCCTCTCTTCCTGCCCTTAGACATTCTAGGTTCTTCGGTCTTTGGATTCTGGGACTTGCACCAGCAGCCTCCTGGGGGTTCTAGGGCCTCTGGCCTCAGACTGAGGCTGCACTTTAGTTTCCTTGGTTTTGAGGCTTTCAGACTTGGACTGAGCCACACTACCAGCTTCTCTTTTGCCAGCTTGCAGATGGCCTATGGTGGGACTTTGCCTTAAGCCAATTCTCCCTAGTAAAATCCCTTTTATATATACATATATGCTATTCATTCCATCCCTCTGGAGAAAGAACCCTAATATAGCTACTTAAAGAAAAGCAGATTGAACTATTTTTTTCCCACTCTGAACAAAGAAAGTAAGCAAAAAGAAAAAAAAATGATATTTATAAGAACAGCAGATGTTTATTGAAGGAATTATCACTACTTCCTGCGAAACAATTTCATGACTCCAGTTTTATAACATCAGAGGCTATTAAAGACAGTCTGGCAACTAAAAACAACCTGACAATATGGGCATCTTTTAAATTTTATATTAAATGGAAAAAACAATCAAGAAAGGAAGTCTTGCTGAGGGTACAGAGCTGCAATGAAATTTAGTCTTAAGGGATTTAGATTCAACAGCTACTAATTAATCCTAATTACTCAGTTACTTAAAGCTGTTTTTTACTTCAATTTTCTTCCAAGTAATACCTAACACAGGACACACCATCTATGAAAAAAGATTTCTAAGTCCAGGGTGACACTTTCCTCTCTAAGCAGAATTCTTTGTCTTACATATTGCCCTCTACTCAAGGCTATATAAAATGAGATTTTCGTATTTTCCTCTCAAGTAAAAAGAGCATATATATTTTTATTCTACACAGGAGCAATTCTATATAACCAGGATGTCTGTGGCTAAAATTATTGCCTCCTTATATTCCTCAGGAATATTCAGGGTACTAAAACTGTAAGTGAATAAATGTGAGTAGACAAGAAACCAAATAACAAGAATGAGCAATACACAGTAGTTTACTGATATATATTTCAAAAGCACTGGGTTGGGTTTTTGTGGGTTTTTTGTTTTGTACTGTTTTGTTTTTGAGACAGCGTCTTGCTCCGTGGCCTAGGCTGCAGTGCAGAGTTGTGATCATAGCTCACTGTAACAGTGAACTCCTGGGCTCAAGTGATCCTCCCACCTCAGCCTCCTGAGTACCTAGGACTACATGTGTATGCAACCATGACTGATTAGAGCTGAGTTTCTGATGGAGAAGACAGAAGAAATGGCAGTACAGAGAGGTACATGAGTTGAGAGACACATAAACTAGCAATTGAGGAATGCAGAGTAAGCACTGCCCTTGGGGAACAGCCAGGTTTCCACTGGAACAAGAATGTAAAGAAAACACATTCATTCAAGACCAGCCTGACCAACATGGCAAAACCCCGTCTCTACTAAAAATACAAAAAATTAGCCAGGTGTGGTGGCAGGTACCTGTAATCCCAGCTACTTGGGAGGCTGAAGCAGGAGAATCGCTTGAACCCAGGAGGCAGAGGTTGCAGTGAGCCGATATCGCGCCATTGCACTCCAGCCTGGGCGACAAGAGCAAAACTCCATCTCATAAATAAATAAATAAATAAATACACACATAAATAAAGCCAGGCGCGGTGGCTCATGCCTATAATCCCAGCCCTTTGGGAGGCCGAGGCAGGTGGATCTTCTGAGGTCAGGAGTTCGAAATCAGCCTGGCCAACATGGTGAAACCCTATCTCTATTAAAAATACAAAAATTAGCTGGGTGTGGTGGCAGGTGCCTGTAATCTCAGCTACTCAGGAGGCTGAGGCAGGAGAATTGCTTGAACCTGGGAGCTGGAGGTTGTGGTGAGCTGAGAGCTGAGATCACGCCACTGCACTCCAGCATGGGCGACAGTGCGAGATTCCGTCTCAAAAAAAAAGAAAAAGAAAGAAAAAGAAAACACATTCAAAGAGACAGTTCTTGGTTTCCAGAGGGTATTATGAAAGGGCTTGAAAGGATGGTAAGAGCTGCATGCCTAAACTCTGACTGAGGTAAAAGTTGGTAACCCTGGGAGACTCCTGGAGAAAGGTGGGTGATCAGTTCAAATTATAGCTGAATGTTTATCTGAAAGGATGCAGGGACCCATTGTAAAATGTTTCTTCCTACAGCTCAAGGCAGGTATTAGCCTAGAAGATGGGTGATGGCCTCCTCAAGAGACTATAATCCTCACCTGCCTGGGGCAAGAAATATGAAGCACTCCTATATTCACATCTCTGGGTATGAGATGGCATCATATCCTTCCTTGAGATACACTCTTGAAGATCATAGTCTTCTAAGACAAAAAAGAAAGCCTATCTAAAGAAAGAGTTTTAGGCACTATGACATGGTGGTGAAAAAATGTTTTGGTCAGAGAATATCTGCTCAGCAATATATAAAGCATCAACAATTCTGCTCAGGAATGATATACCAGGCTTGTCCCATGAATGCTGCAAATCTGTTCCAGGCCCTCCAAACCCTGCTTGGAATGACCACGCAAAGGACTATTATATCACAAATTATGTGCAAACCACTATCCTATCAAAATAGGACAAAATCAGTAATTTTTTTTTCACACAAATATACAACCTTCACCCTTCACTTCTTTCTTTCCAGTAACAGCAAGAAAGAAATATATATGCCTTAAAACTAAATTGCGAGGTACATAGATAGGCCATAAACCCCATTCTCAGAACACTGATAGCATCTTCCCTATAAAACCATGGTCAAATATCAAATAATTGTTAGATACAATCACCTTTCATAGAGGCAGCTACCTGGGAACGCCAACTGGTCTCCCACTCACATACAGAACCACCATGGTGGGCAGAGGCACTTTGGTATAATGAAGAAAGCATGAATTTCAAAGTCAGATCTGAGCTCAAATCCTGGCTCTGACAACTTATTAGCCAGTCACCTAACCTCAATGACACTCAATTTTCTTGTATAATAGTGGGAGGACTAAATAACATATTATCAAAAATTCCCCAAACACTAATTCACTATGTGTATAAGACAGATAGCAGTGGGTTTAGGGATTCACTGTATACACAGAGGAATGGCTGAGTTAAAAATAGGGAGATTCTAAGTGTTTCAGATTGAGCTAAGCACTTAAAATGTTTTAAATATTGGTGGAAGATGGGCTAAGATCTTCAAGGAGGGCTGGTCATAAAGAAAGGCAGAGGAAGATAGAAAACATCTGTTGTATTGATTGCTCAACACCTCTCCCTCCCTTCTTCAGGGAAAGATTTTTCTCAGTGACAAAAGGAAGAAACGAGATGAGAAAGCCTCAAGTCCTTTTCCACTTCCCAATCTGAAGGAGTTGTGTGAAGGCAAGATGCAGCTGTGGCCACTGTCTTGCCACCATGAGGTTATGAAAAATGAAAGTCAATATGCTGAAAATTATGGAGTTAAGAGAGAAGTTTGATGAAGTGCTGAGTTGCCAAACCAAACATAGCACTGCTTACCTCTAGATTTCCCCTTAAGCAATCAATCAATGTTCTTAAGGTCTAGGCTGCTAGTACTTGGTATTCTGTTCAATACATCTGAAAATATCCTAAGTACTACCTTACACAAAAATTATCTTTAATCACTCTCCCTAAAGTGTTTAGAAACACTGCTACAACGTCCTATACTTAAGATTTTATCATTTACCATGTGTCTGGCTTATCATACATTTCATGCATTACTCACTTAATCCTCACAACAACCTTGTAAGGTAGGTAATTGTTCCTTTTTTACACACAGGTCTGAGGCTCAGAGCAGTTAAGTGACTTGTCCAAAACTGACAAGTTAGTTCATGGTAGAACTGGGGTTAGAACATGGATCTCTCAAACCCCAAAGTTTGTACTTTTAGCCTTTAAACTCTATATACCATGTGAAGGCAGAGTCTCCCACTAGTTTTATATTAATTGGTGACTGTATCTGAAGTTTTTGAGTCTACAGTTGTTTCAATTTCATTTTTTTCTGGTTGTGTAGACATATATTGAAAAGATGAAGTCTAGGTAGTTCTCCATCATCTGCAGATCCTTCCAGAACTGTGGGAAAGGAGGGTTCAGTGAATTTTTGCTGTGTTCTTTTAACCTAACAGTGTTACTATATATTTTGTTGACAACTCTAAAGTCAGCTTGTCTTAAAACTAAAAAGGACAAAGGATTGGTGTTTATGATTTTACTAAACAGGAAACATGCTCTAAAAGGAAGGGACTTGCTTGCGGTTCCACTGCTGCTAAATGCCAGTGTCAGGGTGCAATCCCAGGGCTTCGGGCTCTATATACTATGCGCCTTTCATAACACTGCTGAGTGAAAATAAGCATGTCTTCATCACATTTAAAAAATACTGTGCTTTTTTTCTTGCATATAAAATTAGTATGTTCTCATGTAGAAAATCTAGAAAGCATAGAAAAGTATACAGAAGAAAATAGAAATCACCTATAATCCTATCGCCCAGAGATGATCACTGTTAACATTTTGGTTTACTTCTTTCTCAATTTTTCCTATGCATAAATTTTTTTTAAATTTTGGATTGTAAGTCGTTATCTTCCGTCTTATCCAAATTATTTCCCCATGGCATTAAATTGTCTTTAAAAATGTTTACAATGGCTGCAGAACCATCATATGGATAGCTCATCATTCATTTCAACCCTGTAATGTTGAAAATCTAGTTTTCTTCTTTCAGTCATACATGATGCTGTCATGAACATCCCTTTCATTAATCTTTGTCTACTTCTAATTATTTTCTTAGAAGTAGAGTATGATTCTTAGAAGTAGAGTTAAAGTTGATAGTAAAGAACTACTTTTTAGAAAAGCAGCAGTCAGCCCTACTACCCACAATATTTGTTATTTATGAGGTTTCTTTCTCCTCATTATGTTTCCTCTGGTGTTGAATAAGCTGTGAACTATACCGATAGGCTTTCCCACACTCACTACATTTATAGGGTTTCTCCTTAGTGTGGGTTCTCAAGTGTAGAATAACTTGAGAAGTCTGCCTGAAGGTTTTCCCACATTCGTTACATTTATAGGGTTTCTCTCCAGTGTGAACTCTCTGATGATCAACAAGGTTTCGATTAGAAGTAAAAGCCTTCCCACACTCATTACATTTGTAAGGTTTCTCTCTACGATGAAGTCTCTGGTGTTCATTAAGGGTTTTCCTTAAGATGAAAGTTTTTCCACACTCATCACATTCATAAGGCTTCTCTCCAGTGTGAATTCTCTGATGGTCCATAATCTTTGTATTAGAACCACATGTTTTCCCACACTCCTTACATTTGTAAACTTTTTTTCCTCTGTGCATTCGCTGATGTTGAGTAAGGTTTGAACTACGGCTAAAGGCTTTCCCACACTCAATACAAGTATAGGGCTTCTCTCCGGTGTGAACTCTGTGATGTGATATAAGGCCCGAACTCCGACTAAAGGCTTTCCCACACTCTTTACATTCATAAGTTTTCTCCCCACTGTGGATTCCCTGGTGCCGAATAAGATGTGACTTTCCACTGAAAGATTTCCCACATTCACTGCATGTATAGGGCTTCAGTCCAGTGTGGATTCTCTGATGAACAACAAGGTTAGAGCTATGACTGAAAGCTTTTCCACACTCCTTACACTTATAGGGTTTCTCTCCCGTGTGGATTCGCTCATGTACTGTGAGGTTTGCACTTTGACTAAAGGCTTTCCCACACTCAGTACATACATACTGTCTCTTTTCAGCCTGAACTCTCTCATTTGTTGCAGGGTCATAGCACTGACTATTGTCTTTTTCAGATTCTTGGTCACTCCCTTCTGTGAGTACTTTATTGTCTTTAACTGTCTTATGTTTGAAATTTCTTGTCTTTCTCCTCATTTTCTCCTGCTTGGAACATACCAGTGTCCTCTCTAGTCTTCTCTTTCCCTTCAGAGGAGCCTTCTAAATTTTGACTTCCTGGGCAACGTCTCTGTGGAATTCTCTTGAAAGTATGTATGATTCTGATTTTTCAGGAATGATGCTTTGGAATTAACTCCTCCTCAGTCCCAGTTTCACCATCTGACAGGAGAAACAGAAATTGCACATGTCACCTATTCTCTGTACGAGAGGAAGGAGATCTATCCATGGAAAAGATGTGGTAGACATATGGAAGGGTTAAGTGTTCAAGGGCAGGGGAACAGATCAAAAAGATGACAAAAATGAAGTTAAACATAGAGGCCAATGTAAAGGCTTATGGAAAGCCAGGGGCTGAGGGGAGCCCAGCAGGTCCAGCATCAGAATAAGCAATGAATCGTATAAAATCTACCCTAGTTCCTTCCTGCCTCATCCTCTACTCCCTGAATTGGAGCCATCTAACTCCTTTTTTTTTTTTTGAGATGGAGTTTCACTCTTGTTGCCCCAGCTAGAGTGCAATGGCACGATCTCGGCTCACTGCAACCTCCGCTTCCCAGGTTCAAGCGATTCTCCTGCCTCAGCCTCCCTAGTAACTGGGATTACAGGTGCCCGCCACCACGCCCAGCTAATTTTTTGTATTTTTAGCAGAGATGGGGTTTCACTATGTTGGCCAGGCTGGTCTTGAACTCCTGACCTCAGGTGATCCACCTGCCTCAGCCTCCCAAAGTGCTGGGATTACAGGCATGAGCCACCGCACCCAGCTCAGAGCCATCTAACTCCTAATGGCAGGCTCAACTATAATCTGGTCCTAGAAAAAGTGAACTGAAAGATGACTAAACTTTAATTCAGTTTGGCTTTTAGTTCTTGCTAACCTATTTCCCTAGTACTAGTGATACTGTGGCCAGTATGTAAAAGGTGCTCAAAATGGTATTATAGAATAGCAACCAGGATTCTGTCTTAGGTTGTGAGTAGGATTTCATCTTTTGCTCCAGGTCCAGGTACTAGACCCCAGTCTACATCCTTGCATGTAAACCCTGTCTTGTTAAGTGGTGACACAATTCTTCCAATATTGAGCCTAGTCACATCGTAGCCTACTTCATAGGGGCTGGCCTGTAGTTGGATCCAGTTTTTTTTTTTTTTTTCCTGAGATGGAGTCTCACTCTGTCGCCCAGGCTGGAGTGCAGTGGCACGATCTCGGCTCACTGCAAGCTCCACCTCCCAGGTTCACGCCATTCTCCTGCTTCGGCCTCCCGAGTAGCTGGGACTACAGGCGCCCACCACCACGCCCAGCTAATTTTTTGTATTTTTAGTAGAGACGGGGTTTCACTGTGTTAGCCAGGACGGTCTCGATCTCCTGACCTCGTGATCCACCTGCCTCGGCCTCCCAAAGTGCTGGGATTACAGGCGTGAGCCACCGCGCCCGGCCAGTTGGATCCAGTTTTATATGCAAGTGTAGTCTGTCTGCTTTTCACCATGCTGTCACTCTGACAGACTGAGACTACTTAAGGGGTGAGTCTGAGAGGCTAAATTGGGAAAGAAGGTTAGTTAAAGCATGGCAGATGAAACTCTGATAGGACCTTGCATGGCATAATAGTAAAGTATCTAAGGATGGCAAAAGCGTCAGAGTAGGGGCAGCATAACCGAGAGGTGCCAATACATGAAACCAAACATCAGAATAAGCAGGAATTTCCCAACTGGTTTGACGTGAAACTCTGGACATACAGGTAACCATGGCAGACCTTAGAGGGAGTTGGGATGTAAAAGAAAGCAAAAAGATAACTACATGATACTAACACATGACTATGCTCCTTTATAGACTTGCCCATATGTATATTGTTAGACAATTAAATATATGGTAGATATTATTTTGCATCCTACTTCTTGCAGTTCATTTCATTTATTTTTTAGTTGATAAAAAAGTATATATATTTATGGCATACAACATGTTTTGATAAATGTTTACACATGGAACAGGTAAATCAAGCTAATTAACATATCCATTACTTCACATACTTATTATTTTTTCATGGTAAGAACATTTAAAATCTCTCTTAGCACTTTTCAAGTCTAAATATGTTGATATTAACTGTAATTACCATGTTATACAATAGATTTCCTGAAATTATTCCTCCTAACAGAATTTTTGTATCCTTTGACCAACATCTCCCGAATCCCTGCCTCACTTTTTTTTTTTTTTTTGAGATGGAGGCTCACTCTGTCGCCCAGGCTAGAGTGCAGTGGCGCAATCTCCGCTCACTACAACCTCCGCCTCCTGGGTTCAAGCAATTCTCCCTGCCTCAGCCTCCTGAGTAGCTGGGATTACAGGCATCTGCCACCACGCCTGGCTAGTTTTTGTATTTTTTAAGTAGAAATGGGATTTCGCCATGTTGGCCTTGAACTCCTGACCTCAGGTGATCCACCTGCCTCGGCCTCCCAAAGTGCTAGGATTACAGGCATGAACCAATGCGCCCAGCCTCCACTTAATTTTTTAATGCATATTTTTCCACATTGCTATTTAATCTTCATATGATCATTGAATTCCTTGTAATTTACTTACCATTTTGCTAGTGTTGGACATGTCTGTTGTTCCCTGAAGTTAACTACTATCAATAATGCTATCATAATCTCTTTATACACACAAAATTTTCTTCCTATTAAAATATATTCCTAGGACAAAAGTTCCACAAATGAGTTAATTGGGTCAGAAGGAGTGCACTGTTGTGCAGTATTGCTTGTTGCTATTCAAAAAAGTTTGATGGGCTGAGCATGGTGGCACATGTCTGTAATCTCACACTTTGCAAGGCTGAGGCAGGAGGATCGCTTGGGCCCCAAAGTTTGAGACCAGCCAGGGTAAGACAGGGAGGCTACATCTCTACAAAAAATTTTAAAATTAGCTAGGCATGGTGGTGTGCACCTGTAGTCCCAATTACTCAGGAGGCTGAGGTGAGAGGATTGCCTGAGCCCAGGAGGTCCAGGCTGCAGTGAGCCCTGATTATGCCACTGCACTTCAGCCTGGGCAACACAGCAAGACTTTGTCTCAAAAAAAAAAAAGTTTGACCAATTTCCATGTCCCATAGCTTTCTGAAAAATGGAGCCACGCTTTCTGGAGAAGGGAGATAGCAAATGGTGGTACTCGAGACTGGCAAAAAGATAACTGCACATATTCGAGTTCACATCTCAGAAGTGCGGGTGGCCACTGATCATACACAGGCACATACACACAAACTCATGCCCAAGATAAGAAGGGTAGGAAGAGAGAATGGTGAGGGAGGGTGGATTCTTGCCAGGATCCTAGGCTCACTCACATCCAGCTGCTGCTACCTCTCCTAATCATAAAGGATGAAGCAGGTGGAGAAAACAGTGCAAAGCCAGGGGACTGCAATGCAGAGCAGTAGAGCAAGTGAACTCACCTTCAAAGTTCTGTGAGAAAGCTGATAGTTTTTTCTGAATTTCTTTTCAATTTCTAATCTTCTCTGGAACTTCTCTTTTCTTCATACATTTCTTAAACTCATAACTAATGAGCACCCTACTCTGTATATATCCCTGTTCTGGGTCTAACACAGGGAAAATTTAAAGAAGCATTGTCATGGACTGAATGTTTGTGTCCCCCTAACATTTGTATGTTAAAGCTCTAACCCCCAATGTGACTGTATTTGGAGATGGGGCCTCTAAGGAGATAATTAAGGTTAAATGAGGTCATAAGGGTGGCCCCTCATCCAACAGAATTAGTGTCCTTATAAAAAGAAACACAGGAAAGTTCTCTTACATGCTCTCCCTCTCTCCACACACATACACATAAAGGCCATGTGAATACATAGCAAGAAGATGGCCAGCTACAAGACAGGATGAGAGTCCCCTACCAGAAACCGAAATGGCGAGGCACATGGATCTCACACTTCTAGGCTGCAGAACCATGAGAAAATAAGTTTCTGTTGTTTAAGCCACTCAGTTTATGGCATTTTGTTATGGTAACCCAAGCAGACTAATACAAGCATGAAATATCATACTTCCCTTAAAGAGCTTACAATGGAGTAGTATGGCAAAACAATAAGAGAGCAAATTCAAATTTACAATTTATGCAAACAGGAGATGAAGGGGACTAGGGGAGGGAGGGAGCAATTACCAAGGCATGGAATGATGGAGAAAATCATTTTAAAAAGGCAGAATTTAGGCTGAGCCCTGGAGAATAAGCAGTGTTTTCTCAAAAAAAAAAAGGGCACAGGTTGGTATACATGAAAATAAATGGGAGATCATAATATTATATAAACTTCATGTAGGCAGGGATTTTATTTTGTCCGTCCTGCTTACCCTGTATTCCTAGCACTACCACAGTCCCAGGCACATGGTAAGCGTTCAACATTTTTTGTTGTTGGAATGAACAAATGAAGAAAGAATCAAGCTGCCTGAAGTGATTCCAACCAGAATACTGAAATTACAAGATGAAAAATATGGATATAAACTGATGGTCAAAGGGAAACCAGTTCTAAACAGAAAAGTGAAATCTATCCTTAATTTTCTTTCTCCATTCTATATTCTTTTTTGTACCTTGCTATTCTCCACTCTTGTTATTTTCCTTCTTTTTCTCACTTAACAATACAGTTTTTCAAGCATTACCATGCACTTCCCCTAGTTCCCATAGTTCCTCCTCTACCACCTCCCAGAACATTCACGTTTCTCTCAGCTTAATGAAATGGAAAACAGAGGAGAGAGGCAGCTGGGATAACCCATGGGGAGTAAATTGAGGGAAACAGAAAGTAAAGAATCCAAGAGATGTCAAGTAGGGCAATCATATATCCTGGTTTTCCCAGAATAGTGCTAGTTTAAGCCTACTATCCCAGCATCATATTTAATAGTGGCCCCCTTAACTCACAACAGTATCCCCATTTGGATAATAAATTTTGCATTACCCTACCCAAAAGTGAAATTAGGATAAGAACTCTTTAGGAAGATTAGCCCAGATGGATTAGAGGGGGTTAAAAAGAAAAGAGGAAGGGAAATGAATTAGGAGACAACACTTAGTAATGCAGTACGGGTGAACACTGGAGGATCTGGCACATTGTAGGTACCCAATAAACGTTTGTTGAATGAATGAATAAATGAATAAGATACCAAGACCCTAATCCAAGATGAGAGAACAGAGAACAATGAAGTCTAGCTATTTTCAGGAATGCATCCAGATATATAACGCACACATCCATATTCCTTTGAATACAGAGGATGGACTGAAGGAAACAATCCAAGGTCATCAGATCCATGTCTGAATATGAAGAATGGTAGTGTCACTAAGCAAGATGGGGACACACAGAAACATTTTAGACAAGGGGAAGAGGAATATATCACAAAGGCAAATTTGAGAATGGTAAGACAGAGAGGACAGAGGGAGTCATGAAAATGTATAAACTTACTGAGGGTTGGGCACGGTGGCTCACTCCTATAATCCCAGCACTTTGGTAGGGTGAGGTGGGAGGACTGCCTGAGCCCAGGTGTTTGATCAGCCTGGGTAAAAATATTTTAAAAAGTGAGCCTGGTGTGGTGCCATATGCCTGTGGTCCCAGCTACTTGGGAGGCTGAAGGAGCTATGATCATGCCGCCACACTCCAGCCTGGGAGACAGTGAGAACTTGTCTCAAAATAAATAAATACATTTAAAAAATAAAAAACAGATAAGCTTACTGAGAAAGGGATTTGGGTTAGAAAAGTGATATCATTTAGATGTTCCTTCCAAATCTCACATTGAAATGTAATCTTCTGTGTTGGAGGTGGGCCTGTTGGGAGGTGACTGGGTCATGGGGGAAGATTTCTCATGAATGGCTTATCGCCATCCTCTTGGTTCTGTCCTTGTGATAGTGAGTTCTTGTGAGATCATGTTGTTTAAAAGTGTGTGGTATCCCTCCGCCTTGCTCTTGCTCCTACTCTCACCATGCTCTGCTTCCTCCTACTTCACTTTCCACCATGAGTAAAAGCTTCCTGAGGTTTCCCCAGAAACTGAACAGACGCTGGCACCATGCTTCCTGTACAGCCTGCAGAACAGTGAGTCAATTTAAACTCTTTTCTTTACAATTTACCCAGTCGCAGGTATTTCTTTCTTTTTTTTTTTTTTTTCTGAGACGAAGTTTCACTCTTGTTGCCTAGGCTGGAGTGCAATGGCGTGATCTCAGCTCACCACAACCTCCGCCTCCCAGGTTCAAGTGATTCCCCTGCCTCAGCCTCCTGAGTAGCTGGGATTACAGGCATGTGCCACCACGCCCAGCTAATTTTTTGTGTTTTTAGTAGAGACGGGGTTTCTCCATGTTGGTCAGGCTGGTCTCAAACTCCCAACCTCAGGTGATCCGCCCACCTCAGCCTCCCAAAGTGCTGGGATTGCAGGCGTGAGCCACCGCGCCTGGCTGGTATTTCTTTATAGCAACACAAGAACAGCCTAACACAAAGGGGCAGGTAGGGAGAAAGAGAAATGCACAGCAATGCACTGTAAGAAAGCCCAGGGTGGTGATGGAGGAGCTGAGGAGGAAGCAGGACCAGACAGGAGATCAAAGAGGGCCAAATGAGGAGAGTTTGATCAAAAAGAAACCTATTTGCTCCCTTCTGCCTGATTGGATAGGAAATTCCCTCAGAAATCCTGGAAGAATTCCTAGGTACTAAGGAAGTAGGGTCTTGGCTGGAGAAGTTTGGAGGGAAACATGAGGCTATGGGCCAGTAGGACACTAGGGGTATCTAGGCAACTGTACAGAAAAGCAAAATCTCAGACAGCCAGTGAATGTATGAGGACTGATAAGGCCCTGCAGATCTCTAACCCACAAATCTCTGAGACTGGTAGGTAAGTGTTCTAATCCTAGGACCACCATCCATTTCAGGCTGTGAAAAATACATAAAAGGTAGAGAGAGAGAGAGAGAGAGACAGAGAGAGGCTTTACTTGGAGGCTGTCTTCCTTTAATTCACCAGCATCATCTGCCTGTTCAAGTCCCTCTAAGCAACGGTTACATGGTCCTTGGTTATTGATTAGGTGCAATGGAGTAAGGAATAAGAGGAAATACCTGAAAATAAATTCAAGGGATGGATAAGTGAAATGTAAACATTGCAAGAAAAAAAAAAGAATTAGAAGAAAGGCCTAAGCCTCAAGGGAAAGGCTAACACCATGTGAAAAAACTGATATATCTGACACATAAAAATTTCTGTATTCCAAAAAATGCCATAACAAATCTATAAAATAGAGTTTGCCTTAACTGGAATTGCTTGTGTGTATGTCTGTGTCCATCCTCAAATGTATACATTAAGCTCTATGCCCTCAGAGAGCAGATCCCATGAGATTTGCCTGTAGATACCACACAGTGTCTGACACAGAGAGGGCTCAGTCAGCGTTGTTTGATTTGAAATGGCAAATTAAACAAGTTTAAGATTCTAACACCTGGAGTGCACATAGGGATGCTGAGAGCCAAATCCGCACATCACTACTACCATCCCTCTTCTACATGTTTGTCCTTTTTGTGCTTCACATTATCTGGGAAACACCATAATGGTGTATTTGCATTCTTGGCAATTCTGTCTCAACAGAGCCATCCCAGGGACTAAATTCCCTAAGAGATTGACCTGGTCCCACTATTTAGAGACTCTCAGTATGTCAGAGCTGGAAGGAACCTCCCAGTCTATCCAGTCTTATATCCAAATGTACAGAAGGAAAACTTGGAACTTAGAGGAAAGCTGGGACTCAAATCCAAGTCCCATGACACCCAATTTTGAGTTCTACTACATCACCCTTATTCCCATCTGAAACAAAACTCTACTCCTCAAGGTCCAGAGGCCCCCTGCCCACTTCAGTGCTTTTCTCCTGTTTGATAAATACCACTGAGAGAAGCTCCCTTTCAACCCTGGTGCCCACAAGCAGGATTCCTGTGCCCAGACTAACTTCACAATCTAGGCCTCACCTGCCCAGGAGAGAATGGAATGACTCACCCATATTCCTGTGCACAGCAGCCTTAATCCAAAGGATCTGCACAGCACAGATCTTGCCTGATTTCCTCCTTGAGTTCAGTGAAGAAGTTCCTAAGAGGGTCTTGAGTCACTGTAAACAGATATAAATGACTGAGTTCTCTGAGCCCTGAACTCCAAGTGGACACTCAGGGCAGTGTCCCATCTTTGGTAATTTCCCTTCCTATGGAACTGTGGGCAGTAAGAAGGATCATTTCCAGTGTAAAGATGAGGGAATGAAGCTCCTAGGGACTTAACGACTTGCCCAAGGTCCTATAGCTAGTGAGTGATTAAAAAGCCTTCTGTGTCTTCAGGAAATCCTAATTCTATCACACCACAGCCTCCCCTTTTCACCCGCTCCATTGATATCTAAAAGCTTCCATATTCTCATCTAACTGCAAAATACAATGCAGTGGAGAACTTCTTTGCAATCCAGCTTTCCACAGAAAGTCTGCACAAGGGGGATGAGAGGGAGAACTTTGCTGAGTCAGGTGTCTTTAGGAAGACAGAAAGAAACAAGGCTTTAAAAGAACACTAGAAAAAGAATGTTCCTTTTTTCTGTTTACCCATTTCTTAGGATTACTAAGCCTCAAATATGTTTTGTGTTTCCCCCTCCAGATCCCCAGGCTCTGCTTCTAACCCTTCAAGTTTGTTTCATTTCTCCCCTACTAGAATTTAGTTCTGCCCTGTACACAACCATAACCCCAGGACCTAGCACACTACTGGGTTAGTGCTCAATAAATATTTGTTGAATGAATGAATGAATGAATGATTGAGTAACCTTGGCCAAGACTCCGCCCTCTTCTCTGGGCCCCAGGTTCCTCACTGGTAACGGGAGGGATATTGGACTGGTGAATTGAGTCAAACACTCGGGCTGTGGAGTCCTCTGAGAGCCTGGGCGGGACTCGACCGCTACTACCCGGACGGCCCACTGCCTAGGAGCGGGGACGACACAGTGCTGTCACCACGGCCAGCCTGGTCCAAGCGAGCAACTACGAGGAGTCGGAGACTAGAACCAAGACAAAGGGGCGGCACTGAACGAGAGAAAGGGGAGGGCCACAACGACCCCTTGGCTGCCGCGCCCATCTCAGCAGTGGGCAGCCGCAGAGAAGCCCTGGCCTCCGGGCTTGCGTCTCCCACACGCTCCCAGAACCCAGCCCGACCCCCCACGCCACACTGTAGAGCACCCCTCACCGAAAGCGCCAGACCCACACCTTGAACAAAGCGCAGATGGAACTGCGTCAGCAACTCCCGCTAACTCCCAGCCTGTTCCTCCGGCCCTTCTAGGCTTCATGAGGTTTCCACATCTCTGTGCCCGCGGGCTGGAGTCCCCCCGCCCCTCAGAAGCCCCGCGCGGTCGGCCGACGCTCTGGCCCTGCCTCCCTTCCGGGCTTTGCCCTATCATTGGATGGAAGGGCTTGGCGACTTCAGCCAATGTGAGGAGGGCCCTAAAGTAGTGGCAGCTGGGCAGGGGGCTTGGTTAGGGCGGAAAGAGACCGAGCAACTGGGTGGCCAGGCTGCCAGCTTCAGGCTGAGACTCCCTGAAGTTACACCCCCAGCTCCGGTTGCTGAGCAGAGAGGTCATCTTTCCTTCCACAGATCTGGGTCATTCAGCCTCAAAGCCAGGATCAGCTATGGTTTATTGGCAGCACATGAAAAGACGTTTTGGGTGCCTACTATGTCACTCACTGTTCCAGGCGCTGCGGATACAGTAGTGAAGAAAATGAACTCTTTGCCCCATTGAGTTTACATTCTTGTCGAGGAGACAATGATAAATATGTAGAACGTAGTAGTAAGGGGAGAGAGGGAGTAAGGGGAGAGAGGGAGATAGTGGTGGGACTATTTTATAGATGACAGGAGGGCAGAGACAGGAAGTGGGCAATTGAAGCATGTGGCTATCTGGGGAAAGAGTATTCCCATAGTGGGCCATTAGGAGCAAAATTCTTTAATCAGGAATAGGGTGGAGAGGTGCACATTTAGGACCTTGTAGACTATGATAAGGGCTTTGGATTTGCTGTGCATAACAGCTGGAGGGCTTGGGGACAGAGGAACAACATGATCTAACTTTTTTTTCCCTTACCACATATTCAAAGACTCGTTAGCTATGAGACATGAAAGAAGCCAAGAAGCCTGTTACTATAAATTCTGTGAATTCTTTGCTGTCTGTCCTTAACCATTCTAATATAAACCTTGCATGAGTTTTGCTCTTTGACTTATATTTTTAGTTTGCATTGGCTGTCCTGTTGAGAACAGTCTGAAGGTGGGTAAGAGTAGAATCAGGGAGATTAAGAGGCCATTACAATATTCTAGATGAGGAATGACAGTGGCATGGACAGGCTTAGAAGTGATGGAGGTAGTGAGAAATGGTTCTGCATATATTTTGAAGGCATGGCCTGCATGATTTGCTAATGAATTGAATGTTGGTTACTGATGACTCCATGGTTATTGATCTGAGCAACTAGCATGGGATGGTCTTTTAGAAATGGAGTAGCTTGAAAGGAACAGGTTTAGGGAGAGGGATTAATAGTTTTGTTTTGGATGTGTTAAGTTAAAGATGCCAATTAAACTTCCAAGAGGAAATGCCAAACAGGCTGTTGGAATAGGAGTCTGGAGTTCCATGAAGAGATCACAGCTAAAGATGCAAATTTGGAAGTTGTCAGGACAGGATGAGACAATCTAGGGAATGATTTATCTAAGAAGGAGTCTGAGAATCAAGCTTTTGAAGTACTTCATCAATTGACAAATATTCAGTATTTAATATTGCTGAATACTTAAAGTATACCAGGAGCTTTCTTCTCCATTGGCTCATGTAGGTGGCACAACTCTGCCACATTGTATAGAGATTGAAAAAGAGATTCGTACATAAGTCCTCCACAAGTTCACAACCTCAGTTGATGGACGTAGAACTCGGGACACTCCACTGAAGAGCACAAGACTATTGCCACTACATGAAGAAACTTAAAAAGAGTAGGCTGGGTGTGGTGGCTCATGCCTGTAATCCCACCACTTTGGGAGGCTGAGGCGGGTGGATCACCTGAGGTCAGGAGTTCGAGACCAGCCTGGCCAACATGGTGAAACCCCGTCTCTACTAAAAATTACAAAAATTAGCTGGGGGTGGTGGCAGGCACCTGTAATCCCAGCTACTCAGGAGCCTGAGGCAGGAGAATCGCTTGAACTCGGGAGCCAGAGATTGAAGTGAGCCAAGATCACGCCATTGTACTCCAGCCTGGAAGACAAGAGTGAAACTCAGTCACACACACACACACACACACACAAACGAATATTCATGTACATTAGGGGAGCTGTGATCTTCAACTTACTTAGTCTTCCTTTTCACCTACTCTTTCATTTGGGTGGGTGGGGCCATTCATTCTGATTCAAGCTGCTAACCCCACATCTGGTCCCAGGGAGGAATGATTACTTCTTAATATTCTAGTCCAGTAATTCTCAATTTTAGAGAACGTAAGGGTCACTAGAATATATGTTAAAACTAGATGCCAGCCTGCCTGTATCCAGCTTCTATTTCCCTTATCCACAAGCATACTTTTTCCTACAAAAATCTATTCATTCAGTCAAGTATAATGTCACTGCTCAGAAATCAGGGTGTTTTTTGTGTCATAATTGCCTAAATACTCAGCAACTTCAATCTTTATTATGACATCTATCTGCCAAAGAAATTCTAACTCATTTGGGTAAATGAAATCAACGTCTAGTTGGTCAGGTCTTTTTAAGTTTGTGGACTAGGCCATCTAAGGGGAAAAAACATTGTAATTTTAGTAAGTTGACAATTCTTAACCAGGTGTCATTTCAGGAATACCCATAGGCCAGAAAGGTGGGCCGTCATACATTGCTCTCCTATTGTGTTTTCACGTAAAGCACTCACATGCCTTAAAAGGGAGTCTGCATCTCACCCTACTTGATATCCACCTGGGTAAAGTGACCCTGTGCATATATTAGTGGAGGACTGTTATGGTTTGGTGAATAATAAATCTAAAATGTCCTATCCTGGATCAAGTACTAGCACCACTAGGTGCTTGTGGAGCCAGCTGTAATCATAACACCTTCCCTGTATCCAGCTGTGGCAAATTCTACTGGTCCCCATCAGGGCAGAACATGACCTGATGTTAGGGATAGGGGATTTACTTTCAATTCTTTTTATAGTGCCACCATGTGCATATTCACAATTGACAAATTCACAATCTGTCCCTAACCCCTAGAGGTTTTCAGGAATGCACGCTCTGTAGTACTCCAGAAAAAGGTCAACACCTTGACAGAACTGTCTCCCAACATGGGACAGTACTCAACAACTTGTTAACATCCACCATCTCTTGACCTTTCCTACTGCATTTAGAAGCTGAATGACCAGGGCTGGAGTTTATGATAAGGGTTTGGCTGTAGAATATTTTCATTGCATGTTTAAGAGATAAGTGAGTAAGTATACCACTCCTAGCACCTTTACCAGGTCTGACCACCTAAACTGTCTCCTGGGTTTGAATTCTGTTTGACTAACATATATATATTAAATTGGAAGTTCTGTAACACTGTTTACTGATACCCTTTTCGGGGGTCCCCTCATGTACCAGAAACTATGTGTTGTATAACAAAACTTTTCCACTTCAGGAATATTTTTCAGAAATATGTGCAAAATATGGAAGCTCATGATGAATGATTCCTTGCCCTCTAAAAACCAAAAAGTTCTCTAACCCTTGTGATTTATCTGATGTCAAACAAAGTCTCTGGTGTATGATGTTTGCTACAACTGAATGGTTTTTCACATATCTTAAGAATAGGTTATTTGGGCTAGGCATGGTGGCTTACACCTGTAATCCCAGCACTTTGGGAGGCCAAAGCAGGAGGGTTGCTTGAGGCCAGGGGTTCAAGTCTAGTCTAGGCAACATAGTAAGACTCCTGTCTCTATAAAAAATTTTTAAAAATTAGCCAGGTATGGTGACATGTGCCTGTAGTCCTAACTACTCAGGAGGCTGAGGTGCAAAGATCTCTTGAACCTAGGAAGTTGAGGTTGCAGTAAGCCGTGATCATACCACTGCACTCCAGTCTGGGTGACAGAGTAAGACCCTGTCACTTAAAAAAAAAAAGATTTTGTTTCCAATGTGGGGTAATGACTTGTGACTGAAGGGTTTTCCACATTCAGTTCTTTCACAACCAAGCTATCTCCAATGAGGCAGAGAACTTGGAAGGAGGCTCCACTGGATAACTAGCCTGGAGGCTGAGCCAAAAAGAAAGCTAGATATAAAAGCTGGCCCTGAGTGAAAAATTTTCAACCAGCTTAGCAAAATTGAAGCTGCTTCTGTACTGCTGAAGTGCATAGTTACGTAAATTTACAACTAACCTTTTAGCTTCAGATCTAAAGGGACGGTTTTAACAGCACCTACTTGGAATGTAAAGGGAAATCCATTTCCCTATTTGCAGACAAATATCAGGACTGGAAAGCCCTTGTCATTCACTAATGAGGAAAAAGCAAATGTATGTGAAGGCAATGCAAAGCCTCGGCAACTTAAGGCAGTAAAAGAACATATGAAAAAAAAATTCAAGAGAAATGAAATTCAAAAAGAGAAACAAAATACACGGCCTTTGGTAATCCTGAAAGTAAAAAAAACTGAAAGGAAACCAAAATGTAAAACATCATACAGTTGGCCCCCTGTATTCTCGGGTTCTGCATCCACATATTCCGAGGATATGGAGGGCTGACTGACTGTAAAAGAGCATCTGAGGGCTTCGATATCTGAGATAGGGGCATCCTGGAACCAATTCCCTGTGGATATGACTATATATGGAAAAGGAGGTCAATTACATATACAGAACAGAGGAAAAGAATCTTACAGAATACTAGGTGTAACTTTATGCCAATGTTTGACAGAATAGTAAATATGATTTCCAGATACATATTAGAAAAATTTACACAGAAGTAGAAAACCTGAAGAACAAAACCATTGAAAAAAACTGCAAGGATGCTACTGCCACATCCAAACACCAGGAAAAAAAATTTATATATATATCAGAATGTGTCATTTCTAGCTAGCCTTCAAGGAATAACTGCTATATTACGCACACTGTTCCAGAGTAATAAAAGAAAAAAAATCTTCCAAATTCATTTTGCACAGCCAGCAAAATATTGGCAAATTGAATCTACTTCTGAACTTTAAAAAAAAAAAACTAATAAGGCCGGGCGCAGTGGCTCATGCCTGTAATCCCAGCACTTTGGGAGGCCGAGGCGGGCAGATCACCTGAGGTCAGGAATTCGAGACCAGCCTGACCAGCATGGAGAAACCCTGTCTCTACTAAAAATACAAAATTAGCCTGGCATGGTGGCACATGCCTGTAATCCCAGCTACTCAGGAGGCTGAGGCAGGAGAATCGCTTGAACCTGGGAGACGGAGGTTGCAGTGAGCCGAGATCGCGCCATTGCACTCCAGCCTGGGCAACAAGAGTGAAACTCTGTCTCTAAATAAATAAATAAATTTATCCCAGGAATACAAGAAAATTTCAATTATTTGGGAACTTTTAGATTTTTTATAACTTGATAGAACTTAGCAACTATTCCTAATAAAACTTTAATATTTATTATAGTGCATACTATGTGTCAATCACTGTTTTAAGTACCTTACACATACTAATTTAATCCTCGCAACCCTATGAAGTAGCTCCAATTTAGAGACGGAAGAGCTGAGACACAGGAAAGCTAGGTGATTTTCCCACAGTTACACACCTAACAAAGTGGTGGACATGCAGATTATTTTTTAAGACAGGGTCTCACTCTATTGCCTAGGCTAGACTGCAGTGGTGCAATGATAGCTCACTGGAGCCACGACCTCCCAGGCTCGGGCAATCCTCCTGCCTCAGTCTCCTGAGTACCTAGGACTAAAGGCATGCACCAATACACCCAACTAATATATTTTTTATTTATTTAGGGACAGGGTCTTGATGTGTTGCCCAGGCTGGTCTCAAACTCCTGACCTCAAGTGATCCTCCTGCCTTCACCTCCCAAAGCGCTGGGATTACAGGTGTGAGCCACCACACCTGACTGGACCCAGAATTTGAACCTAGGTTGCTAGGCACAAACATGTGTTTTTTTGTTTGTTTGTTTTGTTTTGTTTTGTTTTTCTTTTGAGATGAAGTCTTGCTCTTGTCACCCAGGCTGGAGTATAATGGTGAGATCTTGGCTCACTGCAGTCTCCACCTCCCAGGTTCAAGCAATTCTCCTGCCTCAGCCTCCCAAGTAGCTGGGATTACAGGTGCCTGCCACCACACCTGGCTAATTTTTATATTTTTAATAGAGATGGGATTTTGCCATGTTGGCCAGGCTGGTCTTGAACTCCTGACCTCAAGTGATCCACCCGCCTCAGCCTCCCAAAGTGCTGGGATTACAGGCACATGCCACCGTGCCCACCCCAAACCTGTGTTGTTAACCACTATATTTACCCTGCTTCCTCTAGAAATAAGATTAGAAGGAAACTTCCTAAATGCAACAGAATATTTATCAATATCCAACAATGAACGCAAATGAAAATGTGAAATACTAAAAACATCCCTCCTGAGATTTAAGAACAAGACATAGAAGACCTGTTATCTACTACTCAACATTTTTGGAAGTTCTTGCTAATGCACAACATAGGTGGCATAAGATTGAAAATAAGGCCAGCTCACACCTGTAATCTCAGCACTTTGGTAGGCCAAGACAGGCAGATCGCTTGAGCCCAAGAGTTCAAGACCAGCCTGGGCAACATGGTGAAAACCCATCTCTACAAAAAATACCAAAAAATTAGCTGGGCGTGGTGGCATGCACCTGTAGTCCCGGCTACTTGGGAGGCTGAAGTGGGAGAATCACCTGAGCCTGGAAAGTTGATGCTGCAGTGAGCCATGATCACATCACTGTACTCCAGCCTGGGCAAGAAAGTGAGACCCTGTCTCCAAGAAAAAAAAGAAAATTTAAAGCTAACGGAGCCATTAATTTATTATATACCTAGAAAATGAAACTAAAAAACCATTAAAACTAAAAATAATTCAGCAACATAACAATTCAGATTTAAATTTTTTTTTAAAGTTTATACTAGCAATAACCAATAGGATTTGAGGTATGGCTTTCAAATGCAGCCAATTTTCCTCCATTCAAAAGCCTGAGGCTTTTAAGGATGTCAAGGAACACACTGGTGTAGAATTCCCTACATCTACTCTTTTTTTCCCTACTATTCCCACCTTAGTTATGAATAGTGCAGGTTCCCAACCTCTAGAGGGTTAGTGTGGTAGGCGATGAGCAGACAAGAACCAGAAGGTAAAACTGCAACATCCAATGAGCAGGATCGTTCTATTGAAGACTTAACCAGAAATGTCCAGCTTAGGGTAGAGGGCTGGACCCATGTGCTCATATAGGGTTGGGCTTGTCCCTGGGATCTGGGAGCTTCCAAACTAAAACAATGAAAAAGTCCTATCTGCATATCTTCTAAAGGAAAATGGAAACACGTACTAAATATAAAGTTGAAAACAAATTTAAAATATATATTCATAAGTGGCAAATTTTCAGTTCTGTCCTGGGTTCAATGTTTTCAGGATTTCTATTATTCTTTCTAAACTTGCCTGAGATATGTCCCTAGAATCACATTTAATCTTATTTTCTTATGCCTCAACTCCACCCTTTCTTCTATGTTAAAACATACACCACACCTCAAAAAATCTCCCCTCCAGATTATGTAACTCACATGGCTCCTCTAGCCTCCTCCTCTACTCTGTCACACTGTGGATCCTCTAAACCTATTAAGTTTAGGGGATGGAAAGAGAAGGGGGTGGACAACAGAGGCAAAGGTCCCCCAGATCTGGGCCATATTGCAAGGGTGGAAGGGAAACGTAGTTCAAGCTCATGGACTGACATGTGATGGGAGACAGAGAGAAAATCTTCTGAGATTTCTTTTCTTATGTCTTCGGGGAATGAAAGATGGTCCAGAAGACAATTACGATAATTAAGGGTACAGCTCTCATCTTTAAATTAAGATGGCAGTTGTAGGTAGATAGGACTAACTGATAAGGAAAACAGATTCCTGTGAATCTATTATCTTGCCACAAGACTCGTCATAGTGAATTCCAAGCATCAGGGAATGCTGCTAGCTGGATTTTCAATAATCTGTACCACTGCTATGAAAGTCAAGTCTTCTGTGCAGTAAATTTTGACAGTTCTTTTTTTTTTTTTTGAGACAGAGTCTCGCTCTGTTGTCCAGGCTGGAGTGGAGTGGCGCAATCTCAGATCACTGTAAGCTCTGCCTCCCAGGATCATGCCATTCTCCTGACTCAGCCTCCCAAATAGCTGGGACTACAGGTGCCCCCCACCATGCCTGGCTAATTTTTTGTATTTTTTAGTAGAGACAGAGTTTCACCGTGTTAGCCAGGATGGTCTCAACCTCCTGACCTCGTGATCTGCCTGCCTCACCCTCCCAAAGTGCTGGGATTACAGGCGTGAGCCACTGCGCTCAGCTGACACAGTTCTTCATCTGTTGATTTAGGAAGCAGGGTACAGTTAGCAAATTCAGAACTACAATCAGCATGTAGGGGAAAGTCCGTATCAGTGGGATATGACTGCCCAACCCAATATCTAGATACACACACATTCACACACACACACTCTCTCTCTCTTTCTCTCTTTTGCATACATACACACACACACACACACAAATCCATTCACATTTTGAGACTGAAGTAACAGTAGTAAGACTTCCAGGAGTATATGTAAAAGATATCAGTAAGATCTCTGTATGTGATATTCTATGATGAGATGGACTTCCATCTTTAGAAGCAGCTGGTCCAGTTGGGGAGGGGAGAAAGATCGTGCATACTTTAAGGATAATTCAACGTGAGAGTTGAGATTTTAAAAATTATTTATTTAACAACTGGTATGTACAAAATACTATCTATATGGGAAAGAAATACATACCTGACCTCAAAGAGCCTACAATAAGTTGGTATAAAAGTATACAGACACGCAAAATTTACAAGGCAATTTAACAACAGTTACATATTGTAGCACCAGTGAATTCAAAGCACTGAGGTCAAATCAAGAGAAGTTGAAGAAAAATAAAAAAGTACTTGAAGAAGAAAGTATTTCAGTGATGAGATGGATTTCAAAAATTGTGAGGGACAAAGATTAGCAAACAGAAGAAAATGTTTTCTAGATAGGGAACAAAACTGATGAAAGGCTATAGATTAAAGTTTAAAGAGTAGATGGGGAGGGCCATAGCCAAGAGGCAGGAAGGCATGAATCAGCCTTGTTGAATGACTTTGTATAAATGGTGAAATGGAGGAAGTAGAATAGAAGAGAGAAGATATTATCTCTGTCTTTAAAAAGCATGCAGTCTGATTATGAGATGCATAACTAAGAAATGAAATAGATTTTAAAAGTTAAAATTTAAAAGTAAAGAAAAAAAAAGGAAACCTACAATTCAATGACATGTGTAGTCCTTACCTTCCTAATAATGGGTAAGAACTGGAATAAGTTACTCCTACTCTCCCACCTTAGTGATCCAAGGAAAAGCAAGTAGGGAATGGTCCACTGTGACTACTGGCTCCGGGAAACCACTATGAGCATCCTGCTTATAAAGACAGCTTAATTCAAAGGTCCTTGCTCTCTGTCTCAGAGAACCATACCTTAAGAAACTGACCAAGCCAGACCTGAGGACTTCTCTCCAGTGTGAGTTCGCTGGTGGTGATTAAAAGTGGAACGCTGACTAAAGGCTTTCCCACATTCACTACATTCATAAGGTTTCTCTCCGGTGTGGACTCTCTGGTGTACAATAAGCTGTGAGCTGTCACTAAAAGCTTTCCCACAATCATTGCATTTATAGGGCTTTTCCCCAGTATGGGTTCTCTGATGTACCATAAGGCTGGAGCTATAACTGAATACCTTCCCACACTCATTACATTCATAGGGTTTCTCACCAGTGTGAATTCTCTGGTGTATAATAAGGTGTGAGTTTTGATTGAAGGATTTTCCACACTCATTGCACTTATAGGGCTTTTCACCTGTGTGAAGTCTCTGGTGCCGAATAAGACATTTACTCAGACCAAATGCCTTACCACACTCGCTACATTCAAAAGGTTTTTCTCCAGTATGAATTCGCTCATGCTCAATGAGTTGAGAGTTCTGATTGAAGGCTTTCCCACATTCACTACATTTATATGGCTTTTCCCCAGTGTGGAGGCTCTGATGTCGAATAAGACATTTACTCCGACTGAAGGCTTTGCCACATTCACTACACTCATAAGGCTTCTCCCCAGTGTGGATTCTCTGATGGTCAATGAGATTTCTATTGGAACAGAATGCTCTCCCACACTCATTACATTTGTAAGGTTTCTTACCAGTGTGCAGGACCTGATGTCGAACAAGACTTTTGCTTCGAATGAATGCCTCTCCACACTCATTGCATTCATAAGGTTTCTCCCCAGTATGGGTTCTCTGGTGGTCAATGAGTCGGGAACTCTGAGTAAAGGCTTTTGCACATTCATTGCATTTATAGGGTTTCTCCCCATTATGGAGTCTCTGGTGTTGAATGAGATGGGAGCTGTGCCTATAGGCCTTTCCACACTCACTGCATTCATAGGGTTTTTCCCCTGTGTGGGTTCTGAGATGAACAATGAGCTGGGAGGTTTGCCTGAAGGTCTTCCCACACTCATTACACTCATAGGGTTTCTCTCCAGTGTGGATTCTCTGATGGCCAATAAGGTGAGAACTCCGATTGAAAGCTTTGCCACATTCATCACATCGATAGGATTTCTGTCCCTTTAAAACTCCTTCATGTTCAACAGGACTGGAAGACAGACGTGGATGTTCCCCAACTTCCTTATATTTGTCGTATCTGTCTTTTGTGGATTTTTTCTTATCTTCATCTGTTATTTCCAAGAAATCATTTTCTAGTCTGCTCCCTTCTTCATCTGAGGTTTGTCCTTCTAACTCCTTGAAAGTATCTTCACAAACATCTCCAGTCTCTGCTGCCCCAGGAACCACCCCAAAGAGTCCCCCTGATGTCCTGTTAGATGACTCTGATCCTTTAAAAATTTTCTGCTTTGGAGTCAACTCTGAACCCTTCATCATGTTCTCACCTGCTGCCCAAAGAAAGAAGACAACAACTTTTACCCATTTCTTATCCTGTTTAAGAAAGAGAATCATTAAGAGCTAACGTACCTGAAAAAAAGTCACATTATGGTTAAGAAATGAGATAACACATTGAGAACAAGAGCAAAATGGGAAATATTAATAGCTCAATTTTTTTCTCTAGGGACACGAAAACAAGGAAGTGGAGGGTGGTCAGTGAAGACAGGTGGAAAAAAGATACTAAGCCAGCACAACCAAGTCAGAAGGGCCATTGGAAAGCAAAAAACTGGATTGCAAAGCATGCTGTGATCTTACAGAAGTCACTCTCGTGCCATGTCTCCTTAGTAAAGTGATGAACTCTAAGATCCCTTCCAACCATAACATTGCATGGTTCCATTGTTCTCAGAAAACATGTTGGGAGAGAGGAGGCTGGCAAATACCTCAAGCCAAACATAAGAAAGAGACAGGGAAAAAAATGAGAGTGAATTGACTGGAAATTTATATTATGGAGGTATGATAAGGAAAGTGTACAAAAAGAACAGATCTTACATGATAGGACAGTAAAAAGGACTGCCCTAAACTCGTCAACCACAGGATCTGCCCTTCCAAGAAGACCTTTCAGGAAACTGTTCTGCCCCAGTGTTTGCAGAGAGGGATGCTTAGGCAACCATGCCTGGTGCCAAGTGACCCTGAGCATCCCACGATGGGCCACAGGTGATTGGACTGGCACCAGGTACTAGACTCAAGGGCAGCTTATCTGTAGGTTAGGCTTCAGCCTCTGCTGTGGCCTGGGCCAAAGCCCTGTGCCCAAATGAGAAGATGGGTAATGGCTATAGCAATGGAAGTCCATCTCTGAGGAAATTTGGAACTGGAGGTAGTGCAAAATTAAGGCACTTACGAGTAGCAGTGGAAGCTGAAGTGGCGCATGGAGAGAAGCCAAGCCATTAGGAGATACAGCAAGCAACAAGTATAAAAGAACAGAAAGTACAATTAGGAAAGAGCTATGAAAAGGACAAAAGATTCACAGTGAAGAAAATGGGCAGCAGGAGGAGGACAAGCAGAGAGAAAACAAATACACTGCGAGCAGGTGCATTACATTCACACCAGAACACAATCAACATGCATTTGCTTTTGCTGCTCAGGCTCCCAGGGTCAAGGCCCTGCTTCCCAGAGTCTGGTCTAGCTCATCAGTTTCTTCCAGGTTCTCATTCCTTTAAGCCTACGACTCACAGCTCCTTACTTAAAATAACTTGAGTGGCTCTCTGTTCCTTACAATTAAGAAGCTCTACCTAAACCACACTATATCAATTCATAATGAGGTGAAGAGTATGCTGATCACTGTTGAATCTCAGTGATGAATGCAGAAAGGGTCCCTATATTATTCACTCTATTTTAACTACGTTTGGAAATTTTCATGGTAAAAAGTTTAAAGAGACAAGGAATATAGAAAAGAGAATGTGCAGCATGCAGACTTTAAGTGACTAGGAAACAGAATCATTACCCAAGGAGGCCATGCTATGGTCATTTTCTGGCATCATGTTCCACTGCAGAGCTCTCTGACTGAGTGTAAGACCTTTCCATTTCTTCTGAGTGTAGTCTACAGATAGGTCCTCATACACCACAGTATCCTGGAATGACAAGCTCCGATCGCTCAGGAACATTCACAGCCTGAAGAGCAGTCATCAGGGGTACAAAGGGCACAGGGTATGGGCTCTTCATGGGCAAAAGTATGGGAGAGAGGAGCTGAGATGACACCTCGAAAAGGACAAGTCCAGGGCAAGATAGAGTCCATTACCTCCAGGGGAAGCAATGAGGCAGGAGAGCCACAGGAATAGTCTTGGGGCAGAGTCCTGGGGGTGAGACCTCTAGCCATTCCTGGACCAGACTCATGGGGACGTGGTAAAAACACAAAGAACCAAGCTCACCTGGGGCCTGACCATCCGAAGTACAGTTGCCCCTGCTTGGTCTCCTGAGTTCCCCACTTGAGGAAGGGTAGGAACTGGAGAAGTACATTGAGCTGAGGGAGGAAAGAAAGCTATGAGTGGGACAAGCCCTGCTTCCCGCTCCCATAAGATCTATATTCCCAATAAGTGGATTCAAGAGAACCCAGGCACCTCCACACACACTGACTCTTAACCTCTTCCATAAGGCATTATCCCAAGAGTGCTGTGAATTTTCCCTGGAGGGTACAGTACAAGGTCCTGGATCAAGCTGAGAACTGGGTGTTCCTCCAAGCCCTCACTCTCTTCAACCTTTTTCAAGGAAGCTATTCTGGCCACACTCTCTCTCCCATGGCTTCCCTAGCACCAGCCAGCCCTCATTTTCCCCTCACAGTTGTGGTTCCTCATGCCTGCTCCTGCCCTCTCATTATGGATACTCCTTGCAACTCAGGCCCTAGTGCTTCCTTGTTCTTTCCGTCAGCAATCTGACCAACTCTCATTGCTTTAATACTGCTCTCACAGTTCTTACTTCTCTCCTAGACCCCTACCACATGCCTCCTGTTGCCTATGGGACATTTCACTTGGGTGTCCTGCAACACCTTAAGTTCAGTGTCTAGAATGGATGGATGTTCTAGGCTAAGGTGGGAGGCTGGCTTGAGGCTAGGAGTTCAAGACCAGCATGGACAACATAAGGAGACCTCTTTTTCTCCCTTTCCTTCCTTCCCTTCCTTCACTCTTCCCTTCCCTCTCCCTTCCCTTCCCCTCCTCTTTTCCTTTCCTTTCTTTTCTTTTGCTCCCTCCCTCCCTCTCTCTCTTTTCTTTCTTTCTCTTTCTTTCCTTTTCTCTCTCTCTTTCTTTCTTTCTCTTTCTCTCCCTCTCTGTTTTTTTGAGACAGAGTCTCACTCTGCTGGAGTGCAGTGGCATGATCATGGCTCACTGAAACCTCTGCCTCCCAGGCTCAAGCAATTCTCATGCCTCAGCCTCTGGAGTAGCTGGGATTACAAGTACCTGCCATTACACCTGGCTAATTTTTGTATTTTAGTAGGAAGGGATTCATCATGTTGGCCAGGCTGGTCTCAAACTCCTGACCTCAAGTGATCCACCTGCCTTAGCCTCCCAAAGTGCTGGGATTACAGGTGCGTGTGCCACTGCTCTCAGTAGGAGACCCCATTTCTATAAAAAGTTTTTTTTTAAAAAAAGAGCTGGTCATGGTGGCATGCCTGTAGTTCTAAGAGGACATGGTGGGAGGATTTCTTGAGCCCAGGAGTTCAAGGCTACAGTGAGCTATTATGATTGTGCCATTGCACTCCAGCCTGGGTGACACAGCGAGACCCTATCTCTCTTTAAAAAAAATAAATAAATAACATTAAATAAATAAATAAAATGTTCTTATCACATTTCTTTCAGATTTCTCAATTTCTCTCAATGATTCCATCATTGGCCACAGCATTCTAATTCCCCTGCCTCTCCTTTCAAACTCAAGTCCCATGGATGTTTCCATGATAACATTTTTCAATTTTATCCTTGCCCGTTCCTCTCTTTGCACTTCAGGCATTAATCACATCTATTCTACTGCACCAGCCTTTAACTAAGGCTCCTTCCTCTTCAATCCATAATGCTCACCTGTGCCAGAGTAAGCCTCCTGAAATACTATTTCTAACACATTATCCTCTGACTCCCAAAATCTTCCTGCCTCAATCTCAAGGTCCTGTATAAGCAAGGCCCAGGTTCCCAAATACAGTCTTCCCTGACTCCACCTCAATCAGGGCTCAAGCAATCTCCAGCTTAGGGTCTTTGTTGTATCTTCTAATGGCATGCCTGCTACTTTTTTCTCCCCTTCAAAATTCTTCCACATTTTTACTGCCCAATACTCTGCTACTTCCTTCATGAAGCATCCCTTACCAGTTCCAGCCCACAATGATCTTGCTTTTTACCCAGTGATCACTTTTTCCAATGCCCACATAGCTCATTTGTGACAGGATCAAATGCTTGAGGACAGATATCATTCATGTGCATCTTACTAAGTTGCCTCTTCTTACACATGACTAACTCATCCTACCACCTAGATAACAAGCTCTTTGAAATCAGTGACAACAGATGTACTACATCTCTCCGGTCTCTGGAAGTGCCTTTCCTATGACACGTCCTTGATGAAAACTTACTAACTACATAAATGATTAGAGAATAAGCAAAAGGAACAAACAGGGTCACTAGGGAAAGAGGACAGACAGCAGAGCAATGAGGGATTCCATGGAGTAGGAGATGGGCAGATAAAGGAAAGGAGACTCCAGAGGAGAGAACGGCGGCACGACTTAAGGCCAAAGCTGGGGAGATAAGTACCGAAGTCCCCATTGGGGAGGTGGTGTGTCCCTGGGTCATAAGGAGGCTCCAGGTGGGCTCCAGGGGCTGAGCCCCCACTGAGGGGTGACGTAGGAGGAGATTCCTTTGTTGCACCCAGAGCTGTTGTCTCCTCCAAATGCATTTCCTGTTTCTGGGGCTGTTCCTGTGCTGGGGCTGAAACCTAGAGATAGGGAAATACAATTGGGTTCAAAAGAGCATCCTTGAAGGTACTGAACCTAAAACCTCTAAGCAGCCCCCTCCAGAAAGAAAGCCAGGGAAAAGAAGAGCCCGAGTGTCCTTCCAGCCCCACCACTACAGCCTACTGGGGGAAAAAACTGTGAAAGCAGAATCTAAAGCTTGCAATTCTACTTGCCATCCCTCTGTTGACCCTCTTGGTAGGGGCTTGAGGACCAGATTCTATAACCATTTCCACTCTGTGTCAGGTCTTCAGACACATATTTTCTCATGAAGAACCATTTAAAAAGGGAGCCAGAAGAGCAATTCAGTACATTCTCTACGGCCTTAGCTGACAGAAAGGAACAATCAGAAGTACAAAGGATAGGCCGGGCGCAGTGGCTCACATCTGTAATCCCAGCACTTTTGGAGGCCGAGGTGGGTAGATCACCTGAGGTCAGGAGTTCGAGACCAGCCTAGCCAACATGGCGAAATCCTGTCTCTACTAAAAGTACAAAAAAATTAGCCAGGCGTGGTGGCACGCAGCTGTAGTCCCAGCTACTTGGGAGACTGAGGCAGGAGAATCACTTGAACCTGGGAGGCAGAGTTTGCAGTAAGCCGAGATCACGCCTCTGCACTCTAGCCTGGGTGACAGAGCGAGACTCCGTCTCAAAAAAAACAAAAACAAAAAACAAACAAACAAAAAAAGAAGTACAAAGGATGTTAAAAAAGATAAGTGTAAAAAAAGATAAGATTTGTGCATGTGCACAAATAATGCTACTGACACTAACAGCTGAAGCAATACCCAGAACAGTGGCTGGCACACCAGGAGAGCTTTTCCAATTTCTCTGAGCAAAAGTGTCTCCTCTTCAGAGAAGCTTTCTCTGAGCACACTGAAAAAGCAGGGATAGTCAGACTCGATTAACCAATTATAATTTCTAGATTGCATGTATTAATCTTTAAGTAATCTTACGTCTTTATTGTCTATGTTTCCCCAACAGAGTGTGAGTTTTTTGAGGGTAAGAACTTCTGTCTTGATCACTAGCTCCAAAACAACATATAGCCCTACAATGGTGTTCAATCGATATCTGCTGACTGACTTCCTGTTGATATTTTGCTAAAAGACTTTAAGGTTATCTGCAAACTCACTTTTCAATATGTACTACTTCTCCCCAATAATTTATATTTTAAAAGCCAAATAAGATCAGACACACTAACCTGTAGAGATCTTGAGAATACCTCAGAACATAGACATTTTATTTCTAACCCTTGCTTACTGTCATCAAACCAGCTCCTCACAATCTCATGCTTGCTCCTTTTACCAGCACGTAGGGCAGAAAACCTAAAATATTATCTAAATAAGGCACATTTTAAAGTTCACTTGCTCTGGCATGTACATAGCACAGCATGAGGTAAAAATAACTTCTCCTTCAATAAACCACACAGGATTCACCCTATTAGGCTGCATCTGCTGAGATGTTAAGGGACTCTCTCCTTTAATATATATCTCACTAGTGTAGTGGTAGGAGCAGCAGGCTCCCTGGATTCTGTAGTTCCCAAGCTCTCCTACTGAAAGGTTCTCTGAAACTGAAAGACTCTCTAAAATGGAAATCACAGCTCTTCAATACAGGAGCTTTGGGTATTGGCAGAAGATAGAACTTACTGCACTGTGATAATTCAACTTTGTAATCCACTAATAATTTAATCCTGGTAAAGTTCCTGTTCATTATCTAGGACTTTGATATGGTTTGGACTTGTGTCCCCGCCCAAATCTCATGTTGAATTGGAGGAGGGGCCTGGTGGGAGGTGAACTGGATCACGGGGGTGGCAGTGGGGGGGAAGATTTCCCCCTTGCTGTTCTTGTAATAGTGAGTTCTCATGAAATCTGATTGTTTAAAAGTGTGTGGCACTTTCCTCTGTGTGCTCTCTCTTTCCTGCCACAATGTGAAGAGGGTCCTTGCTTCCCGTTCACCTTCCATTATGATTTTAAGTTTCCTGAGGCCTCCCAGTCATGCTTTCTGTTAAGCCTGCAGAACTGTGAGTCGATTGAACCTCTTTTCTTCATAAATTACCTAATCTCAGGTAGTTCTTTACAGCAGTGTGAAAAAGGACTAACACAGAAAATTGGTACCAGGAAAGTGGGGCACTGCTATAAAGATACCTGAAAATGTGGAAGCAACTTTGGAACTGGGTAACAGGCAGAGGTTGAAACAGTTTGGAGGGCTGAAAAGAAGACAGGAAGATGTGGGAAAATTTGGAACTTCTTAGACACTTGTTGAATGGTTTTGACTAAAATGCTGATAGTGATATGGATAATGAAGTCCAGGCTGAGGTGGTCTCAGATGGAGATGAGAAACATATTGGGAACTGGAGCAAAGGTCATTCTTGCTATGCTTTAGCAAAGAGATCAGCAGCATTTTGCCCCTGCTCTAGAGATCTGTGAAACTTTGAACTTGAGAGAAATGATTCAGGGTATCTAGCAGGAGAAATTTCTTTTTTTTTTTTTTTTTTTTTGAGATGGAGTCTTGCTCTGTCACCCAGGCTGGAGTGCAGTGGCACGATCTTGGCTCACTGCAAGCTCCGCCTCCCGGGTTCACGCCATTCTCCTGCCTCAGCCTCCCAAGTAGCTGGGACTACAGGCACCCGCCGCCATGCCTGGCTAATTTTTTGTATTTTTAGTAGAGATGGGTTTTCACCATGGTCTCGATCTCCTGACCTCGTGATCCACCTGCCTCAGCCTCCCAAAGTGCTGGGATTACAGGCGTGAGCCACCACACCCGGCCCTCTAGCAGAAGAAATTTCTAAGCAGCAAAGCATTCAAGAAGTGACCTGGCTGTTTCTAAAAGTGTCCACTCATATTTGTGAACAAACAGATCTGAAACTGGAACTTATATTTAAAAGGGAAGCAGAGCATAAAAATTTGGAAAATTTGCAGCCCGGCCATGTGGTAGAAAAGAAAAACCCGTTTTCTGGGGAGAAATTCAAGCCTGCTGCAGAAATTTGAGTAAGTAGAGAGGAGCCAAATATTAATGGCCAACACAATGGGGAAAATGTCTCTAGGGCATTTTAGAGACATTCACGGCAGCCCCTCCCATCACAGGCCTGGAGGCCTAGGAGAAAACAATGGTTTCATGGGCCAGGCCCAGGGTCTAGCTGCTCTGTGCAGCCTCAGGACATGGTCCCCTGTGTCCCAGCCACTCCAGCTCCAGCTGTGGCTAAAAGAGGCCAAGGTATAGCTCAGGCTGTGGCTTCAGAGGGTGTAAGCCCCAAGCCTTGGCAGTTTTCACATGTTGTTGGGCCTGCGGGTGTGCAGAAGGCAAGAGTTGAGGTTTGGGAACCTCCTCCTAGATTTCAGAGGAGGTATGGAAACACCTGGATGTCCAGGCAGAAGTCTGCTGCAGGGGCAGAACTGTCATGGAAAAACCTCTACTAAGGCAGTGTGAAGGGGAAATGCAAGGTTGGAGCCCCCACACAGTCCCACTGAGGCATTCCCTAGTGGAGCTGTGAGAAGAGGGCCACCATCCTCCAGACCCCAGAATGGTAAATCCACAAACAGCTTGCACCATGTGCCTGGAAAAGCCGCAGGCACTCAATGTCAGTTGGTGAATGCAGCTGTGGGGGCTATACCCTGCAGAGCCACAGGGGCCAGGATGCCCAAGGCCTTGGGAACCGATCTCTTGCATCAGCATGCCCTGGATGTGAGACATGGAGTCAAAGGAGATTATTTTGGAGCTTTATGACTTAATGACTGCCCTGCTTGGTTTTGGACTTGCATGGGACATGTAGCCCCTTTGTTTTGGCCAATTTCTCCCATTTGGAATGGGAGCATTTACCCAATGCCTATATCCCCATTGTATCTTGGAAGTAACTAACTAGTTTTTTATTTTACAGGTTTATAGGTGGAAGGGACTTACCTTGTCTCAGATGAGACTGTGGACTGTGAACTTTTGAGTTAATGCTGAAATGAGTTAAGTCGGGGGGACTGTTGAGGAGGGATAATTGTATTTTGCAATGTGAGAATAACATGAGATTTGGGAGGGGCCAGGGGCAGAATAATAGTGGTTTAGATTTGTGTTCCCACCCAAATCTCACAACGAATTGGAGGAGGGGCCTAGTGAGAGGTGACTGGATCATGGGGTGGATTTCCCCTTGCTGTTCTTGTGGGTTCTCATGAGATCTGATCATTTAAAAGTATGTGTCACTTCCCCCTGCATTCTCTTCTGCCACAATGTGAAGAAGGTCCTTGCTTCCTCTTTGCCTTCTGCCATGATTTCCTGAGACGTCCCAGTCATGCTGAGACCTCCCAGTTTCCTGAGACCTCCCAGTCATGTTCCTGCAAAGCCTGTGAAACTGTGGGCCAATTAAACCTCTTTTCTTCTTAATTACTCAGTTTCAGGTAGTTCTTTATAGCAGTGTGAAAACAGACTAATACAGAATCACAGGTTTCCTTTCCTTGAAGACATGAAAACCTCATTCTAATATGGCATTCCACAGCAAGACCCTAGAGAAAAGCTGTTGGCTTAGAAACTAGGGAGATGGTAATCAGAAACAACCACACCTCAGCTAAATCTTTCGGGCAAGGGAATGCTTACGACATGTGCTCACTTCACTTGTCAAATGGAGATAATGATTACTGCACTGCCTGTTTTGTAACTCTGGCAGGAGATGAAAAAAGATACAGGAAACAGGCCAGGCGTGGTGGCTCACGCCTGTAATCCCAACACTTTGGGAGGCCGAGGCGGGAGGATCATGAGGTCAGGAGATCAAGACCATTCTGGCTAACATGGTGAAACCCTGTCTTTACTAAAAATACAAAAAATTAGCTGGGTGTGGTGGTAGGTGCCTGTAGTCCCAGCTACTCAGGAGGCTGAGGCAGGAGAATGGCGTGAACCCAGGAGGCGGAGCTTGCAGTGAGCTGAGATTGTGCCACCGCACACCAACCTGGGCGACAGAGTGAGATTTTGTCTCAAAAAAAAAAAAAAAAGACACAGGAAACAAAAGAATTCTGCAAGTTGCATGACTCTGCAGCCCAGCAGGGATCACTCTACAACCCTTTCCCAGCCACAGTGTGCACACATGTACATGCTCCTTCTGCAGCAATAAAGTGGCTTGCTCCTGATAAGCAAAATGACTCCAATTTACCTGGACCCTCCTTAAACTCCTCTTGGCAAAATTCCATGGAAAAGCTTGTTTATTCATTTAGCCATTCTGTAAACATTTTCTGAACGCCTGCTGATGAAAGATAGTCCTGCCCTTATGTCTTCATGTCAGAAAACATAACACTGACAATAGTGGGAGATTAAGAAATGGACTCCAAAGACCCTACACCCAGGCTGGAGCCATGAGCATTCAGCTGCCTCACCTGTCAAATGTTAGTCATTTTCTTGGGTTGTGACTCAACAGTCACCCTTTTCTGAGGCTAGCTGGATAAAGCACTAAAAGTTTTAATGGAGGAAGCATTCACTTCTTAAGTAAAACCAAGCAGGAAATAGGGAAATTTTCCTTCTGCCACCCTCACTAAATGGTTCTCTAAATATGTTTTCAGCCACCTGTCATTGCCATGGCTGGCCCAGCTGCTCTCTAGACTCTTGTGATGGTTGATTTACTCATACGTGCTTACTTGTTTACACAAAGAAAATGATGGTTGATAATGACAAATGTGTACTGCTGATAATCCTGGAAAAATGTCTAGCCCCAGGATCCTGATCAACTAGAACTGATTCCCTAGTGATATGTAATCATTTTTTAAAAAGCATTGAATAGGCTGAGTGTGATGGCTCACACCTGTAATTCCAGCACTTTGGGAGGATGAGGCAGGTGGCTTTCTTGAGCTCAGAAGTTCAAGACCAGCCTGGACAACATGGTGAAACCCCGTCTCTACTAAAAACACAAAAATTAGCCAGGTGTGGTGGCTCACACCTATGGTCCCAGCTACTAGGGAAGCTGAGGTGGGAGGATCACTTGAGCCCAGGAGGCAGAGGTTGCAGTGAACCAAGATTGTGCCACCACACTCCAGCCTGGGCGATAGGGTGAGACTCTCTAGGAAAAAAAGCATTGAATAAAATGACATACTGGGTACTTGGGAAATTATACTGTTTTCCCCTGATAAAGTACAAAGGGGTAGAGGGGACCTCTAGTTCACCCTGCTTCTATTATAGGGGAACAATTTGAAACTTATTAGGAAGAACTAACTTATCCATGGTGTGATGATCTTTTGATGTGTCAACTTGGTACTAATCAAACATCAATCCAGGTGTTGCTGTAAACTATTTTAAAGATGTGATTAAAGTACATAATAAGTTTAAGTAAGGGAGATTATACTAGATAATGGATGAATGCATGAGCCTGATTCAATCAGTTGCAAGCCCTTAAAAGCGAAGCTAAAAGTTCCATGAAGAAATTCCAGGCCAGGCGTGGTAGGTCATGCCTGTAATCGCAGTGCTTTGGGAGGCCAAGGCAAGAATATCATTTGAAGCCAGGAATTCAAGAACAAGCCTGGGCAACATAACAAGACCACATGTCTACAATAAAAAAATTAGCCTGGTGTGGCGGCACATGATTGTGGTACCAGCTGCTCAGGATGCTAAGGTGGGAGGATCACTTGAGCCAGGGGGCTGAGCTTGCAGTGAGCCATGTTCATGCCACTGCATTCTGGCCTAGGCAACAGAGCAAGACCCAAAAAAAAAAAGAGGAAGAAGAAAGGAGAAAGCAGATGAGGAAGAAAGAAGAAGAAGAAAGAGAATAAAAGGAGGAGGAGGAGGAAAAAGAAGAAAGGACAAAGAAGAAAGAAGAAATTCCACCTGTGCACTGCAGCTTCAGCTTGTGCCACTGTTTTGGGCTGCCCTTGTCGATGGCCTGCCTATGGGTTTCAGACTTGCCTAGCCAGCCTCACAATTACATAAGCCACTTACTAGCAATAAATCTCTTTTTTTTTTTTTTTTGAGATGAAGTCTCACTCTGTCACCCAGGCTAGAGTGTAGTGGCGTGATCTTGGCTTACTGCAACCTTTGCCTCCTGGGTTCAAGTGATTCTCTTGCCTCAGCCTCCCCAGTAGCTGAGACTACAGGTATTTGCCACCCTACCTAGCAATTTTTTGTATTTTTAGTAGCGATGGGGCTTTGCCATGTTAGCCAGGCTGGTCTCAAACTCCTGACCTCAAGTGATCCACCTTTGGCCTCCCAAAGTGCTGGGATTACAGGCATGAGCTACCATGCCCAGCCACCAGTAAACCTCTTTACACATGCACATGCATGTGTGCACGCACCCACACACACACACACACACACACACCTCTCTCCTACTGATTCTACCTCTCTGGCTGAACCCTGACTGAAACACATGGGCACAGAGCTAGTTGGCTCTATGGTCCTAGAAACCAGATTTTCCAATGTGTCTTACTGCTCACTCTTCCCAACTATCCCTCTAGTTTAAATTACCTTGGTATTACATTTGCGAGAACTCCAGGAAATAGGGAAAACTTAAATTAGAATTAAAGATGCAAAAAGATCCCAGTTAGGTTTGGAGAGCTAGCAAAAGGAACAAATAATTACAAGGCCCAAAAATGTCACCTTTCAAGGAATCAAAGAGGCAGGAAAAGAGAAAATTGACTCTGAGAATTCCAAGGAAGTGAGCAAAGAGAATGTCTCAAATGAAGGCTCGTATTATCAGCATACCCAAAGGCCCGCCTTCCCCTGATCGCCCTGTTCTAACCAGCATGCAGATCCCCCACCTGCCAGGAGTACCATGCGAATCTCCAGGATGAAGCTAGGCTCAGAACACAGTATTTCAGAAGGTGAATCACAGAGCTTAGCTGGGATGTGCATTTGTGTTTATGGCTTGGAGCACAAAACTATTTTCCCTCCATCCACAGGACAAGTTCAGGAACCCTAAAGGCAAACTGGCCTAGGGCCTGGGAAGTGGAGAATGCCTATTCCTAGGCTAACCCAAGCATTAGAGAAGCATCAGGCCGCCATTCTAGACTCAACTGCTCACCTCCTCTGGTCCACTGAGATGTCTCTGGAAATCCTCCACCACAGCCACAGCCTCCTCACCACTCTCAGGGTGATGCAGCTGCACCCAGGTCCGGAGCTCCCCAGGGAGGATGCTCAGGAACTGCTCAAGCACCAGCAGCTCCAGTATCTGCTCCTTGGTGTGCACCTCTGGCATGAGCCACCAGCGGCAGAGCTCCCGAAGCCGGCTCAACGCTTCCTGCGGCCCAGACATCTCGTGGTAACATAATTGCCTGAAGTGTAGCCGGAAGATTTCGCAGACAGGAGGATGGTTCTTTTGGAGACTGCTGCCCTGCCCCCAGGTCTGGTTCGCTGGCTCCTGCTTCACAGTCAGGCGCCCCTCTTGCTTCTGGAAAGCAGTGCTCCTGGGGATGAGGCCTAAATTTCCCCTGCCTGCAGTGGTCATTGTGACCCCAAAGAGAAGCTTGTTACAGCTGCAATTGGTCCGATTAAAATGATGGTCTATAGTTCAGGTCTCAGGAGCTGTTTTTCAGGGTTGGAGAAAGGGGTGATGGTAGTGTTGCCTACAGAAACAAGAGTGAAATCAGAGTTCTTGGAGTATTCAGCCCCAGGCTGATGACAATCCTCCACTGAGTTAAAAAACAAAGCTCCAGGAAAAAAGAACACAACCAGGCATTCTTGCTAAGTATCTCTCCAAATGATGCCCTTCTTAAAGTTTCAGTGGCTCCTATTACCTACAGGATAAAATCTAAATGTCTATGCCTTGCATTCACAGCCCTTCACAACCTGCCCTTACCCCCTTCACAACCAGCCACACCCCCTACCACTCACCCCAAGTACCCATGCTACAAAGACAGCAGTGGTCTCCAATGTGGGAAATGCAGGACATCCCAAAGGGTGCAAGAGAAAATACTAAGTTATTTAACTCCTATTTGATGTATGTTTTATAATGTGCATTACAATTTGTATAGTAGTACTCATGTTTAAATTACAAATAAACCAATGTAGGGAGTAGGTGATCAAACCTCTTCTACTGATAGAAATGCAAAATAAAGAAAGTTTGGAGCTAAAGCTCTAGAGACACACTTAGAAGCCACACATACTCTTTCTTTGAATTTTTCTTCTTCAACTTTTGACAAACTTGTCTGTCAAGACCATGAACAAAGGCAATTTTTTCTTGGTTTTCCTGATTGCCCCATCACGAAGAGTGCTGGTAGCTTCCCTTTGTGTACCTCTCACTATAACCCTTTAACTAGTTTATGCACAACTCACCACTCTCACCCTCCAAACTGCTGGATGGCCACCAAAGGAAAGGAACCAAATGGAATCAGAAAATACCAGACCTTTTTTTACTCAATGCACCTCCCCTAGAAAGCCTTCCTGATCACGCTAGGCTTAGAGGGGTGGTTATTGTCTCAGTGATCCCAAACTACCTTTTTCATTCAAACCTCTAGTAGAGCACATCTCACACTGTAATCGTTTGTGGTTTACACGACTGTCTCCCCTGCTTTCTGGGAGGATACAAAGGGCAGAGCTGACTTCCAGTCATCTTTGTACACGTGTGTACATGGCACACGTTAATTGGGAAACGAATGAATATGATACATTTAGCTGACACTGAAGTGGAGGAAAACTTTGAACGTTTTAAAATCAGCACCTTACTGGTAACTAGGCCATCTGTGCTGTGCTTCCAATTCACCAAGAGTCCCAGATCCCTGTGTCTCAATCTCTTTAAAAAGACAAAGAAGGACTTTAAAATAATCTGTAAACTCTGCTCTAAGATCCCATACATGTAGAAAGTTCAGGCCATTCTCCTGCTTCCCATAGTGTTCCGAATGCTCATCACTTTAAAATCTCAATTGGATTTTTGCATTTCCAAGTCACGCTCCACGTCTGCGATTCTGAGCCTGGGTCTGACCCAAATATGACGGTTCATAGTTTCCTACTGCAAGAGCTGGGAAAACAGCGATCTACCTTTCGTGTTAAACCAGGCTTCAGCAGCGCCGCTCACCTGGCCACGTCTGCCCTGTTCATCGCTGTACCCGCAGATACCCGGCTCCGTGCCACGCACGAATGGTCAGGGGTATGGGACAAAGAAGCGGCTCTACATTGGGCGGCTTCTGAGAGTCACGGGGACCGCGCCGCCTGCCGCCGGGAAGAAGCGCGGTCCTGGCCAGCGTCGGCGACCCGAGCTCCGGCCGCGCCTCCCTCCGCGTCTCGGCCCACTCGCGGTGGCACTCGGCACCGAAGCCGGACACTCCACTGCCCGTTAGACCAAAAACAATGGCCGAGCCGGAAGCGAGAGAGGCCTCGACTTCCGCCCCCTCCGGGATCCCGGAAGTCTCGTTTGCGAAGGTGGGCGCGCGCGTCCCCGCACCCGGGAGAACTGGCAGGGCTTTCTTCTGGGCTGTGCCCGGCCACCTGCCGCGGGCGGGGTCGGGGTCTGGCGAGGGCCCAGGCCACTCACATCCCGCTCTCAGGCCATAGTCGGGGGATCCAGACGCATCCCAGCTCTACACCCTCTCCTCCTGGTGTCCTTGGGAAAGATACCCAACCTCCAAGCCTGTTTGCTCATCTGAAAAAAATGCAGAGCATAATGCGTACCTCACAGGGCTGGGAGCCCCGCACGAGGTAACAGACACTACATAGCAAAAGGCTTGGCATATCCTGAGCAGTCAGTTATACCATGTGTGATGCCCAATCTGAAGTCTCAGTGAAGGGAGCAGCAAGCATCCCCCATCTTAAAAATGAAGAAGCATGTCTAGAAATTGTGATATTTTGGCCCATAAATGTGGTTAATATTTCGTAAGACAGCACCAGCATTCTGGTGTCCACATAAAGGTTCCTAGGGAGACCAAGGAGCAGATAAACTGAGAAGGTGTGGGGACAGTTTGTAACCTAGGAGGCAGTTGTCTAGCCTCTGGGTGGCAGGTGGTACCCAGGTGACCTTCTCTTTGAAGAATGGTTTGCATACAGAAGTAGGATATGAACTGGTCCTTGTTACAAACATGATTGAGCAGGCCCTGTGTGTTAATGACCATGGGTGAAGGGCAAAGAGTGTGATGAAGTTAACTGTGTATCTTTATTATAGCACAGGAGATAGGTCCTTTACAGGGCCCAAAGTAAATAGTCTCCTGGACTGTCTAGAGGTGGCAACATTTCAAAGGTGTCCTGGGCCTAACCCTGGCCCTGACATATGTTCCTCATATATCTGCATGAGCCAAGATAGAAACAAAGACACCAGAAGTCCTGCTCCAGAGTTTCCACAAGCTTAAAAGTAATCTCTTGGAGCAATCTTTGTCCATTGATCCTAATGGGTGGTTTCCTGTCATCAAGGTCCCCGTCTCCATTTGGAAATCTCACAAGGAGGTTTTGGCTATTTAAAACCAGGAACCCCAGCCTCTGCCTGACATTGATGCTAGACATTGCCTACTGGCAAATCAAGGCCTCAGAAGCTTAGGATTCTTGAGGTGGAAGGCAAATCAAGGCCCCAGAAGTTTAGGATTGTTGAGGAGGAAGTCTCCCAAGGCCAGGCTAAATGCTCTCAGACCTGATTTTCAGATCTCCTTGACCACGTGTTGTCCTGCAGTCCTGGCTTCCTATTATAGGAGACACAAGGATTTGGAAACCAAGATTGAGGGTTTTTATTCTTCAGAGCTGTTTCATGCGCAAGTGGTTGGCTTTCATTGGCTGTAAAGACCAGGCCCATCTGAGCAGTGTGTTTAGAGTTCAGAGGCACTTCTGTGACCAACACTGTGGGCCTGGCCTGATCTACCATGACTGGGTTGGGCCCCAGTGGGCAAGACACTCGATGATGCCTCGATATAGCACCTTAGGACACCTACCTTTGGGCCAAAGACAACCACAGAAGGCCTTTAGGAATTCTGTACTCCAACTTGATCTCTCTTGAAAATCATCACCCAAGCTTTGGTATGAGAGCTAAGAAATAGGTAACTCAAATTCTAAATGCCTGAAATGAAACTTACCATCTATCCACAACCCTGAAGCTCCAACCCATGTTCCCATCACTGTAAAAAGTATTATCATTCACCCAGGGACCCAAACTAGAACCCTGGGTGTCATCCCATGAGCTGAGTGACCATGGACAAGTTACTTAGCCTCTCTGTGCATAGCTTCCTTATTTGGAAAATGGGGATAATAATATACTTGAATTGCAGAGTTGTTTTGAGGATTGGATGAGATAAAATACATAAAGCACTTAGAATGGTGTCTGACACATTGTAAGTATTATAGGTGTTTTCTAGTATTGTGTTTACTATCCTTGTTTCTTCTCAGTTCATCCCCTGTATCCATATTAATGTTAAGGCCTGCCATGTTTGCCCTGTATGTATGTAATAATAAAAAAAGAGAATATCTATAGCAATTACTGTGCTGCTCTGCATCATCACTATCACTTCCCGTGTTAAATCCTGCTTGGGGTGAGGGCAGCTGCGAGAAGTGTGTCCCCAGGAACTTCCTGGATTTAAGACCACAAAGAGGCTGGGCACAGTGGCTCACCCTGTAATCCTAACACTTTGGGAGGCCAAGGCAGGTGGATCACTTGAAGCCAGGGGTTTGAGACCAGCCTGGGCAACATGGTGAAACCCTGTCTCTACAAAAAATTTAAAACTTAGCCGGGCTTGGTGGCACACACCTGTAGTCCCACCTACTCTGGAGGCTGAGGTGAGAGGATTACTTGAGCCCAGGAAGTTGAGGCTGCAGCGAGCAGTGTTTCTGCCACTGCACTCCAGCCTGGGCGACAAGACCCTGTCAAAAACAAACACAACAAAACAAAAACCCACAAAGAGAGGATCACAGGTCTGGAGAGTCTGCCCCCAAACCGCTCAGACGTTCTGACATCATCTGTGTGGATAGTCCCTTTTCAACAGCCAGAACTCTCCTATATACCCTGAAAAGAAGGTGGGGCCCTAGACACATGGGATGGGGGGACTTGCCATGATATGGGAAGAAAACCCCAGCCCACTGTGAATGGGAGTGAATGGGGCCCAAGCCCTAACTAAGAGAATGGAGAGACCCTCCTTTCACCTGGAAAACTCCTACTTATCCTTTAAAACACTGCCAAGAAACCCTTTCTCCAGGAAGCCTTTTCTGCACCCCACCTAGATTAGGTGTGGCTTCCTTTTTGCTCCTGTAGTGGCCCGCAATGTTATGCTATTGCCATAACCAATAGGTTATGGTCCCTATTGGGCATACTGCACTAACACTGTCTACTTACTGGCCTCCCTACTGTACTGTAAGCCCCATCTTGGCTGACACCATATCTCTCTGGTTCACAGGTGAGTTCCCTGACACTAACTCTTGACATGGCTGTTCCCTTAGCTGGATGTGAGTGCCCTACGGTCGGGCCACCATAGTTTTCATGGCATCCAACACAAAGTCCAATATAGCTTCTAAGAAATGTGTCCTTGATCCAGTTTGCTGTGGAAGGCTTTTAACAGGGAATGAGCTGATCAGTCTGGGTTGTAGAAAGTTGCCTATGGTGGCCAGCTATGTAGAGGGGCTTGAAGGGAATGAGACACGGACATCCCTTATAGCTGCTTATCCGCTTTGCACTCCAGTGCCTCTACAACAGTATCATAGGATCATTAGTTTGCAGATGAGGACCCTGAGGCTTGGCAAACAGCCTAGTAGCTGAGTAACATTTTACTGGCTGAGACGGGTAAGTTAGACTTTGATTTCTGGTCTTTAGACCATTCCTCCTCTTCTTTCTATTGCAAGATGCTTTCTCTGACCTTCATTCATTCCTGTTTCTTAATTCCTGTCAGGCTTCTTCCTGCCAATGGTGTTAGGAGAGTGGGGAGGGTCAGTGATGGTTACCAAACATAGGCCTGGGGGTGACTTGGTGAGAGGAAGGGTTTTCTCAGTGCTGGGGTCTCAGGGACTCCTTTGGGGAGCTGATCTCAGGTGAGTGAACCACCAAACCCCATAGGCCTCTGAGCTTCCTAGAGGGAAATGGAAGTTGTTCCAAGTGTGCAAAGACCACGGAGGGAGTGGTGATATGGTTTGGATTTGTGTCCCTGCCCAAATCTCATGTCAAATTGGAGGAGGGGCCCAGTTGGAGGTGATTAGATCATGGGGGCAGATTTCCCCCTTGCTGTTCTCATGATAGTGAGTGACGTCTCATGAGATCTGATCATTTAAAAGTGTGTAGCACATCCGCCTTCGCTCTCTCTCTCTCCTGCCACCATGTGCAGAAGGTATTTGGTTCCCCTTCACATTCCGCCGTGATCATAAATTTCCTGAGACCTCCCAGTCATGCTTCCTGTTAAGCCTGCAGAACTATAAGCTGATTAAACATTTTTTCTTCATAAATTACCCATCTCAGATAGTTCTTTATAGCAGTGTGAGAATGGACTAATACAAATTGCTTCTTGTGCTCTTTAGTTCAGGACTTGTCCCAGGCAATTGCCTGTAGGCAAGCCATCTGGGACCCCAGCATGGGAGCTGTGGCCCCAGGCTGCCCCCACTTGTCATCATTGGTATGGATTCTCCCTCATGATGACAGGTGAAGCCAGCTGGACTTCCTGGGTCAAGTGAGGACTTGGAGAACTTTTCTGTGTAGCTAGAGGATTATAAACACACCAATCAGCACTCTGTGTCTAGCTAAAGGATTGTAAATGCACCAATCAGCACCCTGTAAAAATGCACCAATCAGCACTCTGTGTCTAGCTAGAGGATTGTAAATGCACCTGTCAGCACTCTGTAAAATGGACCAATTAGCCCTCTGTAAAAGGGACCAATCAGCAGGATATGGGCAGGGACAAATAAGGGGATAAAACTGGCCACCCCAGCCAGCAGTGACAACCCATTTGGGTTCCCTTCCATGCTGTGGAAGCTTTGTTCTTTTGCTCTTCACAGTAAATCTTGCTGCTGCTCACTCTTTGGGTCCATGCCATCTTTAAGAGCTGTGACACTCATGGCGAAGGTCCACAGCTTCATTCTTGAAGTCAGTGAGACCAAGAACCCACCAGAAGGAACCAACTCCGGACACATCTTGTTGACCACGAAGGGACTATCGCCAAGCAGTGAGTACCATTGGACCCCTTTCACTTGCTATTCTGTCCTATTTTTCCTTAGAATTGGGGGGCTAAATGCCAGGCACCTGTCAGCCAGTTAAAAGCGACTAGCGTGGCCACTGGACTAAAGACACGGGTGTCAGGCTTTCTGGGAAAGGGCTCTCTAACAACTCCAGACTCTTCGGAGTTGGGAGCATTGCTTTGCCTGGAACCAGCTTCCACTTTTCCTGTACTTCTGGACTGAGCCGAGGGTCGACAGAGAGGAAAGCCATTCAGCTCCGGGGTCCTGACAAAAAGTTTGTTGACCCTGTAACCATGAGTGGAACTCTCAAAGTCATGTTGCCCAAGCAAGACTCGCCCATCTATCCTATCTACCCTGACCCTTGCCTCCTGGGTTCTAATGCCTGTCTCTGAGGCTACTCCCGCTTCTAAAAACCACTCCCTGTCTCTGGTGCTTTCTAGTTTCTCCTATAAGAATGATTTCTAGTATAAATTTTGGGACTCTGTTCTTTAGGCACCTGGGCTCAACAATCAGAAAGACATAATTTTTGCCCAAAGCCCCATCGGTGGGGGGGACTATCTGGAATTTTAGGATCCCTCCTCAGACTAGCAGGCCTAACAAAAGCTATTCCTGAAGCTAGGATATGAGGAGCCTCAGAAATTATATTCTTCCTATTTGTATGATGAGAATTGAGGACAAAAGGCATCACTCTTCCAACCCTGGAGATCCCTTCCATCCCTCAGGGTATGGCCCTCCACTCCATTTTGAGACATAACATCTTTATAAGACAAGGGTAAGGTCCCAATACTAACAGGAAAAAAATGCTTAGGACTCTAACAGGTTTTCAAGAATGTGTTGATAAGGGCCACTAAATCCAATTTTTCTCGGTCCTCTTTGTGGTCTAAGAGGACAGGCAAGGTGCAGGTTTTTGAGAATGCGTTGGTAAGGGCTACTAAATCTGACTTTCCTCAATCCTCTTTGTGGTCTAAGAGGAAAACTAGTGTTTCTGCTGCTGTGTTGTGAGTGCAACTATTCTGATCAGCAGGGTCCAGGGACTGTTTTGGGTTCTTGGGCAAGAGGGGGATCTGGTGCTGCATTGGTTAGCACAACTATTCCAATCAGCAGGGTCCAGGGACCATTGCAGGTTCTTGAGGGGTTGGGGGGTGGGGGTAACAAAAAACCAAAACTGTGGGCAGTTTTTTCTTTCACATGGGAAACACTCAGGCATCAACAGGCTTACCCTTGAAATGCATCCTAAGCCATTGGGAGCAATTTGACCCATAAACCCTGAAAAAGTATCGGCTTATTTTTTTCTGCACTATGGCCTGGCCACAATATTTTCTCTCTGATGGGGAGAAATGGTCACCTGAGGCAAGTATAAATTACAATACTATCCTATCCTGCAGCTTTACCTTTTCTGAAAGAGGGAAGGCAAATGAAGTGAAATACATTATGTCCAAGCTTTCTTTTCATTGAAGGAGAATCCACGACTATGCAAAGCTTGCAATTTACATCCCACAGGAGGACCTCTCAGCTTACCCCCATATCCTAGCCTCTCTATAGCTTCCCTTCCTATTAATGATAAGCCTTCTCTAATCTCCCCAGCTCAGAAGGAAATAAAGAAATTTCCAAAGGACCACAAAAACCCCCAGGCTATTGGTTATGTCCTCTTCAAGCTGTAGGGGGAGGGGAATTTGGCCCAACCCAGGTATGTGTCCCCTTCTCACTCTCTGATTTAAAGCAGATTAAGGCAGATCTGGGGAAGTTTTCAGATGATTCTGATAGGTACATAGATGTCCTACAGAGTCTAGGGCAAACCCTTGACCTCACTTGGAGAGATGTCATGCTATTGTTAGATCAAACCCTGGCCTTTAATGGAAAGAATGCAGCTTTAGCTGCAGCCTGAGAGTTTGGAGATACCTGGTATCTTAGTCAAGTAAATGATAGAATGACAGCTGAAGAAAGGGACAAATTCCCTGCTGGTCAGCAAGCCTTCCCCAGTATGGATCCCTACTGGGACCCAGACTCAGATCATGGGAACTGGAGTCGTAAGCATCTGCTGACCTGTGTTCTAGAAGGACTAAAGAGAGTTAGAAAAAGCTCATGAATTATTCAGTGATGTCCACCATAACTCAGGGAAAGGAAGAAAAATCCTACCACCCTCCTCAAGCAGCTACGGGAGGCCTTAAGAAAATACACTGCCCTGTCACCTGACTCCCTCAAGGGTCAATTGATCCTAAAAGATAAGTTTATTACCCAATCAGCCCCAGATATCAGGAGAAAGCTCCAAAAGCGAGCCCTGGGCCATGAACAAAATCTGGAGGCATTATTAAACCTGGCAACCTCGGTGTTCTATAATAGGGACCAAGAGGAACAAGCCAAAAAGGAAAAGTGAGATCAGAGAAAGGCTGCAGCCTTAGTCATGGCCCTCAGACAAGCAAACCTTGGTGGTTCAGAGAGGACAGAAAATGGAGCAGGCCAATCACCTAGTAGGGCTTGTTATCAGCATGGTTTGCAAGGACACTTTAAAAAAGATTGTCCAACGAGAAACAAGCTGCCTCCTCGCCCATGTCCACTATGCTGAGGCAATCACTGGAAGGTGCACTGCCCCAGAGGACAAAGGTTCTCTGGGCCAGAAGCCCCCAACCAGATGATCCAACAACAGGACTGAGGGTGCCTGGGGCAAGCACCAGCTCATGTCATCACCCTCACTGAGCCCTGGGTATGTTTAACCATTGAGGGCCAGGAAATTGACTTCCTCCTGGACACTGGCATGGCTTTCTCAGTGTTAATCTCCTGTCCCAGACAGCTGTCCTCAGGTCCGTTACCATCCAAGGAATCTTGGGACAGCCTGTAACCAGGTATTTCTCCCACCTTCTCAGTTGTAATTGGGAGACTTTGCTCTTTTCACATGCCTTTCTTGTTATGCCTGAAAGTCCCATACCCTTATTAGGGAGGGACATATTAGCCAAAGCTGGAGCTATTATCTATATGAATATGGGGAACAAGTTACCCATTTGTTGTCCCCTGCTTGAGGAGTGAATCAACCCTGAAATCTGGGCATTGAAAGGACAATTCGGAAGGCAAAAAATGCCCACCCACTCCAAATCAGGCTAAAATACCCCACCACTTTTCCTTATCAAAGGCAATATCCCTTAAGGCCTGAAGCTCATAAAGGATTACAGGATACTGTTAGACATTTAAAAGCTCAAGGCTTAGTAAGAAAATGCAGGAGTCCCTGCAACACCCCAATTCTAGCAGTACAAAAACCAAACAGTCAGTGGAGACTAGTGCAAGATTTTAGACTCATCAATGAGGCAGTAATTCCTCTATATCCAGTTGTATGCAACCCCTATGCCCTGCTCTCTCAAATACCAGAGGAAGCAGAATGGTTCACAGTTCTGGACCTCAAGGATGCCTTCTTCTGTATTCCCCTGCAGTCTACACCCAGTTTCTCTTTGTCTTTGAGGATTGCACAGACCACACATCCCAACTTATGTGGATGGTCTTGCCCTGAGGGTTTAGGGATAGCCCTCATCTGTTTGGTCAGGCACTGGCCCGAGATCTAGGCCACTTCTCAAGTCTAGGCACTCTGGTCCTTCAGTATGTGGATGATTTACTTTTGGCTACTAGTTCAGAAGCCTCGTGCCAGCAGGCTATTCTAGATCTCTTGAACTTTCTAGCTAATCAAGGGTATAAGGCAACTAAATAGTAGGCCCAACTTAAGTCAAATATCTAGGCCTAATCTTAGCCAGATGAACCAGGGCCCTCAGTGAGGAATGAATACAGCCTCTACTGGCTTATCCCTGCCCTAAGACATTAAAACAATTGCAGGGGTTCCTTGGAATCACTGGCTTTTGCCAACTATGGATCCCTGGATACAGTGAGATGGCCAGGCCACTCTATACTCTAATCAAGGAGACCCAGAGGGCAAATATTAATCTAGTAGAATGGGAACCAGAAACAGAAACAGAATTCAAAACCTTAAAGCAGGCCCTAGTACAAGCTCCAGCCTTAAGCCTTCCCACAGGACAACACTTCCTTTATATGTCACAGAGAGAGCAGGAATAGCTCTTAGAGCCCTTACTCAGACTCGTGGGACAACCCCACAACCAGTGGAATACCTAAGTAAGGAAACTGATATAATAGCAAAAGGCTGGCCTCACTGTTTACGAGTAGTTGCAGCGGTGGCCATCTTAGTGTCAGAGGCTATCAAAATAATACAAGGAAAGGATCTCGCCAACTGGATTACTCATGACGTAAATGGCATACTAGGTGTCAAAGGAAGTTTATGGCTATCAGACAACTGCCTGCTTAGATACCAGGTGCTACTCCTTGAGGGACCAGTGCTTCAAATATGCCTGTGTGTGGCCCTCAACCCTGCCACTTTTCTCCCAGAGGATGGGGAACCAATCAAGCATGACTGCCAACAAATTATAGTCCAGACTTACGCCACCCAAAAGAATCTCTTAGAAATCCCCTTAGCTAATCCTGACCTTAACCTGTATACCAACGGAAGTTCATTTGTGGAGAATGGGATACAAATGGCAGGTTATGCCATAGTTAGTGATGTAACAGTACTTGAAAGTAAGCCTCTTCCCCCAGGTACCAGCAACCAGTTAGCAGAACTAGTGGCACTTACCCGAGCCTTAGAACTGGGAAAGGGAAAAAGAATAAATGTGTATACAGATAGCAAGTATGCTTATCTAATCCTACATGCCCATGCTGCAATATGGAAAGTAAGGGAGTTCCTAACCTTTAATGGTGAAACCCTCATTAAATACCACAAGGAAATCATGGAATTATTGTACGCAGTGCAAAAACCCAAGGAGGTGGCAGTCTTACACTGCCAAAGCCATCAAAAGGGGAAAGAGAAGGGAGAACAGCAGCATAAGCGGCTGGCAGAGGCAGAGAAAGTCAAAGAGAGAAGAAAAGAAATAGAGGCAGAAAGTCAGAGAAAGAAAGAAAGAAGGAAAGAAAGAAATAGAGAGAAAGTCAGAGAGAGAGGGGGAAGAGACAGAGAGAGAGAGAGGGGGGAAGACAGAAAGTCAAAGAGAGTCAGAGAGAAAGAGAGAGACAGAAAGTCAAAGAGAAGGAAAAAGAAAGAAGAGATGAAGAGAAAGAGAGAAAGAGAGAAGTAGTAAAGAAAAAACAGTGTACCCTATTTCTTTGAAAGTCAGTGTAAATTTAAAACCTATAATTAATAATTGAAGGTCTTCTCCATAACTCTATAACACTCCAATACCACCTTGTTGTCAGTGTAAACAAGGGTGTAGCCCGAAAGCACTGAGGCCACTGACAACCCATAGCCTTCCTATCAAAAATCCTTAACCTAGCAAGTTTCCTAACAGGGGATCTGAATCTTAATTAATTACCATACAAAGGTCCGAGCAGACCTAGGAGGAACTCCCTTCAGGACAGGATGATAGATGGTTCCTCCTGGGTGATTAAGGGGAAAAGACACAGTGGGTATTCAGTAAGTGATAAGGAAGCTCTTGTAGAAGCAGAGTTAAGAAAATTGCCTAGTAATTGGTCTGCTCAAACCTGCGAGCTGTTTGCATTCAGCTGAACTTTAAAGTACTTGCAGAATCAGGAAGGAGCCATCTATACCAATTCTAAGTTAATATGGACTGAACGAGGTCTTATTAATAGCACAGAATAATTAAAATCCCAAACTTACAAGGTTTTCAACAAAAGTAAAGTGTGCTAAAAGTTAACAGTGTAACATGTATTATCCTACTACCACACACTCTCAAAGGATTTCTCAGACAGTTTACAAGAAATAACAAAATCTATCCTTACTCTACAATCCCAAATAGACTGTTTGGCAGTAGTGACTCTCCAAAACTGCCTAGGCCTAGATCGCCTCACTGCTGAGAAAGGAGGACTTTGCACCTTCTTAGGAGAAGAGTGTTGCTTTTACACTAACCAGTCAAGGATAGTATGAGACACTGCCTGGCATTACAGGAAAAGGCTTCTGAAATCAGACAACGCCTTTCAAACTCTTATACCAACCTCTGGAGTTGGGTGACATGGCTTCTCCCCTTTCTAGATCCCATGACAGCCATCTTGCTATTACTCACCTTCAGGCCCTGTATTTTTAACCTCCTTGTCAAATTTGTTTCCTCCAGGATTAAGGCCGTCAAGCTACAGATGGTCTTACAAATGGAATCCCAAATGAGCTCAACTAACAACTTCTACTGAGGACCCCTGGATCGACCCACTGGCCCTCTGTCTGGCCTAGAGATTTCCCCTCTGGAGGACACTACCACTGCAGAGCCCCTTCTTTACCCCTATCCAGCAGGAATTAGCTAGAGTGGTCATCACCCAATTCCCAACAGCAGTTGGGGGGTCCTGCTTAGAGGGAGGGATTGAGAGGTGAAACCAGCTGGACTTCCTGGGTCGAGTGGGGACTTGGAGAACTTTTCTGTCTAGCTAGAGGATTGTAAACGCACCAATCAGCACTCTGTGTCTAGCTAAAGGATTGTAAATGCACCAATCAGCACTCTGTAAAACGGACCAATCAGCAGGACATGGGCAGGGACAAATAAGGAGATAAAAGCTGGCCACCCCAGCCAGAAGCAGCAACCTGCTTGGGTCACCTTCCATACTGTGGAAGCTTTGTTCTTTCACTCTTCACAATAAATCTTGCTGCTGCTCACTCTTTGGGTCCGTGCCACCTTTAAGAGTTGTAACACTCACCGCAGAGGTCCGCGGCTTCATTCTTGAAGTCAGCAAGACCAAGAACCCACTGGAGGGAACCAACTCCAGATGCAATGACAGGTGGACAGACAGGCCTAAAGAACAGCGGTGACCTGCTGGGGACCGAGTGCATTAGCAATGGCATTTAGGACCCTGCAGGCCTCTGGCTCCTCAGCCAGTACCACCCCTGCTCTAAGTGCTTCCTTCCTGGGGGTTCTACACATTGTTCTTCTGGGGGTGGGGCGAGGAGGGTAGAGCCATCCTATTCCTGATACTCTGTCCCGACTAAATCCCTGTTCTGGGTTCTGTTGTCCTTTTCCCAATCTCCCCATTGGCCCTAGAGCTCGGCTTCTGGCCCTTCTGGCTACAAATCTGTGAAGGGAAAGGAGTATTTTCAGGCCAGCCTACCCACAACTCCCATATACCAGTTGTTAGCATGCATGCAGGGAGGATCCTTAGAGTTGCTAATCCAGTCACTACCTTCCTATTTTACAGGTGGGGAAACAGGTCCATGGAGAGATAGTAACCCAGGTCTCCTGCCCCTCACTGTAGGGACCTTGTCTCTTTTTGGGCCAGAATTCTGTGAGCTTGATTCTCCAAAAGCATGATTTTTTTCTTGGAAATAATAAGCTTGACATCATAGGTTGTAATCTATTCGTTTCTGGGTTTTGTCGGGCCTCAGATTTGAAATCCAGATTCTTCCAGAAGGGTCTCAAACATACACTGGAGTTTCTTTCCAGCCTGTAAATATGGCAGAATCTAGCTCTGCCACATACCAGCTGGGATTGAGACCTTGACCAAGTTACATATACACTGTGAGTCTTAAGTTTCTTTCTTTGTGAAATGGAAAAAATATCCATGCCTGCTACCCTCTCAGAGTTGAGAGGATTCAGTGAGGTAAGGTGAGAACTTTGACACATCCTATTAAGCACTATACATCATCACTTACCAAAGACATCTATGCAAAAAACTTTGAATTCCAGGGAGAAGGCAGTAAGCCCTGGACCTTGGAAATATCAAGGGCAAGGGCGGTTAGATACCAGTGACTCCAACAGAGTCGGTATGTGATACCCAACATAAGAGAAGTTCAGAGAGCCAAACAAGGGATTAATCTAGAGGCAGCTTAAAAGGGAATAGCACTGAGTTGGGCCTTGAGGAAGAGGGAAGAGCATTTCTGGCAGAGGGAACAACATGATCAAATTGCTGGGTGAGGGTGGGGGTCGTTATTTCAGTACAAGTTGTTTCCTGTTATAGGCTGTAGGAAATTAACAAAAACAGTGATTCGATCTCTAGATGCATACAATTTGTGAGCACTTAAGCCACCATAATGTCCCCTGGTGATTGGTTCTCCCATCAATTTAGAAAATAGGTGATACTTAACATTCATTCTTTTTTTCTTTCTTTCTTTTTTTTTTCTGAGACAGAGTCTTGCTGTGTCCCCCAGGCTGGAGTGCAGTGGCACAATCTCGGCTCACTGCAAACTCCACCTCCCAGGTTCACGTCATTCTCCTGCCTAAGCCTCCCGAGTAGCTGGGACTACAGGCACCTGCCACCATGCCCAGCTAATTTTTTGTATTTTTAGTAGAGATGGGGTTTCACCATGTTAATCAGGCTGGTCTCAATCTCCTGACCTCGTGACCCACCTGCCTTGGCCTCCCAAAGTGTTGGGATTACAGGCGTGAGCCACCACGCCCGGCCCATTCATTATTTCTTACTTAAACAATGGACAACAGCCAAGGAGAAGCTGATACCCTAGTGAATTTTTAAATTCCCTTCACCTATGAGGCCTCCAGGATGCCACCATATGCCCTTAGAACTCTTCTGTGGCTAAGCCCATATCTTCTAATAGTATCTAGAAGATTGCCTCATGCCCAATAACACCAACGCTCCACACACAAATGTTTCTACAAATTAAGTGTGCAGAACTCCCATAGTGAGGGGATGTTTCATCTTCCCTCACTGTAAGCATTCTGGAGGGCCAGGCTGGTTTTCCCCAATTAGAGGTGGGCAGGAATATTGTTTCCTTTTTGCTTCTACTAGTAAGGCCTGGAATAAGCCTAGCCCCAGGGGTTGCTCACCTGAAATGGGTTGAGCCTGTTCCCCTTTCATCCTAATTCCCTGTCATTTCTGGCTTCTTTCACCCCAGAAGCTGTCAGAACTTGGAAAGGTGATAACCATGAAGAAAGGTGATAACCATGAAGAAAATTCTGTGATATTTTCTTCTAAATATCTTCTAAACAGGATTGTTTAGGATTAGAAGAGACTGCTTTTTTTTTTTTTTTTTTTTTTTTTTTTTTTTTTTTTTTTTTCCAGTCATTGGCATCAAGTTTACTGAGAGGGATGAAAAATAAGGCTTTGAGAGTAAAGCTCTAGTAGAAACTACTCTATGTGAAAAGGTCAGTTGTGTATTGGAATTTGGCTTGTTTCCTCTCTGCTTCTTGGACTAGGATAAATGCTACAACTCTTCTCTAAAAGAAACGCCCCCAATGACTTTATGTATCCTTTCTTTTAGGACTTTTCTAGCCCTATCACTAGAATTCTGTTTCATCTCACTAATCCTAGTCATCCAACCCATTCCAAACAATTCTGCTGTGCTGTGATGTCCTCCAGTCTCAAAACCCTTGGCAAATACCAATCTCTAAAAATTTCTGCAAGTACTATTTGGAAAACAAACATGTCATAGCTGGCTTCTGTCTATGGCTTTGGATTCCTTCCTCCAGTTTACATTATACCAAGCAATTTCTAGAGTGTCAGCTTTATTAGTTCAGCCGGTTATTACATACACATATTTGTATTAGCATTCTCCAGAGAAACATCATATATAGAACGTTTGCATATTATATACAAGACAATATGTAATAATATGATAGTTATATAATATAGTATAAAAATAAAAATATATATGATATATGTAAAATAAAAATATATGTACAGGGGAAGCCCTCACTTAAAGTCGTTGATAGGTTCTTGGAAGCTATGACTTTAAGTTAAATGACATATAACCACCAATTTTGCCATAGGCTAATTGACATAAATGAGTTAAGTTCCTACGGCATATTTCTGGTTACAAAAACATCACCAAAATTTTAAATAAAGACCCCAAACATTGCTAATATTAAACATTGAAATAAATGTGAGTTATATATACATTTAAAAAGGTTATTATTTGAGTGGGGTGCAGTGGCATGTACCTATAATCTCAGCTACTCTGGAGGCTGAGGCAGGATGATCACTTGAGTCCATAAGGCTGCAGTACACCATGATTGTGCCTGTGAATAGCCACTGCACTCTAGCCTGAGCAACACAGCAACACCCCATCTATAGACTTTTTTTTTTAATAAAAAAAAAACAAACTATTCGGTAAGAGATGCCTCACCAAGGACTTTCTCCTACACATTAGAACTGTGCATTTGGCCACTTCTAGTTCTAAGAGAATCTGGGAGACCATTTTAGGTTTCCAACCTCTAGAGCAGCTTTGTCCAATAAAACTTTCTGTGATGATGAAAACGTTCTATACCTGCTCTAATATAACAGTTTCTAGCCACATGTGGTGACAACACTTGAAACCTGGCTAGTATGACTGAAAAGCTGAATTTCTGATATTATTTGACTTAAATTAATTTGAGTTTAAATAGCCATATGTGGCTAGTGGCTACCATATTGGACAGCCATACTTTTTTGGAGACTGGATCTTGCTCTGTTGCCCAGACTGGAGTGCAGTGGCATGATAATGCCTCACTGCAGCCTCGACCTCCCCAGCCCAAGTGATCCCTCCACCTCAGCCTCCTAAGTAGCTGAGATTACAGGCGTGTGCCACCACACCTGGCTAATTAAAGAAAAAAAATTGTAGAAATGCAGTCTCACATGTTGCCCAGGCTGGTCTCAAACTCCTGGGCTCAAACGATCCTTCCACCTGAGCCCCCAAAGTGCTGAGATTACAGGCATGAGTCACCACACCCAGCTACAACAGCTACACTTTTGAAATGAAGGAAGTTCAGGAGAAAGAGAGTTAGAAAAGATGTTGGGTGAGCCAAGCTACAGTGCTTGTCACAGGACCACTCTTAATTTATTGCACTTCTCTTCTGTCTTGACTTCAGTAATAACATACTTTGTCAGTTCTACTTCTTTGACACAACTTTCCTAGTACATAGCATCAAACATCTGGGCTTTCAAAATGAGCTGGTCTTTTCCTCCATCCACCTCTTAAATGTTAGTGTTCCCCAGGGTTTCCCTGACCTTTTCACTTTGCTTTTAACACCCTCCCTCTCTAGATGAGCTCACTGACTCCTTGCTTCACCCACCTCTCATAAGCTGATGACTTCCACATCTGTATATCTACTTCAGTGAACTCCAACTGCATGCGTTTGTCTCCCTACTTGTCTCTCCCTAGATGTCTCACAGACACCTCAAGCTCAGCACATCTCAAGTTGTGTAGATACTGATGGAACAAATATTCATTTTGCACCAACTGAATGTCAGGCAGTGAGTTAGATGCAAGTAGGCTAGACATGAGCCCTTTGAGTGTTTGCAGTTTAGCAGGTGCAATAGGCAGGTTTTTCTCTACTATACTGGCTTCAAACTGTCTTCTTCTGGTTCTGTTCATTCTCATCCAAGTGCAGAGTTGGTTGTTGTTGTTGTTGTTGTGTTTTTACTTTCACAATACCGTCCTTCTAGATCAGAGGTTCTCAAACTCTTTAGTCAAAAACTCTTGACAGCCCTAAAAACTATTCAGGACTGAAAAGAACTTATTGGTGTTGACTTATAAGTAAGACAGACATTTAAAAATATCCATTAATTCATTCAAATGCAATAATAACTTCATTATATGTTAATATTTACATTATTTACAACATTTTAAAATGAAAATAACTATATTTTTCAAAACCAAAGATTAGTTAGAAGAGTGGTACCATTTTACTTTTTTGTAAATCTCCTTAGAGACTGGTTAATGGGAGTTGGCTGGATTGCTATATATTCTTCTGCATTTAATCTGTTGGGATATGACAAATATGTAGCCTCTATACACTCATATGAGAATGAGAATAAGAGAGGAAAAGAAAATCTTAGTTCTGTAAGAAAATAGTTTGTGAAATTATTGTGAAAATAGTTTGGGCTTCACGGAGCATCTGAAGGGGTTCCAGGAGTCCCCACATCATATTTTGAGAACTGCTTGCTCTCCAGAACACCAGGGCCACTTTCTTATTTTAGGCTTGCAGATGACCTAGACTATTGTAAAGGTGGTTTTCACATAGGGTGGTTTGGTTGGGCTGTGCCTACTTCAGGTCATACATGAATTCTCCCTTGCTGGTCGACCAAGGGCAGGCTGCAGGCAGCTGTCAAAGGAAGACCCTCAACAGATGGCTCCTGGCCACAGGAGTGTGCACTTGAATTGTAAGGGGTGGTCTTGGGCCACTGACACAAACTCGTGAACTGGTGATGATGATGCATGCACATGTGGGCAGCTGGACACACTCCACATCTGTGTTCTACCTCCTCACTTTGTGGTCCCCCCAGTTCGAAAAGTCCTCACAAAGCTCCTCCCTCCTCATGCTTCTTCATTTCTCTTGTGGTCCTCAGGTCTCTCCCCAGTCCCAGACCGAACCTCCTCTTATATTATTTTCTTTCCATTATAATGTTAATTTTTTTTAAAAAAAACACTTGTTCCTTTTGTTGCTTTTGTTAATCAACATCTTGGTTTTAAAAACTTATTTCTGATGTGCAGTTTTAGGAATCTTATTTGGATATCAGAACTAAATATTGTTTTATTCTCCTTGCATTCCTGCTGCAACAATGCCAGAGTCTTCCTGAACTGCCTCTAACTGAACAGGTAAGGGACTCCTACATGGCAGGACAGAGGGAAAAAATTAAGTCAATTAACATTTCAACTGATTATCTGCCAAACAGGGAGTTGCAGACTTCATCTCCCTGTCCCCATAAACCTATTCTTCCTGGGTTCTCCAGTCTGATGGATGGCCCCAATGTCTTTCCACCCAAACAGTGGCAACAAGGAGAATAGAAGTCAGATCTCCATTCATTCATTCATTCATTCATCCTCTCATTTAGCATAAGAATACTTACTATGTGCTGGGATAGAATGGTGATGAAAAAAAACACAGGCCTTGTTCTCATACAGCTTACCTTTTAGTGGAAGAGACAAACAATAAACAATTTCCATTATTAAAGATACTGTGAAGAAAAACAGATTATAAGGTCAGATATGGCTGATGCCAGTGTTGGAGTGTTCTCAGTATACTCTATAGCTCTCTGTAGCTCCTGGCACATTGCTTGGCACCAGTGGTCGTATATTGAATGAAAGTACAAGAAAAACAGATGAGCTCATACAAGTAAGGGTTAGTGAATGGCCCTCTGTGGCTGAGTTGTGTTTTCTCCTTCACTCCTGTACTAGCTGTTCTTTTCTGACCTACCTTCCACAGAAAACCTCCAGGTTTCTAGAATGGGATTCCAACTTAATGGCCTATGTAATTTTCAAAATAATAAAAAAAGGAAGGGGTTCATTGTTTTGGGCTAACTTCTAGGTCCAGGAGTGGTGAAGATGTAAGACCTTGTTGAATTTTGGAAACTAATCTACCATTATCGTGGTGGTTAATTTTACATGTCAACTTGACTAGGCAGAGGGTGCCCAGATATCTGGTTAAACATTACTTCTAGATGTGTCTGTGAGAGATTAGAATTTGAATTGGTGGGCTAAATAAAGCAGATGGCCCTCCCCAGTGTGGGTGGGCATGATCCATTGAGGGCCTCAATAGAAAGAACAAAAAGGCACAGGAAGGTTGAGTTCTTGCTCTGCCTGACTGCTTGAGTTGAGATATTGATCTTCTCCCTCCTTTGGCACTCTTGGTACTCAGACCTTCAGACTCAAACTGGAATCCACACCATTGGCTCCCTGGTTTTCTGACCTTCAAACTATGCCACCAGCTTACCTGGGTCTCCAGCTTGCAGTTGGCAGATTGTGAGATTTAGCCTCCATAATTGCATGAGCCAACTTCTTAAAATAAATTTCTCTCGGTGCATCTATTCTATATCTAATCAGTTGATTCTGTTTCTCTGGAGAACCTTGACTAATACAACCATCCTTATGAGATTTTTGAAAAGATGTGGAGATGTGGCCGAAGGTCACTGAAGGCTTCTGATCTCCCACATTGTTTCTGTGTAGGTGGAATAAAAAGAGATCTAGAATATGTGGTGTTTGGTTTTTTGTTCTTGCGATAGTTTACTGAACAATGAGAACACATGGACACAGGAAGGGGAACATCACACTCTGGGGACTGTTGTGGGGTGGGGGGACGGGGGAGGGATAGCATTGGGAGATATACCTAAAGTATAATAATAATAAATAAATAAATAATAAAAATAAATTTAAAAAAAGAGATCTAGAAACTTGGGAAGGTGTTGAAAGAGGAGTTTTGGTGTCGTATTCTCTTCCTGGGAAAGCTGCTCCAGCCCCAAGTTTATGAGAGAAGTTACTGCCTCAGGTGATGACAGCAGCTAAGGAGTGAAGCAGGCCCTTCCAATGTGATGGCTGAGCCACGGCACCTTTGTGTGGAGCTGGCAGTGTTTAGACCATATAGCAATGTCACCACCTTTGAGATGATTCTAGTAAATAAGAACAACCAGCAGGGCTGTCCAGCCACAATGACTGGGCACAAGCTGGACTTGGAAGGTGCCAGGGACCCAGCACTAATGGGACTAAGGAATCCCCAGAGCAGTTTCCTCTTGAGGAGAAACCATAATGCATCTTTACAGGATCATTTCTTGACGCTGTAACTCTTAATGTAACATTTCCTAATATTAGGAAGTGTGTGATCTTGGGCATGGGGAGTCATCTCTCTGAGCCTCAGTTTCTTCTATCTGTAAAATGGACATAGCTATACTTAGGTGGCCATGAGAAATAAATGGGATAACAACGCCAAGGAACCAAGCACAATGCAAGGTGCACAGTAAGATTCTCAACAAATGTTGGTTCTTTTCAGTTTCCCTTGTGTCTGCAGGCAGATGAACCCCATGCCAATTTCACTCAGCTATTGGAATGGATACAGCAACCATGCTTTTAAGATTTTGAAGTTTGAAGACCAAAGAGCCCTGAAGATCTCCCAGCTTCCCAAAGAGGGGGGGCAATGTTATTAGTGGGTTAGCAGGGTGATGTGCATGAATTGTGGCTGCGCTGGTGCCGGGCCTAAAGGGGTTGGCCTGGGAGGGTTCCATTGTTGTGGGGCTTGGGGGTGAGTGGTTCTGTCCAACTTGGAGTAATGCAGAGGAGGGGGCAAGGAAGATCCCAAGTGAAAAGGGATGGGAGGAAGTCCCATTCCTCCTGGGAGCACTTTTGTAGCTGCTTGGTCTGCCTAGTCACAGCTGGAGGGAGGGAAATTCAGTCAATTTGACATTAATTCACATCTACCAGGCCTATTGGAAGGGAACATCTATTAAGACCAATTTGTCCTGGTCTCAATCACAGAAATTTAGTTTGCCCACACTAGAAAGAAAAGCAATGAACATTTTGGATTATTCCCAGGAAGATTGTCTGTGATTTGCAATAACATCATAAGGAAAATAATTTTAAAATATGGGCTCAATATGTTCTTTATTTGGCTCCCCTATGAGTCCTCAAACAGAAGCACCCCTGGGTGGAGTCAAGAGAGGGAACAAAGGAAAGGTTTCGGGTTTGTAGAAATGCCTAAAGTCATCCTGCTCCAGTGCCTGGAGGGCACTGCAGAATCACTGGTGCTACTGTTAAATCTAGTGCAGATGACAAGTTATGAGAAAGTGTATTTATGTTGCCTTATCTGTTACAGTGATTGTTGGGGAAACCAGCCCCACACCACCCGGCAGGTACCCCGAGTCCAGCGGAGACAAAGGAGTTAGAAAGAGACAGAATAAGCGTTTAAAAAGCACGTCCAGGGGACCTGAGCATCGGAGGCTTGCTCACAGCCCAGGCTCCACCTAATTTATTGGTTTACAAGCTCTTTGTTCTTAGGGCAGATGGGAGGGGTAGGAAGGGATGAGGAAAAGGATTAATCAGTGAAGGAGAACTCGTGAGTCATTCAATAACATGTACAGCAGTGGTGGTTTCTGTGAATTTCCTTGAGCAAACGCATGTGTCTAAACTACTTAAGATCTTTAACTTAACGGGACTGAAATGGGTGGGAGTGGCTTTCAGGAGGGGCCAAGATGTTTGATTATACTCCACTGCTTCAAGGGAGTGTTACCTCCTTGAGCAACCTGTGGAATTCTGCTGAGTGGTTATGCTCTCAGGGCATAAAGACATGAAGGCAATAAGAAGACTTTTCTCCTCAGAGGCCGCCCATGGCTCCCCATGGGTGTCTCACACAGGGAAGACCAACTCAATTGGCACCCCAGAAACTCTCTTTCCCACGGTGATCAGCATAGCTGCCCAAAAGATACTGTGGATGGAGGGGCCAGCTGCCACATACCCTCCTGATGGAAGTACCGAGTACATTGGCCTGAGACTGGAGTCCTCTCCAATAGCCCACTGTCCAGCCCCTGGCCTTACCAATGCTCAGGACAGATTAGAAATGGACCAGAAGTCAACAGCACCCTCCTTTCCCCAACTTGCCACTTGGGTGGGCATTAGCTCATCCAGAGAATTTGATTTGGTAGATACCATGCTTCTTTTATATCATTTCTTTGCCACCTAATTTGTACTTATTATTGTAGAAATATAAGAAAATATAAATAAATAAAAGAAGAAAATAAAAAGAAATTATATTTCAAAGATAACCAGTTAAGCTTTGGTCTTTTTTTAATAGACATTTAAATTAAGGAGTAGTGCTAAAAAAATACATAGAAGCACATACTTTTTTCCTTACAAAACCAGATGGTGGGAGAAATGAAGCTCTGCAGGGCATTAGGTCAGATCTTCCTGTCACTTTATTGTAGAGTAGCCTCCACTGCAGGGAGAGAATTCAGCCTGGCACGTCACCTCATGCTATCCAGTGAACCCTGCCCCTCACAGAACACAATTCTGGTCACTCTGGGTGACAAAAGGGGACTTGTAGTCAGTTTCAGCTGCAGGAGGGATTACTAGCCATGTGTAGAACTTTTTTAATTCCAAGAAGTTATGATTTTTAGAATAACCCTAAACTGGCTGGGCGTGGTGGCTCACACCTGTAATCCCAGCACTTTGGGAGGCCAAGGTTGGTGGATCACCTGAGGTCAGGCGTTCGAGACCAGCCTGGCCAACATGGTGTAACCTCATCTCTACTGAAAGTACAAAAATTAGCTGGGCGTGGAGGTGCAGACTTATAATCCCAGCTACTTGGGAGGTCGAGGCAGGAGAATCACTTGAACCTGGGAGGTGGAGATTGCAGTGAGCCGAGATCACGCCACTGCACTCCAGCCTGGGTGACAAAGCAACACTCTGTCTAATAAAAAAATTAAAAAAAAGAGTAAACCTAAATATAATCCTAATGTTATGCACCTTCCTGTCACCTTCCATCTTGTTGTGCACTTAACACCCCTGAACAGGTTTGACCAGCTCCTTAGAATCATAGTAAAATACTTTACAATTTGAGAAGGGAACATAAAGCAAAATTTAATCTCATTTATCAAAATAATATGTATTAATCCTGAAAAAATAATTCAGAAATACAGAGGGTAAAAGCACTCATTCTACTTTTGCATTTAAAAAGTTCTTTGTTGTTTTGGGTTTTCCTAGTATGTTTCTAAGAGGTGTGGGTTGGCCTCACACTCGTCTCTTTCTTTTTGTAGACCCATTTGCCTTATATATTTTAAAGCTGTGCTGATAGGTTCAGGGTGCATGTAAGTTTATGACAAATCAATAGTTACGGAACGTTTACTGTGCACCAGGCACTGTCCAGGGTCCTGAAAAGAGTCACGAACAGGATAGGAACGCCATCTAGTGGAGATAAAAGAAGCAAATATACTTGTTTTATGCAAAATTTAGCCGGCTGTGGTGGCGCACGCCTGTAATCCCAGCTACTTGGGAGGCTGAGGCAGGAGAATCGCTTGAACGCGGGAGGCGGAGGTTGCAGTGAGCCGAGATCACACCACTGCACTCCAGCCTGGGCGACAGAGCGATACTCCGTCTCAAAAAAACAAAAAAGAAATAAATTGGACTATTTGAAGGAGAATCCTCAGTGTTCCCCCCTACCCCCATTTGCTCTCGCTGTCTCTGAGACAGGGTCTCACTCTGTCGCCCAGGCTGGAGTGAAGTGGTGTGATCATAGCTCACTGCATCCTTGACTTCCTGGGCTCAAGCTGTCTTCTCTCCTCAGCTTTCTGAGTAGCTGGGACTATAGGCGTATGCCACCACGTCCAGCTGATTTTTATATATATATATTTTTTTGTAGAGACAGGGGTCTCACTATGTTGCCCAGGCTGGTATCAAACTTCTGGCCTCAAGTAATCCTCCTGCCTCATGCTCCCAAAGTGCTGGGATTACAGGCATGAGCCACCGTGCCCAGCCTCTCAGTTCTCTGTTTTCATCATAATTCAACATTTCACAGATTAATGTTAGTAGTCTATGTCATAAGAAGTTTATTTATAAAGGTAACAAATAGGTTGAAAGATAATTACAGCAATTCTTATGCTCCTATATTAACAAGTATTGAAAAATTTCACCCTCCTTTCTTAGAGGATGCCATTTAAACTAACAAATGAATTTTAAAGGACTGCTATACCCCTGAAGGTGTGAGAGAGGAGCATTCTGTGCAGTGGGAAAAGTTGCTGCAAAGGCTCAAGATGCAACTGATTGGGCTGATCAGGTGACAGAAGGGAGGCCACTGTGCCTGGATGAGAGTCACAGGGTCAGAGGTGCAGTCAGAGTTGGGCAGAGGCCTGCCTGCTGAAGACCATGTTGGCCAGGTTAACCAATTTGAAGTTGCTTGGGGGAGATTAATTTCAGTGTCAGGAGGCCAGTTAGAGCACCACTGCAGGACTACATTTGAGAGAAGATGGTGGCCAGGACTAGGGGTGAGGTGCTGTGGAGATGGAAAGAAATGGGTGGATTTACAATGTATTTTGGAAGAAGAATAAACTGGACTTGCTGATGTTTTAGATGTGAGAGAGTGGAGAATTAAGAGCAACTTCTAGACTGGGCACAGTGGTTCACGCTTGTAATCCCAGCACTTTGGAAGGCCAAGGCAGATGTATCACTTGAGGTCAGGAGTTTGAGACCAGCCTGGCCAACATGGTGAAATCTCATCTCTACTAAAAATACAAAATTAGCCAGGCATGGTGGTGCATGCCTGTAATCCCAGTTACTTGGGAGGCTGAGGCAGGAGAATCGCTTGAACTCAGGAGGCAGAGGTTGCAGTGAGCCGAGATTGTGCCATTGCACTCTAGCCTGGCAACAAGAGGGAAACTCCATCTAAAAAAAAAAAAAAAAAGAATAATTTCTAGGTTGCCTTGGACATTGTTCAACAACTTAGGGATTGATTGCTCATTTTTCATCAATATGAAATATTCCATTCTATGCCCATTAAATGCTTAGCCTTAGAGTCTGTTTTGTCTCATATTAATAATTCTACACAGCTTTTTCTCTTGTTGTTAGAACATGTTTGGTGTACCCTTTTTCCTTCCTTTCTTTTCAACCTTTTCTATTGTTTGGTTTTATTGTAGGTAAATCTCTTGTAAAAAGTCTCCTCCCTTCTCTGTCTCCCTCCTTCCTTTTAATGAGGAAACACAACATGTTTGTATACATTGTGATTAAGGATAGACTTGGACTTTGTAACACTATATTAGTGTCTTTTATGGCCCATGCTTTCTCTCCTATATTCCTCCTTGTCTGCTCTTTGGTGCAGTAAAAATTGAATGGAAAAAACAGAAACAGGGAGACTTAGTAGGCTTATACCCATAGGCACACTGGATCTTTCTAGAGTCTCCTTCGTCTTTTCTGGGCCCACCTCACATGCAGAGCTTTCTGGTTTAGGACACAGCGAGATAGCTCCCTCTTCATGGCCTGTACCCACTCCCCATTGAAAGCATTGTTTCTCATTCTTTCAAAGACTGTGTTCTTTTCGATTTTTTTTTTTTTTTCTGAGACAGAGTCTTACTCTGCCACCTAGGCTGGAGTACAGTGGTGCGATCTAGGCTCACTGCAAACTCTGCCTCCCAGGTTCAAGCGATTCTCCTGCCTCAGCCTCCTGAATAGCTAATTTTTGTATTTTTAATAGAGACGGGGTTTCACCATGTTGGCCAGGCTTGTGTCTAATTCCTGTCCTCAGGTGATCCACCTGCCTCAGCCTCCCAAAGTGTTAGGATTACAGTCATGAGTCACCATGCCTGGGCTTGAATGTTCTTATTCCCATCCCTTGCCCCCATTTAATTATTGGGCCTCCCAGTCCAACAGAGAATCACTCCTCTTGTCCTGTATTAGAAATGAAATATTCTGACCAAGGGTCCAGGAAGACTGACTCCTGCTCTGCCAGTCCCACTTCCTCCATGCTGAATTCCCAAAGGAAATCCATGCAAGGAACAGTAGCCTGTTAGGAAATGGAACTTACCAACTGTGTCTCATCATTACTGAGCTGGCACCTGTTTCCCTAATTCAGGCCCTCTGCTGAAGATGAGTTTGATGACATGACTCTTGGATGACCATAATTTATTGTCCAAACTGGGAAACTCTGTAGAATAAAAATGAGTGAATGAAAGGGTCTGCCATTAATAATCATACCAAGAAACCATGAAGATCAGTATATGCTGTCCTGCTTTTTAGATGAGACTCAAGTAAGACTTCTACTGCCCTCTGGAGGCTGCAACCAAATCTCAGGCTATTACCCTCTGCCCTGTGCCATAGCAGAAGAACAAAGTCACAAAAAGAGAGGGCAATCAGGGTCCCAGCTTTAAAACAAACGTTTATCATGTCCACTAAATAAGGTTGGCCAGCTGATGTCTGGGACTCTGACTCATCCAATTAGCAACGGCCCCTCTTTTGCTGGGGAACTTTAGAAAGGGGGTGGGAAGGGCAGTTGTCAAAGTAAGCTTTCTCATCAGGAAGAGAAAACAGAGTTTTCCTCCCTGTGCAGTTCTCTACTGTGAGAGTTCCTGCCTTAGCTTTCCCTCATCACCTGCTAGCCTTCCCTTTTTTGCTACCGAAGAGTTCAGTTCCTTGTAGTTGGTTTGCTGACCCCATCTCCTTGGTGTGCTCTCAAGACATATGCCATTCATACCATCTTCTCTGCACTGAGTCTCACAATGGTCTCTGACCTACTCTCTCAAAGGGCCCCACTAGTGTTCTAGTAACTTTCCTGTATGCCTCTTGTATTTGCCTTTTCTATTCTTGGCAGAGGGTTAGAACAGAACTCAGAGCAAGATGTTGATTCTGGTTCAGAATATGATAATAAATTCACTGACATTAATATCAGGGGAAAAACAGATGTTTGAATCTGGAGCAGCCTGTGAAATGAAAAACAACTTAGAAAAGATACGGGGAAATCCTTTAGGAAAGAACATAAATAGCAAGAGATCTCATGTGAAAACAACTAAGGATTAAAAACAAAAATCTCCACAAGTTAGGGAGGCCAGAAATATAAGGGATTTGGACAAAGATTCAGTTCCAGCTCCAATTTAGTTCAACATCACAAGGTTTCCATAGAACGGAAAGCCGTAAATATGATGAATGTTGTAGAGTTCCCCTGCATCTAGCTTTTCATCATTGAGAGAAGATTCACAATGGGGTAAGGTTCTGTCAATGTGAGTGTGGGAAGTCCTTCACTCTGAGTTCTATCCCTTATGCCCCACCAAAGGAGACATTCTGGGGCTAGACTCCCCTGAAAGATTTGCCCAACTGTGGAAAATCTTTCAGCCAGATTTCAGATCTTAGGCAACATCAGCAAGTGCATACTGAAGAAAAATCCTATGTATGTAATGAACATGGGCAAGTTTTAACCTGGAGCTCAGCCATTGCTGCCCATCAAAGCAAATCAGGGAGTGCTCAATAGGGCCAGGGGCCTCATGGTGAAACTCAGGGCAGGGCTGGAGAAGCCCTTTGAGGGGCATTGAATATGGCAAAGGCTGAAGTGGGCACCAGAGGCTGTGCCTGCATCAGCAACCACACTGGGGAGAAACATGTGAATGTGGGGTGTGTGGGAAAATCTTGGAGCAGAAACCTGACAAGGCACCCGCACTGGGAGAAACCCTAAGGAAGCAGTGGGTCATGGCTTTGCCACTCTCCCTGCAGGCTTCTCCCCACTGCGGCTTCTGTGATGTGAGAGGAGACATCTGACCCAGAGGAAGGCTTCCCCACACTCACTGCACTGAGTGCTTCTCCCCGGGGGGATTTGCTGGTGGGCACCAAGAGCAGAACTCAGAGTGAATAAATGTTTGCCCACCTTCACTACACACATAGAATTTCATTCCAGTGCATAATTTCTGACATTTCCTAAGGCCTGAAATCCACTCTAAAGACTTCCTATAACCAGAACAGGTATAGCCTTCTCCTCTGAGTGACTCCATTGGTGGGTGAGCAGCAGGGCTGGAGCGGAGGAAGAAGGCTTTCCCACACTCACTGGAGGTTCTCTCCAGTGTGGAGTTTCTGACGCTGACCCAGGCTTGAAATTTGACTGAGAGCTTTCTTATGCTCCTCACCTACATAGAGTTCTCTGTGGTATGGATTTCCCGATGCCTCAGGATAGATGAGCAATGAACGGAGGACAAGGTCTTGAGGTATCTGCAGACATCAGAATTGCTCCGCTGCCCAGAGGTAGTTCTAGGTGAGCCTGCTTGAAATCTGACCAGAAATGCCTTCTTGGAAATGACTAGCAAAACCATGCTTTGGGGATTTGCCCTTCTTTTTTGTCAAAAGGTTATTTGGTCTCCTCACTATAAAAACTGGTTCAAGAGTTATGTTGGCTGGAAGAAACAAAGCATTTTGATCACATAAAGACAGTATAGCTCTTTCTCACTTTCCCATTAAGCAGTTGCTTAAATGCTAGCAATAAAAGAGCTTTCAGAGTTGACTGTGGATACAATAATATGGGTTTTTATTTTTCTTTAAATTTTTTTTTACAGACAGGGTCCCACTATGTTGCCCAGGCTGGTTTCGGACTCCTGAGTTCAAGAGATCCTCCTGCCTCAGCCTCTGAGTAGCTTCTGACTGCTAGCTGACTACAGTGGCACCTGGAGCCCAGCACAATAATAACTTTTAAAAAATAGCTTGGGCCAGGCGCAGTGTCTCACACCTGTAATCACAGCACTTTGGGAGGCCAAGATGGGCAGATCACCTGAGGTCAGAAGTTCGAGACCAGCCTGGCCAACATGGTGAAACCCCATCTCTACTAAAAATACAAAACTTAGGCGGGCCTGGTGGCAGGCGCCTATCATCCCAGCTACTTGGGAGGCTGAGACAGGAGAATGGCTTGAACTCCGGTCGGGAGGTGGAGGTTGCAGTGAGCTGAGATTGCACCACTGTACTCCGGCCTGGGTGACAAGAGTGAAACTCCATCTCGGAAGAAAAAAAAAAAAGCATGCCCACTCCAAGCTTTAAGCTCATTGGCATTTCTGTCACAAACAAGAAACTTCAGAACTCTGAAGCATGACACCAAAGCCTCTCCGTGCTCTGGTTCACACCCTCTTTTCTGGCCTCCCATACCCACTGCCACCTTGTTCTCAGGGCAAACCTATCCACAGGAGATGAAATCTCACCAGAAGTTCCCGTTGGAACCGTCAATCTGCCTCCGTCACCCATGCTTAACCAACTGAGAGGAAAGCAGCAACCACCCTTTCTGTACCTTGGGCTACATTTATAGGGCCCAGTCCTTTTACATCCCCTGGTTCCCACTAACAATCCTTTTTTTTTTTTTTTTTTTTTTTTGAGATAGGGTCTCACTCTGTTGCCCAGGCTGAAGTGCAGTGGTGTGATCACAGCTCACTGTAGCCTCGACCTCCTGGGCCCAAGTGATCCTCCCAACTCAGCCCCTCCAGTAGTTGGGACTACAGGCATGTGCCCCATGCCTGGCTAATTTTTGTATTTTATGTAGAGATGAGGTTTCACCATGTTGCCCAGGCTGGTCTTGAATTCCTGAGCTCAAGTGATCCACCCACCTTGGCCTTCCAAAGTGCTGGGATTATAGGTGTGAGCCACTGTGCCTTGTCTGGTTCTTAACAATCTTTAATGTCAACAGGGGAAAGAAGAGATTTGGTCCTTGTTCCTCCAAGCGTGGCCCTCAGACTAACAGCTCTCCACCACCTGGGAGCTTATTGGAAATACAGGCTTGTTGTGACACATTGAGGTTGAAAAATACAATTTAAAAAAGATAATAATACTAATACTAATAATAAGAAGAAATGCAGGCTCTCAGGCCCTACCCTAGTCCCACAGTATCAGAATCTTCTTTTTAACAGGCTCACAAGGTGATTTGTATGTACCTTCAAGTCTGAGAGGCACCGGTCTGGATGAAAACGTTTATTTACAATTCCTACTCCATCTCTAGGATCCCTGATAGTCCCAAGGAAGGGAGATTGAGAAGCAAAGGGCACATAACACGGTTAACGTCATCTCCTTGACAGCAACTAGCAGGTCATGCTGGAAGCTGTGGGCTCTAAAATCCCAAGGCAGAGAAGAAGGAAGCTGAAACCAGTGGAACCATTGGCCAGCCTTGGGGCCAAAGATAACTGGGGTGGAGCAGTTTTTTGTATGGCCCCACTCTCCAATCAGGCAGAGGCCAACATTATAACCTTATTGGTACAAACTGAAGAGGAGGCTTCTACTACCTTTTTCATAAGAAATCAGTTGGAAACCTTTCCACAGGGCCAAAACAAATTTAGAGCAGTGCTTCTCAACTTTAATGCATGGAAGGACCACTTGGGAGCTTTGCAAAAATCCAATGCCTGAGCACCACCTACAAGATTCTGATTTAATCGGTTTGAAATAGGGTAGAGAATTGCATTTAAAAAAATCTCCCTGTCTCTGCAGCCCAGGTATGGCCAGTGTGGGCACAGCACCCCATCCCCGGGAGCGCCCCGGCGGAGCAGGCTGCCTGGCACAGAGGAGCCAACTGGGCCCGTGGTGGGCGAGGGGCCAGGCTGGAGCCATGGTGGCAGAGCTGTGGGGTCCTTCATGATGAGAGATTGGGGGCACTTCTATCTCCTCTGCATAGTTGATAGTTTGGGTACTGACGACATGGCTGACAGTGTCAAAACCTTTCTCCAGGACCTTCCCAGGGGAGTCAAAGACTCCATCTGGGATATTTGTACCATCTCCAGCTAGACGCTCCAATCCATCAAAAGAGAGGAGCAGCGTGGAAGAAGGGCAAGCATTGTCCTGGCACAGAGAATACTCCAGAGTATAGAGTGGGAGCAAGCGAGTGAGCCAGCAAGTGTTGGTAGAATTTTCCAATGTTGCACTTGGAGTGGTGGAGTGCTCTGGTTCAGTCTACTCTTGCTTATCGAGTGTTTATTCCTGGGCTTCAGTGAGTAACAGCGTGAATTACTTATGATCCATCACTGTGTGGAGATGCTTGGTCATGGCTGCAATTTTTCCTCGTATAAATTTCCAGGGCTTTTTGGATGCTCCCTTTGTTCATGCCTAGCAAAGTTGTGAATGTCATTTGGTTCCAAGACACAGCTGACCTGGCATTTGAAGCATCAGGGAGGAAGCCTCACCCATTCCCTAGTGTCCACAAAATAACTGCTGACATGCTCTCCAATCTTTTGCTGCAGGCTCTTTTCCCCATTCAGGGAAGGTCTGTGAGTCTCTTTCCCACCCATCTTGTTGGTCAGCTGGTTACTCTCTGGTGTTTGTCTCTTCTTGACTCATTCTACTGCTTCAAATATGGTTGGTTCAATAAAGGAATTGAAATGCACCAGCGGTTCCTCTAACATAGAGAGGAACTGGCTTTACTACTTTGGGTTTGGTTTGCCCTTGGCTTTTCTCACAGCAATGCAGTCCTCATATATTTTCCATGGCTGCCTTTTCTCTATCCTCTTTCCTTTATTCATTATCAGTGCAATGAGGCAAAGATCCCCGGCCAAGCATACCTCTTTGAGTTGCACCTCTCCTCCTTCGTGGTCTTCTTAAGCAACAGACTCTTCCACAAGACACTCTCACCTGCAGTCTGCCTTGAGCAGCTCAACCTCTGCAGAGAAGTTCCCTTCACCACATGTATCTCCACCCAAACTGAAGGCTACCGCAGGCCTGAGTCACCTACCATCGAGGGGATGGGTGGGATTGGAAGGAGGCTGTGGCAACTCTTTTCCCAGTTCACCTCTCCCTGCCACGGAAGGCACGATTCATTCTGCCAAAGGCCCTGTGCATATCCCTTCTCTGAGGAATTGGAATCTTTATCTCTGGTGCACGTGAGGTAGAATCTTCCTGACACCAGTGTGTGGATTTTTAACATCACTGAGAGTCTGAAAGGACCACAGTTTTTTTAGTGTTTTTTTTTTTTCTACAACTATTTTTCTAGCATTTGCCAGTCCCTATGGCTGGACTGATTTGAATATTTTGTTTTTCTCCCTGTGCCATTTACCTTCCCACCTTTCCTTCCTGCCTTCTACCACCCTTGGGTGAATGAAATTTGTAATTCCAGCTGTTGCATCTTGTGGATTTGTTATTTTTGTTGTTTTTCTGTGAAGCACAAACACTGGATGTGGGAGGGAAAGGGGTGTCCCAGTTGCTCCTGGTCACTCCCTTTATAGCCATCACTGTCTTGTTTCTTGTAACTCAAGTTAGGTTTTGGTCTCTCTTGCTCCACTGCCAAAAAAAAAAAAAAAAAAAAAAAGTCTTAAGAGATGGGACAGGAAGAAAGACCTCACAGCCAGATCTTCAGACCTTCTGGGTTTTGGGGAGTGATTTTCTTTCTTCCCTTTGAAGGAGAAAAAGCTATTTTCACTGGTACATTTAAACTCCCCCAACTAGGCAGAGGTACCAATTCTGGACAAGTGCCACCACAACACAATGCTCAGAGAGCTTGAACTTTTCATCTCTGTTGTGGGGTGCGGGGTAGAAATTTACTGTTGGCCACTGCTGGGTCTGTTTCATATTTCAAAGGAATATTGGGTGCTGGGGGCTACAAAGAGGAATTGAAGGGGTAAATTTTTTAAACTAATTAAACCTGTGATTGGTTGGTGTTTTCCTGTCATTTTAAGAGACTAAATGTGGGGGTCAGATGTCAAAATACTTGTACAATTTCAAAATGTCACAATGAAACGTGAGCTGGTTACACACACACATATTTTCCCAGTGTTTCTAAGTGCAGCTAAGGTTGAACTACCAATTTAGAGGTCTCCGGAGTGGTTCTCCAAGCATGGTGCCCCAAACGGCTGTGTCACCTGGGAACGAGTGATGAATGCAAATTCTCAGGTCCCTCCGTAGACCTACTCAATCACAAATGTGAAAGTGGGGTCCAGTGATCAGGGTTTTAACACACTCTCCAGATAAGACTAATGTGTTTCTGAACCACGTCATAAAGGCCAAAGAAACACACACAGGATGCAACTTGAAAGTCCCCTTTGTGGACCTTCTTGTAATAACCTACATGTGTTATTGAACCCTGATATTTAGATCTGTGTACCTGATGTGCAGTAAGCCAAACACTGACACATCAACACTTAAGAGCAGAGAAAGGTTTATTTAATTTGACCAAAGAGAGTGGGTGAGAGACACTCAGAACCAAGTCTTACGTTCAAAGACTTCCCTTTGAACATAACTGGGGGCTTTTCTGAGTAAGGTAGGTAGGGAGGAGATGGAATGCCCGACAATCAAAGCTGTTTGCATCTCTTGGTCTGATCAAACTTCTGGATGCCATCAAGAAGGTCTGCATCACCTCAGACTCATTGTGATTTATTTATTGTCACGTATGTCCATATAGAAGACCACCTAAACAGGCTTAGTGTGAGCAACGAGGCTGTTTATTCACTTGGGTGCAAGTGGGCTGAGTCCAAAAAGAGAGTCAGCGAAGGGAGATAGGAGAGGGGCAGCTTTACAGGACTTGGGTAGGCAGTGGAAAGTTACAGTTGAAGGTGGTCATCTGTTGTCAGCAGGGGGAGGAGGTCACAAGGTGCATGGTGGGGAGATCAGGAGATCCATTGTCCTGGAGAAAAATGTCATAAGGTCAATTGATCAGTTAGGGTAGAGCAGGAACAAGTCATAATGGTGGAATGTCGTAAGGTTGGTTAATCAGTTAAGGCTGAAACTGGCTGTTTCACTTCTTTTGTGGTTTCTTGGCTGCTCCAGACTTCTTGGCTCCTGCAGGCCATCCGGATGTATACGTGCAGGTCACAGGGGTTACAATGGCTTAGCTCCGGCTCAGAGGCCTGATATTTATTTGTTTGTTTATTTTTAGAGACGGGGTCTTGCTCTGTCACACAGGCTGGAGAGTAGTGGTGGAATCATAACTTACAGCCTGGTAACAGTTGCAGCCTGGGTAACAGTCTGCAACTCCTAGGCCCAAGTGATCCTCCTGAGTCACTGGAGCTACAGCACATCCAGCTAATTTTTTGATTTTTTTTTTTTTTGTAGGGAGGGTCTTCCTCTGTTGCCCAGGCTGGCCTCAAACTCCTGGATTCAAGCAATCCTCATGTTGTCAGCCACCCAGAGTGCTGGGATCACAGGTGTAAGCCACATGCCTGGTCTCCTTGTTCTTTAAAAGAAAAACAAGGCCGGGCATGGTGGCTCACACCTGTAATTCCAGCACTTTGGAAGGCCGAGGCAGGCAGATCACGAGGTCAGGAGTTCGAGACCAGCCTGACCAACATGGTGAAACCCCGTCTCTACTAAAAATACAAAAGTTAGCTCGGCGTGGTGGTGTGCACCTGTAATCCCAGCTACTCAGGAGGCTGAGGCAGGAGAATTGTTTGAACTCAGGAGGCGGAAGGTTGCAGTGAGCCGAGATCTCACCACTGCATTCCAGCCCGGGTAACAGAGAGACTCCATATCAAAAAAAAAAAAAAAGAAAGAAAAGAAAAACAAGTTTATCAATCTTGCAGCCACAGGGGTTAGGATATGAAATTAATCAATTACTAGTGACTACCCTCTACTGAAGTGACTATGTGCAAGCATGCATGGAGGAAGGAAGAGGACCAAAAAAGTAAACTGTTTATGATTCTTTTAATAAAGGCTTGGTTACATATGTTCTAAAAAGAACTTAAAGAGCTTAATCTAAACTCCAATTTGTTTAATGCCATGGCCAGCAAGCTTCATAGGGGATTTTGAAATCTGCCTTGGAAAGGTCTCATAGAACTTGTTTCAACCTCTTGAAGAATCTTGATAAGGGTATTTTTGTTTGTTTTTTGGTTTTTCTGTTTTTTGTTTTCACAGGAAATATGAAATATGCCAAGTCCAAAAGGAGATTCCCCCTACCTCCTTCATACCCATTATATCCATTTTCTCTTCAGTAAGACCTTCAGGACCTGAACTGCCAGCCTTCCATCAGCCCCTCATTTATTCTGGCCCCTCAGTATTAGTCACTCCAAATCCACTGTGTGGAGTGAGAACTCCAGTTGGCTCAGGAGGCTTATTTCCTCTTCCCTCCCCCTTTTCTCCCTTCTTGGAGAATTGGCTCAGCAGATCTGAAAGGGCTTAGCAAAAAACAGGCTGATGCCAGCCTTGAAGTTGAGATTCTGCTAACAAAAGCTGTACCTCCCTGCAGGAAGCTCCCATTTACATAGGCAAGCACCTTACTGGTGCCTGTGGGTGATCCCTATTGATACATAGACCACTGTGGGAAGGCACAGTATCTTTCTGGAGCCCTTTCCATGATGGGTAGAATCCTGGTATTTTTCTTCTTAAGCACTCTTCTCTGGGGCATGATGGGAACTCAGGAGCTCCTGTAAGGTCTATTTCTTTATTTGTTTGTGCCTCGTTCTCTTGCTCCCGAACTCTATAGCAGTAGTGGTGAGGATGTCTGTGCCACTGAGGGACTGTCTCTCTTCTGTTGTGTGTCCCCACAAGGAAGCAGAACAGAGCCTAGACCTGGGCACTGCAGGTGTCTGGAGTCCAGCAGTGACACAGGCCAAATGTACCACTCTGCCTCTCTAGAATGTCTCTGTCCTCTAAAAGAATTAAGAAAGGCCAGGCGTGGTGGCTCACGCCTGTAATTCCAGCACTTTGGGAGGCCGAGGCAGGCAGATCACGAGGTCAGGAGTTAGAGACCAGCCTGGCCAATATGGTGAAACCCCATCTCTACTAAAAATACAAAAATCAGCTGGGCGTGGTCGTGCATGCCTGTAGCCCCAGCTACGCTACTTGGGAGGCTGAGGCAGGAGAATCACTTGAACCCAGGAGGCGGAGGTTGCAGTGAGCCGAGATCACACCACTGCACTCCAGCCTGGCAACAGAGCGATACTCCGTCTCAAATAAAAAAAAAAAAAAAAAAAAAAAAAAAAAGAATTAAAATAGATTCTAGTTTTCCTTTCTTCAGAACTTTGCCTCTTTTCCTTTTTTTTTTTTAAATCTTCTCCCCTGCCTTTGTTGTCTTTTCACTTCTTTTCTTTCTTACTTTTCTTTTCTTTTCTTTTCTTTTTTTTTTTTTTTTTTTGAGGAAGTCTCATTCTTGTCACTCAGGTGGAGTGCAGTGGTGCGATCTTGGCTCACTTCAACCTCCGTCTACTGGGTTCAAGCGATTCTCCCGCCTCAGCCTCCCAAGTAGCCGAGATTACAGGCGCGGCCACCACACCCAGCTAATTTTTGTATTTTAGCAGAGACGGAGTTTCACCATGTTGGTCAGGCTGGTCTCGAACTCCTGACCTCAAATGATTCGCTCGCCCATCCCCCCACTCCCCTGAACCTTAACTAGCATTAGTTAATAACAGATGACCTGCAAAACTTACAAAGATAGCTCTCCAAAGAAGTGTCCTGAGAGTTGCCAAAATGAAATTGCACCAAGGATCCAGAGAAACAAGCATTAAAAATCGAACACGTGCTTCCATTCCAACCCTAAGCTTCACAGCAGTTACAGATAAAGAAAACTGTAGCCAGAAGCAAGAGCACAATCTGTAGCCTTCTCTTCTCATCTTACAAAAACTCCAATGTTTCTTTGGCTCAGACAGTTGCCTAATTTCGAGGTGCTTGCTGATACACACATAAGCTGAATACAGCCTTTACCAACTATTGTATTCACTTTAGTTTGCTTTTTTTTTTTTTTTGAGACAGAGTCTCGCTTTGTCACCCAGGCTGGAGTGCAGTGGCCACGACCTTGGCTCACTGCAACCTCTGCCTCCCGGATCCAAGCAATTCTCTGCCTCAGCCTCCCGAGTAGCTGGGATTACAGGCGCCCACCACAATGCCTGGCTAATTCTTGCATTTTCAGTAGAGACAGGGTTTCACCATCTTGGCTAGGCTGGTCTTGAACTCCTGACCTCGTGATCCATCCGCCTCGGCCTCCCAAAGTGCTGGGTTTACAGGTGTGAGCCACCATGCCTGACCAGTTTGCTTTCTTGACAGTAACATTAGACTTGGTGCCAGAAGGAACTTGGAACATAATTCTGTTCAACATTCTTTGAAGAACAAGAATCTCAATATAGTTCCCTGCATCCCAGGTGAACTATCGCTCTTTCATAACCTATAAATTGATAATAAAAGGGTATAACTACAGCTGACACAGACAGAAATAGGGAGCTACCAGAAGCTGTAGGCAAGCAACACCGAGGTAATGAGTTCGGGGTTTTCCAGATAGCAGAAAAGGAAAACCAAGCCAGGGTACAGTAGCTTGTGCCTGTAATCCCATCACTAGGGAGGTGGAGGCAGGAGCATTACTTGAGCCCAGCTTGAGCCACATAGCAAGAACATTCCTGTTCTCCACAAAAGGAAAAAGAAAGACAAGGAAAAACCAGCTTTGAACGAAAAAGTGACTGACAGTGCAATTTTAAAGTACAAGTTAAATTTATATCATTGTAATTTTACCCTAAACATATCTTTAACAAATATGAAAAAGGTAGCTATTGGTATGTAAATGTAAGGTATTTTTATGACTAAATCATGTGCTCTTCTCACTTCTCTGCTCTCCATGCCAAAAAAAGGTCACCTATGCAAGTCACACCTATGAACAGCTCTTGGACTCATATTCACCTCAGAGAACCATTGCTGTTTTTAGTTTTGACAATGCTGAATTTTACCTGAGCCCTGTGATCCTGGTTAACAGTGAAGGTTAAGAAATCTCCTCACTCTCCTGTGTTCCAGAAAATGACTTTCTACACAGAACCGCCCTTCCCCACGTGACTTACGTAAGACTCCCAGATACCTCCAGTTTACCGATGACAAGGCCAGACACAGACCCTCCAAATTCCCATGCTTTGCCCCATGAATGATTAACTAAACTGCTTGTCCCCACTAATCAATTGGAACAAAATACCTGACAGCCAAACTTTCCTCAGGCTGCTGTCCTTCATATGGGTCCCAGAATTCTGCCTGACTCCACACCTAAGTGAATACAAGCAGTGGAATAAACCCCCTTATCAGCCCCTCCTGGGAACTGGCAGACCACAGGAAGATACCGTCCTGTCAGACCTCACTGGTTATTTCTGCTTGCTTGTCCAACTTCCCCTCAAAGATTCTGTTTATCTCTATTTACCTCTTCCTTGCCGTATACGAGAGAAACTTCTTCCTTTTGATTTGGAGACACTTGCATATCTTATGGTCACAGTGTGGAGTGTGTTGGGGTGTGGACTTAATAGATGCTTAAAAAGAGGAACTGATCAGTTTCTAGCCAGGGTCTCAAACTGAATCAAAGCAGCATTTTAAAAAGCATTTGCCGCTGGGTGCGGTGGCTCACACCTGTAATCCCAGCATTTTGGAAGGCCGAGGTAGGCAGATCACCTGAGGTCGGGAGTTCGAGACCAGGCTGACCAACATGGAGAAACCCCATCTCTACTAAAAATACAAAAAATTAGCTGGGCGTGGTGGCGAGTGCCTGTAATCCCAGCTACTTGGGAGGCTGAGGCAGGAGAATCGCTTGAACCCGGGAGGCGGCTGCAGTGAGCCGAGATCGCACCATTGTACTCCAGCCTGGGCAACAAGAGTGAAACTCCTTCTCAAAAAAAAAAAAAAGAATTTGCTTGCCTGGCGTGGTGGCTTACGCCTGTAATCCCAGCACTTTGGGAGGCCAAGGCGGGCAGATCATGAGGTCAAGAGATCAAGACCATCCTGGCCAACATGGTGAAACCCTGTCTCTACTAAAAATACAAAAATTAGCTGGGCGTGGTGGCATGCGCCTGCAGTCTCAGCTACTCCGGAGGCTGAGGCAGGAGAACTGCTTGAACCTGCGAGGCAGAGGTTGCAGTGAGCCAAGATCGTACCACTGCACTCCAGCCCGGCGACAGAGCAAGACTCTGTCTCAAAACAAAACAAAACAAAAAGCATTTGCTTTTTTATATTATATTTATGTTACAAGCAGTACCTTCAGCAGAACCAGCAGCACGCTTATGCTGGGAACATCAGTGATGTGTGTATTTGTTAATGGCTGCCAGTGTTGAAATGATACTTTGCTATGACCCCCACTTCAGGAGTATGGACCGCTATGTCTGTTGGGGGAGGAATGGAACAATGAAGCAAGTAGCCTAATTATCAAACTATAACTGGGGATTGGTGCCCGTTTCTGGTCCCTGTCAATCTAAGAGGAACGTTGACAAAAAAAACTTTAACCAAGAGACTTATCAGGCCTGGACAGGATGCATGAGAAAAAACTTTGATATCTTGCAATTTCACTACAGTGTGTCCAGGTGGAGATTTATATTTATTTATCCTGTTTAGGATTTATTGAGCTTTCTAAATCTAAGGATTTTGGTTTTTCAATAATTTTGGAAAATTAACAGCTATTCTATCTTCGAATACACGTGGTTAATTTTTTTATTTTCTGGAACTCCTAATAGCTGTAGGCGAAATCTTGTAATTCCTTTCTCTATGTCTCTTAGACTCTTTCATATTTTCTTTTTGTGTGTGTGAACCTATGGATTCTAATGAAACTTTCGTATTTTAAATCTCTACATCTCTGTGCAGGAGAGTTTTCAGTTCATCTAATATGCAAAATTACTTGAAACAGAAGTCCTGCCCACAACTGTTGATTGGTTTGGAAATGGGCACGCAACTGGCCGGGCGCGGTGGCTCACGCCTGTAATCCCAGCACTTTGGGAGGCCGAGGCAGGCGGATCACGAGGTCAGGAGATCGAGACCATCCTGGCTAACACGGTGAAACCCTGTCTCTACTAAAAATACAAAGAATTATCCAGGCGTGGTGGCGTGTGCCTGTAGTCCCAGCTACTCGGGAGGCTGAGGCAGGAGAATGGCGTGAACCTGGGAGGCGGAGCTTGCAGTGAGCCGAGATCGTGCCACTGCACTCCAGCGTGGGCGACAGAGTGAGACTCCGTCTCAAAAAAAAAAAAAAGAAATGGGCACGCAACCTCAACTGACCAACCAAAGCCTTTTCCTGAGATAGTTTTGAGTTAGAACTAAGGGCAAAGCTATTAGATGTGTTCTAACCGACTTTCTAGTCTCTGGTTTCAGGGATTTCTAAGATCCAGCTGCACCCCTGCTGTTCAAGTGTTTATGTAAGATACTTCCCCTTTTGCTCCAACTAGTTTGATCTGTGGCTCTTATGTATGATGAAGAGAGTCCTAACTAATGCATAGGATTATTTCAAAATTTCCAAGTACCATTTCAGAGAGGGAGTGAGGAACTGCAGACTAAGGTTGATGTGGGAAATTTGAGAGATTTTTAAAAACTTTGTATATTCATTATCTATGTGTTGCTATATAACAAATTATCCCCAAACTTATGGCTTAAACAACAAACATTTCCTGTATCACCATTTCTGTGGGTCAGGCATTCAGGAGTAGCTTAGCTGATTTGTTCTTGCTCAAAGTCTGTCGTGAGATTTTAGCTGTGATGTTGACCGGGGCTGTCATCATCTTAAGGCTTGATTGGCACTAGAGGAGCTACTTCCAAGATGGTTCACTAATGTGGCTGTTGAAGACGGGCCTGAGTTCCTCGCTAGCTCTTGGCAGGAGTCCTCAGTCTCTTGCCACATGGGCCTTCCATGGTGCTGCTTAAGTGTTCTCAAGGCATGGCAGCTAGCACGCTTTAATGTAAGTGATCTCAGAAACAGAGGACAAAGGAAGCCATAGATATTTTTATAACCTAGTCTTGGAAGTGACCCATCATCACTTCTGCCTTATTCTATTTGTTAGAAGCAAGTCACTAAGTCCAGCTCCATCTCTTGAAGGGAGAAGTAGCAAAAAATTGTGGACATACAGTTGACCCTTGAATAACACAGGGGTTAGGAATACTGACCCACCATGAAGTAGAAAATCTGCATATAACTTTTGCCTCCCCCTAAATTTAACTACTAATCGTCTACTGTTGACCAGAAGCCTTAGAGATAACACAAATTGTTGATTAACACACATTTTGCATGTAACATGTATTATAGGCAGTATTCTTACAATACAGTAAATTATGAAAATAAAATGTTAATGAGAAAACTGGGCAGGTGTAGTGGCTCATTCCTGTAATGCCAGCACTTTGGGAGGCCCAGGCATGATTGTATGAGGACTGGAGTTCAAGACCAGCCTTGGCAACATAGTAAGACTCCATCTCTACAAAAAAATTTTTTAAACATTAGCTGGGCATGGTGGCATGCACTTGTGGTCCTAGCTACTTGGGAGGTTGAGGCAAGAGGAACCCTTGAGCCCAAGAGTTTGAGGCTGCAGTGAGCTGTGATCATGCCACAGCCTCAGCAACAGAGTGGGATCCTATCTCAATTAAAAAAAAAAAAAATCTCTCACCTGTAATCCCAGCACTTTGGGAGGCCAAGGTGGGAGGATGACTTGAGCCCAGGAGTTCGAGAGCAGCCTGGGCAACATGAAGAGATCTCATTTCTATAAAATTTTTTAAAAATTAGGCATGTGTGGTGGTGTAGACTTGTGGCCCTGGCTACTCCAAAGGCTGAGCTGGGAGGATTGCTTGAGCCAGGGAAGGTGAGGCTGAAGTGAGCTATGATTGCGCCACTGCACTCTAGCCTGGGTGAAAGAGCAAGATCCTGTCTTAAAAAAAAAAAAAGTCATAAGGAACAGAAAATATATTTACTATTTATTAAGTGGAAGTGGATCATCATATAGGCCTTCATCCTCACTGTCTTCACATTGAGTAGGCTGAGGAGGAAGATATAAAGAGTAGGGGCTGGTCTTGCTGTCTCAGAGGTGGCAGAGGCAGAAAATTCATGTATAAGTTGACCCAGGCCATTCATATCCATGTTGTTCAAGGGTCAACTATATTTGAAAAACACCACATCATTCCTCCATGTGTTATAAAGGTCACGTTAGCCCCAGTGCTCCATCCAGACCACCATTCCACTTGAATTTACAACCTTCCTTCTTAGGAGGATCTTGATGTCAGTCTTTAGCACTCACTACTCCTCATGTCAGGAACTACACCCATGTTTGCCAGTCACGAAACCTGCATGTTGGCCATGGCCAAGGCTGGAAGGTCTGATGCACTGTAACATTTCCTCCAGACCCCAGACAAACCTCAGATGGGTTGCCCCAGGCCTCATCACAGACCTACATCCTTCACATGATGGCAGTAGATAGTATGTGCACGCTTCACAGGAGTCCCTCGTTTACACCAGTCATGGTATTCAGCAGGGAGATGCCCCGCCTCTGTGACTACCCAGCCACTTGATTTCTGTCTACTGTCTCCAGTCTGTCTCCTGATTTGGAAGGAACAGTTGAGGCATTCTGACTCTGTATTTAACTGTTCTCTGCCACTGTCCACTGATTGATGACTATACATAAAGTGTCAACTGGATACTCAATGGTACACATCTTCCTACTAACAATTCCCCTAGTCCTTTCAACTTGCCTTTTGTAAGTCTGCATCCAACTTGTTACACTCTTAACACCCCCAACAGAACAACTATGGTTTCTGTATCTCCCTGCTTCTCTGCACCCACTTCCTCCACTAACATCCTAGCAGCCAGGCCATACAAGATAAACTATTTTCTGCTGGTCTTGACATTAAGGTAACCAGAGCCAGGCCATGTGGGAGATCATAAGCACAGGACACAGCCAGCTCTCCTAGCAAGCAACCCACTCATCTCCAACCCACTCAGAGAACAATGACCTAGGCTTGTTGAGAATAAAAGAGGTCCTTAACCCCATGGCCCTCTGACACCAGCTGTCCCTGCCTTGTGAATCCACCTCATCACCTCATCTTTCTGACAGCAAGGCCAATCCGGAATCATTCATATGGTCCAGCAACTAAAGGGTTAATTCGGTGATGGGGGAGGGGCTAAAGGAGCTGTTTTTCCACCTTGTCTCACTCTATCTGTGAGGAGGGGTTGCAGGGAGGGAAAGAAATTGGCCTTCTCAGCAACTTCCTTCCGGTGCACAGACAGAACTGAAACTGTTACCTAGGTCTCTTTTCTTCTCAGGCATGATATTTAAAAGATTAACAACCTGTGGCTGGGTGCCATGGCTCACTCTTGTAATCCCAGCACTTTGGGAGGCCTAGGCGGGTGGATCACCTGACGTCAATCAAGAGTTCAAGACCAGCCTGGGCAACATGGCAAAACCCCATCTCTACAAACAAACAAACAAACAAAAAAAAAAAAGAAAAAGTTATCCGGGTGTGGTGGTGTGCGCCTGTAGTCCCAGCTACTCAGGAGGCTGAGGTGGGATGATGGCCTGAGCCCAGGAGGTGAAGGTTGCAGTGAGCTGAGATCCTACCACTCACTGCACTCCTGCCTGGGCGATAGAGCCAGACTTTGTCTCAAAAATAAATAAATAAGCCAGGCACAGTGGCTCATGCTTGTAATCCCAGCACTTTGGGAGGCCGAGGCAGGCGGATCACCTGAGGTCAGGAGTTCAAGACAAGCCTGGCCAAAATGGTGAAACCCCATCTCTACTAAAAATACAAAAATTAGCCAGGTGTGATGGCACATGCCTGTAATCCCAGCTACTCAGGAGGCTGAGGCAGGAGAATTGCTTGAACCCGGGAGGCGGAGGTTGCAGTAAGCCAAGATCGCGCCACTGCACTCCAGCCTGGGTGACAGAGCGAGACTCCATCTCAAAATAAATAAATAAATAAATAATTATAAATAAGACTCGGGCGCTGTGGCTCACGCCTGTAATCCTAGCACTTGTGGTAGGCCGAGGTGGGCAGATCACCTGAGGTCAGGAGTTGGAGACCAGCCTGGCAGACATGGCGAAATCCCGTCTCTACTAAAAATGCAAAAATTAGCTGGGCATGGTGGCCTGTGTCTGTGGTCTCAATTACCGGGTGGCTGAGGCAGGAGAATCACTTGAACCCAGGTGGGAAGGCGGAGGTTGCAGTGAGCCAAGATCACACCACTGCCCTCCAGCCTGGGTGACAGAGGGAGACTCCGTCTCAAAATAAATAAATAAATAAAATAAATAAATGAAGGAATTCCTAATGCTAAATGCCACATAATCAAACTGAAATTTTACGGAAATATGTGAATCCCCTAACAGACCAGTTTTTCCTGCAAACAGGAGATTCATAGCAACCATTCAGAAAGAGCCCAGTTAACCCTAGTCAGCATAAGGAAGGCCCCCTCTGCTTCAATCCTTAAAAGAAAAGTAACCTGATGTTAATCAATCTATTTTTTTCTATTGTTTGGTTTTCTTGTTCTTACCTTTAAAAACCCACTGTTCTGCTACATGCTGTTCGTCTATTTTATAGAAGTTTTTACTATTTTGTACCTGCTTCTCCAACTCATAATGTTACACAGCCTCTCCAGGTTGTAGCCCAAGAAGCAGCCTGCTCTTTGTCGTTCTCTCTCTCTCTCTTCCTTCTCTCTTTCATTCCTTTTCTCTCTTTCTCACTTCCCTCCCTCCCTCCCTTCCTTCCTTGGGTCTCGCTCTGTCGCCCAAGCTGGAGTACACTGCCCCAATCATGCTCACTGCAGCCTCGACCTCCCTGGCGCAAGCGATCCTTCCGCCTCTGCCTCCGCAGTAGCTGGGACAACAGGCACGCACCACCACGCCCAGCTAATGCTCTTTCTGGTCTAAGTTTTGACCCTCATTCTAACCTGTTTTTCTTTGAGTACACTTTGGGCCTTGATGCGTTGGGTCATTCCTGCTTTCCCAGGTGGCAACCGTTCCTGGGCAGGGATTTTAGTTTTCCTTGGAATCTTGCCCTCCTCACTATCCTGCCCACAACCTTCTACCCCTAGCTTCTGGGATCCCAGCTAGGAGCCATGCTATCCCCAACTCTCCCTCTACAGGCATGTGGGACGGGAGAGCTTTTATGAAGCACCGTAGTGAAAAGACCAAAAGATTTGGACTCAGTGGCTATTCCAGTTACTGACTCTATTTCCTTGGGCAACTCAAATCAATGCATGGCAGCCAGTGTGTTATGAGCTACCGGAAGTATACAGAAAAGTACCAGAAAAAATACAAGCATTATCATCACTCGCTCTCAATTAAATAACTCTGTTACATTTCAACGTAGTGTTCGTAACCACTTGACACTGATGTATTTGTGTAATTTCTTATTATCTGTTTTTCCCACAAAGCTGCAGCTCCATCCAAAGTGGGCAATTGAGTGTCTTGGTCAGTCATGTGCAGCCTGATGACCCTTGAACAGTTGCAAAAGTGTGCCTAGGGCTTGTAGCATTTACTTAAAAGGAGATAATGTGCTCTCATGGCCAGTGCTGGGCTTATTGCCTTGTTTGGGAATTTCTCCATTCAAGGGTTTTATGTTTGGGGATTTGCTGGCCCTATTTTTGTTTGTTTGTTTTTTGAGACGGAGTCTCGCTCTGTCTCCCAGGCTGCAGTGCAGTGGCACGATCTCGACTCACTGCAACCTCCACCTCCCAGGTTCAAGCGATTCTCCTGCCTCAGCTTCCCAAGTAGCTGGGATTACAGACGCCGCGCCACCACACCCAGCTAATTTTTTTTATTTTTAGTAGACACAGGGTTTCACCGTGTTAGCCAGGATGGTCTAGATTTCCTGACCTCGTGATCCGCCCGCCTCGGCCTCCCAAAGTGCTGGGATTACAGGCGTGAGCCACCGCGCCAGGCCGCTGGCCCTATTTTCACCGCTAGCTTTGGATCCCTTTCTTCCCTGATTCCCTGAAGGGAGAGAGGCCTCCAGGGCAGTCGTGCAGACCCGATGGGAGGGATGTAGGATAATACGCCAAAGCCGATAGAGGTCTGGAGCGCGCCTGGGCATCAGAGCGTGGAAGGGAAGTGTCCAGCCGAGGGAGGCGAGGGATGTTGGACAAGCCCCGCCGCCCGCCGCCCTGGGGCCAGGGAGAAGCAGAGACGTTGGCCCTCCCAGTTTCCTAGAGAGGCCGTGGAGAGTCCGGGAAGGCGACGCGCGTGCGCAACTGGGGCAGCCGGGAGGTAGGCGCGGGGCGGTTGGCTGCGGTGGCGGAGGTTGGATGATTGTCTCTCGGCGGCGGAGTCGGTGAGCGGCCCGGCCGGGCGCAGGGTGGGGAGTGGGGACGGCTGTGCGGGCGAGAGTGGCGGGCGAGGCCCCGCCTGGAGGCTGCGCCTGGGGCGGGAGTCTGGCCGTGGATCCCGCCCCGCCACGCCGAGGGGCGTACCTTTTCGCGCCCCAGGCGTCTGGGGCAGAGAATCTGGAAGAGTCCCGGTTTCTCCTGGCTTTATCTTTTCACCCAATTATGCGAATAAAGCGTACTTATTAGAGACAATTAGATAAGTGGAAGAAAAGTGAAAGTAGCCACCGTCCGGAAATCTTAGTCTCCAGGTTTTCTGACATTGAAAACATCTGGCATAGACTTCTCCCTTTTTATTTATTTATTTATTTATTTATTATTATTATTATTATTATACTTTAGGCTCTATGGTACATGTGCGCAACGTGCAGGGAAGTTACATATGTATACATGTGCCATGCTGGTGCGCTGCACCCACCAACTCGTCATCTAGCATTAGGTATATCTCCCAATGCTATCCCTCCCCCCCTCCCCCCACCCCACAACAGTCCCCGAAGTGTGATGTTCCTCTTCCTGTGACCATGTGTTCTCATTGTTTGTCTACGGCCATACCACCCTGAACGCGCCCGATCTCGTCTGATCTCGGAAGCTAAGCAGGGTCGGGCCTGGTTAGTAGTTGGATGGGAGACTTCTCCCTTTTTCTTATTTCACTTCCTAGCACCTGTCGCCGTCTAACATAGCATATATTTGTTTATTGGTTGATCTTCCCATGAGCCCGTTGCCAGGGCAGTGCTTTTTGTTTGCTTTATTAACTGCTGTTACCTTAGTGTGTGGGACATAGTAGGTGCTCCTAGAAGGTGTTTGTTAAATTAATGAAAGAAGGAATATCTAAACTGGGAGATAAGAAGAATTAACAGTTTTTAATGTCTTTTTTTTTTTTTTTTTTTTTATAGCCCATTGCCAAGTTAAGAATGTAAGAGTGACCTTGAGCCTGGAACATTTCCTTGCAGAGTTAGAGCCCTCACAGCCTGTGCTGCTGCATTTAATGCCTTGTGTCTTTCACTGCTTCAGGCTTCATGTGCACTCCTTTGTTATGTTTAATCTCTTAAGTCAGTGGCCTTCATTCATTCTCTCAGCTTTCTGTATTTCACACCCCATAGGAGTGGGGAGGATGAATTGAGATCTTTCTTCCTTACTAAGAGGGGTGTGTGCATCACACCAGCCCTATTGCTGTGGAGTGGATCTGCTGGCTGTGGGGGATCTTTGCATTGCAGGAGGCTGGATCTTGTTCCCTGTTTCTCCTTTTGCTGTAAGTATACACTGTACCTCTTGGGGCCTGATGTGGTTGGTATCTGTCCTCAGCGACCTCAAATCATGTGCTGTCCCTTCCTTGGATGGCCTTTTAATCTTGGCAGCACAGCCTGACCACCTGGTGAATAGTGGAACAGTCATGGTGATGCATAAGGATCTAGTATGTTCCTTTTAGGTGCTGTATGGTATTTCATCCTATAAAAATGCTACTTTTATTAGGCATATTGTTGGACAAGTAGGTTAAATCCAGTATTATGTTATTACAGAGAATATTCTAGTAAATACCTGTGTAAATGTCTGAATACCCGTGCAAGTGTTTTTCAGGGCAGATTCTTACAAGTTAAATTCCTGTAGCATAAGGAATATGTCTTTTTAGTTTTACTGTGGACTTTCAAACTATCCTTCCTGTTGGCTATTAGATTTCCACTTCTATTAGTGGTTTGTGTTTGGTGTTTTTTTCTTTTGCTTTTCTTTTGGACAGATATTTTTTTCATATTGATGTATTCAAATATATTCACTCTTTTCATTTTGTTGTCTTAAGAAATTCTTGCTTACACCAGGGTTCTTAGAGTCTTTATGGTTTTTTTTTTTTTTTTTTTGAGACAGAGTCTCACTCTGTATCACCCAGGCTGGAGTGTAGTGGCGCGATCTTGGCTCACTGCAGCCTCCACCTCCCAGGTTCAAGCAATTCTCTGCCTCAGCCTCCCGAGTATCTGAGATTACAGGCGCCTGCTACCACATCTGGCTTTTTTTTTTTTTTTTTTTTTTTTTTTTAAGTAGAGATGGGATTTCACCATCTGGGCCAGGTTGGTCTTGAACTCCTGACCTCGTGATCCACCCACCTTGGCCTCCCAAAGAGCTGGGATTACAGGCGTGAGCCACCACGCTCAGCCTTTTAGCTTTGTTTTTTAAGTTTCTTTATTTTTTGTGTGATTTTACTTACTATTTTTATTTGCCTAGCCAATTGTTCCAACACAATTCATTGACTAGTTTAATTTTTCCCACTGACTTGTAATGCTGCTGTTACCAACTCTCAAGGGGAGTCGTTTGACTTCAGTGGGTCCTTTACCTCCCTGGTGGTGTTCATGCCAATAACATGAGAACAAGTTTCGTTAAGCAGTGCAGAAACTTTATTTGTTGATGAAGGAATGGAGAAGGAAAAGCTCATGCTCGAAGTACCCTCCTCTGGGTGTGGTGAAGAGAGATTTTTAAGGTCTCTTAGGGCATGTAGTGGGGCAGGGATCCTGGAAAGAGGTGGGGCCCTATGGGAAGAAATGGAGTGTGCTCAGTCTCATTCTTTTTTTTTTTTTTCTTTTTTTTTATTTTGCGATGGAGTTTCGCTCTTGTCGCCCAGGCTGGAGTGCAATGGCTTGATCTTGGCTCACCGCAACCTCCGCCTCCCAGGTTCAAGCAGTTCTCCTGCCTCAGCCTCCCAAATAGCTGGGATTACAGGCATGCACCACATGCCTGGCTAATTTAGTATTTTTAATAGAGATGGGGTTTCTCCATGTTGGTCAGGCGGGTCTTGAACTCCTGACCTCAGGTGATCCACCTGCCTGACCTCAGGTGATCCACCCGCCTTGACCTCCCAAAGTGCTGGGATTACAGGCGTGAGCCACCGCACCTGGCCAGTCTCATTGTTTCTTTTGTACCCAGCACTATATGTGCCTAGCAAAGTGTATTTCTCCCTTCTAGGTGGAGATTTTAATATGGTAATGAAGCAAGGATTCAGGCCTGGGTAGCACTGCTGAGCTAAGTTCTCCTTTGTGGTTACTGATATTTGGCCTTTGTCTCTCTAAGCAAGCACAGCTGCTGGCACAGGTTAATTTTACAGGTTCTGGGGCTCTTTTTAAAAGAAGGTCTTGCTGCTGTAAGTGGACAGAGAGGGCCTCCAGGGATCGTAGGAATTTAATCAACTTGAGCAATCAGCCAGTTTTACAGCCTCCTGCCCTGCAGCCTGTTTCTTCCTAAACCCTGTGTGGATTGCAGTCACCTAGTTAGTTAAAACCAGCCCCAGGCCGGGCATGGTGGCTCACGCCTGTAATCCCAGCACTTTGGGAGGCTGAGGTGGGCAGATCACAAGGTCAGGAGATCGAGACCATCCTCGCTAACACGGTGAAACCCTGTCTCTACTAAAAATACAAAAAAATTAGCCGGGTGTAGTGGCAGGTGCCTGTAGTCCCAGCTACTCAGGAGGCTGAGGCGGAGAATGGTGTGAACCCGGGAGGCGAAGCTTGCAGTGAGCTGAGATGGTGCCACTGCACTCCAGCCTGGGCGACAGAGTGAGACTCTGTCTCAAAAAAAAAAAAAAAAAAAAAAACCAGCTCCTGACAGACCCCAGCAACTTATAGATGAACCTGAGTGAACTTTTCTCATTACCATGCTAAAGTCTCCACCTGGGGAGTAGCTATAGCTTCATTACTATAACACATGACTTATGTGCTGGCATAATGACTCACTGCGTCTGTACCACTGGGACCCCTCCTATACATGAGATGATGTAGCCTCTCGCCTCTCCATTGCTCCATAAAATTCTCTTATTACTTTCCCTCGGAGAGACGCTGCTTTGGAAAATACTCCCAGTGTCCTCCTTACTTACACCAAGTAATAAAACTCCTATTGATCCAAACTTGCATTCTCACAGTCGTTTGTTACTCGCCAGGTGAATGAACCCCATTTTTTTTTTTTTTTAGGTAACACTGTGGTGACACTATCACTGTCATACATCAAACTTACAAAATTGGCTGGGCATGGTGGTGCATGCCTGTAATCCCAGCTACTTGGAAGGCTGAGGCTGGAGAATCACTTGAATCCAGGAGACGGAGGTTGCAGTGAGCAGAGATTGCACCACTGCACTCCAGCCTGGGCAACAGAGCAAGACTCCGTCTCCATAGAAACAAAAAAACAAAACTTACATATGTGTATAAGCCTGTGTCAAGATTCTGTACTTTTCCTTTTATCTACGTTTTGCATATTTATATTTCTTCAGTAATACACGCTGTTTTAAGTACTACAGCTTTATATTGTCTGGTAGAACAAAACTTTCCACATCTAAAAAGTTTTCTTAACTATTATTTTACTCATTCATTTAAATTTTAGAGTATGCTTATCAAGCTCTATGAAAAATTACATTGTGGTTGGCTGGGATTTTGTTGACTTTGCATGTTAATTTAGAAAAAACTGACATCTTGAAGGAGTGTTTTCCCATACAAAATGTATTTATATCTGTTATGTCTTTAGGCAGAGTTTTCTATTTCTCCACTAAGGTTTTGTACATTTTTTATTGGCTTTATTTCTGAGTACTTTATATTTTTGTTGCTATTGTATTAATTCATTTTCTGATTGGTTGCTATTGTGTTGGAAAGTTATTGAGTATATATTGATTATATATTCAGTCTCCCGAATGTCTTACGACGTTCTGTTTTTTTGGTTCATTCTGTTTAATTTTTTAGGTGATGTTTCATACCATTCGTGCGTATATTTGCTTTGCATCTTTCTTGTCTATTTTCTGCATTTTTTTTCTGGTCTAATTACATTGTCTAGGATTACAATGTTTGATTGTTCCTATTTTTAATTGCAAAGCTTTTTATGTCTTTACCATTTAGTGTCACGTCTGTTGGAGATTTCTTTTGTCTATTCTGCATGTCAGTTTAAGGATGTCTGTATTCCTGGATTGTTAAGAGTGTGCACAAAAAGAAGATATAGTTATTTAATTTTAAGAGAATACCAATACTGTAAATAGCTTTATGCCAATAAATATGAAAAGCTAGATGAATACTTGGATTGTTTCTTCCGTTTTACTATTATGTATAATGCTGCTATGAACATTTGTGTATGAGTTTTTGTATGGACATCTATTTTCTTTTGTCTTGGGTATATATATATATATATATAGGAGTAGAATTGCTAGGTCAATTAGTAAATATATGTTTAACTTCGTGAGGAACTGTCAGACTGTTTTCATAAGTGTATGCATCAATTTACATTTCCACCAGCAGTGGATAAAGTTTCAATATCTCCACATTCTCACTGATTTTTTATTTATTTTTTTGAGACAAGAGTTTTGCTCTGTCCCCTAGGCTGGAGTGCAGTGGTGTGATCTTGGCTTACTGTAGCCTCGACCTTCCAGGTCCAGGCCATCTTCCCACATCAGCCTCCTGGGTAGCTGGGACCACAGGTGCGTGCCACCAGGCCCGGTTAATTTTTTGTATTTTTTGTAGAGAGAGGATTTTGCCATGTTGCCCAGGCTGGCCTTGAACTCCTGGACTCAAGCAATCCACTCACCTTGGCCTCCAATGATTGCTTGTTATTATCGGATTTTTGTTCTAGCCACCTTACTGGGTGTGAAGTACTATCTTATTGTTGGGTTAATCTGCATTCCCTGATGACTATCCTGTGTACTTATTAGACATTTTAATATTTTCTTTGGAGAAATGTCAATTCAGACCCTTTGGCCATTTTCATTTTTATTTTTGAGATGGAGTCTCATTCTGTCACTCAGGCTGGAGTGTAGGGGCGCAATCTCAGCTCACCGCAACCTCTGCCTCCTGGGTTCAAGTGATTCTACTGCCTCAGCCTCCTGAGTAGCTGGGATTACAGGTGCCTGCCACCATGCCCGGCTAATTTTTGTATTTTTAGTAGAGACGAGGTTCCGCCATGTTGGCCAGGCTGGTCTCAAACTCCTGACCTCAGGTGATCTGCCTGCCTCAGCCTCCCAAAGTGCTGGGATTATAGGCGTGAACCACTGTGCCCTGGCCCTATTTTAAAATTTGTTATTTTTTTCTTTTTATTATTGAGTTGTAATATATAAAGAATATAAATATATATTCTCTCTATATAAAGAATATAAATATATATTCTCTCTATATAAAGAATATAAATATATATATTAAAGAATATAAATATATTATTTATATATTCCAGATACAAGTCTTTATCAGATACATGATTTGCTAGTGTTTTCTTCCAGTCTGTGGATGCCTTTTCACTTTCTTCTTATTTTCTTTTACGCACAAGAGGTTTTCCTTTTGGTAAAGTCCAATTTATTTATTTTTTATTATTTTTTCCTTGTTTTAATATGATTTTGGTGTTCATGAATCCATTGTCACAAAGGTATAAGTCACAAAGACTTATTATACACAGTTTTCTTATAAGAGTTTTAGAGTTTTAGTTCTTTTTTTTTTTTTTTGACCTAGAGTCTCGCTCTCTTGCCCAGGCTGGAGTTCAATGGCGCAATCTCGGCTCACTGCAACCTCTGCCTCCCACGTTCAAGCAATTCTCCTGCTTCAGCCTCCCAAGTAGTTGGGATTACAAGGGCCCACCACCATGCCCAGCTAGTTTTTTCTATTTTTAATGGAGACGGGGCTTTGCCATGTTGGCCAGGCTGGTCTCAAATTCCTGACCACAGGTGATTCATCCACCTTGGCCTCCCAGTGTTGGGATTACAGGCGTGAGCCACTGCACCCGGCAAGTTTTAGTTCTTATATGTAGGTCTTCGATTTTTTAGAAGTTATTTTTATAGATGGAGTGAGGTAGAGCGCCACCTTCATTATTTTGCAGGTGCATATCCAGTTGTCTCAGCACCATTCGTTGAAAAGATCATTCTTTCCACTTTGAATGATCTTGGCACCATTGTAAAATAATGATTAAAGATGTATGAGTTTATTTTTGGACTCAATTCTAATCCATTGAACTATATGTCTATTCTTATGACAAGAATACAATAAATTGAAGACTTGTTCTGTAGGAAGTTTTGAAATTGAGAAGTTTGAGTCCTTCAACTTTATTCCTCTTTTTCAAGAAGAATTGTGACTGTATGGTTCTCTTGAGTTTCCATATAAATTTTAGGACCAGCTTTCGACTTCTAAAAAGATGCCCCCTGGGAATCTGATAGAGATTGTGTTGAACCTGTAGATAAGTTTTGGGAGTATCCATGGGACTTGTGTTTGAAGAAAACAGAAGAATTAAAATGTTTTGGCTAGTGTGTGAATTCATTGACATAACTTGGGAAATCCAGAGAGGAAGGTAGTAAGAACATGCATTTTAGACACTGAACTTAAGGTGTTGCAGGACACCCAAGTGAAATGTCCCATAGGCAACAGGAGGCATGTGGTAGGGGTCTAGGAGAGAAGTAAGAACTGTGAGAGCAGTATTAAAGCAATGAGAGTTGGTCAGATTGCTGACGGAAAGAACAAGGAAGCACTGGGGCCTGGGTTGCAAGGAGTGTCCATAATGAGAGGGCAGGAGCAGGCATGAGGAACCACAACTGTGAGGGGAAAATGAGGGCTGGCTGGTGCTAGGGAAGCCATGGGAGAGAGAGTGTGGCCAGAATAGCTTCCTTGAAAAAGGTTGAAGAGAGTGAGGGCTTGGAGGAACACCCAGTTCTCAGCTTTATCCGGGACCTTGTACTGTACCCTCCAGGGAAAATTCACAGCACTCTTGGGATAATGCCTTATGGAAGAGGTTAAGAGTCAGTGTGTGTGGAGGTGCCTGGGTTCTCTTGAATCCACTTATTGGGAATATAGATCTTATGGGAGCCGGAAGCAGGGCTTGTCCCACTCATAGCTTTCTTTCCTCCCTCAGCTCAATGTACTTCTCCAGTTCCTACCCTTCCACAAGTGGGGAACTCAGGAGACCAAGCAGGGGCAACTGTACTTCGGATGGTCAGGCCCCAGGTGAGCTTGGTTCTTTGTGTTTTTCCCACGTCCCCATGAGTCTGGTCCAGGAATGGCTAGAGGTCTCACCCCCAGGACTCTGCCCCGAGACTATTCCTGTGGCTCTCCTGCCTCATTGCTTCCCCTGGAGGTAATGGACTCTATCTTGCCCTGGACTTGTCCTTTTCAAGGTGTCATCTCAGCTCCTCTCTCCCATACTTTTGCCCATGAAGAGCCCATACCCTGTGCCCTCTGTACCCCTGATGACTCTGCCCTTCAGGCTGTGAATGTTCCTGAGCAATCGGAGCTTGTCATTCCAGGATACTGTGGCGTATGAGGACCTGTCTGAGGACTATACTCAGAAGAAATGGAAAGGTGTCGCACTCAGTCAGAGAGCCCTGCACTGGAACATGATGCTGGAAAATGACCGTAGCATGACTTCCTTGGGTAATGATTCTGTTTTCTAGTCACTTAAGAGTCTGCATGCTGCCATTCTGTTTTTTATATTCCTTTTCTTTTTAAACTTTTTACTATGAAAATTTCCAAACGGAGATAAGCTAGAGTGAATAAGAGTCAGTGTGTATGGAGCTGCCTGGGTCCTCTTGAATAGGGACCCTCTCTGCACTCAGCTTGAACAATGATCAGCATTCTCTTCACCTCATTATTGATTGACATAAGGTGGTTTAGGTAGGGTTTTTTTAGTTGTAAGGAATAGAGAGCCACTCAAGTTATTGTAAGTAAGGAGCTGTGAGTCATAGGCTTAAAGGAATGAGAACCCAGAAGAAACTGATCAGCTAGACCAGACTGGGAAGTAGGGCCCTGACTCAGGGCAGCCTGGGAGCCAGAGCAGCAAAAGCAAATGCATGTTGATGCCTGTGTTCCGGTGTGAATGTAATGCAGCTGCTCGCAGTGTATCTGTTTTCTCTCTGCTTGTACTCCTCCTGCTGCCCATTTTCTTCACTGTGAATCTTTTGTCCTTTTCGTAGTTCTTTCCTAATTGTACTTCCTGTTCCCTTATATTTGTTGCTTGCTGTGTCTCCTAATGGCTTGGCGTCTCTCCATGTATCACTTCAGATTCCATTACCACTCGTAATTTTGCCCTACTTCTAGTTCCACATTTCCTTAGAGACAGATTCCCATTGCTGTAGCCATTACCCATCATCTCGGCTGGGCAGAGCTTTGGCTTAGGCCATGGCAGAGGCTGAAGACTAACCTACAGATAAGCTGCCCTTGGGTCTGGTACCTGGTACTGGTCCAATCACTTGCAGTCCATCATGGGATGATGTTCAGGGTCACTTGCCACAGAGCATGGTTGCCTAAGTGTTCCTCTCTGCAAAGACTGGGGCAGTGCAGTTTCCTGGAAGGGCTTCTTGGCAGGGCAGGTGCTGTGATTGATGTGTATGGGGCAGTAGCCAACTCTGGAAAGGGTGGGCTTAGGAATCTTTCACCCAGACATCTTAAACTTTCCATAGGCTAACTGACATGATGGCTGTGGCCCCAATTCAGATGTGATTGAAAGGAACCCACATTTTGGTGTTTTTCCATGGCCATGATTACTCTGCCTTCTCCCAGATTTTGTATTCAGAATTCCAAAAGGCAAATATTTACCTGTTCATTTCCTTTATATTCTAGGGAATCAAAGACATTTTAATTTATATTTCAAATGATTGATGTCCCTGTTATCTTTTCTGGGAGTACACAACTGGCTCCTTACCAGGCCAGTGCTCTGAGGGCCAGTGGCATCCCCACTTTTAGAACTCTGCTGTCTCCTTCAATACTGCTGTCCAGCTTTTCTCAACTGATAGCTTCTCCAGATCTTGTTACTGTCCTGTCATACACATCTCTCCTTTTTGTACGCTTTCCTAATCATACACTCATAGTAGAAATTTCTCAACTCATTCCTATCTTTTCCTTGTCTCTTTCTTATATTTGACTTGAGGTATTTGCCAGCCTTCCCTCTCCCAACATCTTTTCTGAGAACCATGGAACCATGTAATGTCATGGTTGGAAGGGAACTCAAAGTTTACCATTTTGCTAAAGAGACATAGCATGAGAGTGACTTATATAAGATCACAGCATGCTTTGCAATCCAGTCTCTTGCTTTCCAATGGCCCTTCTGACTTGGCTGTGCTGGCTCAATATCTTTTTTCCACCCTCCTCCGCTGACCATCTTCTTCTTCCTTGTTTTTCTATCCCTAAGATACAATTGAGCATTTTGCTCTTGTTCTCAATGTGTCATCTCATTTCTTAACCATAATGTGACTTTTTTCAGGTATGTTAGCTCTTTATGATTCTGTTTCTTCAACAGGAAAAGAAATGAGTAAAAGTTGTTGTCTTATTTCTTTTGGCAGCAGGTAGGAACATGATGGAGAGTTCAGAGCTGACTCCGAAGCAGGAAATTTTTAAAGTATCAGAGTCATCTAATAGTACATCAGGGGGATTCTTTGGGGTGGTTCCTGGGGAAACAGAGACTGGAGATGTTTGTGAAGATACCTTCGAAGAGTTAGAAGGACAACCCTCAAATGAAGAAGGGAGCAGACTAGAAAGTGATTTCTTGGAAATAACAGATGAGGATAAGAAAAAATCCACAAAAGACGGATATGAGGAATATAAGGAAGTTGGGGAACATCCACATCTGTCTTCCAGTCCTGTTGAACATGAAGGAGTTTTAAAGGGACAGAAATCCTATCGATGTGACGAATGTGGCAAAGCTTTTTATTGGAGTTCGCACCTCATTGGTCATCGGAGAATCCACACTGGAGAGAAACCCTATGAGTGTAATGAGTGTGGGAAGACCTTCAGGCAAACCTCCCAGCTCATTGTTCATCTCAGAACCCACACAGGGGAAAAACCCTATGAATGCAGTGAGTGTGGAAAGGCCTATAGGCACAGCTCCCATCTCATTCAACACCAGAGACTCCATAATGGGGAGAAACCCTATAAATGTAATGAATGTGCAAAAGCTTTTAATCAGAGCTCCAAACTCTTCGACCACCAGAGAACCCATACTGGGGAGAAACCTTATGAATGTAAGGAGTGTGGGGCAGCCTTTAGTCGGAGTAAAAATCTTGTTCGACATCAGGTTCTGCACACTGGTAAGAAACCTTATAAGTGTAATGAATGTGGGAGAGCATTCTGTTCCAATAGAAATCTCATTGACCATCAGAGAACCCACACTGGGGAGAAGCCTTATAAATGTAATGAATGTGGCAAAGCCTTCAGTCGGAGTAAATGTCTTATTCGACATCAGAGCCTCCACACTGGGGAAAAGCCATACAAATGTAGTGAATGTGGGAAAGCCTTCAATCAGATCTCTCAACTTGTTGAACATGAGCGAATTCATACTGGAGAAAAACCATTTAAGTGTAGTGAGTGTGGTAAGGCATTCGGTCTGAGTAAATGTCTTATTCGGCACCAGAGACTTCACACAAGTGAAAAGCCCTATAAATGCAATGAGTGTGGAAAATCCTTCAATCAAAACTCATACCTCATTATACACCAGAGAATTCACACTGGTGAGAAACCCTATGAATGTAATGAGTGTGGGAAGGTCTTCAGTTATAATTCTAGTCTTATGGTACATCAGAGAACCCATACTGGGGAAAAACCCTATAAATGCAATAGTTGTGGGAAAGCCTTTAGTGACAGCTCACAGCTTACTGTGCACCAGAGAGTCCACACTGGAGAAAAACCTTATGAATGTATTGAGTGTGGGAAAGCCTTTAGTCAGCGTTCCACTTTTAATCACCACCAGCGAACTCATGCTGGAGAGAAGCCCTCAGGTCTGGCTCGGTCATCTTCTTAAGGCATGGTTTTCTGAGACAGAGAGCAAAGACCTTTGAGTTATGCTGTCTTTATAAGAAGGATGTTCATCATGGTCTCCTTGGAGACCACTAATCACAGTGGAGACCATACCTACTTGCTTTTCCTTGGGTCACTAAGGTGGGAGAGTAGGTGCAACTTAGTCTGATCCTTACTTAGTAGTAGGAAATTGGGGATTACATCTGTCATTAACTTGTAGGTTTCCTTCTTTCTCTTAAAAAACTATTTAAAACTCTATCTTGTTAGTATGCATTCCATAATCAGATTCTGCATTTCTCAAGAACAGCAGTTATATTCTTTATTCTATTGCAGTTCCTCCACTGAACCATTTACGTAAAGTCACTTTTTAAGTCATTCTGCAAGATTATTCTTCCCTGCTCCTTGGCTATCTCCTTCCACAGCTACTTTAAAAATTTGTACTGTAAGCTACATCCTCTCATCATTTTTGTGTTTTCTAGCTAGAAAACTTTTTCTTCCTGTTTGCTAATCACTTCCTTCACAATGTTCAAGATTTATGCCATCTCTGACTTTCTTCTTCAAATAGTTTTTCTTTTATACTTCTTCAGATAGTTTTCTTTTATACTTCTATTGATTTGGACTTAATGCTTTAAATTAGCTGGTGCTACAATGTATAACTGTTAAATGTTTTTGTAAATTGTTCTCAACTTACAAGGTGATATGTGTATCACATATGTACAAAGTATACACATATATAGTTGTGTATGTGTATACTTTCTTTCTTTCTTTCTTTTTTTTTGAGGCAGAGTCTCAGTCTCCCTCTTGTTGCCCAGACTGGAGTGCAATGGTGCAATCTCAGCTCACCACAACCTCCACTTCTCGGGTTCAAGCGATTCTCCTGCCTCAGCCTCCCGAGTAGCTGGGATTACAGGCATGTGCCACCATGCCTGGCTAATTTTTTTTTTTTTTTTTTTTTTAGTAGAGATGGGGTTTCTCTATGTTGGTCAGGCTGGTCTTGAACTCCCAACCTCAGGTGATCCACCTGCCTCGGCCTCCCAAAGCACTAGGATTACAGGTGTGAGCCACTGCACCCAGCCTCATATGTGTATACTTTCATACCAGCTTGTAAGCTTCTGAGATCAGGTATGGTATCTATTTCTTTATATACAAAATAGTTTGAATATGCTAGTTCTTAAGTTTTAAAATTCAAATTGAGCCATCATAAACGTGGGCACAGGCTCCCTTCTCCCTCCCATTACATCCACTGGACTAGACGCTTCTAAAGAAGGAAGTGGCATCATAATATATAACATATAAAGACTCATTGATATCTTCTACTTGTAGCCCTGGAAGTCTTACTACTGGTACTTCAGCCTTGAAGAGCTAATGGATTTGTGTGTGAATGAGTGTCTGTTTATCTAGGTATTGGGTTGGGCAGTCATATCCTACTGATAACATGCTTTGACCTGCACACTTACTCCATTTCTGAACTATTTGACTGCATCCTGCTTCCTAAATAAAAGTTATAGTCGGCCGGGCGTAGTGGCTCACGCCTGTAATCCCAGCACTTTGGGAGGCTGAGGTGGGCAGATCACTTGATGTCAGGAGTTTGAGACCAGCCTGACCAACATGGTGAAACCCCGTCTCTACTAAAATACAAAAATTAGCCGAGTATGGTGGCGTGCACCTGTAATCCCAGCTACTTGGGAGGCTGAGGCAGGAGAATTGCTTGCACCTGGGCAGAGGTTGTAATGAGTTGAGATTGTGCCACTGCACCCCAGCCTGGGTGACAGAGTGAGACTACATCTCAAAAACAACAAACAAAAAAAACCTTACAGTCAAAATTTACTGCAAGAAGACTTGACTTTCATGGCTGTAATATAGATGATTGAACATTTCAGCTAGCAGCATTCCTGGATGATTGGAATTCAGAGTGATGAGGTTTTTGGTAAAATAGTAGTATCAAACTAATCTGTTTTCCATATCAGCTAGTCCTTTCTCACTACAACTGCTGTCTTAATTTCAAGATGAGAACTGTGCCTTAATTATCTTCCAGACCATCTTTCCTCCTGCAGTCATATGTCAGTCCATGAGCTTGAATCACCTTTCCTTCCACCCTTGCAATAATGGCCCAGTGCTGGTGAACCTTTTACTCTAATGTTCACCCTGTTCTCTTTCCATCCCCTAGACTTCTTTTTTTTTTTTTTTTTGAGACGGAGTCTCACTCTGTTGCCCAGGCTGGAGTTCAGTGGCGCAATCTCAGCTCACTGCAAGCTCCGCCTCCCGGGTTCATGCCATTCTCCTGCCTCAGCCTCCTGAGTAGCTGGGAGTACAGGTGCCTGCCACCACGCCCGGCTAATTTTTTTTGTATTTTTAGTAGAGATGGGGTTTCACCGTGTTAGCCAGGATGGTCTCCATCTCCTGACCTCGTGATCCGCCTGCCTCGGCCTCCCAAAGTGCTGGGATTACAGGCATGAGCCACTGCACCTGGCCTCCATCCCCCAGACTTCTTAACAGGCTGACAGGATCCGCAGTATGACAAAGGTGGAGGAGGAGGCTAGAGGGGCAATGTCAGTCATGTAACCTGGAGGGGTGATTTTGTGCACTGTGGTGTATGTTTCAGACAATGCAGAAGAAAGGAAAGAGAGTTGAGGATCAAGAAAATCAGAATTAAATGTGATGGTTGGGGAGATGTCTCAGACAAAGTTAGAAAGGATTACTGGGGGCCTAAAGATTTTCAGGGCCTTTCGAAATTTCTGAACTTGGCTGGGCACAGTGGCTCATGCCTGTAATCCCAGCACTTTGGAAGGCTGAGGCGGTCAGATCACTTGAGTCCAGGAGTTTGAGACCAGCCTGGCCAACATTGTAAAACCCCATCTCTACTAAAGATACAAAAATTAGCTGGGTGTGGTGGTGCATGCCTGTAATCCCAGCTACTCAGGAGGCTGAGGGAAAAGAATCACTTGAACCTGGAGGGCAGAGATTGCAGTGAGCCAAGATCACACCACTGTACTCCAGCCTGGGCAACAGAGCGAGACTCTGTCTCAACAACAACAACAAAACAACAAACCGGAGCTCATAACACGGCTGGAATTTTACCATTTGTGAATATGTATTTTAAATGTTTTCAGCTTTTTTTTTGTATTTTTTTCCATTTTCCTTTAAAAGATATGCAGATAGGACCTTTTCCTCTTTAACTGTCTTATTTTGGGAGCCCCCAGATTTCAGGGAAGAGCCCCACACTATATGAGCACATGAGCTGGACATTTCTGGTTCCCCACCCTGAGTTGGACATTGCCAGTCATGTCTGCAGAAGAACCATCCTGCCTGTTGGAAGCTGTAGTTTTACCTTCTGGTTCTTATCTGCTCATCCCCTACCATACTAAGCCTCCAGAGTGTGGGAATGTGCACCATTTCCTAACTATATTAACTCACTACCACCAGTCTGGTGTGGGTGCTCAGTACAAGTGAATCCTGAAAAAGCCTCGGGCTCTTGGATGGAGGAAAATTGGCTGCATTTGAAAGCCATACTTCAATTTCTATTGGTCATTGCTAGTATAAACTTTAATTATTGATTTAAACAAATTTTATCTGGATCCAATTATGTTGATAAATTATTTTTAGGTTTAATAATTTGTTAGATTCATTTCCTAGCTTTTCTAGGTTTATAATAAATAATGATTTGTCTTTTAATTTGATGTCACTTATGTTGTGCATTAGCAAGAACTTCAAAAAACATGGAACAGTAGATATCTTTCTCTTAACTCTTGGGGGAATGTTTTTAGTATTCTGCAGTTTCATATCATGTTCATTGTTGGATTCTGATGTTCTGTTGGATTTAGGAAGTTTCCTTCTAATCTTATTTCTAGAAGAAGCAGTGTAGTTTAGTGGTTAAGAGCACAGATTTTGTTCCCAGTGCCCTAGGTTCAAATCCTGAGTCCACCACTTTGTTAGGTGCGTGACCCTGAGCAAATCACTTACCTTCCTTGTATCTTATTCCTCCATCTATAAAATGGAGCTACCTCATAGGGTTGTGAGGAATACATTATTGTAACAATGCTGGGCACACAGTGCACAGTTTCCCAATTATTATTATACTTACAGTTTTGTTTTGTTTTTTTTTTTTGTTTTTTTGTTTTTGACAAGGTCTCTGTTGCTCAGGCTGCAGTGTAGTGATGTGACCATAGGTCACCTCAGCCTTGAACTCCTGGGCTCAAGAGATGCTCCTGCCTCAACCTCCCCTATAGTTAGGAATACAGGCATGTGCCACCATGCCCGACTAAGTTTTTATTTTTATTTTTTGTAAACATGGGGTTTCACTATTTTGCTCAGGCTGGTTTTGCGGTCCTGGCCTCAAGCGATCATCCTGCCTCAGCTTCTCTAAGTGCTGGGAATACAGGTGTGAGCCACCGTGCCTGGCCTATACTTAAAAAGTTTTTATTAGGATTGGTTGCTATATTATATCAAGTTTAAAAACTCCATCGTTGTAATTTTATGAGTTATGTTTTTTTCTTTTTGTAATTCATTTTCTTGAAAAGTTTGCAAATATTTGCAATTTCCCTGTACTTTTCAAGTAAAATCTGTTTGTTCATAGTGAGTTTTTATTAAGTACAGAAGTAGATTCAATTTGGTAATGCTTTGCTAGCTTTGCAAAAGAATTTGGAAAAAATTTTGTTTATCTTAGTGCTATGGAGAGTTTGTATAACATGGGAATTGTTCCTTGAAGGCTTGCTAAAAGTAACTGGGCCTGGTTCTTTGGGTGAGGAGATTGGGAGGGATATATCTTTAGCAACTGTTTTAGTCAGTTTGAGCTATTATAACAAAATACCATAGAGGATGGCTTAAACAACAGACATTTATTCCTCACAGTTCTGTAGGCTTCAGAGTTCAACATCAAGATGCCAGAATGGTTGAGTGCTGGTGAGGGCTCTCTTCCTGGTTTGCAGATGGTCCCCTTTTTCCTGTGTCCTCAAATTTCAGAGAGCAAGAGCACTGGTGCCTCTTCCAAGTCTTTTAAGGGCATTAGTGAGAATGAGGGCCCCATTCTCATGACCTACTGCAATCCTAGTTATTTTCCAAAGGCGCCCCACCCCCAAATATAACATTTGGGGTTAGGGCTTCAACATAAATATTCATTCTATAACATTCCACTCCTAGCCACTGTCTCTATTCATATCCTTACATACAAAATAAGTTCATTCCATCCTAACAGCCTCCAAAGTTTTAACTAATTCTAGTATCAACTAACATTTAAAGTCCAAAGTCTCATCTAAATATCTAAATATCTAAATCAAGGCCGGGCATGGTGGCTCACGCCTATAATCCCAGCACTTTGGGAGGCTGAGGCGGGTGGATCACGACGTCAGGGGTTCGAGACCAGCCTGACCAACATGGTGAAACCCCATCTCTACTAAAAATACAAACATTAGCTGGGCGTGATGGTGTGTGCCTGTAATCCCAGCTACGCGGGGAGGCTGAGGCAGGAGAATTGCTTGAACCCGAGAGACAGAGGTTGCAGTGCGCCGAGACTGCGCCATTGCACTCCAGCCTGAGCGACAGCGAGACTTTGTCTCAAAAATATCTAAATCAGATATGGGTGAGACCCAAGGTTTAGTTTATCCTGAGGCAAAATTCCCCTCCAGCTGTGAACCTATGAAACCAGACAAGTTATGTGCTTCCAAAATACAATGATGGGATAGGCAGGATTAGGTATTCCAATTCCAAAAGTGAGAAATTGGAAGGAAGAAAGAGATGATGAGGCTGGGTGTGATGGCTCATGCCTTTAATCCTAGCACTTTGGGAGGCTGAGGTGGGAGGATTGCTTGAGTCCAGGAGTTCGAGACCAGCCTGGGCAACATAGGGAGACCTTATTTCTACAAAAATAATAAAAATAATTAGTCAGGCGTGGTGGCTTGAGCGTGGGAGTTCGAGGCTACAGTGAGTTGTGATCGTACTGCACTCCAGCCTGGATGACAGAGTGAAACCCTATCTCAATAAAACATAAAAGAGGATGGGGTAGCAGGGGGATGATGGTCCCATGCAAGTCTAAAACTTAGCAAGGCACGTTTCCTGAGATCTTAGGCTCATGAATAATCCCCTTTGGTCCTATACTGTCCTCTCCAGGACGCCCTGGGCGGTAGTCCTGACCTGATAGATCTGCCAGGCAGGGGTGACTTCCCCCATGGCTTTTGTTGGAGGCCATTTGGCCTGTGGAAACTGGGGCAGTATCCCTCATGATCTCTGAATAGCCAAGAGAAGAGTCATTCTTATATGGAACAATGGACATTTACAGCCTTCCTCATTCCTGGCTTTAGGACTTCAGATACAATCATATCAGAGCTAAGGGCTTCAACATATGAATTTTGGGGGCACAGTTCAGTCCATAGCAATACTTCCATTCCCCTGACCTGCAACATGTCCAGTTACTTCTAAAAGTACTTGTCATCCACTATATTAATGATGTGCTCAGTGCCAGCCCATGAAACAAGTTGACCACTCCATACATAAGGTCATAGATAATATGACACATGCAGGTTGAGTTGTCAGCCCTGATAAGATCCAAGGACTTGCCCAACAAGTGCAGTTCCTGGAGCTACCTGGTCCAGTAATTAGAGGAGTATTCCTGATAAAGTCAAAAATTGTCCTTGGCAGCTCCCACCTAAAAGAAGCTCAATAGCTGGTATACCTGTTTGTCTATTGGAGATAACATGTATCACATCTGAGTATTATTTTGCCTCCTTTAGTTAAAATTACCCACAACACAGCCACCTCTGGGGCCCTCCACAACAGCAGACTCTAGAGGCCTACTATGCATTAACATGGGCCTGCCATTAATGTAGGCCCATGAAACTACAGGTCTCATTGACTACTACCCATACAGATTGGATGCTGTGGCAACAAGAGACTGCTATCAGGGTGCACCAGGCCCTTGGGTTTTGGACATATAAATTACCCAAGATGGTTGCCATATACATTCCCTTTGAATGGCAGCTACTAGCATGCTATTGGGCTCTAATGGAAACAGAACACTTGACCACTGAAGCACTGTATGTGACCTTAAGACCTGAGCTGCCCATCTCATGCAGGTATCATTAACGAAAAATAAAAATGGAAGCCTCAGTTTAGAAATACCCTAAGGCTGACCACCCGCAACTGTGTAACCAAAACAAATCATTCTGATTTTCCTGAAATGTTGTCTCTGATCGTAAATGAAATGCAAAATGTAAGCTTTACATCCTTGCCAGCCTGATTCGCTGAAATTAAACCAATCAGCTATAGACCAACAAGCTTAAACAGCTCAACTTGCCCTAAAAAGAATGTATAACAGCCAATTATAAAAAGGTCAAAATATTCCCCCCCTTTATGCATTACAAACTGTGTTGTAACTGCTGTAAGATTAATTTCTTACCACTTGATTTGAGTCTTCTAGATTGTGGTCTGTACTTCTTGTTTGAACAATAAACTTTAAAATTTTTCTTTATCTGATTTTATTTTTTTCACAGTGCTCACTAATCCTAATAAAACATGACAGGTTCAGTCAAGTACCATCATTAAACGGAAATGTTACATGTAAGATGGAGACTGATTGGGATCCCAGGGGGTCTGCCAACTCCATGAAGTAACTGTCTTGCCAGAGGATGCCGAACAGCCCACAGGGGATGTTCCCTTAGCTAGGTGCAGCCCATGGTTCAAAGATGTTCCAGCTGATGGTATGAGTTGGCTCACTGAGGGAGCTGTGAAACTCAAAGCTGATAAACTCTAATGGTCTGCTGTAGCCATCCATCTTGCTATGGATTGAATTGTTTTGTCGCCTCCAAAATGTTAAAACTTAATCCCCAGCTGGGTGCAGTGCTGCATGCTTGTAGTCCTAGCCACTCAGGAGGCTGAGGTGGGAGAATTGCTTGAGCTCAGGAGTTCAAGACCAGCTTGGGAAACATGACAAGACCTTGTGTCTAAAAAACAAAAAATCCCCAATATAACAGTGTTGGGAGATGGGGCCTAAGGGAGGTGTTTAGGTCATGAAGGCTTACCCTCAGGAATGGATTAATGTCCCTATAAAAAGGGCTTATGAGAGTGGGTTTGCTTTCCTCTGCTCTTGTGCCATGTGAGGAACAGTGTGCTCTTTTCCTCTGGAGAGTGCAATGTTCAAGGCACCATTGTGGAAATGGAGACTTTGATTTTGGACTTCCCACCTCCAGAATTGTGAGAAATTAAATTTCTATTTATAAAATTACCCAGTCTCAGGCATTCTGCTATAGCAGCACAAGTAGACTAAGACACACCCTAAGGATAGTCATCTTTTGACTGAGACCAGACAAGGATACTCTGCCCAATACTCTGGGTGAACTCTCTGCTGTGGTGATGGCTGTGCAGGAAAATATAACAGCAATTCTCTGCTACACATTTACAGATTTATGGGCCATTACAAATGGACTAGCCATATGTCCAGTGACTGGCAGATTAATGATTGGACCATTAAGGGCTCCCCTATGTAGAGACAAGGACTATGACAGCAGTTTGTGAGCTAGGAAAGAGACCTACTTGTCACTTATGGCATAGGACCATTCAAAAGAGAACATGAACTCACAAGCTGATCTAGTATGTGCTCAGAAAATGGCCAAAATTATCCATTGGATCTACCACAGAATGGGACATGGAAGTCCACCTCAGATGCAAGAATGGGCCACATCACGAGGACTTGCCCTAAAAGAGATGGAAGCCAAAGATCCAGTACAGTAATGTGAGGCCTGCCTTTAGCCCAGGCCATACAATGTGGTGAACTGCGACACATCATCTGGACAGAGGGCCCATGTCAGTGTGATATTGACCACATTGGACAGCTAGCTCCCAGACATGGATTCTGGTGAAGCCTCACTCCCATGGGTACACGTTCTGGAGATGGGACCACCATTCCAGTATGCCATGTAGATGTGGAAACCACTATTATGGCTTTAGAGAAACACCTCTGTTGTATTCTGATATCTGGCAGGATTCCAAGCCAATCAAGGCCACCACATTTGCTGCCACACAAGCTACACAGTAATGGGCATTTTCCCATGACGTATGATGGGACCTTTTATACTCCCTAACATTACCTGGTGAATGGGTTGATAGAATAATGGAATGGTAGAACTTGAAAAAAAAATTAGGAAGAAAAAAAAATGATGGAATGGGTGGCTCAAACAACTATGAAAAAGCCATTAGGGAGAACAACTTAGTGGGTGGTACCCCCACCTCACAAAAGCCATCTGAACACTAGACACTGCAGTGGAAGAGAAACACATCACTGCAATGCATGTTGGGAAATACTGAACTTGGGGCAGGTGGAGGACCAGGCAATCCCTTGATTAGGCTGAGCCTATGAAATCCCAATCTGAGTATACCCAGCCATTCTTTTTTTTTTTTTTTTGACGGTGTCTCACTCTGTCACCCAGGCTGGAGTGCAGTGGCACGATCTCGGCTCACTGCAAACTCCACCTCCTGGGTTCAAGTGATTCTCCTGCCTCAGCCTCCGGAGTAGCTGGGATTACAGGCGCATCCCACCATGCCTGACTAATTTTTGTATTTTTAATAGAGACGGGGTTTTGCCATGTTGGCCAGGCTGGTCTCAAACTCCTGACCTCAGGTGATTCGCCCACCTCAGCCTCCCAAAGTGCTGAGATTACAGGCGTGAGCCACCACGTCCAGCTCCCAGCCATTCTTTTCTTTCTTCGTGCTGGAAATCACCACCCACTAGAGCCACCAGTGAGCCTCCTGATTTAAATCTGGAGGCAATGGTACCTTTGGGCATTTCTCTCTTGTGGGACCCCATGGGGACAGGGAAAGGGTTGACAGAATATTGAGGAACTAATGTTCCTTCAGTTGTAACCAGGACTTCTGATCCCAAGGTGGGCAATGTTATAAGATATGCCAAATTTCTTCAGAATGTGATCTCTCTCCCCAGGTTGGATGACCAAGGCTGAAGGTTTAGGTCAAGTAACAGGGGTGATGGATCCCTGCATAAGTTACAGCCTCAGGAATCAGAATACTCGCCCCATGTCATTGGACAAGAGCATCTCTGGCTGGGGAGTTTCATGGGGTGGGGCGTGTGGGATCATCAATCTTTACCTTGCTCGGTCTCACAGAAGACTGCCATGCTGGCATGACAACACCTGGATAAGAAGCAGTACAGCTGTGGTGAGAAGGAGGCAAGCAAACAATGCTGGAGTTGTTACTGAAGTCTATCCTATCCTGTAATTCCATTGTAATGGCCTGGCTATTACCCAGTGTCTTGGACTTTCCTCAAGCTATCACGCCTGGCCCAGTTCACATTCTAAGCTATCAGTGGCTCAAACTGCTGAGTGACTCCCTTAAAACAAGTCCGCATGCAGGCATACTCTAAGATTATACTGCTTTAATATTATGATATGACAAAAGGACTCCCATATTGGCGTGGGCATTACTGACTTATATTGGCACTTCAGATGTGGATGTACCACATGTAGTTTTTCTCACCCTGCAACTATGGGGCAAAAACAGGCTGAGACTGTATATAAATGGACTGACCAGGACTATAACGACAAATGCCTGACAGGTGTCACTTGTGCCCTTCTAGGTTATGAATTCCTCTGTGGGCCTTAGTATCTATCTCCAGAAGGATCTTGTTGCCTTGGAGTCCTAGGGCCCACTGTCCATGTCAACAACTGTACAGAGAGCTAGAAGGGGCCTGCTCTGCTAACCTGCCACAGAATGACTTGTAGCACTCTCCCAGGAGAACAAACCAACAGCTGGTTTCATTCTGCAGTTCACATTCTTTTTTTTTTTTTTTTTTTTTTGAGATGGAGTTTTGCTTTTGTTGCCCAGGCTGGAGTGCAATGGCGTGATCTTGGCTCACCGCAACTTCCACCTCCCAGGTTCAAGTGATTCTCCTGCCTCAGCCTCCCTAGTAATTGGGATTACAGGCATGTGCTACCACGCCTGGCTAATTTTGTAGTTTTAATAGAGACGGGGTTTCTCCATGTTGGTCAGGCTGGTCTCAAACTCCTGACCTCAGGTGATCTGCCCGCCTTGGCCTCCCAAAGTGCTGGGATTATAGGCGCGAGCCACCACGCCCAGCCATTCTTTTTTTTTTGAGACAGAGTTTTGCTCTTGTTGCCCAGGCTGGAATGCAATGGCGCGATCTCAGCTCACTGCAACCTCCGCCTCCCAGGTTCAAGCGATTCTCCTGTCTCAGACTCCCGAGTAGCTGGGATCACAGGTGCGTGGCACCACACCTGGCTAATTTTTTGTATTTTTAGTAGAGACGGGTTTCGCAATGTTGGGCAGGCTGGTCTCAAACTCCTGACCTCAGGTGATCCACTTCGGCCTCCCAAATTGCTGGGATTACAGGCGTGAGCCACCATGCCTGGCCCAGTTCACATTCTAATACCAGGCATCAACATACAGACTCTTGAAAAAATAGTGCACAACCTGTCCTTAATCTTGGTGGAAATAACTAATGCTGCTGCCCAAGCTATCCAAGACCAGTGAGGCTCACTAAACTGGCTAGCAAGGTGGTAATGGACAATTAAACAGCTTTTGACTATGTGCTAGTGGAATCATGCTATTGCTAAAACCTATTGTTCTGTGTATATTAATTCAGAGAAAGTAGAAACTGAGCTACAGAAGATCTATGCTCAGGCAGGATAGTTATCTGCTTTATACCTGCAGTCCCCTTTAGTCTCATTTGTTGAATTCTTCAATTTCAATTGCCTTGTTCTGGGCACTTGGGTTACTGGCTGAGCACCATCCTCTAGGGAGGTCTGATCATCCTCCTAGCTCTGGTTCTCCCAGTGATCCTGTGAAGTGCTGTATCAAAGTGGCAGGGATTCTCAGCAAACTAGGAATAGAGAATAACGTTCTCAACTTGATAGAGAACATCTACAAAAAACCTACAGCTAACATTATACTTGATGAGAACCTAGAAGCCTTTCTGCTAAGAACAGGAACAAGATAGGGATGTCCCCTCTCACCAGTGCTTTTCAGCATAGTACTGGAAGTCCTAGCTAGTGCAGTAAGACAAGAAATGGTAATAAAAGGTATACAGATTAGGAAGAAAGAAATAAAACTGTCTTTTTTTCACAGATAACATGATTGTCCATGTAGAAAATCCAAAGAACAAAAGAATCCTGAAACTATTAAGTGATTATAGCAAGGTTGCAGGATACAAGGTTAATGTATAAAAGTCAGTCAATTCCTTATATATCAGCAATGAACAAGTAGAATTTGAAATTTAAAACACAAAACTCCATCTCAAAAAAGAAAATTATACAAAAATTAGCCAGGCATGGTGGTGCATGCCTGTAATCCCAGCTACTCTGGGGGCTGAGGCAGGAGAATTGATTGAACCCAGGAGGCGGAGGTTGTGGTGAGCCAAGATCACACCATTGCACTCCAGCCTGGGCAACAAGAGTGAAACTGTGTCTCAAAAACAACAACAAAAAATTACCATTAACTCTTAGCACCCCCCAAAATGAAACACGTAGGTATAAATCTAACAAAATGTGTACAAGATCTATATGAAGAAAACTACAAAACTCCGATGAAAGAAGTCAAAGAACTAAATAAATGGAGAGATTTATATTTAGATGTTCATGAATAGGAAGCCTAAATGTTGTCAAGATGTCACTTCCTCACAACTTGATCTATAGATTCAATGCAATCCTGATCAAAATCTAAGCAAGTTATTTTATGGATATCAATAAACTGATTCCAAAGTTTACATGGAGAGTAGACCCAGAGTAATCAACTTAGTATTGACATAGAAGAACAAAGTTAGAAGACTGACCCTACTTGACATCAAGACTTACTATAAAGCTATAGTAATCAAGGTCACGTGGTATTGGTGAAAGAATAAACAACTGGACTAATGGAATAGAATAGAGGGTGCAGAAATAGGTGCACATAAATATAGCCAACTTATCTATGGCAAAGTTAGAGTAAAGGCAATACAATGGAAGAAAGTTGTCTTTTCATAGATGGTGCTAGAACATATGGACATCCACATGCCAAAAAAAATTTGAATCTAAGGCCGGGCGTGGTGGCTCACGCCTGTAATCCCAGCACTTTGGGAGGCCGAGGCTGGCAGATCACGAGGTCAAGAGATCAAGACCATCCTGGCCAACATGGTGAAGACCCGTCTCTACTAAAAATACAAAAATTAGCTGGGCGTAGTGGCGCACACCTGTAGTTTCAGCTACTCAGGAGGCTGAGGCTGGAGAATCGCTTGAACCCAGGAGGCGGAGGTTGCAGTGAGCCAAGATTGCGCCACTGCACTCCAGCCTGGTGACAGAGCGAGACTTTGTCTCAAAAAACTAAAAAAAAAATTTGAATCTAGAAACAGATCTTACACTCTTCACAAAAATCAAGATGAACCATACACCTAAATGTAAAGCACAAAACTAGAGCACTCCTAGAACATAGGAAAATATCTAGATGACCTTGGATAGGTCTAATGACTTTTCAGATACAACACCAAAGGCACAATAATGAAAGAAATAATTGATGAACTAGATTTTGTTAAAAACTCTGCTCTGCAAAAGTTACTGTCAAGAGAATGAGAAGGCAAGCCCCAGACTGGGAGAAGATGTTTGCAAAAGACATATAAAGAACTGTTATCCAAAAAATATGGAGAACTCTTAAAACTCAACAATAAGAAAATGAACAACTCAACTTAAAAGATCAACAAGGCCAGGCGTGGTGGCTCATGCCTGCAATCCCAGTACTTTGGGAGGCTGAGGCAGAAGGATCACTTGAGCCCAGGAGTTCAAGACCAGCCTGGGCAACATAGTGAAATCTCCCATCTCTAAAATAAATAAAGAAATAATTTTAAAAGTCACCAAAACCTGAACACACACCTTGCCAAGAAGGTATGAAGATGGCAAGTATGCATATGAAAAGATCTTCAGCACCATATGTTGTTAGGAAATTGCAAATTAAAATCACAGTGAGAGGAGACACTGTGACACACCTATTCTGAATCTAAACACTGACAATACCAAATGCTGGTGAGGATACTAGCAAACAGAAGCACTCACTCATTGGTGGTGAGAATGTAAAATGGTACCGTAACTTTGGAAGACAGTTTGGCTGCTTTCTTATAAAACCAAAAATACTTCACCATCTGATCCAGCAATTGTACTCCTTGGTATTTACCCAAATGAATTGAAAATTTATGTCCTCACAAAAACTTGCACACAGATGTTTATAGCAGCTTTATTCATAAGTGACAAAAGTTGGAGCAACCAAGGTATCTTTCAGAGGCTAAGTGGTTAAATAAACTGTGGTATATCAGGCAATGGAATATTATTCACTGCTAAAAAGAAATTAGTTATCAAGTCATGAAAAGACATGGAGCCCAGCCTGGGCAACATAGTGAGATCTCGTCTCTACTAAAAATAAAAAAATAAAATTAGCTGGGTGTGGTGGCATATGCCTGTAGTCCTAGCTACTCAGGAGGCCAAGACAGGAGGATTGCTTGAGTCCAGGAGATAGAGGTGGCAGTGAGCTATGATTGTGCCACTACACTCCAGCCTGGACAACAGAACAAGACTCTGTCTCTCAAAAAACAAAAAACAAAAAACAAAAAAAAAGAAAAGACACAGGAAAGGTCAATCTGAAAAGACTGCATACTGTATGATTTCAACTGTATGACCTTCTGGAAAAGGCAAAACTATGGTAAAAAGATCAGTGGTTGCCACAGGGAGGAGGGAGGGATGAATAAGGAGAGCACAGAGGATTTTTAGGGCAGTGAAACTATTCTGTATAATACTATTTTATGGCTATCAGTAAACTGATTCCAAAGTTTACATGGAGAGGCAAAAGACCCAGAGTAGTCAACTCAGTGTTGAAGTAGAAGAACAAAGTCAGAGGACTGACTTTACTGGACTTTAAGCCTTACTATAAAACTATAATGATCAAGACCATCCTCCTGCCTCAGCCTCCCAAGTAGCTGAGACTACAGGTGTGCACCACCACACTATTCTGGAAACTATTCCATATGACACAGAATACATGTATGTGGATACATGTATTTATACATTTGTCAAAAACCATAGAATGTATAACACCAAAAGTGAACCTCAATATAAAGTCTTGGCCTGGCGTGGTGGCTCATGCCTGTAATCCCAGTACTTTGGGAGGCTGAGGCAGGTGGATTGTTGAGTCCAGGAGTTTGAGACCAGCCAGGGCAACATAGCAAAACCCTGTGTCTACAAAAATACAAAAAAATTAGCTGGGTGTGGTGGCTTGCACCTGTAGTCCCGGCTACTCAGGGGCTGAGGTGTGAGGATCGCTTGAGCCTGGGAGGTCAAGTCTGCAGTGAGCTGTGTGATTGTACCACTGCACTCTAGCCTGGGCAACAGAGTGGGACCCCGGAAAACCAAAACCAAAACAAAACAAACCACACAACAACAACAACAAATATATATAGTGTGTATACACACATACACACACACACACACACACACATACATATTTGGTTGTAACTAATGTACCACTGTGGTTTGGGATGTCTATAGGGGGAGGTTATGTGTGTATGGAAACAGAGTAAATTGGGAACTCTCTGTTCTTTCTGTTCAGTTTTGCTGTGAACCTAAAACTGCTCTAAAAAATTAGGGTTGTCCAGGTGCGGTTGCTCATGCCTGTAATCCCAGCACTTGTGGAGGCTGAGGAGAGTGGATTGCTTGAGCCCAGGAGTTTGAGACCAGCCTTGGCAACATGGTGAAACCCCATCTCTACCAAAAATACAAAAATTAGCCAGTCTCATAACCTGGTCTCAAAATAAATAAATAAATAGATTTAAAAAACAAGGGTTATTAATTTTAAAAAGTGACAGGAAGATTCTGTGAGCAAACCTAATCCATAGGGGTTGTTCAGGCCTCATCAGACTCAGCTTTGCCTCCAAATTCAGGGTGGATGGTGGTCTGCTAGATTCAGTATGCTTTATCTGCTATTTCAGCAGCCAAGCAAGGGTCAGTGGGTAAACTGCTGGGAAAGACAGTCCTGCACAGCCTGTCAACCCTTGCAGTTTCAAAGAATGTGCCTCGGGCTTGGAACTTTTACTTACATGGTGATAAAGAGCCTCCACACCCTGTGCTGGGCTCACTGCCCTGTTTGGGAATATCTTTTCCTGTTTCAGGTTTGACATGTACTTCTTTGTTCTGCTTAAACATGTGCATCATATGGTACCAGCCCAACCCCACTGCTATATCTGTTCTCAGTGGGAAGGGAATGGGGTCCCTCCCAGGCAACACACAAAGAGTGTATGCAGACCATCTGTCTGCCTTGGTTGCAGGGCAAGTCCCACTGGCCATGGGGAACCAATGTTCCCTATTGAAGCTGATCTTACTCTGTCTCTTCTCTGTGTGAGTAAAATGTTGTTCCATCCAGTGCTTGTGTAAGTCTTGTCTTTCTTGACAACCCCCAAACCTGCAAACCCTGCAGTGGCTTAACATCGTAGGACTGCTGGTTTTGGTGGTACTCATTTTTATGCTCTGCTGTCTTCTACCCAGTGGGACTTCTCTGTTGGAGGTGGAAACAGATGTCGGTTGCTTGACACCTGGTGACTGATATACCTCAGGTCTGGAACAGTATCTAGCACATAGTGCATAATCAGTAAATTCTTTATGAATGAAAGAATAAATGAGTATAGATAGATGTGGCTTCCAATACCCATACTGACACTTCCTACTTCTTTCTTCAGATAGAGAATAAGGAAAGCAGGAGGAGCAGGTTTGCCTGGGGCACAGGTGGTGAGTGAGTTGTTGGTGCCAGTGGAATGATAACACATCATGAACTAATTCTATTAGTCGTCTCAAGTCTTGGAACTTCCACCTCCAGACTTTCTTTTTTTTTTTTTTTTTAGACGGAGTCTTGCTCTGCCGCCTAGGCTGGAGTGCAGTGACATGATCTCGGCTCACTGCAAGCTCCGCCTCCCAGGTTCATGCCATTCTCCTGCTTCAGCCTCCCGAGTAGCTGGGACTACAAGTGCCCACCACCACGCCCAGCTAATTTTTTTGTATTTTTAGTAGAGACGGGGTTTCACTGTGTTAGCCAGGATGGTCTCGATCTCCTGACCTCGTGATCCGCCCGCCTCAGCCTCCCAAAGTGCTGGGATTACAGGTGTGAGCCACTGTGCCTGGCCTCAGACTTTCTATAAGAGAGCTTTGCCCCCTCATGGGCTCTTGTAATGCCAAAGCTTTGCTTTCTAAGCCTGTCTGTGATACAGACTTATTACATAAATCAAAGCTAACATGATTGTTTTCTTTCCCCTTACATTCTTTCTCTAATAAGGCCAGCACCCTCTCCTCTCTTCCTGCTTCTCTCTCTCTCTCTCGGCAATGGGTGTCAGTGAACAGGAGGAGGATCACTTCAGGGCCCTGAGGAAAAATAAAATTTTGAAGATTATTTAGTGATGTGATAAAAAACACTCGACATTAGAATGGCAAGTGAAAAAAAGGCAGGACAGAAGCAGTTGTCAAAAGATGAAATTACAACAAATTTAGTTTAAAGACCAAATTAGGCCAGGTGTGGTGGCTCACACCTGGGTGGATCACTTGAGGTCAGGAGTTCAAGACCAGCCTGGCCACCATGGTGAAACCCTGTCTCTACTAAAAATACAAAAATTAGCTGGGCGTGGTGGTGGGCGCCTGTAATCCCAGCTACTCAGGAGGCTGAGGCAGGAGAATCACTTGAACCCGGGAGGCAGAGGTTGCAGTGAGCTGAGATCGTGCCACTGCACTCCAGCCTGGTGACAGAGTGAGACTCCGTCTCAAAAATAAATAAATAAATAAATATATAATAAAGACCAAATTAGGTTTTGTTAGTGATTCTAGATTCGGGCAACATCTCATTCTATAAAGTAGAACAGGTATTCTGATAAGCTGAACAGAGGAGATTGGCTTTATAAGCAGAAAAAGGCCAAAGAAAGCAAAAATAGGGAACCGAAAGCAGACTGGTTGGCATTAGTTATTTCAGATTACTTTCCCTGTAAGGGTTAAAGCAGAGGGGCCTTCGTTATCATGCCAGCTAAATCTGGCCTGTTTGAGGATTTGGCTATTACCGCAATAGAAACCTCCTAAGGGCCTGGGTTAGATATAGAGAAGATTGATCAGTCAACAAATGTTTATTGAGTACATACTATGTAGTCAGTGCTGTTCTAAGTACTTGAGGTATAGCAATGCATAAAAACAAAGATTCTATAGTTTTTCTTCCTCATGGCTATGGCCTGACTCAAAGATTCTTTCACCCCCTCCATTACCAATAAAGTTTAAATTCATGTATATTCTCTCCTGGCTTCCTGATCCTCTCTCTTTCTCTACTTTTATGTTCAGAGGCAAGGAATATCCTCTGCAGAAAAAGATGGAGGGTGGAGGAGGGAGTTGAGTTCAATTTTTCATTTTTAAGCCCATTAGTACTACTTAATGCATCAGTATTTCTTTGATATAAATGATCATTTTAAAATTCATTTAAAGTTGGATCTCCTAAAATCTCATTAAAATGTATTTTTCAATATCTTAGAATTAGAGGCAGAAGGGGGAATTCAGAGAAGATTAATTATATGATGTAATATAATATGTAATATATTTCAAATGGCCACAATTACACATAATTAACTGTTTAAACATTTGTCTTATGTTTTTCTTATAGGACAGTACACTATTCCAATGGATCACAGTAATCACCATCCTCAGATACATTGCTGTATTTTATTTTCATCCTAATATTTCAACCCACCTCCCTCAAACTACAGAGAAGGGGCTGAGTTTGAGGCCAGAAAAGGAGTGAAAATCCTACCAGGCCAATTTGTTTGTCCACAACTGATTCTTAGTTTTAACATCTTATCTCTTTTCTCAAGTCACATTCCAGATCCCCATCTCAACACCCCAATTTTTTCTTCCCCATTTCAAAATAAGAAGAAAAAAATTAAGGGGGAAATTTCCCCCTTCTGTTTGAAAGGCAGAATCCTGATGCACTTTAAATTCCAAAACAAAGAAACAAATGAACATACAATCCTTTAGCATGTGGTTTTTACATGTAGCAAGGAATCAGGGTAAAAGGATAATTATCAACTTCCAGGTTCTCAAATGTTGGAATCATCTGGGGATTTAAAAATCTAGGCTTGTCAGTGTCTCACCCACAAAGACTTGGATTGAATTGATATGAGGTATGGACTTTTTAAAAGCTCTAAGGAGGATTCTAATCTGTAGCAAAGTTAAGAACCACTGATTTACATGCACAGTTCTTTGCTGCTCCAAGTGTGGTCCAGGAACTGCAACATGGGTACACCTGGAAGTTTGTTAAAAATATTCGTTGGTCCCTCCCCAGACCTCCTGAATTTGAATCTACAGTTTAACCAGATCCCAAGTGATTTGTATTCATATGCACATGAGAATTTGAGAATCTTACCTAGGGCTTTTACTAAGCAAACTGCCCCGATCTGAAAGAGTACAGTGCTCAGGAAGTACAGCTAGCAAGAATATGCCTCCTACCAGAAAAGTGAAGAAACCTCATGGTTATAGGCTCGAGTGCTGTGGCACTCAGAGAAATCAGGTATTAGCAGAACCCTGAGATTCAAGAAGCTGTATAGGTCTTAAAATCAGAGCTGCACTCCCAGTGGCTGCTCCCCGAACTTTGCAAGTGCTAGTGAAGCCAATCTGGTTGATCTGTTTGATCCCACTAAATGTGGGTGCTATCCATGCTAACCACCTATCACATTGAAAAACATCCAGTAAGTACATCCCAAACACAGAGAACCTGCTCAAACTCTTCCATGATGGGAAAATTTTGTTCTCAAACAAAACTTGAAAACTCTTCTCACCACTATGGGTGGTTCTGAATCACTCAAGAACATTATATCGAGTGGAAATTAATGGACAAATTAGGCATTGACAAGCAGTTTCTATTTTCCTTTTTGCAGGTGTTGGATATTTTCCAATTGCCCCTCCATATTCAGTCTCAGTCCTCAACCCTGCTGTGACACTTGGGAGACTGAGTTTCCTGGATTGCCCTCTGGCTTCCAGTTGGGTTGGGCCAATGGGAAGCCCTGGCAGGAGATAAGAAGAGAGCTGGGTTCAGGTTATTTATTACCCCAGCTTCCTTTGTGCTGGACTATGGCTTGGATGTAGCCCTCAACTGAAAGCCACAGTTTCTCTCAGGTGGCCTGCTCCTAGGGGTGAGAATAGCTTCTAAATGTTGCTAGCCATGGGATTCTGCACCACTCCGTATTGCATTTCCTTAACCCTGTCCACTTTGTGTAAATCGCCCCTTGTGAACTCTCCCCACTTACCTTGTTTGAATGTGCCATCTGTTTATCACCTCGTCACCATCTCCCTGGTGTTCAGGATCTATTCTCTGTTTCCATCTTTGGTGACTGGGGCATTAAAAAGGGGTGGATCAGATGAGTAAAGCAAAGCTTCAGGGCACAGATGGGCATCATCAATACCCATCTGAAAGATCAATTGGCAACATGTTGCCCCCTGCCACTAGGAAGCACAAACCAGAGGACTACCAGGACAGCAGCTTGTAGCATGCCCTCCAATGGCAGCAGATGGCCTTATGGCTTTGGCTCTGCACCCTCAAGGTTCTCTGGCACTGGCAGTTGATGACATTTGCTCCTACAGGGGGTGGGCAACCTTTCCATGTTGCTTCACCTCCTCTTCAAGCAGCCCCTCCATCCCCCCCAACCTACTCCTCCCAGATTCCACATATTATTGGGCAATGGCATCATTGTTCACTCACCAGGCGAGCCTAGTTAGAATTCACCTACAGGAGAAAACAAGTGAAGGCCGTGGGAAGCTAAAGTATGGTGCACCTCTGGGCTGGCTATGAACAAGTATTCCTGGGTATGGTGATAATGGGGATGAGCTCGTCTTGGAAAGGCAGGAGTTCTGGCACCTAGCTTCCTGTAGGATCTGATTCCCCTCTTTGAAAGGTACCCAGGCGAAAAATGAGTGGCTCCCTTAGCCCCTTCTCCTGGCCAGGACCAGTCTGCTAGATATTGCTGGCCCTATTTTCACCCCTAGCTTTGGATCCCTTTCTTCCCTGGAGGGAAAGAGGCCTTCAGGGCAGCCCCGCATACACGACAGGAGGGATGTAAGAAAACAGGCGCGGCTGGGCATCCGAGCATGTAAGGGAAGTGTCCAACGGAGGGAGGTGAGGGATGTTGGACAAGCCCGGCCGCCCGCCGCACTGGAGCCGGAGAGAAGCAGAGACGTTGGGCCTCCCAGTTTCCTAGAGAGGCCGCGGAGGGCCCGGGGCGCCGACGCGCGTGCGCGACTGGAGCCGTCGGGAGGTAGGCGCGGGACGGGCGGCTGCGGTGGCGGCGGGTGGACCGATTGTGGCTCGGCGGCGGGAGTCGGTGAGAGGCCTGGCGGGGCGCAGGGGTGGGGGTGGCGGCATTGCGGGCGCGGGGCTCCCCGAAGGCCGCGGCATCCTCGGGCCTGCCCGGGCGGCGGACGGGGCCCGGCCTGGAGGCTGCGCCAGTGGCGGGGGTCTGGCGGTGGATCCCGCCCCCGCCACGCTGAGGGCGTATCGAGAACCTCTTTGCCTCCCCAGGCGTCCGGGGTAGAGAATCTGGAGCCCGGGTTTCTCCGGGCTTTCTCGTTTCATCCAATTCTGCATATAAAGCGTATTTATCAGAGACAATTAGATAACACGGGAAAGTAGAAGAAAAGTAAAAGTAGCCGCAATCCTGAAATCTGTCTCCAGGCCTCCTGACATTTAAAATATCTGTGCATAATTCTGCACACTGACATCCATAAATATATATTACGAAATGAGAGCGTGCTCTTGCTTTTTAAAAAACCTGTATTATTGTGAGGAAACACTATTGTGCCAAAATACACATAACATTTACCATACAATACATAAACGTTTACCATTTAACCATTTGGAAGTGTATAATTCAGTGACATTAAGTACATCCATACTACTGCTTTTTAAAAATTATAATCTCCTGAATTTGTAGAATGCATTTGTTTTTATTTTGGCTAAAATTAGTGCTGGCATTATGACACCACTAAAACATTTTTTTTGCGAGGATAATTAAGAAATCGTGTTTGCAGTTTATTTTCTGTAGGAGACACATTTGCATGAAGCTCTAAATGATGAAGTGACATTTGTGCAGAAAAATAGCAAAATCTTGTTTGTCAGGGTAGTTATCTTTCACAATGAAATAACTAGTATATAAAATGCAGTTTTTAAACAAAGGCAGAGCTCTAACCTGCAGCGATTGTAGCACACTCTGACTTGCACAGGCCTAAGAGATCAGAGTATTGTCTCCTTCCGAATTTAAAAGTGGTGGCGAGGAAAGAATGTTATTCTGTTTCAAACTGCTTCTAGTGCAAAACCAAAAACTCAGTATTAGGTTGGTGGTTTTGCAAGGAAGTGCCAGGGAGTGGTTTGAGCAGTAATTTGATTAAGCAGTTTCAGAGAGCCTCCATGTGTTGTGTGTGTGTGTGCATGCATGTGTGTGCATATTCAGGGACCAAAGAATTAGGCTGCTTTTTTATGTTATCTTAATGAAAGGCAGACACATTTTGGTTAGAAAAAAAAAAAAAAAGTCTTACTGTAAGCCGAAAGGATGAGAATGTTTTGAAGATAAACCTCAGTATGCACTTAAAAAGGAAACTGACAAAAAGCATGAAAAATGGCAAGTATTCCACTGGTAGGTTTTCTGTGGCTTCTGGTATCCAGGAAGAATTAGTGCATAAGCAGTCTACGATGTCAGAAAGTAAACTATAGTAAAACATAACACTGTATTTTGCAATTTTCAAGATTTTGTATTAGAAACAATGAAAGAGTACATTTCTGTGACTCTCAGGCAAATTGTTAGGTGTTCTGTAAGATTGAATTTATGAATTTATTTTTTTCCTTCCTAATCTTAAATTTCTTTTCTTTTTCCTTGTTTATTTTATTTATTTTATTTTTGACACGGAGTTTTACTCTTGCTGCCCAGGCTGGAGTGCAGTGGCGCGATCTCAGCTCACTGCAGCCTCCACCTCCCGGGTTCAAGTGATTCTCCTGCCTCAGCCTCCCAAGTAGCTGGGATTCCAGGCGTGTGCCACCACGCCCAGCTAATTTTTGTATTTTAAGTAAAGACGGGGTTTCACTGTATTGGTCAGGCTGGTCTCGAACTCCCGACCTCAGGTGATCTGCCTGCCTCAGCCTCCCAAAGTGCTGGGATTACAGGCGTGAGCCACCGTGCCTGCCTCTTGTTTTATTTTACTGTGTAGCACCTGTCACTGTTTAGTATACCACATATCTGTCTCCTCATAGACGCCTCAAGGCAGTACTGGAACGTACAGTAGGTTCTCAATAAATATATGACAAATTAATGAAAGAAAGAATCCAAATTGGTAGATAAAAATCGACAGTATTAAATGTCCTCGATTTTTAAGAGCCACTTGCCAAGTTAATCTTTAATACCTGGCCGAGCATGGTGTCTCATGACTGTAATCCCAGCACTTTGGGAGGCTGAGGCAGGTGGGTCACCTGAGGTCAGGAGTTCAAGACCAGCCTGGCCAACATGGTGAAATTCGATCTCTACTAACAATACAAAAAATTAGCTGGGCATGGTGGCAGGCGCCTGTAATCCCAGCTACTTGGGAGGCTGAGGCAGGAGAATCACTTGAACGCAGGAGGCGGAGGTTGCAGTGAGTGGAGGTCACGCCATCGTACTCCAGCCTGGGCAACAAGAGTGAAACTCCGTCTCAAAAAAACAAAACAAATCCTGTAATACCTAAAATGGAAGTAAATCAGATAAAAATGATGATGACTGAATGACTGGAACTTCTCAGTGTAAGGTAAGACAAACCTTTTTTTTGAGACAGAGTTAACGCTCTTTCACCCAGGCTGGAGTGAAGTGGCACGATCTCCGCTCACTGCACTCTCTGCTCACCCCCGCCCCGTTCGAACAATTATCCCGCCTTAGCCTCCTGAGTAGCTGGGATTACAGGCATGCGCCACCACGCCCAGCTAATTTTCATATTTTTAGTCTCGAACTCCTGACCTCAGGTGATCCACCTGCCTCGGCCTTCCAAAGTACTAGGATTACAGGGGTGAGCCACCGCGCCTGGCCAACAAACATTTTATTTGGAATAATTGTAGACTTACAAAGGGTTGCAAACATTTTAGAGTTCTCTGACACCTTTTACCTAGTTTGTCTAAAGTTGCTATCTTGGATTACCATAGTACGTTCATCAAAATGAAAAGATTTACTTTGGTACAGTACTATTAATTAAACTGCAGACTTTTAAAAGTTTATTTATTTATTTAAACATTCTTTTTCTGTTGTAGGATCCAATCTAGAATTCCTCATTACATTTAGTTGTCATGTCTACTTGGTCTGATTCAATCTGTGACAGTTACTTAGTCTTTCAAAACACTTCTGAAGAAGTGTTTTGTATTTGTTTTTTTTTTGTTTGTTTTGTTTTTTGTTTGTTTGAGACGGAGTTTCGCTCTTGTTGCCCTGGCTAGAGTGCAATGGCGTGATCTCGGCTCACCGCAGCCTCCGCCTCCCAGGTTCAAATGATTCTCCTGCTTCAGCCTCTCGAGTAGCTGGGATTACAGGCATGTGCCACCACGCCCGGCTAATTTTGTATTTTTAGTAGAGGCAGGGTTTCACCATGTTGGTCAGGCTAGTCTCAAACTCCCGACCTCAGGTGATCCCCCCACCTCGGCCTCCCAAAGTGCTAGGATTACAGGCATGAGCCACTGCGCCGGCCTTATATTTGTATTTTTATAAAGTCCCTCAATTTGGTTGCATCTCAAGGTTTCTGTCAAGTTTTACCACTGGAACCTTACTGTCTTTCTCCTAGTCATCAGTAATTATTTGGGGGAAGATAGTTTACACTTTGCATATGAGATACTGTTTCTCTTTGAACTTTGGTCTAAGTAGCATTCATTGATTGATCTTGCCTGCAGCAATGACTACTGTAGTGTTGGGATTTGACTTTCCCTTTCCTTCATTCCTTCTAGGCATTCACTGGATACTTACATACAATTCTCATTCATTCAAATTATTCATTGAAATCTTTGTGAGGAAGAGCTATCCCTTCTCCCCTGTTATTTATTTATTCAGTCAGTTATTGTGTGCTTTGGATACTTGTTTTATTCTTTGCGCTAGAATGCAGTACTATTGTTATTTTATTGCTGAAATTATTGTAGCTCTTTGACTATTGGGAGCTGTGTCTGTTTGCCCCAATTTTTTTTTTTTTTTTTAGTCCTTCCCTAGTTTTTGTTTTCTGGCACCCAAAACTCTTATATTTTTCCCTCCCCAGCCTGGCATCAGTCACTTCTGCAAGGATCCCTGTTTGTTGTTGTTGTTTGTTTGTTTTAACTGGAGAATAGTATAGTATTTAGAAATCAAATTTTGGGCACTCCCATTATTAGTTTATTTCTTAATTGGTAAATGAATACAAATATTATTTTAAGGCTTTAAATATATACTGAAAGCTTTTTTTTTTTTTTTTTTTTTTTGAGGTGGAGTTTTGCTCTCATTGCCCAGGCTGGAGTGCAATGGCATGATCTTGGGTCACTGCAACCTCCACCTCCTGGGTTCAAACGATTCTCCTGCCTCAGCCTCCCGAGTAGCTGGGATTACAGGCATGCAGCACCACGCCGGCTAATTTTTGTATTTTTAGTAGAGACGGGGTTTCCCCATGTTGGTCAGGCTCGTCTCGAACTCCCGGCCCCAGGTGATCTCGCCTCAGCCTTCCAAAGTGCTGGGATTACAGGCGTGAGCCACCGCACCTGGCCTGCATTTTTACTTAAGTTGTGATTATCTTAGAAACCTGTTTGCTTAGTATCAGTTTATATACTTTCTATACACTTACACTGGTAGGAAAACACAAAAATAAGAGACTAGCTCATGGGGACATTAAAAGGAAAACAAAGAAATTACATTGGCCATGAGATGAAGAAACAGTGTAACAGAAGAAAATCTCCTTGAAAAATATCAAGATCTTGGTTGGAGGTTTCCCTGTTCTTTTCAAAGCCATTTTCTTTGTGGGAATGAAACTGGGTTAAGGTATAAAGCTCTGGGGGGAGAGTCCTGAGAATAAGATCCAACTCAGGTTCCTTCCCAGTCCTGAGTGTAATTGTGATATAATCTCAGCAAGAAGATAAATGAAGCTTTTCTTCTATCCTTAAAAGCTAGTTGGGACTTGGGAGAAGCCTGTGGCATTAAGATACCTGAATTTCATTGGCAGGCTCAGCTGCCTGCTGGGGTAGCTATATGTTCCCTATGCTCTGGGTCTTTCATTCAGAGTTTGAGAGGCCCATGAGGTCTTAACTTTATTCATGTTCATGATTGCAGAGGCTGAGCTAACCTTTCTTTGACTCGAGGACTGGAATCCTCACTATATTCACAGGCATTCACCCTGAATTTTCTGTCAGTCTTCTCATCACTTCTTTACAAATACATTACTGCCAGGCAAGGTGGCATGCACCTGTAATCCCAGCTACTCAGGAGGCTGAGGCAGAAGAATCGTGTGAGCCCAGGAGTTCAAGACCAGCCTGGGCAATATAGTGAAACCCTTGTTCCCCCGTCCCCCTCCAAAAATCTGGAAGTTAGTTAGTGTGGCCGTGGGGGGCGGGGGGGAAGTCACTGACCCTTTTGGACATTTGTGCAGCAGCTGCTTCAAAACAGTCCTGCTTAGAGACTTATTTTTGGAACTAATTTGACTGTGGGTGTCAATTTCCTGAGATTGGTCAGTGCCATTTATATTTTTCACTGGGTACATTTCTTAAAAGTGTTTTCTCTCTGGCCTCAATTTCTTTCTCTTTAACTTAATTGCCAGATTTATCTTCATCTTTAGCAGCATTTTGGTTCTTTTCATACTTTGATTTTCTTTCTCTTCTGTCTGTTCTGCAAATTTGGCCATAAAAGTCTCTCTCCTTTTTCTGTTTTTCAGCTTTCTCCTGATCAGGTGTTTCTCCTTCCCTTTTGTGCTGCTGGAATGCACCGAGGCTGGAGCCTGCTCCTGTTGGTCCTGAAGCTCCCACTGCTTCTCAGTCTTCGAGTCTCCTTTTATAGGCCTTCATTTATTTACTTTATTTCTTCTTTCATTTTCCCTTGTTTTTTTTTTTTTTTTTTTTTTTTCCTTTGAATACTTCTTCTTACTCCACTCCCCTTTTTCACAGCAAGGCTTCAGTTCTCTGCCAGAACTGTAGCAGCTTCCTCAGCATGTGATCCCTAATGTAGCTCTTTTCTTGCCTCTTCTTGGCCCTTAGAGTAGGGCTGTAGTTTCTTTTTTATCCCTGGATGATTGCGTGTCTTCTAGTGTGAGTCTTCTTTACATCTTAGTTTATTGTCATTTCTTTTGACAGTATTAGCAGCACTTGCTGAGAGCGGAGGACATTGGATAGGTATTAGTTTAGAGCAAATGTAGAAGGTGGTGGCTCTGTTTTAATATCATAAGTGTCACTGCTTTTACATTTACTTCACAGTGGTGGGAGGTGGAAGGGGTCAGCATTTTCAGGGGATATCACCTTCATCTGTGACTTTGTGCACAGGGTAGTGGGGCCACTTTGCAACAAGTTCTGAGACCTATTGTCCATCTCACTTTTTGTAGACTCTGCCGTTCTTGTCTCGTGAGTCTTCAGTTTGTTAGTTCCGTGGCTATTTATGGGCATTTTTGGATCCTGGAGTAGATTGATGGCTGTTACTGATGGATCTTTTCCACCAATAATGTCTGGGTACTTTTACTCCTAGATAAAGAAGCTTTTAGGGACAAGAAGATACTGATGAGATTGCTCTCCAGACTGAACCAAGAGTCATATTAGAGAAATTCTGGATACAGGTGATCCGTACAGAGTCAGCTGATCCTGTGTCTGTGGAACATTCATGGCAGCACTGCTTGTATTTCTCTTTTTCTTCAACTTTTATTTTTTTTCTTCCATTGTTGCTGGCTACTACTTTTCTTTGTTTCTGTTTTTTTTCTGGATAGGTTTTTTTTTGTTTTTGTTTTTGTTTTGCATGTTGTGTTTTGGTAGCATTTTGCTCTTCTTGTTCTCTACCTCACTTGCCTGTTTTTTTTTCTCCTTACATCTGTTCACCTGGAGAACTTCCTTTTGTAGTTGCTTGAGCTGAAGCCATGGTTTGTACTCAAGTCCCCCCTCAAGAATGTGCTGTCCCTTCTACTGTGCATCTGCCATCTTCAATCCTACGAGTTGCTACTCAGTTGCTTTGCTTCTTAAGAGAATTATTGATTACTTTGCTGTTTATAAATGTAATGGGTAACAATTTAGGCAACATAGGCAAATAAGGAAGGAGAGCCCCCTCATCCCATCTCCCAGAGGAAATCATGGCTAAAAATACTTTGGTAGTGAGGCTTAGACACTTTTATGTGCATATGTAAACTGCTTTACTTTTCATTTGCTTTAAAACGTAAATGACAGTATAACTATGCTTTCTAATAATTGCTTTTCAATTTACTTTTAGGAAATAGAAGGCAAAAAAATATAAAGTTGCTTTTAAATGCAATTCTCTACCTTCCTACCCCCACTACCAGTAAGAGTTTTTGTGAATCCTTCCAGGCTTTTAAAATTTATTTGAGTAGTTATGGGTACATTCACATACATGCATATACAGTCACACACACGGTTGTACATTTTTTTTTTTCACAATTCGTATTTAGGATGTGCTTTTAAACTTAGCACATATTTTTGTTATCGTTGGGAAAAGCAGTCATGCACAGTTTCTCTCTCCTTACTTGGCTGTGTAGGAGTGTCCTTGGACACCAGGCATTGTGGCTCATGCCTGTAATCCCAGTGCTTTGGGAGGCCAAGTCAGGAGGCTCTCTTGAAGCCAGGAGCTTGAGACTGGCCTGGGCAACATAGTGAGACCCTATCTGTTAAAAAAAAGTCAGGCAAGTAAGAGTGGCACATGTCTGTAGTCTCAGCTATTCAGGAGGTTGAAGTGGGAGGATCACTTGAACCCAGGAGTTTGAGGCTGCACTGAGCTATGATTGTGCTACTGCACTCCAGCCTGGATGACAGAGTGAGGAAAAAGAGTGGCCTCGGCCCGAGACATTTCCTTACAAGAGTGAAAGAGTCCTCACAACCTTTGCTGGGTTTAACATCTTGTGAGGGACTATCTTGTTTTTCTGCACTTGATGTACTCCTTTGTTCTGTTTTTTTTGTTTTGTTTTGTTTTTGTTTTTTTTTTTGAGATGGAGTTTTGCTTTGTTACCCAGGCTGGAGTGCAGTGGCACGATCTTGGCTCACTGCAACCTCTGCCTCCTGGGTTCAAGTGGTTCTCCTGCCTCAGCCTCCTGAGTAGCTGGGATTACAGCTGTACGTCTCCATGCCTGGCTAACTTTTGTATTTTTAATAGAGATGGGGTTTTGCCATGTTTTCCAGGCTGGTCTCAAACTCCTGACCTCAGGTAATGCGCCCGCCTTGGTCTCCCAAAGTGCTAGGATTACAGGTGTGAGCCACCATGCCAGGCCTCTTTTGTTCTGTTTCTAAGTGCATGAATCAGCAGCCCTCATTCATGCTCCTAGCTTTCTGCATTTCAGACCACACAGAGGAGGGGTTAAGGTCTTTCTACTGCAATATGAAGCGTGTATACACACACCACCTGTGTAGACTGTGGAGTGGTTCTGCTGGCCACGAGGGACCAACACATTGCAAGTGGCTGGATCTTGTGCACCCTCTGTCTCCATAAGTAAACATTGTACTTCTTGAGCTTGGTGGGGGTGGTGTCTTTTCTCAGTGACCTCAAGTCATACACTGTCTCCTCCTTGGGTGACACCTAGTTGCCTTGTAACTTTGGCTACAGAGCCTTATCACCTGGCCTACAGTGAAGCAGTATGTTGATGTATAACAATTCTAGTACATTCCTTTTAGGTGTGTGAGTATTTCATCCTATAAAATGCTTTTTCTTTTTTTTTTTTTTGAGACAGACTCTCACTATCCTCCCAAAATACTGGAATTACAGGCATGAGTCACTGCACCTGGCCAAATGCTACACTTTTATAAGCTCCCAAGAGGTTCACCTTGCCTGCTGCCTAGACAGAGCTGATTCATCAAGACGGGAATTGCAATAGAGAAAGAGTAATTCACGCAGAGCTGGCTGTGTGGGAGACTGGAGTTTTATTATTACTCAAAGCAGTCTCCCCCAGCATTTGCAGAGCAAAGTTTTTAAGGATAACTTGGTGGGTTGGGGGAAGCCAGTGAGCCAGGAGTGCTGATTGGTCAGAGATGAAATCATAGCGAGTCACAGCTGTCGTCTTGTGCTGAGTCAGTTCCCGGGGCCGGGGCCGGGGGTGGTGGGGCGGGGGTGGGGGGGTGGGGAGCTGGGGGGCACAAGATCAGATGAGCCAGTTTATTGATCTGGGTTGTGCCAGCTAATCCATCAAGTGCAGGGTCTGCAAAATATCTCAAGCACTTATCTTAGGAGCAGTTTAGGGAGAGTCAGAATCTTGTAACCTCTAGCTGCATGACTCCTAAACCATAATTTCTAATCTTGTGGCTAATGTTAGTCCTGCAAAGGCAATCTAGTCCCCAGGCAAGAAGGAGATCTGCTTTGGGAAAGATAGATCTGTTACTGTGTTTATTTAAACTATAAACTGTAAGTTTCTCCCAAAGTTAGTTCAGCCTGTGCCCAGGAATGAGCAAGGACAGCTTGGAGGTTAGAAGCAAGATGGAGTTAGTTAAGTTAGATCTCTTTCACTGTCTCAGTCATAATTTTGCAATGACAGTTTCAGTCCCTCCCTTTGGGTTTCATAACACCTTAATAAGGTGTGGGTTATGAAGGTGGGAAAAAAGGCTGTTGATTGCTCTGGCTTCTTCCTGCTGACAGGGGACATAGTGGGAATGGGAGTGAACCCCAACGTGAGAAGAGTGGAACCGCTTTGCAACTGTCTGAGTGTACTCATGCAGGCCTGGCCGGGCGTTCATGGCTTGCATGGCTAGAACATTCGTATTTTCATCTGTAATTTTACTGCAGTATTTAAGTGAAACAGCCTACTATAAGGTAAATAATGAGTCCTAGGATGAGGAGTACAATTCCCAATTTTAAAAGCAAAGATTTGAAAGTATTAGTTTGGGGACTTCTAACCCACAAAGAATTTAGTTTAAACTGCAGAAAAAAAACCTCAAGAACAGCTACAACATTGTATATAGTTTTTCTTTTGAAGCATAATTTTCTCTCTCCAGTCCCCATTTTTATTAAAAACAAATCATGATAGAACTGATTTGTTTACAAAATAAACTTTAGTCTTACTGTGCTTGGCCTGATTATTTGCATAAAGTGCAGCAAGAATTATTATTTTTCACTTAGGCTTTTTAAGTTGGCTGTGATAGAACTCTGTTCCATGAAGAATCTCAGATAAGACTTTTTAAAAGCTGAGCCCAGCCGTGGATTTGTACTCTGAAATACCTATGAGTTGGGCAAACTCCTCTCCTCTTGAGGTCCCAAGATAACTTGGGGTTCCTGGGCCTGTTAGAAAGTGATATTCTTTACTTACCACAGGTCGTCAGGAAACTTGTACAGAGACTCTGTGTGGACAAGGTATGAGGCCAGATTCCCCAACAGGCTTTAATTGGCTCTATAAGTCAACTTTTATTCTTTAAAGGAAGCATGATTTCTCCAGCTGTGTCTTGTTACAAAAGAAAACAGATTCTTATTGCACTTATGCAATGAACTATACTGCCATAAATTGAGAATATTCACATATAGTTTCCAAATTCTGGATAAATCAGGTAGAAAGGAACAAATATGCTCCAAATTTTGTTCACAGGATTATATTTTACTCATTAAAAGTTGCAAATAGCTCTAAAGAAATAAGTTCTCTTAACTCTGAAAACAAAAGGTTTAACAGTGTTTAACACATTAGCTTTCCATGAGAGTCCTAGAAGCTTGTTTTATTCTCTATTCCAATAGCACAATTTTTAAAGTTATCTGAGACCGGCACTTAGAGTCCTATATCTGATTATAAACTGCCTTTTGAAAAGGACCAAAGCAAGACAAAATATCTGTGGATGACAAAAGTCTATAGCCACTATGAAAGCTACAATTGACTAGGACTTTTGGTTACTTCTGTGGCATACAACAATTTTACGTAACAATTATAATAATGTACACTAAATTATGTCAACGTTGTAGAAGTTTCCTATACTTTTGGAACATGTACTGATAACATATTTAAACAAATACAGTCCAAAGTAAACCAAACACTATTCATTCTTCTATTTGAAAGTGTTTATTCTAATGTTACAGTCTCCAGAGTGAATTAATCAGAATCCTGCACTTAAGAGTACCTGTTAAATTTTATACCTAATTATAAAACCATCTTTTAAAGAGGACCAAAACGAGACAATTGTCTGTGGATGACAAAAACATTTTAGGGAAGCCACAGTTAAAGACACCATTGACAAGGAAATTTGCCACCTCCATGGCATACAGTGTGTTAACATAATTATAATTATTACTGATGACATATACTGAGTCATATTAGAATTATAGGGGTTTTACATAATTTCAGAACATATACTAATAACACACTTACACAAATCTAGACCAAAGAAAGCCAAACACCATTTCATATTTGACAATGCTTCCTGTATGATTTTTGTACCAAATAAGCCAAATGTCATTTTTGGACTTTAGAGGACCTAATATCTAAAATACTAGGTTAGAAGGAGACATAATTTATAATTTGATTTTGGAAAGTTTGTCAAGTAGCAAAGGTTTAAAACGATGGATATCACAAAATAGAATCCCAGGTCACCATAAATCATTCTTTGGCCAACATGATAACTCCAAAAAAAAAAATTTAAAAAAGAAAAACCTTACTCTGATAGAGGAGACTTAGCTTTCCAAAGAAGACCCAATAAAGATAGCATGAGGCCAACTGAATCTCTCTTCTCTCCATTTTTTCCCTGCCATTTACCCAAAGGAGAAAACAAAACCCTTTTATTATCTTTTAACATTACTTAAAAATCATCTTCAAAAGAGAAAACCAAATTTCATGTTTGCATTAATGCATCTTTAATGTTAAAGCTAGTTTTTTGTTTGTTTTTTTGTTTTGTTTTTTGTTTTTGTTTTTGTTTTTTTGAGACGTCTTACTCTGTAGCCCAGGCTGGAGTGCCATGGCATGATCTCAACTCACTGCAACCTCCGCCTTCCAGGTTCAAGCGATTTGCCTGCCTCAGCCTCCAGAGTAGCTGGGATTACAGGCACGCGCCACTGCACCTGGCTAATTTTTTTTGTATTTTTAGTAGAGATGGGATTTCACCATGTTGGTCAGGCTGGCCTTGAACTACCGACCTCAGGTAATCCTCCTGCCTCGGCCTCCCAAAGTGCTAGGATTACAGGTATGAGCCACCGTGCCTGGCCTAAAGCTAGTTTTTTAAATAAAAGTTTATATCTCTATCCAGTTTTAGTTAGTTTGACCATAGGGTAAGATTTTCATAAACTTTTTAGACCCCTTTACAATTTTCCATCAAACAGCAGATCAATTTTCTAAGAAAATCCTGTTATTCGGACACATGGGCCCAGATTTTGGCCCCACATCAGTATCATTTTAATTTTTTAACCTACGGAAAACTAAATAATTTCTTTTAAATCTTAGCCAACTTGTTTATACCCACATAATTTTTACAAGATCAACCCTTTACAAACCGTTTTCACTTTGCTTAAACCTTCAGTTTTGTTCCATTCCTCTTTTAGGTTAAGACAATCCGGAGGGGGGAGGGATAGCATTAGGAGATATACTTAATGCTAAATGGCGAGTTAATGGGTGCAGCACGCCAGCATGGCGCATGTATACATATGTAACTAACCTGCACATTGTGCACATGTACCCTAAAACTTTAATAATAATTAAAAAAAAAAGACAATCCTTAAAACCCTCTGAAATAGACAAAATTACATTCCCTTTAACAAAAGCCATATTCCCATGCCTTCTTATAATCTTTTACCAAAAACACATTTCCTACACACCTTGTATGTAAAACTGTTTCTCCAGTGGTCTCAATTAAATGTTATAATGTTAACTCTTAGCAAATTTTATTTTTAGTGAAAAACCTGATAAGCGATTTTTTTTTTTTGAGGCGGAGTCTCGCTCTGTCGCTCAGGCTGGAATGCAGTGGTGCGATCTCGGCTCACTGCAACCTCCGCCTGCTGGGTTCAAGCAATTCTGCTGCCTCAGCCTCCCAAGTGGCTAGGACTACAGGTGCATGCTGCCATGCCCAGCTAATTTTTTGTATTTTTAGTAGAGACGGGGTTTCACCATGCTGGCCAGGCTGGTCTCGAACTCTTGACATCGTGATCTGCCCACCTTGGCCTCCAAAAGTGCTGGTATTACAGCCATGAGCCACTGTTCCCAGCTTGGAGTGGAGCCTAGGGTATCAGACAGAGATGATGATAAGGTCTGACTCTTTTTAGCATAGCCAACAGGCATGGCTCTCCATATGTCCCAAGGCCTTATCTATAATCTAATGCTCCAAAATAGGTAAATTGAACAATTCTCAGAAGTCAAAGAAACAATTTGACCTTAAAGCATTTGGCAAATCTGATATCTTAATTTAGACCAAATGTTTCCATTTTCAAGACATTTTATTTTATCAATCTTTAAAACTGTCTTTATTTCTAAAAGAGTACTAAAGCCATGTGAACAAAAAGGCATTAAAAGTTTCTATTTTTCTGACAAAATATTTGATTTAAGCATTTACTTTCCTAAGCCAATCAGAGCTCTTTTGTATATAAACATACAACATATAGAAATACACAGAAGATTCAGCCCTTGTAAGATTTTTCATTTGCTAGTTTCTTAATTGGATTACTGACTTCAGAATTGAGCCCTTGGAGGAACAGGGCCAGGAAAGCATGTATTTCTAGGGCCACATAAGCAGCAAATAAGCAGCTGAAGGCAAAGACAGATCCCCAAAATTAAGGGGGCCTTTTTATACTGGATCCTGGGTCCCCAAAAGGAGGGAAATACTATAGGAGAAGACAGTGCAGTGCTGCTGCTGCTTTTTTTTTTTTTTTTTTTTTGAGATGGAGTCTCACTGCGACGTCCAAGCTGCAGTGCAATGGTATGATGTCAGCTCACTGCAACCTCCACTTCCCAGGTTCAAGTGATTCTCCTGCCTAAGCCTCCTGAGTAGCTGGGACTACAGGCATGCACCACTACGCCTGGCTAATTTCTGCATTTTAGTAGAGACGAGATTTCACCATATTGGCCAGGCTAGTCTTGAACTCCTGACCTGAAGTGATCCACCCACCTCATGCTCCCAAAGTGCTGAGATTACTGGCATGAGCTACCGTGACCAGTTGACAGTGCAGTACTGCTACCCTGCATTTCATTGCAAGGCAACCCAAACCCAATTATCCCATTTTGAAATCAGCCCATGTCTCGTGGGAGTCTCATCTCCCAGTTCGGGGTGGGGATGTTTTCTTATCTTCCAGGTTGCCAAGAGCATGCTTCTCTGATCCAAGTGTGCAGAGTCAAGTATCCCTCCATAACTACTCTTAGCCATCCCTTAAAGTATATTTCCTACCTAGTTATTACACACCAAAGCTCTCTCATAATGCGAAGTAATTTCTGATACCCCAAAACTCAAAACCGTCAGATAACACAATGCAAAACAGAATAGAGCCTTTGATTTTGAAAGGGATCTATCAGTTTTTAATTCCTGTGGTTTCATGAGGAAAACAGAGGTGGTTTGTTTGTTTGTTTCCCCCAAAACGGGGTCTGTGGTGCCTCCTCTGTTTTTCCCAGTGAGTCCCAGGCTACCAGAAGTTATCTTAGGGCCTCTCATCTGTGCATTAAGAGTGGCAAGACAGGCTGGGCTCAGTGGCTCACACCTGTAATCCCAGCACTTTGGGAGGCTGAGTCAGGCAGATCACCTGAGGTCAGGGGTTCAAGACCAGCCTAGCCAACATGGTGAAACCCCATCTCTACTAAAAATACAAAAATTAGCTGGGTGTGGTGGCAGGTGCCTGTAATTCCAGCTACTTGGGAGGCTGAGGCAGAAGAATTGCTAGAGCCTGGGAGGCAAAGGTTGCAGTGAGCTGAGACCGTGCCATTGTACACCAGACTGGGCAACAGATTAAGACTCCATCTCACCAAAAAAAAAAAAAAAAAAAAGGAGAAAAATAATTCAGTTGACTGAGAAGAAAAAATATTTTTCCAGAAAAACAAGTTCCAAGAAGAAAAAAAAAAGGCCTTTTAAATATACCTGTAGCTTGTTTATCCACTTTTAATTAAGCTTTTAACCATAGGACTCTTAAAAAAAATTCTTTAAAATTTTTTTATTACCCAACTTTAGCCATACCAAGCGGCCAATATTTTTGGCTTTTGAATTTTACCACAGGTAACTTCCCACATGAAATTAATCAGTTTTCACTAAGGTTATAACTTAGCCATGGACACACAGGTGTCTCAAAGAGATGGTAAGCAGTTTCTTTTCTTTTTTTTTTCAAGATTTAGAATCTCCCCCAGGGTAGTTTAGAGAAAGGAAAATTCAAGATTGGAAATCAGAAACTATCCATGGGCGGGTGGGGAACCTCAATAAATGGCAAAGTTACATAAATAAAAAACCAGAAATGAATCATTCCAGAAGCCAAGAATAGAACCCAGGCTGCCATTGTCAAAAAGCAAAGCCTTAGCTACTGAGTTAGAGCAATGAGCAGTTTCTATGGTTCTTCCCAGAAGGAGCCTAGGGAAGCCAGTTTCAAGCTTGCAAAGGCTTTTAACTACTCAAGATAATTTTTAGGGCTACCTATGACATGAACCTCAAAATTCCTGTCCTCTGGATGGCGGAAACCAAGAGAAAGTATCCCCACATTGTCACAAGGTTAAGCTCTTAAGGACAGAAAACAAGACAAATTTCATACGATATTGGTTTCGGAGACCTGTAGCAAAGTAACTGTCCAGCCTGCTAGGCTGGCTTGAAAAGTGGGCTTATGGGGGGGGTCCTAAACCCACATTCTATCCTGTGATAGTCCTTTCTCCATTGCAGAACACAGAAAGACAAATTCTTAGCACAAAGTACACCAGATTTGCTACTGCCTAAGACTAGTTTCTATTAATCAAACCCTTGCAGAGAGACAAATAGTGACATTTACCATTTACCCAGACAGAGAGAGAGAGAGAGACCAGAAACTTGGCTGGTAAGCATTTCTTACCCTTTTTTGCCGGTAGACCAGGTTTCTGGGCTCCCTTTCTCTGCATGTTCCAGAAGAATGGAGCAGGTTCTGATGACGCTGCTCACTGCACCATAGCTGTGGGGTTCAAGCCACTTTACAAGAGAAAAATCACTCTTTCCTGTTTTATGAAACCATAGGCAAGATTCTTAATTTGCCCAACAGGCTGCATGGGGAACTGAATTAACATTTTCTATCCCAGCAAAACACACATAACAAAACAAACATTAGTCACCTTGTTCAGCACCCAAAGTCAACCTGACAAAGCTCAAACTTTTTCACATTGGCCCCTCTTGTCTTTGATCCATACCAGGTGGGAAAGGACAACCTATGAATGGTAATTCACAATGGGGTCTCTGGGCAAGGGGAAGAGCAGATAGTCACCCCAAGAGACAGACCTGTTGAGCATTGAGCCGTCTTTAGAGCTCATCGAATGTGACCAAATAGGGAAGGTTCTTTGAGTTAGGCCTGCTGGACTTCCATCAGCAACCCCTCTGAGATCCCTTCCACAAAAACAAACACATGCAAAGATGAGACAGACAGACAGTGCCTTCTAAATCAGATCCTTAACCAAGCTATCCTCCTATTCTCGGTCTGAGAAACCTCCTTGAAATCTTCCTGATTGAGTAGAAGTCTTCCAAACCAGGACTCTTCCTACTGGTTAGAAGGAGCACTTCAGGAGCCGAACAGACACCTGGCAGTGGTGCCACAGACACAGACACCCCATGGTGGAGCTACAAACAGACACCCCGTAATGGGGCTACAGATACCACACCATAGGGCTACAGAAGCTGCTGGGTGAAGGAAGGAGGCATTGGAAGCACCTAGGATACTCACTAATGCAGACACTCTGCAGTGGGGCTACAGACAGACACCCTGTGATAGGGCTACAGTTAAGGGATGTCCCCCCAGGACTATTTCTCCATTGCTATTAAATCTGTGCACATTGGGTCAGCAGTGCCCCGCCAGTAGAGAGAGTACCAGAATCAGCCCCCAGTTCCAAAAGAACTAGGTGGCTGCTTGGGCTGGCTGGCTTCTGGATCCATCGCTGGAGGGGGGCCACTGAACCACGGGCAGGTAGCCACAAGGGCAGTCCCGGACAAGCCCCCAAATTTGTAACCGCCCAAGGAGTAAACTTTGCCTGCTGCTTAGACAGAGCTGATTCATCAAGACAGGGGAATTGCAACAGAGAAAGTAATTCACACAGAACTGGCTGTGCAGGAGACCAGAGTTTTATTACTCAAATCAGTCTTCCCAAGCATTCAGGGAGCAGAGTTTTTAAGGATAACTTGGTGGATGGGGGGAAGCCAGTGAGCCAGGAGTGCTGATTAGTCAGAGATGAAATCATAGGGAGTCGCAGCTGTCTTGCGCTAAGTCAGTTCCTGGGTGGGGGGCCAGAAGATCCAATGAGCCGGTTTATTGATCTGGGTTGTGCCAGCTAATCCATCAAGTGCAGGGTCTGCAAAATATCTCAGGCATTGATCTTAGGAGCAGTTAGGGAGGGTCAGAATCTTGTAACCTCCAGCTGCATGATTCCTAAACCATAATTTCTAATCTTGTGGCTAATGTTAGTCCTACAAAGGCAGTCTAGTCCCCAGGCAAGAAGGAGGTCTGCTTTGGGAAAGGGTTGTTACTCTCTTTGTTTAAACTATAAGTTTCTCCCAAAGTTAGTTCTGCCCATACCCAGGAATGAACAAAGACAGCTTGGAGGTTAGAAGCAAGATGGAATCAGTTAAGTTAGATCTCTTTCACTGTCTCAGTCATAATTTTGCAAAGGCGGTTTCACTTTTCTTTAGGCCTATTGTTGGGCAAGTAGATTGTTTTCAATATTATCTTACAGAGTGCTCTAGTGTACACTCACGTAAATGTCTATATACCGTGCATCTATTTTTCCAGGGTAGATTGTTATTTTATTTCATTTTTCAATAGAAACAGAGTCTTGCTGTGTTGCCCAAGCTAGTCTTGAATTCCTGGGCTCAACTGATCCTCCCATATTGGCCTCCTAAAGTGCTAGAATTACAGGTATGAGCCACCATGCCTGGCTCTCAGGGTAGATTCTTAGAAGGACAGTTCCTGGGGCATGAAGAATGTGCCTTTTTAGTGTAAATCTTTAACTAGAATTCATTTTTTTGGTGTGTGGTTTTGTTATTTTAATTTGGCTAGCCAGTTGTCCCAATGCAATTCATTGAATAGTCTAATCTTTCCCACTGATTTCTAATGCTGCCTCTATCATAGACCAAATATATATGTATGCATAAGCCCATGTCAGGATTCTGTATGTGCTGTTTCTTTTATCTACTATTTGCATGTTCCTTCAGTAATACTCAGTGTTTTCATTAATGTAGCTTTATAGTAAGCCTTAATGTCAGGTAGAACAAATATTTTCACCTCTAAAAATTTATCATGGCTATTCTTGGCCTTTTACTCATTTGCTTGAATTTTAGAATATGCTTATGAAGCCCTAAGAAGAGATAGTGGAATTTGGTTGGGATTTTATTAACCACACATTACCTTAGGAAGAATTGGCATCGTGAAAAGATTTGTCTTTCCATACTTAAGATTTATTCAGGTCTATTATATCTTTTGTTTATCTTTTAAGATCCTGTACATTTTTTATTAGCTCTATTTCTGGGTGTTTTGTTTTGTTGTTGTTGTGTTAATTTTCCGATTGTGTTGCTCAATTTATTTGGCAGAGCAGCTCACAAAACTCAGGGAAACACATTTATCAATTTATTATAAAGGATATTTTAAAGGATACAATAAACAACTAGATGAAGAGATACATAGGGGGAGGTCTGGCAGTGTTCTGGGTGCAGGAGCTTTTGTTCCTGTGGAGATGGGATGCACCACTATCCTGGCACATGGATGAGTTCTTGTTCACCTTCCTGCAAGCCTCCACAAGTGCAGTTGTCCATAGCTCTCTGTACCCCATCCTCTTGGACCTTTTATGGAGGCTTCATTGGATAAGCATGATTGAAGCATGGACAACCATGTAAAACATGACTGGACAAAAAGAGTTTGATCTCATATTAATAGACTGAGTGGGGACATTCAGGCTGTCAGTTCAAATTGGCCTCTCTGTGCAGCATTTCTACTTACTGAGTATGAGGGAGGACTCCTGAAATGGGTATCTTATGACCTACAATCAGATACAATAGGTGAGAGAATTTACGGCCAGCAGAAGGACAGAAAAGGGGGAAGATGACTGTATATTTTTAGTTTCTATGGCCTGCCTTGGGGAGAAAAAGGAGCAGGTGAAAGGAGGGCAAGAAAAGGTCAGAGAGAGATATTCTGTTTTCTGAGCCCTGCTTCTGAGGCCTAAAATGCACCAATATTATAACAAAAGGCTGTCTGCCTTTATCACTCTGAAGTTCCAAAGCTGCTTTGGGAATCAAGGATAAAGGCCAAATAATTTAACAAAAGATATGCTTATTGTTTTAGTCACTTGGGAAATAAGGGCTATGGGAGTTAGGAGCCATGAACCATGGATAAAAACCAATGTGTATATATATCATAATATAACAGGTATCAGGCATAAGAACTATTTGCCTCATCCTAGATCCTAAAGGTTTTCTCCTATGTTCTTGTTTTTGAAGTGGAGTCTCGCTATTTCACAAGGCTGGAGTGCAATGGCATTATCTCGGCTCACTGCAGCCTCCACCTCCTGGGTTCAAGTGATTCTTCTGCCTCAGCCTCCCGAGTAGCTGGGACTACAGGCGCGTGCCACCATGCCCAGCTAAGTTTTGTATTTTTAGTGGAGATGGGGTTTCATCGTGTTGACCAGGATGGTCTCGATCTCTTGACCTCGTGATCCGCTTGCCTTGGCCTCCCAAAGTGCTGGAATTACAGGTGTGAACCACTGCACCCAGCCTCCTGGATTGTTTTCTAAAAGTTGTATAGTTTTATGGCTTACGTTTAAATCTGATCCTTTTTTTTTTTTTTTTTTGAGACGGAGTCTTATTCTGTCGCCCAGGCTGGAGTGCAGTAGTGTCATCTTGGCTCACTGTAACCTCTACCACCCCTCTTCAAGCGATTCTCCTGCCTCAGCCTCCTGAGTAGCTGAGATTACAGGCGCATGCCATCACTCCCAGCTAATTTTTTTTGTATTTTTTGTATTTTTAGTAGAGACGGCGTTTCACTGTGTTGGTCAGGCTGGTCTCGAACTTCTGACTTCATGATCCACCCACCTAGGCCTCCCAAAGTGCTAGGATTACAGGCGTAAGCCACCACACCCGGCCAAGTCTGATCTATTTTGAATTCAAGTGTACAAGAGGCAAGGTTTTGGTCAGTTTTCCTTATTTTGCTTATAGATGTCCGATTGCTCCAGCAACATTTGGTGAGAAGACTACCCTTCCTCTTTTGAACTGCTTTTGCATCTTTATCAAAAATCGATTGGAGGTCAGGCTTAATGGCTCATGCCTGTAATCCCAGCTACTTAGGAGGCTGATGTGGGAGGATCGATCACTTGAGGCCGGGAGTTTGAGGTAACACAGGCCTCATCTCTAAAAATAATTTTAAATTATCTGAGTGTGGTGTCACATGCCTGTAGTCTTACCTCCTCTGGAGGGTGAAGCAAGAGGATCGCTTGAGCCCAGGAGTTTGAGTCTGCAGTGAGCCATGATCACACCACTGCACTCCAGCCTGGGCAGCAGCAGGAGACCCTGTCTTTAAAAAAAAGAAAAAAAAAATGAGTTGGGCGTATTGCAGGTGTGGACTCCTCTACATAGTGATGTGATTTGTAGCACAAGCTCCTTCCCCAGGTAAGAAGAAACAAACATTCCTTCAGAGCCCAAAATATACTCCAGATAGTCTCTTTTTTGAGATGGAGTCTCGCTCTGTTACCCAGGCTGGAGAGTAGAGTGCAGTGCCACGATCTTGGCTCACTGCAAACCTCTGCCTCCCAGGCTCAAGCAATTCTTGTGCCTCAGCCTCCCGAGTAGCTGGGATTATAGGCACATGCCACCATGCCCTGCTAATTTTTTGTATTTTTTTTAGACCTGGAGTTTTGCCATGTTGGCCAGGCTGTTCTCAAACTCCAGACCTCAAGTAGTCCACCCACTTAGGCCTCCCAAAGTGCTACCTCCTGAAAGTGACTTGAACCCTTGGACACCACATTTCATGATGAATTATAAAAAGAAATACAAGAGTTGAGTGGGAAGCTGGATTAGTAGTTTTCAAATTATAATTTGTAACCCATTGTTGGGTCATAAAATCAACTAGGGGATTGGATTCTCAGGATTTTTTTGTTTTTGTTTTTGAATTGCTCATTTGAGATATTTAAAAATATTATAATAGCAAAATCACATTTGATATTTAAAAAGTCAGTTGGGCATTCTTGTGTGGGTCTGTTTCTGGTTTTTCTATTGTATTCCATTGACCTATGTGTCTCTTCCTCCACCAATACTACACATAATTGATTAATGTAGCTATAAGTCTTGAAATCAGGTAGATTGTTTTCAGACTGATCCCTCCCTCATAATTGTTTTTTGGTTTTGCTTGTTTGTTTGCTGGCTTGCTTGCTTGTTTTGAGACAGACTCTTGCTCTGTTGCCCAGGCTGGAGTACAGTGGCACGATCTTGATTCACTGCAACCTCTGCCTCCCGGGTTCAAGTGATTCTTGTGCCTCAGCCTCCCAAGTAGCTGGGATTACAGGCACGCACCACCATGTCTGGCTCATTTTTTGTATTTTTAATAGAGACGGGGTTTCGCCATGTTGCCCAGGCTGGTCTGGAACTCCTGAGCTCAGGCAATCCGCCCATCTCCTCTTTCCAAAGTGCTAGGATTACAGGTGTGAGCCACCATGCCTGACCTGTCATAATTTTAGCTATTCTAATTCCATTGTCTTTCCACATAAATTTATCTATATCTACAAAAAAATCTTGTTGAGATTTTGGTAGGATTTGCATTAGACCTATAGATCAATTTGTAGAGAATTTACATCTTTACTGTGTCACGTCTTCTAGTACATGCATATGGTATGTCTGTTCATTTATTTAGATCTTCTCTGACTTTTTTCATCATCCCTTTGTGTTTTTTACAAAGTTTTAATGTATAAGTTCAGTATATATTTTATTGTGGGATATTTTCTTAGCTTACTCCAATAGGGGACAACCTAGCTGTGGTCTACTTGATACTGGCATATACCTCTGTGCAAACGCTCTTCTTATACATACAAAGATGATCCCAACCAGCAGAATCCAACTGCACCATGTATAATGGACATTATTCTCTCATCCCCTCCTGCACAGAAATGCTGGTTATTTCAGTCACTTGCCGATGACTTCTGATGTCCCAGCAAATGGCATTGTTGACTGCTGAGAAGATACTTCTGAGGACCCACGTCTAAGGTGGACTTGGCTCGCACTCTTCTAGTTAGTCTCTGAACAGGAGTGATGCCTCCAGGCAGGTGGCATGCTGTCTATCCAGCTCAGGCCCAGTCTTCGAGGGAGCGAGGGCGGCTTCAGACAGTAAAGAAGGAAGAAGAGGATGAAAGCTATACTCCAGTGCAGCCTGCCAGGCCACAGACACTCAACCGCCCTGGCCAGGAGCTGTTCCGCCAGCTCTTCAGACAGCTTCGTTACCATGAGTCTTCGGGGCCCCTAGAAACTCTGAGCCGGCTCCGGGAACTCTGTCGCTGGTGGCTGAGGCCTGACGTTCTCTCCAAGTCACAGATCCTAGAGCTGCTGGTGCTAGAACAGTTCCTGAGCATCCTGCCTGGGGAACTCCGGGTGTGGGTGCAGCTCCATAACCCTGAGAGTGGCGAGGAGGCTGTGGCCTTGCTGGAGGAGCTGCAGAGGGACCTTGATGGGACATCATGGAGGGTGAGTGTGAGCAAGTGTGTGGTGTCCAGGGAACTCTGCCTGCTGGTGAGCCAGCTTGTCTGGGGATGGAGGTGGCCCTCTGAACTGTCAATACAGAGGAGTGCAGAGGAAGCCTTCCCTTTTCCCATGGTACCTGAGCATCTGAGAACGGGACCCTGAGCAATGGACCCTTTAGCAGGTATCCTTTCCTACCTCCCCAGAGGAATATCAGCTCCAGATAGGGTGAGCAAGTCTCCATAAATAATAGTAACTTCTGGGCATAGTAGCTCACACATGTAATCCCAGCACTTTAGGAGGCTGAGGTGGGAGGATTGCTTGAGGCCGGGAGCTCAAGCCAGCCTGGACGACATAGGGAGACCCCCCCCCACACTGTCTCTGTACATAATTTAAAAATTAGGCCAGGCATAGTGGCTCACACCTGTAATCTAAGCGCTTTGGAGTCCAAGGTGGGCGGATTGCTTGAGTGCAAGAATTCGTGACCAGCCTGGGCAACATGGCAAAACCCTGTTTCTACAAAAATTAGCTGAACGTGGTGGCATGTGACTGTAGTCCCAGCTATTTGGGGGACTGAGGTGGGAGGATCACTTGAACCCAGGTAGGTCAAGGCTGCAGTGAGCCATGATTGCACCACTGCACTCCAGCCTGGGTGACACAGCAAGACCCTGTCTCTAAACAAAAAAGCCCAGTAACTAGTCTTTGGACACAGTAGCTTACAGTGTACAAAGTCCATCTCCACATATTATCTAATTTGACTTGAGACTAACCATAGCCCTGTAAAGTGGCGGGTGTTGGGACAGCATTTAGGGTTAGGGCTCTTGGCTTCTTAGTGGGAGAGTACATGTTAAAACTCAGAAGAGCGCTCTGCAGGCACCATTTAGCTTCCTTCTCAAGCATTTTTTTTCTTTTCTTTCTGAGGCGTACCCCACCACTCCCAGCTAATTTTGTTTGTATTTTTAGTAGAGATGGGGTTTTGCCATTTTGTCCAGGCTAGTCTCAAACTCCTGACCTCAGGTGATCCATCCGCCTTGGCCTCCCAAAATGCTGGGATTACGGATATGAACCACTGTGCCCGGCCCTTCTCAGTAAGCTTTTGAGATGGGAGGCAGGGAAGATGGACATGAGTGCTGAGGGGCAGTGCTGGGCTGAGAAATAGAAGACCTCGATTTTAGACTTCATTCCACAACCTCAACATCTGTGGCCACATAGTTGTACCTTTCAGAGCCTCTGTTCATTGAGAAGAAAATGCAGAAATGGTCTAATCATGAGAATTTGTTCAGTAAATATTCAAGTGCTTATCATGTGCCTGACCCTGGCAGAGTTGGCAGTCCCAGGCCTGACAGGAGAGCAGCAGCCGGTCAGTTCAGGTGCGTTCTTCCTGTCCTGCTGCTGCACACAGGGGAGCTGATGCTTCCTGTATTGTTACAGTTTTTTAAAAAAGCATTTATCACTTTTTTAAGTCTTCTTTAAAATTTTATTTATATAAAAATACATGATTCTGGCCAGACCTGTAGTGCTAGCACTTGGGGTCAGGAGTTCAAGACCAGCCTGGCCAACATGGTGAAACTCCATTTCTACTAAAAGGGCAGAAATTAGCCGGCTGTGGTGGTGTGCACTTGTAGACCCATCTACTCAGGAGGCTGAGGCAGGAGAATTGCTTGAACCTGGAAGGTGGAGGCTGCAGTGAGCTGAGATTGCACCAGTGCAGTTTAGACTGGGCAACAGAGCAAGACTCTGTCTCAAAAAAAATTAAAAAAAAAAATATATATATATAGACACACACATTCATACATATACATATGTATATGATTCTGCACACATAATTCATGTATAAATGAAAGTTGTGGCTTGGCGTGGTGTCTCACGCCTGTAATCCCAGCACTTTGGGAGGCCGAGGTGGCAGATCACAAGGTCAAGAGATCGAGACCATCCAGGCCAACATGATGAAAACCCATCTCTACTAAAAATACAGAAATTAGCTGGGCGTGGTGGTGTGCGCCTGTAGTCTCAGCTACTTGGGAGGCTGAGGCAGGAGAATTGCTTGAACCCGGGAGGTGGAGGTTGCAGTGAGCCGAGATCGCGCCACTGCACACCAGCCTGGTGAAAGAGCAAGACTACGTCCGAAAAAAAAAAAAAAAAGATTTCTGAAACAAATTTGACATACTTGTCCCTAAAACTTTATTATAAAAATTAAATCAAGTAAGACATCAGGACATGGTCTACCAGCAGTAAATGGTAATAAATAGACACAGGATATAACTATTAGAAAATATTTTTGCACAACATGGGGTACTATTTTAAAAAATTTAAAAGAGCATTTGTTATTTTTACCAAAACAAATGTTCGAAAGGACCTGATAATAATTTATAAAAGGAAATGAGGTACACAGTAGTTACAAAATCATGGCTTGGTTATATTCAGCTCATTTACAACTAGATGTAATTTTAAAAATCCGTGAAAACATTGCCACATGAGCAAAAAGGGCCTACCTGGTTGAAAGCTACTTAGAAGACAATGGGGGCTGGGAGAAGCCCCCCAAATTTGCAAAATGAAGAGAAATGCTTTAAGATATATGTAAAGTCACAGAATCGTTCTATGGTTCAGCAAAATTATCACAGTGTGAAAAACCAGGGCCCGAGAAAGTTTGTCCTTAAACTCGTTTTGCTGTGCTTCCATATTCTTTATTTTCTTTTAATTCTTCCTTTATTAGAAGAATAAAAAATGGGAGATAAATTATTGTGGTCAGTTCATCATCTTTAGTGTGTATCTCTGTATCAGATGATTAATGGCCTCAGGCTAAGTATCCATATTGGTATAGAGACTGTCTCGGCCACAGGACCAGAAAATCTCAAATTGTAGTTTCCTGTACTCATCTGTATATGAGGGACAGCCTTGCCTCAGAGACCAGAGTTGTTTGAAGTCTCAGGGCAAATGCTTCCTCTTTGTTGGTCTCTACTTAGATGGACACTGCCATTTTTTACACTGGAGACTTTTTTCTATGGTTCCATGGCTGACTGTCATGATTAGCATTGCCTGTCAGTGTTATTATTAAAAACAAGTTTACAATTTGGGAGCTAGCCTGCCTCTTTGAGTTCACTTTGTACATCAGTGCCTAGAGCAGCACTTGACAGTAGATATTACTTGACTATCTCCACTGTGAACCATTATGAGTTTAATTCTCAGGAACTAGTTCCTTCTCTCTCATTTCTAAGTTATAGGCCTGGGGTGGGAGCTGAGGGGTAGTGGGAAGGTGGCACTGTCATCTGAGGCCTGACAAGAGTGCTGTACGGAGTTACCATGTGCTTCCTTGTGTTGAGCTGGAGTCTGTCTCTACCTGGACTCTCCCATGACCCTCATTAGAGCCCAAGGAGGCTGAGGTGGTTGGAGGCACCTCCCTGGGCGATCTTCTTGCCCTTTCCTCCTGCCTGGAAATAATAAAGGAGCTGGCTTACCTATCCCTTGGCCTTTGTCCTTTAGAGATTGGTCATGTGGTCTCTTCTCTGAGTTTGCTTTCTGATTCCCAGAAAGATCCTCTCACAACATTTTCTTCTTGCCAGGACCCGGGCCCTGCCCAGAGCCCAGATGTGCATTGGATGGGTACAGGAGCCCTGCGATCTGCACAGATATGGTCCCTTGCTTCACCTCTCAGGAGCAGCTCTGCTCTGGGGGACCACCTGGAGCCTCCCTATGAAATAGAAGCACGTGACTTCCTGGCTGGGCAATCCGGTACTTGCTGCCTGGCCTTAAGACCCCAGCCTTATGCCACACTTCTTGCATTTCCTGTAGTGTTGTGTTTCCACATCTGTCCTCTCATGAGAATCTCCTTCTGTCCTGGCCCTTAGCTCTCTGTCCTCTCCATCCATTCTATAACCCATATGTGGCTTGCTCCTACCCCATTACACCCCCCATCCCACTACCCCTTTCCTGGCCCCAGTAGACTGAGGACATGTGAGATGGGTGTTTAACAACATTCTGTACCTGCTTATGGGTCCAGGAGTCCTCTACTGGGGGGAAGAGTGGGCTTCTCAGTGGGCTGTCTAGAGCTGAGCCACTCTCTCATGGCTTTTTCTCCTTCAGATACTCCTGCTGCCCAGATGCCTGCCCTTTTCCAGAGAGAGGGGTGCCCAGGAGACCAGGTAACACCAACCAGGTCCCTGACAGCCCAGCTCCAGGTGAGCCACAGGACATTTGGTCCTTCCTGATGTCCCCATGTCACTGCCTAATGGGATAGTGCAGCTCCCCCATCCTGGGTTTCTCTGTCTAGTAACCTCACATCCAAAGACCCGTGTTCCAGAGACCAGATTATCCCCCTCAAGCCCAGAGGTCTTCTGCTGGGTGATGGTCTTCCCTTTCACCTTTGCCAGGTCCATCCTGCACTCACACAGAGCCACTTTATTCCCCTTCTCTCCCCTTCCACCTCAAAGCTGGGAGCTGTGGACCAGCTCTAGGGCACAGTGTTTTTTCAGGAGACTATGACTTTCAAGGATGTGGAGGTGACCTTCTCCCAGGACGAGTGGGGGTGGCTGGACTCTGCTCAGAGGAACCTGTACAGGGATGTGATGCTGGAGAATTATAGGAACATGGCTTCTCTGGGTAAGTAATTGATATCTTCATGCTTCTATCCGTCTTTATTTCTGCCTTCTTGGGTTGTTCTGTGCTGCATAGAAAGGTACCTGACCTGGTTTTAGATCCTGGCTCTGTAACTGCTAACCAGATCACTTAATGTAGCACCTTGGTAGCCTCTTTTGAAAAATGGAGAGAATAATGCCTGCCATTCTGGATTATTATAAAGATTAAAGGTGGTAGCTCACACCTGTAATCCCAGCACTGCGGGAGGCCCAGGTGGGAAGATTCCTTGAGCTCAGGAGTTTGAGACCAGTCTGGGCAACATAGTGAAACCCCATCTCTACAAAAAATACAAAAATATAAGCATGTGGTACGCACGCCTGTAATCCCAGCTGCTTGGGAAGCCAAGGCTGGGGAATTTCTTGAGCCCAGGAGGACAAGGCTGCAGTGAGCCAAGATCACGCCACTGCACTCCAGCTTGGGTAACAGAGGGAGACCCTGTTTCAAAACAGACAAATAAAAACAACGGATTAAAGGTAATATGTTTTAAGTTCCTAGTCCGTTTAGACATTCAAAAAATGTTGGCTGATGTAACCAATTAAGTAGACGTTGTGGTTCTCACCTCTGGAAAATTCTAGTAATCCTTTTGTGGGCAACTTCTATCAGTCTCTCTTATCTCTGCTCAGGGCTATTTGAAATGACTGGGCCTCCTTCGCTAGCTTCTGCTGCCTGCCTTCCTGGCCTTTCCCACCTTCCCACCAGGACTTCAGGCCCAGAGGTCCTGAAGAGTAGTTCTGTGTCATCCATCTCCCTTCTCATGCCATTCCCTTCTCTTCTGCAGTGGGACCATTCACCAAACCTGCTCTGATCTCCTGGTTGGAAGCAAGGGAGCCATGGGGCCTGAACATGCAGGCAGCTCAGCCTAAGGGGAATCCAGGTGCTGCCCCTACAGGTGAGTTCCAGAGAACCTGCCAGGTCCTGCTCCTCCTGCTTTTACTTTTTTCTTTCTTAAGGTCAGTTACATCACTGGGAATTTACTCCATTGTTTGCTGGAAGGAAGATCTTTAACAGTGTTGGTAAGGGTGCTTGGGCCACTGGGTCTCTTCCATCCTGGCTGGCCTCTGAGAGGTTATTAATTTCCGGCCATGTCTATTCTCCTGTCCCCCTCCCCCAGCAGCCCTCTCCATAATAGTTCTTGCCTGCTGGAGGGCTTCACTGTTCCTGTCTTTCACTCACTGATGCTCCTCCTCACTCCTGGCCTGCACTCCTGCTGAACTCCTGTACTCACCCCTTCTTGCTCTTAGGAGCCCTCATCCCACTCCTGTTCTTTCTTTTCTTGGTCCTTCTTTTTGTAATAGGCTGATCTCCAGCCCTTTCAGCCAAGTGCTCCTTGGAGCCCCACCCCTTGACTTTTGGGTACCTTTCTATAATGTCATGATTCTTCTCCCACTCTGTCTATTTAACACTTTCTTCTTAATCCTTTTTATTTCCCTGCTGGATGTGATGTCTGCATATCTCTAGCTGCCCTGCCCATCTTGCTTTTCTCCTCCCTTCCCTGTAATCTGGGATGATCTTCCATGTTTTGCCTTATGTTTGACTATTTTATAAAGGTATTGGCAGTCAGGCAAAAGCCTCACCACCCAGACATTTTATTGCCCTTTGGTGCTTTCTGCAGTTCCAAGTATGGGAAAAGAGTACATTCTCTTGTGTTATATTTTTTGTCAGGAGATGACCTCCAGATTAAAACAAACAAATTCATCTTAAATCAGGAACCTTTGGAAGAAACAGAAACCTTAGCTGTGTCATCAGGATGTCCTGCGACAAGTGTTTCTGAGGGAATTGGGCTCAGAGAATCTTTTCAACAGAAGAGCAGGCAGAAGGATCAATGTGAAAATCCCATACAAGTAAGAGTTAAGAAAGAAGAGACCAATTTCAGTCGCAGGACAGGAAAAGACTCTGAAGTATCAGGAAGTAATAGTCTTGACTTAAAACACGTTACATATTTGAGAGTTTCTGGAAGAAAGGAATCCCTTAAACATGGCTGTGGCAAACACTTCAGAATGAGTTCACACCACTATGACTACAAGAAATACGGGAAGGGGCTCAGACACATGATTGGGGGCTTCAGCCTACATCAGAGAATTCATAGTGGACTGAAAGGGAACAAAAAGGACGTGTGTGGAAAAGACTTCAGCCTTAGCTCTCATCACCAACATGGGCAGAGTCTTCACATGGTGGGAGTGTCATTTAAGTGCAGTGACTGTGGAAGGTCTTTCAGTCATAGCTCCCATCTTGCATATCATCAGAGACTTCACACTCAAGAGAAAGCATTTAAATGTAGGGTGTGTGGGAAAGCCTTCCGGTGGAGTTCCAACTGTGCGCGACATGAGAAAATTCACACTGGAGTGAAGCCTTATAAATGCGATTTATGTGAGAAAGCTTTCCGACGTCTGTCAGCCTACCGTCTGCACCGAGAAACCCACGCTAAGAAGAAATTTCTTGAATTGAATCAGTATAGGGCAGCTCTCACCTACAGCTCGGGGTTTGATCATCATTTGGGAGACCAAAGTGGGGAGAAACTCTTCGACTGCAGCCAGTGCAGGAAATCCTTCCACTGTAAGTCATATGTTCTTGAACATCAAAGGATTCACACCCAGGAGAAGCCCTATAAATGTACCAAATGTAGGAAAACCTTTAGGTGGAGATCAAACTTTACTCGTCATATGAGGTTACATGAGGAGGAAAAGTTCTACAAACAAGATGAATGTCGTGAAGGCTTCAGGCAATCTCCTGACTGCAGTCAGCCCCAGGGTGCTCCCGCTGTGGAGAAAACATTTTTGTGTCAGCAGTGTGGGAAAACTTTTACTAGAAAGAAAACTCTCGTTGACCACCAGAGAATTCACACAGGTGAGAAACCTTACCAGTGTAGCGATTGTGGGAAGGACTTTGCCTATAGATCAGCCTTTATTGTTCATAAGAAGAAGCATGCCATGAAAAGAAAACCTGAGGGCGGGCCATCTTTTAGTCAGGACACAGTGTTCCAGGTTCCTCAGAGCAGTCACTCCAGAGAGGAGCCCTACAAATGCAGCCAGTGTGGCAAGGCCTTCCGCAATCACTCATTCCTCCTCATCCATCAGAGAGTTCACACTGGAGAGAAGCCGTATAAGTGCAGGGAGTGTGGGAAAGCCTTCAGATGGAGTTCCAATCTCTACCGACATCAGAGGATTCACTCTCTTCAAAAACAGTATGATTGCCATGAAAGTGAAAAGACTCCAAATGTGGAGCCAAAAATCCTCACTGGTGAGAAACGTTTTTGGTGTCAAGAATGTGGGAAAACCTTTACACGTAAAAGAACCCTTTTAGATCATAAGGGAATACACAGTGGAGAGAAGCGCTATAAATGTAATCTGTGTGGAAAATCTTATGATAGAAACTATCGCCTTGTTAACCATCAGAGGATCCACTCTACAGAGAGACCTTTCAAATGTCAGTGGTGTGGGAAAGAGTTCATTGGGAGACATACCCTTTCCAGTCACCAGAGGAGACACACCAGAGCAGCACAGGCTGAACGTAGCCCGCCTGCGAGGTCTTCCTCTCAGGACACAAAGTTGAGATTACAGAAGCTAAAACCAAGTGAAGAGATGCCCCTCGAAGACTGCAAAGAAGCTTGCAGCCAGAGCTCTAGGATCACTGGACTCCAGGACATAAGCATTGGGAAAAAGTGCCACAAATGCAGCATATGTGGGAAAACTTTTAACAAGAGTTCACAGCTCATTAGCCACAAGAGATTTCATACTCGAGAGAGGCCCTTCAAATGCAGCAAGTGTGGAAAGACCTTCAGGTGGTCTTCGAACCTGGCTCGGCATATGAAAAACCATATTAGAGATTAGCCTGGGACCTGACGATGACAGTGGGGGTGGGTTCTCAGTCTCCTGCTAGAGAACCCTTAATTATAGGCAGTGTGGAGTAACTTTGATAAAGGGCCCAGCCCTTTCTATTTTGGAAGCTAGTGACAGAATCCCAAGGATTTAAAAGCTCGGGGAGTCCCCAGCCTGCCTGCTAGGATGTGACGCTGGGGAAGCGCAGCACCATGTTCTTTGGAGCCCTTCTGGAGACTGGGGCCCCTAGGAGTGGCCTCTGCACCATAGCCTGCGGCTCCCCTATTCAGGTCTCCTTCCACAACTCTGAAGAGAGAGACCACTGCCCTTTGTGGTTGGACAGAATATCTGTGGCATCATGGGCTATGGCTGCTGGAAAGGGGCCAGTGGGATCCTAGGTTTATCTTCAAGTTTGGCCTGTGGCCATGCCTATTCTGTTGACTTTAAAAGCAGCAGCATCAAGAACTCCTAGTCTTCCCAAATGCCCCCTGGGGAGTTCTGGCTGGGGCTTCAGCCTTCCTGGCTGGCTTTTGGATATCTGCTAGGGGATTAGAGTGGTCTCAGCGGCACGTGGAGGAGAGCAGGATGCTGGGCTCAAGCGCTTGGCGTGTGGAGCTCTACCAGTACCCTGTTGCCATCCCCATCCCACAGGCCTGCATAGGCAGCAGTGGTCCATCTGTTTAACAGAAATGTGCTGAGCACTCCCATACACCAGGCACTGGTGTGTTTGCCAGAGACCCAGCAGGGACCAGAACAGATGAAAATCCTGCCATCTTGGATCTTTACAGATGACAAACAGATATGCAGTATTCTGGATTGTGATGTGTGTAGTGGACAAAGTGAATCACAGAAGAGTGAGAGGGAGTGCTGGATTGGGAGATCAATTGTGATTTTAGATAGTCTGGTCAGGGAGGGCCTCAACTGAGAAGGTGAAATTTGAGCAAAGACTTGAAGGAAGCCAGGGAGGTAGCAGGTAGCTCTCTAGGGAGAGTTGCAGGCAGAGGAGATTGGGTCTTGACTGATGTCCTCAGGATAGCAAGGAAGCCCCTGGGATGGAGTGCAGGGAGCCAGCTGGAAGGGAAGGAGAGGGGCCAGGGAGGCCATAGGCCCAGCCGTGTGAGCATCAGGGGTCATTACAGGGGCTTGAGCTGCCTCAGAGGGAGGCAGGGAGCTTTTGGACAATTTTGAGTTGAGGAGTGTTGTGGTTTGAATCTGAATTGTATTTTATAAGGGTTAACCACAGATCCAAGGACTCAGTAAAATGGAATGGGTGAAAGGCTTCTCATGCAGTTACCCTTGCTGCCAGTTCCCATAAATCAGACTCCTCCCCACTCCGTTTCTGAATTTTCTATAGGATCCTCGGCCTCAGCAGATGTAAACGCTTACCATTGTTGTGTTCATGTCTCTAGCCCCTGCACACTGCGGGCCCCTCTCAGCTTCACATACCCCTCTCCATGTATGAGATCTGGTGCTAGCAATCAGATTCAACCCGAAGGAACAAGTGCACGTGCCTGCTGCTCTCAGGAGAAAAGGTGGCCTGTTCTGGGAGGAGCTCCCTCACTGGCCTACCCACTTGTGTTGAAGCAAAAAGCAAGAATCAATTACTTAAAGGCAAAGGAGTGATATTGCTAAAGCATGTGAGTAATCATTGCTTCTGATTATTGAAGAGCTAGATTATAAATGAAAGGATAAAATGTTTTAATAGTAGAGTAGTGTCCTGACTGTAGGGGCCCGTTCACGGAGCTGGTCATTTCTTGAAATGAGAAGAAACCATCCTGGAAGATGTCTTTTTCAGTAGAGTATGGAATAATCTTATCTGCTCTGGACTGCCAAGAGCAGGTGAAAATGAAGGCTCTGATATTGTGTGGTGGTGTCACGGGATGGTGGGGGTGGGGCAGAAGTCTCCTGTTGGTGTTCTGATGCCTGTTCAGCTTTGTCCTCAGGAAGGTTTGGTCATCTTGGTTCTGCCATCCTCTTGCCTTCCTACAGCAGCAGCTGTTCATGGCACTGAAGATGTCCCTTCACTGTCCCAAAACTGGCACTAGAAGTGGCTGGGCAGGGGGGCCAGAGTCATAGGAAGGGTCTTGGAGTCATCAGATCTGGGTTCCAGGCATGGTGTGCCTTTTCTTGGCAGGATTGATCGTGAGCAAGTCAATGAACCTCTGTATCAATTTCCTTATGTGTGAAGTTAGAGTGCTTGGCTGTGCTACCTGATTCCTGAGATTGGTGAAACAGGGCTTGGTTTACCAAGGCTCTCCATCAGGTGGTTGACCTCTAGGACCAGGGCCATCTCAGAGGTGCAGCTTCCATGTCAGTTGGTGTTATAACCATGGAAATGTCCCTTTCCAATCACATTTTTAGCACCCCTTTCCCCCCATCTCTGCTCCCTTTGCCACAGGATACCTTGTAAAGTTCCTGCCCCAGTATAGGGATATTTTTACTGTCTTTTTTTTTTTTTTTTTTTTTTTTTGAGTCAGGGTTGCCCAGGGTGGAGTGCAGTGGCAGGATCACAGCTCACTGCAGCCTTGACCTCCCAGGCTCAGGTCCCACCTGAGCCTCCTGAGTAGCTGGGACTACAGGTGTGTGCCACCGTGCCAGCTAATTTTTTATATTTTTTTGTAGAGACAAAAGTTTTATTTTTTTTTTCCCATGTTGCTCACGCTGGTCTCAAACTCCTGGGCTCAAGCAGTCCACCCACCTCTGCCTCCCAAAGTGCTGGGATTACAGGCATGAGCCACTGTGCCTGACCTGTCATTTGTATAGAATGAAATGTGCTTATTTTTAAACATTCTAATCAAATTTTAAAATGTGCAAAGAATGAAGTGAAAAACAGAATTTTTTTTTTTGTTTTGTTTTGTTTTGAGACGGAGTCTCTCTCTGTCGCCCAGGCTATAGTGCAGTGGCGCGATCTCCGCTCACTGCAAGCTCCGCCTCCCGGGTTCACGCCATTCTCCTGCCTCAGCCTCCTCAGTAGCTGGGACTGCAAGCGCCCACCACCACGCCCGGGTAATTTTTTGTATTTTTAGTAGAGACGGGGTTTCACTGTGTTAGCCAGGATGGTCTCGATCTCCAGGATGGTCTCAATCTCCTGACATCGTGATCCACCCACCTCGGCCTCCCAAAATGCTAGGATTACAGGTGTGAGCCACCGTGCCCGGCTGAAAAAACAGAAATTATTTTATCCTGAAGTAAACTGTTTATATTTGGGATTATACTGATCCTGTTTGTCCAATAACCTGAGTTTTCAAATAATTTTAGTTCTAGAAGTACTATAATTATATAAATATTAATGAATTCGGATTAGCTGAAAGGAAAAAAAGTAGAAGCCTGACTACTTGGTGCTAACTACTAAAGATTTTGGCAGAATCAGTGTTGGATTTGGCTTTCCTGTCCCTTCCCCACGCCAGCCCCCCAGAGTGTTCTGCCTTGTGCTGCCTCCTTTCACCTGGAGTGCCACACCCCTGTCTGTGCCAGTTTAGCTCTTCATCCTTCAAGGCCTGACCTTGTCTGACCCTTGTGCTTCTAAACCCGTGGCCCCACCTCTCTTGGTGCCTATGTCAGGTGATGTTTGTGTTTTTGGTTATGCCCATCTCCATAGCCAGACCAAGCACTCTGGAAGCCAGGGTTGGGTGCTTATTTATCTGTTTGCCATGCAGAAAAGATCTTGCACAAAATTACCTCTGTTAAGGAATCTGGAACTGAATTTAGTTTGGCTGAGTCAGGGTTGGGTTTTTTTTAAGGGGCTGTGGGGTGAAATGTTGACTGGAAGCCACCCACAAACACACACACCTGCTGGTTAGGAACCCGGCTGTGGGTGGTTCTGAGCTGTTTGGCTTCAGTTGACAGTTTCTGATTGTCCTAAGCACCAGGTCTCATCTTGCATCTCATCCTGGCCTGGAGGACATTCAGGTTCCTTCCAACGCTTCCCACCTTTCCGCCACTCCCTTGGAGGAACTGAAGTTGGGGTTGAGGGGAGCCAGATTGCTGGAGTGGGTATTTGAAAGTCTTTCTGTTACCTGTTCAGTGTGGTCTGCCCCACCCCTGCTGACCAAGACTGACTAAAATGTAAAATAATACAGACCATCTCACACTCAGAAAGCTGGCACATTTTTGAAAGCCCAAGTGTGGGTAAGTGTGTGGAACAATGATAATTCACACTGCTTTAGGAGTAGAAATTGTGAGAAATACTGTGCCAGGCAATTTGTAAAATCTTGGAAGGTTGTGTGCACTTAACCACCCAGCAACTACTCCTGGATGCGTCCTAGAGAAGTGCCATGTGAACAGAGAATGATTTTAAGACTTCACTGAAGTATTGTTTAGGTAGCAAGATTGGGAAAAGCCTGCATTTCATCAGCAGAAGAATGGATAAATAAATGGGTTGTTTTTGGTCCTTGGAAAGTGAATATGAAAGAGTTACGTCTCAACACAGATAGATGAAAAATTATGCTGAGAAAGTTGGTGAAGCTACATACAAGGTACTGTTTGTGTAAAGTTAAGCATACTGTGTACCTGTGGGCACGTTACTTCAACTTGTTTTTCACTTTTTCTGTAAAATGGGATAGTAGTGGCAATCTCACAGGGTGATTGTGGGTGGGGGGTGGTCAATGAAGTAATGCATGTAAAATGCTTTGAATAGTGTCTAGCATGTAAGCATTGTGGACATATAGAAAGTGTTATTGTTTTGCACAGTAATCTATTTTCTGTGGATTCAAATAATATGAAATGAGTATAAAATCATGTATTGGAACAATGTGTGCAAGTCACCATTCTGCCTTCCTAAGGCAGGAGACCTGATGGATTTGGGGAGGGTACATGGGGGCTTCAGTTATGTTTTCTTTATTTTTTTCTAAAAATTGATGCGGAGGCATCAGAATGTTAAGATTTTAACAGTATAGTGTGGTGGGTACTTTTTAAATGTTTGCTTTAAGTGTTTCAAAGTAAAAATATTTCTTAAGCATGGTCTCTGACATCTTATGACTTAATAGAAATCCCTGCCAGGTACATGATGTTACTTAGAGTGAGCTACCTAATCTTTCAAGGCTTCCATTTCCTCACCTGCAAAAATTGGGAGTGTCAGAGGCGTTTGAACCAGAGTGACTCCATCTTGAATAGGGAACTGGGTAAAATAAGGCTGAGACCTACTGGGCTGCATTCCCAGGAGGTTAGGCATTCCAAGTCATGGGATGAGATAGGAGGTCAGCACAAGATACAGTCATAAAGACCTTGCCAATAAAACAGCATGTGGTAAAGAAGCTGGTCAAAACCAAGATGGCAATGAAAGTGACCTCTGGTTGTCCTCACTGCTGTAATTATACTGTAATTATAATGCATTAGCATGCTAACAGACACTCCCACCAGTGCCATGACAGTTTACAAATGCCATGGCAGGCCTGGCACGATGGCTCACGCCTGTAATCCCCACTTTGGGAGGCCAAGGCGGGTAGATTATGAGGTCAGGAGATCGAGACCAGCCTGGCCAACATGGTGAAACCCTGTCTCTACTAAAAAATACAAAAATTAGCTGGGCATGGTGGCACACGCATATAATCCCAGCTATTTGAGAGGCTGAGGCAGGAGAATCTCTAGAACCTGGGAGTCGGAGGTTGCAGTGAGCCAAGATGGTGCCACTGCACTCCAACTTGGGTGACAGAGCAAGACTCTGTCTCAAAAAAAAAAAAAAAAATGCTATGGCAGCATCAGGAAGTTACACTATATGGTCTAAAAAGGAGAGGAACCCTCAGTTCTGGTAATTGCTCACACCTTTCCCAGGAAACTTATGAATAATCTACCCCTTGTTTAGCATATAATCAATAAATAACCATAAAAATAGGCAACCAGCAGCCCTTGAGGCTGCTCTGCCTATGTAGTAGCCATTCTTTATTTCTTTACTTTCTTAATATTAACTACTTTGACTTTGTGGACTCGCCCGAATTATTTTCCTTGAGCAAGGTCCTAAGAACTCTGTCTTGGGGACTGGATCACGACTGCTTTCTGGTAACAGGAGCAATACAAATGGCTATTAGTAAACAAATGCTTAACTAACTCTAGTACATCTATGATGAAATACCAGGCCACAGTTTTTTTTAAAATGATGATGTTCTCTATATACTGACGCACAATCACCAAGACATGCACTTTATAGGAAATTATAAGCTCCCCCTTTGCCTAAATCTCATTTTGCTTAATAAATAACAAGTGAAGCCAGAAGCTATAAACTCATAATTTTAATGAAGAAATGGGATCCAGAGGATGGAGATGCTTTTCATTCTACTTTATTAGATGAGGAAAAGGAGGGTAAATACTTGTATGCCAGCTACCACACCTTTTAAAGTTAATGCTAACCCTACTAAGAACAGCAAGGAGATTTTATATCAGCCAGGTTTTAGTTGCCAGAAACCACACCAGTTATTTTAGCAAAGAACTTATAAAGAAGCATACTATATTTAAGTAGCTAAAAAGGCAAGAAGAAAATGCCAAGGTGTCTTGGAGGTAGCAACTGCTAAGCAGCCGCCACCCCAGGACTGGAGGAGCTGGAATAGAGTCTCCCCATGTTTGAGGTTTGTCTGCTAACAGCTTTCAAGCTCTCCCCCTCAATTTGCCCGGATCTGGACAAGCTGGTAAGAAAGCCCAGGCACTTCTTCTTTGCACCAGAGGGGAAGTTCAAACTGTGCAAACTCTGACTGTCACAAATGCACTGAGCTCACATAACCACAACAAAAACCAGAGCCACTTGCCCCTCCTTTCACTGAAGCCCAACAGACTGGCGTGGGTGCCCGCTTTGCTTTCCCTAGAAAGCCTCATGTGAATAGTAAACTTTTTCATAACCTCTTGGTGTCTGCAGTGTCATCAGTTTCAACATGCGAACCAGTTTTGAGTGATGGTAGTTTGTTGATTCCACCTCATATGGAGCAAAGTGCAAAGCAGGAACAAAGAGACGTGACTAGAATTGTTGAAAGGTGGGAGATTGGAAGAGGGACCTTGTGGAGCTGAACTCAGACCTATGGAGGAGGAGTGGACTGCTGGGCTGACGTAGTGTCTGTGCTCAGGGAGGGGCCGTGTGGCCTTTGGATCCATGCTGCTGTGGAGAGGTCCCAGCTGCTAATGCTGAGGCAGGGAGTAGAAGGGAGGGTCACAATAAGACTTTGAATGTTAGTTAACCACCTTTTGCCTGAAGAACATGTAATAGCCTTCCCTGAGGTATATGTCTTCCAAAAGTCTGCTGACGTTGCTCAGGACCTATGCCCACCACTGCTTTTTGCGTTTTGCTTTTTTTTTTTTTTTTTTTTTTTTTGAGACAAGGTCTCACTCTGTCACCCAGGCTGGAGTGCAGTGGCACAATCTCAGCTCACTGCAACCTCCACTTTCCCAGGCTCAAGCGATTCTCCAGCCTCAGCCTCCTGACTAGCTGGGACTACAAGTGTGCACCACCACGCCCAGCTAATTTTTGTATTTTTGTAGAGACAAGGTTTGGCCATGTTGCCCAAGCTGGTCTTGAACTCCTGGCCTCAAGTGACCCACCTGCCTCAGCTTCCCAAAGTGCTGGGATTACAGGTGTGAGCCACCGGACCTGGACTCCTTTTAAAACAATTATTTTTTGGCCGAGCGCGGTGGCTCACACCTGTAATCCCAGCACTTTGGGAGGCCGAGGTGGGCAGATCACGAGGTCAAGAGATTGAGACCATCCTGGCTAACGTGGTGAAACCCTGTCTCTACTAAAAATGCAAAAAATTAGCCGGGTGTGGCAGTGGGCGCCTGTAGTCCCAGCTACTCGGGAGGCTGAGGCGGGTAGATGACGAGGTCAGGAGATTGAGACCAGCCAGCCTGGCCAATATGGTGAAACCCCATCTCTATTAAAAATACAAAAATTAGCCGGGTGTGGTGGTGCGTGCCTGTAATCCTAGCTGTTGGGGAGGCTGAGGCAGGAGAATCACTTGAACCCAGGAGGTGGAAGTTGCAGTGAGCTGAGATCACACAACTGCACTCCAGCCTGGGTGACAGAGTGAGACTCTGTCTCAATTAAAAAAAAAAAAAAATGAAGTGCAAAATGTGACTGAGGAGATACAATACTCTCCAAATTGCATAATTTTGCCAATTTTTACAGAAACTTGGGGAATCTGTAGAGATAGTGTCAGAAACATTGGAACGAGAGCAACTCCATGTTGAATAGGGGCTGGGTAAAAGTGTCAGAGGTGTTTGAACTGGAGCGACTCCATTTTGAGTGAGGGCTGGGAAAATGAGGCTGAGACTTACTGGCCTGCATTCTCAGAAAGTTAGGCATTCCTAGCCTCTAGGATTGAATTGGGACCCCTTTCCTGTAACATATTTCTGATGACCACAGAAGGGACTATAGTGCAGAAACGTTGACCCAACAGCTACCTTTGTGTAAGTGTTGGGGTCTTGTAACATATTTCTGGCAAACCACAGAAAGGATGATACTGAAGAAATCCCCCCAACCCCAAAGAAATAGACTGCAGCACTGATTGGACGACTTTGGGTAAGTGATGGGGTACCCGAGTAACAAATGGGGTTGGGTTAGAGGCCCACCTTAGGGGAGTTGGAGTTTCTCCTAAGACAGTGGGTTAGAGGCCCCTCTTAATAAAAGGCAAGGACACTTGACTTCAGGTTAGAGGTTACTCCATCCTACTCTGTCTATGGAGTAGCTGTCCTTTCACCACTTTACTTTCTTAATAAACTTGTTTTTGCTTTGCACTGCGGACTTGCCCTGAATCCTTTCTTGCACGAGATCCAAGAACTCTCTCTCAGAGTCTGGATCGGGACCCCTTTCCTGTAACAAAATGAGGCTGAGACCTACTGGGCTGCATTCCCAGATGGTTAAGGCATTCTAAGTCACAGGATGAGATAGGAGATTGGCACAAGATCCAGGCCATAAAGACCTTGCTGATAAAACAGGTTGTGGTAAAGAAGCCAGCTAAAACCCACCAAAACCAAGACGGTGATGAGAATGACCTCTGGTCGTCCTCACTGCTACCCTCGCACCAGTGCCATGACAGTTTACAGTTGCCATGGCAACATCAGGAAGCTACCCTATATGGCCTGGAGAGGGGAGGCATGAATAATCCACCCCTTGTTTAGCATATCATCAAGAAATAACCATAAAAATGGACAGCCAGCAGCCCTCGGGGCTGCTCTGTCTATGGAGTAGCCATTCTTTTATTCCTTTACTTTCTTAATAAACTTGCTTTCCGTTTATGGACTTGCCCTGAATTCTTTCTTGTGTGAGATCCAAGAACCCTCTCTTGGGGTCTGGATTGGGAACCTTTTTCGGTAACAAGGGTGCAGGATCATCATGGAAGGAATATAAAGTCAGATCAAGCTGAATTCTTTGATATGGGATAATTAAGCAGAGATTTGTGGTTCATTGTTTTAACTTGAGAAGCTGAGAATGGCTGTCTTCATTTGCTTGTGAGTTGTTGAGATATGGACCCACTGTAATCCCAGCTTGGGAGGCTGAGGTGGGAGGATTACTTGAGGCTAGGAGTTTGAGACTGGCTTGGGCAATATAGTGAGAACTCGTCTCCAAAAGAAAAAAAAATACGGATCCAAACATAACCTGTACTAAATGAGTTGAAATGCGAGAACTTCCTTGGTATACTGTAGAGGAAGGTATGTAAACGCTTAGGGAGATAAAAATGCTTGAGTATCAGGTAAATACCTGCTCACCCACCCAGGGAGGGTCCAGAGGACACTCTTTGCATTAAGACTGTGAGAAATAAATTCATGTAGGGAGTGCCAGATACTCTACACAGGCCACATCACAGTGGGAAATGCTCCCTGAAGTGCAGTGGGGCTGATGGAATCCTGAGGAGGCAGGGACCATATGGTAACACTTTGTCACCAAAAACACGATTGGTGTGGTGACTGCCATGGACAGTGCAGCCAAAGCAGGATCCCGAATGGTCTGACCCACAGAGATCTGTGATGTCTGCCTGCTGATCATAGTGTCCTGAGAACTGAAATGGATGGGCTGCCTGCTAAAGTTTTACTTGATCCGAGTAAGTAGGAAAGCTCCAGGTCTGGTGAATAGAGAAGTCTGACTTAAATTACCAACACAGAGTTACAATCCCTCAATCAATTCCAAGTCTTGATCTAGTTCACAGACCCACAGCTTCTTGAATAAAGGATAGGCCAGGTCCCTTTGAAGTAGGACCCTGCTGAACTGACAATAATTTATACTTTTTATCTTCCTAGGCCTCCCCAAAGGCACCCAAGGCCATTTATCAGAGTGATTGTGCATTGGGAAGGGCAAATAATTAGACTTTTCTGGGATAACCAGCCTCTAGTTCTGAACTAGCAGTAATTATAGGATACTCAAAATGCCACCATGGTTCCTCAGAGTATGAGTGTATGGAAGTCAGGTGATCAATGAACTTTTTGGCTCAGATTCATCTCACAGTAGATCTAGTAGATTCCTGAACCCATCCTATGGTTATTTCCCTGGTTCTAGAATGCATAATTAGAATAGACATAGTCAACAATGGGCAGAATCCCACACTGGTTTCCTGATCCATACAGTAAAAGTAATTCTGGTAGAAAAGGTCAAGTAGAAGCCACTAGAGCTGCCTCATTCACAAAAATATTAAAGCAAACTAATACCACATTCCTGGAGAGATTGTCGAGATTAGTGCCACCATCAAAGACGGGAACACATCCCCACTTAGCTCACCTACTCAGCCTGTGCAGAAGACAGATGGATCTTGGAGAATGACAAGTGGATTAACTGTAAACTTAATTGACTAGTGACTTCAAGTGCAGGTGCTGTTTCCACATGTGGTTTCAGTGCTGAGCAAATGACACATCTGACAACTGGTTTGCAGTTGTTACTGAGCCAGGCCCAGGTTTGTTCTATTCTCACACAGTAAATCAATCACTGTGACATGGGTTTTGCAAAAGAGAAGAATTATTCACAAGGCTGTCAAGTGAGGAGATGGGAAAATGGCTCTCAAATCCACCTCCCCAAAGATGAGGCTTAGAGAGATTTATAGGTTAGAGAAGTAGGGTGGTCTAAGGCATGGGGAAAGGTGATTAGCAGTGGGGAAAAATGCAGTCATAATTGGGGTTCATATGACATATGTACAGAAAATGGTGGCATTAACATGATCTGAGGGTGGAGTTTTTGGCCCTCTAATGTCAAAAGGCCACCTCTTGGGCATGTGTACAGGCCCAGTTGAAGGGTTGGCAGTCTCAACTGGTTTGAACTGGACAGGATCTGCCCCAAGTTCCTGAAAAATAACTCAAGTGATTGTTATGGTGACTTACAAATGTTATCTATAAGGTAGCACGTCAAAGTTGAGTTACAGTGTTCAATAGCATAGCCTTCAGCTATCGTGGCCTTCAGCTTCATGGGGAAAAGAAATAACAAAGAGCAAGCAACCAAAAGCAAGCGGGGCAGGCGAAGTGTGGCACACCCGATCCGATTATCCCCTTGGCTGCCCAGTTACCCATCTGGTGAATGTTTCTTTTTCTATACCTGTGAGTAAAGACCATCAAGAACAGTTTGCTTTCGGCTAGATACACCTTCACCACCCTATCTCAAGGCTACCTCAACTCTGCAGCCCAGCTCATGATCTAGTTCCCAGATCCTTTGAGAACATTTTCATCCTCAGGACAACACACTGGTCCATTATATTGATGACATTATGGTCACTGGACCTGGTGTACAGGGAGTAGCAACTGCTCCAGACATGTTGGGAGACACATAATATGACTCAGTGTGGGAAATAAACCCACAACATGGCTAAGGGCAAATAATGTTTCCAACACTTCTTTCTCTCTCTCTTTTCTTTCTTTTTTGAGACAGAGTCTCACTCTGTAGCCCGAGCTGGAGTGGAGGCAATCTTGGCTCACTGCAACCTCCACCTCCTGGGTAAAAGTGAAGCTGCTTCTTCAGCCTCTTGGGACTACAGGTGTGTGCCACCACGCCCGGCTAATTTTTTTTTTTTTTTTTTTTTTTTTTTTTTTTTTTTTTTTTTTTTTTCTGGTAAAGGCAGGGTTTCACCATGTTAGCCAGCTTGGTCTCAAACTCGACCTCAAGTGATCCACCCACCTCAGCCTCCCAAAGTGCTGGGATTACAGAATTGAGCCACCGAGCCAGGCCTTTTTTCTCTCTCTTTCCAATAGTTATGTTCTATATGTTTAAAAGGGACACGAGACAATTTCATATGTGATTTTCTGGATCACATGATAATTCCACATTTAACATTTTGGGGAAATGCCAAACTTTTCCAAAGGGGCTGCCTGGGAGTCTCAGCTCTAGTTCTCAGCCCTCAGCAGCCATTCCTTTCCTCAGTGGGGCCTCAGTGCTGCCTTCCAAGGTCCAGGGCTGCCTTGAGACCTGATCAGGACCGGGTATTTTGCCAGGTGCAGTGCATGATGTTCAAGATCATTCAGAATTTCAAGACCTTGACAGCAGAGCAAGATAGCAGGCGGAAGCCATTCTAAGTGTGGGGCCCCGCAGGGCTGCCCAGGCTGCCTGCCTGTGAAGCCAGCCCTGCCTGATGGAGAAGCTTTTGCCATGGTGAGAGGGAAAGTGAGCAGATGGTTCTCCACTTTCCCACTCTTTCTCTCCAGGTCCAGCTCCTCTAAGGTTAGAAGCCAGAACTTGTTCCCTGAACCTTCTCCAGGCTCCCTCCCTGGGCATTTCTCTCATAACCCCATCAGACACCCCAGGAATGGCCTGGCATGGGTTCTGGAAATAGAACATGGGCTCTCAGAATGGCTCTCTGAGACTTCATTGAGTTGTCTGTCCTATTTCTTTCCTCAACAAAATGTTCACATTCTCCATCTCCTCTTCTGTCTCAGCAGGAAAGATGAAAAGAACAATGAGGCTTAGGCCAGGCGCGGTGGCTCACACCTGTAATCCCAACACTTTGGGAGGCCGAGGTGGGCAGATCACCTGAGAGCAGGAGTTTGAGACCAGTCTGAACATGGTGAAACCCCGTCTCTACTAAAAATATAAAAAGTAGCCAGGCGTGGTAGCGGGCACCTGTAAATCCCAGCTACTGGGGAGACTGAGACAGGAGAATCGTTTGAACCTGGGAGGCGGACATTGTGGTGAACCGAGATAGCGCCACTGCACTCCAGCCTAGGCAACAGGGCGGGAAAACAAAACAATGACCCTTAGCATCCCAGGAAGCTTTGGGTGGTGAGAGATGGAGAGTATCTCCTTCCTGGGTACTTCAGTTTCCCGTCTCCTTGTTAGGATGTTGCAAAGCTGGCCTGCTGAGGTCTTCTGTGATCTGCTGTGCTTCCTACACTTCCACCTGAAAATGAACCTACTGCAGGGATGAATCCATGAGCAGAATTTTAATGAAAAGGAAGCAGACACAAAGGAATCCATGGTGTGTAACTCCACCGACTTAAAATGAAAAACACACACAACAAAGAACAGGCACGATGCTGCTTGGCCAGCTGGTTCCCTGTTGGGTTCTGCCATTCAGGGATGTAAGAGGGAAGCTGGGATGTTGGAGGACTGGAGTGTGAGGGTAAATTTTAGATGTCCACTTGGCTGAGCCATAAGGTCCCCAGGTATTTGGTCAAACGTTATGCTGGGTGTTTCTGTGAGGTTGCTTTGGATGAGATTAACGTTTAAATTTGTGGACTTTGAGGAAAGCAGATTGCCCTCTATCATGTGGGTGGGCTTCATCCAATCACCTGAAGACCAGAAGAGAACAAAAAGTCTGGCTGCCCCAGACTCTCTCTCAGGGAAGACAGAATTCTTCCGCAGACTGCCTTCAGAGTTCATGCACACCATCCGCTAGTCCTGCTCCACAGCAGGTGCCACTGGGCTCTCACTGGAATATGTATTCTCCTGGATCTCCAGCCTGCTCATCCACCCTGAAGATTTGGGACTTGCCAGCCTCCATAATTCTATGAGCCAATTCCTTACCATAAATTCATAAATCCCTCTCTCTCTGTCTCCCTCCATACGCACACACACACACAAAAATGAGTGTAGATGTGTTCCAATAAAACTTCATTTAGGGACATTGAAATTTAAATTTCAAGGGCTGGGCATGGTGGCTCAATGCCTGTAATCTCAGCACTTTGGGAGGCTGAGGCCGGCGGATCACTTGAGGTCAGGAGTTCGAGACCAGCCTGGCCAACATGGTGAAACCCCGTCTCTACTAAAAATACAAAACATGTAGCCACGTGCAGTGTCTCAAGCCTGTAATCCCAGCTGGGAGGCTAAGATGGAAGAATCGCTTGAACACAGGAGGCAGAGGTTGCTGTGAGCTGAAATGGCGCCCAGGAGACAGAGCGAGACCTTGTCTCAAAAAAATGAAAAATAATAAATTTCATATAATCTTCAGGTATATTCATTCATTTACATATTGTCTGTGGTTGTTTTCACCCTTCAGGTCAGAAGTAGCCCACAACCTTTACACAGTATTTACCACTGTTATAGACATCTTTAAATATGGTTTACTTTTGCCTGTTTTTGTACTTTATAGAAATGAAGTAATAAAGTATTGTCTGTCTTGCATTTTTTGCTCAAAATTATGTTTGTCAGTTTTATGTATGTCATTGCATGTGATGATGCTGTATTTTCATTGTATCATGGTAGTCTGTGTATGATGATACCACCGTGGAGCTCCAGCGCACTGTTTTTTTCTTTCTTTCTTTTCTTTTTTTTTTTTTTTTTGAGACGGAGTCTCACTCTGTCACCCAAGCTGGAGTATAGTGGTAATATCTCGGCTCGCTGCAGCCTCCACCTCCCAGGTTCAAGTGATTCTCCTGCCTCAGCCTTCCAAATAGCTGGGATTACAGGCATGCGCCACCATACCCAGCTAATTTTTGTATTTTTAGTAGAGACGGGGTTTCACCATGTTGGCCAGGCTGGTCATGAACTGCTGACCTCAGGTGATCCACCCGCCTCAGCCTCCCAAAGTGCTGGGATTACAGGCATGAGCCACTGCGCTCAGCCATCCACCCACACTTTAGGACATTGGGCTCTGCCTAGTTTTTGTCCTGGCTCACTGGGGATGGCCTATGTCCAGCTGTGTGAAATTTGTAGCAGGCCTTTGAGTTCCTTTTAGCAACGCTCAATTGATTGTGCCAGATCTCTCCATGTTCGTTAATATCATAAGCTTGCTATGAAAAGCAACACCCAAAATCTTGTCTTTGCTAGCAGCACCAGGGCTATCTCCTACAAAGACTGCCTCTTCAGAGCCACAGCTCACAACTGCCTTGGCTGGGGTGTATGAGTGGCTGATTTTTTCAAACTTGCAAGGCACCAAATTATTCAACTGTGTGTGGGAGGCCAGTCAGGGGTTACCTACATTAGCAACACTCTGGGTCCTTCTAGCTCTCCTTGCACACTGGCAAGCTCCAGCCAGAGACCACTTTTCTCACAGGACTTTGTTAAAAGCAGCCAAGGAGGAGCCAACAAAACCAGCATTCTGGATTCTCGCCGTTTTCCTAATGCCACAGATTTGGTCAAATTATGATCTACCCTCCAAGCTAACACAGGCTGCAACCTGGCCAAACATTTTACATGAGGTGCCAGCCTCCCCATCGCGAGGACAGGGATACTGCTAAACATTCTACACTGTCCAGTGCTGTCCCAACAAGAAGGAATTATCCAGTCCCAAATGTCAAGAGTGCCAAGATTAAGGAACACTGCTTTATTTTTTTTGAGATGGAGTCTTGCTCTGTTGCCCTGGCTAAAGTGCAGCGGTGCTATCCTAACTGCAGCCTCAAACTCCTAGCCTCAAGTGATCCTCCCACCTTAGCCTCCTGAATAGCTAGGGCTACAGGTGCGTAACACCACACCCAGCTAATTTTTAAAAAACTTTTATGTAGAGATAGGGGTCTTGCTAGGCTGGTTTGAATTCTGACCTCAAGTGTTGTTTCTGTCTCAGCCTCCCAAAATGCTGGAATTACAGGCATGAGCCACAGTGCCCAGACCGAAACCGTTCTTTAGAAAGACATTCCTTTAGTCCAGGTCTGCTCATGGTAAACTTTTTATCTTGAAAGTCTTCATAGTTCCCTAATTGTTGAATAATTAGCTGAACGTACAAATTTGAGATGTCTGATTTTTTTCAGTATGTTAATGATATTATTTCATTAAACTTTATCATTTTTAATTTCAAGTCATCAGGTATTTTCCCTAGCAGCTTTCAAGGTATGTCTTCAGTGTTTCATGGTTTTGCTACAGTGTAACTAAGTGTGGATGTTTTCAGTTATGCTCTGTGGGATTCAGTGGCATCCCTCACTCTGAGAATTCCTGTTTTCCATCAGTTTTGGGAAATTCTCAGCTTTATCTCTTGGATGTAGCCTCCCCTTTCCCTGTGTGATCTCCTAGAGCCTGTGCTCTGTTGGAACTTTTCCTTCAAATGTCCTGTCACCCATCTCTGGACTCCTTAAGGAAGATTGCACTTCAGATCTTGTTCGAGTTCACTTGGCCTCTCTGCTACCTGCATCTTATCTTTTTTGTGCGTGGGTGATGGAGTTTTGCTCTGTCGCCCAGGCTGGAGTGGCGCGATCTCAGCTCACTGCAACCTCTACTGCGCCCGGCCTGCTAACTGCATCTTATCTGATGTTTAATCTGTCCATTGAGTTTTTTATTTCTAATGATATTTTTCATCTCCAAAATGGGAAAAGCACATGTTAGCACAAATAATGAAACACTGGATATTGTTTTCTAAGGAATTTATTTGAAAGAATTATATCTATGGAAAATAAATATTCCAAAAAAGCTCTGAATTTTAGATGTTGAGATATTTCAAAGGTCAAACCAGGCCACGATTTGTGCTGGGCTGAAGGCCTGTGAGGACCCCGTGCAGGACCCCCTGTGTGACGGTCACAGCCTGGAGGATGACCTTCTGGGGGCTGAAGGACATCACCTTTTTGGACAAATCATAAATGTAGGAAAGCTCTGGGGCTGGCGGGGGTGGCTTGGGGGATGGGAAATGTGGGGCTCAGTGGCATAGGGAGTGGTACCTGTGGCCCACGCTTTCGGGGAGGGCCTGGGAGGGGGAAGCACAGGATGCTTGTGTCAGGCAGTAGCAGAGGGCTCCTGGCATCAGCAGGCACCAGGCCAGCGCTTCTTGGGCCACTTTCTCTTAGGTGAGGCAGCAGCAGGGGGTGTCCCTGGACTCAGTGCCTGTGTGGGAACATGAGATGGGCCTCTGGGACAGGGAGGAGCCACCTCCCCAGCCCCACATCCAGACAGGGGTCCACATTGCAGGCTCTGCAGAGAAGCAGGAAATGGTGCAGGAGGATCTAACCTGGATGCAGGGTAGGTTATTCGTTCTGTGACTTCATTTGCCCACATGCATGTGAGTAGAGGCTTGTTCCTTGACCCCAATTGACTTCTAGACATCTGAAGGAGAGGAAAGACAGCCTAAGTGAGTTCTCCATCAGTGGGCAATAGAGAAACTCACCCTCATGCTGCACACCTTCGAAGAAAATGTGTGGTCTGTGGACTTCAACAAACTAACCCATGCTCCAGGGGTACAGACTTTGTCAGACACTTTAAAAGCTTTTCCAAGAATAGGAGAGGGCTCATAAGCTGTCCCAAGTTAATTTCTAGGTTTGAACAAACCTTCAGTAAGAAACACGTTGGACACCTCCAAGTCACCCTCTCCTGACACACGTTTGCCAAGGTCCATTTCCTATGAATTTATAGGTTCTATTAGTTTTTATTTATTTATTTATTTTTTGAGACAGAGTTTCACTCTTGTTGCCCAGGCTGGAGTGCAATGATGAGATCTTGGCTCACTGAAACCTCCGCCTCCCTGGTTCAAGTGATTCTCCTGCCTCAGCCTCCCAAGTAGCTGGGACTACAGGCGTGTGCCACCACGGCTGGCTAATTTTTTGTATTTTTAGTAGAGAGGGGGTTTCACCATGTTGGCCAGGCTGGTCTCAAACTCCTGATCTCAGGTGATCCACCCGCTTTGGCCTCCCAAAGTGCTGGGATTACAGGCATGAGCCACTGTGCCCGAATGGTTCTATTACTTTTATAAGGTATGAAGAGAGAATCCTTCCTGGTGAAATCTGAAAGTCCTTACCTTCTAGGTTACTGAGGTTTCGAGGTCTGAGCAGCCGATTGGCTGTCTGATGTGAGGTGGAGAAAATGGGCCTGGTCAAAGGGGCAGCCTTTGGATTGGAACTGGATGCCCAGTCTGTCTGGGAGAAGGAAGGCAATGAAGGGAAGGACCACAAAAAGGAGTGGCGGAAGACTGGCAGTCCCTTCACCCCACAGCCTTCTGCTTCATTCTCTGGCAGCTGTCCCTGACCTTTGTGACATCGAGGTCCCAGCCAATCACAGCGCTCACTCCTGCTCTCCCAACAGCCTCCAAGGCAAATCCCTGGAGACTCCACCCACTGAGCTCCTCCCCTGGGGTTCTCTAAGCACTCTGAATTTGTGGACAAAAGCCCCTTTACTACCAGCATAACTACATACTTCACTTTCACAAGTTGGCATGCCTGGGTGAGGGCAATTATTTTAGTCATATGAGCTTCGATTTCTGGGAGAGTCAAGTCAATTCAGTTTTTGAGAGTGCTCTATATTTCAAGGGTGAATTTATATCTGTTATTTTATTTATTTATCTGTTTTTGAGAAAGGGTCTTGCTCTGTCATCCAGGCTGGAATGCAGTGGCATGATCTCGGCTCACTGAAGCCTCCGCCTCCTGGGTTCAAGCGATTCTTGTGCCTCAGCCTCCCGAGTAGCTGGGACTACAGGTGTGTGTCACCACGCCCAGCTAAGTTTTGTATTTTTGGTGTAGAGATGGGGTTTCACTATGTCGGCCACGCTGATCTCGAACTCCTGGCCTGAAGTGATCCACCTGCTTCGGCCTCCCAAAGTGCTGGGATTACAGACGTGAGCCACCATGCCTGGCCAAAATTTTTTATTTTAAATAAGTTATGGAAATGATGAAAACATTTCATTTATAAAATAAATGTGGGCCGGGCGCTGTGACTCATGCCTGTAATCCCAGCATTTTGGGAGGCCGAGGCGGGTGGATCACCTGAGGTCGAGAGTTTGAGACTAGCCTGGCCAACATGGCGAAAACCCATCTCTACTAAAAATACAAAAAATTAGCTGGGCATGGTGGCACACACCTGTAATCCCAGCTACTCGGGAGGCTGAGACAGGAGAATCGCTTGAACCTGAGAGGTGGAGGTTGCTGTGAGCCGAGATTGTGCCACTGCACTCCAGCCTGGGGACAGAGTGAGGCTCCATCTCAAAAATAAATAAATAAAATTAATGTAGGAAATTTAGGAAGTTTGAATTATGAGAAATCTAATTTTGGTCTGGAATAAGCCAAAATATTGTACTAACATTTTTTTTAAAAGATAAACTAATAATTAAAGAGTGAATCATGCTAACATTTTTATTTTGAAGTTGGTGTCTTTTCTTATGTCATAGCTAGTTTAAAAGGTTATCAGGGAAATACATTTTCTAGTGTCCATAAAAAATAGTTCAATAATTTTTTTCTTTAGACAATTTAGACTTTACCTGAACTAAAAATTCCTAGAATATATGCATAACGGCTGAATGTAATTTTTGTTAAGTCTTTCATGTTTTCAAAAGAGGGAAAAGGAGAGGAAGTGGGATAGAAAAAAAATGAGAGGGAGCTGGCTTTAGACAAATAACTGATCATTTTTCTCTGTAAGAAGAGGGATGAAAGTTTAGACATATATACAATACACACATGAGAGTGTCCTATATCTGGTTTTGACATAATTTCAGTTCGTGACAATTCTATCAAGCCATACAATTTTTTAAAAGCCAGAATGTATTAATCTCCAACGTATGGAAAGGAAGGAAGTGATGCCTCCCTGTGAAACAAAATGATCTGTCATTTAGGCAAACAAGACAAAGATTTTCCCATGAGGGATCTTTTATTCTTGATATCCAGAGTCTCCTTAAAATGTTTAGCCAAGGCCAGGTGCGGTGGCTCATGCCTGTAATCCCAGCACTTTGGGAGGCCGAGGCCAGTGGATCATGAGGTCAGAAGATCGAGACCATCCTGGGTAACACAGTAAAGCCCTGTCTCAGCTAAAAATACAAAAAAAATTAGCCGGGCACGGTGGCGGGTGCCTGTAGTCCCAGCTACTCGGGAGGCTGAGGCAGGAGAATGTCGTGAACCCGGGAGATGGAGCTTGCAGTGAGCCGAGATCACGCCACTGCACTCCAGCCTGGGCGACAGAGCGAGACTCCATCTCAAAAAAAAAAAAAAAAAAATGTTTAGCCAAATATTGATGTTTATGCGATAGAGTGATTTGCCAGCCAACATTTTTGTTTACCCAACATAGTGACAGTTTTGGACCTGAAGCGTTTCACAAAATGTGGCAAGGGCATTGGAAATGTCAACATTTAAAGATGCTTGGTCAGGCACGGTGGCTCATGCCTGTAATCCTAGTACTTTGGGAGGCTGAGGTGGGTAGATCACTTGAGGTCAGGAGTTTGAGACCAGCCTGGCCAACATCGTGAAACTCCGTCTCTACTAAAAATACAAAAATTAGTTGGGCATGGTAGCACATGCCTGTAATCCCAGCTACTCAGGAGGCTGAGGTGGGAGAATCACTTGAACCTGGGAGGAGGAGTTTGCAGTGAGCTGAGATGGTGCCATTGCACTCCAGCCTGGGTGACAGAGTGAGACTCTATCTCAAAAAAAAAAAAAAAAAAGATGCTCATGAGGGAAAAGATGCTCTGATTTCATATTAGTTATAGCTAAAGAATATTTTAGAGAAGTATTTTTTGAGTCCAAATTGTGTTTGGGAGCCTCCTCATACCAATTAAAAACAGCAGACCATTGGATATTCAGAATTTTGCTTTGTTTTTGTTTTGTGTATATCAGAGTTTCCCCAAAGTGATCACTATAATTCTAAATTATCTTTGGGGAAATTGTACCAGTTAGAAAGCTATGCACATGAAAGGAGCCGGTGTTTGGCCTGAAAGAGGCCGAGTTTTCGATAGAAAAGACTCCATGGGAACTTCAGCGTGTCCACAGGGTGGTACTTGTGTGACACCGCGTCTTGGAGCCAGCCAAAGACTAACCAGCATTCAGGGTTGTCCAAGGCTTGGAAGACAAAGCCCTCAAAGCACACTGATCAAGAGCTGGACGCCATGGTGGGGGCAATAAGCTCTTAAGCTTGCCAATATTCACAGCAAGGGGGTTTCCGAGATCCGCTGGGGGAAGGTAATGGAATGAGTTAGAGTTTCCTGGGGAAACTGCCCCTGTGTGGACCGAGGTGGAGAGGCCCTGGGGAGGAAGGGAGGAAGCACACCCGGCCTCATCAAGCACAGTGCTGGAGCAGGCGAGCTGAGCGAGGGAGGGAAGAGGGGACAGAGGCTTCTCCTTCACCTTAGCAATGGCCTCATGCTACGGACAGGCCTGCAGCAGTCTCTGGGAAGGCCCAAGGCTACTAGCACCAATGGGGAAAGGCTGCTGGGCAAGCCCTTGGGGGCTGGGAAGGAATTCATTTCTCACTAAGCTCTAGCAGCCCTATGGACTGCGCCACATCGGGTGGGCACCATCAGGCAGGTAAGGAGAGGAGAAAAGCCTGCTTGGGTGACCTGGGGCCAGCCCAGGAGGACGACCATTCCATCTTCTGCCAGCACCATGGGCTGGCTCCATGGGACACACAGCAGCTGCTGGGTCCACAGAGTGGGGAACCTGGTGAGGATTCAAGGTGGGCCTGGGCTGGGCAGTCCCAGTAAGCAGCTGGTGACATGGGGAGCTGCATCTAATTCTCAGGGAGACCAGGGTGTGAAGAGGGTGTGAGGCCCAGCAAGCCAGACCCAGGGGAGTAGGGAGCGGATCACAAGATGTTCCTAATCCAGGTAGCCCTGGCTACCATTATACTGAACACAAACCAACCCTGTCAGAGGACATTGCCCCTTGTTTATAAATCTGGGTTCTAGAAAAAAACCCCGATGCTGTTTTTGGAGCCATGTGATGGGACTGCTGGAAACCAGGCAGGGAAAGGCAATGGCAGGCACACTTCCAGTTTAGGGGCATCAGGCACTGTGACAGCGAGGATGGCGCAGGGGTGAGTGGGGAGCTTCCCTGCAGGGGTCTGAGATCGCCAGGCAGAAGCTAGGCTGGGGTAGGGCGGGAAACGCATTACACAACAAAGATTAGATTGCAGGAGGCCCAGCCTTCTAATGCTCCTCCTGCTCTCTGAAGCTCCCTCCACAGACTCCTCCACCCCAGAACCTTCCGACAGGTAAGCTTCAAACCCTTCATACCTATCCAGTTCTCTAGCTCCTGGCCAGCCTCTAACTGTTGAGCCCCTGAACCCCCTGTTTCCAACCACCCTGAATCAGGGTATCCCTGCAGGTTGGGCTGACTCCCCCATGGCCTTGTGGCCACCAGGGGGTGCTGGGGAAATCCTCTCCACTTGAGCAAATCAGAACTTCCTGTAGGATGCAGGTGTCAGGATCAGCTTCTGGTTGAGCTGGTTGATATTCTAGGTAGCGCACCTTGAAGTTTCTCAGGATTGACAGTCATTGTGTCCGTTCTAAAGAAGGTGAAGGAATTTGATGGAAAGAAAGTAGGAAGCGTTGCTCAGACTTGCAGGCTGCCTCCTGTGCTGATTCTGAGAATGTGTTCACATGGCATAGGAGTTTCCTTTTGTGGCCATTTGTAAGAATAGAAAATGAATGACTTATTCTTTTTTTTTTTTTTTTTTTTTGAGGCGGAGTCTCACTCTGTCGCCCAGGCTGGAGTGCAGTGGCGTGATCTCGGCTCACTGCCAGCTCCGCCTCCCAGGTTCACACCATTCTCCTGCCTCAGCCTCCCAAGTAACTGGGACTACAGGCCCCCGCCACCACACCCGGCTAATTTTTTTGTTTTTTTTTAGTAGAGACGGGTTTCACCTTGTTAGCCAGGATGGTCTCAATCTCCTGACCTCATGATCCACCCGCCTTGGTCTTCCAAAGTGCTGGGATTACAGGTGTGAGCCACTGCACCTGACCAGGAAATGACTTATTCTTACAAATGACCACAGGTGTGGCTGCTTGATGCAACACCCATTTATTTATCATTTATTTATTAATGTATTTAGAGATGAGGTCTCCCTCTGACATCCAGGCTGGATGGAGCGTAGTGGTACAATCTCAGCTCACTGCAGCCTTGACCACCCTGGGCTCAAGTGATTCTCCCACCTCAGCCTCCTGAGTAGCTAGGACCACAGGTGGATGCCACCACACCTAGCTAATTTATTTCTATTCTTCTTCTTCTTATTATTATTATTTGTAGAGATGAGTTCTCTCTATGTTGCCCAAGCTGATCTGGAACTCCTGGGCTCAAGCAATCCTCCCACCTCCCAGTTTTGGGATTGCAGGTATGAACCATCGAACCAGCCACAACACCCATTTATTATCTCATACCACTGAAGTCCCTAAGTCAGCAAGCATGGCTCTGCTTACGGTCTCACAAGATTAACATCAAGATTTTGTCTACTTCCAGCTTTTATTGGGAGCTCTGGGGAACTTCCACTTCCAAGCTCATTTTGTTGACACAGTTTTCAGTAAGCCCTTTCCATTGTCAAGCCAGCAACAGTGGGTTGAGTCCTTCTCATGCTTAGAATCTCTCTTGCTTCTCCTGCTGCTGCATCTCTGCGATGCCAGTCAGAGAAAGCTCTCTGCTTTTTAGGGCTCGAGTGATTAGATTGGGCCACTTGCATAATCCAGGATAATATTCCTAGTTTAAGGTCCATAATTTTAATTACATCTGCAAAGTCCCTTTTGTCATATAATGAAACACAGTTGTGGGTTCCAAGGATTAGGGCAGGGCCATCTTTGGGGGACCATTCTGCTGACCACACATGGTCATGTTTGTGTAAAATTTGCAAGAGTGATTTTTTTGGTCTTCTTTTGTATCAGATTCTCCATCCTTCTCTTAATTGAAGACTGTATTTTTCAAGCTATGGTTCATCATTGCTGCTTTCCTTACAAAATGAATTCGAATGGCAGTCAGCATTTTCTTAAGGAACATAGTAGATTTAATTACATAAAAAGAATTGAAAATATCAGAGACTATTGTACATAACTATTTACATTCCATGAAATTATTAGTATACACACATCTCTGAACTAGGTCAGGACGTAAAGTATACTTAGTATACTTGGTTAAGATGAAAATATTTTGAAAAGACCATTTAAGAAGAAGATGACCCTAGAATTCATCTGGAGCCTCCAGTTAGGCCTGTCCCTGTCCCAGGAAGGCTTGGTGCTCCGGGAGAGAGAGTGAGTCCCTTGGTGAGAGGTTCAGGCTGAGGGAAGCCCAGGCCCTGGCAGTTCCCCCTGGCCCTCCACCCGACATATGGAGGCAGGAAGGCCTACCTGTGTTGTCTCACTTTTCTCCCTTTTAGGTATGTCTAGAGGTCAGTTTGGACAGGGGCAGGAACCTCTAGACATGTTTTTCTGGGTGAACGAGATAAGCGGAGAAATCACCTACCCCCCACAGAAGGCAGATGCACCTGCTGTTTCTCCTGAGCGCCCACAAGAGAAGCCCCCATCTCAGCCCAGGAGTGTGCAGGGGGCTCCTTGCAGTCCCCAGGGCCCGCCTGCACAGAGGCCTGCCCTTGCACCTCCATCTAAGGCTTCTCTGAAAGACACAGGCTCAAGAAACCCCTGCCCATCTGCGCCCACCTGGGGCCAGGCCAAAGCCGGAGGAGTGAGGAGCCCCCCACCATTCTCAGCAATCCCTGTCACCATCTCATCACCAGGAGTGACTCCGCCCATACTCGGGCCCCTGGGACCAGGCCCTCAGCCACCGGTCTCGACCTCTCCTCTAAGCCCTTCTGCACCCTGGGCCTTCACCTGCAAGCTGAAAAATGTCCTTACTGGGAATAACTGGTTTTCCTTTTGAATCTTAAGAAAATTTGTCTGGCTACACTCTTTAAGCAACTTCCTGAGCCACCCGTGGCCAGGCTCTGCAGGCCGAATCTGCCTGGCCCCATCTGCCTTCCCCGGAAGGACAGGACTCACCCCAGGAGTCTCACAGGAACATGCCCAATGCTTTCAAACCCAGTAAAATTTTACTTAGATTTTGACATAACGTTTCCTAGAGCTTCCCTTACCTTCCTTTAAAATACCAAACCGTCTTGCTATTTTACTCTTAATTCTTTGAGCTTCTGACGTTGGTGTCAAAGCAATATGTTTAGTTTCCAGCCAGAGCCAGGAGATCTCCTTGGGTGGGGATGGGAACAAGCCAGGATGACGGACCTGCAGGCCCAGTGTCCCTGGGGCACAGCCTGGGGCCTCCTGGGCTTGAGGACAGCACTCAGGGCAGGGAGGGGCTGGGGCCCTGCATGGAGCTCCCTTTTGAGACAGCCTGAGGCTGGAGGAAGCCAGCAGGGGACACCACACTTTTAGGTAGGGTAGGGTCACCCCCATCCCCAGCTCTGTGCTTTCTCTGGGTACTGCCTTTCAGCCCTCCAGGCATGCAGTGACTCAGGCAGTGTGGGAAGCAGCCCCATCACAGACCTGGCCCTCCTTGATCAGGCTGGCTGAGGGCGGGAGGAAGCCTCGCGGGTACAGGAGTACATCCTGGGGGAAGGACACAGACCTGGCCTGGGCACACAGAGTGACCTGGTTTGAGGAGGAGCTGCTGGAGAAGCCCCACTAGTGTCCCTGAACAGATGCTAGGTGGCTCCAAGTTGTACTGGAGCAGCTCCAGGTGAAATGTGTCATCAGGATGGACTTCAAGTACATCAGGAACCCTAGAGAGGAGTGGGGCATGCAGACCAATGTCAGGTAGGTGCGGCCAGAATCGGACATGCAGGCTGGCTGGCATCTCTGAGCCTTAGCCAGCCTTGCAGTGCATTCTTGGCTTTGCCAATGGAGCACTGTGCACTGCCACGAGGAGCTTGAGTTGCTGGGTACCAAGGAAGTGGACTTCTGAGAGGGAGGAAGAACAGAGCTACCTAAAAGAGGAGACCCTGGTGCTCCAGGCTCATGGGTGCCTAACCACAGAGTCCTGGTGGAGAAACACCCTCCCCTGCCTCTCAGCAGGCTGCACCAGCCCAGCCCTGGAATCATCACCCCCAGGCGGCTCCCAGGTCTCATCTGATTCTTGGCTGGACCCAGGCCTCCGGAGCCTTTCATCCTAGGTGGGGCAGGTCAGAGGTCAAAGGTTAGGGTGTGGCTCCGTGTCTCTTTCCGACTAGGGCTTCTATGTTATTCCAGGAAATGGGCCCATGGAGGACCCTGACCCTTCTGAGAGTTCTCTGAGCTGGGGGCATGGGCCTGGGATCCAACCTCAAATCTGCGGCCACTATGTCCTGTGATGTCGGCAGGATTCTGCCTACCTTGGCCTCAGTTTCCCTCCCTGCACAATATGGGAGTGAGCAAGCCAGTCTGTCAAGCCTGCTCAACCTACAGGCTGTGACAAATGCTGGGAACAAGAGGTAGCATGGAGGTCAGCCCTAGGCTGGGGTCAGCTGATCCCGAGGGCCTGGCTGCTTCTGAGGGTGGCAGGGGGCAGGGCCCATCAGCTCCACAGGGTGGGCAGGAGGACTGGTGTGCACTCCCTGTGCCCCTTGCAGGGTGGCCTTGATGAAGTCCTTGGTGTCACTGCTGGTGGGCACTCATGAGGTGCTCCAGGACATCCACTTGTGCATGGTAACATGGCCAGCAAACAACGGAGAGCAGGCCAGGCTGGAGGGCAGAGGGAGGGCCGGAGCCTGCAAGGTCATCTGGGCCCTGGGCCTTGGAGGGAAAGGTTGCCAGGGCAGGGGCTGTGGGTCTCTCGGGCAGGTGACTGGGACCAGGGCCTCCAATCCTAACCTGGCATGGGCACTTAAGCCTCATGCTCCTCCAACCCACAGGAGCCCCAACAAGTGTCATAGAGATGCCCAGAGAGATACAAGCCCAGCCTGCAGCAGGAATCTGAGTTCACCCTGGGGTGGGGATGAGGGCTCAGTGTACACCAGCAGAGTCTCCAGGGCAACAAATCCCCTGGACGAGCCACCGTGCTCTGCCCTGTGGCCTGGCAGGGCCACTTCTGCTGACAGTGGATGTATGAAAAAACCTGGGCAGCAGTTTCCTATCAAAGTTGGCCTTGTTGCCCATTTCCAAGACAGTTATCAGTTTGAGTTCTCAGAGTCTCTAATCCGGAAAGGCAACCGACAGTGGGTGTGGCCCCCACTCACGTGGGCATGTTGCCCTGTGTTGGATGACGGGGGCCTTGCAGTTAATAAAATCAGTAACTTCACCCCAGGCCAGGATATGTTTGTGTGTGTGGTAGGGAAAGGGTGGGGGGGATGGAAGTGGGATGAGTAGGGATCTATGGGTGATCTCATTCTTCCACTACCTGAAAGATGAGGAGATGGAAGGTCAGAGGTGGAGAGACTCTAGCCACACAACTGTGAGGAGAGGGGCTATTTGGTCATGGAATTCACATTCTGCCCCCAGTGGCAGGAGTGGGAATTGGGGGGATCTTGGGAGTCGAGTGTCCTTGGGGATCACAGACCATAGAGACAAAAGCTGTCAGGCCTGGGCAGGGATGCCCAGGCCATGCATTCAGCTGACTTGCTCCTGGGGGTTTGTTCTGAGATTCCACTCAGGTGAGCTGAACTTGCTGCACTGTGGCTCTGATAGGGTGATGTTTTGAGTAAAGCCCAAATCTCAGGTTTTCATGTCTCCCAGGTAGAATTTGTGTCAGGGGGTGGTGGCCTGTTTAGGGCAGAGATGAGGGAAGGGTGAGGGGGTTCCAGGTCTGTATTAGTCCATCTTCACACTGCTGATAAAGACATACCCAAGACTGGGTAATTTAAAAGATGTTTAATGGACTCACAGTTCCACATGGCTGGGGAGGCCTCACAATCATGGGGGAAGGGGAAATGCACACCTTACATGGCGGCAGGCAAAGAGAGAATGAGAGCCAAGTGAAAAGGGAAACCCCTTATAAAACCATCAGATCCTGTGAGACTTATTCACTACCACAGAACAATATGGGGAAACCACTCCCGTGAGGCAATTATCTCCCACCAGGTCCCTCCCACAACACATGGGGATTATGGGAGCGACAATTCAAGATGAGATTTGGCTGGGGACACAGCCAAACCATATCAAGGTCATCTGAGGGTTGTGCACCAAGGAGGTGATTCCTGGGGAAGAGCTGAGTGTCCTGAGACTGCCAGGTCTGGAGGAGGAGACACAGGGTCTAGCAAGGGCTATCCCGCAGGGACCGTGGGGTCAGTGGGGAGCTCACTGTGGAGCCCCAGGGGCAGATTTCCGTTCCATTCGGAAGAGGTTTTGCTTGTTCAGAGCTGCACCCCACCTTGTGAGCTGCCTGGTAAGTGAGTGAGCGCTCCATCACTGCAGGCATGCAAGCAGAGTCTGGGCAAGCCCTGCTAGGGCCTCCCAGGCTGCAGATGGCTACAGGGTCCTACTGACCACACACTCCTACCAGGACTGGGAGTGGCCTGAGCCAAGCACCCTCCTGTCCAGGGGCATCCAGGCTCTGTCCTCCCCTTCCTCCCCCAGCTGCTGGGTATGCGTCTTCAGGTGTGGCTAAAGGACGAGGGCGTTCAGGGAGAGACCCAGTCCTCTGCCCCCAGCCACCTTATCTGCTCCCTCACCATCTCCAGTGCCTTCTGACTCAAGGATTGCTCTCACGTCTGCTCTTTCCCGGCTCTGTGCCTCTCCCCCAGCCACTCAAGTGGCTTCTCCCATGTGAAATGCTCCCTCTTGCTTTCCTTTGCAGGCCTGGGGTCAAGGACAAGTCCCCCTGGGTGAGAGCTCCGTGGAATGCAGTTGCAGAGTTTGTGTGCCTGGCTCTGAGGGCCGAGGCACAGGAGGAGCCACTGGGTCCTGAGGCATGGGGAGGGCATCCGGGAGGGCATCCTGGAGGGCAGGAACAGCTTGAGCAAAGCTATGGAGGCCAGAAGCTGAAACGGAGCAGGTCAGGGCGCTGGCTGGCCCAGCAGGTCCAGCTGCAGATATGGGCAGGAAGAGGTGAGGTGGGAGTGGGAGGCTTTTAAGAGACCCATTGAGGAGCTGCGACTGTTTCTTCCATCCTAGGGAGCCACAGAAGGTGTTTGAGCAGGGAGTGCGGTTCTGAAAGTGTGAAGGGTAGGCAGGGGAGCGCTCAAGGGCTGAGACGGTGTAGATATCTGCAGGGCCAGGCCATCTGCGCAGGTAGAGTGGGGGAGAGGGTGGGAAGCTGGGGCAGAGTTGACATGGAAGCCTGGAGTGATGGACAGGGAGCAGGATGGAGAGGGGTGGGGACAGTCTCCTTGGCTTCTGTCACTACACTCTTCTTGAACAGGCCCTCCAGCAGCTCCTTTGACACTGGGGGCTCTGGTGGAGGAAAATATTGGTGTGGCTGGAACCTGATCTGGTCCCTGTCCTCCAAACACCTGTGGCCTATGGTGGGCAGGCCTTGGAGTGGTCTTCGCTGTGGGTGGGGGCTTTGCTGGGAAGCTGGTGTTCAGGTGCCTGGTGGTGGCCAGGGAGGGGCACCAGGACAGTGGGCCAGGAGCCCCTAAGGGGCTAATCCTAAGGACTATCAGCACCCTCAGCTTGGGACTGGGTCTTGCCCCCTGAAAATGAACTCAGCAGGGCAGGGAAACTTACTTCCGGGTTCTCTGCTAGAAATTGAAGATGCCCGTGACCCTCCCATGACCCTTCCCCAGTGAGGCTTCCAATGCCTGCTGGACCAAGCCAAGAGAAGACGTTCAAAGGGTCCTTGACAAAGGATGTTAAGGCCCTCCAGAGGGCATGACTCCCCTTTGACCCGCAGGGCCCCTATTCCTACCCTGTGCCAGGTTTCGGTGGGCTGGAGTTTGCTTTAGTGATGGCCTGATGCTGAGCCATGCTCCCTGGACCTGCATGTCCCCATTGGTGACCTACATGGATGGAGGTCCAGGAGTGGGGGGAGGGGAACCCATGAACTTGGGTCACTTGGATACCAACCTCGTGGACAAGGGCAAGTTGCCCTCGGGAGCCTGTCACAGCCCTCAGGCACACTGATCATATGAACCTGTCTCACATGTTTGCTGAGAACCTACTACATGCTGGAAAAATAAGGCCAGAGACATCCTCATGTGCCCAGCTGGGTGGCCATCGAGGCCCTGAGATGCTCTATGGTGACTTATTTGCCTCCTGAGTGATGGGATTACCATATTCTGACTCTGGTGAGGCCTGTGGTAGCCAGAAAGTTCTTTCTGTCTTACCACTGCCTCACTTGCTTTGGCTTAAGCCAATATTAGGGCAGCTGATCAACCATTCAGGATGAAGGACATTCTAACCTCAGGCTGTTGGGGGAAGATGGCTTCATGGACATCCAGGTTCTCTGCTGTCCCACTGCTGAGCTCACCTTTCCCCAAGGAAGTGGTTCTGGTCAGAACAGAGAGTTCCAGCCATCCCAGGTGATGGCCTGGGACAGAGGTCCCTAGTGAGCCCCAGGCCTGGGTGGGCTGGCCCTACAGATCAGGCAGTGGGGAGGGCCCTGGGTTGGGACACACCAGATGGCCCTGGCTGGCTCCTCTTGCAGTGATCCCTGGCCCTGGGTTTGAGGGATGTGGGAAGTGCACACAACCCTGGCTCGGGCCGGTCCCTGTCATACGTGCGACGTCGCCTTGCCAGTCTGGTACACAGGGCCCTCTGTGTGGTTTCCTTGAACATGTGGCGACCTCCCTGCCTGGGGCCGTGCTGGGTGTACAGACATTAGTGAGCAGAGCATTGAGTTCTGGAGCCAGTAGGCCTTGATTTGGGGCCTGGCTTCTTCACTTCCTGGCAAGCTAAGCTGAAGATGGGGATAGATGGGTGGTCCCTGCTCTGTGCCCACCCTGGAGGCTGCAGCAAAGACTTCATGGAATGAGGTGTACATAAGGGGAGCCCAGCCCTGGCTGAGGAGGGAAACAGATTCCTAAGGCTGGGGGCTTGCTGTATGCAGCCCTGTGGTGCTGAGACCACTTGCCCAAGAGAGCCATTGCTTCTCCCTCCCTCTGCTGCTGAGAGTCACTGTGGGCTCAGCATGGGGAGGCAAGGTGTCTGGAGCCCAGCCCTCAAAGCCCCCTGCCTGGCCCTCTGGCTAAGAGCCATCTGGAGAGAGTGAGTGGGTATTTCCCTGACCCTCATAAATGCGGGGCTACCTGCTGCTCTGACCTAAGGAGACTACTAGGTGGGGGCAGCTCCTTTGCCATCTCCTGTTCCAGGCCCACATGGGGGATGGGCTAGGACACCTCCCTGGACTCACTTTGGACTTTGGCTGGTGAGAGACAAGGGGGCCTGGTGAGGCAGTTTTGGGATGGGACAAGGGCCCTGCCCTGAGGTTGCACAATGGGAGATGAGGGGGTAGCCAGATAAGCTGTGCCTCGAATCATGTGGAACCAGACATCACCCCGTGGGCTGGAGAATGTGACTGTGCATTGCTTCTGACAGAAGGGACTGGGAGACACACCCAGAGCAGAGCACTCGAGGGTCACTCCAGGGACAGTGGGCCACTGGGGTGAGAATGGCAGGGCCCAGTTCCTAACGGCCACTGGCTCCATTCCACATGTATGCTCATCACCTCCCTCGACTTCACGGCAGAGCTCACACACCACAGACACCCTCCTTTCAGCAGCCAGGCCACAAGTGTTCCCCACCTGCCAGTTTATAGCTGGGTTGGACGCACAGTGAGGCCCCAGCCATCCAGACCACATGACTGTAGCAACTCTTCCCTCTGGAACACATCGGGGTTACCCCGACTGGGGAGAAATGTCAGCTGCAGAGCCCATGCACCTTACTTTGAGGAAGAGGTGGGTTGCTAAGGCCAAGGTCATGAGGAGCAAGGCTGCTATCTCTCAGCACAGAGGATGACAGCAGTCACTACATTTTGCATTTTAAATGAATGAGCAACATGCGAGCAGGAATTCAAAGGCATAGGCCTCTAGCTGGGGAGTGCCCAGGAAGGAGCCAAGCCTGGCCTCCCACTCATGGCAGGGGGCATTGCTGAATCATTGTATCAGTCTGGGTCCAATCAGAAAACAGAAACACACAGTGATTTATTTTTATTTATTTATTTATTTTTTAGGGGAACTGAGTTTCGCTCTCGTTGCCCAGGCTGGAGTGCACTGGTGCGATCTCAGCTCGCCACAGCCTCCGTCTCCCAGGTTCAAGCGATTCTCCTGCCTCAGCCTCCTGAGTAGCTGGGATTACAGGCATGTGCCACCATGCCTGACTAATTTTTGTATTTTTAGTAGAGACAGGGTTTCTCCATGTTGGTCAGGCTGGTCTCAAACTCCTGACCTCAGGTGATCCGCCCGCCTCGGCCGCCCAACGTGCTGGGATTACAGGCGTGAGCCACCGCGCCTGGCCAACACACAGTGATTTAAACAGAATTTTAAGGCTGGGCATGGTGGCTTACGCCTGCAGTCCCAACACTTTGGGAGGCTGAGGTGTGTGGCTCACTTGATTCCAGGAGTTTCAGACCAGCCTGGGCAACATGGTGAAACTCCATCTCTACAAAAAATACAAAAATTAGCCGGGCGTAGCGGCATGCACCTGTAGTCCCAGCTACTTGGGAGGCTGAGGAGAAAGGATGGCTTGAGGCCAGGAGGTCAAGGCTGCAGTGAGTCTGATGGTGCGTGCCACTGCACTCCTGCTTGGGTGATAGAGCCAGACCCTGTCTCAAAAAAATTAAAAAAATATAAACATGAGAAGTTTAATATAAATATTGTTAAATTATGCTAAAGAATTGTTAAAGGATGTAAACAATCTCAATATTGCACACAGGGCTGCGGGAGACTCCCAGGAAAGGAAGGTTAGGCCAGGCGTGTGGCTCACGCCTGTAATCCCAGCACTTTGGGAGGCCGAGGCGGGCAGATCACCTGAGGTCAGGAGTTCAAAACCAGCCTGGCCAACATGGCAAAACCCCGTCTCTACTAAACATACAAAAATTAGCCAGGCATGGTGGCATGTGCCTGTAGTTCCAGCTACTCGGGAGGCTGAGGCAGGAGAATCGCTTGAACCTGGGAGGCCGAGCTTGCAGTGAGACGAGATGGCGCCACTGCACTCTAGCCTGGGCAACAGAGTGAGACTTCGTCTCAAAAAAAAAGGAAGGTTAGAAGGGAGTCCCCTCTCCAGGGCTGGTGTTGAGGCCAAGCCACCAAGTGTGGAGGGTTGAGAGTGGTGGCCCTGAAAATCATCCATTCATTTGCTAAACCTCAGAACCTTGATATCACCTCATGTGGCAAAGTATATGATCTAGTTAAGGCTCTTGGGAGTTAAGCTCCAGTGAAGCTTGTCATGGGTGATCTGGTGGGTCACATGCAGCCACACATATTCTCATAAGAGACCGGCAGAGACACGGGGAGGACACTGGGAAGAGGAGGTGGCCAGGTCATCAGAGACAGAGCTGGGGGAAATACAGCTGCAAGTGAGGGAGTGCCAACAGCCACCAGGAACTGGGGGCAAGAAGCAAAGGAAGGGATTTCACCCAGAGCCCGAGGAGGGCCAGCAGCCCTGCTGACACCTTGATGTCAGATGTGTGGCCCCCAGAGCTGTGAAGGAATCAATTTCTATTGTGTTAAATCACCGAGTTGATAACTTAGTTCAGTCACAGGAAACCAGTGCACTGAAGGAAGCCTGCATGACAGTCAGCGTCTGCGGCGTCAGCTCCTCAAGGGCAGCATGTTTGTCCTTGCTGTGTCCTCAGTGCCCCGGACAGGGCCTGCACACAGGAGGTGCTCCCTCAGTGTTTATTGGATGACTGGCAAGAAAGGAAAAGACTGAGAATTTTACCCCAAGGCTTAAAAATCCTGCACTTCAGGGGCCAGGCACAGGGGCTCTCACCTCTAATCCCAGCATTTTGCGAGGCCAAGGCAGGTGGACTGCTTGAGCCCAGGAGTTTGAGGCCAGTCTGGCCAACATAGTGACACCGACCCTACTAAAAATACAAAAATTAGCTGGCTGTGGTGGCATATACCTGTAGTATGAGCTACTCAGGAGGCCGAGGTGGGAGGATTGCTTGAGCCCAGGAGGCAGAGGTTGCAGTGAAGTGAGATCGTGCCATTGCACCCCATTCTGGGTGACAGAGGGAGACCTTGTCTCAAAAAAAAAAAAAAACCAAAATAAAAAAAAAATCCTGCACTTCTGGGTGGGGATACAAGTGAGGCACCAGGGCTGGCACCTACACAGATTATCCCTGCCTCCCAATCACACAGCCCCTCCTGAGGCATCTCTGCTGTCTTGCTGACCTAGAAGTCTCTGGCTCATGCAGGCGGCCAACAGGTCTAGGCCAGTGCCTGTGGTAGTGACAAATGAGAAAATGAAAAAGAAAAACCGACCGCCTCCCACTCCTGAAGATTGTGAGGGTGAAAATCTGATGGCCCTTTCAGTTTGGGCAGCACACTCTGCTGAGCCACTTTCCCCCGAATGAGTGGCATGGTGGGGACTTTTTGAGACAGGGTCTCACTCTGTCGCCCAGGCTGGAGTGCAGTGGTGCAATCATAGCTCACTGCAGCCAAGACCTCCTGGGCTCAAGTGATCCTCCTGCCTCAGCCTCCCTAGTAGCTGGGACTACAGGCACATGCCACCATGCCTAGCTAATTTTTCTTATTTTTAATAGAGAAGGGGTCTATGTTGCTCAGGCTGGTGGTGGGCACTTTGGGGCAGAGGTGTGCAAACGTCACTCTGAGCATGACACTCCTAGGCACCTTTGTGGTCCCAGGGTGCCCCGTGCCCTGGCTGGAGCAGAGGGAGAATGGGGCTCCCTGAGTAGCTTAGCTGGTGGGAGGTGTGAGGGGCGAGGCCTGCCGGGATTCCCGTGGGAGCAGTGGGGAGCAGAGCTGCAGGGTGTCACCCTGACCCAATCTGCACAGCAGTTCTGTAGTAGCAAGTTAGGCCCTCTCAGCTGCTGGCTCATTCATTCCTACCATCCGTGCCAGGACTGACATGCCTGGCCACCCAGGAACATGTAGGGTCCCTGTGTGTCTTTCTCTGCTGTGATCCTACCCTCCTCCCAGATGGAGCAGTGCTGCTCTGAGGTCCCACATGGTGGTGACCCTAGACCTGGTGCTGACCTCATGGTGGGCTTGCCCAGAGCTGGGGGTGCTTCTGCCTGCTCAGATCCGTCCAGCCCCTGGGACACCTGGATTCTAATCTCACCTCTCCTGCCTGCAGCAGGCAGAAGGGCCTTGGACAAGTCTCTTCCCTAGTCTGGGCCTCAGTCCCCCGATATGTAGTATTTGTCAGCTTAGGGAAAAAAATCCCTAAAAGAATTCCGTAACAGTTCCCCATGAGGGAAAGGGTTTTTTTTGTTTTGTTTTTGAGACTGAGTCTTGCTGTGTCACCCAGGCTGGAGTGCAATGGTGCGATATTGGCTCACTGCAACCTCTGCCTCCTGGGTTCAAGTGATTCTCCTGTCTCAGCCTCCCAAGTAGTTGGGATTACAGGTGTGAGCCACTGCATCTGGCCTGAGGGAAGGGTTTTGAGCAGTCAAGAGAACCAGGTTGTAGTAGCCGAGACTTGGGGGAAGAAGGGTCCCACAGCACCAATGCAGGTCTCATCTGTCTGGGGCACTGGCTGCTCCATTTCTTCTTGTTCTTGCCCAACTGCTATGGAACAAGGGGTACTTAGGCTGGCCAAGGACCACCCATGGGAGCAGTCTGGCTTCCTGGGACAGATTTTCTCAGGGTGGCAAGAACCTCTAAGAACATGCCTTGGTGCTTCCTTTTATAGGTGGGGAGACTGAGGACAAGTGAGGGGTGGGTCTTGCACCCAGGGCCACTTAACATCTGCGGCCACTGGGACTCCATATTGGGGTCAGTTTTCACCCATGGGATGGGACCTGTTGTGACCCTGCCATGTCAGAGGGCCCGTGGTTGGGGTCTTTGGCCAGGTGGCACAGATAGGAGTGTAGTCTTGGAACAGGGTGGGCACTTCATGGTTAGCCAGTTGCCAGGCCTCACTGCATGCCTCTGTGGCTTCTATACCTTGGCCTGTGGGTGGGAGGTTGCCAGGACCATGGTCCCCTACAGAGGAGCCTGCAGCCTTGGGGCCCATCAGTCTCCACGGGACTGATTTGATCTGCTTGGTTTGCTCCAGGGAAGCCTGGGCAGAATTCTCCAGGGCAGCTGGGGGTGGGGCGGCAGACTCCATGAAAGAGGTCACGTTAGTATGGGGGACACAGGGGCATCAGGTTGCTAGGACAGTGACCTGAGCTGGAGGGGGTTAACTCCAGGGACCTCTATCTGGGATATACACTTACTCCCTAGAGATGCCAAAGGTGAGCTGGCCCTTGAGACAGCCCTCGTCCCTTTTGTCCCACCTGGCCACTTCTGAAAGCCCACCACCCTCTCATTAGCTCAGGAAGGCCACCTGGAGGTGCAGTCCTTTAAGAGAAAGGAGGAAGTAGGGCCTGGTAAGAACCTGTCCTAGGGAAACACACATGCCTTCCTGCCGGGACAGCCTGGGCAGGGGAGTGCAGGCCTGTTTCTCCCTTGGGACAGGCCTAGCCCTGAGCTGGAGCTCAGGTCCCTTTGGAGACCACTTATCACCTGAGACTTTGTAGAAACAGTGAGGGGGGCCTGCTCCTGTGCCAGTTTTCAGTGGTGGGACAGAATTTTCTCTTTCATGTTAGACTGGGAGAGGAAGTCAAACAGGCATATACAAGTACCAATTTCTTCTTATTTCCTATTATACTACAATAGTTCCAAAACTACTAACAGTTGGGTAACAAGAAAAAAACAGTTATCTGGTTGATGTATTATTTATTATGTAACAATTAGTTCTGAGAAAAAATCCAATTCAAAACATATTACTGAGGATTCTATATTAGTATATTTTAGAAATGGTATAATCCAAACCTGATTTTCTAATATATTTTCTTATATAACACTTACGGAATTTTTCACTCCCATTATTTGGCTCTGTAAAATCTTATGGGAAACATTTGTTACACTAGAAAACAAAATTTAAGTATAGTTGTTAGGCACGGTTAAAAGGGACAATACACACAAACTATAATAATTACAAATCAGTACTTCTTTTGAATACACATTTGAATGTAAACTTTTAAAATAATCAGTGTTTTAGATAAATATAAAACATACTTCAAGAACTTATTTTAACATCTCCTTTACTTTCTAATGCTCTTCAGAAAAAATTCCTTTCTGATTCATTCAGCAGCAAGAGCCCAGAAATGGTGTTCCAAGCCAGGATTCACCCTGTCCTCTTCAGAAGTGACCTGAAGAGCTTTTGGATTGGTTAAAAATATTGCCCGAAGGTATCTTAGGGTAAACTCGAAGAGCTAAAAGCACTGAATCTAGAGATCAGGTCTCTCGGCCATGCTGGGGACACCATCAACCACTTGGGGTTGAACTGTATTGCTATGAATGAAAGGTGACTCTGAGGGGCTTTAACCAGGCCGGGGCTAATGAGAGGGTTTCAAACATCAGTAATAACAGGAAGATCAGGGTTGAGAAGAGTGACAAGAAATCCTGAATGGTCTGAACCATTTTACACTTGATTCTATTTCTTAGAGCTCTTTGGGAAACAGGCAAGGCTTTTTCCTGGATAGTGTTTGCCCATGAAACAAATGAGTCACCTCACTAAATGATTCAAAAACGTTTCCTGTTGGTTTCATACTACCAACAATTATAATATTTTAATGGATAGGAGAAATTATGGGTTTAAAATTAAATTCTCTGTTAATGCACATGTTTTAATAAACTGGTTATCAGACTGCTTATGACAATGTCAGTACCATACATTCAACTGCTTTTAGCCCTTCTAGTCTTTCTCTTGGGCAAAACTGGTGGTTATCTAATTTTTGCTACCTATCAATCACCTGTTTTGGACATTAACTGTCAATTACTGGCTGCAAAATATGTGTGTGTATATGTACATGAGATATAAGTATACAGATGCATGTTGAATTGTAGACATGAGTTCCATTATTTCAGAGCTATACTCTGAATGTGAGACCTTTATATTTACACACACATACCTCTCCAGCCCAACCCAACATTCATTCATATAAAAATATATGACTATTGTAGAATCCTTCATTTACATATCACTAAAATATGTTCTTTCATTCTAACATCTTTTTATCTAGCCTTGCCAACCAACATCATAAGACTGGGATATAAAATCTTTTTGTTAGTTACTTATTTATTTTAAATTATTATTATTATTTTTTGAGACAAGGTCTTGTTCTGTTGCTCAGGCTGGAGGGCAATGGTGTAATCTAGGCCCACTGCAACCTTGGCCTCCTGGGCTCAAATGATCCTCCTATCTTAGCCTCCCTAAGTAGTTGGGACAGCAGGCATGAGCCACCACGCCTAGCCTATAAAACCTCTCCTAGCAGAATTAATTTTTTTTAAAAAGGTCTACTTTTAAAGCAGCAGTTAGAAACTTTGTTCTTATGATATGTAAATAATACTGTTATATCAAATTGTGGATTTAAATATTTTTAATTTAAGTTCCTTTCTTATCTCTTAAAAAAATAAAAAGATTTCTGTGTTACTTAATGGCTTCTCCATTCTTCCAATTCCAAGGAATACAAAGGTCTCCATCTTGCATAACAGAGTAAAAATGTGAAATGCAGAGGTGCATCCCATATAGGTAAGGCAGTGATTGTTCTAGAAGTCTCTTACAACAATCCACCATTTGTATACTAGAAATGCTGGGCTCTTTATATAACTTCTCCAAAGAAAATTTCTTTGTTGATGCCTGTATCAATTCATTTTCAATAACCTTTAACCTATTATATAGAAAATAAAAATATTGTCATAAGCTATAACCAAATAAAAGGACACACAATGTAAATATATTCTTACATATTGGGGCCCCAACTGTGCACTCACAACACTGAAAATGCCACCCACAAAGGCCAAATTATACGTTTGGAAGACATGCCAATAGCCATCATGTGTTAAATCTTTTGAGTTACTGTCACATGGATTTCTAAAAGTATTTGTTAATGTTTTTAGCAGTAAACGGCTAAAAATAACATAAAATTTAAAAAGTTCTTATATTGCCTTACCTAGCAGCTGTTAGTGACTGAAGGAAGCAGAAAATGAAGAATAGAAAACCCCTAGTTTTAGGACCCACCTAAAGTTTAACCCTTGGGCAGTAATGCTGTCTAAAGATTTCCCAGATAAAAGCAGGCTCACAGAAAACCAGGATCCTGAGGAGGACAGGTTCTCTTCATTCTTACTCTCCTACCTCACCAGCCCCCTGTCTGTTCCCTCCCCTCTGCCTGAGGTTACAACTCTCTTATTCCATCAGGGGCTTCAGTTCAGGTCTACAAAGTATACAACTCTAGGCAGAACTCAGTGTCTCAAATACTTTCTCCCACAGGTGGCAAGTGCTTAAGGATACAGTGTTTTGATAAGTGGATTCAATGTGCTACATCTAGACCAACACATGAGTTACTCAGCAAGCCCATTTAACAACGTGAATAAAGCAAAACTGCCATGGTCATGTCCCTGAGCCAGTCTATTTAAAATACTTCATTGGTTTAAAATGTCCAAATATCTTACATTTAATCACCCTCAAACTCTGCATAGAAAAGTAGGTACTATAAAATTTCCATAAACTAGACAGTAAAAAACAGAAATGGTCATAGCAGTTAGTTATCCTGGCCTATAATACTGATCACTTTCTCAAGTGCTGTTTGCTTTTTCTGTGAGATTACTCCCCTACACAGTGCTGCTTAGAGATTCAAGCAGACAGACAGCAGTCAGGGCTGATGGTTCTGAAAATGTTTCACAGCTGGGCCTGTTTCTAATCTCTCCAGGATTAGACAGAAAGAACCCTTAAACTTCTATCAATAGCAGGGGATGAGTAACTTTTTCTGTAAAGGGATTTTTCATTTGTCAAGAAAAGATATTAACAACTATGCTTGGAAGTGAAAAGCCTCGTAGTGTGACCATGTTGCTGCATAGTTCTCCAACAATATATCTTTAAAATCTGGGCAAGACTCTCATTTTCATTCCTTTTAGGAGAAGCCTACAGTCTCATCCCCAGGTTTCCCAGACCCATGGGTCACAAGCTTTATATCAGGAGAACCCATCAGTTCTTCTGAGGTACAATCTTAGAGAAGCATTGAGAAGGCAGCCCTTGTTAAGGTTGCCCAGGGTTGTCCCCTCAACAGGAAAATAATGTGTACCAGCCTTTCCTCATCCTTGGGTGCCTCTGCAGTCAGCATGAGATTAATTTTTTTTTTTTTTTTTTTGAGATGGAGTCTTGCTCTGTCTCCCAGGCTGGAGTGCAGTGGCACGATCTTGGCTCACTGTAACCTCTGCCTCCCAGGTTCAAGCGATTCTCCTGCCTCAGCCTCCCAAGTAGCTGGGATTGCATGCATGTAGCACCATGCCCGGCTATTTTTTCTATTTTTAGTAGAGGCAGGGTTTTGCCATGTTGGCCAGGCTGGTCTTCAACTCCTGACCTTAGGTGATCCACCTGCCTCAGCCTCCCAAAGTGCTGGGATTACAGGTGTGAGCCACTGTGCCTGGCCTTGAGATAGGGTCTTGCTGTTGCCCAGGCTGGAGTATCAGTGTCGTGACCATGGTTCACCGCAGCCTTGACCACCCAGGCTTAGGCAAACCTCCTGCCTCAGCTTCCCAAGTAGCTGAGACTACAGGTGCAAACCACCATACCCAGCTAATTTTTAAATTTTTTTGTAGAGACGAGGTCTCACCATGTAGCCCAGACTGGTCTTGAACTCCAGGGCTCAAGTGATCCTCCTGCCTTAGCCTCCCAAAGTGCTGGGATTATAAGTGTGAGCCACCATGCCCAGCCTTTCAGTCATTGTTTCTACTACATGCAAGTATCAGAACTACTTAAACATTCTTCTATTACTGTACATTTTGATTGTTTCCAACGTATCTAAGTGATTTTAAAATTTGAAATATATAGAGTAAAAGGAAATATCTGAGTGGGTTACTAAAAAAACATAAAGTGAGGAATGCCCCTGCTAGGGAATGCTGGTTGATTCTCAGGCGCAGGTTACTCTGGGTTATTACCACCCTACAGAGGAACTGTGAACTAGGTTATCACCAGCCTCCAAAGGACTGGGGGTTCCACAGGCAGCAAATACTGTCTACATGCCAGCCAGGCAATGCCAAGAGACAGGAGCTACAAGTCACACAGTTTTGGGATGGTCATGTGGGTTGTACATACTAGCTTAGAATAGTGTGGGTTTTTTCCCTTTTTTTCACTGTTCAGGAAGCTGAGAGTCCAGCAGAGCTGCTACTGTGAGGACCCTGTGAGCATGAGTGGCCTCTGGCTCCTTTTCTTTTGAACTAGAACAGCTGAGAGCTTTAATCTTTTTTATTAGGTTGGTGCAAAAGTAATTGCAGTTTGTTGCCATAAAAAAAAAAAAAAAGGCAAAAACTGCAATTACTTTTGCACCAACCTAATAAAAATAAACTATGTTTCCACTTAAGAATCCACCTTATAAGTGAAAAAGTATCTGAAAACCACTCTCTAGGAACATGCTTCATCGAAGGAAAGAAGTTAGTCTTCATTACTGCTCTGTGAATATAATGAAGGTGTCTTACTAGGGCAGGGACAGCAGAGCAAAGGAAGGAAAGACAGCAAAGGCGAGGAGAGGCTCCTGGGCCCAGAGTCAGGGGCAAGAGGATGATGACTGAGCAGGAAGGAAGGCTGGGACCAACAGCAAGTGCTTCCTCTTCTTGGGGGCTAAGTATAGGGATGAGGACTCTGGGGCCCAGAGCCAGAAAAAGGCTAAGGAAGCAGGTGAAAGGTCAATTGGTATTTCCTGAAGGCCCCCTGTGTGCCAGGCACCCATCCCAGTTGGCACCGGAGGGAACAAAATAGACTGAAGTCAGCCCTCAGTGGGCTTACCTTCTGTTGGGAAGGAGAGAGACAGAATACATTAATAAGGAAACAGCAAATTTGCTGAGGTGGATGGAGAAAGGCAGGCCAGCTGAGGTGGAGAGGGGAGTGCGGCAGAGGGTGGGGGCTCCATGCTGCGAGTTGTGTGGCCAGAGAAGGTGGAATGTGAGCAGGGCCTGAGGAAGCTGAGATTTCTGAGGAAGGAGTGCCTCAGGCTGGGGGGAAGCACACAGGCCCATGAGTGGATACATGTCAAGAGTGCCCGAGGAGTATAAAAAGGCTGGAGCAGAACGAGTGAGAGAAGAGTCCCAGGAGCTGAGCTGAGAGAAGCAAGGGAGTGGGCAGAGGGTCTGTGGGCACTGGGAAGAGGAGTGACAGCTCTGACTAGGTTCCCACTACTGCTCTGGCGAGAGTCCACTGCGGGTCGGGGAGATGCTGAGTGTGGAAGCCTGAAGACCAGACAAGAGGCCATTACAAAATGATGGAGGCTTAGACCAGGTGCAGCAGGAAGGAAAGGAGAAGAGGTGAGTTTCTTTCCATGTCTGCTCTGAAGGTGGACTGGGGTAGGGAGTGAGACAGGGGAGAGGAATCAAGATGACTCATGGGTTTTTATTCGCCTGAGCAACTGGTAGGATGGAACATTCACAAATTGACCCATTTGAATTTTTTTACTTTTTACTTTCCTTTCTCACAATCTAATAAGCATTACTCCAAAGCTATAAAATGGCCATAGAGAAAAAGAGAAAAAGCAGCCGATTAGGTTGTAGCAAACAAAATCATCAGTCCTAATGACGAACAGTTGGCTAGAATTGCTCTTGAGGGTTAAAGCAGACGTAAAATTTAGAAAAGAAATAGCATGAACAAATACTTAACAACCAATCAAGAGGTACGGTGTGATAGGATCTGGCCTACCGAGTTGTCATCAATTCCATAAGGAAAACAGGAAAACAAAAGAGATGCTGCTCCTTCATTTACTTTATACATAAAATGATCTCACTGTCTCTTGCTAAAAGAATGGCTTCCATGGTTAGTTGCCATCCCTTCTCTCTATTTATTTATTTTTCTGAGACGGAGTCTCGCTCTGTCGCCCAGGCTGGAGTGCAATGGCATGATCTCAGCTCACTGCAACCTCTGCCTCCCAGGTTCAAGTGATTCTCCTGCTTCAGCCTCCTGAGTAGCTGGGATTACAGGTGGGCGCCACCACACCCAGCTAATTTTTGTATTTTTAGTAGAGACGGGGTTTCGCCATGTTGGCCAGGCTGGTCTCAAACTCCTGACCTCAAGTGATCCGCCCACCTCGGCCTCCCAAAGTGCTGAGATTACAGGTGTGAGCCACCATACCTAGCCTCTCTCTATATTTAAGATTCCTGGCTTTTTAAATGAGCACTTTGTGGAAACTGAGCCTCAAATGAACAGTAAGGCAGGAGAACTGCTTCCACTGGCACCCTGCTAAACAACCAGGTCCCATCACCCTGTCCTCTTCTCTTCTCCTTGAAACTTCCCTCCATGGACATGTGGAATGGCATTCTCTCCAGCTTCCATCCTGTTCCCTGCCGTTGCCTTCCCTTGTCCCCTATGCTACCAGGGTGTCAGCTTTGGCTCTTCCCACTTGACTGTGCTCCAGCTACCACTGGCAAATTTACAGCACTCAAGTCTCCTACTAGAAACAATTCCAGGAGGCAGAGATCATGTCTGAGTCTTTCTATCAATGGCATTGATCTCAGCTTTGGGCACATAACAATCACAGTAAATGCTGGCTAAGTAAATGACTTCATTTCTTCACAGGTGATACATAAAACATTATCAAGCAATATCTTACCACCTACAAAACAGGAAACTGTTGGCTATAATAGGACTCCTTCAAAGATACAAACAACATAAAAACAATTTTTTTGAGAAAGGATTTCATTATGTCACCCAGGCTGGAGTACAGAGGTGTGATCACAGCTCACTGCAGCCTTGACTACCCAGGCTCAATCAATCCTCCCACCTCAGCCTCCTGCGTAGCTGGGATACAGGCGTATGCCACCATGCCTGGCTAATTTTTTTTTTTTCCCCACCATATTGCCCAGGGTTTCACCATGTTGCCTAGATTGGTCTTGAACTCCTGGGCTCAAGTGATCTCCTTGCCTTGGCTTCCTAAAGTGCTGGGATTACAGGCTTCAGCCACTGTGCCCGGCCTAAAATGATTTTTTGCTTTAAGGTTTCTTCTCAAGTTAATTAAAATGCCGATAAAGTTTTCTTTACATCAATAGTTAAAAGGTTTATTATTTTTCTTTTTTTCGCTCTTTCGTCCAGGCTGGAGTGCAGTGGCATGATCTCGGCTCACTGCAACCTCCGCCTCCTGGGTTCAACCCGTTCTCCTGCCTCAGTCTCCTGAGTAGCTGGGACTAGAGGTGACCGCCATAACACCTGGATAACTTTTGTATTTTTAGTAAAGATGGGGTTTCACCATGTTGGCCAGGCTGGTCTCAAACTCCTGACCTCACAAGTGATCTGCCTCCCCAAGTGCTGGGATTACAGGCATGAGCCACCGCGCCGGGCCTAAGATGATTTTTTTACTTTAAGTTTTCTTCTCAGTTAAGATACAGATAAAGTTCTTTTTATATCAACAGTTTGAAAATTTTAAAACAATAAAGATTCCTGTTAATCAAGAAATAACCATTCTGTTCCTGAATTGACTTTTATATTAAGAAGCTGTACTTCTCAAACTGAGGTCCATGGTGGTAACATAATTTAGGTAGGGAAGAAACAAATATGGAATATCTAATAATTAGTCAATTTCCTAAGCTTCATACTGTTTCCAGGTCCCATATTTATGGGTTCCAAATATCTGAAGTTTTCAGTTAGGCTGAATGATCTGACTTTACAGAGGACTGGCAGTACTTACTCTTCCTTTCTTTTCATGTTCTCTCTCGCCTGCTGAGCTTTGGTGAGAATAAACCACTGGAGATTTGCTGGATCACAGATTGTTGGAATATTAAAATGCCCGAGTTCATGCAAGCTTGGAACATATCTGTCACTGCAATAAAATATACATTAAAGGAAAAACCACTGACCCTCTCCTCTCCCCCACCAGAGAAAATGTTTTATTAGTCTTCAGGAAAATTAAAAAAAAATCATCAAGAAAAGCCACCTCAAAAGTACAGCAACATTGACTTAAAGCTTTGCTGCCCCCAAAGACACACTTCTTCAAGATCACGACCTACTTGCAAGCCCTCTGACCTTCCTTATCTGTCACATGCCAGGGGTGACCTGCTGCACAGTGAGGTTGTGAGAGCTAAAGACAGAATGCATATAAGTACCCAGCACAGTGCTCGGCAAACAGTGTATACACCACAAATGTTGGCTACTGATTTACTATTAGTTTAATCTTATAATGTTTTCCATTGGATTGACTTTGCCCAGTAAATCTGCTCAGCAATATATTCAAAGAATGTTCTAGACATTAAATCCTTCAGTCCTCCCATGCTGGCTTTTCTAGTGTGTAGAAGAGGGTTGCTAACGCAAGTAGTGGCATTTTTTTCTTTAATTCCTAAGAACTACCCATTGAAATACAAAAAAATTTAATGCATTTACACACACAACCCACCTAGACGAAGGAATAAAAGTAATCCTTCTATCTTAGATATTTACCTGTTAAGGATCATTTGTAAACCACGCAAACTTCGAGGGTGAAATAGTATTCTACTTTTCAACAGTCTATTATAAAACACATCAAGAAGAGAGTAATATTCTTCAAGTGTCAATACTGGCTGTAATTCTTCAATATAAACAACTTGTATGCCACCTAAAAGATAGCTTATTTGGTCTTCTAAAATCATCAGCCTCCTCTGAAGGTCAAAATAACTTGGCAATCTTTCAAAAAGCTACAGTGTTAACAAAGGGAAAGAAATAATTAGTTTTATGTTACTATAGTAATTTAATTTTAGAATTCCAATAAATGGCATTAAGACATTTTTAACAAGAAAATGATTTTCATTGAAGGAAAGTTCAAGCAAGAGATTAAAAAAACTTAATGTAATGCTGGAAATATTAATATTCAAAACAAGCCACTGTAAATCTTTGGGATTTTTAGATGGGAATTTGTGAGGTTCCAAAAAAAAAATATGCTCCAAATAAAAGTAAGTCCTAATCCTAAGCACTAATATTTAAATATTTAGGTAAGAATCTTAGATTAGTTTAGAATTATTAAATGGCATAAAGAAAACTTTTAGAAATAAAGTGTATGTATTTCAACGCAGTCTATTCCTTCAAAATTTACTTTAAAGCAACTAAATACAATTAAGTGCAATAAATATGATTGCGCACCTACCATATACGTAAGCACTGAGCTGGACACTTCAAGTGTACAGATTATAAGAATTTGTCCCTGTTTGGCTGGGACTCACAGTTTAGCATACTAAATGCCAAATCAGGGTGAGTGGATACAGAGGAGGTTCAGGCAAAGGTTTCTAAGGGAGTCTAATTTGATCAATCTTAAACATTAAGTAAGATTTAGAAATGGCACATGAATGTAAGGGATGTTTTGGGGGAAGGAAAAAGAGCATGTGCAAATATGGAACCATGAAAAGGAACAGCATGTTTGGAAACAATAAGGAGTTTGGTATGGCTGGCAAGTGACCTGCTGCAATTGAGTGGAAAGAGAAGGGCTGAAGGGGGGCGTAGGGGCTGGGTCAGGGAAGGACCACTAAGGACTTAAGATTTTCTATTAAAAGCCAGGGCCTTTTAGAAGAGTTGGAAGGCATTAAAAACTCTGCTATAATAAAAGCAATAGCTATGTAAAAGTTCTACAAATTATTTATAATCTACTTTTAACATCTTGTGGAAAATAATTTTACTCCCTATTTTTCAATTTTTCTATGGGTTACTCATGTATATATGGTAACTACATTTTAAAAGCTTTTTATTTTGAGATAATTGTAGATTCACATACCTTTCACTTCACACTACATCTTATACAATTATTGGCATAATATCACAACCAGGAAATTGACATTGATACAATTCATTAATCTTACTCAGAGTTCATCAGTTTTACTTGCATGCATTTGTGTATTTTTCACACGTGTATGCATTTTATTATATGTGTATAGAGCCGTGTGACACTGCCACAGTCAAAACACACAAGAGTTCCATCACAGGGATCCCGTTTATAGCACTGACACCTCTGCTCCCCTCTGTCTACTTCCTGGCAACCACTAATCTTTTCTTCTTTTCTATCATTTTATTATTCCAAGGGTGTTATGTAAATAGAATCATACAGTTTGTAACCTTTTGAGGCTGACTTTTTCACTCAGCACAATGCCCTTAAGATCCATCCAGTTGCTGCATGTATCAATAGCTCATTCCTTTTCATTGCTGAGTAGAATCCTATGGTTTGGATGTACCAGTTTGTTTAGCTATTCACACACTGAAGAACATTCATTTTTTCCTAGTTTTTGGCTATTATAAACATTCATGTACACAGGTGTTCGTGTGAACATAATTTTTCATTTCTCTGCTGTAAATACCTGAGGGTGACTGCTGGGTCATGTTTAGTTTTGTAAGAAACCATTATAGTCTTTTCCTAGAATGCCTGTACCACTTTACATTCCCATCAGCAATGCATGAATGACCCATTTTTTCTGCATTCTTATCAGCATGTAACTATTTTTCATTTTAGCCATCCTGGTGTGTAGTGATAATGCACTATGGTTTTATCTATCTATCTAATCTATCTAATCTATCTATCTATCTATCTATCTATCTATCTATCTATCTATCTATCTATATCTATCTATCTATCTATCTATCTATATTTTTCTATCTATTTGAGACAGTCTCGCTGTGTTACCCAGGCTGGAGTGCAGTGGCGCAATCTTGGCTCACTGCAACTTCCGCCTCCTGGGTTCAAATGATTCTCCTGCCTCAGTCACCCAAATAGCTGGGACTATAGGCGCCTGCCACCATGCCCAGCTAATTTTTTTTTTTTTTTAAATTTTTAGTAGAGACGGCGTTTCACTGTGTTTGCCAGGCTGGTCTCGTACTCCTGACCTTGTGATCCACCTGCCTTGGCCTCCGAAAGTACTGGGATTACAGGCATGAGCCACAGTGCCCGGCCAATAAACATGTTTTTATGTGCTTACATGTCATCTGTACATTCTCTTTGGCAACATGTCATTTCATGTCACCGTTTTTGGTTGGATTAGTTTTTTTAGTAGCCCTTTTTAGTCATTTTTTTTTTTTTTCTGCTGAATTTTGAAAGTTTTAGATTTCCCTTTTTTAGTTGGATTGGTTTTTTCTTTTCCTGCTGAAATTTGAGAGTTTTAAAATATATTCTAGATATAATGTCTTTGTCAGATATATGGTTTGCAAGTATTTCTACCAAATAAATATTTGATTTGAACAGACGCTTCACTAAAGAAGATATGTGGATGACAAATAAGCACATGAAAAGATGCTCACCATTATTTATTATTAGAGAAATGCAAATTAAACATTGAATGAGATTGTACCACAGAGCTATTAGACTGACTAAAATTAAAAAGATGACCATAGTTAAGTGTTGGCAGTTTTTTAAAAAGTTAAAATACTCTACCATATGATCCAGCCATTCTATTCTAGGTATTTACCCAAGAGAAAGGAAATATATGTCCATATATTTGTGCACAAATGTTCATAGCAGCTTTATCTGTAATAGTCACAAAGTGATACGACCCTATGTTCATCAACAGGTGAATGAATAAACGAACTGTGGTATATTTATACAATGAAATAGTACATAGTAATAAAAAGGAATAAACTCCCAATACATGCAACAGCATGGATGAATCTCAAAATGAGACAGTGAAAGAAACCAGACAAAAAGTTTGCAAGCCCTATGATTCCACTTATGAAAAACTCCAAAACTAATCTATAGTAACAGAAAGCAGACCAGTGGTTGCTTGGAGAGGGGGTGGTGGGATGGGAGGGAGTGTTTACAAAGGGCCATATGCTCACATATATGCCCGGTTGTTGGATACGTTTGCTATCTTGACTGTGATAATGGCTTCATGGGCATACATATATGTCAAAACTTACCAAATAACACACAAGAAACGTGCAGTTTATTAAATGTCAGTTATACCTCAATAAATCTATTAAGAACAAGTAAAACAAAACAACAAAATATAGGCTTTCAGGCTGTGCTTCAGAAAAGAATGCAATATTACCAGATAAAAACTGCCTTAAAAATCAGTCTTTCCTCTTAAGTATTTTAAGTACGTGGTATTTAAGTATCTGACCTGAAAACAGCTGATACTATGATTAAAAACATTAAAAAACAAAAACACAACAAAACTTTTTTTTAGTTCATTAACATTACAGCATTGTTGGAAATGAAAGTATATGAATGACAAGGAGTTTTTACTTTTAAGGCTCTTTCTTACTTTTGTCCAGTGGTGATGGACATCCATTGTTCCTAGCATCACATGGCCCACTGCACTCATGCCAGAACGGTCTGTAAATATGATTGTACACCCTGATGATAAAACACAAAACCTCTGGTCATGGTCGAGGTGCTTCATTCTTTCAGCACTGTGCAAATAGTGTATAAACCCAGGATTAAATTCAGTAGAAGCTTAAAGGCTAATTTTATGCCACTGCTTTATTCAAAGAACAGATTTAAAAGTTCAGCTGTGATAAAGTTATTTGGTTTTTCCATTAAAATTTATAGATGTACATAGCAGCTAAGTGATTTTTTAAAAGAAAATGGAAAAAGTTTACCTTTTGCTTTTTTAAGTGTTTCCAAATTCTGCTGTGCTAAGCGGCTTAAACTATGCAGCTGGCTACAGCGGTGGGCGATGCCCCAGCTCCTCTGCCACCTGGGCCAACAGAGCACACACGCATGTTAACAAGTGGCACCCCGAAGAAGGAGCAAGCACTCACCACAACTACTGGAGTCCTTGGGAAGCCAATGAGTCTCTTTTTGAAGCAGACACATAACATGTTTTGATTGATCATATGTTTCTAAGCTAGCTAATTTTTAAAAAAGCAACCAAATGGAAAATGAATTGTTTACCAGAGGGCAGAAATATTACTACTATGTTCAGGTATCCAAAGATGTAAAATAAGCAAATATAAGATGTTTCTATTTAAAAATAAGATGATGAAATGGGAAAACTTTGAAAAAAGTGTTTTTCTTTTTCACATTGTTACAATGATGATGGTTTTGTTTTAGATTCAAGTTCCAACTAGGAATTCCAGTTAGGTTTATCAGGTTCTCTTTTTTGTTTCTGAGACAGGGTCTCACTCTGTCGCCCAGGCGGGAGTGCAGTGGTGTAATCACGGCTCATTGCAACCTTGACCTCCTCTGCTCAAGAGATCCTCCTACCTCAGCCTCACGAGTAGCTGGGACTAAAGGCATGCGCCACCATGGCCGGCTACTTAAAAACATTTTTTTGTAGAGACAGGGTTTCACCATGTTGCTCAGGCTGGTCTTGAACACCTGGGCTCAAGTGATCCACCCGCCTCGGCCTCCCAGAGTTTTGGGATTACAGGCGTGAGCCACCGTACCTGACCTCAGGTTCTTTTTATCTCATTCTAGAGAAAGTGATTTTGATGAGATCATGTAATCTGCTCATTTTATAAATTAATATTAAACCTCAGTGACACATGGAACCTGACATTGACACGATGTCAGAGGCCCTGCTGTGTGACTGTGAAGAGCACTGGTCTCGAGTGCTGTCAGAAAACCCACCTTGGAATTCTAATCCTGTGGTTACTAGCTCTGTGACCTTGAACAAGCTGCTTTTAGCCTTCCTGAGGTTTTCACTTTCATGCCTGCAAAGTGAGGATGTTTCCTGCCGCACAGATAGTATCAAATGAGGTAATGTGTGTGAAGGAGTCAGGCATTCAAAACAGGCACTCAAGAAACGTAGGTTCTTTTATCCTAATACTAATTCTGATGAATGTCATTTCTGATAAAATGAAAACTTGCTTAAAAATTGTTTTTTTCTTTAAACTACAATTTAAAAAGTAAAATATAATTTCAAAGAATATTAATTTTTGATTATTTGAAATTAAAAAATTTAAGTGACAAAGGTAGTAAATGCCGTTTTCTTGTTTAAAACTTGTTTAAAACACTTGTTTAAAAAATTGTTTTTTTCTTTAAACTACAATTTAAAAAGTAAAATGTAATTTCAAACAATGTTAATTTTTATTTGAAATTAAAAAATTTAAGTGACAAAGGTAGTAAATGCTGTTTTCGTTAAAAATGGTGTTTTATATAGGCTGTTTAGAATGAAAAACAATGTCATTAGTTAATGTTTCTGTTTGCTGGAGTTTTGGCTAATTTTTTAGCAAGTAAAGAAGCCCCCATGCCCATGGTCCTCAAATGTTATGGTCTCAGGGACCCTTTTACGCTCTTAAAAATTGAAAACTCCAAAGATATTTTGTCTATGTGGGATATACATATATATATATATATATATATATTTTTTTTTTTTTTTTTTTTGAGACAGTCTCGCTCTGTTGCCCAGGCCGGAGTGCAGTGGTGTGATCTCGGCTCACTGCAACCTCTGTCTCCTGAGTTCAAGCAATTCTCCTGCATCAGCCTCCTGAGTAGCTGGGATTACAGGCACATGCCACCAGGCCTGGCTAATTTTTGTATTTTTAGTAGAGACGGGGTTTCACCATGTTGGTCAGGCTGGTCTCGAACTCCTGACCTCGTGATCTGCCCACCTCGGCCTCCCAAAGTGCTGGGATTACAGGTGTGAGCCACCATACCCGGCCGGGTTATATCTATTGACATTTACCATAATATAAATTAAAGTTGAGAAATTTCTCCATGATACTGTAAAATAATGTTTATTTCTTTTTTTGTTTAAGAAATCCTTTCATTTTCCTAACTCCAGTCTGCTTTGACAGATCTTTTAAAATTTCTATTAGAAAAAGTTATTTGCATGCACCTTAATTTATTTATCTTATAAACTTTTAAAAATGATCTTACTATTTTTAGTTAGAAAAGTTTATGCTAATAGACTAAGGAATGGGAAGAAACCCCTATAATAAAGTTTAATCTGAAAATGATTAGTGTGATGATAAAATAATGGATATATGCATACATTCAAACATTCCACACATGGAAGTCTAAAAGAATGTTTTGAAATTCTGAATTATCTTATGATGATTTGATTATACAAGAACAGAACATGTAAATACTATCTGTACTCTGTAAACACAGGAAAAAAAGGTGTTTTTATGGTACCCAAATAGTCATTTGTTTTAATATAAGAAAAAAAGTCCTAATAATGAGAATTGAAAACAACAAAACAGGCTATAGCAAAAAGTAACAAAGATGTTTAAACATGAAGTCTGGATGACGATTTTTCTGAGTTCTAGTGATGGGAAGTCCAGTGACTGAATGACCTGACTCCTCCTTTTCCCTTCCTTACAATTTTAAGAACTGTTAAATCTATTCCGCAATAAATTTCAGCATGGATCTTTATATAACTGCAATTTCCAAGTTTATGAAAACTTACTTAAAAAGTCCTGCTATATAATATAGAACCAAGAATACAACATCCATTTTATCTCTCCCCTCCTCTTTTTAAACTCAAATACTAATCTTTTAAAACACTTATTATTATTATTATTTAGAGATGGGGTCTCGCTATGTTGCCCAGGCTGGTCTCAAACTCCTGGCCTCAAGTGATCCTCCTGCCTTGGCCTCCCAAAGTGCTAGAATTACAGGTATGAGTCACTGTGTCTGGCCTTAAATATCTTACAAGATGGGGGCATAATTATTTTTTATATATTATGTGTATATGGAAGAGGGTATTTTTCTTACAAACTTATTATGTAAAAAAGTTTATTACGCCAAAAATGTCAGTACTTAAACAAACCTTACTTCTTTACCTATATATAGAAGAAAGAAGTAACATATATATAAATTGAGATGAAGTCTTGCTCTATCACCCAGGCTGCAGTGCAGTGATGCAATTATAGCTCACTGCAGCCTCAAGTTCCTGGGCTTAAGTGATCCTCTTGCCTCACCCTTCCAAGTAGCTGAGACTACAGGTGCAGGCCACAGTGCCTAGCTAATTTTTTTTTAAGTTCTTGTAGAGATGGGGTCTCCATATGTTGCCCAGGCTAGTCTTGAACTCCTGGGCTCAAGCAATCCTCCCACCTTGGCCTCCCAAAGTGCTGGGATTACAGGCAAGAGCCACTGTGCACAGCCTTACTTCAATATTTAAAATAAGAAATTAATAAGAGTTTTCTTACACAGATGAACATTTCATGATGTTCATAAAGATAATTGAAGAGTACTCAGTTATCAGAGCAATTAAAGTTAAAGATGCAAATATTTAGGTGCTGAAAACCTTATCAGTTGGTAATTCATATTCACTTCAATTTCTAAATTAGGTTCTCTCTTCTTTATTACCTGATATCTGAGAGTTGCAATTGATGAGACAGTTCATCTTTTAAACGATCTAGTTCTTTTCTAAGTGGCAAACTGTTCTTTAGCTTTTTAACAGCACTTTTCCCATTGTTATCTAACCAGGATCTAGAAAGAGAGAGAGAGAGAGAGAGAGAGATACATACTTTATAATACTAACTAAAACATACATATTTTTACTATTAAAAGACACATGCATGCACTTGCATTTTCACAATAGCAAAGACTTGGAATCAACCTAAATGCCAATCAATGACAGATTGGGTAAAGAAAATGTGGTACATATATACCATGGAATACTACGCAGCCATAAAAAAGAATGAGTTCATGTATTTCATGGGAACATGGATGAAGCTGGAGGCTATTATCCTTAGCAAACTAACACAGGAACAGAAAACCAAATACTGCATGTTCTCACTTATAAACGGGAGCTAAATGATGAGAACACATGGACACAAAGAGGGGAGCAACAGACACTGGGACGCACTCGAAGGCAGAGGATAGAAGGAGAGAGAGGATCAGTAAAAACAACTACTGGGTACTAGGCTTAGTACCTAGGTAACAAAATAAACTGTACGACAAACCCCTATGATGAGAGTTTATTTATATAACAAACCTACACATGTACCCCGAACCTAAAAGTTAAAAAAAAATTGTACTCAGAAAAAAAGGACACATACATTACCTTAAAGCAGCCCCGGTGTTAAACCGAGTTTTCAATCAAACCTTTACTTCTACCTATTCTTTTTTTTAGAAATACCTACTTTTAAAATAAGTTGCTTGGTGAACTGCCAACACCTGTCAAATCATATTCTAGTTATGACAACTTCCTTTGCATATTAAAAAATTAAATTTTAATTATATCAAACCTGTCACTAGATTCCTAGAGATAGAATAATTTTTTAAATTAAAAATACTTCAAAGTGTGTTTATTACAACCTTCAGTAAGCTATACTGGATCTTCACTGATGTCAGTCATACACATATGGGAGGGTAGAACTAATACTAATTATGGAGCAAGTGAGCAAATATTATAATAGAGCTAAAAAGGTGTAAAAGTCAAACTCAACAGACATATCCGATGGGACTAGTGACAATTAAGAGGCAATGGGTCCTGATGAAGGAATAGAAAAGATTACTTTGTGGATTCTGGCTGGGTGGACTCCAGTTTCTCCCTTTATTTTAGTCTTGGATATTACTACCTTGAGCTCCCAATGCTTATTCCCTCATCCCTGTAACCTAGTCCCTCCGACTGGTCAGACCTTACCAATCTAGTCATTTTGCCACACCCTCCTTCCAGGAGGGCCTCTTCACTACCCTGGTGCTCAGTGACACCTCCATTCCTTTCCACCCAACCAACTGTCCAGTTTCAGTTTCATCTCAACTATATCAACTCTATAATAAGCTCAGCAGAAAGGTGTTCTCTAAACCTGTATTTCTTAGAATGTTTACCTCAATAGTCTTACAAGAAGAACTAAATATCAAAAATGCTTTGGCTGGGTGTGGTGGCTCAAACCTGTGATCCCAGCCCTTTGGGAGGCTGAGGTGGGTGGATCATGAGGTCAGGAGTTCGAGACCAGCCTGGCCAATGTGGTAAAACCCCATCTCTACTAAAAAATACAAAAAAATTAGCCAGGCGTGTTGGCGCGCACCTGTAATCCCAGCTACTTAGGAGACTGAGGCAGAAGAATCGCTTGAACCCGGGAGGCGGAGGTTGCAGTGAGCTGAGATCACGCCATTGCACTCCAGAGCTTGGGTGACAGAGCGAGACTCCATCTAAAAATTACAAAAAAAAAAAAAAAAAAAAATCTGTAAGGATTAGAAGGGATAGCTTTCAGAAAAGAGCTGAAAGCCTGTGTGGCCTTCTAGAGAGCAGCACTGCCTCTGCAGAGACTCTCACTTGGTGCTATAATCATGACATAAGGGTGCTTGTTAGTGCTCAGGGTCACTGGCTACCCAAGGGAAGTCCAGAGAAATGAGTGACCTGGATGGAGTCCTGGGAGGCTGAAGAGCTGCTGCAGGAGTGGGTGGTGATGGGGAGGGGACAGAATGGTAAAGTGACTCTGGGCTGAGGGGAACATTTCAGATTCCAAAACAAAGTGGTTGGGGGTGGGCCCCAGGCATTACTATGCAAGAGAAAAGTCCAGGAAAACCAGAGGTTCCCTTTCTTCTTATTTTTTTGTAGAGACTAGGTCTCACTTTGGTGCCCAGGCTGGCTCCAAACTTCTGGGCTCAAGTGATCCTCCTGCCTTGGCCTGCCAAAATGCTAGGATTATAGGCATGAGCCACCATGCCTGGCCATTTTTTCTTAAATTTTTTTTTTAATTGGCTATGTTAATCTTCTCTGTATTGTTCCAATTTTTTTTGAGATGGGGTCTAACTATGTTGCCCAGGCTGGAATAGATTGGTATGATCATGGCTCACTGCAGCCTCGACCTCCTGGGCTCAAGTGATCCTCCAGCCTTAGCCTCTCTAGTAGCTGGGACTACAAGCATGTGCTACCATGCCCACCTAATTTTTTAAAGTTATTATTTGTAGAGATGAGGTCTTGCTATGTTGCCCAAACTGGTCTTGAACTCCTGGGCTCAAATGATCCTCCCGCGTTGGCATCCCAAAGTGCTGGCATTAAAGGTGTGAGCCACTGTATCTGGCCTCATTCCATTTTTAGTATATGTACTGGTGAAGCGAGCGCTAGGTTCCTTAATAGTCACTTTAAATGTTTTAGATGTTGTGATCTAAAGCATTTAAAAATTATCAAATTTAGAATATTGAAACTGACAAATTATTATGCATCTATTAAACACTTATACTGAATGCCTGACATTGTGTTGTGTTGGGATTACAAGGAAGATAAAGTCCTTGTTTTAAAGGAAGACACATTTAATAAGGAATATAGAGATAAGCAATTAGAATATAAGAACTATTATGAGAAAAGAAGAAGTAATTCTTCCTGGAAGATTCTGTAGAACAGGTAGTATGTGATCTGGAACCTGAAAGATGTATCAGATCTTTCCAGGTAGGTGAGAGAGAATGGCATGTCAATCATATTAGTGCATAAAGACCTATGAGATGAACCAATATGCCCAGATGACAGGATGCTTAGAGGGAGAGAAGGGCATAAGAGACTGGAGAGGGACTAGGGGTGAAGTGGGGTCAGACTATGAAGGGTCTTACATGCTGAGAAAGGGAACTGGAAGCTTATCCTCTAGGTGAAAGTGTTCAATTTTTTTTTTAATTCAAGGACTTTGCATAGCAATTAATAATCTTTCCTATACCCTCTTTATGAATATTGGTAAACATTTTGTCACTTCTGCATGGTGTGTGATTAAGCAGGTAAAAACATCTTAATTTACATCACTACTATTGGATATGACATTACAATTTTCCAAGTTTTCCACACTTATTAAGTAATACATGTTGTTCAACTTACTTTAAATTATGTAAGAGAAAGCATGATTTATTGACATATGAATTATCAAATGACACACCATGTTTGGTTTGGGGCCCAAATGTTTTGCAACATAGATTCAAATATGATCTTATAGATTCATGAATTGATTTTTGGAATTCTTACATTTAATGTATAAAAATCAACTGGTCTAGCTTAACAATATTTGTGTTTTGTTTCTAAAAACTGAAGTAAAAACAAAGACTCTCAACATGGTTTCTGTTTTATTTTATTATTCTTATTTTTTGAGATGGAGTCTCACTGTGTCACCCAGGCTGGGTGGCACGATCTTGGCTCGCTGCAACCTCTGCCTCCCGGGTTTCAGTGATTCTTCTGCCTCAGTCTCCTGAGTAGCTGGGACTACAGGTGGGCACCATCATGCCTGGCTAATTTTTGTATTATTAGTAGAAACGGGGCTTCACCATATTGGCCAGGCTGGTCTCGAACTCCTGAACTTGTGATCCACCCACCTCGGCCTCCCAAAGTGCCGGGATTACAGGCGTAAGCCACCAGCTGGGCTTTTAATATATACAGATATAAAGATACGTTTCCTGGCTCTGGCCACTGAGAGGATTAGTAGTAACTGAGCACATGTAGCACTGAGATGTTGGTGTCTACAAACCAATCCCTACTAGAAAGAGCCAGAGCTCCCTGGCAAAACTGCTGAATCAAACTTTGGAGCAGGAACAGTCCAGATGAACCTGGAACAACTTGGTGAACCAGAAAGTAAGGGAGTACTCAAGGAAAGATGGGGACATAGGCACTTCACATAGTCCCCATATGAAGAGATGATGAAATGAGGAAATCAACATGTGGCAACCAGCAGAGTAAAATGTGATTCAAGCAAGAATCATCAATGAATATTAGAGCAAGTGAGGGAGTAAAAATATAATGAGTAAAAGGATATTTATATAGCCCTAAATATCTCCTTAACAGAAGCTAATTAAAGGAAAAAAATTATAACTTCCTGGAAGACATTAGTATCATTAGTAATGTGTTACATAAACATCACATGCCTCCTATATAATCCACTGAAAACAACACAACGTCACTTCTGGGGTAGGCCTGCAAAAAACTCTGACTATAATTATGAGGAAACATCAGATAAACAAATGGAAAGACATTCTACAAAATAATTGGCTTGTATTCATCAAGGTAATGAAAGACAAGAAAACATTGAGGAACTGTTCCAGATTAAAGAAGACTAAAGAGATTTGACAACCAAATGTGGCTCATGATTTGGGATTTTCTTTTCCTAATAAAGGACAGCGATCAGAAAATGAGCGACATTTGAATAATGTCTCTGGGTTAGCTAATACTATTGTCGTAAGTGTTAACTTTTTAATTTTTATTATTTCCTTATATAAGATAATGTTTTTATATTTTAAAAAAGTACAACCTAGGTATTTATGGGTAAAGGGACATTGTGGCTGCAACTTACTCAAATGGTTCAGGGAAAAAATGTGTATAAATATACATACATAATTTCAATATTTAAATATATATATAGAGAGAATGATAAAGCAAATGTGGTACAAAGTTAACATTTGAGGAATCTGGGTGGAGGTTACATGGGACTTCTTTATATTATTTCTGCAAATTTTCTTCCTTTTTTTATTTTAGTCTCTACCTTTTTTTATTTTAGAGACAGGGACTTGCTCTGTTGCCCAGGCTGGAGTGCAACGGCACAATCATAGTGTCACAGGATCCTTGGGGTGTCGCTTTTTCAGCTGGAAACCTCTGTGGTTGGTAGTGTCTTTGCCCGAGTTTGGCTCGGGCCCACTGGGCTCATTCTGCCCACTTGGCCTGGCAGGCTGCACTCAGCTCACACTACCAGCCCAGATCCCACGTCTGCCAAGGGCCAGCCAGGCACAGAGTGGCAAGGGGTGTGTGAGTGAGTGCAGGGTCCAGCCACTATGCATAGCCAGGCGTGCTGACTGCAGTGGAAAGCGGGCAAACCCATGCACCAGCACAGGCACCGGCTCCATGCAAGGCTGCAGATGACCAGGTGTACCACTGTGGGAACTGAGGAACGTGGTGGTTCCTGGAAGCTTGGAAACACCAGGAACTGTGGGGCCCCAAAGAGGGTGTCACAGCCCTGGTTTGGGGAGCCCCTAGGTCTGGGCTCCCTGAAGGGCTGCAGCTTTTCTCTCCTTGTCACTCATAATGTGGTGAGCAGGGGGCGTGTTTCAGCCCTGTTTGTGTTACAGCTCTTTAAGTCCCACCATTAGGTGTTCACAAGCTCTTGTCCCATGTCCAGGAAGAACGAAGTATGTGGACAACTGGAGGGTGAGCAAGTCAGAGAGGAGCTTCACTGAGTGACAGAACAGCTCTCAGGAGACCTGGAATAGCTCTTTTCTGCCAGCAGGTCGTCCCCACCAGTGTCCAGCTCTCAGCAGAGAGGAGACACACAGTGGGTAGCTCCTTTTCACAGGCAGGCTGTCTCAACATCGAGGAGACCTGAAGTGGGTAACTCCTTCCCACAGCTGGTAGTCCCAATGTCAGCATGAGTCTGGCTGAGTTTGGGGTTTTTATGTGCTCAGAAAGGAGGTTTTTCCTGGTGGGCCTGGAAAAAGCACCATCCAATTGGCTGAACGGTCATCAGCGAAGTCTTCACTCTGGGCCACGGACTTCACCTGGAACTGGCAGCCCAGTCCCCACGCTTCAGGCTGTTCCTGGCTTGAAGGTGGGGTTTCATCAGGGACCTGGCCCTTTCTGCCCAGGAACCTATCTGCCTCCTGCCATCAACATGCCCTCCATGGTGCCCAGGCTGTTTGTTCTGAGGGGCTCCTGCAGGCCTGGGCCAAGTTGCCCTCAGCCACCCTCACCATGCCTCCCTCCCATGCTTGTCAGCGCCCAAAGTTCAGAGGGACAGAGACAGCAGGGGGCTGGTGTGTCAGTGCCACACTGGCCAGGTCGTGACAGTGCCCAGGCTCTGCCACAAATTTGCTCTGCACTTGAGCGGGCACTGGGAGTGGAGAGAGGCCAGGGAGTGGGAGCAGGTACTTCTGAGCTGACAGGGGTGGGGGTTCCCAGGCCCCTGAGAGCCCAGAGATGTCCCAGTCCAGAGTGGGTGGCTGGGCAGCTGCAGCTGCACCAGGGAGCATGGGGCTCCCACCCTACCAATTCAGTAGGAAGTGGGGCTCCTGCCTGTTCCCAGCCCACACCAGCTCTGTAGAGCATGCAGCCCCAGCCATGTCTCTCCTGCTGCAGCTGGTGTCTTAGCAGTGGCTGCTCCAGATGGGCTGCTGCTGCCATCAATAGCTCACTGTAACTTTGAACTCCTGGGCTCAAGCAATCCTCCCACTCGGCCTCAGGAGTAGAAAGAACTACAGGTGTGGCTAATTTTAAAGTGGTTTTTTTTTTTTTTTTTGGAGCTTCTGGCTCTGTTGCCCAGGCTGAGGTGCAGTGGTGCAATCTCAGCTCACTGCAACCTTCGCCTCCTGGGCTCAAGTGATTCTCCTGTCTCAGCCTCTTGAGTAGCTGGGATTATAGGTGCGAGCCACTCTGCCTGGCCCTATTCCTGCAAATTTTCTGTGGGTCTGAAATTATGTCAAAATTAAAATTAAAAAACAGCTTAAAAAAAAAGAAAGTATAAGTTGCTGGCTACTGTTTGTAAGCATTTCTCTAGAGAAAAAAAAATTGTAGAGAATGTCTTTATTCTTGAATATGTGAAAAACAAAACTGAAAATAAAGTCAACAAAAGCATTTTCTTTTTAGTTTTGGTGCTTATGTACAAGAGACACCATCGTGTGTTTCTGAATTTTGATCAAATCAATGCAACTAACAGGTCAGGTGAAGGTAATCAGAGACAAATTTTCAGATTTTTTTTTGTTTTTGAGAAGGAGTCTCACTCTGTTGCCCAGGCTGGAGTGCAGTGGCGCAATCTCGGCTCACTGCAACCTCTGCCTCATGGGTTCAAACAATTCTCCTGCCTCAGCCTCCCAAGTAGCTGGGACTACAGGCGTGCGCCACCACGCCCGGCTAATTTTTTTTGTATTTTTAGTAGAGACGGTGTTTCACCACGTTAGCCAGGACGGTCTCGATCTGCTGACCTCGTGATCTGCCCACCTCGGCCTCCCAAAGTGCTGGGATTACAGGCGTGAGCCACCACGCCTGGCCTTTCAGAATTATTTTTTATGCTCATTAACTTTTTCAGGATCAGCAGTCCCTGTATTTTTCTTTAAAACAATTTAAGTAAGTATATGGATCTATTTTTTAGGGTAAAACACTCTGCACAAAAGCATCTACAGTAAAGTGAGAGTCTCTCTTCTCAACTCATACCCATCAGGACATTTTCTCAACTGTGTCCTCTAATCTTCTGTAAACATGACAAGAGACTTCATATCCTTGTAATTTATTTTCTACTTACATTAGATAGGGCTGGTTTCTTTTGTTGGCAATCAAAAACTCTTGACTAATAAAATTCCCTTTGATTTTCTTAGTGACAATCGTAAGTAATCCAAGTGTATCTCTGCCTTTCCAATATTTGCGTATCCCATTTCTGTTTCTTATTATACATTGGCTGGGCTCTCCAGGACAAATACATTGTAGAGGTGATAGCAGGCATTTTGGCTGGCTTGTTTCTCCACAGTTCTGAGCTCATCTGCTTTCTATCTTTCAAAAATTCCTAAAAACGTCTCTATTAGTATTTTCTCATTTATCAAGCTCCATGAAATTTAATAAGTGCCTGTATTTGCAGGCTACCAACTGGGATCTCCTCTAAACAATGCATGAGCTATTAAGGGGAATGATGTGACCAAAGCCTTTGGTAAAGTTGGGAATATAGAAGAAATGTAGAACCCAAGTTGCAGGGAAGAGAAACTGGTGGTAGAAAGATCCTTAGGAAGTTATTCCAATAGTCTAGAGAAAAATGAATGTGGCAATGAAGATTCCCATTAAACAACTTTGAATGATCTGTTCCCACATCAAGCAAAAACTATGAAAACTGGAAGTAAGCCAAGAGCTAGATTTACTTGAAAATCTTTCTGAGCTCCCTAATGTATGTCCTGTGATTGGCTGTAATACTTGTTCAGTATTCTTTTTTGGACCAATCACAGCCTGTTTGTATAATAATTTATCTCTACATGTCTTATGTCCCCCATTATCCTATTACCCCCATGAGGGAAAGATGAGTGTTTTATTATCTAATGTGTACTTAATCTGAATGTCATCACAGTGAGATCACTAGACAGCATAAATCATAAGGCAAAGAGAAAAGAATACCTTTCTGATCAATGTGGAAACACACGGTCACCTTGTCTAACCAGACTCTAGGTCAGAAATAAAGTTCTAAATTACTCTCTAAATGAGAATACTTTATTGGATTTTAAAAGGATCATTACTGCCTGAATTTGCCACATAAATCATTTTAATTCTTAGCTTAATTTTATAATCACAGAGATTTAAAAATTCAGAGCCTTTGTTTTTAAGGGTGAGAAGTCCAATTAATTACTATTGAGATAAAAGAAATAGAGAAATCTCATATTTATTCTATAGTAAAATACCAAGTAAGCCAGACTGTTTAACCTCTACTAAGCAAGAACTTTTTTAAAAATGCTAATTTTATAAGAAATGAAATTACCTATAAACAAGTAAATACTAATTAGTAATCACTAACATATTTTTCCTAACCTTATTATTATTATTATTATTATTTTTAAAGACAGGGTCTTACTCTGTTGTCCAGGTTAGAGTGCAGTGGTGTGATCATGCCTGGCTAATTAGCTTGGCTAATTTAAATTTTTTTCTTTTTGTAGAGACAGGGTCTTGCCGTGTTGCCCATGCTGATCTTGAACTCTTAAGCTCAAGTGATCCTCCCACCTCAGCCTCCCAAAGTGCTGGGATTACAGGCATAAGCCACTGCACCCAGCCCCTTAACCATTTTTAAGTGTACAGTTCAGTGGTATTAAGTACATTAACATTGTTGTGCAACTATCACCACCATCAATTTTTAGAACTCTTTTCATCTTGCACAACTCAAACTCTGTACACATTAAACACTAACGCCCCTTTCCCCTCCCTCCAGCCCCTGGCAACCACTGTTCTATTTTCTGTCTCTATGAATTTGACTACTCCTTGTACTTCACAAAAGTAGAATCATCCACCATCTGTCTTTTTGTGACTGGTTTATTTCATGTAGCATGATGTCCTCAAGGTTCACGTGTTATGGCCTGTGTCAGAATTCCTTCCTTTTTAAGGCGAACATTCCACTGTACGAGTATATCAAATTTTGCTTATCCATTCATCCACTGATGGACACTTGGGTTGCTTCCACCTTTTGGCTATTGTGAATAATGCTGCTATGAACATGGGTATACAAATATCTATTTGAGACACTGCTCTCAATTTTATGGTAAATCTATATTTAAGTTTTTGAGGAATCACCATATCATTTTCCATAGCTGCTGCACCATTTCACATTTCCACCAACAGTGCATAAGGGTTCCAGTTTCTCCAAATCCTCATCAACTCTTGTTATTTTGTTTTTTGGATAGTAGCCATTCTAATGGGTGTGAGTAGGTACCTCACACCCATTAGTTTTAATTTGCATTTCCCTAGTGATTAATGATGTTAAGTATCTTTTCATGTGCTTATTGGCCATTTATATACCTTCTTTGGAGAAATGTCTATTCAAGTCCTTTGCATTTTTGAAATGGGTTGTTTGCTGGTTGTTGAGTTTTAGGAGTTCTCTATTTATTCTGGATATCAATTCCTTTATCATATATGAGTTGCAAACATTTTCTCTCATTTTGTGGGTTGCCATTTTACTCTGTTGATAGTGTCTTTTAGTGCACAAACTTTAAAAATGTTCATGAAATCCAATTTGTCTATTTTTCTTTTGTTGCCTGTGTTTTAGGTGTTATATCCAAGAAATCACTGGCAAATCCAATGTCATGAATCTTCTGCCATATGTTTTCTTCTAAGAGTTTTATAGTTTAGGTCTTACATTTCAGTCAAAGATCCATTTTGAGTTAATTTTAGTATAAGTCAGTGTCTAACTTCATTCCTTTGCATGTGGCCAGTTTTCCTAGTACCATTTGTTGAAAAGATTATCTTTTCCCCATTCAGTGGTCTTGGCATTCTTGTTGAAAATCAGTTGACCATATATGAAAGTATTTACTGTTGTATTCTCTATTCTATTCCATTAGTCTATGTTTCTGTATTTTTCTTTTTATAGATATTGGGGTCTCACTATGGTGCCTGGGCTGGTTGGACTCAAGTAATCCTTCTGCTTCAGCCTCCCAAAGTGCTGGGATTACAGATGTGAGCCACTACGCCTGGCCTATTTGTTTGTTTTTATGCCAGTATCACAATGCTTTGTTTACTATAGCTTTGTAGTAAGTTTTGAAATAAGGAAATGTGAGTTCTCCAGCTTTGCTCTTCTTTTTCAGGATTGTTTTGGCTATTTGAGGTCCCCTGAAATTCTAATTTTAGGATGGGTTTTTCTATTTGTGCAAAAAATGTCATCAGGATTTTGATAGGGATTGCATTAAATCTGTACTTGCTTTGGGTATTAACATCTTAGTAATATTATCTTCTGATCCATGATCATAGAATGCCTTTCCATTTATTTATATCTTCTCTAATTTCGTTCAGAAATGTTTTATAGTTTTCATTGTACTACAAGTCTTTCATCTCTTCAGTCAATTCCTAGGCATTTTATCTTTTCTGATGCTATTGTAAGTGGAATTGTTTTTGTAATTCCCTTTTTGGATTCATTGCTAGTATACAGAAATGCAATTAATTTTTGTGTATTGAGTTTGTATCCTGCTAACTTGCTGAATTTGCTTATTAGTTCTAATAGATGCTTCAGTGGAATCTTCAGAGTTTTCTATGTATAAGACCATTATCATCTGTGAACAGATAATTTTACCTCTTCCTTTCCAAGTAGATGACTTTAATTTCTTTTTCTTGTCTAATTGCTCTGGCTAAGACTTCCAGTAGTATGATGAATAGAAGTGGTGAAAGTAGGCATCCTTGCCTACTTCCTTATGTTACATGAAAAACTTCAGTCTTTTACTATTGAGAATGATGTTTGCTGTGGGTTTTCATATATAGCTTTTATTATGTTTATGTAGTTTCCTTTATTTCTAGAGTGCTTTTAGTATGAAAGTATGTTGAATTTTGTCAAATACTTTTTGCATTTGATCATTCTAGATCATGCATCATGATAATTCTAGATGATTTAAATGATCATGTGGGGTTTCTCCTTCATTCTGTTAGTGTGTATCACACTGACTGATTTTGTATGTGGAACCATCCTTGTACTCTAGGAATATATCCCACTTGGTCATGGTATTGAATCCTTTTAACATGCTGTTAAATTAATTTTTCTAGGATTTTTTGAAGCTTTTTGTATTAATGTTCATAAAGGATACTGATTTGTGGTTTTCTTTTCTTGTAGTGTCTTTGTCTGCCTTTGGTATCAGGGTAATGCTCTCACAGAATGAGTTAGGGAGTGTTCCTTCTTCAGTTTCTTTTTGAAAAGTTTGAGAAGTATTGCTGTTAAATGTTTGGTAGAATTTGCCAGTGAAGCCATCCAGTTCAGGGCTTTTCTTTGTTGGGAAATTTAAAATTACTGACTCAGTCTCATTTTCTATTTCTTTGTGCTTTAGTCTTGGTAGATTTTGTGTTTCTAGAAATATGTCCATTTTATTTAGGTTATCCAACTTGTTGGTGTACAATTGCCCATGGTACTCTCTTATAATCTTTATTTCTGTGGAATTGGTAATAATGTTCCTGCTTTCATTTCTGATTTTAGTAATTTGAGTCTCCTTTCTTTCTTAGTCCATCTAGCTAAAGGTCAATTTTGTTGATCTTTTCAAAGAACCAACTTTTGGTTTTGTTGATTTTCTCTATCATTTTTCTATTCTCCATTTTGTTTATCTAATATCTATTTTGATTATCTGCTCTAATCTTTATTATTTCCCTCCTTCTACTAGTTTTGGGTTTAGTTTATTCTTCTTTCTCTAATCCCATAAGGTGTACAGTTAGATTGTTGATTTGAGATCTTTCTTGTTTTTTAAATGTGTTTTATAGCTATAAATTTCCCCTTAGCATTGCTTCACTGAATTTGCTGTGTCCCGTAAATTTTGGTACATTGTGTTTTTGTTTTCATTCATCTATATTTTCTTTTTTGCTCAAAATTGTTAATCATACATTTTATTATTTTTTTAATTTTCACGGTACATTCAGTAATGTAATATTCATATAATTTGTAAAAATCAAACCAGTGTAATTGGTATATCCATCACCTTAAATATTTCTTTTATTGTAGAAACATTCCAATTATTCTCTTCTAGCTATTCTGAAATACACGACTGATGACTGTAAACTATAGTCACCTTACTGATCTATCAGACAGATCTTATTTTTTTCTATCAAACTGTATATCTGGACCCATTAATCAACCTCTCTTCATATCCCCCTGAAAAATTTCCCCTCCTTTTTCTCCTAAAAGTCTTAGTACTTTACATTTTACATTTAAGTCTATGATCTATTTTGAGTTGAAATTCTTAATTTTTTTTTTATTTTATTTTAGGTTTGGGGCACATGTGCAGGTTAACAAAGGCAAACTCATGTCATGGAGGTCTCGTGTACAGACCATTTATTCACCCAGGTACTAAGCACAGTACCTGATAGTTATTGTTTCTGATCCTCTCCCTCCTCCCACTCTCCTCCCTAGATATAATTTTAACTTTTATTTTAGATTTGGGAGTACATGTGCAGGTTTGTTACATGGGTGTATTGTAACGTGCTGGGGTTTGGGGCATGATTGATCCTGTCACCCAGGTATTGAATGTAGCACCTGATAGTTAGAAACCCCCTTCCCCTCTCTCTCCCTCCCCGCTCTAGTTATCCCCAGTGTCTGTTGTTCTCTATGTTGTGCCCATTGGTTCTCATTATTTTGTTCCCACTTATAAGTGAGAACATGTGGTATTTGGTTTTCTGTTCCCGCATTAGTTTGCTAAGGATAATGGCCTCCAGCTCCAGCCATGTTCCTGCAAAGGACATGATCTTTCTTTTTTATGGCCACATAGTATTCCATTAGGTATATGTACCACATTTCCCTTAACCAGTCCCAGTCCATTGATGGGCATTGAGGTTGATTCCATGTTTTTGCTATTGCAAACAGTGCTACAATGAAGATATGTCAGCATGTGTGTTTACAGTAGAATGATTTATATTCCGTTGGGTATATACCCTGTAGTGAGATTGCTGGGTTGAATGTTAGTTGTTTTAAGTTCTTTGAGGAATTGCCACACTACTTTCCACAATGGTTTAACTAATATACACTCTTACCAACACTAAATAAGCATTCCCTTTTCTCCACAACCTGACCACAGCATCTGTTACTTATTAATTAATTAATTTTTTTTTTTTGAGACAGGGCCTTGCTCTGTCACCCAGGTTGGAGTGCAATGGCACAATCTTGGCTCACTGCAATCTCTGCATGCACCCCGCCCCACCCTCCCCACCGAGGCCCAGGCTCAAGCGATCCTCCTGCCTCAGCCTCCCCAATAGCTGGGACTATAGGTGCATGGCATGAAGCCTGGCTATTTTTTTGTATTTTTGGTAGAGAAGGGGTCTCGTCATGTTGCCCAGGGCGGTCTTAAACTCCTGAGTTCAAGCAATCTCCCCACTTTGGCCTCCCAAAGTGCTGGGATTACAGGTGTGAGCAACTGTGCCTGGCCTGGCTTTTTAATGCTAGCCATTCTAACTGGTGTGAGATGGTATCTCACTGTGGTTTTAATTTGCATTTTTTTTTTTTTTTTTTTTGAGATGGAGTCTCGCTCTGTTGCAGTGGAGTGATCTTGGCTCACTGCAACCTCCGCATCCCAGGTTCAAGCAATTCTCCTGCCTCAGCCTCCCGAGTAGCTGAGATTACAGGCACCCGCCACCATGCCTGGCTAATTTTTTGTATTTTTAGGAGACATGGGGTTTCACCATGTTGGCCAGGCTGTTCTTGAACAGTCTTTGGATTCGCCTGCCTTAGCCTCCCAAAGCACTGGGATTACAGGTGTGAGCCACCGTGCCCAGCTGCATTTTTCTTATGATTAGTGATATTGAGCATTTTTTCATATGTCTGTTGGCTGCATGTACATCTTTTTTTGAAAAGTGTGTGTTCATGTCTTTGCCTGCTTTTTAATGGGGCTGTTTTTTGCTTGTAAAATTTTTTTTTCGGGGGGTAGGGTTGGGGACAGAGTCTTACTCTGTCGCCCAGGCTGGAGTGCAGTGGCACGATCTCAGCTCATTGCAAACTCCACCTCCTGGGTTCAAGTGATTCTTGTGCCTCAGCCTCCCGAGAGCTGGGATTACAGGCATGTGCCACCATGCCCAACTAATTTTTGTATTTTTAGTAGAGATGGGGCTTCACCATGTTGGCCAGGCTGGTCTCAAACCCTGGACCTCAGGTGATCCACCCACCTCAGCCTCCCAAAGTGCTGGGATTACAGGTGTGAGCCACCGTGCCCAGCAGTTTGTAAGTCTTAAGTTCCTGATAGATTCTGGATATTAGACCTTTGTCAGATGTATAGTTTGAAAGTACTTTCTCCCATTCTGTAGGTTGTCTGTTTATTCTGTTGATGTATCGTTTCTTTTGCTGTGCAAAAGCTTTAGTTTAATTATATAACATTTGTCAATTTTTGCTTTTGTTGCAGTTGCTTTTGGCATCTTCATCATGAAATCTTTGCCAGCCCCTATGTCTAGAATGGTATTTTCTATTTTCCCTTGGGATTTCTTTTTAATTTTCATGGGTACATAGTAAGTATATTTATGTGGTACATGATATCTTCTTTGATCTGCTGGTTAAGAGTGCTTTAATTTCCACAATTTTGTGAAATTTCCAGTTTTACTTCTGTTGTTGATTTCTAACTTCATCCCATTGTGGTCAGAGAAGATACTTTGTATATTTATCTTCTGAAATCTATTGAGACTTAATTTGTGGCCGAAAATATGGTCCATCCTAGAAAACGTTCCATGTGGACTTGAGAAGAATGTGTATGCTGTTGTTGTTAGGTAGAGTGTCTTGTATGTGTCTGTTAGATCCAGCTCGTTAATTGTGCTATGCAAGTCCTCTGTTTCCTTACTTCTTGTTTGGTTCTTCTATGCACTATTGAGAGTGGAGTATTAAAGTGTCCAGCCATTATTGTAGAACTTTCTATTTCTCTCTTCAATTCAGTCCACTTTTGCTTCATATATTTTGATGATCAGGTATTAGGTAGATAAATATTTATAGCTGCTATCTCTTGTTGCTGTGGAGCCTTTTATTAATATGTAATATCCTTCTTTGTCTCTTGTAATCTTTTCAAATTTAATGTCTATTTTGTCTCATATTAGTATAACTCTCTTTTGGTTACTACTGCATGGAATACTATCCTTTTCCATCCTTTCACTTTCAACTCTGGATCTAAAGTGAGTCTCCTGCAGATAGCATATAGTTGAATCATGTTTTTTATTATTTATTTATTTTTGAGATGGAGTCTCGCTCTGTTGCCCAGGCTGGAGTGCAGTGGCGTGATCTCGGCTCACTGCAAGCTCCGCCTCCCGGGTTCACGCCATTCTCCTGCCTCAGCTTCCAGAGTTGCTGGGACTACAGGTGCCCGCCACCATGCCCAGCTAATTTTTTTTGTATTTTTTAGTAGAGATGGGGTTTCACCGTGTTAGCCAGGATGGTCTTGATCTCCTGACCTCGTGATCCACCCGCCTTAGTCTCCCAAAGTGCTGGGATTACAGGCGTGAGCCACCTCACCCAGCCAAATCATGTTTTTTAAATCCACTCTGCCAGTATTTGTCTTTTGGAAAGTTGAATCCATTTACATTTAAAGTAATTACTTATAAGATAGGACTTAATTCTGTCATGTTGCTATTTATTTTCCATGTGTCTTACCGCTTTTTTGTCCCTTATTTCTTGCATTACTATCTTCTTTTGTGTTTAATTGATTTTGTTTTTTTTGTGGCAAAACATTTAAATTCCTTTCTTGTTTCCTTTTGTGTATATCCTTTAGGTATTTTCTTATGGTTACTGGGGGGATTACATTTAACATCCTAAAGTTATAACACCCTAATTTGAATTTATACTAGCTTAACTTCAATAACAAAAACTCTGCTCCTTTACTAGCTCTCCCCAACTCTTTCAGTTGTTACCACAAAATTATCTTTATACACTGTCCAAAAACATAAACTAATAATACTTTTAATAAATATATTTTTTAGAAAGAGTAGTGATAGTTCTTTTTAAAAATGGCTTTGTTGGAATACAATTCATATACCATATAACTCAACCATTCATCCATTTTTAGTATGTTCACAGAAGTGTACAACCACCACCACAGTCAATTTTAGTATACTTTCACCACCTGAATAAGAAATCACATACCCATTAATAGTCCTGCTCTCCAGCCCTACCAACCACTAATCTACTTTCTGTTTCTCTAGATTTGCCTATTCTAGGTATTTTACATAAAATGGAATCATACAGTATGTGGTTGACTGCAATCAGCTTCTTTGACTTAGCATGTTTTCAAGGTTCATCCATGTTGTAGTAAGTATCAGTACTTCATTCCTTTTTCTGGTTAAATAATATTCCATTATATGGATATGCCACTTTTTAACAATCCATTTATCAGTTGGTAGACATTGGGTTATTTCCACTTTTGGCTATTATGAATAATGTTGCTATAAGCATATTTTTGTGTGAATGTCTGTTTTCATTTCTCTTGAGTATATACCTAGGAGTGGAATTCTTCGGTCACATAACTCTGTTTAATATTTTGTAGTATTGCCAAACTGTGTTCATAGCAGCTGCACCATTTTATATGGAGGAGAGTTCCAATTTCTCTACCTGCTCACCAACACTTGTTATTCTCTTTTAGAATATAGCCATCATAGGGTATGAAGTGGTAACTGGTTGTGGTTTTCTAATTGACCTTGGCCTGTGCTACAGTTTAAATATCTGTCCCCTCCAAATCTCATGTTGAAATTTAATCCCCAATGTTGGAGGCAGGGCCTGGTGGGAGGTTTTGGGTCATGGAGGCAGAACTCTCATTAATGGCTTCATGTCATCCTCATGGTAATGAGTGACTTCTCACTATTAGTTTCCATAAGATCTGATTGCTAAAAATAGCCTGGCGCCTCCTCCTCTCTTTTTTTCCTCCTTTCTTGCCACATGATGCTTGTTCTTCTTTCCCTTCTACCATGAGGGGAAGCTTTCTGAAGTCCTTACCAGAAGCAGATGCTGATGCCATACTTCTTGTACAGCCTGCAGAACCATGAGCCAAACAAATCTCTTTTCTTTATAAATTACCCAGCCTCTAGTATCCCTTGATATTATAGCAATGCAAAATGGACTAAGACAGCTTGATTAAAAATGATTTCATTATAATTGCAGCAATATATATAATATATATATTACATGTATTGTTATAAGATCCAAATAAAAAGAAAAAAACTGATAATAAAATGAAGCCAAAAGAACATTAAAAGGTACATAAAAATGAATGCCAGAATACCATGTACAAGGACTAATGCTGGACTGTGAAATCATTTGGTTTAGCTCCTAGGGTCATGATGCTTTTGAAATAAAAATACTTTAGTAACTCAAGCGAAGCTCAGTTTTCCATGGATTTAAGAGATGAAAAAGGAGAGCCATGATCCAAATTACAATAAAGTTAAAATTGCATAAATTTTACACTCCTAGGCTTCAAACTGTATAAAACAAACGAGTTTAGACCAATAACAGCCTTTATTTTATTTTCACTGCCTGAAGTTCATAGAGCAATAGTTTTTTTTATTTTTATATATATTTTTGGAGAGACAGGGTCTCACTCTGTCACCCAGGCTGGGGTGCAGTGGTATGATCATGGATCACTGCAGCCTCGACCTCCTGGGCTCAGGTGATCCTCCTGCCTCAGCCTCCTGAGTAGCTGGGAGTACAGGCACATGACATCACACCTGGCTAATTTTTTAATTTTTATTTTTCTAGAGACAAGGTCTTACTAGATTGCCCAAGTTGGTCTTAAACTCCTGGCCTCAAGCAATCCTCCCGCCTTAGCCTCTCAAAGTGCTGGGATTATAGTTAGGAGCCACTGCACCTGGCACCAAAAGCTTTTTATACTTCTCTGATGGCAACACACGGTGAGAAATATTTCACATAGTGAACGAGCATACACACACACACCTGTATTTATGTTTATGTAACTAAACGAAGTATTTTGAGAAATAATACTTAAACTTACTATTAGAAATGCATTCACAATATATAGTTAAAATTTAAAAAAAGCAAAGCAAAGCAAAACAACTTTGCTGGTCCTGAGTCACTAAATTGTGCATTATCACTTGTAATTTTAAAAACAGTGACTTAGCCCATAAACAAGGGGAAGAGTAAATAAATGCACGATATGAGTTAAATCATGACTATCAAATCCCAAGCATTCTATAGAATAGTTCCAGTGTTGTAGGTGTCCAATATGGTATTTCATGAACACAAAAATTGATTCAAAGTTTAGACACTGAAAGTGAAATGTAAATATATTTGAGCTAAGGTCAAATAGAAAAAAAAGGAACTCTGACATTCACTGGTATCTTAGTAGCTGTAAGAATAGTATTTCAATGGTCTTTTTCTAGTTCAATGACATGTTTGTTCAGTGGGATAGACATTTCATATGGAATTGTTTTGTTTATATAAAATGGATCTGGTTAGCTCCTCTCAAATACAAGCTATATAATTAAAGTACATTTTTGTTTTAACATAATTTGATAATCAAAGAATATACCCAAAATATAGAAATACAAAAATTGACAACACAGAACAGCATTTCCTAATTTTTTTTAGACTGGAACATTCCTTTTATAATTTTATATAATTTTCAAAAACTACTTAGGTATTAAAATTTTCTTTTCTTTTCTTTTCTTTTTTTTTCAGACAGAGTCTCACTCTGTCACCCAGGCTAGAGTGCAGTGGCACGATCTTGGTTCACTGCAATCTCTGCCTCCTGGGTTCAAGCAGTTCTCCTGCCTCAGTCACCCGAGTAGCTGGGACTACAGGCATGCGCCATCACGCCTGGCTAATTTTTGTATTTTTTGTTTTTTAATAGAGATGGGGTTTCACCATGTTGGCCACCATCTTGACGTCAAGTGACCTGCCCACCTCAGCTTCCCAAAGTGCTGAGATTATAGGTGTGAGCCACCACACCTGGCCTAAAACTTTCATTTTATCATTTTTATATGGTATATAACAAAAGAATGTTGAAGTAAGATAAACACAATCTGCTGAGAAATTCAAAATTACAAACCATGCCCTAAAATATACATTAAAATGTAATTAACGGATATAATATAAAAGTGGGTTAAATAGAGTTTTTATGACCTGATAAATCTCCCACTTTGTGTTTTTAAAAAACTCCTCCAGCCTGGGCAACCAAACAAGACCTGTCTCAAAAAATATTAAAAAATAAAAACAAAAAACTCAACTGATTTATTTTTATGATTTCTTATTTTAATTTAAAAATGCTAGGACACAATTTTACCCTGCACTTCTCAGCAAAACCAAAAACAGATAAAATTATTTTGAAAGTTAAACTATACTAAATAATACTGTAATTATATTTTCTCATTTAACATAGTGCTCAGAAACATTAAAACCATCTTAACTTGCTTTCAAGATTTAATTAAAAAGAAAATTTTGGGCCGGGTGCAGTGGCTCACGCCTGTAATCCCAGTGCTTTGGAAGGCCAAGACGGGTGGATCATGAGGTCAGGAGATCAAGACCATCCTGGCTAACACGGCGAAACCCCATCTCTACTAAAAATACAAAAAAATTAGCCGGGTGTGGTGGCAGGCACCTGTAGTTCCAGCTACTCGGGAGGCTGAGGCAGGAGAATGGTGTGAACCCGGGAGGCAGAGCTTGCAGTGAGCTAAGATCACCACTGCACTCCAGCCTGGGTGACTGAGCAAGACTCTGTCTTAAAAAAAGAAAAAAAAAAAAAGAAAATTTTGATCCAATGAATGTAATTTGTAAATCAGGAGATCAGATTGATATAAATGTGCAGAATTACCATTTTTATGCTACTTCTGAACTATATAATTCAGCATGCGTTCCTTATGATTCCTCTCTATAATCTATATATGTAATGAAGATGAATTAAACAATACATGAATAAAAATTTAAACTGCATATGGCCAAAATGACCATGGTGGCTAACAGGTTTTAGTAGACTTATAGGCACCATGAATCTCCCTACTAGGCAGTCACTTGATTCACATGATTTGAAAGCTCTGAAATGGTTCAACAGTTTTACAATTATTTGTAAAATAATTACAGATATAAAAAAAAATCAGTACAGTTTTCTCTCGCTATACATGAGGCATTAGTTCCAAGCCCACCCACGGGTACCAAAATCTGTGCATACTCAGGTCCTGTAGTTGGCCCCGCCAAACTTGCATATACCAACAGTCGGCCTTCCCTATACATAGGTTTCACATCTTGCTAATACTGTATGTTCTTTCCTTCCTTCCCTTCCTTCCCTTCCTCCCTCCCTCCCTTCCTTCCTTCCTTCTCTCTTTCTCTCTCTCTCTCTATTATTATTTCAATAGTTTTTGGGGAGCGAATATGGTATTTTCAGTCTGCTTTTGGTTGAAAAAAAAATCCGTGTAAGAGTGGATCTGCACAGTTCAAACACACATTCTTCAAGGGTCAACTGTAATTCAAATGAGAAATTGATAGAGATACCATTCCGGCTTTTATGATATAAGCTCCTGGAACCCTTACTAGGAAAAACTACCATATATTAAAACATTGAACAAACCCTCAGCAGAGGTTCCTTCAAACTGGGCAATGCTCATGCTTGGGGAAAGGTCAAGGGGCTCCGGGCCTATGTGAACATGCTAGAATTGGGAAACCAGGTTATGCTGGGGAGATAAGAGATATGAAACCTTTCAGATGAGTACAGGTATTATAATGCCACATCAGCACTGTAAGACATGCTGGTAAAGGGATTTAGCCTACACTGCATTTCACTCTAACGGCCCAATGAGCAGTATTCCTTGTCTTGTCTTGGTTCAGTGTAGTGCTGTCCTCTCTCTCCTACCCAACCTGGACTTTTTGCTCTAAAATTACACATTCTTAAGCTAAACTCAAACTCCATGAGTTGTGATGATCTGGTTCAGGTAAATCAATAAGATGTCAATGCTTAAGAAATATAATCTAGCCGGGCATGGTGGCTCATGTCTGTAATCCCAGCACTCTGGGAAGCTGAGGCAGGAGGATCACTTGAGCTCAGGAGTTTGAGACCAGCCTATGCAACATAGTGAGATCTTGTCTCTACTAAAAATTAAAAAATTAACCGGGTATGGGCCAGCCACGGTGGCTCATGCCTGTAATCCCAGCATTTTGGGAGGTTGAGGTGGGCGGATCACCTGAGGTCAAGAGTTCGAGACCAGTCTAGCCAACATGGTGAAACCCAGTCTCTACTAAAAATACAAAAATTAGCCAGGGGTGTGATGGTGTGTGCCTGTAATTCCAGCTACTCGGGAGGCTGAGGCGGGAGAATGCTTAATCCAGGACGCGGAGGTTGCAGTGAGCCGAGATAGTGCCATTGCACTCCAGCCTGGGCAACAGAGTGAGATTCCATCTTTAAAAAAATATACATATATTAGCCAAGTATGGTGGCACATGCCTGTAGTCCCAGCTACTCCGAAGGCTGAGGCGGGAGGATCACTTGAGCCCAGGAGTTTGAGGCTGCAGTGAGCTATGATCATGCCACTGCACTCCAGCCTGACAGAGTAAGACCCTGTCTCAAAAAAAAAAAAAAAAAAAAAGAAAGAAATTAAAAAAGAAATACAATCTAAGGCCCTTCAATATAAGCATAAAAAACTGAAAAAAAAACCAAAAAACCTATCTACTGTAATGCTATGCCACTATTAATTTCACTTTATGAAGCTAAAAAAAGAAAGGCTCTAACTGCTTAATAATGGGTTTGCTTTAATTTCTGTAAAGATAAAATAGCTGTTGACAAGATGGATAATAATAATCAGTGATTTAGAAAGCTAAATTTCCACTGACTTCACTTTCTAAAACAGTGTTTTTTTTGTTTTTGTTTTTGAGACAAAGAGTCTCACTCTGTTGCCCAGGCTGGAGTGCAGTGGCATGATGTCGGCTCACTGCAACCTCCACCTCCCTGGTTCAAGCAAGTCTCCTGCCTCAGCTTCTTGAGTAGCTGGGACTACAGGTGCCTGCCATCACGCTAATTTTTTGTATTTTTAGTAGAGATGGGGTTTCACCGTGTTAGCCAGGATGGTCTCGATCTCCTGACCTCGTGATCCGCCTGCCTCGGCCTCCCAAGGCATTTTTTATGTTGCTATCCTCTTAAAGGGTAGACAACAAGTCAGAGGGACTTGTTTTTTGAGCTTGTCCTCATAACTGTCAAAATGAAAGCTTGAATTTAAAACAAAGCTGACTTTTGAGGAAATCAAGAATTCACAGCAACATAACTTATCTATGCATAGAAATTTTCCTTAAGACAATGTATCTTTCACTAAAAATAGCAGTTTTTTTAGTTAACATTAATGAAATTAACAGAGGCACTTCAAGAAAAAATGGCCCTCTACATTCATTGCTAAGTGACTTCTATTGCTACACTATGTATGTTACTTTGCATTCCCATATTAAAGCCTGAGTTCTTCATACTGAGCCTCTAGCACATCACATTTAGTTATTCAACAATTCTTTAGTTCAGTTCAATGAAAATACTGGATGGATTCTATGAATTTATGAAGTAGATTAGTAGACACAGAGATTATCAAAACATATTCCCTACTCTTAAGAACTCATATAGTCTAATGTAATATAAGAAAGTCTCCTTTTACTAAAGACTAAGGAATTTTATTGGATAAATGACATACAAATAAAAAAATTATAAATACTGAGCTTAGATAAGGAACCCAGTTGAATACCACTTATCTTGTTGAGTTGGCTTTCTATAGTTTCAATGTATTTTCATTACTTTGCCGGGTGTCTAAGTCCAGTTCTAGGTCCTTGGGGCACTCTTTTCATGATGGCTGCACATCCAGCTCCAAATAAAAACTGTGTTCTACGAAATACTCAACTGAACCACAGACCAACTGCTTCTCTGAAATCCTTTAATACATTATTCTTAAGCCCTTTTAACTTGAGTGAAGTCCAAAAACTGTTATTTTTGCTGTTTTGGCTTGATGTATTCAATCTCACTGTTTTCTATACTCTTTAGGCCAGTAATCCCCAACTTTTTGTTCATCTAGACACAGCGCAAGATAAGTACAACAATATTCTCCTGCGGGTGTAAGCAGAAGTTGTATGTGCTGTGTCCCACATAAAACTTGAAGGCAAGGCTGAGAACCTCTTTTCCAGTTTGTGCTCAGAGAAATCTACTTCAATTCCCACTGTAGCCTCTGTGTGCAATTAACCTTAAATTATCTCTTCTGTTTTTCTATACCAAAATTTTCAATTCAGCAACCTCTATGCCACCATGACTCTACTTTTTATTTATTTATTATTTTTTTGGAGACAGGGTCTCACTTTGTCACCCAGGCTGGAGTGCAGTGGCATGATCATAGTTCACCGCAGCCTCAAACTCCTGTGCTCAAGGGATCTTCCTGCCTCAGCCTTTCAAGTAGCTAGAATTACAAATGTGTACCACCATGACCGGCTAAATTTTTGTATTTTTTGTAGAGATGCGGTCTCGCAATGTTGCTCAGGCTGGTTTCGAACTCCTGACCTCAGGAAATCCTCCCACCTCGGCCTCCCCAAATGCTGGGATTATCGGCATAAGCCACAGTGCCAGGCTCTTCATTTTTTACCTGACTTCTTACTGTGTCATTACTTCTGGTCCATCATTAAATTGTTATTCCCAAACCCACATTTCCATCTCAGAAGAGAATCTGAACAATTAAAGTCATCATATTTAGGGAAGTGATTTATCCATCAGTTATGCATATAGACAAATATCATAGACTATCACATGTAGGTACACACATACACGTCTTCCAGACACATACTTCTGTACTTTTCTGTATTAGACTCTGCTACCTTCCTACCTTTTCAGCCTTATTTAGAATCTAGCTAGGTAACAAGGAGGAATCCCTTAGTATAGATAATCCACAAAGCAGATATTATGCCAGTGGATAATGAAGGATCATTTACTATGCCATAATGAGAGAATCCTCTGATAAGCCACTGGACTTTTTAGATACAATCATAGGAAGAGAATGTGATGGGTCTTTATGAAATCCAAAAATGACTTAAAAAACATTAAGGTGACTTTACAAATAAGGCATGCCAAATAATAGAAAACATTTTATATATGGTTTTTATAATTTAAAAAGTAACTTTTTAAAGCAGCTATTCTAGATGATATTTAATAATTTTGTCACCATGTATTTTTCTTATGTATGGATTATTACACTAAAGTACATCACTACTGAAATATCCATTAGAAATGCCTAACACATGAAGAAGAGTAAAAAATATTTGTATAGTCTTAGGTATAGCCTTTCTCCATGTACTGGGGGTAACTTGAATAGAATTTTTAAAAGTTAAACAAAACAATCTCCTGCATGTGTCTGGTATCAAAAGACCACAACTTTAAATACAGTTGGAAGTATTTTGGCAGCTTTAAGTAAGAAACGTGAAATATATTTTTCATAATGATTACTGGATTAACTAGACTGATAGTATTACTTTTCCTGGAAAATTAGGTTTTAATTTTAAATGTGAACTACACTTTTTATTTATAAAAAAATGTTTTTGCCATCCCAATAAATCAGTGTCATAAACACAAACTACAAATACAGTTTAGTTAGATAAAAACTTTTACATACGTGAGAGTTGTTTCCACTCTCGAGACTTGTTCAAGGTCTTCATCAGGGTCCTTGAATCCAGTAAAGGAGTAATAAGACTTGTCCCATTTGATGGGCCTGTCAGGCATCCTTTTAGCTTCTTTGAGAGGCTGGGTATGCACATTAGTATTGAAGCTTTGGATATGTTCAACAGATAAACTGCAGGAGTTGAGAATATATAACACTGTGCTTAGCAGATCTCTGGTGTGCAAAGTAAATTTGACTGCTCGAAATCCTAGAGAATATAATTCCCCCAAACAATTAATACAGATGATTATTTGCTTTATTTCAACATATATAAAATCAAAATCTTTTAAAACATTCTATTACCGATTTAAATTCGTCCTATTAGCAAATCACCTGTAAATGGAAAATGACTTCCCTTCTCTAAAACTATACCACACTATTTTTACCTTCATGAATTATTTCAATCATCAGCTCCACTTTCTAGTTTGGCTCCAGTGACCAAACCCACCCCAGCTCAACAAGGGGATTCAGAATATTCTCAACTCTGTCGATAAATCTGGTCTCTTAAGAGAGAGAAAAGCTCTCCTATAAGCAGGTGTCCACCAAAGATAGTTTCTAGTGGAGACAGGAGAATATAAGTGTACACTGTGACAGCAGTTCAGGTAAGAGGGGCCATATAATCTAGTCTCAGTGGTCACAGAAACCCATCTTGAATTTTCTCTATGATTGAAGGAGACAGTCCTCATACTTGCTCACTCCACTAGGCAGTAACCCAATATTTTCAGGAGTGATTTAAAATTCTCTAGTTGTTTAAAAGTTACTCCTGTAATCCCAGCACTTTGGGAGGCCAAGGTGGGTGGATTATGAGCTCAGGAGTTTGAGACCAGCCTGACCAAGATGGTGAAACCCCGTCTCTACTAAAAATACAAAAATTAGCCAGGCGCAGTGGTGGGGCGCCTGTAATCCCACGTACTTGGGAGGCTGAGGCAGGAGAATCACTTGAACCTGGGAGGCGGAGGTTGCAGTGAGCCGAGATTGTACCACTGCACTCTAGCCTGGGTGACAGAGCAAGACTCTGTCTCAAAAAAAAAAAAAAAAAGTTACTGATTTTGATGTTGGGTAATCATTGGGCTAAGGTAAGTAATCTAAATAGTTAAGTCATCAATAAAAAATCCACTGGTTTTGTTTTTTTTCTTTTCTGGGTGTTAGGCATGGTTCCAGCTTAATTTACATATCTTTTCAATCAACACTACCACCAACTATGCCATTATCATTTCTCTTGTCAAATGTGAAGAACATAGATTAAGAATGAAGCCAGGGCTTAAATCTGAGTTGACACCAAGCCACATATTTTCTCCACTACAACATGCTGACTCTTTGCTTTTTTAAAAAACTATTTTTAATTAGTTTTGAAAATTAAAAGCAAAAGTCTCCTGTTAGCAGGCATACAACTTTACCATCTTTACTTGAGGAAATCACTATTAACAGGTACATATTCTTCCAGACCTGCTCTATCCAAGATGGTAGCTACTAGCACATGTGGCAATTTAAAATTAAATTGATTGAAATGAAATAAAAATTTAAAATTAAGTTCTTCGGCCACACTGGCCACATTTCAAGTGCTCAATAAGCACGCGGGGCTAGGGCCTACCATATTAGATGATGCAGATATGGAACATTTCCCTCATCACAGAAAGTTCTCTTGGGCAGCACTGTCTTTGACCTTTTCCGTCTATGTGCTTGAATGTGTGTATCACGTATGAGGCCAGGGCAGTGGTTCATGCCTGTAATCCACCACTTTGGGAGGCTGAGGCAGGTGGATCACTTGAGGCCAGGAGTTCGAGACCAGCCTGGCCAACAAGGTAAAACTCCGTCTCTACTAAAAATACAAAAATTAGTGGGTGTGGTGGTGCGCTCCTGTAATCCCAGCTACTCGGGAGGCTGAGGCAGGAGAATCACTTGAATCCAGGAGGCAGAGATTGCAGTGAGCCGAGATTGTGCCACTGCACTTAAGCCTGGCAGCAGAGCAAGACTCTGCCTCAAAAAAAAAAAAAAAAAAAGTATTTGCAACTGATGACAGACACCACAATTTAAATCATTGTCAGAGATACACATTCTACTTGCCACACCAACTTATGAGATCCAGAACATGCCAACAAAGAAATACTTTTTTTAGTTCAATAATTTGGGTAAACTTAGAACTACTGGCAAGGGAATTATTCTAGTCAGTAAAGGAGGAAAGGAAAACCCAAATTGCTGCACTGGAAGTTAAGAAAAAATAGCTCATCCTGAGAAGTGCAAAGTCAAGGAGTAAATCTGTTTCTGTCTCAATTTATCAGCTCATTATTTAATCCAACATAAGAGCTGCTATATAGTGAGGACTGCCTGTACCACACTGCAAATATCCTTTACTGGTTCCTCAGGATACATTCCAAGAAGAATTTTGTGGCTTTGGAGAGAGAATTCCAAGCTGCAGAGTTTGTAGAGTTTGCACTAATTTATATACCCATCAATAATGTGGGAAAATGTATTTTTACCATTTATGGGTATTACCAGCAAAAAAAGAAAAAAATTAATGGGCAAAAAATACTACCTAATTATTTCAGTTTGCGTTCGAATACAGAGGCTAAAGATTTTTTTTTTTTTTTTTTTTTTTTTGAGACAGGGTCTCACTCTGTCACCCATGCTGGAGTGCAGTGGTGCTTGCCATCTTGCCTCACTGCAACCTCTGCCCCCTGGGCTCAGGTGATTCTCCTACCTTAGGCTCTCGAGTAGCTGGGACTACAGGCACGTGCCACCACGCCTGGTTAATTTTTTGTATTTTTAGTAGAGACGGGGTTTTGCTATGCTGCCCAGGCTGGTCTAGAACTCCTGGACTCAAGCAATTTGTCTGCCTCGGCCTCTCAGAGTGCTGGGATTACAGGCGTGAGCCACCACGCATGGCCTAAAGATTTTTATATACTTAACTGACATTTATATGTGTTATTTCTTGAACTGTCTATTTATTGTCTTTCTCCATTTTTGGAATGGAACTACTCTGGTTTATTTTTAATTTGTAAAAACTCTTTATGTATTAGCATTATCTTTTTGTCATATATGCTATTATTATCTTTTCTCCCATTTCTAGTTTAATTTTTTCTGTAACATTTTACATTTTTTTTTTTTTTTTTTTAAAATGACAGTCTCGGCCAGGTGCGGTGGCTCATGCCTGTAACACCAGCACTTTGGGAAGCCGAGGTGGGCAGATCACGGGGTTAAGAGATCGAGACCATCATGGCCAACATGGTGAAACCCCGTCTCTACTAAAAATACAAAAATTAGCTGGGCATTGTGGCCCTTGCCTGTAGTCCCAGCTACTCAGGAGGCTGAGGCAGAAGAATCGCTTGAACCTGGGAGGCAGAGGTTGCAGTGAGCCAAGATTGCACCACTGCACTCCAGCCTGGCGACAGAGTGAGACTCCGTCTCAAAAAAAAAAAAAAAAAAAAAGACAGTCTCGCTGTGTTGTCCAGTTGTCCAGGCTAGCCTCAAACTCCTGGGCTCAAGTGATTCTCCCACCTCAGTCTTCTGAGTAGCTGGAAGTACAGGCTTGTGTCACCATGCCCAGCTATAAGCTATTTTTGTTTAAGAAATCATTCAAAGTTAACCATTAACTGAAAGTAAAGGATTCTGTTTTTACTCAGCCAGAGCTGGCTACAGCTATTTGTCTTGGCATTAATTCACAGAAAGCTCTTAGCAAATCTTTAACTTATTTTAAAATTTATTCTAATAACAACATTTACTTCCTCATGAACCACCAAAAAGATACGGAGCTGAATAAATAATTTCAGCCTTTAAGGATTTCAATGTATTAATAATGCTAAAGGCTCATAAAATTTCAGTAATGAAAATCACTAGTAAACATTTTACCTTATTACCATCTTAATTATCCAAAGCTGATTCATGATTTCTAGTGTTCTAGAAATAAAAATTTTTTAAAAATCTACTTGATTTTAATTTTATAATCAGGTAAAAATGTTACAGAAGTAAAAATGTTTTAAATCTTTGTCAGAGGGCCAATCTTTGTTATAAAGGCAAAAGGAAAAATGATTAATTACAATATTTTAAAAGAAGAATTAATAGATAATGTGGTATACAAATCAAAACACTGGACTAGGAATAAGGAGACATTAGTTCTAGTACCAGCTCTGTCCCTAATTTGCTGTGTGAAACTTCCTAAGTTTTCCACTAAGCTTTTAAATTCAGTTTATTCTTTAACTCCATGCATATTCAATATTTAAGACAAATCCAGCTGACAGTGGTAGCATAAGCACTAGTGGTAGCTGTAGGAACGAGCTCGACTCTTTCAACCACATACAAATAAAAACAGATTGATGATAATATTTTTATTTTAACAACTATAAAGGATATAATCTGCCTCTAAAAATTCCATCTGTCTTCCTGGAGAAATCATGAAACCTAAGTAGACCACTACATATAAGTAAGATGTTATTTAATTCCTAGCCTAATCTTGACCCTGACTAACAGGAGCATATATCTATTAAAAATATTTATGAATATTTGGTTTTACACTAGTAACAATCTATCTCAGTTGCTTATGAGACTCATGGCTAGGAACAGCACATTCATAATGTATTTAAACTTTCAAACAGAATTGTGTCACTTAGAGTGATCAACATGCTTATTATTCATTATTTACAGCATTCTTCAGTACAGCTGTTCCTTCACAAAAAGGCTATGAATTGACTTTCTATCTTTAAATATTGAAGAATAGGGCTATTTTTAACAAAACTCTAAGTCAGAGGTAGATGGAGAAACTGCCAAGAAAAAGAATTTGTGACTCCTGATCTACCATATTGAATTATGAGAAAACAAAAGGTAAGAGATCATATACTATCAAATACTAGTCCCTGGAGAGACTGGGTGAGGAGTTGTCTTCAACATACTTCAGTATTCTTCAGATCAAGCTCTTCCTCCTTCCATTTGAAGTCCTGAGAGCCGTGGGAGGGTGAGGTGTAAATTAGGGATCTTCCATGTGAGTGGCCTCTACACAGTTCTCCAACTCTTTCATTTTAATAAATGAACACCCAAAAGTTAAAGGTCACACAGCTAGGTCACTGGCAGAGCTAGAAACAAATTTTAGATCTCAAAGACCTATCAAATTCTGAGTTTTATAACAGTTTGTTTCAAAAAAAAAAATTACAGTGTATCTGTTTTAGCCTTAACTCACAGAAAGCACTCAGTGAATCCTTAAATTGTCTTAAGTTCATTCTAAAAATATAGTTATTTCTTCAAGAATCATCAAAAGCATGTATAATTAGAGAAATGATAGGCCTTTAGTGTAATCTTTACCCTAAATATTTGTCCTTAATTTTAAATATGGATAAGCAGTGACAAAAGGTAGTGAAAAGGTGGCTATCTGCTAAGATCAACTGCATTTTAGAGGCAGCATAAGGTTGGAGTTAAAAGACCTGGGTTCGAGACTTATATTCTTTCTCTCTGGTCTTGGGAAAGGCACTGAACATCACTAAGTTACAACTGGGTAAATACTACCAGCCTCAGAGTATTCAGAGGACTAAATAAGAGAATGCAAGCTGTAGTTTTTAGAAATACATATTTTTTGGACATGTTTAACACTTAAAATAACACTGAACTAGTAAGGGAACAAATAGGAACATTTTAGTTTTAGAAACAAAAAAGTTTAAACACGCAAAAAATCACTTGTTCAAACATATGCAGCTAGGAATAGAATCTAATTCTAGGAAAACAATCAATTAAATGCTATTATTTTTCTATCACCAAAGTTTTGATCCAAAGGTATTCTGGCAATGTCAAAATTAATGAACACATTTAACATGAAGCTTGCAAGGGACACACCAGAAATAAAAAACGTACCGGAAGTACTAAAAGGTTCCTGGCCATCAGAGGAACTCTGGTCTGTTTCTCTTACATAAAATGTAAGCTGAGTTGGTTTCAAAGACTTGAAGCCTGGTTTCTGGAGGTTTTCTAAGTAGACACTTAACCTTTTAAGAGAATTTTCATTGATTTCCTGGAAAAAAACATTAAGGGCATTTACATACAAAATAGAACAAGGAAATATCAGAAATGATATCTATCTAACCTTTTAAACACATTGAGAGTATTAAATAATTTAGTATTTAAAAATGTTAGGATTTCATAGCTCTTTGGTAAAAGATAAAATTGGATCTACATCTCACAACATGTAACAGAATGAACTCCATATGGGTAAGATGTAAAAAGATGTAACCATATAAGTAATAGAAGAAAACATGGTTGAATTCCTTTATAACCTAAATGTGGAAAATGCCAATGACTAAATATCCCAAAGTAATAAATGATTGTTTAATTTATTCTAATATGATGTTCTTAGCCATATGAGTCCTGTAGGCAAGTGTGGGATAATTATTGCCAGTGTAAGACTAAATCTTCATCATTATTTTTTGATAAATATTTCTATTTTTGCTAAAAAGCAACACAAGAAAGCTGGACATGGTGGCTCATGTCTATAATCCCAGCACTTTTTGGGAGGCTGAGGTGGGCAGATTGCCTGAACTCAGCAGTTTGAGAACAGCCCGGGCAACATGGTGAAACCTCGACTCTACAAAAAATACAAAAATTAGTTGGGCACGGTGGTACATGCTTGTGGTCCCAGCTACTCAGGAGGCTGAGGTAGGAGGATCACTTGAGCCCAGGAGTTCGAGGCTGCAGTGAGCCCCTTGATGGTGCCACCACACTCCCCGCCTGGGTGACAGAGCAAGACTCTGTCTCCAAAAAAATTAAAAAAAAAAAAAATGATTATATATAGGAAGTGAATAGGAATTGGGTAAAGGAAACAGGAATACAGGAATGAGACTTCTCATTAAACTTTGTATTTAGTTTTGATTTTTTTTTTAAACCCACAATGTTTTGCAGATTTTTAAATTAAATTAAAGAGGATTAAAAAAAAAAACCCCAAAAATCCTGTGCATCACTGTGAAACCCTGGACTTTGAGTTCGATGCTATGAATAGATGGGACTTTAAGCCAGTCTTCCTTAGAAAAGGGGCAAGGGTGTTCTCTAATAGCAGGAAGAAGACTGAACTGAACATGTGGTGGCAAGAAGAGTGACAAGAAGAGTGAACAGTCTTCATGGAGCTTGCATTTTAGTGAGGGGAGAAAAATAAACAACAAACCTAATAAATAAGGAAATAGGGTACATGGGAAGGAAAAAAAAACAAGAAGTACTGCAGGGTAAAGAGGGGAGGGAATGCTAGGAAGGAAAGCAGAGATGGCAATTTACAATAAATTGTTTTTAAAACAATTTACAAAAAATTGTAAATTGTAAATTAAAAACAAAAAAATACAAAACAAAACAAACACAAGTAATAGTGTAGTCTGGGAAAGCCTCACTGAAAGGTGACACTTCAGTGAGAAAGTAAAGGACAAGCCATATCTGGGATATCTGGGAAAAGGATGCTCTAAACAGAGGCAGCAGCTACGGCAAGGGCTTGACACAAAGGAGGAGTCAATAAATACAAGTTTAAAGATAACATGAAAATGTAAACTTATCAGAACCATTAAACTCTAGGCACGTTGTGTCAGGGGTCCCCAAGACCACTCTCAGGTTCAATGATTTACTAGAAGGATTCACAGAACTCAGACAAGCTGTTTTATTCACCATTACGGTTTATTACAACAAAAGAATGGAGATTAAAATCAGCAAAGGGAAAAGGTGCATAGAGCAGAATCAGGAGAGACCACATGCAAGTTTCCAGTTGTCATTTCACAGTGGAGTTTTATAGACAGTGCTTAATCCCCCCAGCAATGGTGTGTGACAATATATAAAAGTGTTGCCAACCAAGGAAGCTCATCCGAGTCTGGATGTCCAGAGTTTTACTGGGGGTCAGTCAGGTAAGCATTTAGTGCTTATGTGACTCACTTTAGCTACTCAGTCTCAGCTCCCCAGATCCCCGAGGTCAAATGAATATAGTGCAGCCCAGGGTCTTAGACACAGGAAAACAGGTATTCACTATAAATCATATTGTTAGCATAAACTATCTGGCATGGTCTAAGGCCTCAGGCAAACAGAAACATTCCTATCAGGTGGGATATTCCAGGGGCTCAGAGGTCATTTCCCAGTACCCAGTCAAAGGTCAGCACTGGGGTCAGACCTTTCTTTGGAATGAGCAAGGTTTAAGCAACCCAAGCTTGCTGAGTTAACCCTTTACCACACATAGAAGTTTTTGTTGTTTGTTTTTTAAATTTAGGAGGTCTCACTATGTTGCCCAGGCTTGAATTCCTGGGCTCAAGTAATCCTCCTGCCTCAGCCTCCCTAGTAGCTGGGACTACAGGTGTGCCCACCATGCCCTGCTGCATACAGAAGTCTTAATTTAAAAAAATACATTGGTAGAATAATATTAAAGTATCACTAAGCTTGAATTTTCTATACATTTTGAATTTAAAAACTTTATTAATGCATCCTCGAGGTAATGAATATTTTTCTGTTGATTCAATTTACTGATTACTTTGAAAAGTTCTGACTTTGAGTAGCTAACATATGTATCAAATATCATAATCAGAATATTTTCCTAGGAGCAAAAAGCAAAATAGATTTTCCATTGCAAGTAGAAAAAAATAACAGTGTTCTAATTTTCAAGATTTCAAGTTCCTTTTCATATTAAACTAGATATCAGTGTTAATGAAAATAGAAGGAACCAATGAAGTAATTCGAAAGCACGTGGCTTTGTAATATATAGTAGTCCCTTGGTATCCACGGGGGATTGGTTCCAGGACCTCCTGTGGATACCGAAATCTGCGAATGCTCAAGTCTCTCATATAAAATAGTGTAGTATTTGCAAATAACCTATGTATATCCTCCCATATACTTTAAGTCATTTCTAGATTACTTATAATACCTAATATAATGTAAGTGCTATGTAAGTAGTTGTTATCCTGTGTTGTTCAGGGAATAATGACAAGAAAGAAGTTTGTTCATGTGTAGTACAGATGTATTTTTTTCCCCTAATATTTTCAGTCTGAGGTTGGTTGAATCCTTGGATGTAAAACCCAGGGATATGAAGGACTGACTGTATTTTCTAATGTTAAAATATATTGACTGTCTTAACTACATCTACCATAAGTCATTTTTCATATCAGTTTGTATTCCTGGAGCACACATTAACTGATGTTGTAGGGGAGTGGTCCAGCAGCATGCATCATAAGGAAAAATCACTAGGGCATTGAAAACTCTTCCATGTATCATCCTTTAAAAAAAAAAAAGAGAGAGAGATTGATCATGATAATAGAGGTCTCAAGTTTTGTTTCAAACCCTCAACTGTACTTCAAAAATTGGTACCAAAAACATGATTACTAGTACTCTAAAGAGTTTAAATGACAGCTTTATGGCCTGCACAAAACAATGACAGCTTTCATTAAAAAAGCTCTATTTTCAATTTTCAGTATGTACATTTCAAATTAGTTCAAAGCATTGATTATATCACAACAGAATAATCCACATTTATAGAACTCTATGTATTATATTGTATCAAAGGTAAATACGCAGAAATGTACACTAATAGTTTAAAAATAAATAAATGTTTACCCTTTCTACGGGGTGCTGTCCAAAGAAATCTGGATGTACTGCAAAATAGAAAGGCCTCAAGGCATTGACTGCTTCAGCTCCTGATAAAGCTCTTGAATAGGGAAACCAGTGTGGAAATATCTTCTCTAGACATAACCTTTTAAAAAGATGTGGACTGTTATTCATTGAGGCACTCACACACACACAAATCCTCAATGTATAAAGTGACAATAAAACTAAACGTACTATGCACAGCAGAAACAAGATAGATACTTTATGGTTTTCTGAAATCTATTAGTTTTACAAGCGGTGAGTACCACATGGTTTCTAAAACAGTGGTTATAAATTTTTCTGGTGCAAAATGAGAAATATTAAATAATATTATAATTTCCCCTCAATACTCCACTTTGAAATTCAGCTGACTTCACTGCAAATGATAACATTTGCTTTATAAGTTTCTTATTCAGATCAAAAAATCTTAATATCCAATAGTGTAATTCTCTCTCTCTATATATATATCTCTACGTATCTATCGCTTTCTCTCTTTTTTTCTTTCAGACAGAGTCTTGCTTTGTTGCCCAGGCTGGAGTGCAGCGGTGCGATCTCCGGGGGTCAAGTGATCCTCCCACCTTACCCTCCCAAGTAGCTGGGACTACAGGCACGTGTCACCACACCCAACTAATTCTTTTGCTGATCTCAAACTGCTGGCCTCAAGTAATACTCCCGCCTTACCCTCCCAAAGCAATGGGATTACAGTCATGAGCCACCATGCCTGGCTCAATTTTTTCTTTATAGTAGCAAACATTTTGATAATTATTATACTTAAAAAGAGATACAGATGTCTTTTAGTTCATTCCCTCATTATTAGCATGCTAAAATTATACTAGTTGGATAACTTGATATTCTCATTCTTTTTTTTTGAGATGGAGTCTTGCTCTGTTGCCCAGGCTGGAGTGCAGTGGCATGATCTTGGCTCACTGCATGCAATCTTCTGCCTCTCGGGTTCAAGTGACTCTCCTGCCTCAGCCTCCCGAGTAGCTGGGACTACAGGTGTATGCCACTACTGCCGATTAATTGTTTTTTTTTTTTTTTTTTTTGTATTTTTAGTAGAGACAGGGTCTCACCATGTTGGTCAGGCTGGTCTCAAACTCCTGACCTCAGGTAATCCACCTGCCTCAGCCTCCCAAAGTACTGGGATGGCAGGTATGAGCCACCACACCCGGCCGTGATATTCTCATTCTTAAGTTTTGTAACCCACCTGGGAGTGTTTTTAAAAGTACAGTGTTTAAATCCAAATGAAATTATTTGCGGTTTTTTGAAAGCACTCCCACGACACCTATTTTTAAATGTTATAATTTACCTTTTCCATCCTAAGCTTTTTTTTTTTGAGACAGAGTCTCACTCTGTTGCCCAGGCTGGAGTGCAGTGGCATGATCTCGGCTCAACCTCTGTACCCTGGGTTCAAGCAATTCTCCTGCCTCAGCCTTGCAAGTAGCAGGGATTACAGGTGCATGCCACCGTGCCCAGTTAATTTTTGCATTTTTAGTAGAGATGGGGTTTCGCCATGTTGGCCCGGCTGGTCTTGAACTCCTGACCTCAAAGGATCTGCCCGCCTCGGCCTCCCAAAGTGCTGGGACTACAGGCGTGAGCCACTGTGCCTGGCCCAACCTAAGCTTTTTATAATGAAGTCTCTAAACATTGCACATGCTTTTGTTCTCATACATTAGGTGTGCCAAGTCTTTAGAAAAGTTTTTAAAATGGTAGAGATTGTGGAATCATTTCTGGTGATTTTTAAACAATCTGGAGACCACCAACCTATCTGCAGATTATCTTTTGTTTCTCCCATATATTTGAACCTTTTATAAAGTCAATATATGGATTTGTACATCAAAGATTAGAACAGGAGTTTAAAGTAAAGAAAACAATCAGCCAGGATTAAATATGAGCTAGTCTAAGTAAACCACAGTGGCAACTCCACTTATCCCTCTGAGCTTCCGTTCTCATTTCCCAACGTCTGACATACACTTAGCTCTCTTGCCAGCTGCTCAAATTTTACATATCTAAAAAAGAAGTACGAGTCATTATTGTCTTTCTAAATTCAGCCTGGTTACAGAAGGCCAGGGAGCAGTTAGCAACTCAATCCAGGATTATCTTCCTTATTTTTGTTACTGTGGTACCACCTTTCTCAATGTTGCAAAGCACAAAACCCAAATTAGTTCACTACCCCCATTCACTATCAGTTAGTAAAGTCTTCTCACTTTACAATGTTCAATGAAATCATTCCTTCTTTCTACTTTCTCTGCTATCAATTATCATCACTACAAAACTGGACTGTACATAATTAGTCTACTCTGCTGTCTCTTTCTCCAACCATATTGGGTATCACCAACAGATTAACTTTCTTAAAATTCCACCATCACTGTATTCCTTACTCAAACAGCTTTGGTGGTGCCCGAATTCCTGCAGAATAAATCCACTCCTTAGTCTGGTATTTGAAACCCTCTTTCATGGTTTCCCCATCTATCTTTCCAACTTGATCTCCAATCACTCCTTATAGAAACCCTCAGTTCCAGCTCCCAAGAATCTTCCTCATTCTCCTCTTTCTGTCCTACATAATTTCTAAGCCCTAATGCATCCTCCCTGACCTGCATTTTTACCTATCCAAATTGAACAATTACTGCACACCTGCCATGTGCCAGGAGGCATTGTATCTATTCCCCCAGAACCTTCCCTTTTGTATTCTCATTAGTCTCTCCCTCTTTTAAACTCTAAAGAAAAGAAACTGTGTGCCCTAGATGCTTGAAACATAATACCATAAAGTGAATTTTGTTAAGAGGAAACTTGATCTGTTTTTCCTTTTAAGCTTTTCACACCTAACTATTCTGAAGGACAGTATTCTTTTCACCTTCTACTCTGAATGTACTCTTGGAGGACCTGTCTTCTCATATAAATTTTCTTTCCTTTTTTGTTCCAGCTTTCCACCATAATATAACTTCAGAATTGGAAAAATAATAACAAACTGAAATAAACCAAATGCATAACAGACCTCCCCCTGCCACAACACTTATTACAGATTGGACCACGATGCTTACCTCCTCATAGGTCTCAGGTGGCAAAACATTTCTGAATATATATGTACGTCAACTTCCAGGCATCCATTAATTGCTTAAAAGTTAAGCAGATATCACAAATGAACAAGTAGAATTTTAAGTGTAAAACACATTACGATTTATATTATCACCCCAAAATATGAAATACTTAGTTATTAATCTTATAAAATACGTATAAGATCTAGATAAGGAAAACTACAAACTCAGATGAAGGAAACAGGAAGACTAAATAAATGGAGAGATTCTCCATGTTCATGGATAGGAAGACTCAATATTGTCAAGATGTCATTCTTCCCAACTTGATCTATAGATTCAATGAAATTCCAATCAAAATCCCAGCAAGTTAGTTTGTGGATACTGAAAAATGGATTCTAAAGTTTATAAAGAGAGACAAAAGACCCAGAGAGTAGCCAACTCAATAAGGAAGGAGAACAAAGGTAGAAAAATGATACTACTTTATTTCAAGACTTACTCTAAAGCTACAGTAATCAAGACAGCATGGTGTTGGTGAAAGAATGAATGGATCCATGGAACAGAATAGACAGCCCAGAAATAGATTCATACAAATAAAGTCAACTAATCTTTGGCAAAGGAACAAAGGCAATCCAGTGGAGCAAAGACAGCTTGTTCAACAAATGACACTAAAACAATCGTACAACCACATGCGAAAAAATTAACCTGGACACAGATCTTACATTTTTCACAAAAATTAACTCAAAATGGGTCATAGACCTAAATATAAAATGCTATAAAACTCCTAGACGATAACAAAAGAGAAAATCTAGATGACCTTGGGGATAGAAATGACTATTTAGTTATAACACCAAAGGCACTATCCAGCTTAACTGGTAAGCTGGACTTTAGTAAAACTGAAAAATTCTGCTCTGCGAAAGACAATGTCAAGAGAATGAGAAGAAAAGCCACACACTTGGAGAAAATATTTGCAAAAGACACATCTGATAACAAACTATTATCCAAAATATACAAAGAACTCCTAAAGCTTAACAATGAGAAAACAAGCAACCCAATTAAAAATGGGCAAAAAACCTTAACAGACACCTCACCAAGAAGACATACAGATGGCAAATAAGCATATGAAATGCAGTTCAACATCATGTGTTGTCAGACAATTGCAAATTAAAACAAGTGAGATGCCACTGCAAATCTATTAGAACGGCCAAAATCCAAAACATTGACAACACCTGCTGGTAAGGATGTGCGGCAACAGCAACTCTCATTCACTGCTAGTGGGAAGTGAGAATGCAAACAGGTGCAGCCACTTTGGAAGACAGTATGGCAATTTCTTACAAAACTAAACATACTCTTACCATATTATACAGCAACAGTAGTCCTTGGTAATTTACAAAACAAACTGAAAACTATGTCCACACAAAAACTAGTGCACAGGTGTTTATAGAGGCTTTATTTATAACTGCTAAAACTTGGAAGCAACCACGATGTCCTTCAGTAAGTAAATGGATAAACTGTAGTACATCCAAACAATTGAATATTATTCAGGCTAAAAAAAAGTCAGGGAGGAAACTTAACTGGATACTACTAAGTTAAAGAAGTCAGCCAGGCACGGTGGCTCATGCCTGTAATCCCAGCACTTTGGGAGGCTGAGGCAGGCGGATCACCTGAGGTCAGGAGTTTTGAGACCAGCCTGACCAACACGGTAAAACCCTGTCTCTACTAAAAATACAAAAATTAGCCAGGTGTGGTGGTGGGCGCCTCTAGTCCCAGCTACTTGCGAGGCTGAGGCAGGAGAATTGCTTGAACCCAGGAGTCAGAGGGTTGCAGTGAGCCGAGATCGCGCCTTTGCACTCCAGTATGGGCAACACGAGCAAAAACTCTGTCTCAAAAAAAAAAAAAAAAAAAAAAAAAAAAGAAGTCAATCTGAAAAGGCTGTATACTGTGTGATTTCAAGCATATGAATTCCAGGCAGTCTGGGAAAGGCAAAAAGTCTGAAGACAGTATAAAAAGATCTGTGGTTAATCGATAGGGAGGGATGAACAGGCAGAGCTCAGAGGATTTTTAGGGCAGTGAAACTATTCTGTATGAATGATACTACAACGGTGGAAGCATCATGTGTCAACATTTGTCAAAATCCCTAGAATGGACAATACCAAGTGAACCCTAAGGTAAAGCATGGACTTTGGGTGATAAGGATGTGTCAATGTAGACTGACTGTAATAAATATACCATTTTGGTATGGATGCTGATAGTGAGGGAGGTTATGCGTGAGTAGGGATGGGAGTATATGAAACTCTCTTTACTTTCTGCTAAATTTTGCTGTGAACCTAAAATTGCTCTGAAAATTAGTCTATTTTTAAAACAAGCTATGGAGATAAAAGTGGGGGAAAGGATTTGAATCACATGAACTTTTCCAATAATTTAGATCTTTAGCAAGATATTCGAATATACTATGGTCTCCATATCAACTGACCAAATGATTTTTAAAATCCTATGAGCAGTACCTTATTAAAGTCTTGCAAGGCCCTATTATTCACATAATAACCATCAGGTAAAAAATTTTTTTCTCTCCTATGTAATTGAGCTCTGAGCTTTTTCTGTTTTCCATTATTCCATTCTTGTGGAGAGCTGCTGAGTAGCATGTTCTCTCAAAACAATCACCACATGGCTAAAGTCCTATTCTGTCACATCTTAAGTACCAAAATGTTTTATATATATAATATATATACACACACATATATATGACTTTATATATAATACATATATAACTAACATATAATATATATATAACATATATATATTAGTGAAGTGGTCAATATATGTGAAGAAATCTAATGAAGCATAACTGTTATTAATAGAATGATAGAAAATTTTAAATGAAAAATCAGGAATTATCTTTTTTAAATTCTTAAACAAAAATGGATACTTCAATTTATTTCCAGGTTGACTGATGTGGCAAGAGTTTCTTGGAGACAGAATGCATTTATAGGTATCCATTTAAATATTAAAAAGGTGGGTTGGGCGCAGTGGCTCACGCCTGTAATCCCAGCACTTTGGGAGACTGAGGTGGGAGGATCACCTGAGGTCAGGAGTTCGAGACCAGCCTGGCCAACATGACAAAACCCCATCTCTACAAAAAATAGAAAAATTAGCCAGGTGTGGTAGCGGGACCCTGTAATCCCAGCTACTTGGGAGGCTAAGGCAGCAGAATCACTTGAACCCGGGAGGCGGAGGTTGGAGTGAGCCGAGATCATGCCACTGCACTCCAGCCTGGGCAACAGAGTGAGACTCTGTCTCAAAAATAAATAAATAAATAAATAAAATAAAATAAAATAAAAAAATATTTAAAAAGGTGATTTTTTTTAACCATGCACATTGATATTTTGAGACAAATACAAAGATACAGAAAATACTTCTATCACTTCAAAGATTTCTGAGATCAAATGGAGATACAATGAGGAAAAAAAAAAAAAACAAAACATTTGGGGCTAGATGCAGAGGCTCCTGCCTCAGGCATGTCCTCCTGCTCTTTGCTCCGTAAGAAAGATCCACCTACGACCTTGGGTCCCCAGCACTTTGGGAGACTGAGGCAGGTGGATCAACTGAGGTCAGGAGTTCAAGACCAGCCTGGCCAACATGGAGAAACCCTGTCTCTACCCAAAGCACAAAAATTATCCAGCCATGGTGGTGTGTGCCTATAGTCCCAGCTACAGGCAGAATCGCTTGAACCCGGGAGGCAGATGTTGCAGTGAGCCAAGATCGCACCACTGCACTGCCTGGGCAAGAGAGTGAGACTCCATCTCAAAAACAACAACAACAATAAAAAACACAAAAAAATTTTGGACTATTTGAAGGTTCAGTGTTACCTGTGAGGGACTAAATTCTCACCCAAACTTCATCATAAGATGAACAAAATAACCTAGATTTAGTTAAGACAGCACAAGTGCCAGACCCCAAGCTTGCAAAGAAAAAAAGACTAGAAAAATATGCAATCTGTAACAATGGCTATCTCTATGTGGTAGGATATTAAATGTTTTCATTTTGCTTCTTATTTTCTATATTATTTACAACAAACATGTGAAATATGTTCTTAAAAAAATCATCTGCATATAATGGTCCCCACTTGTAACCCCAGTAATTCAGGAGGCTGCAGCAGGAGTATTGCTTCAGGCCAGAAGTTCAAGACCAGCCTCTGGGCAACATAGTGAGACTGTCTCTAAAAAACAAAAAAGTAGCTGGGTAGTGTTGCTTGTCTGTAGCCTCAGCTACTCAGAAAGCTAAGGTAAGGATGGCTTGACTCTGGGAAGTGCAGACTACAGTGAGCTGCAATCATGCTGCTGTACTCCAGCCTGGGAGACAGAGCAAGACCCCTGTCTCAAAAAAAAGAAAAAAAAAAAAAAAAGAAAGAAAATGAAAAAGAAGGAAGTGGGGCCTTTGGGAGGTAATTGTCAGGCCTCTGAGCCCAAGCCTGCACATACACATCCAGATGGCCTGAAGTAACTGAAGAATCACAAAAGAAGTGAAAATGACTGGTTCTTGCCTTAACTGATGACATTACCTCGTGAAACTTCTTCTCCTCACTCAGAAGCTCCCCCACTGAGCACCTTGTGACCCTCGCCCCTGCCTGCAAGAGAACAACCCCCTTTGACTATAATTTTTCACTACCTACCCAAATCCTATAAAACTGCCCCACCCCTAACTCCCTTTGCTGACTCTCTTTTCGGACTCAGCCTGCCTGCACCCAGGTGATTAAAAAGCTTTATTGCTCACACAAAGCCTGTTTGGTGGTCTCTTCACACGGACGCACATGACATTTGGTGCTGTGACTCGGATCGGGGGATCTCCCTTGGGAGATCAATCCCCTGTCCCCCTGCTCTTTGCTCTGTAAGAAAGATCCACCTACGACCTTGGGTCCTTAGACCAACCAGCCCAAGGAACATCTCACCAATTTTAAATCGGGTAAGTGGCCTCTTTTTACTCTCTTCTCCAGCCTCTCTCACTATCCCTCAACTTCTTTCTCCTTTCAATTTTGGTGCCACCCTTCAATCTCTCCCTTCCCTTAATTTCATTTCCTTTCCGTTTCTGGTAGAGACAGAGGAGACACATTTTATCCGTGAACCCAAAACTCCGGCACCAGTAACAGATTTGGGAAGACAGTCTTCCCTTGGTGTTTAATCACTGCGGGGAGGCCTGCCTGATTATTCACCTACATTTCAGAGGTGTGTGATCACCACAGGGACACCTGCCTTGATCCTTCACCTTGGTGGCAAGCACCACCTCCCTTGGGGGGTAAGTACCCCCCTCTCTCCATGTCTCTACCCTCTCTTTTCTCTAGGCTTGCCTCCTTCACTATGGGCAACCTTCCACCCTCTATTCCTCCTTCTTCTCCCTTAGCCTGTGTTCTCAAGAACTTAAAACCTCTTCAACTCACACCTAATCTAAAACCTAAATGCCTTATTTTCTTCTGCAATACCGCTTGACAATAGTTCCAAGTAGCCAGAAAATGGCACTTTCAATTTATCCATCCTACAAGATCTAGATAATTCTTGTCGTAAAATGGGCAAATGGTTTGAGATGCCTGATGTCCAGGCATTCTTTTACACATCAGTCCCTTCCTAATCTCTGCTTCCAATATGACTCATCCCAAATCTTTCTTCTTTCTCTCCTGTCTGTTCCTTCAGTCTCCACCCCAAACTCTGAGTCCTTTAAATCCTCCTTTTCTATGGACCCATCTGATCTCTCCCCTCCTCCCCAGGCTGCTCCTCGCCAGGCCAAGCCAGGTCCCAATTCTTCCTTAGCCTCCGCTCCCCAACCCTATAATCCTTCTATCACCTCCCCTCCTCACCCCTGGTCCAGCTTACAGTTTCGTTCCGCGACTAGCCCTCCCCCACCTGCCCAACAATTTCCTCTTAAGGTGGCTGGAGCTAAAGGCATAGTCAAGGTTAATGCTCCTTTTTCTCTATCAGACCTTTCCCAAATCAGTTAGCATTTAGGCTTTTCAATCAAATATAAAAACCCAGCCCAGTTCATGGCTCGTTTAGCAGCAACCTTTAGACGCTTTACTGCCCTAGACCCAGAGGGGCCAGAAGGCCGTCTTATTCTCAATATGCATTTTATTACCCAATCTGCTCCCGACATTAGAAAAAGCTCCAAAAATTAAATTCTGGCCCTCAAACCCCACAATAGGACTTAATTAACCTTGCCTTCAAGGTGTACAATAAGAGACAAGAGTTGCAATTACTTGCCTCTGCTGTGAGAGAAACCCCAGCCACATCTCCAGCACACAAGAACTTCAAAACACCTAAGCCACAGTGGTCAGGCATTCCTTCAGGACCTCCTTCCCCAGGATCTTGCTTCAAGTGCTGGAAATCTGGCCACTGGGCCAAGGAATGCCCGCAGCCCAGGATTCCTCCTAAGCCGTGTCCCATCTGTGTGGGACCCCACTGGAAATCGCACTGTCCAACTTGCCCAGAAGCCACTCCCAGAGCCCCTGGAACTCTGGCCCAAGGCTCTCTGACTCCTTCCCAGATCTTCTCAGCTTAGCGGCTGAAGACTGATGCTGCCTGATGGCCTCAGAAGCCTCCTGGACCATCACAGACACTTTGGGTAACTCTTACAGTGGAGGGTAAGTCCGTCCCCTTCTTAATATGGAGGCTACCCACTCCACATTACCTTCTTTTCAAGGGCCTGTTTCCCTTACTTCCATAACTGTTGTGGGTATTGACAGCCAGGCTTCTAAACCTCTTAAAACTCCCCAACTCTGGTGCCAACTTGGACAATATTCTTTTATGCACTCCTTTTTAGTTATCCCCACCTGCCCAGTTCCCTTATTAGGTGGAGGCATTTTAACTAAATTATCTGCTTTCCTGAGTATTCCTAGGCTACAGCCACACCTCACTGCCGCCCTTTTCCCCAGTTCAAAGCCTCCTTCACATCCTCCCCTTGTGTCTCCCCACCTTAATCCACAAGCACAGGACACCTCTACTCCCTCCTTGGCGATCAATCACGCACCCCCTTACCATCCCATTAAAAACTAATCACTCTTACCCTGCTTAAGGCCAATATCCCATCCCACAGCATACTTTAAAAGGATTAAAGCCTGTTATCACTTGCCTGTTACAGCATGGCCTTTTAAAGCCTATAAACTCTCCTTACAATTCCATTTTACCTGTCCAAAAACCGGACAAGTCTTACAGGTTAGTTCAGGATCTGTGCCTTATCAGCCAAATCGTTTTGCCTATCCACCCCGTGGTGCCAAACCCATATACTCTCCTATCCTCAATACCTCCCTCCACCACCCATTATTCTGTTCTGGATCTCAAAACATGCTTTTTCCACTATTCCCCTGCACTCCTCGTCCCAGCCCCCCTTTGCTGTTACCTGGACTGACCCTGACATCCATCAGTCTCAGCAACTTACCTGGGCTGTACTGCTGCAAGCCTTCAGGGACAGCCCCCATTACTTCAGTCAAGCCCCTTCTCATAATTTACTCTCTTTCTGTCCACCTACTTCGCACCTTATTAAGTATTTTGATGACCTTCTACTATATAGCCCCTCCTATAAATCTTCCCAAGAGGACATCCTCCTACTCCTCCAACATCTGTTATCAAAAGGATATCTTGTGTCGTCCTCCAAAGCCCAAATTTCTTCCTCATCCGTTACCTATCTCGGCATAAATTCTTCATAAAAACATACATGCTCTCCCTGCTGATCGTGTCTGGCTAATCTCCAAAACCCCAACCCCTTCTACAAAACAACAACTCCTTTCCTTCCTAGGCATGGTTAGGTACTTCCGCCTTTGGATACCTAGTTTTACCATCCTGACTAAACCATTATATAAACTCACAAAAGGAAACCTAGCTGACACCATAAATCCTAAATCCTTTCCCTGCTCCCCTTTCCATTCTTTAAAAAACAGCCCTAAAAGCTGCTCCCATACTAGCTCTCCCTAACTCATCCCAACCCTTTTCATTACACACAGCCGAAGTACAGGGCTGTGTGGCCAGAATTCTTACACAAGAGCCAGGACTGCGCCCTGTAGCCTTTCTGTCCAAACAACTTGACCTTACGGTTTTAGCCTAGCCCTCATGTCTGCACGCGGCAGCTGCTGCTGCTCTAATACTTTTAGAGGCCCTCAAAATCACAAACTATGCTCAACTCACTCCCTACAATTCTCATAACTTCCATGTAGGTTACAAGCCACTAGCGTGCCTCTTAGAACCTCTCATTTCCTTTCCACCGTGGACATCTATCCTCAAGGAAATCACTTCTCAGTGTTCCATTTGCTATTCTACTACTCTTCAGGGATTGTTCAGGCCCCCTCCCTTCCCTACACATCAAGCTCGGGGATTTGCCCCTGCCCAGGACTGGCAAACTGACTTTACTCACATGCCCCGAGTCAGGAAACTAAAATACCTCTTGGTCTGGGTAGACACTTTCACTGGATGGGTAGAGGCCTTTCCCACAGGGTCTGAGAAGGCCACTGCGGTCATTTCTTCCCTTCTGTCAGACACAATTCCTTGGTTTGGCCTTCTCACCTCTATACAGTCCGATAACGGACCAGCCTTTACTAGTCAAATCACCCAAGCAGTTTCTCAGGCTCTTGGTATTCAGTAGAACCTTCATACCCCTTACCGTCCTCAATCTTTGGAAAAGGTAAAACGGACTAATGGTCTTTTAAAAACACACCTCATCAAGCTCAGCCTCCAACTTAAATAGGACTGGACAATACTCTTACCACTTGCCCTTCTCAGAATTTGGGCCTGTCCTCGGGATGCTACAGGATACAGCCCATTTGAGCTCCTATATGGATGCTCCTTTTTATTAGGCCCCAGTCTCATTCCAGACACCAGCCCAACTTGGACTGTACCCCAAAAACTTGTCATCCCTACTATCTTCTGTCTAGTCATACTCCTATTCACCATTCTCAACTACTCATAAATGCCCTGCCCTTGTTTACACTGCCGGTTTACACTTTTCCTTCAAACCATCATAATTGATACCTTCTGGTTTTACCTCAAACCACCACCCTTAAGTCTCTCTTAAAGTGGATAGATGATCTTTGCTGGCAGGTACACTCCAATACTTTCACCTTGATGAAGTCCTATTCTTTACTTTAAACTCACTCTTATTCTTGTTCCCATTCTTATGCCACCCTCTGCCTCTCCCCAGCTATCTCCACCACACTATCAATCTCACTCACTCTCTCCTAGCCGTTTCTAATCCTTCTTTAACAAACAATTGCTGGCTTTGTATTTCTCTTTCCTCCAAAATCACGGAGGACTCGTACTTAGTCACTGCTAAAAAAAAAAAAGGGGACTCTGTATATTAAACAAAGAGTGTTGTTTTTACCTAAATCAATCTGGCCTGGTATATGACAACATACAAAAACTCAAGGATAGAGCCCAAAAACTCGCCAACCAAGCAAGTAATTATGCTGAACCCCCTTGGGCACTCTCTAATTGGATGTCCTGGGTCCTCCCAATTCTTAGTCCTTTAATACCTGTTTTTCTCCTTCTCTTATTTGGACCTTGTGTCTTCTGTTTAGTTTCTCAATTCATATAAAACCGTATCCAGGCCATCAGCAATCATTCTATACAACAAATGCTCCTTCTAACAACCCCACAATATCACCTCTTACCACAAAATCTTCCTTTAGCTTAATCTCTCCTACTCTAGGTTCCCACACCGCCCCAATCCTGCTCGAAGCAACCCTGAGAAACATCGCCCGTTATCTTTCCATACCACTCCCAAAAATTTTCACCACCCCAACACTTTACCACTATTTTATTTTTCTTATTAATGTAAGAAGACAGGAATGTCAGGCCTCTGAACCCAAGCCTGAATGTATACATCCAGATGGCCTGAAGTAACTGAAGAATCACAAAAGAAGTGAAAATGGCCGGTTCCTGCTTTAACTGATGACAATACCTTGTGAAATTCCTTCTCCTGGCTCAGAAGCTCCCCCACTGAGCACCTTGTGACCCCCCCGCCCCTGCCCCCAAGAGAACAACCCCCTTTGACTGTAATTTTCCGCACTACCTACCCAAATCCTATAAAACTACCACACCCCTAACTCCCTCTGCTGACTCTTTTCGGACTCAGCCCGCCTGCACCCAGGTGAATAAAAAGCTTTATTGCTCACACCAAGCCTGTTTGGTGGTCTCTTCACATGGACGTGTGTGACAGTAATAAGGTCATTAGTGTGCTTATAAAAAGTCCTGTCCTCTGATCAAAACTGTCAGAAAAAAGGAAAATTACAAAAAAGGAAAAAGAAAAAAGCCCCAGAGGGCTGTCTTGCTCCCTACCATGTGAAGTTACAGCAAGACAACAAATCTGCAGACATCTTGATGTTGGATTTCCCAGACTCCAGAACTGCAAGAAATAAATTTCTGTTGTTTTTAAGCTATCTGGTTTATGATAGTTTGACACAGCAGCCGAACAGACTAAGATAGTATCCTTAATGACTTTTAATCATGGAGGATAAAGTATGTTGTGTGTAAGATGGAATTATGTAGCACATTTTAGAAGCATTTCAGAAGCATTTCTGAGGCTCGGTATGGTGGCTCATCCCTGTAATCATAGCACTTTGGGAGGTGAAAATGGGCAGGAATTCAAGACCAGCCTGGCCAACATGGCAAAACCCCATCTCTGCTAAAAATAAAAAAATTAGCTGAGTGTGGTGACACACGCCTGTAATTCCAGCTACTTGGGAGGCTGAGGCCTGAGAATTGCTTGAGCCTGGGAGGTGGGGTTTGCAGTGAGCTGAGATTGCACCACTGCACTCCAGCCGGGGTGATGGAGTGAGACTCTCTCTCAAAAAAAAAAAAAAAAGCATTTCCATCAAAAATAATCAAAGCAAAATAAAATTTGTGTAAAGTACAGGGTCTTTAGTTATCTAGAAAAATACATTCATCCACTAGTCCCTTTGTAATCATAGAGTATAACTAAACTACTACTGAGAAATGACTAATAAAGGACATTAGCACTTGAAAATGTGACAATAGATTTTCCCAACAAAAATAAAATGTTATCAAATACAAATCTAAACATTAAATCACAGTTTCCAGATTTAGAAAGAGAGCACTAAAAAAAATGACAGGTCGAGAATTAGGTGTTTTCTATCTGCTTATTTTGTAAGCAGGCTATTTCCTAAAAAGGTTTACATTTCAGTAGAGTAATAGAATTACAATCTAGGCCTCTGCTGTCTAAAACAGTAGGCAGCCACTAGCCACATGTAGCTACTGAGCACTTGAAATGTGGTTAGTCTAAATAGAGATGTGTTAAGCTTAACGTACCCACTGGATTTAAAAGATTCAGTACAAAGAATGGAAAGTATCTCAGTAATAATTTTTCATATTGGTTATGTGTTGAAATTATAATTTATTAAAATTAATTCCACTTTTACTTTTTAAAAAGTAAAACATCTAGTTTTTAGAAAATTTTAAATTATATCCAAGGCTTACATTCTATTTTTATTGGACCGTGCTGATCTAAACACTTTAAGTGAATGTGACTGTCAAAGTAGGTAGTTTGCACAATGGTTAGGAAATGGAGGCTAGGGCGCTTGAGATCTGTATTCAAATCTTGACATCTTCAGTGACTGTGTGAGCAAGGGCAAGTTACGTTACCTTCTGGAGTCTGTTTCCTCATCTCTTAAATAACACAGATGGTTAAGAAAAGTCTGTTGTAACACCAAAACATTTCTTCTTTTTTTTTTGAGACAGAGTCTTGCTCTGTCGCCCACACTATAGTGCAGTGGCATGATCTCGGCTCACTGCGACCTCTGCCTTCCAGGTTCAAGCGATTTTCGTGCCTCAGCTTCCCGAGTAGCTGGGATTACAGTCGCCTGCCACCACACCCAGCTAATTTTTGTATTTTTAGTAGAGATGGGGTTTCTCTATGTTGGCCAGGCTGGTCTCGAACTCCTGACCTCAGCTGATCCTCCTTCCTCGGCCTCCCAAAGTGCTGAGATTACAAGCCTGAGCCACTGTGTCCAGCCTCAAAACGTTTATTTAATGTGAATCAGCTTATATGCAATTGGTCAATAGGGGAAAGACATTATATACGCATTTTACCCCCAACATATTACCGATTTGAAGTGATCAGAGGTAGGCTTTCTACAATTAAAAAAAAAAAAAGGCTTTAGTGATATGTAAAGACCTTAAGGAAAAAAAATCTCCTGGTATTTCTTTCTTTTGGTTTAAGAAGCAGATGTTCAGGGGGTTCAAGTCTGGCTACATTTTCCACTTCATCAAACCATCTGGCAATGTGCTAGGATAAACGAAAAAGCTAGAGATTTCCAAGTCTTTAAAAAAAAATTTGATTGATAAATAAAGCTACTCCTAGATTAGAATGTTAATCTTGATGAAACTGATCTAAACTAGATTTAATTATACTACCATGTTTATTAGGGTTGGGTTTTTGTTAGGGCTCTTATAAAATTTTGTTCAGTTTTGAGTGGTGTGTGCTTTTTCTCCACAAACTGTTACTTTTGCTTATTGTTTGGCAGCATGTCAGGATTTCCAGGAATACAAGTATGGCATTACAGCAGAAACATGTGGATATATATAAACATTCTGTCCCCACTCCAAACTGCCTTTTAATTCTGAATCTTAAGTTTTCATTAACCGAGAGAATACTTTGAGCTAACACAACGCTAATCTGCTAGACAGGAGTACAATTCAGTCAATGAAATTAGTGAATATTTTATTGAATTTTGTCTTTATTTTATAAAAAAGAAAAATTACAATTCTAATACTAGTAATAAAGAATACGAAATGAAATACAAATAAGAAAACGTTATCTCTATTGATATTTGGTCTGTATCTGATGCTCACTGAACTGAAGTTATCTGGACAGCACATTTAAGATAAAATGGTGGAAAGACACAGACAAAATGCTAGAAATATTCAATAAGACTTTTCTAAAAGGTGAAATCTAATTTAGAACCTAATAATGATGTTTAAGCACTCTGGATGTGGAATCCCACATCTGACTTTGTGTACGTGTTTTCAGGGGTACATCACTTTTGAAAGTAGGGGCTATCTTTTTCATAGAACTTTTGTGAAGCTTAAGCAAAATAATATGCATAAGGGATTTAGCCACATTTAGTAAATAAAAAATTCATTAAAGTTGCAACTATTATTATGTCAGAGTGTATTAAAAAATGGCACAATTCTTTTTTCCACCTAATGTCGGATAACATATTGCTCAAACATGCAGTTCAATACAACATTTTATTTGAAAACAAATTTTGAAAAACTTTGTTGAAAAACTCAGAATTATCACAATAAGGAGTCAATGTCTGAAGGTCTTAAAAAACACAAGGTAGTAGACAATTTTGCCAAGGCTACATACAGTTCAAAAAGTACAAATGAATAACCTAATTTCACAAATTTTTCTCTAGAAAAATACTTATAATTCATCAGAATTAAAAAATAGCTACTTGTTTATTTTTACCATTTGAAGACAAAGGTAGCACTTGCTAACCAATAAAAACACAAGTTTTGATGGAAGTAGCATTTCTCTCTTCAAAATAAAAACCTAAAGTGAATATGATAAAGTTATATTGTGCTGTGGGAATTGTCTTTTTATGAATTAATACTGACTTTTTAAAGACAGTGTTCTGGGTCATGGAGAAACAATGAGAGAGCAATAGGGGAGAAATGCGAGGGAATGTGACTTTTCCTTTTTCCAACAATTCTCCTCTCTCCCACAATGGCAGCTAATTCATATTTCTAGAGGAAAATGCCTATATACATAAAAATATATTCAGTTAATAATTCTGCTATCCATTCAACAAAATTATTGCTCTAAGATGATCACTTCCTATACAAATCATTGGAAAAAATTAAAAATATATTTTCTCGTTCTGTTTAAGAATAAGAATGAAAAACCGAGTCCTATGAGTCTTTTGAGTATTTCCTATAAGCTCTTCAAGAATGGGCTCTGACGACTAAGTGACAGATGACGATCCAGTTTTGGAAAAGAGGAAAGGGACAGGGTAGGAAGGAGAGAAAGAAATAACTCTTAGGGCAGTGGTTTTCAAAGCAGCAACAGCATCTGTGAGAAATGCAAATTATCAGGTCCCATCCTAGTCCTGCAGAATCAGAATCTGGGTGGGATCGAGGAATCTGTTTTAACACACTGTCAGGGATTCTGATGCACACTCAGGTTTGAGAACCACTGTATTAGGGAATCCTGATTCTATCACCAAAGAGGATTCTGTGGCATCTGTTAATGTTTAAGCTTTAATTCTTTAAAAATAATTATTCAATACAAACTTGGATCTTTAGCTACCCAATTTATGCTAAAAATCAAAGGAGGATTTCAAGTTTTTGCTTGAATTAGTTCTTTGTTTCCTGGTTTATGTACTTTTCAGATTATAAAAAACAAAATTCTAAGTAGAGACAACGTCCAGCAGGTTGGCAGGCATGGCTGCCTGCCTCTTCACAACACCCAGATCTTGGGTTAGTCTTCAACCTTGTAAGAACAGTACCCAATTTTATCACTTCAAGACAGAAATACGCGGGCCTCGGGGAAGCTAAATTAGAAGGCCTGATAACTAGAATGTCAATCTGTAAATTTACTTTGATATTATAACTGCTAAGACAACTAGAAGATTCAGATCTAATGTTCTTCCTTTCAGGACTAGCTACACAGAAAATCAAATTACTATCAGCTGACTGAAGACACATTGCTTCAGAGTAGAGTTGGGTGCTCTCATTCAGACACTAGCTCCAAAAGTCTGGGACATCCACATCAACTGCAGGCTTCTCGTCTTCAAATAAATTCTTACATAGGTGGTTCCTGTCCATACTGCACTTAGCCCACTATACTTCCATTTGGAAAATGCTATAAAATAACTAAAGAGTTTGCACTGTCTTATCACACATGGGAGGCACACTGAGTCTTTGACTCACCCATTCATCACCACTTATGGGCCAGGTCCTGCGTAAAGCATTGGGAGTAGAAAAATATTAAGACAATTCTAACACTCAAAAGACTTTTAGAGGGAGGGGGGAGTGTAAAAACAGACACAAGCAGATAACTATAAAACAACGCAGTAAATGCAATAATACAAACATGCACAGAATATGAGAAACTCCCAGATGCTACACTTAGAATGGGGCGGGGAGAGCTCAGGAAGGTCTTCTCTAAGGAAATGGTGCCTTTCCTGGAAGGGGGCAGAGGACCGGGAAGGATAAAATTTATTTACAAACCATTGTAAATGACTACTTTAATCTACTTAAGTGATATTAGCTTCTGTTTCATAAAATGAAAATTTCTAATTTTACCTAAAATCTGTTCTAAGTGACGCATTAAATCTGTGCAGTTTCAAACCAAATTTGGTGGAAAGATAAGTAAATCAGTGAAAAATCCAAATTATGGAAGAGTACACGAAAAACGGTTTTGTTTTGCTTACTTTCAACTAACACCGAAAGAATAACAGTGTGTGCCAAACAGAGCTCTCAGGATTGAGCTTTGACCATTTGGCACAACTTTTATTTGAAAGTAATTTATTTTAACAAAATTAATATCATGCCACTCTCATTTGATAGTCCCTTAGTGACTATCTTGTAAGGTTTCTGAAAGCAGTTTGTTATATCAAGGAGGGATAAAAGCGGTAATTTTCATGGCTTTTCAGTTGTAAATGAACTTCTTAGAGTAGGGGAAAAAGGCAAAGAAAAAGAGCAAAAGCAGGAAATGCTATTAGATAAATTAGCCTAGATTCTGTAGCTTCCTTTTCTAAATCTCTTGCTATATGCGATTTAGTACGTAACAATTTCCCGTAAATCAAAGACCTCAGTAAAATATAAGTCGGAAACAATAAAACCTAAATCGTCTTTGCGTTCTCATTTCACAGCGAGTTAAAATGTAGATCCGATGCGGATACTGCGGCCCCTGGTACTGCCTCAATTCAAAAGTTAGCACCTTGCGCTAAGGTGGCTCTGAGCATTCCCCTCCGACCCCGCTTCCCCCCTGAGAGAAGCATGAATCCACCACCGGAGCCCCTCCCCTCTTGCTCCTTACAGTTCTGGCAAGGATCCGACGCGAGGGCTTTGTCCGACCAGTTCCACCTCCCACCCAGTACACCGGGAGGGAGGACAGTCGCTCCGCCCGCAGGGCTGTTCGGGAGCGCATGCGCACTGGGGCGTCATCCGGCCAACCAGCGCTCGACGCACGGCCAGGCGCTCCCACCTGCCCTCGCCCCACTGGGCGACAGGCTTTGACGGGCTCCTAGCCGCAGTGCCCTCTAAGCCCCCAACCCTGAATTCTCAGCTGGGCCCTCCCGGCTCCACCTGCCCCCAACACCCTCCCCGCTCCGGCGGCGGCAGAGCGCTCGAGGCAAGCCCGGGCAGGGGGACGAGCTGCAGGTGACGCCCTTGTTGGCTGGAGCGTGCCAGGCCTTCCCCCTATGGCGCCTGCGCACAGCCAGGGCGTGGATTCAACCTTCCGCGGTGCCCTGCCTCTAGCTGACGTCAGCACCGTGGTGACTGCTGCACCTTTCCCGCGCGCTTTGAGCCCCCGCCCCCCGCCTTCTTACCGGCCGCCCTGAGGGGTCTCGGCGCGCTCGGCTGAAAGCTTTAGGAGGCGCGAGCGAGCACTCCGACTAGGCCGGAGGGACTCGGAAAGTGATGGGCCGGCAGGTGGTGGGTCCTGACCCAAGGGCCTGCAGGGAACGGAGAAGGGCAACCGAGCACGCGCTGAATCTTGGGGAAGAAGAGGAAAGGGGCTGCCGGAAGACGCGCGCATGCGCCGTGCGGTCCTTCGCCCCGGGCGCCCTGGCAGGGGGCGAGGCTCTGCGGAACTCCCGGAGCTGGCGCCAGGGAACAAGTCTCAGTGGAGAGCCTCGAATTTTACAAGTCTCGTTTAAGTCTTTTGGTTTTCCTTGTATAAATATAGCTAACTTTTAAACATTTCTTTTCCGGCTTGCGTTGTTTGGCTTTGGCCCCTTCAGCACCTATTTTTAAACGTTAAGCATTCTCCAGTCAGCATGAAAGTTTTACTGTTAGTTTTATTTTGTTCCTGTAACTTTGATTCCCCCAGAAACTGCCACAGATGAAATCAAGCAAATAGAATTGAAAGCAAAGATCACCTGGTGGCCATGAAGCGGACCATCCTTAGGCAGAAACTCCTTACCTGAGGAATTTAGAAGTAACTGGACTTCCCTGTTATCTAAAGCCAGCATCTGGTACCAGACTTCTTCCCTCCAAATTTAAAAGTAACTAGAATTTCTGTGTATCTCCGTAATGCACGCATGTCAAAACTCATTGTGCACCCCTTGCCATCTGCTCCATGCCCCAATCACCCCCTGCCCCCTACCATCCAGATACTTTATCACCCTCACATACTTGCACAGGAGTTACATATGCCACTAGTACAAAGTCCTCAGAAAATCCCCCAAGTGTTATGCCTCTCCACAAGGTGGCAAACGGAGATTTGGGAACAATTTGAGTTCATGTCCCTTTTCCATTGTCTCATCTTTGGCAAATTCAATCCAAGTTGGGTTCATTTAGCCAGGATCCCTCTAAGTTCATTCAAGAATTTTGGGCTTTATTGCCTTTGATTTAACCTGGCAAGACACATTTGTGGTATTAACTGTTTGCTGTTCCCACGAAGAAAAAATCACGGTCTTTAGCTCGAGTTTGGGCAGACGAAGCTCATGTTGGCAATCCTAATAACAGAGGCGGGGCAGAAGCTGTACCCAACACAGAACCCAATTGGTAATACCACACTGCCAATGCCAGTCCAAACAGAGACAGGGGAAGAGAAGATTGTATGATAACATGTTTGTTGGAAGGAATGAAATAAAACCTGTTACTTTTTCTAAATTATGAGAGATCACTCAGGACCAAGGACCCTTCCCTTTTCCAAGCTAGACTAATGGAGGCCATGCATAAATACACAGATTTAGATCCTGAAAGCCCTGAGGGCCAATCCCTTCTGGCTGTACATTTTATAAGTCAGGCTTCCCCAGACATCAGACAAAAACTCCAAAGGCCCACAAACTCCCTTTTGTACTTTATTAAAAGCAGCCTTTAAGGACACTGAAGTTGAGAATGTCCCAAACCTCCAGGTTGCATGCCATCCCTGGGACCCTGTCCTCACTGCAAATTGGAAGAATGAGTGTCCCTCCCTCGTGAAGGGGGGCCACCTCTTCCTTCTAGGCTATGACAGCCACAGTCTCACCAACCTACCTGACAAGGGGATCCTGCAGAACGAGGGTGAGGGTGAGGGCGAGAGCAAGGGCAAACACCTCTAATTCTATTCCTGGATTATGATCAAGCCTCTGAAATGTCAGTCATCCATCCTCTAGATGGGGCCTTGAAGCCATCCACGGCCCTGTCTTTTCCATCTCTGTGGATGAGCCCAGGGCAAATCTGATTGTGGCTGAACAACAGATAATGTTATTCATAGATACAAGGGACAGTTATTCAGCTTTATAAACATTTACTATGGCCCGATGTGCCAGTCCTCCATTTTCCTCATGGATATTGATGGAAAACCCCAATGAGGCTGTTTCACACAGCCACTCCCTTGTAAAATGAAAGGCTATTCCTTTACTCCTTTTTAGCCCTGTTCCATTAGGTTGTGATTTACAAAATTACAAGCTAATTTACAGCTAAGGCCCCACCTTCTAGCTGTATTAACACTTCACCAGAAGAGCCCCTGCAGCTTCTCCCAGATAGCAATCTGCTTCAGTATGCGGATGACTTACTAATCTAGTCCTAACAAGGCTGTTCCAGACCAAAATATAGTATTAGTATTCAACAAACTTGCTAATTGTGGGTACAAAGTATCTCCTTCTAAAGCACAAATATCCACACAAAGGGTTCAATTTTGGGGTCTTATTTTAATTCCCAGTGAAAAAGCCTTTGTAGTGCTTGTACAGATCTTAAACGTGACAATTGTGGTAACTAAACAACAGCTTCAGTCATTTTTGGGTAAGGCTGGGTTTTGCAGAATATAGATTCCTTCGAGTTAATAGCAAAACCTTTATATGAAGCCCTCAAGGGAACTCATGAACACTCTCTATCCTGGACTAATGATATGAAGCATGCTCTAAACACTTTAAAACAGGCTTTAATCTCAGCCCTGACCTCAGCCCTACCAGATCTGACTAAGCCTTTTTGTATGTACATGAACAAAAGGGAATAGCTTTGGGAGTCTTAGCCCAAGATTGGGGGGCCCTCTAAGTGCCCTACAGCATTTTTTTTTTCTTTGAGATGGAGTCTCACTCTATTGTTCAGGCTGGAGTGCAATGGCGTGATCTTGGATCACTGCAACCTCTGCTTCCCAAGCTCAAGTGATTCTCCTGCCTCAGCCTCCCAAGTAGCTGGGATTATAGGTGTGCACCACCACGCCCAGCTAATTTTTGTATTTTTCGTAGAGTCAGGGTTTCACCATGTTGGCCAGGCTGGTCTCGAACTCCTGACCTCGTGATCTGCCTGCCTCGGCCTCCCAAAGTGCTGGGATTACAGGTGTGAGCCACTGTGCCTGGCACCTATAGCATATTTAAAAAAAAAAAAAACCTTAGACCTAGTATCTCAGGGATGGCTTAAGAGCCTTAGCAGCAGTGGCCCTTAGTCCAAGAAGCCTCAAAAATGTATTACCTGCCCCTCCTGGACTCTTATGGTTTTGTGGCACTGCTATTAATTATTTAAATCCTTTTCAAGCTTTGGCTCTATCCCACCTTGATAATGCTCTTCATTATGATGATTGTACCCTGGGTACAATAGCTCCTGCCCAAATCACTGTCTTAAACATAACTTCCAATCTAGAATCCCATTCTAGATGAAAAAGGGCCCTAGGACTTATTGTTGGAGTTGTGGGAATCATCACAACTCTCACCCCTTGGGGAGGTTGTACTTATCATGAAATCACACTATGGGAACTTGCTGCCTCCCTCGAAATAGCAAAAACTAGCACAAGTCTATCAGCACTAGAAAAGTCTTTAGCCTCACTAGCAGGAATGGTTGTTGATAACAGAAGAGCTCTAGATTACCTCCTAGCTGAATAAGGAGTCTGTGCTGTCATTAACAAAATGTGTTGTACCTACATTAATGTGTCTGGTGAAGTGGAAACTGATGTCCAAGAAATTTTCAAACAAACCAAATGGCTACACACACCTTCTCAAAGTAACCCAAACTGGGCCAAAATCCTTACTAATTGGTTTCCAAAAATCACCTGGCTTCTCCCATTCCTTGGACCTTTATTCCTTATTATTCTTCTTCTAATATTTGGTCCCTGCCTCTTTAATGCTCTCATTAAGTTTCTGTCTTCCAGATTACAATGATTCCACCTACAGATTATGTAATCCCAATACCAGCCTGCAACAGCAACTTCCACTTATATGGAGCCTCTTGATGGAATCCGGTGTCTCCTGTCCCCAATAAGTTTTTCATAACCCTTCATGACAGAGAGCAAGAAAGGGAAAAATGTGACTTATCCCCTCAATGATCCCTTTCAGCAAGAAGTAGCCAGACAGACCTGACACCCCTCTTCACTGTGCTGTTTCCCCTCTCTTGAAACCATAATAGGCAGAAGGTACAGAGGACCATGGGGGATTAGAAAGGGTCAAATATTTGACCAAGATATCTGTCAGGGGGAAAATGAGGAAAGCAAAGATCACCTGGTGGCCATCAAGCAGACCATCTGCAGGCAAAACTCCTTACCTGAGGAATTTAGAAGTGATTAGACTTCCCCATTATCAAAACCTGGCATCTGGTACCAGGCTTCTTTCCCCCCAATTTTTAAGTAACTAGAATTTATTTATTTATTTATTTATTTATTTATTTATTTTTTTCTCCCCCCTCCCGCCACCCCACAACAGTCCCCGAAGTGTGATGTTCCCCTTCCTGTGTCCATGTGTTCTCATTGTTCAATTCCCACTTATGAGTGAGAATATGCGGTGTTTGGTTTTTTGTTCTTGCGATAGTTTACTGAGAATGATGATTTCCAATTTCATCCATGTCCCTACAAAGGACGTGAACTCATCATTTTTTATGGCTGCATAGTATTCCATGGTGTATATGTGCCACATTTTCTTAATCCAGTCTATCATTGTTGGACATTTGGGTTGGTTCCAAGTCTTTGCTATTGTGAATAATGCCGCAATAAACATACGTGTGCATGTGTCTTTATAGCAGCATGATTTATAGTCCTTTGGGTATATACCCAGTAATGGGATGGCTGGGTCAAATGGAATTTCTAGTTCTAGATCCCTGAGGAATCGCCACACTGACTTCCACAAGGGTTGAACTAGTTTACAGTCCCACCAACAGTGTAAAAGTGTTCCTATTTCTCCACATCCTCTCCAGCACCTGTTGTTTCCTGACTTTTTAATGATTGCCATTCTAACTGGTGTGAGATGGTATCTCATTGTGGTTTTGATTTGCATTTCTCTGATGGCCAGTGATGGTGAGCATTTTTTCATGTGTTTTTTGGCTGCATAAATGTCTTCTTTTGAGAAGTGTCTGTTCATGTCCTTCGCCCACTTTTTGATGGGGTTGTTTGTTTTTTTCTTGTAAATTTGTTGGAGTTCATTGTAGATTCTGGATATTAGCCCTTTGTCAGATGAGTAGGTTGCGAAAATTTTCTCCCATTTTGTAGGCTGCCTGTTCACTCTGATGGTAGTTTCCTTTGCTGTGCAGAAGCTCTTGAGTTTAATTAGATCCCATTTGTCAATTTTGGCTTTTGTTGCCATTGCTTTTGGTGTTTTAGACATGAAGTCCTTGCCCATGCCTATGTCCTGAATGGTATTGCCTAGGTTTTCTTCTAGGGTTTTTATGGTTTTAGGTCTAACATTTAAGTCTTTAATCCATCTTGAATTGATTTTTGTATAAGGTGTAAGGAAGGGATCCAGTTTCAGCTTTCTACATATGGCTAGCCAGTTTTCCCAGCACCATTTATTAAATAGGGAATCCTTTCCCCATTTCTTGTTTTTGTCAGGTTTGTCAAAGATCAGATAGTTGTAGATATGTGGCATTATTTCTGACGGCTCTGTTCTGTTCCATTGATCTATATCTCTGTTTTGGTACCAGTACCATGCTGTTTTGGTTACTGTAGCCTTGTAGTATAGTTTGAAGTCAGGTAGCGTGATGCCTCCAGCTTTGTTCTTTTGGCTTAGGATTGACTTGGTGATGCGGGCTCTTTTTTGGTTCCATATGAACTTTAAAGTAGTTTTTTCCAATTCTGTGAAGAAAGTCATTGGTAACTTGATGGGGATGGCATTGAATCTGTAAATTACCTTGGGAAGGATGGCCATTTTCATGATATTGATTCTTCCTACCCATGAGCATGGAATGTTCTTCCATTTGTTTGTATCCTCTTTTATTTCCTTGAGCAGTGGTTTGTAGTTCTCCTTGAAGAGGTCCTTCACATCCCTTGTAAGTTGGATTCCTAGGTATTTTATTCTCTTTGAAGCAATTGTGAATGGGAGTTCACTCATGATTTGGCTCTCTGTCTGTGTGTTATTGATGTATAAGAATGCTTGTGATTTTTGTACATTGATTTTGTATCCTGAGACTTTGCTGAAGTTGCTTATCAGCTTAAGGAGATTTTGGGCTGAGACAATGGGGTTTTCTAGATATACTATCATGTCATCTGCAAACAGGGACAATTTGACTTCCTCTTTTCCTAATTGAATACCCTTTATTTCCTTCTCTTGCCTAATTGCCCTGGCCAGAACTTCCAACACTATGTTGAATAGAAGTGGTGAGAGAGGGCATCCCTGTCTTGTGCCAGTTTTCAAAGGGAATGCTTCCAGTTTTTGCCCATTCAGTATGATATTGGCTGTGGGTTTGTCATAAATAGCTCTTATTATTTTGAGATACGACCCATCAATACCTAATTTATTGAGAGTTTTTAGCATGAAGGGTTGTTGAATTTTGTCAAAGGCCTTTTCTGCATCTATTGAGATAATCATGTGGTTTTTACTTTGGTTCTGTTTATATGCTGGATTACATTTATTGATTTGCGTATATTGAACCAGCCTTGCATCCCAGGGATGAAGCCCACTTGATCATGGTGGATAAGCTTTTTGATGTGCTGCTGGATTCTGTTTGCCAGTATTTTATTGAGGATTTTTGCATCAATGTTCATCAAGGATATTGGTCTAAAATTCTCTTTTTTTGTTGTGTCTCTGCCAGGCTTTGGTATCAGGATGATGCTGGCCTCATAAAATGAGTTAGGGAGGATTCCCTCTTTTTCTATTGATTGGAATAGTTTCAGAAGGAATGGTACCAGCTCCTCCTTGTACCTCTGGTAGAATTCAGCTGTGAACCCATCTGGTCCTGGACTTTTTTTGGTTGGTAAGCTATTGATTATTGCCACAATTTCAGCTCCTGTTATTGGTCTATTCAGAGGTTCAACTTCTTCCTGGTTTAGTCTTGGGAGGGTGTATGTGTCGAGGAATTTATCCATTTCTTCTAGATTTTCTAGTTTATTTGCGTAGAGGTGTTTGTAATATTCTCTGATGGTAGTTTGTATTTCTGTGGGATCGGTGGTGATATCCCCTTTATCATTTTTTATTGCATCTATTTGATTCTTCTCTCTTTTTTTCTTTATTAATCTTGCTAGCGGTCTATCAATTTTGTTGATCCTTTCAAAAAACCAGCTCCTGGATTCATTTATTTTTTGAAGGGTTTTTTGTGTCTCTATTTCCTTCAGTTCTGCTCTGATTTTAGTTATTTCTTGCCTTCTGCTAGCTTTTGAATGTGTTTGCTCTTGCTTTTCTAGTTCTTTTAATTGTGATGTTAGGGTGTCAATTTTGGATCTTTCCTGCTTTCTCTTGTGGGCATTTAGTGCTATAAATTTCCCTCTACACACTGCTTTGAATGCATCCCAGAGATTCTGGTATGTTGTGTCTTGGTTCTCGTTGGTTTCAAAGAACATCTTTATTTCTGCCTTCATTTCGTTATGTACCCAGTAGTCATTCAGGAGCAGGTTGTTCAGTTTCCACGTAGTTGAGCGGTTTTGAGTGAGATTCTTAATCCTGAGTTCTACCTTGATTGCACTGTGATCTGAGAGATAGTTTGTTATAATTTCTGTTCTTTTACATTTATTAAGGAGAGCTTTACTTCCAAGTATATGGTCAATTTTGGAATAGGTGTGGTGTGGTGCTGAAAAAAATGTATATTCTGTTGATTTGGGGTGGAGAGTTCTGTAGATGTCTATTAGGTCCGCTTGGTGCAGAGCTGAGTTCAATTCCTGGGTATCCTTGTTGATTTTCTGTTTCGTTGATCTGTCTAATGTTGACAGTGGGGTGTTAAAGTCTCCCATTATTAATGTGTGGGAGTCTAAGTCTCTTTGTAGGTCACTCAGGACTTGCTTTATGAATCTGGGTGCTCCTGTATTGGGTGCATATATATTTAGGATAGTTAGCTCTTCTTGTTGAATTAATCCCTTTACCATTATGTAATGGCCTTCTTTGTCTCTTTTGATCTTTGTTGGTTTAAAGTCTGTTTTATCAGAGACTAGGATTGCAACCCCTGCCTTTTTTTGTTTTCCATTTGCTTGGTAGATCTTCCTCCATCCTTTTATTTTGAGCCTATGTGTGTCTCTGCCCGTGAGATGGGTTTCCTGAATACAGCACACTGATGGGTCTTGAGTCTTTATCCAATTTGCCAGTCTGTGTCTTTTAATTGGAGCATTTAGTCCATTTACATTTAAAGTTAATATTGTTATGTGTGAATCTGATCCTGTCATTATGATGTTAGCTGGTTATTTTGCTCATTAGTTGATGCAGTCTCTTCCTAGTCTCGATGGTCTTTACATTTCGGTATGATTTTGCAGTGGCTGGTACCGGTTGTGCCTTTCCATGTTTAGCGCTTCCTTCAGGAGCTCTTTTAGGGCAGGCCTGGTGGTGACAAAATCTCTCAGCATTTGCTTGTCTGTAAAGTATTTTATTTCTCCTTCACTTATGAAGCTTAGTTTGGCAGGATATGAAATTCTGGGTTGAAAATTCTTTTCTTTAAGAATGTTGAATATTGGCCCCCACTCTCTTCTGGCTTGTAGGGTTTCTGCCGAGAGATCTGCTGTTAGTCTGATGGGCTTCCCTTTGATGGTAACCCGACCTTTCTCTCTGGCTGCCCTTAACATTTTTTCCTTCATTTCAACTTTGGTGAATCTGACAATTATGTGTCTTGGAGTTGCTCTTCTCGAGGAGTATCTTTGTGGCGTTCTCTGTATTTCCTGAATCTGAATGTTGGCCTGCCTTGCTAGATTGGGGAAGTTCTCCTGGATAATATCCTGCAGAGTGTTTTCCAACTTGTTTCCATTCTCCCCGTCACTTTCAGGTACACCAATCAGACGTAGATTTGGTCTTTTCACATAGTCCCACATTTCTTGGAGGCTTTGCTCGTTTCTTTTTATTCTTTTTTCTCTAAACTTCCCTTCTCGCTTCATTTCATTCATTTCATCTTCCAGGGCTGATACCCTTTCTTCCATTTGATCGCATCAGCTCCTGAGGCTTCTGCATTCTTCACGTAGTTCTCGAGCCTTGGTTTTCAGCTCCATCAGCTCCTTTAAGCACTTCTCTGTATTGGTTATTCTAGTTATACATTCTTCTAAATTTTTTTCAAAGTTTTCAACTTCTTTGCCTTTGGTTTGAATATCCTCCCGTAGCTCGGAGTAATTTGATCGTCTGAAGCCTTCTTCTCTCAGCTCGTCAAAGTCATTCTCCGTCCAGCTTTGTTCCGTTGCTGGTGAGGAACTGCGTTCCTTTGGAGGAGGAGAGGTACTCTGCTTTTTAGAGTTTCCAGTTTTTCTGCTTTGTTTTTTCCCCATCTTTGTGGTTTTATCTACTTTTGGTCTTTGATGATGGTGATGTACAGATGGGCTTTTGGTGTGGATGTCCTTTCTGTTAGTTTTCCTTCTAACAGACAGGACCCTCAGCTGCAGGTCTGTTGGAGTACCTGGCCGGCCGTGTGAGGTATCAGTCTGCCCCTGCTGGCGGGTGCCTCCCAGTTAGGCTGCTCGGGGGTCAGGGGTCAGGGACCCACTTGAGGAGGCAGTCAGCCCGTTCTCAGATCTCCAGTTGCGTGCTGGGAGAACCACTGCTCTCCTCAAAGCTGTCAGACAGGGACATTTAAGTCTGCAGAGGTTACTGCTGTCTTTTTGTTTGTCTGTGCCCTGCCCCCAGAGGTGGAGCCTACAGAGGCAGGCAGGCCTCCTTGAGCTGTGGTGGGCTCCACCCAGTTCAAGCTTCCAGGCTGCTTTGTTTACCTAAGCGAGCCTGGGCAATGGCGGGCGCCCCTCCCCCAGCCTCGCTGCCGACTTGCTGTTTGATCTCAGACTGCTGTGCTAGCAATCAGCAAGACTCCGTGGGCGTAGGACCCTCTGAGCCAGGTTCGGGCTATACTCTCCTGGGGCACCGTTTCCTAAGCCCGTCGGAAAAGCACAGTATTCGGGTGGGAGTGGCCCGATTTTCCAGGTGCCGTCTGTCACCCCTGGAAAGGGAACTCCCTGACCCCTTGGGCTTCCCAAGTGAGGCAATGCCTCGCCCCTGCTTCGGCTGGCGCACGGTGCACTCACCCACTGACCTGCGCCCACTGTCTGGCACTCCCTAGTGAGATGAACACGGTACCTCAGATGGAAATGCAGAAATCACCCATCTTCTGCGTCGCTCGCGCTGGGAGCTGTAGACCGGAGCTGTTCCTATTCGGCCATCTTGGCTCCTCTAGTAACTAGAATTTCTATACATCTCCAAATGCATGCATGTCAAAACTCATTGTGCAACCCTTGCTAACATCAAGGCACCAAAATGTCTACAAATATAATCATTTATCATGATTAATATGGTCCAATTGGCTAATATGGCTAATGGCTAATGTGGTCCAAATTACCCTTAAGCTCCTGCTTTAAGCTCTATAAATACTCCTAAGGAAAAATCCACTGTGGTGAGCTCTGTCCTCTCTTGCTGAAGAGAGGCTACATGGCTAATATGGTCCAAATTACCCTTAAGCTCCTGCTTTAAGCTCTATAAATACTCCTAAGGAAAAATCCACTGTGGTGAGCTCTGTCCTCTCTTGCTGAAGCACCCTGCTGCATCCTTCTGCATCCTTCTATCTATCTAATGAAACTTCCTTTTCAAACCTACACTGTTGTCAGTAAATTCTTCTTACTACCCGAGAGCCAACACTTTTTGTTTTCGGGGCTTTGACACCTCACCCAGCAATGATTAACAATCCTTTCCCATCTTTTGGCACTGTTGACAGGCAAAAATGCCTCTGTTTGTTCCAGCAATAAGGCTCTTGTCATTAGAAACCAGTCCAGACACTTGTAAACCATTCCATCCAATCCCATTTTTCCTAAAACCTTAATTTATCATCCTTTCCCTCCTGCATCTTCATCCTAATACATCTTTGCCACCAGCATCTCAGTGGTCACATATTTCTCTAATTCCTTTCTTAGGGTTAGAGAGGGTTAGAAGAATTTCTCTAATTCCTTTCTTAGTCATTTGTAAATGACTAATTTACAAATGCCCACTTTCTATTCTCCCCTTGTTTTCAAAGGTGCCTCAAAATGATCTCCAAACCTAATTCATTTCCTAGGTGCTCCACTGAAGTAATGGCAGGTTATAGTCACCCAGTTCCTTCATACTAAAGAACTGGGTATCCTTCTTGACGTCACCTGCCTCACTTCCTCATATCCCATTTGTGATGGCATTCATTCTACATTTCATCGACAGTAATCTGGCATTTTGGCAAGAGCTAGGATTTAACCTTCCTAGTCTTGTGATGTTACAGACTTATTCCAATGATGCTGCTATTTACCATATTTTGTGAACTCCCTTAAGAAATACTTTTGGTCCAGCTGGGCACGGTGGCCCATGCCTGTAATCCCAGCACTTTGGGAGGCCAAGGTGGGCAGACAGCTTGAGTCCAGAAGTTTGAGACCAGCCTGGGAAACATAGCAAAACCCCATCTCAAGAAAAAAACAACAACAACAAAAAAACACCAAAAAACAAAAATTATCTGGGCATGGTGGCGCATACCTGTAGTCTTAGCTACATGGGAGGCTGAGATGGGAGGATTGCTTGAGCCTGGGAGGTTGAGGCTGCAGTGAGCCCTGATCATGCCACTGCACTCGAGCCTGGGCACAGAGTAAGACCCTTTCTCAGGAAAAAAAAATACTTTCAGTCCCCTTAATTGCAACTTATTACTCACCTTATTCACACTTTTTAAAATCTAAATAATTTTAAGTTACGGTTTAAAGTATCAAAGATGAGGATTACCACCTTGGAGAATGTGATACAGATTCTGAATATGACTTCAGAAGAGTTTTAACTTCCTAAATTGGTTTGGAAGGAAGAATCCTTGTTTAATTAAGTTTTGGGTATATTTGTGTCTTATCTAGTGTAATGCACATAAATTTTCAAAACTCATCTAGTATTCTAAGATACACTAAAGGAAAACCATTCAGAGGGTAATTTAAACTTTCTGGTATAATTCAGAAAGTATTCTGAATTTTTGTGTTCATTTTCAATATTGTTTTATTATTCTCGATTACAGATGTAGTACAGCTTTAGAGACTGGACTGAGTACACACTAAACCTATTTCATACCCCTAAATGTTTTCCTGAAAACTCCAGTTACCTGCTTGCATATTTTCCCTATTATGTCTCCCTCTTATTAAATGCTGCACAGTATTCAGTTTTGGATTTCAGAATAAAGTGGGATTTACCATGCTTAGTTTCTTTTAAAGTCAAAAAGTAATCTGAAAAGTCACTTTTCTGTGTGAATAAAATAACTGAAAATTACATATCAATAAAAATTTTTAGTGCTTTAAAACTATTAACTTACTGTAAGTCAATAAAGTCAAAGAGCTGAATATAGTGAAAACTGTCTATTTTTATTGCCTTTTATTTTCAACAATGATTACTTGAACTAAAAAAAAAAAAGAAGAGCAGACTTTATTAGCTAATGGTTACTGAAAAGCCAAACCTTTCCAGCCCACTTCATATTCTCTTTTAACCATTTCAGGGCAGAACAGTGTTCCAAACTATAAACCTGTTCCTTATTAACATTGACAGTCATGTGTTTAACGAAAAGCTTTGGATCTGATATACGAGCAGCCATAATTAACCTTTCTACTGCAGCTTGATAATCATCATTGCTCCGAGACTGGTTGTCTTCACACCTATAAAATGAACACCTCATAAAGTCAGAAACTCTTAAAAAAGCTATATAGTTTCTTCAAAAGATAGTCATTTACATTTACTGGTACTAAGCTATGATAGTCTTCTCACCATATTCTTCTAAAAGTGGCTTTCAAACTCTTTTGATCATGACCCACAGTAAGAAAGGCATTTTGGCCAGGTGTAGTGGTATAATCCCAGCGCTTTGGAGGCTCAGGTTGGGGGGATCGCTTGAGGCCAGGAGTTCAAGATCAGCCTGAGCAACACAGTGAGACCTTCATCTCTACAAAAAATTTAAAAACTAGCTGGGTATGATGACATGCGCCTGTAGTCCCAGCTGCTCAGGAGGCTGAGGTGGGAGGATGCCTTGAGCCCAGGAAGTTGAGGCTGCAGTGAGCTATGATTGCACCACTGCACTCTAGCCTGAGTGATAGAGCAAGACTCTGTCCAAAAAAAAAAGACATATTATGGCCCAGTATATATCTTCATACATAAAAAGTAAATTTGACAAAACAAGACTTACCCTGATGACAAAAACCCTGATTTTAAAAATAATGCTGGTTGTAACACCCTAAATTGATTTCACCACACAAATAGTCTGCAACCCAGTTCGAAAAATACTGATTTAGAACACAGCTAATTACCTATATCTTTGTATTTTGAAAGTGAATATCTACAATTATTCACGAGAATGCACAAAATACTAAATGTAATCCAGTTTAGAATTAACATTCACATGTTAAGTTTTACTTTGATATTGACTATTTTTACTTATAAGCAAATACTTAATATGTAGCTAACATTTGGTAACAAATTGTATAGCTATAGGGGCTTTATTATATTTCTGGTTATTTTCTTCAATACTGATTTAAGGTGCTTCCTTAAGTGCCAGAATTAATTTTTCTAATAATTTTTCTATCAGCGCCATCTGCAATCAATTGTGACTGCATTGAATTGCCTAAAATTCACACCTTATGTCAGTTTTTTCCTCTGGGGTAGGGAACGGGAACTATTTAAAATAGAGGTGTGGCTGTTACATTAAGTATCACTTTTTTCTTTGTGTTCACTGCTTCCCACTCTTGGTATCTACGGGGCCCAGCAGCAAGTTCTGAGTAGGAACCTATCTGCATTAACATCACAGTATGGTCTAGAGTGACAGGAGTGAGGACTTGCACTTGAAACAGGAACCAGTGGTCACAGAGAGGAAAGACTGGTCAGGTACCTTCTAGTACATTCTAGCTTTGAAAGAGGTGCCCAGGAATCTGGTAGGTGGTACAGATGCCAACTATGTGCAGTCCTAAAAAGTCTAAAGATGAATAAAATTCTGTCTCATAGAGAGAGGTAAATGTAACAAGGCAGGGCTTAGCATGATAATGACAATAGACAAAATATATTGGTTTGGACAAAATCAAAGATTTAGGTATGTCACTAGTTATGCACTATGGTTACAAATGCCTTCCAAATTCAATAAGTAAATAAACAAGTTGCATGTGTGTGGGGAATAGAAAGCTATGAGAAAACCATGACCTCATTAGGATGATGGGGAGCCTAGATCCCTTATCCACCATAGTGCACAGTGGTAAATAAGGAAGCCCTCTGAAAAAAAAAAGAACTATAAGAAAAAAGGTGAATTTTAGTGGGTTTTTTTGAAGGTGGAACTAAAATAATTTACTTCCTAATTCTCCTCCCCTTAAGTGTGGACTGGATCAAAAGACTCACCTACAAAAAAGGAGAACAGAAGTGACAGTATGTAACTTTGGATACTAGGGTGTTGGATGACAACTCTCCATGGGTCTCTTGAGTTTGTGAAGTTTTGCAAGAGTCACTGCCTACCCTTTGTTCTAAATTACAAGGATTATATAGTGAACAACCTTGAAAGATAAAGATAGTTTCTTCTTCTGGAGCAAAGGGCAGGTTTGCTCACAGTCTTAGATGATGGAGATAGTAACTCCCCGCAAAGCAAAGGGCAGGCATGCTTGTTACTCATAAAATATTTGAGTTTCCTAAGCTGGGTACTCCTCTCCTGTTACAGAACTCATGGCATATGTAGGTATCCATGTGGGCCCATCTATGGGACTTAGGAGCAAGAGGAAATGATGCAAATATGTAGATAATCATGCTGTTTGGTGTACCACAAATAATAAAGTCCTCTGTCTCCGACACAGGAGTCTTGTGTCTTATGCTACCATCTATGAAACTGTGGCAGGTTAGCTTGTAGCTTGCAATAGGGTAAAATCTCAGACTCTTCACAGTTCTTGCTTTATGTAGGTCACAAAAGACCCTGCAGCTTCCTCCTTGCTTTTTCTTTCTTGGATCACTCATTCTGGGAGAAATTAACTGTCAGTCATGTCATGAAGACACTTAACCAACCTATGGAGAGGCCCATGTGGTGAACTGAGGCTTCCACCCAACAGGTATTTGAGTGAGCCATCTAGGAAAAGGATCCTCTAGCTCCAGCAAGCTATCACGTAGGTGACTAAAGTTTCTGACAACATCTTGACTCCAACTGTGTGGAAAAACTCTGAGTCACATGAAAATTCCCGAGCTAGGATCATCTGGCTAAACCTCTCTAAAATTTCTGACCCACAGATACTAAGATACTATTTGCTGTTTTAAGCCATTAGGTCCAGGGATAATTTATTCTACAGCAATAGATAACTAATGTAATATTCAACCAGAGGATCTGGTTTGTCACACCAGTAAACTGAAGCAAAATTCTTGTCAAGAAGCTCTAAAACAGGATTCCCAGGAGATCCTTATATTGCAAGTTTCCTGGATAAAGCTGACAAGAAATCGTATGGCATACCACCATTTAGGCACACCATCTACTGTATGCCTAAATTCTAGGATTCCAAACAAAATTACGTGAAAGGGTGTCACTCTGGTACAGTACCTACTTTATATTTATGCATATATAGCATTATAAAATATAGAAACTAGGCTGATGGCTTTATTTTCAATGGTATTCTTGGCTGAACCTAATAAATGATCACGTATTTCCCTTTTAGACACTAGTCCTTTGATCTTTTGAGTTGACTAGAGATAAAGATTTTTATAGGTACTGATCTCTAAACGTATGAAAGGTTGGTATCTAAAGAGGATCCATCTCTTTGAACATCTAACTATATCTTTGAAGTTGCTAAAGTGTTTACCGAATGCTACTAACTTGTTTGGTTTTAAGCCTCAAACAGGTCTAATCCTTTCTCAATTTAAATGACTGAGAGTTTGCAATACACACACACAAAGTACATATATAAATATATACATAAATATATATGTATATATAAAAACACATAAAACATTTACATCCTAGGGTGGGTGTGGGGAGTCATGATCTACATTCAGAATGCAGTTAAAGTTATGTCAACCAACCTTTTCAAAACTATCTGCAGTATCTGTGTAGAAGTTCCAGGACTCTGAATACTACTAGCATTAGATACCATGAAGATTTCAATAGCTAAGAGCATTTCAATCTCAGATAAATAAGATGGAATTAGAAGAAGTTTTCGGTATAAATTTCCTTCCAATGGTGGGTAGCAACCCAAGGAAAGAGCACCTGAAAAATTAAATAATAGGTCAAACTTTACTAAAACCCAATAGGTAAAAACCTAGATTTCTGAAATACCTACAGGTGATAATTACTTACACAGAATAAGTCTTCACATTAGAAGCAGATTAACAAATTACATGATAGCTTATCCTAGTATATTTGGCATTATTCTTTGTAAAGTGCTTTTGAAACATTAAATAAAAGGTGAGAAGGGCTGGGTGTGGTGACTCACGCCTGTAATCCCAGCACTTTGGGAGGCTGAGGCGGGTGGATCTCTTGAAGTCAGTAGTTCGAGACCAGCCTGGCCAACATGGTGAAACCCCATCCCTACTAAAATACAAAAATTAGTTGGGTGTGGTGGCGGGCACCTGTCGTCCCAGCAACTCGGGAGGCTGAGTCAGGAGAATCACTTGAAGCTGGGAGGCAGAGGCTGCAGTGAGCCGAGATTGTGCCACTGCACTCCAGCCTAGGCGACAGTGTGAGACTCCATCTCAACAAAAACAAAAACAAACAAAAAAAGTGAGAAACATTAAAAAAACACTCTGAAGAATGACTTTTGAGCCTTATTACGGCAAATGACATTTATTTCAAGCCACAGTAAACACAAGACAATTTCAGAATAACTATTTTTGAGCACAGTTATTTATAGTACCATTATAGTTGATGCAGTATTTACTGTTGCTACTAAATGTCTGGCATTGTGCTAAGTACTAGGCATAAAATACATTTCCATCCTGTAGGTGATCTGTGTGTTGTAGCTACATTCACCAATTCATGTTTTTAAAACTTCACTTTTCAAGAGAAGAGATTTAACTTTTAAATTGTTTAGGTGCTTATTAGGAGTGATATGTAGGGAAATACCTTTAAAACTTCCAGAACATCCAAACTATATATAGGCAATTTTATATTATTATATTTTACTGAAACCAATTTAAATATGTATGTAAATTTTGCTTAAAATGTTTTGTTTTGTTAGGATGAGTTTCTTCAAGAAATCTTTCTAAGATGAGTAATGGCTAATCTTTGAAGACCTGCTACGTGCCAGGTACATGTGCTAATAAACACATGGGTTTTACCTCATTTTAACTTGACAATATGCTACCTTTGAAATTAGGTACCATTACTGCCATGTTATGGACGAGGGGCTTTTGGTAAGCACTCAGGCTCTCTAAGCTTGCATGGGGTGCCCACTTTCTGGCTCCAGATTTTGGATTCCTAACCACTAGGTATTCCCACCTCTCTAGGTCACTGCCAGGAGCAACAAACTGTTAACTCATTAACTTTACTAGTTTTTGGTAGGTATAATTTACATGAATTCTTATTTAACTTTTCTTACCAGAATTAAAAAGCAGAAAATAACAAATTAACTAGAAATCTACTAATACGATTTTTTTTTTCACTCAAAATGAAACGTGAGAAGAAAAATACTCACATTTGATTCTGGGGGGAAAGTAATGGAAAGACACCCTAATAACATCTCTCTCTTGACTTCTCAGTTCTGAGAGAAAAGCAGTATTTTTAGGACAAGGGAGAACAAATCAGGAGCATGAGAAAGGAAACTCTGCTGTCCCTGGACAACCTCCTCCTGATTAGTCTGACATGAAAGCAAGGGAAAGCCATCAAGAAAGTAACAGACAACCCACAGGATGGACAAAATATTTGTAATTCATATATCTGACAAGGGATTTGTATCCAGAGTGTATATAAATGCATATACATACAAATGTATATACATACATATATACATACATATATATGTATACATGTATACATATATACATATGTACATGTATACATATATACATGTATATATGTATACATATATACATACATATATGTATACATATATACATACATATGTATATAAATACATACACATGCATATGTACATGTGTATGTATGTATGAATACTCTTACAACCAAAAAAACCCAATTAAAAAAAAGGGCAAAGGATTTAATAGACATTCTCAAAAGAAAATATATGAATGACCAATAACTGTATGAAAAGGTCCTCAACATCATTAGTTACTAGGGATATGAAAACCAAAACTGTAATGATACATTACTTAACACCCACTAGGAGGAAAGCTAAAATAAAAAACACAGTAACAAGTATTGGTGAAGATATAAAGAAACAGGAAATCCCGTACATGGCTGGTGGGAATATAAATATAAAATGATGCAGCTTCTTCAGGAAACAGTTTGGCAGTTTGGCAAAAAGCTAAATATAGATTTACTGTATGAGTCAGCAATTCTCCCAAGAGAAATGAATGCATATATATACACATAAAAACTTATGTGAATATTCAAAGTAGCACTATTCACAATAGCCAAAAAGTGGAAACAACTCAAATGTCCATCAACCAATGAATAAACAAATTCCATTCTATAGAATATTGTTTAGCAATAAAAAGGAACAAAGTATTGATACATGCTACAACACTGAAATTTGAAAACACTAGGCTAAGTATAAGAAGCCAGCCATGGCTGGGCGCAGTGGCTCATGCATGTAATCGCAGCACTTTGGGAGGTCGAGACGGGTGGATGACCTGAGGCTGGGAGTTCGAGACCAGCCTGGCTAACATGGTGAAACACCATCTCTACTAAAAATACAAAATTAGCTGGGCATGGTGATACGCGCCTGTAATCCCAGCTACTCAGGAGGCTGAGGCAGGAGAATCACTTGAACCTGGGAGGCGGAGGTTGCAGTGAGCCGAGATTGCACCATTGCACTCCAGCCTAGGTGACAGAGGGAGACTCCGTCTCCAAGAAAAAAAAAAAAAAAAGCCAGTCACTAAAACACATGTATTGAATGATTCCATTTATGTGATCTGTCTAGAATGGTTAAATTCATGGAGACAGAGAATAAATTAGTTGTTGCCTAGGACTAGGGTGGAAGAGGAGACAACCAGGGAATGGAGAATAAATGCTAATGTGTACAAGGTTTCTTTTTCTGGAGGTGTTAAAGATGTTCTAAACTTAAATGGTGGTGATGGCTGCATGACTCTGTGACTATACCAAAAATGAATGCATTATATACTTTAAGTGAATTAATTTCATGATATGTGAAATTATCTCAATAAAGTCATAAAAATATTAAAACAAAAAAAGTTTTAAAAAAGTCAAAACAAAGGCACTGGCACCAAGTCTTAACAGTGCCTTGAAGAAAGTCAGCCTTAAGTCCCAAATAAAGTACTACTAGACACGATTATACACCATTGAAAGGCTCTTCTTGCAAGTGTTAAGCTATGTCTGAAGATAAACCCAAAAGGAGTTCCAATATAATTTTAATGTCAATGTTGTTAGAAAATGAGATGTTTTGAAGACTGATCAGTGGCTATAAATTACTCATTTGGCTGTAAATTACTCATTTTTATTCATTTTTATAATTCAGGTACATTCCTTAAAAAACAAAAATACTCTTTACCCTGTAACCTCACTTGCATAAGTCTCAGAAGTTACACTGCATATGAAATAAGGAACACATGTGATTAGATAAAAGGAAAAGTTCCAATAACAAAGGTACTGTATTGTACACAGGCATTGATTGCTTTAACACACTGCTAAAAAAATCTTTAAAAGTAATTCTTACTAGGGCTGAATAGATTTGGAGGAATGAGGAGTGACTGCTAATGGATATGAGGTTTCTTTCTGGTATGAATAAACTATTCTAAAGTTGATTATGGTGATGGTTACACAACTCTGTAGATACAGTAAAACCATTGACTTGTATACTTTAAATGGGTGAGTTGTATGGCTTTTGAATTATACTTCTATAAAGTTGTTAAAAAATTTTAAAGTAAATGATTAAGTCTAGATGCTTTAATATAAAATTTTATTTCCAACTAAAAAAATAGAAATATTTATAAAAATCTCATTTAAATGTCTGAGCTTATATTTGTTCCTGTGGCATATAAACACCTTCTGATGGCATCTCCCCCCAGTTGCACAGTTATATGAAATTAAATTATTCCCATTAACTTCAATTCTAGAAACTAAAATCACACACACACGTGTGTGTGTGTATGGTTTCTAGAAGTCTGAAGGTAAATAGTATAAAGAGTTGAAACATAACCACACAATTGAAATTAGGTGTTATGAACAAACAATTCTATTGTTCCTCTAAATTTCTGATCACCCTTTTTAAGAAAACTCAGCTTTCAAAACTTCTTTTGATTATAACCTACAAGAAACACATTTTGCATAATGACCCAGTATACATACGTGCATACATGCAACTGAAATGAAAATTTTATCAAATAATTAAACTTACTACCTGTAATGTACCCTAATATTTTCTTTCCCATTTTGTTGGGGAAAAAAGTTACCACCTGCTACACTGATCACAGCTGGCCACCTGAAAAACACTTCCAGCTCAGGTAGTAGTGGCTAGGATATTTGACACATTTGGTACAGGGTGACACAGAGTAGGCACTCAAATATTTGTTATATACATGATAGTGGTAGAAATGGTAGTTGAAGACAAATTACTGCATGAAGGCAGAAAAAACAATTCTTTTCTAGATCTAGAACATACATGGAATTACTTTCTAATTTTTCTAATTAAAATACCTGCGAGGTGGCTTGGACTAGAGAAAGCACTAATTTTCCAGGCTTATTTGTTAGAGAACAACAGCTGTAAGTAGATTAACAAAGTTCTATTACTAAAAGCCACGTGAAAAACATATACTATGTTGCATTGTTATGACAGCCTTTATGCTTCTGATGTGACCTGCTATTGAATATTTTTAGTTATAACAATTAGGGATATAGCAGAGATAAATAAAAACAGATATTCTTTAAACTTCATTCTACCCACTTGTTTTACGCTTGTATTATTTATTATAAGATATGCCAACCTGGTTCTATCCTGTCATTTGTTCCCTTTGCTCGCCCTCTAGCGGACAGGCTACTGTGCAAGAAATAAAGATTGGAAATTGGAAATATTGGAAATAAGGAAAGCAACTGGAAACAGAAGAGAAACAATAGGTTTCAAAAGAGAGCACAGATCTGTTGAGACCACTACATTTGAATATGTATTACTGCTCTTTTAATACATATAAATATCTAATCTTAAATATTATAAATTCTGGGTTAGAGAATACAATTATAAACCAATATATTAAAACATTTTAAATGTAACTTACTTTTGTAGTGGGCTCTGGCTTTGAGCCATAAACGACTCCTTCCTAAAGAAGTAATTAATCTTCTGAGAAAGCAAAAATCAATAGGGATGCTCTTTGAAATCATGAATTCTGCCACAGAGGATGACATACCAAGACTACTGCTTTCTATACAGGAACCTAGAAGCTTATTAAAAAGAAGGCTATATTGTGAGACTTCCACAGTTTCTGGAATAAAAAAAATGATATAATAAAATTCATTTATCTTAAAGTGTCTCAAACCTCCATCTCATACTCCTTTTTCTTTCTCCTCCCCTTGACCCTTTCTTACCCATTATAGGAGTCACAGTCACTAAAATGCAATCATTTTATATATTCTCTTTATTTTTCTTCTCCTTTTTTGAGACAGGGTCTCACTCTATCGGCCAGGCTGGAGTGCAGTGGCATGATCTTGGCTCACTGCAACCTTCACCTCCTGGGCTCAAGTCATCCTCTCGCCTCAACCTCCTAAGCAGCTTGGACTACAGGTCCACCAGGCCTAGCTAATTTTTATATTTTTTTGCAGAGGCAGAGTTTCACCATGTTGCCCAGACTAGTTTCAAATTCCTGGGCTCATCTACGGCCATACCACCCTGAACACACCCATATCGTCTGATCTCAAATTCCTGGGCTCAAGTGAACTGCCTGCCTCAGCCTCCCAAAGTGCTGGGATTACATGCATGAGCCACTGCGCCCAGCCTATCTTACATATTCTCTAAGTCAGAAACGAAAAAGCATTTGACAAAAGAAAAATCATTAACTTCCTTTGCAATAGAGAAGATAAAAAGAAGCTTGACAAAAATTTCAGAGGATGCATTAAGACCTCTGTATTTGATTCCCACATGTAACTGTGTATCTGTAGTGTCCTGAATAATTTCTCAATTCTGTTTGTATTATATCTACAGTTCAGACCTTAGCCTTGTATATCCCTTGACTAAAAACAAATCATCCCTTAATTAATATTTACTGCCAAATTTAAAACAATCCTTTAATGGGTTTTCTATTCCTTCAGTCATTCTTAGAAGAAAGAGAAGTCATCTTAGAGACTTCTCTTTTATTCCCTATATTCAGTCAGCTGGGTCTGTGAGCTAGACTGTAGTTCTTTACTGCTTTAGAATCTTTTAGTTATCCAGGCCTTATCAGGAAATTAATCTCTCTACTTTTAGTCTTTTCGTAAACACTACCGCCAGAGGAACTTTCCTGAAACACCAACTTCATTATGTCACTCCCTAGACCCAAAACTCTAGTGATCCCTTTTTATACACAGAGAAGAAAACTCCTTTAGCCTGACATTTAGGGTCTTCCAAAATCTGGCACAACTATCTGTCCAATCTCCCTATTACTACTTTGTTTCATTACCAACTAATTGTATATTAAGAGATTGCTAGATAGCAGCCATTGGGCCAGGAATACCAAGGTAAAGAAAATAGTACCATCTTGATTGAGCTCACTTTGTATAAGGAGAAACAGATAAGAATGCTCATTACAATACAGGAGCAGAGTGGAATTAAGTGGAAAAGTGAAAATTTATAGATAATACGATGAAAGTACTGAGAGGAGGCCCTCAGGTTAATGTTTTCATCATCCTCTGAACCTATCACATAGCTCATTCTTGACCCAAAGCTTTTGCTCATGGACACCCAACATTCAAGAGTACTAACTACCATTTCCCACATTGGTGTTTGAACTTGGTATCTGTTTCACTTCCTCCATTTCTTTCAAGTTTACCTGTGTTCCTAGGTAATGTAAACTAAGTTCTGTATTTATTCAGTGATAAGAGAAAAAGCTTGCTCGGGGCATTTAAACATATTGTTTGCTGATGACTTGACAGAAGTAGGGAAAAGGGAATGATAAAAATGCTTGTCTTAGGAACTGCTGACAAACAACCCAAAGACAAGCATCTCAGATTTTTTTAAACCATCAGGAAAGCATATTCAATTTGCAGAGAACACATTTTACAGAAAACTACTTCATTAAAAAATATGCTGGTATATAAAACTCAATCAAAACAGGTGGATAGCTGTTTCTTATTAACAGTTAAACACCAGATGGGCAAGAGATAATTAAGATAGACTTTTAAAAACATACCTTGGGAATTTTGAAAACCTGGTAGATTCTGCAAAACTTCAAATGTCTGTCTATAAAGGCTCTTGGCTAAGATTTCATGTGCAATTGTACAGAGTAAATTATGTCGATTAAGCACATCCAGTCTATCACAAGGCCACAGAGGCGTATTGATTATCCATTCTGACTCTTCCAAAAAGAAAAAAATATGAATAGTTTATACCACGAAAATGACACTTAACAGTATAATCACAACTAATGTTTCAAAATATCTTTTGGAGAAATAGGCAAAACTTAAATATATGTACTCAGAGAAGATAACCATGGCTCAAATTTATTAGAAATAACTTATATAGTGATGATCATCAACTGAAGAAGATGCAAACAAATGGCCACTTTGTTATACTTATTTTTAATTAATTCTTCATCTAAGTGTACTAGTCAATTACTAATTTTAAATGTTTATTTTTATACAAAAAAGTTCAGATTATCATGAATATTTGCTTTAACATAAAATATTATTTATGTGGACAAGTTTAACAATTTCACAATAAATAATTTAATTAGTTTTTGGTATTACTGGGAAATAGCTTTTCTTTTCTTTTCTTTTTTTTTTTTTTTTTTTGAGATGGAGTCTCACTCTGTCACCCAGCAGGCTGGAGTGCAGTGCAGTGGTGCAATCTTGGCTCACTGCAACCTCCGCCTCCCGGGTTCAAGTGATTCTCCTGCCTCAGCCTCCTGAGTAGCTGGGACTACAGGCGCGTGCCACCACACCCAGCTAAATTTTTTGTATGTTAGGTAGAGATGGAGTTTCGCTGTGTCAGCCAGGATGGTCTTGATCTCTTGACCTCGTGATTGGCCCACCTTGGCCTCCCAAAGTGCTGGGATTACAGGCATGAGCCACCGCGCCCGGCCAGCGAATAGCTTTTCTTAACAATTTCTGCCTATTTTAAAAACAATTTCTATTATGAAATCGTTGTTGTATACAGAAGAATATCTAATATATGTTATAAAAGCATAACAATAAAATTAACTCCTATGTACCCATCACACCCACCTAGGACCCTCAAACCAACAGACCTCAGACCCTCTTTAAAAAAAGAGAATATTACCTATAATGCTGAAGTTCCTTAATTTCTGCCCTGATTTTCACATTGAGAAAAACAATGGGAGACTGTAGTACAGAACACTGAGGTACCAAAATGTTAGAAATGTCAATATTTTATCATTTACCTAATTTAATCATTATACACATAGTGAAACGTTACTATTTGTAACATTCAAATCATATTTTGGTGCTCTTTTTCAACTGAACTAAATGTAGAAGTAATCCTTTTATTTTGTGGCCTTCCTAGCACAGTGAATATAAAAAGTATTGAAGAAAAAGTTGATAATTCAAATATATCATGACAAAAGAAAGCTTTTAGTATCCAGTATAAAACTTTAAAAGGGAGCTTTTCAATTACTAGGGCCCATGTGATTGACTGATTGACCTAACAGAGTTATACTATGTGTTAGGAATGTTCTAAGTGTTTTAAGAATATTAACTCATTTAGACAGACACTTTCATTAATTTGCTTCTACATTTGCTGACATTTTAATATAGAGAGAAATGTAAATGAACTTAATATCTTCAAAGACTGTATGATCATCTGTTAAACATAATTCCCATTAAAAGTAAAACTGTTAGTTCACCATTCCTTATAAAATGAATTTTACTTTGATTGAATAAGTTCAATTATTTTTTTATCTGTTAGATATACCCCATGTACAAAAAGTAGACTATGTAAACCTTTTCTCATAAAAACTGCATCATTTTTCTTTATTTAATACTTATTCTTTATATTTAAGGTAGGGTAATGGTCACATTTTTTGTAAAGTATATATGGTATTTTAGGAGATTCATTTAAAATTTTTATCAAACTGTTTAGGTATATAAAAAAATCTGACCTAGCATGCTCTCTCCCCACATCATCTCCCTGTCTGGGTTTTTGGGTTTTTCTGTGTTGTCGTTTTTTTTTTTTTTTTTTAAAAACCTGTTCAGTGCTGTCAATCAACCAACGGTCTGTGAGGGGCAGCATGGGATCAGGCAGCAGGGTTCTTCCCCGCCTTGCCTTGGTTTCTTTGCAGGATTGAGCCACCTGACCGTGGGGGAAGGGGTCAAGCTATGTCCCAATACGTGTAGGGTAATGGTCCCTGCTGGCACATCCAGGTTGTGGGCCGAGCTGTGCTGGGGAGAACAGACCTGGGCATGGAGGGGAACCACTCCCCAAAGGTTTCCGGTTGCCTCTCCTCTTCCTACTTTTGTCAGCCGATCAGTTTGTGGTTTCTGTGCCCGCAAAGGCTTCAGGAAGCATTAACAAAAGAAAACTATATATATATATATATATATTTTTTTTTATATATAAAGGTATACATTTAATATAATTATATATAAATATATATTATATATAAATAAAAAAATATATATTATATATAAAATACACGTTTTTTTTTTTTCTGAGGAATGGGGCAGGGATAATGGAGATGGTGCTGGGAAATGAGTCCCCTGGGAGAGGGGGCCTGGCCACCATGCTAAAATATCTCAGGCTTCTGAATGGCTGGATTTCCCTAGGACTCTCAGAATAACAGACCTCAGACCCTCAGACCTGCCCTGGGGCCTGGTGGTGAAACTGAGGCCTGTACAAGGCAGTGGAATTCTCAGTTGTTGGGACTAAGCCTGACCCCCTCTCTATGCAAACCCTCCCCCGCCCCACTTCCCCCCCCCCCCACCCCACCCCGTGGCCCTCAGTAGGGTTTTGTTTTGTTTTTTTGAGATGGAGTCTCAGTCTGTCACCCAGGCTGGAGTGCAGTGGCACAATCCTGGCTCACTGTAACCTCTGCCTCCCGGGTTCAAGTGATTCTCCTGCCTCAGCCTCCTTAGTAGTTGGGACTACACGTGCCTGCCACCACGCCCGGCTAATTTTTGTATTTTTAGTAGAGACAGGGTTTCACCACGTTGGCCAGGATGGTCTCAAACTCCTGACCTCAGGTGATCAATCCACCCACTTTGGCCTCCCAAAGTTCTGGGATTACAGGTGTGAGCCACCATGCCCGCCCCTCAGTAGGTTTTAAGGAGCCCCCAGCCCTTCTCCCCTTCCTGGCCTGACCAGCCATACTGCTTCATCACCCCTGGCCACAGGCCCCGTCAAGTACTGCACAGGGATTCCCACCCAGGGGCCCTGCACCATGAAATAATGTGAAATACCGACTATGGACCAAACACAATCAAACCTCTGTTTTTAACAAGAAAAAAAATCTGAGTAAGCTGATTATTCTATGTATCAAAGTTGACTGAAACTGATAACTGAGAAGTCACTTAGAAATTAATAGCTTTAAATTTAATCTAGCTAGTTCACAATTCTACCAACATAAATACTTTTATGAATATTTTATGAGAACTCTTATGAGAATTAAATTCCCAAGAATAAGAAACAGTTTACTAGTGGGCTTAACACTAGTTTTATAGCAGTAAAAGTTGTTATAGCACTCATCTTCATGTTTTTCTCTATTTCATATTTGGGAAATATTTTCTATTTGTCTACAATCTCAGAATCAAAGGGAGAGCATATTTTCCATAATAGCCTGTCTTTATCCACTTACCTTCTGACATATGCATATTCAGTCATTACTCACACAAGATTTTGAATACACACACTGGGAACATAAAACTATTAAATGAATTTCCACGCTAGTCAGTGAGACTATCCAACAAATAATTATCCTTTCCAACAGTGAATACTAAAATGCGGGAATATCTAAAGATACCTATTTTTCCCTTAAGGTATACATTTATTTTTATTTATTTTTTTGAGACTGAGTCCTGCTCTCTTGCCCAGGCTGAAGTGCAGTGGCATGATCTTGGCTCACTGCAACCTCCGCCTCCCGGGTTTAAGTGATTCTCGTGCCTCAGCCTCCCGAGTAGCTAGGATTACCAGAGCCTGCCTGGTAGGTAAATTAGCCTAGCGTTAGGCTAGGCTAATTTTTGTATTTTTCTTAGCGACAGGGTTTCACCACATTGGCCAGGCTGGTCTCAAACTCCTGACCTCAAGTGATCCACCGGCCTCGGCCTCCCAAAGTGCTGGGATTACAGGTGTGAGCCACCAAGCCCGGTCAAGGTATACATTTGATATAATCCCAATCAAATTTCCTACAGAACCGTACTAAAACCTGATTTAGTAATTCTGAAATTCATTCAAAGAATAAACAAGAATAGCAAAGAATAATTTAGAAGAGGAGTGAGAGTGGATAGACAAATGGAGACAGAAGGAGAGAGGATAGACAGATATCACATATTCTAAGATTATATTAAATAAAAAGAGCATCGTGCTAGCATAGAAACACAGAGATGCTTGGGAGAAAGGTGCAGAAACAGACCCAACAGATTCAAGATTCTAATATATGATAAAAATGGCATTTCAAGTAAGTGAGTAAAGGATGAAATGGGAAAACATTTTGGGGAAATAAATAAAATTAACTTCCCATCTAATACCAAAATTTAAAACTAACAACAAATGAAAAAATTGGAAGAACATATGGATGAATATGTAACTTTGAGATGACTAAGGACTGCCAAAAAGCGTGATACAAAACAAAAATTATTAAATATTTAAAAAGCAGCAGTTTATATTAAGTAGAAAAAATGTCAGTAGGCAAAAGAAAACAAAAAATGTAAAAAACATCATAAAGTTAAAGAAAAATGAAAAGCTAGGAAAAATATTTGTAAATACCCAACAGATCAAGGACTAGTATCTTTAATATGTAAAACTACTGCAACATAAAAGGAACATTATTATACAGTGTGATATTTCCTAAGTGTGATATACACATCACTGATGGTACCTGAAAATTTCAGGTGTTACATTAGAATTTTAATAATTGTATTTTATAAAATTATAAAGATCACATTAAATACAAAAATCACAGTAAATCTGATTTCACAAATATTTGGATGAGGCTAAGTTGCTTGATTTAGTTTTAAAAAAGTTTACTTTATTTATTTTTTTTGAGACAGGGTCTCACTCTGTTGCCCAGGCTGGAGTGAAGTGGCATGATCACTGCTCAACGCAGACTCGACCTCTGGGGCTCAAGCAATCCTCCCACCTCAGCCTCCTGAGTAGCTGAGACTACAGGCATGTGCTACCATGCCTGGCTAACTAAAAATTTTTTTTTTTAATTTCATAGAGACAGGGTCTCACTACGTTGCCCAGGCTGGTCTCAAAGTCCTGAGCTCAAATGATCCAACTGCCTCGGCCTCCCAAAGTGCTGGGATTACAGGCGTGAGTCACTGTGCCTGGCCTTAAATGTTTACTTTTAAAATATAAGTATTTACTATAAAAAACTCAAGCCAAACAGAAAAGTACAAAGAAGTATTTTAGAAATAATTAAAAATCCCATGACTGCAAATAACCAGAGTTCACATTTGGTGAAAATTATTTGAGAAAGAGATGTTAATGACCTAAGTAGTAGGTCTTGATGAGTAGATATAAATGGAACTGTGGTATTCAATCAAAGACTAAAGATGGCCTGGTCTAACACAGCTTTGTGCTGGGAAGATCCATCCACTGATTGAAAATGAAGATGCCGGGCGTGGTGGCTCACGCCTGTAATCCCAGCACTTTGGGAGGCCAAGGCAGGCGGATGACCTGAGGTCAGCAGTTTGAGACCAGCCTGACCAACATGGAGAAACCCTGTCCTACTAAAAAATAGCCAGACGTGGTGGCGCACACCTATAATCCTAGCTACTTGGGAGGCTGAGGCAGGAGAATTGCTTGAACCCGGGAGGCAAAGGTTAAAGCGAGCTGAGATCATGCCACTGCACTCCAGCCTGGGCGACAGAGCAAGATTCCATCTCAGAAAAAAAAAAAAAAAGAGAAAGAAAATGAAGACAACACGTTTTTTTCTGAAATGATTCTTCTTAAATATTAACATTGTTTATATGCTTATATTAGTACTGTAGTCACAGGCACTGGTCCACATGTGTGAGCTAAACTTTATGCTAAATTTCATAGTATAAACACACACACACACACACACACACACACACACACACACGTTCTTTCAAAACCTCCAACCATTTCCTCTTTGGAAGGTATAAAGATACACAAATGAAGAAAATCCATCCATCCATCCATCCATCCATCCATCCATCCATCCATCCATCCATCCATCCACCTCAACTAATATTTACTAAATATTTACTCTGTGCCAGGTACCACCACAGGTGAAATACTCTAAATGTAATTAACTTTCAAAAAAATAAAAATGGTAGTATTTTATAGCAGTGGTTAAAGAACGCAGTGGGGGAGAGACTTGAGGGGGTATGGTTTAGGAACACAGGTAAGGTATGAGAAAACGTCACTATGTGAGAGTGGTATAGAGCAGTGGTCTTCAAAGTGAGGTCCCCAGATCGGCAGAATCAACAACATCTAAAAACCTGACAGACATGCAAATTTTTAGGACCCACTCCAGACTTAATGAATCAGAAAATCTGGGGGTGGGCCCAGCAATATGTGTTTTAACAAGCCCTCTAGAGAATTCTGATGATCAAGCTTGAGAACCCCCATCTTAGATTTACCAAAAACAAGCTCAATACCACCATTTTGCTCAGTAGGTTAACTATCTTAGGTTTGGATCTGTTTGTGTAGTTTGTGCTTCTGATCTAGCTGCAATTTTATGAAGTCTATTTAGAGGAAAAACTAGGAAAACAATAGTACTGGTGTAGTAGCTAAAAATACGGACTTTGCAGTCAGACAGACCTGGATTGGAATTCCTGCTTTACACTTATTTGTTGTGTGATCTTCTCTGAACCTCAGCATCCTCATCTTGGGATACTATTACCTACGTTATGGGGTTAGTATTGATTAGATGAGATGATACAAATAATACACTTAGCACAATGCTTGGTAGATAGTGAATACTCACATTATTATGAAACCAATAATGAAGAGAAATGCTAAATTCAGAAAACAGACCAAGAACATAAACAGGCAATTCACAAAAAAGTAAGGTCCAGATGGGGAAAAATTTTCTTTAATAATTAAATGCAAAGTTGGCCGGGCGCAGTGGCTCATGCCTGTAATCCCAGCACTTTGGGAGGCTGAGGTGGGCAGATCACGAGGTCAGGAGATCGAGACCATCCTGGCTAACATGGTGAAACCCCATCTCTACTAAAAATACAAAATATTAGCCGGGCGTGGGCAACAGAGTGAGACTCCGTCTCAAAAAAATAAATAAAATAAAATAAAAATGCAAAGTAAAGCTGTGAATAACTTTTGCCCTATCAAACTAGCAGAGAGATAAGAAAAATAATAATACTAATTGTTGGCAAGGGTATTTCATAAGCTGCATCATCATACACTGTTAAGTAGACTGTAATTACTATAACCTAACTGAAGGTGTAGAGGACTTTTATAGTCTCCTCACAGAGAAAAGACCTGGAATAGAATGTACTGAATAGCTAGATTAGGGTTTGCATAACCTGGAATGTACCAGTCTGCCTGTCTGATAACCAAAAAACATAGTATCAGGCACTAACATCTGGAATTGTTAACTAACATCTGCACCTGTGATCCCTAAAAGGACATGTTTGTATAGAAGCTATATCTAAAGGAAATAACTCTCTAGGATTTTCTAATAAAGTGGGGGGCTTTCTTTCTTTTTTTTTTTTTTTGAGACAGAGTCTCGCTTTGTCGCCCCAGGCTGGAGTGCAGTGGCGTGATCTCGGCTCACTGCAAGCTTCGCCTCCCGGGTTCACGCCATTCTCCTGTCTCAGCCTCCAGAGTAGCTGGGACTACAGGCGTCCGCCACCATGCCCGGCTAATTTTTTTTTTTGTATTTTTAGTAGAGACGGGGTTTCACTGTGTTAGCCAGGATGGTCTCGATCTCCTGACCTCGTGATCCGCCCGCCTCGGCCTCCCAAAGTGCTGGGATTACAGGCGTGAGCCACCGCACCTGGCCCAGGGGGGTTTTCTAATAAACCTGAAATAACATCTGCAAATCTGAATAGGGCAAATTTGTTGATATTTACCAAAAAGCTTTAAAATGGAACTACCCTTTAACACAGCAATTCCATCAGAATTTATCCTAAGGAAAAGTAAGATTTAGCGGTGATGTTTAGCAGGAATTATCATTTACAACTGAAATCTGAAAAACAAGCTAGTTCAGTAAAAGCGGATTCATGGATCAAAAGACGGATCTATTTATAAGTTAGAAAACCATGCAGCCTAGTAAGTGATGCTGTAGAAAAATTTTTCACTGAAAGGCTACTGCCTGAAAAAAAATGCAGAGTATAAAAGTGTCTGTATAACAACATTAAAGTGGATAAAAGCAATTTCTGGGTGACCAAATGATAAGGGATTTTTATCATTAGTTTTGCTTATTCAGCTTTTCATATTTATTAATATGTATTACTTATACAAAGGCAATAAGTTATTTCAAAATTCAAAGGCAGTTTCTCAATAAATGGCATAATTTTTTTTACAAAATTTTATTATAGAGAGCTAAGATACTTATTTTTCAGCCTCTGAACAAGGATTATAAAATGATAGTCTTAAAACCATTTTATATTTCAAGAGTTTTTTATATTGGTTTTGGGAGATGGCATGGTAGCAATCTGTTGCTCATTTGCAGGATAAAAAGCACTAGTATGAGAAAGAGTTTGAAATGTCAAAGTGAAATGCCAAAACAATAGATTTCTTCTCGCCATCAAGTCTGCCACCCACCAAACAAAAAAATGTGTGAGATATTCTGCATTTCTCAAACTTGAGTAATGTATGTAACTCCATCTTTTGCAAATTCAGTAGGTAATAAAAGCATATTTTTAAAAAGGAAAAATACATGTAAAAAGTTAATCTGCTACTCTGTCCTCCAAGCACTCAATTTCTCCTTCCAGAGGCAGAGTCAGCCACTATTACTAGTTTCTTGTGCATCCTTCTACACATATTTTAAGGGTATATAAGCAAATATGTATTTATCCATTGTATTATTATTCTTATTCAAATGGTAGCAACTGCTCTGTACATTCCTTTTTTTTTTTTTTTGGCTTTGCAATAGGTCTTGAAGATCATTCCAAATGAACACTTACAGATCTGCCTCATTCTGCTTTATCATATGGCTATAACACAGTTCAACTGGTATTCCCTTAAGGAGCTACCTGGAATTCTTTGTTACCATTGTTGGCGTAAAAAAAGATTCCAGATAATTTAATATGCATACCTTTGTATACAGGTATAAATGTGTGTGCAGTACAAATTCTTAGAAATGGAATTAGTAAATGAAAAAAAAATGTGTTTTAAACTTTTGACACTTATTTTGCCAAAAACCTCCTAAAGACAACCTCTGTGAATGTCTATTTCTCTATACTCTCACAAACAGCATATCACCAAATTTTGATCGTTGATAGTCTAATGGGTTCAAAATGGTGTTTGTAATTGTAATGTATATTTCTCTTATTACAAGTGAGTATTAATCTCACTTATTATCAGTGAGATTGAGCCATTTGTATTTCCTTTCTTGGGAATGGCCTGTTCACTATAGAGCCCTTTTAAGGATTAAAAAATTCTAGGAACAACTGAGCATACTTTTGTGGGCTCTTCTTTTGTAGAAATAAAATTTTACTTATGAAAATTACTTTAAGTTGAAACTGTCACTGCAAAAAAAGAATACTGCTTATAATTGATAGAAGTTTAAAGTTAGTGTAAAACAGAAACATTGAAATTTAAAATAAAATCTCCAAAGATCACTCCGCATCTCTCCCACAAACTCTCCCAGTTTCTAGTCTGAGAAAGACTGGTTTTGCCACAAACTTTTAGACAGGAGGTTCCTATCGTAAGGTGACCCAAGTTCATTTTATAAACTATTTTCCCCTTCCCATTTCTTGCCACATCGCTTCTTTCCTCACAGAGCTTGTGAGCTCTGGCTTATATTTCACTAATTTCTATTTTTGTATTTTGGTACTCTTCCCACTTAGGAAACCTCACTGACTATGTTTAAGTTGAAGAATACCTTTACAAACGAGCTTTCGAATGAAGCCTACTCACAACCTCTGTATTAAATCCTCAGCACTGAACATATACAAGATATTTTATATACATATATTTCCCATATATGAATCACATGTATATGAATATATATATATGTGCTAGTGTTTGTGTGTTAGTGTGTTTTACAGTTCTCAATTTGCTTTATTTATTGATTCCATCTTCTTACCTAAACTCTTGAGATCCTTGAGGTTTTTTCATTCTTATCCCACTTTATCAAATAAAATCTGCCTGATGGTCCAAATAGCCAGCGCTATCATCAGCTTCATTAGTATCATAACACTATTGTGTTCTTTTCAATTTTTCTCATACCAAACTAACCTTCTTTGTTCCTGCTGGCTTAATTTCACTGTAATTTCTGCTTAGAAGAATTGCCTTATCAAGGAAAGTAAGCTCTACTCATCTTGGTTTGAAGTCATGTTTGCCCATACATATGAAGATAAGAGTTTATGCATACTGCAATCAGGACTTCCATTTTACACAGCGGCTGAAGCCTGGGCTCTGAAGCTGGATTGTCTGGATTTGAATTTGGCCTCCATTCCTTACTTGTTATGTCATTTTGGGCAAGTTGGTTAATATCTCTGACAGCACTTTCTTATCAACAAAATGGGGATTTTAATAGTTCCAAATTCAGGATTCTATGAAGATTATTTGGGATAATTCAGGGAAAGCATTAATACGGAGCCTAGGCCATAGCAAGAACTAGGTTTTGCTTTTTTTTTGAGATGGAGTCTTGTTCTGTCGCCCAGGCTGGACTGCAATGGTGCGATCTCGGCTCACTGCAACCTCCGCCTCCCGGGTTCAAACGATTCTCCTGCCTCAGCCTTCTGAGTAGTTGGGATTACAGGCGCCCACCACCACGCCTGGCTAATTTTTGTACTTTTAGTAGAGACAGGGTTTCGTCATGTTGGTCAGGCTGGTCTCAAACTCCTGACCTCAGGTGTTTGAGACCAGCCTCCCAAAGTGCTGGGATTACAGGCATGAGTCACCACACCCGGCCCAGCAAGAACTAGTTTTTAAATGAACAAAGGCTTATATAATTTCTTCTTTAAGGCTAAGTTAACTTTCCCCTTTCAGTTTACATAACAACCCTTCCTACCCACATGTTCACTAGGGTTTAGACCAAACTATTAACCACAGTTCAATATCAACTTAAGGTAATTACATAGACAAAAATGCATGACAAGTATAATGAATTATTTTATGCTTGCATATATCAGGACTTACCCCTCATTACCCAAATGGCACCATCTAGGCTTCCACTTTTTAGAAAAATTTCTGCTGCAACATTCACAATTTGACATCTTGATGCTAACTTCTCAGGCCCTATAAGTCCTTTTAAACTTGTAAAGTGTATTTTTAATTCATATAGTTTATCTAAGACCTTCCTTCCCTAGAATAAAAATAAAGAACACTAATTGGGTATCAATCATTTACAAACACACAAAGCCATTGATAATTATTCACAAGCCAATTATCCAGTTTGAATCATCATACTAGACTGCTGGCTGTGAAGCTGCTCCAAGACTCTTTCCTTAAGCCCCTCCCTGTTCAGCCATACAGATGAAAGGGAAAGAGGAACAAGCAAGGCTCTGCCTCATATTAACCACCTCTTCCCACCAATACCATCAGACTCCCTTTATCAGAAGCCTTCTTTTTATTTGTTTTATACACTGTACTTCTCCTTAAGACTTCATTTGATGAAAGGCTTCCATGATTTAGCATAGAAAACTACTGATTATATATTTTTGCTCCTCTTCTGTTGGTCAATCTGGGATCCAGGAGGGAGACACAGTAAAAATGAAAATAATTTGTTATCAAATTTAAACATACTCAGGAGGAGGCTGAGATGGGATGATCACTAGCGCCCAGAAGTTTGAGACCAGCCTGGGGAGTGTGGTGAAACCTCTACCCTACCTTCCAAAAAATTTAGACAAAGAATGATAGTGAAAAAAAGGATAAACTTGTTAGCTAAAATTCTTAATTCAGTAGACTAATTATTTCATGTACTCTACATGAAAATTACCTTTGGTTTGGACATCAGAAATTGGACATATATCATTATTTTATACCATGAGTCAGCAAGCTTTCCCTGTAAATGGCCAGATAGTAAATAGCTTAGGCTTTGCAGGACACATTTAGTCTGTTGTACATTCTTTTTGATTGTTGTTTTTTAAATTTATAACTCTTTAAAAATGTAAAAAAGTCTTACCTTGAGGGCTGTACAAAAACAGGCTTTGGGTGAGTTCTGGCCCATGGGCCTTAGTGTACAGACCCTTGTTTTATATTCTATAATATTTGAATTAGATGCTTATTATGATGACAAGGTACTTTCAAGATGACTGTATAAAAGAGTGCATTTTTAAAGGGATATGTTTAGTTTACTGTCAATGATTTTATTTTTACATTCAAAAAGGAATAGGTTTCATTAAAAATTCATACTAATAATTTTCTAAAGTAGTTAAAATTTTTAATTAAAATAGATAAAATTCACCAATCTACCAATATCTTCAATAATAACCAAATAAAATTAAAATATACTCTAAAATTTCAGCAAAATCAGTCTGAGTTTCTCTTTTTTTTAATTTGAGATGCAGTCTATAAAGACACATGCACATGTATGTTTATTGCGGCACTATTCACAACAGCAAAGACTTGGAATCAACCCAAATGTCCATCAGTGATAGACTGGATTAAAAAAAATGTGGCACATATACATCATGGAATACTATGCAGCCATAAAAAAGGATGAGTTCATATCCTTTGTAGGGACATAGATGAAGCTGGAAAGCATCATTCTGAGCAAACTATCACATGGATAGAAAACCAAACACCACATGTTCCCACTTATAGGTGGGAACTGAACAATGAGAACACTTGGACACAGGGCAGGGAACATCACACACACTGGGGCCTGTCATGGGGTTGGGGGAGCGGGGAGGGATGGCATTAAGAGATGGAGTCTTGTTCTGTCACCCAGGCTGGAGAACAGTGGCATGATCTTGGCTCACTGCAACCTCCGCCTCCTGGGTTCAAGCAATTCTCCTGCCTCAGCCTCCCGATTAGCGCCATCACCCCCTGCTAATTTTTGTATTTTTTAGTAGAGATGGGGTTTCACCATGTTGGCTAGGCTGGTCTTGAACTCTGGACCTCAAGTGATGCCCCCGCCTCAGCCTCCCAGTGTGCTGGGATTACAGGTGTGAGCCACTGCTCCCTGCCCAGTCTGAATTTTTATAAAGGATCTTCTTGTTAGGTAATCCTCAAATTCCCAAGCATTAAATAATCCAGAAATTAATGCTATGACCAATCTTAAGCTCGATTGCGAGAGCAAACACAAGGTACACCTTGCCTACTCCAGGCCTACCACACAATAACAGCTAAGCCTCCTGAAGACTTTTGAGCCTGGAGACCTACTATACAACCATTCTAGGTTAAAAATTTTTTTCTTTTTAATTCATGAATTTTGTAGGTATACAGGTGACCATGTACTTAAATGTTATCGAACATATATATTCAATTGTGAAATAACCTCTTTATAAAAGTAGCAAGTAGCAAAAGATATACTTTAATAGTTAATTCAATAGTGACCACACTCTCTACTCCACTCTCTATATAATCTCATCCCTCAGCACTTCCTCCCTATTTTGAATTTCCTGTCCTCTACTTGAACTTTATTGACTCTATAACTCCACCTGCCACCTCAGGAATATGTGAAGAATGGTAATACAATATGGTCTTGAGTCACTAAACCACCTCTATGGTAAGCTAAGCCTCAAAGTTAGACATCAAGATATATGGTATATAGTGTTCCAAGGTATTCTAAGAGGTGATTTTTAAGAAGTTCTGTTAATTGTGAGTATTCTGAGTTCATCTTAAGAAATGTGTCTTGGCTGGATGTGGTGGCTCACATCTGTAATCCCAGCACTTTGGGAGGCTGAGGCGGGTGGATCACCTGAGACTGGGAGTTCGAGACCAGCCTGACCAACATGGAGAAACCCTGTCTCTACTAAAAATACAAAATTAGCCAGGCATGGTGGCATATGCCAGTAATCCCAGCTGAGGCAGGAGAATTGCTTGAACCTGGGAGGCGGAGGCTGTGGTGAGCCAAGATTGCACTACTGCACTCCAGCCTGGGCAACAAGAGCGAAACTCCGTCACAAAACAAAAACAAAAACAAAAACAAAAAAACCCACAAACAAAGAAATGTGTCTTGAACTCTTCTAAAATTACAATACAACTGATACTCAGGTGTTGGCAAAATAATATGAATTGAAAGTTACTTCAAATAAATATGACATTTAGCATGGGTTCTTAACCCATTTATGCCTAGTGTTACATTATTGGAACACTAAACTTATGGGAGTTATTTATATCCTACTGCTCAAGGTCGTCACCAAGGTCTGATTTTTCACAAAAAACATTTGCAATCTCTCGCATAAATGGGTTAAGTGTTCTCTATACTGAGATTTTATTTATTTTTATAATAAAAATTATTTTTTAAAGACGGGAATCTGTCCACGTTGCCCAGGCTGGCCTTGAACTCAGCTTCCTGAGTAGCTGGGACTATAGGTACATGCCACTGCATCCAGTTTGAGATTTTGAATAGTAGCCATTTGCTTAATATACCATCTAATAAATCACTCACTAGTCTGGGTCCCATTTTATCAATTGTAATGATTATTAGCGAGCTCCTAATTTGCAGGGTTAACTTATATTCTGTTCATAATTTTAAAACTAGTAGTCTCTACACCAAGCCAAGACAAAAACTTAATGAAGTACCTTGGACCACTGCAACAGCTTGTGATAGAAGTATATAGCACTGATTCCAATTCTTCCCAGTACACTTTTATCTACTTTACTGTTTTGTGGATCTTTGCTAACTGAAACACAAATAGACATACAAAAGAAAATAAAATAGTCACTTAAAATGACGGAAGAGGCAAACTAATACAGAATTATTGATACTACCATAAAGACCAGGTGTTGGCAAACTGTGCCCCGTTTTTGTATAGCCTAGGAGCCAACAATGGTTTTCCTGTTTTCAAAGCATCGTTTAAAAAGAAAATAAAACTATGTGATAGAGATCACATGTGGTGTGTTCGAAGCCTAAAATATTTACTATCTGGCTTTTTACAGAAAAAGTTTGCCAACCCCTGATAAAGGCTACAGTAGTAAAGAGCTCAGGTCAAAAACAAAACAAATTCAAAACTATATAAATTCTGTTGACTTGTAATAGTAAAGAGAGTAACAACTTAAATAATTCAAAAATTCAGGTGCTCCACTATAATTTGTTAGCAATAGTTTTACCAATCTGAGTGAAAAGAAAAATAAGAATATGAAACATTTGATACTAAAACACCAATTCTTGATCTTTTACTATAATCTAACTTAACAATAAATAGATGGAAAAATTCAGAAAGAGAAGGAAGAGTATCTAAAGTCTGCATTAATTTATCCACAACATGGAAAATATTCAAGGGTTTTACATTCTTTTTTTTTTTTTATTTTTTTTTTAGTTTTACATTCTTGTTAAGAACACTGCCACTAGCCGAGCTGTGACTTATGTCTGTAATACCAGTGCTTTGAGAGGCTGAGGTGGGAGGATCCCTTGAGCACAGGAGTTCGAGACTAGCCTGGGCAATGAAGTAAGATTCTGTCTACAAAAAATAAAAAAATTAGCTGGGTGTAGTGATATGTGCCTGTAGTCCCAGCTACTTGGGAGGCTGAGGCAGGAGAAGTGCTTGAGCCCAGGAGTTCGAGGCTGTGGTGAGCTATGACCGCACCCCTGTACTCCAGCCTGGGTAACAAAGGAAGACCCTGTCTCTAAAAAACAAAAAAGAAAACTGTACCATCCTCATACACAATATTCAGGCCAACAGTTACATTTTACCTGTTTCAGCAAATTCACAAAAGGGAATATCTGGTCTTTCATCTTCATAGTTTTTTGTGAGTGTTTCAGCAATGCAAGCACAAAATGTCTGGAAATCTGCAAATTTTTCACAGCCCATTTTTACGTTAATGTATAATTTTCCCAATTTGGTCCAGTCACCTTTTTCTTTACAAAGCTATCAAAATTATTAAAAACAAAACAAAAAAGAAAGAAAAAGAATGAAAACTATGTCATTTATGCAAACATGTCTTTAGGGCCAAGCACGTTTAGGCATTAGATATACATAAATTAATAAGACAAAATCTGCGGATCTTATAAACTTACCGACAAGCATCACATCAATAACACACTATTGTAACTTTGCTTTTCTGGCTATAGTAAAGCCTCTATAAATTCCAAATAACAATGCACATTTGTTTTAAGTATACAGGTCTTAAAGTATTTAACTGTATTCACCCCCAAAACTGAACCTGACAGTGGAGATGGATTTTACGGAAAACAGATGATGAGCAGCATAATTTGAACTGTCTCCATGGCAATGCATTATTTTACTACTTTTAGAAAGTGCATTTTAATGTTATCTGGCCATTTATAATTTGGGCCCACATATCGTTTTGGACACTACGTTCTACAAAAGTGGCCACAATGTAAATTTCAGTCAACTTATTATCTTTCTACAATTTCTGTTATAAACTAGAGAAGTTGTTCACGTCAAGAAAAAAAGTTGTCTTAAGAATATAAAAGTACTAATTAAATCCAGAGCAACAATTACTACATGAACACAAAAATGATATTAAATTTAAAAGTAAAAATCATCCTGAAGGTCCTCATTTCTTATACTCTAAATGGTTGGAGAGTTCAGTGTGACCTGGGCTTTCTCCCACCATTTCATGTACTGTAGCCATCCATGACAAGTACCTCAGCTTTCTTATGCACTGAGCGAGTCTGCCCAGCCTCAAAAATTAAAGACTAAGCTTTGAATTATTATTTTACTTTAATATAATTTTGAAACTGAACAATTTTTAGAATTATTTTTAGTACAGTCCATAACTCTAGAAATTAAAATGTTTGCCTTTCAAAATATTAACTTGTAAGAAAAACAAAACTTCCTTTCCTTGAGCATTTTCTCTGTATAACAGCCACATTTCTAAAACTTTTCATAAAATGGGGTTATTATTCAAAACTTTTTTGTTGCTATTGATTTTCAGAGATCCCAGCAATGTACTTAAAATAATAAATGTCATACCTCTAATTTATTCAAGGCTGAATCTAAATCACACTTCCAGTTCTTTTTAAATTGCCTCATCTGTAACCTTTAACAACAGAAAAGAGTTAATTATACTATATTCACCCCTTAAAAGTCACTGCTGCTTCTAATTAATCTGTCCTATGGTTTATAAGAAACCAGAGGAAAAAATGAATACATATAATATGCTATAAACATTCTTCAGAGCTGAAAAAAAGGCAGCTATATAGACACTTACTTTATACTATTTCCTCCCCAAAACAATAAGAAGGAAAAAGCAAATTCCACATGAAATCATACCTTCAGCCTAACTTGTAGACAGAGGATGTCAAACTTCAAAATAACTGTGACTAAAAGGAGAAAAAAAATACCAAATCCTGGCACATGATCTCTACTGCTCCTACCTTACCCTTACTGCTCCACAGGATTTGTGGCAATCAAAGACCAAAACAAAAACAGAGCAAGTAAACACACAAAACCTGATGGGGAGAACTGAAGAGGGAAACTACCAGAAAGAGCTAACATAGATTTAAAAATACTGCTACAAAAACTAAGTCCACATTAAGTTTCAAAACGCTAAAAAAAAAAAAAAAAAAAAAAAAAGCAAGCAAGCGTCTGGGTAGATCAGAACCATGAGGAAGGATCTTAAAAGTCTGTGATTTAAAGAAGGCAATTTTTGAAATGCATAGTTTTTGGAAAAGAAAAAAAGACAAAAATAAAAGAAACACCCTTTGGCAATTAGAAGAAAATTTAAAAAAGGCAGCGGCAATAAGAAGGTGCCATTGAACTAGGAGTATTATGTAATACCTAACTATGAGTTCACCAATTTTGGTAATTTATCTAGAGCATTAAGAAGGAAGAACATACTATCACATTTGGGATTAAGAAAAAAAAAACAATTTTCTAACTCCTTTTATGAAGCAAGTATAACTGATATTTAAACTGGATAGACAGCCTCTGTGAGGTGGCTCACACCAGAAATTTCAGCGCTCTGGAAGGCCGAGGTGGGCAGATCCCTTGAGCCCAGGAGTTTGAGACCAGCCTGGTTAACATGGTGAATCCTACCTCTGCAAAAATTAGCTGGGTGTGGTGGCATGCACCTGTAGTACCAGCTACGTGGGAGACTGAGGTGGGAGGATCACCTGAGCCCAGGAGGTCCAGGCTGCAGTGAGCTGTAACTACACTGCTGCACCACAGCCCAGGAAACAGAGCAAGATCCTGTCTCAATCCATCAATACACAAACAAAAAACAATAACTTTTATAAATACAAAAAAAACATAATAATACAGAAAACCTCATTTACAATAACACCCAAAATATTAAGTACTTATACAAAGAAAATTATAAAACACTCCTGAAAGACACATTACTACTACATGGAGTTAGGAAGTTGATACTAAATATATGGAGAAGCGTACATGCAAGAAGATCCAGGAAAACACTGAAAAACTATGAAAAAGAATTATCCCTACCAAATATTAAAACATACTATTAAAGCTTCTATAGTTACTATAGTGTGGTTCCAGTGCAGGAATAGGCAAACAGTCCAGTGGAATAAAATACAAAGTCAAGAAACAAACCCCATCGTATATGAAATTTAGTATATGATGAAGGTGGCATCTCAAATCACTGGAGGTAAAGATGGACATTTTATTTTATTTTATTCATTATTATTTTCTGAGATGGAGTCTTGCTCTGTCGCCCAGGCTGGAGTGCAGTGGCGCTATCTCGGCTCACTGTAAGCTCCGCCTTCTGGGTTCATGCCATTCTCCTACCTCAGCCTCCCGAGAAGCTGGGACTACAGGCACCCGCCACCACGCCTGGCTAGTTTTTTGTATTTTTAGTAAAGACGGGGCTTCACCATGTTAGCCAGAATGGTCTCTATTTCCTAACTTCGTGATCTGCCCACCTCGGTCTCCCAAAGTGCTGGGATTACAGGTGTGAGCCACCACGCCCAGCCAAGAAGGACATTTTAATACATGTTGTTGGAAAAGTTGGATAATCATTTGGAAAAGATAAAACTGAATCCATTTCACATAACATACCTAGGAGAAAAAAATCCACGTAGATTAAAAACCTAACTGTAAAAATGAAGTCATACAAATAGTAAAAGAAAACGTGCCAGTTTGCCTAAAACCTTCATGTAGAGAAATGATGACTCAAAATCCACATGCAATAAAACATAACCTTGACTCAAAACTGAGAAAAAAGATTGAAATACAAGGTTGCATAAAAATAAAACTTTTTGCATGGTAAAAAACACCAGAAGGTCAAAAGACAACTGACAAACTGGAAGAAAAATTGCAATATATACTAATATATACTACAAAGGCCTAATACCTGTAATATATCAAGAACTCTAAAAGTTTAAGAACCAAAGAACCAAAACCTAATAGAAAAAGGGGAAAAAGAGTGAAGAGTTCACATAAAACATGTAAAAATAGCCCTCAAATATATGAACAGAAAATGCTCAGATTCATTCATGAGAGAAATGCAAACTAAAACACCATTTGTCATCTAATAGATTAGCAAACATTAAAAAACATTCTAACACATTATGTTAGAAAGCTAGGCTGAAATAGGCAGTCTCATATTTCTGATGGGAACACAAATGGGTACAAGCATTCTGGAGGAAAATTTGGCAATACCTAACAAAAGTTATATATACTTATCTTTAAAAGTTATAAGTTATATACTTATCTTCACAATTTTTTGACTTTTAAATAAGCTCACAGGAATTTCCAAAAATAGTACACTGTGCACTCTTCACCCAGCTTTTTCCAATAGTGACATCTTATATACCACCATGAAACTGACACTGGTACAATATTGTTAACTACAGGCCTTATTCAGTTTTTACCAATTTTTACATGTATTTGTGTGTGTGTGTATGTAACTGCAACTGTTCCATTTTACAAAGGAACTTTCTCTTGATACCCTTTTATACTCATCCCCTCTCCACTGTCCCTGTCCCCTGGCAACCACTAATCAGTTCTCCATTTCTTAGTTTTGTCATCTCGGGGATATTACATAAATGAAATGTATACACTGTGTAGCATGCAGCCTTTTGAGATTAGCTTTTAAAATTCAACATAATTCCCTTGAGATCAATCCAATTTGTTGCACATTTCATAGTTTCTCCCTCTTTTTCCTGAATAGTATGCCATGGTATGTACCACAGTTTAACTATAACTATTCATTCACCTATTGAAGGGTATCTGAGTTTTTTGTTTTTTTTTTTTTCCAGTTTCTGGCTATTACAATTAAAGCTGCTAAGCACATTTATGTGTAAGTTTTTATGTGACCAAAAGTTTTCATTTCTCTAGTATAAATGCCCAGGAGTTCAACAGCTGCCTTTGGGATGTGCATGTTTAGTTTGTAGAGAAACTGTTGAACTGCTTTTCAGAGTGGCTGTGCCATTTTATATTCTCACCAACAGCATATGATCCAGTTTATCCACACTCTTCCCAGCATTTGGTGTTAACAACATTAAAAAAAAAATTCTGTTATTCTGATAGGTGTGTGGTGATATCTCATACAGTTTTATTTTACATTTCTCTTATGGCTAACAATGTTGAACTTATTTTCATGTGCTTAGTTGCCATCTGCATATCCTCATTGGTGAAACATGTTTATGTCTTTAGCCCATTCTCTTTTCTTTTCTTTTTTTTGTTTTTAAGACGTCTCACTCTGTCGCCCAAGCTGGAGTGCAGTGGCACGATCTCGGTTCACTACAACCTCTGCCTCCTGGGTTCAAGTGATTCTCTTGGAGCCTCAGCCTCCTAAGTAGCTGGGAGTACAGGCATGTACCACCATGCCTGGGTAATTTTTGTATTTTTAGTGGAGATGGGGTTTTACCATGTTGGCCAGGCTGGTCTCAAACTCCTGACCTCAAGTGATCTACCCACCTCAGCCTTCCAAAGTGCTGGGATTACAGATGTAAGCCATGGTGCCCAGCTCCCATTTTCTAACAGTATCATTTGTTTGTTTACTATTGAATTTTGAGACTTTCAAAATATATTCTCAGCTGGGCACAGTGGCTCATGCCTGTAATCCCAGCACTTTGGGGAGGCCGAGGTGGGTGAATCACGAGGTCAGGAGTTTGAGATCAGCCTGGCCAACATGGTGAAACCCAGTCTCTACTAAAAATAGAAAAATCAGCCAGGCATGGTGGCACGCATCTGTAATCCCAGCTACTTGGGAGGCTGAGGCAGAAGAATCGCTTGAACCCAGGAGGCGGAGGTTTCAGTGAGCTGAGACTGTGCCACTCCAGCCTGGGTGACAGAGCAAGATTCCATCTCACGGAAAAAAAAAATATATATATATATATAAAAAATATATAATATATATAAAATATATACATAAAATATATATAATATATACAAATATATAAACATATATATATATATAGGTTTCCAAATTTTCCCCTATTTTTTCCTAAAAGTTTTTTGTTTAAATTCATGATTCATTTTGAATTAATTTTTGCATAAGGTGTCGGATTTGGGTCAAAGTTTTTTGTTTTTTACTATGGCTGTTCAATTGCTCCAGCATCGTTTGTTTAAAAACTAGCTTTCTTCCATAAAATTGCTTTTGTACCTTATAAAATCAATTGAACATATTACTAGTGGTTTATTTCTGGATTCCCTCTGTTCCTTTGACCTATGTCTCTCTCCCTCCATCCAATAACATACTTTCTTAATTACTTGATTACTGTTAGTAAGTCTTAACATTAAGTAGAATGAATCCTTTTACTTTACCTTATTCTTTTTTTCTTTTTTGAGACAGGGTCTCTATCTGTCACCCAGGCTGGAGTGCAGTGGTGCAATCATGGCTCACTGCAGCCTCTACCTCTGGGGCTCAAGTGATCCTCCCACAGCTACAAGTCCCAATTAGCTGGGACTACAGGTGCGTGACATCATGCCCACCTAATTTCTTGTAGAGATGGGGTTTCACCACGTTGCCCAGGCTGGCCTTGAACTCCTGGGCTTAAGTAATCTGCCTGCCTCGCCCTCCCAAAGTGTTGTGATTACAGGTGTGAGCCACTACACCCAGCCTATTCTTTTTTTAAAAGTTGTCTTAGCTATTCTAGTCCTTTTACCTTTGCACGTAAATTTTAGAATATACGTTTTTACACCTACCAAAAAATCTTGCCAGAGGGATTCTGATAGGAATTGAGTTAAACCAACAGATGAAATTTTGAAGAATTGACACCTTTATTAAGTCTCCCAATCCATGAATGTAGTATCTCTATTTATTTAATCTTTCAATTTCTTTTATCAGCATTTTGTAACTTCCAACATACAAGTTTAGCATGTGTTCAGTCAGATTTTTACTTAATTTTTGTTTTTAGCCATTGTAAATGATACTGTTTTAAATGTTGGTTTCTCCAGTTCGTTTTCAGTATATAGAAATATGGTTGATTTTTGTGTTGATTTTTATGCTGCAACCTTGCTGCACTCCTTAGTTCTAGGAGAGTGTTTTTTTAAAATTTTGGTACATTCCTTGGCATATATGCAGAAAATGTCATCTGCAAATATGGACAGTTTTATTTCTTCACTTCCAATCTGTATGCTAGCTATTTCCATTTCTTGCCTTACACTGGCTAAGATTTATCATAGTATGTTGAATAAGAGTGGTATCAGTGAACATCCTTGCCATGTTCCCAATCTTAGGAAGAAGCATCCAGTCTTCCATCTAAATATAATATTTGCTGTAGGTTTCTTACAGATACTGTTTGTGAAGTTAAAGAATTTCTTCCTTTATTCATAATTTGCTGAGTTTTAAAAATAACGTATGGATATTGAATTTTGTCAAATGCTTTTGTGTATTAATTGAATAATCATGTGGTTTTTCTTCTTATGCTGTAGATATGATGAATTACATTGATTTTCAATTATTGAACTATCTTTGCAATCTTGAAATAAACCCTATTTGATAATGGTGTATAATTCTTTTTACAAATTCCTGGATTCAATATGGTAGTATTTTATTGAGAATTTCTGCATCAAAGCTCAGGAGAGAGAATACTAATTTGTAATTTTCTTTTCTTTCTTTTTTTTTTTTGAGACAGACTTTCACTCTTGTTGTCCAGGCTGGCGTGCAATGGTTCAATCTCGGCTCACTGCAACCTCCGCCTCCTGGGTTCAAGTGATTCTCCTGCCTTACCCTATCAAGTAGCTGGGATTACAGGCATGCACCACAGTGCCCAGCTAATTTTGTATTTTTAGTAGAGACGGGGTTTCACCATGTTAGTCAGGCTGGTCTCAAACCCCTGACCTCAGGTAATCCACCCGCCTCGGCCTCTCAAAGTGCTGGGATTACAGATGTGAGCCACCACGCCCAGCCGTACTTTTCTTTTCTTTTCTTTTTTTTTTTTGGTATTCTCTGTGTCTGGTTTTGGAGTCTGGGTAACACTGGTATCAAAATATGCTGGTAAATGTTCCCTCCTTTATGTTTTCTGCAAGAGATTGTGTAAATCCATGCTGATTCTTCTTTGAATGACTGGTAGAATCGTCCAATGAAACTATCTGGCCCTTGAAATGTCTTTTTTGGAAGGTTTTACATGATGGATTAAATTTCTTCCATAGTTATAACACTATTCAGATGACCTAGTTCATATTGCATCAACTTTGTTTTTTTTGTGGTTTTTAAGGACTTGCTCCATTTCATCTATGTTGCTGAGTTTATGTCAAGTTGTTCAAGGCAATCCCTTATGATCGCTTTAATGGCTGCAGTAACTGTACTGATAACCCTGGTCTCATTCCTGGTATCGATAATTCATGTCTTCATGTCTGCTTTTTTTTTTTTTTTTTAAGTCTTGCTAGAGGCTTAATTTTATTGATCTTTTCAAACAAACAGCTTCTTGTTTCATTGATTTACTTTTTGTTTTCAGTTTCATTGATTCATATTCTTAGCTTTATTGCCTTTCTTATGCTTGCTTTGAGTTTATTTTGCTCTTATTTTTCCTTGTTTTGTGAGGTGGGAGCTTAGAATATTGTGTAATGGATTTTCCTCTCAGGATTGTTTTAACCACATCCCCAACTTGTGATACATTTTCATTTTTATTCAGTTCTAACAGTTCACTTAGTTTTGAAACTTTCTCTTCACACGTGGATTATAGAGAAGTGTGTTGTTTAATTTCCAAGTGTTTGGAGATTTTCCTATTATACCTCTATTATTGATTTCCAGTTTGATTCCATTACAGTCAAATAATGTACTCTGTATAGTTTTAATTGTTTTAAATTTTTTGAGGTTTATGATCCAGGATATGGTCTACCTTGGTGAATGTTCCATAGATGCTTGAAAAGAATATGTATTCTGCTGTTTTGGGGTACAGTGTTCTATAAATGTCTATTAAACCCTGTTGATTGATGGAGGTGTTTGGTTCTATATCCTTGCTGATTTCCCAGTATTTCTATCAATTATTGAGAGAGGGATATTGAAGTCCCCAACTATAATTATAGAATTGTCCATTTCTCCTTTCAATTCTATAATTTTGTTTCATGTATTCTGAAGCTGTTTTTTGGCGCATATACTTTATAATTGCTATGTCTTCTTGGCATATTGATCATCTTATTATGCAGTGTCCCTCTTTGTACCTGTAGTTTTCTTTGCTCTGAAGTCTATTTAATTCGTTATTCATATAATCACTCATGCTCCTTTTAAAACTAATCTTCGCATGGTATATTGTTTCAACTATCTATATCCTTATAATGGAAGTTAATTTCTTGTCAAGGGCATATAGTTATACTTTTATATATATTCTGCCAACTGCAATCCTTTAATTATTGTATTTATAACATTTACACAAACAGCATATCTTGGATATCACTCTAAATAAATTCATAGAGAAATTCTTCATTTTTTAATGGCTGCAAAGTACTTCATTGTGTGAATATACTATATTATTCATCTACTGTATTGGTATTTAGATTGTTCCTAATATTTTGCAAGTATAAACAATGCTGCAATGAATAACCTTGGGTGTGCATATGTTTGTATTGATAGAGGTGTATTTTCAGGGTACATTTGTAGAATTGGGATTGCTGAGTCAAAAGGTAAGTGCACTAGAGCAACAACTAAAAAATATATATATACAAAGAGAGATACTCAAAAACTACAGTTAATCAGAATGGAGTTCTAAAAATGTTCAAGTAATCCCCACAGGAAACTAGAAAAAGGGAAACAGGAGATAAATAAAAAGTAACTAATAAAGTTGCAGACTTAAGCTCCAGCATTTCAATACTCACTTTAAATGTGAAAGTTTTAAAATAATCACTGAATGTTAAGAAATTTCCTAAGTTATAGGCACATATAAATTGTCACTAATGTCCTGAATATAAATGTTAAAATTCTTTCTAGCAGCCTTATCTTCTGTGAAAGTCTTTCAAATGAACTGTAAACTAGCTAATTAAAAATATAATCAAAATCAAAATATAAATGTGCATTAAAATTCATTTGACTATTTTGGGATGCTGAAGCAGGCACATCACTTGAGCCCAGGAGTTTGAGACCAGACTGGGCAACATGTTGAAATCCTACCTCTGAAAAAAATACAAAAAAATTAGCTAGGGCATGGTGGCACGTGCCTGTAGTCCCAGAGAGTTGGGAGGCTAAGATAGGAGAATTTCTTGAGCCTGAGAGGTTGAGGCTGCAGTGAGCCATTAGCCATGATTGCACCACTGCACTCTAGCTTGGGAGACAGAGGGAGATATTGTTTCAAAGAAAAAAAAATAATTGCCTAGTGCAGAATAGGGTGATTATTTCAAAGAGTCAAGAAAATTCAAGTATAAAATAACACACTATTTTTTTTTCTTTTGCCTTGGAGCTGGGTTCACATGCTCAGTTATGATCTGAACTCTTTAACTATCCAGTTATTATCCTACTCTCTCAAAACTCTCTCCATCATAAAATAGGTCATCAATGTTAGTACCTCTTAAAGAATACTACATACAGTCATGCATCGTTTGATGGGTATATGTCTTTTTTTTTGAGACAGAGTCTTGCTCTGTTGTCCAGGCTGGAGTGCAGTGGCACGATCTTGGCTCACTGCCACCTCCGCTTTCCAGATGCAAGCAATTCTCCCACCTCAGCCTCCTGAGTAGCTGGGATTACAGGCGTGCACCACTACACCTGGCTGATTTTTCTATTTTTTGCAGAGATGAGGTTTCACATGTTGGCCAGGCTAGTCTCAAACTCCCAACCTCAGGTGATCCACCTGCCTCAGCCTCTCAAAGTGCTGGGATTACAGGCATGAGCCACTGTACCCGGCTGGGGATATGTTCTCAGAAATGTGCCTTTATGTGATTTCATCTTTGTGTGATCATCACAAGGGTGTACTTACACAAACCCAGATGGTACAGCCTACTATTCACCTAGACTATATGATATAGCCTATTGTTCCTAGGCTATAAACCCGCACAGCATGTTATTGTACTGAATACTGTAGGCAACTGTAACACAAACTGTAGACTTTACAAATACTATATACTTAGGCTACACTTAATTTAGAAAAAAACTTTCTCTTTCTTCAATATTAACTTTAACTTACTGTAACTTTACAAACTTTTTGTAGTAACACCCAGCTTAAAACAGAAACACACCGTATATCTGTACAAAAGTATGTTCTCTATATCCTTATTCTATAAACTTTTTTCTATTTTTGAAAATTTTTATCTTTTTACTTTGTAAACTGTTTTGTTAAAAACTAAGACACAAATACATGCATTAGCCTAGGCCTACAGAGAACACGGATGATCAGTATCACTGTCTTCCACCTCCACATCTTGTCTCCCTGGAAGGTCTATGGGTCAATCACATGTATGGAGCTGTCATCTCCTATGACAATAATGCCTACTTCTGGAATACCTTCTGGAGGACCTGCCTGAATCTGTTTTACGCTTAACTTTAAAAAAAATATGAGTAGGAGTACACTCTAAAATAATAATAAAGTACAGTAAATACATAGACCAGTAATACTAATTTATTATCATTATCAAATATTATGTACTGTACATAATTGTATGTGCTATACTTCGATATGACTGGCAGTGCAGTAAGTTTGTTTACACTAGTATCACCACAAACATATGAGTAGTGCATTGTGCTCTGACATTATAACAGCTAAGATGTCACTAGGAGATAGGAATTTTTCAGCTCCATTATAATTTTATGGGATCACCATGGTATATGTGGTCCATCATTAACCAAAACACCATTATGGGGCACATAACTGTAATGGTTTGAAGTGGGAGCACAGAAAGGGGCAGAGGGTATAAAGATACAGTTTTCAAAGTTATATACTGTAAAATAGACTAGGAATATTCATGATTGTGTTGCTTGTGTTTGAAAGCACAATAGGGCAACTACGGTTCACAGAAATGTACAGCATATTTCAAATAACCAGAAGAGAAGCTCTGGAATGTCCCTAATACAAAGAAATGATAAATGTTTGAGGTGATGAATATCCCAGTTACCCTGATTTGATCATTATACATCGTATACATGTATCGTTAAAACTCATGTACTCCGTAAACATATACAACTATTATGCATCAATAAAAAAAGTGAAAAGCTGGATTGTTCTGGGGTCTTCCTATATACTAACAGGGTCTGCTGTCAATCACTGCATGAAGGGTGAAGTTCAGTAGCTATTCAGGGCACCAGATACTGCTATTCTCTTGAGCCTTGATGCATACACTTTCCCTGTGCTAACTGCTACTGAATCTGGTGGGAGATTAACATCTGTTAGTCATGTGAGCTCTCTGCCATAGCTGCCACTGCCCAAAATGGGAAAAGTTTTTCACATATCGCTCTGGTGAAGAATGAACTCAATCTCTGGAAGACAACATCAATGCACCCTACTTAAAAACAAATTAGACTCCAGAACTATATGCTGGATGAATTATACTTTCCTTACAAAAATTTGTTTCCTAGGTAGTCCCCAAAATCTATTTACAGTGTTACAATTTTCATGGAAAACATGAATATTAGTATTAGTAAATTAAAAAATCATAGAACTTGGAAAACTCAAATTAATTTCAATGCTAGTGATTGAAGGGAAGTAGTACTACTTAGAGCTGCAATTCTTTTAACTGCACTGAGGCATCTAGGGCACAATGGCAAACTCCATAGGTTAGTTTAAGTTTGTTAAATAAGCCTATGTTAAGGCTGACATCTGTCAGACACTGAACAAATTACTACTATTAACTTGTTTGGACCTAACTAGTTAATAAATGGGACAGTTAACATCTTTCTTTTGGCCTAGGGACACAGAACCAAGAAAGTTTGGGAACCTCTGCATTAGAGGATAATGAGAAATGAGATAAAAATAGTGATGGAAGCTCCATATTGGAGATTTCTGGGCATTGTGAAGGATTTCAGTAGTTCATTTGCTCTTTATCAAATCTAATTATATTTAAAAAGTTATGATTCATTTAAACACATAATTTATATCTTTTTTTCTATTTATGTTATACTTTAATTTTTTTTTTTAAGTCATGGCTTTCCTTTTTCTTGGTATATTATGGTACTACTTGTATAATTGTGAGAGGTTTTTTTCAGTTTTTATTTATTTATTTATTTTTGAGACAGAGTCTCGCTCTGTCGCCTAGGCAGTGGTGCGATCTCGGCTCACTGCAACCTCCGCCTCCCAGATTCAAGTGATTTTCCTGCCTCAGTCTCCTGAGTAGCTGGGATTACAGGCACGCGCTACCATGCTCAGCTAATTTTTGTATTTTTAGTAGAGATGGGGTTTCACCATGTTGGTCAGGATGGTCTTGAACTCCTGACCTTGTGATCCACCCGCCTCGGCCTTGCAAAGTGCTGGGATTACAGGCGTGAGCCACAGCGCCCGGCTTTTCTTTTTTTTTTTTTTTTTTAAAAGGTCTTTGGAGGCCCACAAGCTGAATAGATAAAGTAAATAAGGGAGGGGCACTAAAGTATTTTATTGAGCTAACAACAAAAAATGAGTCAAATAGAAAAAAGAATTAAGGTAATTTGTACACATATAAGAGAGTACATTAGGTGTAATTAAGTGGTGAAGCAGAAGATAAAAGACACTCTTTTCACACTTGATGAACAGGACGTTGAGAGGAAATGAAGTACTAAGAAAAATAAGGTGAGGCTGGCCACAGGCAGCTTGACTAAAGTAGGGCACAGCCAAGAGACAGGAGAACAGTTTATGACAGGCTACTATCTAAATGTTTGGGCATACAAACAGTTATTAGAGCTTTGCCTTCAGCTTTTATAAGTCCCCACCAAGACACATATATTTTGGCTTAAATAATAATGATTTTTCTCACCTGGATTTCATTTCCAGAACTGCAGTTATTTCTTGTTTGGAAGCTTGTACTTGGTATAAAAGCTTAACAATATAGTTAAAGTGCTCTGGGTCAAGCACCATCCCGGCTTCAACAAGCTGTAGAAGAGAAAAGAGTGGTTATTCTTACAAAAATGTGACAGAATTGAGAAGCCAATGTGTGTGAAACAACTAAGACACTGATGGAAGAAGTGAAACATGGAGACGAGTGGAATAAAACTCATTTAAAAAAATGGAGGCACAGAACCACAAAAAGATATCCTAAGAATTTAAAGCAAAAATGAAAATATTAAGTTTTTGAATTTTCTTCCTGTTCTCTAAGTTATCTCAACCACTTTATCATATATACCTCTTATTTAGTACTCAGTCTGTCTTCTAGTCTAGGACTGGTATTCATACCTCATCCCTGATTATAAACTTCCTGAGAAGTATTGTTCCTGTGCCTCACATAGGGCCATGGTCAGAGAAGAATCAGTGATTCCTTGATAAATTAATCACTCAGGTGGACCAACTGCCCACATGTAACATAGCACTTAATTAAAAAAAAAATCAATTCAAAGGCTTTATCCATCATCCACATATGACTCATTTCCTGTCTTCTTCATGAGCCTCAACTCTAATGAAGAGAACCAACAAGGGAATATCTGGATACTTCTAGTGTGAGAATAGATGACTGAGAGGCAGGCCTTTTCTGACAGCTCTTCTACATGACATTATCCTGGAAAAGTGGGAAGATACAAGGTTGTGAGCTGGCAGTCTTATTAGTTGCCCCAGCTCAAAGGATCCTCTTGACCTTGGTTCAAAGGTATAATGACTAGGTCCTCCAATACCTCCATAATACCTCAAAGGTATTATGACTAGCTACCCTGGACAAGGATTTAGAGAGTTAAGAATGACTCAACTGAGTGGTGTTTGAAATTCTCTGAGCAATATTTTTGCTGATAATTTTATATGGTTCTATTCTGGTTTTCAGAAAAATTCCCCTTTTAAGAAATTACTTAAACATCAAAATATATTTTGAATGTTTGGGAGAATGCATGCTTTGTTTTCAGTATAGATCTGAAGGGAGTACTAGGAAATAAGAATTTGGGGTAGGATAACAAAACAATACCAGGGGTAAGTGAAGAAGCTACCTGTTTCAAGGTATAATGTGAGATGCTGTAATTTGGCTGTTAGAACTTACAATTATATATTTTGAGATAGAATTTCTTTTAGTGAAGGATAATAGTAACAAGCTGCTGAGAGATTTTCCTCACCTTTGAACTACAAGGAAAATTGTCTCAAATTTAGTGGTACTCGGCCCCCTTTGAATGGGTCCTAGAAATGCTACCCTAAGACATGTTATTCAACAACTTTAACTAAAAATAGTTTTGGTAAAAAAAATCCTATAAAAATGACTGTTTAAAGCCTGTTCTAAAGATTAGGCTCTAATCCTTAAGCTCTATTAGCTCCTCTAGATTCAAAGCATGCTCAATTTTATTTTAAAAGAGGAAAACAGCTCCTCTCCTAAACCTACCAATCCACTACCTTAACAAATAGTTTTCCAAACATCATGAAGTAAAGGACTGGACATCATGATTTTTTTACTGTTATGCTCTACAACATTTGAAAGGTCGCTGGTGGTCTAACTGTATTCACTGACCTTGCAGTGACTTTTGACTAAATGAACAAGGCCAACTATAAACAAACCTGCAAGAGAACAAATCAGTTATCTGGTAACTGACATGCTTTAAAAACTCTGCCCTTTAACACTGCTCAAAGACCAGGGTAAATATAAATTGTTTTGTAACAGACTAGGTAACAATCTAAGGCAGGACAAAAATGTTAATTATCTTTTCTCAGTGATATTTTTGTTAAATACATGGAGTATGGTACACTGCTAGAATAAAGAGGAGGAAAAGCATCTTTCTCCATGATGATATTATGGTGTTATTACTGAACCCTGAAATAGTCTTAACAGGGAAATTGGCACTGGTTTTAAACAACTTCCAGAAATGATGGCTCCATATTAGCCATGCAAAAATGAAAATCATTGTCTTTGTTAGATATTCTCCACTAAGGGTAATTTTATTTAGACAGTCACTGTGGGGTACATTTTGCAGAAAGCCAAGTTATTCAGTATCAGACAATTTATGGAGTCCTTACTGAGATTTTCTACAACCTCTATGGGTTATCAGTAACTTTTTTTTTTTTTGAGATAGAGTTTTGCCCTGTTGCCTAGGCTATGGCACAATCTTGGCTCACTGCAACCTCCGCCTCCCAGGTTCAAGCAGTTCTCCTGCCTCAGCCTCCCGAGTAGCTGGGATTACAGGTGTGCACCACCATGCCAGGCTAATTTTTTGTGTGTTTTTAGTAGAGATGGGGTTTCACCATGTTGGTCAGGCTGGTCTTGAACTCCTGACCCTGTGATCTGCCTGCCTCAGCCTCCCAAAGTGCTGGGATTACAGACGTGAGCCACCGTGCCTGGCAATCAGTAACTTTTGATTCCAAACATTTCTAGGCAAGCAATTGTCAAGTTTTGTAATGTGAAATCTGAGGTATTCACTCAAATATCTGTTCTTCTGCTTGAGTTCTTCCAATGTTGCTTCTGAAAGAAAACTGGCAGTTTTCCTATCAGGCCTATTCTGAAGTAGATGATTGAGTAGTATCAAATACTAGGAAGTATCTAACAAAAGTTGAATTTTATATTTTTGTAAGTCTTTTTTGGTTTGTTTATTTCTGTTGTAAATGATCTCAATTCTTTTAGAGAAAGAAAATTTTATTTAATCATCCTTACAGAGTAGAGACGAAGACAATTCATATATCAAAAAGCAATAACCTGAGTGTCTGAAACTATTTAAGAGGAAGGCTTATCAGCCACTGGATTCTTTTTTTATAAACCCTATTTCAAGAGAAAAAGAATACTTCTGGAAAGAGAATTCTTTGGCATCCAGAACGTGAATAAAAGGCAGCTCAAGGGTACCCCCCATGGAAACAATTATTTTCTTGGTTACTCGCCATCAGAGAATAAAAGAGAAAATAAAACCATACCTTGCAAAAGATATCAATTAAAGCAGGTACAGCATTCCTTAATTTCATAGTTGCCACATACTCAAATATGTTTAGTAATATTTTCAGAGAAGGCTGGATAAAACAAGAAAATTACACTCATTTTCAGATCTTCTTTCAGTATACCTTAAATTTCTCAAATTCATTTATGTTGAAAAACACAAGTGGTTTCTAAGAAGTATTCAACAAATACAGAAATTCAACTGCTAAATTCAAACAATGAATATGACAGATAAAGTAATATAAAATATTAAAATAACATATATTTTCAGGCTACTTACCAGCATTTTAACCATTATGCTGAGGTTCACTATCTGAAATACTTCTTTCAACAAACAATGTTTGAGTAAAGAATTTAGAAGGTCATTTAGCACTTGTAAATCAAAGTATACACCTGGGGGAAACTTTCTGTAGTACTCCATAAATACGTTTACTGAAAATGAAAATATATATACTAAAGTCATTTGCTGCTTCAGATATCCGTATTTCTTAAATTTGATAATTTTTCTATATATAAAGATAAAATAATAAGAATTCAATGTAAATTCTTGAAAGGTACAATTCTACTATTAGAAACAGTGGATGAAAATTAAAGCAAAAGTCAAAATGGCAATAATATTTGAAGTCAACCAAGCATGTTCGGCATGAAGTAACCCATGTGCTACCTGCAAAGAATAGGTCCAAATTGCCATTCCCATACATCATAGTGTCAATATGAACTCCTAGAGAGTCAAGCTCCCGGGGTCTTGAGGCAATAGCCTTGGTACATATGTGAGGTTGTATAGTTTGGTGATGGATGCAGACTGTTTTGACACATACCCATTCTTGTTGCTTTAAACCCACCAACATGTTGACATTATTTTTAACTTCTCCCTGCCTCGTCATGGATGGGGATATTTTTTATTTCAGTTTGTGATTCTGGAACATTCTACTAAAAATTACAACAATGCTGATTAGTTTTCTTTGAGAAAGTACTTCCTTCTTGCCCATCCAAATCCTTGATTTTCTATGTAACACGATGTTTCCAATTTTTCCCCATTAATTTTACTAAAATTATTTAAATTGGGATTCTTTCATTGATCTTTTTTTTCTTCATTCCAAAATTTCCCAGGTTAAAATCTGTATACCTTAACTGCCTTAGTAAAAATACTTTTGGTTTTATTTTGTGTTAATTATTTCTATTAGAAATATTTATTACTAGCTGGATTACCTGGTATTGTTTAGGAAAGCCAGTAGCTACTGACAAAGTTCAGTGGCACAAATGAAAAATTAATGTTAAAGTTTTAATAATTTTTAAAACTTTAATAATATGGTATAACAATATTCAAATTTCTCGTAAAGCTTTTTTATATACTACAATTATTTTCCCTGGACACATACAGATAAATTCTTGCTGCTATACTTTTGGCAGTATTTATATAGTCGCCTATACAGAAGCTGATCAACTGATAAAATGGTAAACTCAGTGTTATTATAGCTTATTAATAAAACTGAAATTGCAGACATTCAAAAAGGTGCAGTTAATCTATGTTAGCCAGTGTGTAAATAGTCCACTAATTGACATGCAACCTTCCTCCTTTTTGTCATTAAGTTATTTATTTTTTTGAGACAGAGTATCACTCTGTCACCCAGGCAATGGAGTGCAGTGGCATGATCTCGGCTCACTGCAACCTCTGCCTTCCAGGTTCAAGTGACTCTCTTGCCTCAGTCTCCCGAGTAGCTGGGATTATAAGCATGCACCACTAAACCTGGTTAGTTTTTTTTTTTGCATTTTTAGTAGAGATGGCGTTTCACCATGTGGGCCAGGCTGGTCTTGAACTTCTGACCTCAGGTGATCTGCCCGCCTTGGCCTCCCAAAGTGCTGGAATTATAGGCATGAGCCACCGCACCTGGCCTCATTAAGTTATTTTTAAACTGTTAATATATTTTCTGCATTGAAAATAATGATCCTCTCGGCCGGGCGTGGTGGCTCACGCCTGTAATTCCAGCACTTTGGGAGGCTGAGGTGGGCGGATCACCTGAGGTCACGAGTTCGAGACCAGCCTGGCCAACATGGTAAGACCTTGTCTCTGCTAAAAATACATAAATTAGCCAGGCATGGTGGCACAGGCCTGTAGTCGTAGCTACTCAGGGAGACTGAGGCAGGAGAATTGCTTGAACCCAGGAGGCGGAGGTTGCAGTGAGCCAAGATCGTGCAACTGCACTCCAGCCTGGGCGACAGGGGGAGACTCTGTCTCAAAAAATCAAAAACAAATAATGATACCTTCTTGTTAAACTGTTAGGTGGAAACTGCCTGAACATTTTAATACATTTTGACACAAACTGCTGTATTGTCTTTTATTTTATTTATTTATTTTTGAGACACGGTCTTGCTCTGTCACCCAGGGCTGGAGTGCAGTGTTGTGATCTCGGCTCACTGCAACCTCTGCCTCCTGGGCTCGAGCGATCGTCCCACCTCAGCCTCCCAAGTAGTTGGGACTATAGGTGTACTCCAGCATGCCTGGTTAATTTTTAAAATTTATTTTATAGAGATGGGGGTTCGCCATTTTGCCCAGGCTGGTCTAAACTCCTGGGCTCAAGCAATCCACCCACCTCAGGCTCCCAGAGTGCTGAGATTACAGGTGTGAGCCACTGCACCCGGCCTGCATTGCTTTTTAAAAAGGTTTGTCAATTCATAATGCTACTTTACCAATTACTCACCAGAATCAGGTACTTTTACTCCTTTCTTTGGTTAGGAATGCATAATTCTAGTGAATCATTAACCACTGGATTTTCCTCTTGAAATGTTTCTAATTTTCACAAGAAGAAACAATATTCATGTCTTTCTAAATAGCTGACTGGACTCATTATTCTTATATATTGGAATATTTTTGTATATTACCAGTGGTAAATCTAAAATATTGAAGATAATAGCTTTTTAGTTCAAATTTATGTGATCAAATTTATATCTTTTATACTCCCTTTGATTACTTTAAACCACAGAAATTGTCATCTTTCTAAAAATCTGATTTAAAAGAAAAGACTTTTTCTACTGAATTACTAATTGCTGTACTTCATTGATTCATTCTGGTATATGCTAAATAGCAGTTGTTTTAAAATGTTTTTGGCCATGAAACTTCTGGAAAGGGAAATTTTATGTGGAAATTCAAATATAAAACAGATAAAACAGGACCTATAGTTTTACTCTTAGGTATATACCCGAAAGAACTGAAAGCAAGGACTCAAGTAGATACTTGTATGTCAAAGTTCATGGCAACATTACTCTAATACCCAAAAGGAGCAAACAACCCAAGTGTCCATCAACAGATGAATATATAAACAAAATGTGGTATGTACATACAACAGGATATTATTCAGCCTTTAAAAGGAAGGAAATTCTGATACATGTTACAATATGGATAAACCTTGAGGACATTATGCTAAGTGAAATAATCCAGACACAAAAGGACAAATATTGTATAATTTTACTTATATGAAATACCTAGAATAGACAAATTCATAGAGTCAGAAAGTAGATTAGAGGTTATCAAGGGCTGAGAATGAGGGTAATGAGGAGTTATTGTTTAATGCGTACGGCATTTCTGTTTGGAATGAGAAAGTTCTGGGAATGGATAATGGTGATGGTTACACAACATTGAATGTACTTAATATGCCAGTGAATTGTACACTTAAAAATGTTTAAAATGGTAAATTTTATGTATATTTTATCACATACATACTCCCAAAATGTCTGAGACAGACGGTGGAAATGTTCTAGATTAAAGGAGGCTAAAGAGTCATGACAACTAAATGTACACCTGACCCTGGACTGGATCCTAAACTAGAGGGAAAAATGCTATAAAAGGCCATAATTGGGTCAAGTGACAAAATTTGAATATAAATAATAAATTAGACAAAACTACTGTACTCATGTTAAATTTACTAATGTGGATAAATGTACCATGGTTATATAAAAGGATAGCCTGTTTTTCGGAAATATGCATTAAAGTATTTGGTGGTAAAGGGCCATGATGCGTGCAATTTAACTTCAAGTGGTTCACGAAAAAACGTGTGTGTGTGTATGGCCATGCACATATGTGCACGTGTGTGTACACACACATATACGGAAGGAAGGAGAGAGAGAACAAATGAAAATGATAAACGATATGACTATTGTTTGTATTATTTCTATTTTCACAGATTTTTGTAAATTTAAAGTTTCTAAATAAAAACTTAAAATTTAAAAACTTCTCTTTTTTTTTTTTTTTTTTTTTTTGCAGGTCAAAATCCTCTTATCTTTTAGTTGAAAGATACTTTACAGTTTGCATAGCTTGGTCAAGAGTACATCTGCATTTTATTTTTATTTTTATTTTTTAGAGTGGTTATCTTTTATTATTATTATACTTTAAGTTTTAGGGTACATGTGCACAATGTGCAGATTAGTTACATATGTATACATGTGCCATGCTGGTGTGCTGCACTCGTTAACTCGCCATTTAGCATTAGGTATATGGTATATCTCCTAATGCTATCCCTCCCCCCTCCCCCCACCCCACAACGGTCCCCGGAGTGTGATGTTCCCCTTTCTGTGTCCATGTGTTCTCATTGTTCAATTCCCATCTGCGGAAATTCAAATACAAAATAGATAAACAAGAAACTATGGTTAAACAGGGGGTGAGGGAGTCCACTGACTCAGCTCCCTCCCCTTGTGCACCAAAATGGTTCCTGAGGCCTCTCTGTAGAGCCTGAGTAGCTAAATCCATAACTTATTTATACCAGTGGTATTCAGAGCCTCTTTAAGTTGCTATCTAGTTATCTTATCATTCTTAAAGTGATTCCTCTTGTCTCAAATCCTATGGTCTTTCTAAACACTAAACCCCTCATATGTATCAGGTCTATTCTGAGCTATCTATTATTTCTCACTGATCTAAGTTTTTATTTTTACACCAAAAAATTTCCACAGGTTCTTGACAACTTTCTACATTTATTCTTTGCTACAGGCACTTATTTTTGTTCTGTATTCATTGTTTTAAAGCAAAATTCAGAAATATTTTTCCTGTGGCCATACTGGATCTTTATACAGTCAGACTTATATTTTTGGGAGTTTTGCATCTTTTTCATGACATCCTCTTTTCTTCCACATCTCATGTTATGGAATTATTTCTGGAATTTAAAAGTTCATCCACATCTAACCTATATAGTTTCTCCTCCTTGGCTATCAAAATCCCTTAGGTCACAAGTATATTCCCATATAGGTATCTATTACTTCACCTTAACTACTACTTCTTTGCTATAGTTATATTAAGTTCAGACTAGCAATTCCATTAGGTGTTTCCTCTAATCTTTGGGGAGATGATATCACCAGCAAAACAAAACAATAAACCTGTCAGAGACTTTTTTTTAGCAGAATGAGATCTCAGGCAGAAATAAATGAAGTGAAAGTGCTCTATTACCACATCTACTATGTTGCTTTGGTGGTTGTGTCAGGGTGACAAATATAAATAAATTAAGCATGGTGTCTGTCCTCTTGCAGCTCATTATTAGTATGGGGAGAAGGTGGCAAAGAATGGGATGGGGTTGTGGAATCAGATAAGGGCCTAATAGAGGAGGTAATCCTATTTCCTATGACCTAGTCTTGATGGCTGAATAGCCTTTCCTTTGCCATGAGGAAATGGGATGGAACTAGAGGCATCCCTGACAGAGAGAAGTGGTAATAATAGCCTTGAAGTTTGAACACAGCCTGGCATGTACAGGGAACTGCACAGAACTTACTGGATGGTACACTGGCTACAAGAGGTAAATGTAAAAAGAGAAGAAGGATGAAGAAGTAGGAAAGAGTCAGCTTCTGAAAAATCCCTTTAGATAGAGTTAAAGACTAATTAACAATACAATTTTCTCCATCTTACACTTATAAATAAAATTTGTAAGTCATGAAAATATTAATGTGTAAGGGAATGACAGTGTTAGGTAGATCATCATTTTTTTATTAACCAAAATCTCTCATTTATTTTCAATCCTTTCTTAGGCCAACAGAGCTACTCTTGGGCAAGGCATTCAGTTTTCAAACTTAACAAATTATTGAATTTACTTTTAAACTATTTTCAAACAACACATTAATAGCTTCATACTAATTATTTGTTTCATACCTGCACGCTGTAGCAAACACAGTTCATTGATATTTATATATTTCTTAAACACATCCATGCAAACCTGCAAAAGTCATGAAAAATGTAAAATTATCTTTTTTAAATATTCTGTAAGAACTATACACATTTCAATCCTATCTTTTTGCTTATATTGAAATTTTTAAATGATCTCAAAGGATTGGAATAAAGAAGCTGATGTTTGGTTAACTCACAGATTTGAAGTACATATTGAATTCATTACAAAAATCTTATGTTATTTTTTAAATAACCATTTCCTGGTGCAAGGATAAACACATTGACCAATGTATTAGAACACAGAGCCCAGAAACAGACCCACTCATATACAGTCAGCTGATTTATAACATGGTATCACTGTAGTGTAGTGGGGAAAAGATGGTCTTTTTGATAAATGGTAATGTGTCACCTGAAGATCCACATGGGAAAAAATTGTATCTTGATTCTCTTCTTACATCATAAACAAAAAATTCTAGCTGATTTGATTCTGCAAAAGGTAAAACAAACTTCTAAAGGAAAAACATAGAACATCATCATGATCTTGGCAAAGATCTTCAACAGGATGCAAAAAGTCAATACTACAAAAGAAAATGAAAAATTGGACTATAAAAATGAAGAAATTCTATTTCTCAAAAGATACTTTTAAGAGGATGAAAAGGGGTTTCTGACTACCATAGCGTTGCAGTGGGTATTAAATGCCTGAAGACCTGGCCTTGGACTAGCCACTTCAGTGGAGAAGTGATGGCATGGTGAGCCAAATGGACGAATGCAGTTCAGTGGGATTTTGCTAGAAAGTAGAAGAAAATGCATTTGCTTAGTTTGTTTGTCTTATACAGAGAAAGAATCTCATCAGGATTAAAACCTACTAGTGGAGTTAGAGAGGCTCCCTAATACAGGAAAAGCATAAATGAGAGACCCCCAGTGGTCCACACTCCGGCTGCAGACTCCTATAATCCTAGCCATGACAGAGTCCCTTGGCCCTTGTGGGTCCTGAGACTAATGTAGGGGGTTGCCTGGAAAAGCACTGCTCCAGAGAGGAAGAGCTCATGCTCAGTCCCACAAACTCCCCAGTCCTAAGGAGCTGCTAAAAAAGCTGCTAATTAACAACACCCTGGTGCCATTTTGGGAGCCCAGCCCCCACAGATTGTAATCCTGCCCTGGGGCCCAATGGAAAATCCCTGGAGCCCCACTGACATTCCTGGCCTGCAGCTGCTGCTGCCAGGGCTAAGGTGGGAGCCAATAACAGTGACTCAGCCCCCCCACCAGAACCAGAAAGATGGCTACATATTTTCACATGCCAGAAGGACAAATTCTACTGTTTGCAACCATCACTGCTGTGGACTGCTAAAATAACTTTTGAAAAAGAAGAACAGGCTGGGTACAGTAGCTCACGCCTGTAATCTCAGCACCCGCCAAGGCAGGTGGATTGCTTGAGTCTAGGAGTTCGAGACCAGCCTGGGCAACATGGTGAAACCTCAACTCTACTAAAAACAGAAAAATTAACTGGGCATGGTGACATGCCTGTAGTCCCAGCTACTTGGGAGGCTGAGGTGGGAGGATCACCTGAGCCCAGGAGGCAGAAGTTGCAGCGAGCTGAGATCACACCACTGCACTCCAGCCTGGGCAACAGAGAAAGATCCTGTCTCAAAAAAAAAGAAAAAAGAAAAAAGAAAAGAAAAGAAAGGAAAGGAAAGGAAAGGAAAGAAAAGGAAAGGAAAAAAAAGCATCTAGTCACTTATAAAGAAATCTCCATCAGACTAACAGTGGATTTCTCAGCAGAAACCTTACAGACCAGGAGAGAATAGGATGATGTATCTAAAGTGTGCTAAAAGAAAATATGGATATTATACTCAGCAAAGTTAGCCTTCATAAATAAAGAGAAATAAAGTCTTTCCCAGACAAGCAAAAGCTGAGGGAGTTCATCACCACTACACCAGCCCTACAAGAAATGCTTAAGGGAATCCGACACCTAGAAGTGAAAAGAATGATATCTACCATGACGCAAATATAAACACTACTGATAAAGCAGAGCATACAAACAAGAAAGAGAAAAGAATCAAATGTTAGCACTACAGATAAGCAATAAGAGAGAAAGAAAGGAACAAAGGGTATACAAAACAACCAGTTATCAATTAATAAGATGACAGGAATAAGCCCTCACACATCAATAATAACCTTGAATGTAAAGGAGTTAAACTTTCCACTTAAAAGATATAGATTGGCTAAATGGATTAAACAAACATGATCCAATGATATGCTACTTACCAGAAACTCATCTCACCTGTAAAGACACATATAGATTGAAAGTAAAGGGATGGAAAAAGATATTCCATGCAAACAAAAGCCAAAAGCAAGCAGGAGCAGCTATACTTATCAGACAAAACAGACTTTAAGTAAAAAAATAACAAAAAAAGATAAAGTCATTATTTAAAGACAAATGGATCAATTCAGCAACAGGATATAACAACTTAAAACACATGCATCTATCAATGCAGCACCCAGACACATAAAGCATATATTATCAGATCTAAAGAGAGGGACAGATTCCAATACAATAATAGTTGGAGATTTAAACACCCTACTCTCAGCATTAGACAGAACATCTAGACAGAAAATTAACAAAGAAACATTAGATTTAAACTGCACAGTAAATCAAAGGCCTTAACAGACATTTACAGAACATTTCATCCAACAGCTACAGAACACACATTCTTCCCATCAGCACATGGAACACTTTTTAGACCATATGTTAGAATACAAAACGAATCAGCAATTAAAAAAATCAAAATCATATCAAGTATCTTCTCAGATACAATAAAATAGAACTAGAAATCAATAACATGAGGAACTCTGGAAACTATGCAAATACATGGAAACTAAACAACCTGCTCCTGAATGACCATCAGGTCAAGAAAGAAATTAAGAAGAAAATGCAAAAATTTCTTGAAGCAAATGAGAAAACAAAATACCAAAATATATGAGATATAGCAACAACTATTCTAAAAGGGAAGTTTATAGCATTAAATGCCTATGTTAAAAAAGTAGAAAGATTTCAAATAATCACTCTAACAATGCATCTCAAGAAACTAGAAAAGCAAGAACAAACCAAACCCAAAACTAGTAGAAGGAAAGAAATAAGATCAGAGTGGGGCTGAACAAAATAGAGAGAAAAAAAAAGGAGGATCAACACAATAAAAAGTTGGTTTCTCAAAATGATAAACAAAATTGATAAACTGCTAGCTAAACTAACCAAGAAAAAGAAAAGACCCAAATAAAAAAAATCTGAAATGAAAAAGCAGACTTTACAATGGATACTATGGAAATATAAAAAGATCATCAGAGACGATTATGAACAACTAACTATACATGAAAAAGTAGAAAATCTAGAGGAAATGGATAAATTCCTGGACACATACAACCTACTGAGATTGAATTAGGAAGAAACAGAAAACTTGAACAGACCAAAAACAAGTAATGAGATTGCATAAGGACCAGATGGCTTCACTGCTGAATTCCAAACTTTTGAAGAAGAACTAATACCTATTTTCCTCAAACTATTCCAAAAAATGGGAGAGAAAGGAATTGTCCCTAACTCATTCTGTGATGCCAGCATTACCCTGATAACAAAACCAGACAAGGCTACAACAACAGTAAAAACTATAGGTCAATACCCCTGATAAACTCAGACTCAAAAATTCTCAGCAAAATATTAGCAAACCGAATCTAGCAGCACATAAAAAAAAATACATCATGATCAAGTGGAATTTATTCTAGTAATGTAAGTTTGGCACAACACACACAAATAAATAAACATGATATATCACACTAACAGAATGAAGGACAAAAACCATATGATCATCTCAATAAATGTGGACAAAGCATTTAATAAAATTCAATATCCCTTCATGATAAAAATCTCAATAAACTAGGCACATGAGGAATATACCTCAATATAGTAAAGGCCATTGTATTATTAGGTCATTCTTGCATTGCTATAAAGAAGTATCTGAGACTGGGTAATTTATAAAGAAAAGATGTTTAATTGGCCCATGGTTCTGCAGGCTTTACAGGAAGCATGGTGCTGGCATCTGCTCAGCTTCTAGGGAGGCCTGAGGAAGTTTACAATCATGGCAGAAGGTGAAGGTGGAGCAGGCACATCACGTGGTGAAAGCAGGAACAAGACAGCAAGAGAGAGTGGAGCAGAAGCTGCCACACACTTTTACATGACCAGATCTCATGAGAACTTACTCACTATAGTGAAAAAAGCACCATGCCATGAAGGATCCACTCCCATCACCCAAACACCTCCCACGAGGCCCCACCTTTAGGATTGCAGATTACAATTCAATGTGAGATATGGGCAGGGACAAATATCCAAACTCTATCAGCCATATAAGGCAAACCTGCAGCTAACATCATACTGAATGACCAAAACAAGGATGCCTACTTTCACTACTCCTATTCAACATAGTACCAGAAGTCCTGGCCAGAGCAAGCAGGCAAGAGAAAGAAATAAAAGGCATCCAAGTTGGAGAAGTCAAATTGTCACTCTTTGCTAATTATATGATTTTATATTTAAAAATAACCAAAGAATACACCAGAAAACTCTTAGATCTGATGAATAAATCAGTAAAGTTGCAGGATACAAAATCAAAATACAAAAATTAATAGTGTTTCTATACACCAATAATGAACTAGCTGAGAGAGAAATCAAGAAGGTATTCCCATTTATAAAAGTTACAAAAAAATACTTAGGAATAAATTTACCCAAGGAGGTAAAAGATCTCTACAAGGAAAACCACAAGGCACTGATGAAAGAGACTGAAGAGGACACAAACAAATGGAAAGACACCCCAAGATTATAAATTAGAAGGATTAATGTCATTAAAATGACCATACTTGGGCCAGGTGTGGTGGCTCATGCCTGTAATCCCAGCACTTTGGGAGGCTGAGGCAGGCAGATCACGAAGTCAGGAGAGCGAGACCATCCTGGCCAACATGGTGAAATCCCGTCTCTACTAAAAATACAAAAAAATTAGCTGGGCGTGGTGGCATGTGGCTGTAGTCCCAGCTACTCAGGAGGCTGAGGCAGGAGAATCGTTTGAACCCAGGAGGCGGAGGGTGCAGTGAGCCGAGATCTCGCCATTGTACTCCAGCCTGGCGACAGATTGAGACTCCGTCTAAAAAAAAAACAAAAACAAAAACAAAAAAACTGCCCAAAGCAATCTATAGATTCAACGTAATCTCTATTAAAATACCAATGTCATTTTTCACAGACATAGAAAAACAACCCTAAAATTCACGTGGAACCAAAAAAGAGCCAGAAAAGGCAAAGCAATCCTGAGAAAAAAAAAAAAAAAGAACAAAGCTGGAGGCATTAAACTACCTCACTTCAAAATACATTATAAGGATACAGTAAACAAAAAAGCATGGTATTGATATAAAAACAGACATATAGACCAATGGAATAGAACAGAGAATCCAGAAGTAAATTTATCTGTTTACAGCCAAATGATTTTTGACAAAGGCATGAAGAACATACATTAAGGAAAGGACCCTCTTCAATAAGTGGTGCTGGGAAAATTAAGATATCCATATCCAGAAGAATGAAACTGGACCCCTATCTCTCACCATACACAAAATCAACTCAAGATGGATTAAAACTTAACACCTAAAACCATAGGAGAAAACATAGGGGAGATACTATAGGACATTGGTCTAGGCAAAGATTTTATGGCAAAAACTGCAAAAGCACAGGCAACAAAACAAAAAATAAGAGAAATGGGACTATATTAAACCAAAAAGCTTCTGCACAGCAAACATAATGAAGAGAACCTGTTGAATGAAAGAAAATATTTGCAAACTATTCATGTGACAAAGGACTAATATCCAGAATATACAAGGAACTCAAACAATTCAACAGCAAAAGAAGCAAATAATCTCATTAAAAAGTGGGCAAAGGACATGAACAGACATTTCTCAAGAGAAGACATACAAATGGCTAACAGGTATACGAAAGAATGCTCAACATTACTACGTATCGAGGAAATGCAAATCTAAACCACAGTAAGATATCATCTTACCCCAGTTAGAGTGCCTATTACTAAGAAGACAGAAAATAACAAATGTTGGTGAGGATGCAGAGAAAAAAGAACTTTTATACACTGTTGGTGGGAATGTAAATTAGCGCAGCCTCTGTGGAAAACAGTATGGAGATTTCTTAAAAAACTAAAAGTAAAACTACCATACGATTTAGCAATCCCACTACTGGGTATTTATCCAAAGAAAAAAAAAATTAGTAAATTAAAGGGATACCTGTACTCACATGTTTATTCCAGCACTATTCACAATAGCAAAGATATGAAATCAACCCAAGAGTCCATCAATAGATCAATGAATAAAGAAAATGTGGTATATATACGCAATGGAATATTATTTGGTCATAAAAAAGAATGAAATCATGTAGTCTGGAGCAATATGGATGAACTGGAGGTCAGTATGTTAAGTGGTAACAAGCAGGCAGGCACAAAGACACATATACCATATTCTCACTCTTACGTGGGAGCTAAAAAAGTTGATTTCATTGAGGTAGATAGTAGAATGATAGATACAGAGGCTGGGAAGAATGTGTAGGTAGGAGGGGGAAAAAGAGTGGTTGGTCAAATAGTATAAACATACAGTTAGAAGGTATAAGTTCTAATGTTTGATAGCAGTGTAGGATGACTATAGTTAGCAACAATGTATTGTGTATTTCAAAGTAGCTAGAAGAATTTGAAATGTTCCCAACTCATAGAAATGTTAAACACTCAAGGTGATGGATACACCAAATACCCTGACTTGATTGATCATTATGATCTTGATTCACAATATTTTACATATTTATGGGGTATATGTGATATTTTGTTATATCTATGCATGTAAACTGTGTGGATGTATAATAATAAATTTTACGTATTTATGGGGTATGGGATATTTCGCCACATGCATAGATGTACAAAATATCACACACAGAGATGTAACAAAATATCACATATACCCCATAAATATGTAAAATATTATGAATCAAGAGCAATTAAAAAAAAAACCTACCAGTGGAGGTACAAAATAAGAACTGCCATCTCTCACTTAAAAGACTTAAAGGCGGCCAGGTGCGGTGGCTCTGTAATCCCAGCACTTTGGGAGGCCGAGGCAGGCAGATCACCTGAGGTTGGGAGTTCAAGACCAGCCTGACCAACATGAAGAAACCCTGTCTCTGCTAAAAATACAAAATTAGCCGGGCGTGTTGGTGCGTGCCTGTAATCCCAGCTACTCGGGAGGCTGAGGCAGGAGAATCGCTTGAACCCGGGAGGCGGAGGTTACAGTAAGCTGAGATTGTGCCATTGCTCTCTAGCCTGGGCAACAAGAAATCTGTCTCAAAAAAAAGAAAAAAATTTAAGGCTTTACTTCCATTTTATGCCTTTTCAGTGCTTAGCATTGTGCCTGGCATGTTGTAAATATTCAAGAAATGGTAGTTATTATTATTATGTTTCTTTTACTTAAACTCTTTTTGACTCTCATTTTCTTTTCTTTCTTTTTTTTTTTTTGAGAGGGAGTCTTGCTCTGTCACCCAGGCTGGAGTGCAGTGGCACAGTCTCGCCTCACTGCAACCTCCACCTCCTGGGTTCAAGCGATACTCCTACCTCAGCCTCCCAAGTAGCTGGGTGCCCGCCACCATGCCCAGCTAATTTTTGTATTTTAGTAGAGATGGGGTTTCACTTTGTAGGTAAAGCTGGTCTCGAACTCCTGACCTCAAATGATCTGCCCGCCTCAGCCTCCCAAAGTGCTGGGATTACAGGCCTGAGCCACCGTGCCTTGCCAAAAAAAAAAGAGACAGGGTTTCACAATGTTGGCCAGGCTGATCTTGAACTCCTGACCTCAGGTGATCTACCCGCCTGGGCCTCCCAAAGTGCAGGGATTACAGGCATGAGCCACTGCGCTGGGCCTCTCATTTTCATCATCAAAGAAAATGGGGATTAAATCAGTTAATATACGTAAAACACTTGAAACAGAATCTGACATATATGGTAAGTCACTCATGAGTATCTTTTTATTTTTTCTATGAAGCTTCTTCTGATCTTACCTGTTTGAATTAATAATTTTCCTATCTATATTCTGCTCATATTTTATAACACATCCTTTATATTAAATAACATTGATTTGTTTGCTTGTGTGTCTCTCTGCCAAATGGGATTCTTGATAGCTGGGACCTATCTTACTTATCTTAGTGGTCTCAGTGCATAGTCTTTTCTTGCCACATATTATTGTGGCTTTGAGCTGGGTTTTAAAGGATGAAGAGGATGGTGTGATTGGAGCATGGGGGGTGGTACATCAGTGGGAAGTGAAATTTGACAAATACACTGACAAGTGATTGTAAGTTGTTGAATGCCAAACTAAATAATTTGAATTTATTTTGTATACAGAACGGAGACTTTTTAAATTATTGGCCAGATTAATTCCATATTTTAGGAAGATAATTCTGAATGCGGAGTAGAGAATATAGTGTAAAGAGGAAAAGAGATTGAAAACAAAAAGAAGATGTAAGAAACTCTGGCTCTTGCTATATTAGAGAGTTCTTATTTTAGCAGAGGTCTTCTAGAATATAGCCTTTTACCATCATGTAACCTTTTAAGCCTTATCACAGAAAGGCTTCAGTGTGTCCCTGCTAACTTTGTTTTGACTTCTGTTAAAACTTCAGAAAAAATAAATTTAATAGAGTTTATTTGAGCATTAAAAGATTCACGAATGAGGAAGCACCCCAAACTAGAGAGGTTCAGAGAGCTCTGTTTCAACAGTGTGAACAGTGGGATTTCTTATAGACTGAATGTGGAAACAAAGTAGAGAAGTTACTTGAATGGCTATAGCTAGGTGTTTGCCTTATCTGTGCACAATCTGGTGGTTAAGTCCCTCGTTAGAGAATAGTTGTTGGTTTGGTTAAGATTAAGTTTTGACAACCTATAGATTGGGAGAAAATATTTGCAAGCCATACATTTGATAAGGGGTTAATATCTAAAATATATAAAGAATTCAAATAACTTTATAGAAAGAATACAAGTAATCTAATTTAAAAACGGGCAAGGGAGGCCACGTGCAGTGGCTCATGCCTGTCATCCCAGCACTTTGAGAGGCCGAGACGGGCAGATCACGAGGTCAGGAGATGGAGACCATCTTGGCCAACATGGTGAAACTGCGTCTCTAGTGAAAATACAAAAATCAGCCGGGCATGGTGGCACAGGCCTGTAGTCCCAGATACTAAGGAGGCAGAGGCAGAAGAATCGCTTGAACCCAGGAGGTGGAGGCTGCAGTGAGCCAAGATCATGCCACTGCACTCCGGCCTGGGCAACAGAGCAAGACTCTGCCTCAAAAAAAAGGGCAAGAGAGCTGAACAAAAATTCCTCAAAAGAAGACATATAAATGGCAAATGTACAAAAAAATGCTCAACATTACGAATCAGAGAAATGCAAATTATAAACCTCAGTGAGATATTACCTGACATCTGTCAGAATGGCTATTATCAAAAAGACAAACAATAACAAGTGCTGGTGAAGATGTGGAGAAAAGGGAATCTTTGTATACGTTGGTGGCAATGTAAATTAGTATAGCCATTATGGAAAACTGTATGGTCATTCCTCAAAAAATTAAAAATAGAATTACCATATGATCCAGCAATCTCACTTCTGTGTATTTACCCAAAAGATTTGAAATCAGTATGTTGAAGAGATGTCTGCACTTCTATGTTCATTGCAGCACTATTCACAATAGCCAAGGTATGGAATCAACCTAAGTGTCCATCAATGGATGAATGGATTAAGCAAATGTGGTATATATACACAATGAAATACTATTCAGCCTTATACAAAGAAAGAAGTTTTGTCACCGTAACACAGACAGACTGGAGAACATGCTAACTGAAATAAGCCAAGTACAGAAAGACAAATGCCATATATGTTCTCATTTACATATGGAATCTAAAACTCAAAGAAGCAGAGAGTAGAACAGTAGTTGCCAGAAGACAGGGGTGGAGGGTGGTTAGGGGAATGGGGAGATGATGGTCAAATAGTACAAAACCTCAATTAAACAGGAAGAAAATGTTTTTTTTCTTTGATATCTATTGTATGGAGTGGTGACTATAGCAAATAATAATGCCCATTTCATAATTGCTAAGAGTAAATTTCAAATATTCTTGCCACAAAAAAAGATAGTATCTTAGGTGACAGATATGTTAATTAGCTTGATTTAATTATTCCATATCATATTCATAAATCAAAACATCACACTGTACCCCATAAATAAACTATAGTTTTCAATTTGTAATTTAAAAATAAAAATTAAAACAAAATACAAAAGGTGAAAAGGCAACTTCTAAAGTAGTAAATGATTTTATATATATAGATATACATACACACATACAACCAAGAACTTGTATACAGATCATATGATTAATTATTGTAGACAGAGAAGAAACAGAATCCCATAGAATATAGGGAAAATATCTGTATATTTCCAAATAGAGCATATCCCATTAATGCCCAATAAACATTGAAAAGTGCTCAACTTCATCAATCATCAGGGAAGGTATTACTACCCACCCACCAGAATGGCTATATGCAAAAGGCTAATAATATCAAGAGCTGGTAAGGATGTGAAATAACCAGAATTCTCAAGACATTGCTGGTAAGAGTGTAATTTGGTAAAACCCCTCTGGAAACCTATTTGGCTATTATCTACTATGGCTGAATATATGCAGACCCTATGACACAGCAGTTCCAGTTTTAAGTATAACCTATCAGAATGTATACATATGTTCACCAAACATGGGGAACACTGACAGCATCAAAATTGTAATATCCAAATCTGCTCCACCCAATATTCCATTTTGATACACTCACAAAATGGAATATTAACTATTATAGGACAATGAGAAACATCTACAATAGGTGTTTGCTCAAAAATATTGAGCAAAAGAAGACAGACAAAAGAATACACATATGATTCCATTTATATAAAGAACAAAAGCAGGCAAAACTCACATCTATGCTATTAGGAGTCAATGAAAATCTAAATTAAAATGCATGACTGAGATAGTTATTAAAACAATCTCTACTTTAAAGACTTTATATGTTTTACCTTTTCATCCCCTTGTTCAGGCACATGAGCAAACTTGCACAGTGGTCGCTCACAGCCACGTAATGTATTAAAATGAAATTTGCAATATTTATAGGGTATCATCAACCCTAGGGACTTCTGGAACACCTAGAAAATTAGAAAGATTCACTTTCTGTATTAACTGTAAAGCACTTACTATAGTTAAGCAAGACAGCATTTGAAGCAACACAAATAACATATATTCCAAAGAGTATCAAGATAATTTGTTTGCTAATTTGATAAGAAAAAATATAACTTCAAACAATTTATATTTTCAAAAATAATTAAAAAATCATTTCAGAGTGACTTGTCTGGATTTTAAAACATTTATCTTTGTGTAAAATATTTCATCAAGGTTATTCTCTAAGAATATCTCATTTTTTAAGACTTTTTTTTTGCAGCAGGTACAGGTTCACAGAAAAATTAAGGAACAGAAATATCCCATGGACTCCCTGCCCCCACATACTTTACATATTTAAAAAAATGTACACATTCCTCCTCCCTTTCATGTACCTGTCTCTGCTTTTACAAAAAGTTAACTCTATTACAATATGCACTATATTTCAGATGCATTTATTAGAACCAAAATTCTCCTTAGTTTTTCTGATTAATAGAACAAGGCAAATGACAGAGTTAAAGCTTTTTACAACAAACTTTCCCCATAAACTGCTTTATATCAGCAGCTTTCTCTTTCATCACAGAAAACTATTCAGCCTGTTTTTTCTGTTTTGGATGTTCTCCCTCTGCTGTTTTCAACCTCTTACACTATTTGTGAATATCCTTTAACTTACTACTTATTTTCTACCTCTTACCACAAACCTCCATTCAAAATCCATATAATATCTGGAACTGCTTAAAAAATGATGATAGGCTGGGCACAGTGGTTCACGCCTGTAATCCTTTGGGAGCCCAAGGAAGGAGGATCATGAGGTCAGGAGTTCAAGACCAGCCTGGCCAACATGGCGAAACCCCGTCTCTACTAAAAATACAAAACTTAGCCGGGTGTGGTGGTGGGCACCTGTAATCCCAGCTACTCAGGAGGCTGAGGCAGGAGAATCTTGAGGCTGAGGCTCAAACCCAGGAGGCAGAGGTTGCAGTGAGCCAAGATCATGCCATTGTACTCCAGCCTAGATGACAAGAGCAAGACTCCGTCTCAAAAAAAAAAAAAAAAAAAAAAAAGATAGGGAAATACAACCAAAAGGTCCAAAGTATTGGTTTTACGAAATTATTTTTTTTTAAGGGGCAGTGAGCTGAGATCATGCCATTGTACTCTAGCCTGGATGACAAGAGTAAGACTCTGTCTCAAAAAAAAAAAGATGATAGGGAAATACAACCAAAAGGTCCAAAGTATTGGTTTATGAAATTATTTTTTTAAGGGGAGGGTAAAAGAGGGAGTGGAGGAAAGTGAGGAAGAGGAGGGAGGAGAAGGAGGAGGAGGGGGAAGAGAAAGAGACAGATTATTATTATTTTTTAAAGTAGACTTACCCCCACATTTTTTTCCCTCTTAAATATTTCACAAGTTTCAGGATTCTGCAGCTTTAGGACAGAATGTTTTCCCAGAAATCTGAAATCTAGAAATGATTTAGAGTGGCATTACACACCAATATGTTACAACTTATTTTCTTCATAACAATGAAATAGATGATCACTACTATCTGCTTTAAAGTTTCTCACTTTGAAATATTCATGTTCAATTCACAGACTGTGCTGCCATGTGTGTTCCTGTGAAATATAGTATGATTTACATCTTAGGTACCCTCAAGTATTTCTAGACCTGAATTTAAAATTTTAAACTCACTATAAGCTGCAGACAACTTTCTTAAAAACCTCACATAGCAGCATTGGGCACTGTATTCAAATGATATGTCTCTAAGTTAAGTAGACAAATATTATACACAATAAATATTTCTAAGGGAAGAAAACTAGCGACAAACCCAGGTGCGATGGACTGAACTGTGTCCCCACAAAATTAACATGTTGAAGCCCTAACCCTCAATATGACTATATTTGGAGATAGGGTGTTTATAGAAGTTAATAAGGTTAAATGAGGTCAAAGAGGTGGGGTCCTGAATCAATGGAATTAATGTCCTTATATGAATAGGCACCAGCCTGGTGTGGTGGCTCACACCTGTAATCTCAGCACTTTGGGAGGCCCACGTGGGCAGATTGCCTGAGGTCAGGAGTTTGAGACCATTGAGACCAGCCTGGCCAACATGGTGAAACCTCGTCTCTACTAAAAATACAAAAATTAGCCAGGCATGGTGGTGCATGCCTGTAATCCCAGCTACTCGGGAGGCTGAGGCAGGAGAATCACTTGAACCCGGGATGGGGAGGTTGTAGTGAGCCAAGATCACACCACTGCACTCCAGCCTGGGCTACAGAGTAAGACTCTGTCTTAGAAAAAAAAAAAAAAAAGAATAGGTACCACAGGGCTTACACTCTTTCCTAGCACACACCAAGGAAAAGTTATATGAGGACTTAGCAAGAAGGTAGCCATCTGCAAGCCAGAAAGAGAGCCCTCATCAGAAAATGAACCCTTCTAGAACCTTAGCCTTGAACTTCTAGCACTGTGCAAAATAAATTTCTGTTGTTTGAGCCCTTCAATCTGTGGCATTTTATTATGGCAGCCCAAGCAAGCTAATACACCAGGCATCATATCCCTTAATGCTGGTCTTTTAAAAAGAGAACTAGGGCATTTAAAAATGTTCTTTTCTAAAGATAAAAATAACAAATAAAAATAAAAGTATTTTTAATTTTAAATCATTTATTTTTTACTTTGGCAGCATCCAGCTATAATCTGAAACAAGCTGAAGTTTTTGCTGCATAACTTCACAGTAATTTGCATTATGAAAACTGTAAGACTTTTTAAGATAAAACACATGACCATCATGGGCTTGCTGTTATAGTATACAACACGAGGCAGCATGAAGTCAGTACTGGGTAGGTATAGAAAAGTTAGGTGTGTGCTATACAATGTGATTTTACAGATTCTAAATTCATCCTTTAATGTAGTCTATTTTGTTCAAAATATTGTTAATTATCAAAAAACTGACACAAGTTCTAAAATACATATACAAACACACTCCATCAAAATATATTTTAGATATAACCTGTAATTTACTTGTACTACCACTATCACATAAATACGGATATTTCACACGTTGTTCCATCAAAAGTACTAAGTAGGCTGGGCGCAGTAGCTTACACCTGTAATTTCAGCACTTTGGGAGGCTGAGGTGGACAGATTATGAGGTCAGGAGTTCAAGACCAGCCTGGCCAACACGGTTAAACCCCGTCTCTACCAAAAATACAAAAAATTAGCCGGGCATGGTGGCAGGTGCCTGTAATCCCAGCTACTCAGGAGACTGAGGCAGGAGAATCGCTTGAACCTGGGGTGGTGCAGGTTGCAGTGAGCTGAGATCGTGCCACTGCACTCCAGCCTGGGTGATAGTGTGAGACTCTGTCTCAAAAAAAAAAAAAAAAGTACTAAGTAAAGGTGCACAAACCTTCTAATTTTAACATATTCTACATGTTTCCATTTTTCTTTTTTAATTGTTTTTTGTTTTTGGTAGAAAAATCTCCTAGTTTCTATATTACCAAAAGCCAACAGGATTTCATTAAGAAAACAAATAGTACCATTCATCCAGGTATTCAGTATTGTGTCTTCTTGACGACCACTTAGATTCAAAGGAGGTACTAATAAACACAGAGGTTTCGGGACTGGTGCTGCAAACTGACATTCGCCAACCATAATGTCTGCATTTCTAGAATCTTTGCTGTGTGAAAGGAAAAATTAACATCAGAATTTAAATGTATTTTTAAACATTAAAGTAATGCTTTGCAGATATTTCTTCTTTAAAAAAATTTTTAATTTTTTTACAAATTGAAGGACTGTGGCAACCCTGAGTCGAGCAAGTCTAATTGGTGCCATTTTTCTAGCAGCACATGCTCACTTATGTCTCTGTGTCACATTATGGTAATTCTCACAATATTTCAAAATTTTTCATTATTATTTTATCTGTTATGGTGATCTATGATCAGTGATCAATGTTACTACTGGTATTGTTTGAGGGCACCATGAAAACTAAGCTCCTATAAGAGGGTGCACTTAATCAATGAATGATGTGTGTATTCTGACTGCTCCACCAACTGGCTGTTCCCCCATCTCTCTCCCTCTCCTTAGGCTTCCCTATTTCCTGAGACAAAACAATATTGAAATTAGACCAGTTTATGACCCTACTATGTCCTCTAAGCAGTCAAGTGAAAGGAGGAGTATCACATCTATCACTTTAAATCAAAAGCTAGAAATGATTAAGCTTAGTGAGGAAGGCATGTTGACGGATAAGATAGGCCAAAAGGTAGGCCTCTTGTACCAAATAGTTAACCAAGCTGTCAATGCAAAGGAAAAGTTCTTCAAGGAAATTAAAAGTATTACTCCAGTGAACATACGAATGAAAAGAAAGTGAAACAGCCTTATTGCGGAAATGGAGAAAGTTTGAGTGATCTAGATGGAAGATCAAACTAGTCACAACATTCCCTTAAGCCAAAGCCTAATACAGAGCAAGGCCCTAACTCTCTTCAATTCTGTGAGGGCTGAGAGTGATAAGAAAGCCACAGAAGTATGAAGCTAGCAAAATTGGTTCATGAGGTTTAACGAAACAAACCATCTCTGTAACATAGAAGTGCAAGGTCAAACAGGAAGTGATAATGGAAAAGTTGCAGCAAGTTATCCAGAAGATCTAGCTAAGAAAACTGATGAAGGAAGCTACAACAAACTGATTTTCAATGTAGACAAAACTGCCTTATACTGGAAGAAGCTACCATCTAGGACTTTCATAGCTAGAGAAAAGTTAATGCCTGGCTACAAAGATTCAACAAATAGACTGGCTCTCTTGTTAAGGGATGATGTAGCCGGCAACTTCAACCATTCCAAAAATCCTAGGGCCCTTAAGAATTACGTTAAATCTATTCTTTCTGTGCTCTATAAATGAAACATCAAAGCCTGCATGACAGCACATCTGTTTAAAGCATGGTTTACCAAATATTCTAAGCCCACTGTTGAGACCTATTGCTCAAAAAGATTCCTTTCAAAATATCACTGCTCATTGACAGTGTATCTTGTCACCCAAGAACTCTGCTGGACATGCTCAAGGAGAAAAATATTTTGGTTTTTTTCTGTGTTTGGTTTTTGAGACGGAGTCTTGCTCTGTCGCCCAGGCTGGAGTGCAGTGGTGCAATCTCATCTCACTACAACCTCCCCCTCCTGGGTTCAAGCAATTCTCTGCCTCAGCCTCCTGAGTAGCTAGGATTACAAGTGCCCGCCACCACACCTGGCTAATTTTGGCATTTTTAGTAGAGGCGGGGTTTCACCATCTTGGCCAGGCTGGTGAACTCCTGACCTCGTGATCCACCCACCTTGGCCTCCCAAAGTGCTGGGATTACGGCGTGAGCCATCATGCCCAGTCTGAATGTTGTTTTTATGCCTGCTAACACAGCATTTATTCTGCAATCTATGAATCAAGAAGTAAATTTGACTTTCAAGCCTTATTATTTAAGAAATACATTTAATTAGGCTCTATCTGCCATGGATAGTGATTTCTCTGATGGATCTTGGCAAAGTAAATTGAAAACCTAGAAAGAATTCACCATTCTAGGTACCATTAAAAACATTTGTGATTTATAAGAGAAGGTCAACATATCAACATTAGCAGTCTGGAGGAAGTTGATTCCAACCCTCATAGATGACTTTCAGGGGTTAAATACTTTAGTGGTGGAAGTCACTGCAAATGTGAAGGACATAGCAAGAAAACTAGAACTAGGAGTGGAGCCTAAAGTTGTAACTGAATTGCTGCAATCTCATGATAAAACTTGAATGGATGAAGAGCTGCTTCTTATGGATGAGCAAAGAAAGTGGTTTCTTGAGATGAAATCTACTCCTGATGAAGAAGCCATGAACATTGTTTAAGTGACAAAGTACTCAGAATATCACACAAACTAGTTGATAAAGCAGAGGTAGAGTTTGAGAGGATTGAGTCTGATTTTGAAAGAGTTCTACTGTTGGTAAAATGCTATCGAACAGCATCACATGCTACAGAGAAATCTTTTGTGAAAAGAAGTGTCAACTGATGCAGCAAACTTCATTGCTGTCTTATTTTAAGAAATTGCCACAGCCACCTCAACCTTCAACCTTCACCCCAATCTTCAACCACCCTATTCAGTAAGCAGCCATCAACATCCAGGCAATTATGACTCACTGAAGGCTCAGATGATCTAAGAACTTTTTGGCAATAAAGTATTTTTAAATGAAGGTGTGTACATTTTTTAAAGACATAATGCTATTGCACACTTAATAGACTAAAGTATAGTGTAAGCATAACTTTTATACTCACTTGGAAACAAAAAATTCGTATGACTCATCTTATTTGCTTTACAGCAGTAGTCTGAACTCAAACCTGCAATACCTCCAAGGTATACCTGTATATATTACAATTCTTCAGCATCTCCAATAGTTTGTTCCTGCCTTCTTAACTAGAAAACCAGCACTTCTTAAGTGGTTGGAGTAGAGGAAGGAATGGGGTGGTGTGGTTAAAGATTAGAGCAAAATATTTTTGACTATGCCAAACAAAAGGTCTGAGGAGGAGTTAGGTTAGTGTTCTAATCGGAAAAGGTCATTAAATTATTCTACTGATAATGCAATTAAATGAATTATAAATTATTCTTCAGGAAAAGTATACACAATAAGCCTATAAAGGTATTTGAGTGCTTTCTCTGGGGAAAAGGTATTAAAAATGTTATTGTTCCAGGGTGGCTATTTAAACAGCTTTAATTGTATTCTAATATGTGAGATCCTACATAACCAATTTTACAAAAATTTGATTTGGACACTACTTATCTAGAAAAATAATTCAAGTAAGGGGAGAGAGAGAAGTACTTCAGAGCTGATTAGTAAATACAAATGCATTTACTTTTTAGGAGAAAGGTTTACACCAACATTCAGATACTATAATCTTTACCTTAAAAATAATTCTAATAAGTTTTTTCAGCTTGTGTTTTCTGGGCCAGAGGAGAGTAAAAATAATAAGAAGAGGGACCCATATTTATAAGAGTTGAAATTTAGTATCATTGATAGAATTTAAGATTTTCACACAAAATAAAGATATTCACTTCTCTCCCCAACTTGGGATGTCACTTACTATGTATTATCAGTATGTCCTCCGCAAATAAAACAAAAGCAGCAACATAAACAAAGAAATAGAAATTATGAATTTTTATAGATGGAAGAGATTATCTATCTTTTATTTTTGATCAGATGACTGAAGCCCATGGTGATGTAATGACTTAACCGATCAATGTCAACTGGTGATTGCTATGCTAGAGTCAAGTTGATAAACCTTTGCAGTCTGCAATTACACTATCTTAGTTTGTAAGCAAAATGATTTCAACAGAAAAAAAAAAGTTAACCTTGTTGCTTTTTCTTTAGTATCTTCCTTTTTCTTTAGTATCTCCAAATGGTCATGAACCAAACTAAACCTTCTATGCCAATTTAATTCTTGCCTAGTCTTTCCCTTAACACAGTTCTCAAACTTGAGCATGCATCAAAATCAGCTGGTGGTCTTGTTAAAAACAGATTGACAGGCCCATCCCCAAAGTTTGATTCAGTAGGTCTGAGATGGGATTCAATAATTTCAATTTCTGACAAGTTCTTACATGATGATGCTTCTCCAAGGATCACACTTTGAAAATTACTGCCTTAACATTAAAGGCCTCAAATACATCCATCATCTGTCCTGGGTGAGCCTTGCCTCAAATGCAAAATGAGGGTGGTGGAGGATGGATCAGATGGTCTTTAAGGTGTCCTCCAACTCTAAATGTGGTGGTTTTATATGTTCCAGCGGGTGTGCTATAACTCTTAGTATGAATCACTGCATCTATGTAAGATCCTTGCAAACTGCAATGTGAATCTGATTTCAGCCACTCTTATCTTCATAAAAGTCAAACATACATCTTTTCTTTTTATCACTACTCCTTATCTTTCCTCAAAAAATATTTTAATGGCTCAAAAAACTTAGTGACAGCTTTAAGGTAATTTACAATACCCCTTACACCTGAGTACATCTGACACATTAATTAAATTATACCTATATATGGCTTATGGCATATAGCCCAAGCATATAAACAGCAGAGAATAAAAAACATACTCAAGATATAAATTAGATGAGTGACTATTTTAAGTAATGTAATTAAGAATTATGTTACAGACCTTTTGCAAACTTCATAAATATTTTCTTTTTCTTCTTTGGTAATCACTTTGTCTGTAAATCTATGCTGTGAAGAGATTATAGTTAAATAAGTACAAGTGAAGGTCTCTGTATTACATACTAAGCTATGAGGCTTACTGGATTTATTATAATGTATTAGATGTTAATTAAACAACTAGTTTATGGCCAATCCCTAAAAACAATTCTATTCTACATAATTTAAAATACTGAATACTGACTTTAAAATTTCCACTGCTGCTTAAGAGAAAAATTAATATAAGTCAAAATATTTGTCCAGGTTTTGATATCACCTTTAATTACCCAAGTCACTATTTCAAATTATTAGGTAAAACTAAAGTTGAGTTTCTTTTTATTCAGAAAAAAGCTTGAGCTTTGAGTTATTTTAAAGTGGTATTTATGAACATAAAATTTATATTTCATAAGAAATATTTAAATGTGTTTTAAATATAACTATACTTACATTTCACAAGTAGCTGTTTTGAAATCATGATTTTTCAGTCATAAGAAGGTTATACATGTTCAAATATTAAACTTTTGAAAAAACAGGCATCCACTAAAAGAATAAAATACCTAGGAATACAGCTAACCAGGGAAGTGAAAGATCTCTATGATGAGAATTACAAAACACTGCTCAAAGAAATCAGAGATGACATCAACTAATGGAAAAACATTCCATGATCATGGATAGGAGGAAGCAATATCATTAAAATGGCCATACTGCCCAGAGTAATTTATGGATTCAATGTTATTCCTATTAAACTACCAATGACATTCTTCACAGAACTAGAAAAAACTATTTTAAAATTCATATGAAACTCAAAAAGAGCGCGAATAGACAAGGCAATCCTAAGCAAAAAGAACAAAGCTGGAGGCATCATGTTACTGACTTCAAACTACGCTACAGGGCTATAGTAACCAAAACTGCATGGTACTGGTACAAAAACAGATACACGGACCAATGGAACAGAATAGACAGCCCAGGAATAAGGCTGCACACCTACAACCATCTGATCTTCAACAAAGCTGACAAAAACAAGCAGATACATGGACCAATGGAACAGAATAGACAGCCCAGGAATAAGGCTGTACACCTACAACCATCTGATCTTCAACAAAGCTGACAAAAACAAGCAATGGGGAAAGGACTCTCTACTCAATAAATGGTGCTGGGTAACTGGCTAGCCATATGCAGAAGACTGAAACTGGACCCTTCTTTTCCCATATGCAAAAATCAACTTGAGATGGTTAAAAACCTAAATGTAAAACCCAAAACTATAAAAGCCTTGGAAGACAACCTAGAATTCTTAGAAAACTACAAAAATCAACTGAGAAACATAAAACATAACAAACCGAGGACCTACCATGTTCCTGGATGAGAATACTAGAGTTAAAGATGCTAATTCTCCCCAAATTAATTCACACATTAAAAAACTACAATGTGAGTTTAAAGCACTCTTTAAAAAAATACATGAGAACCACCAAAAAATATTTTACTATTTAATATTTTACTTACTATTTTTCAAAAAATTAAAAGTATGCTATTGGTGTAAGGACTAGCAATCAATGAAACAAAAGAAAAGAAACAGATCTATACATAAAACTTTGAAAATATTAAATATGGCACTTGAAATTTAGGAGGAAATGATTCAATAAATGGTAGAACAACTGGCTAGTTAATTGGATGGAAAATAAGTGTGCTCCTAACTCACCATATGCCAAAATACCTTTTAGGTTCATTAAAGATTTCATTAAATTACAAATAAATTCTAAAAGTAGCAAAAGAAAATAAAATAGCAAAACAAATCAAATATACAAATGAGTATATAATTTGGAGGGTTGGGAAAGCCTAAGCATGACACCAAAGGCAGAAACCATGAAGTAAGATATCAATAGGTTTGACTACAAATATTTTAAATATTTTCATATGCTAAGAGAATAAAGAGTACAAAACGCCATCTGCTAAAATAAGGAAGAGTTACATTGTTTCTATATTCCGTCTCCTAAGATAAATTTTAGTTTGATAAAAAATTTAAACATAATAAATAACACCAAAAAACCCTAAAAGAAAATATGGGAGAAAATTTTAAATGTTGAGATGGGGAAGGGTTTCTCTAAATGTGACTTGTAACTCTTATTATAAAAGAAAACTGACATATTTGATTAAATAAAAATAAAAGGCTTTTGCAAGATGAAAAGCTCCTAAACTAAGTCAAAACAAACGAAATCCAGGAAAAGGTATAGCCACATATGACAAGAACAGATATGTTTATTTCACGAAAAGTTCCTACAAGTAAAAAAGATCAAATCCAGAAGAAAATGGGCAAATGGGCATATATTAGTCCATTTTCATGCTACTATAAAGAACTGCCCAAGACTGGGTAATTTATAAAGGAAAGAGGTTTAATTGACTTGCAGTTCAGCATGGCTGGGGAGGCCTCAGGAAACTTACACAAGGTGAAGGGGAAGCAAGGCACCTTCTTCACGAGGTGGCAGGAAGGAGAATGAATGCAGGAGGAACTACCAAACCCTAATAAAACCATCAGATTTAATGACAACTCACTATCACAAAACAGCATGGGGGAAACTGCCCCCATGATTCAATTACCTCTACCTGGTCTCTCCCTTGACATGCAGGGATTGTGGGGATTATGTGGATTCAAGGTGAGATTTTGGGTGGGACCACAGCGAAACCATATCAGGACATAAACAGCAAGTTTATAGAAAACAATATAAATGGCTTCTAAAGATGTTTAACTAGACTCATAAGAGAAATGCATATTAAAACTAAAATAAAGTCATTTATAAAAATAAGCAGATGGACAAAAAATTAATAATGAATTAGTGCGTGGGGAGAAAATGGCACTCTCACACAATATTGTTGAAAGTATAAATCAAAGCAATCTCTGTGAAGGACAATTTGACAACTCCACTTCTAGGAATTAATCCAAAAATGCTTGCACATATGCAAAATGCCTTATGCTCAAGGATGCATAATGCAGCAATATTTAAATAGCAAAAAAATGGAAACAAACCAAGTGTCCATCAATAGTGGGACTTGTTAGATTATATTCATATAGTAGGTAATTATACAACTATAAAAACAAGACACCATTACATACATTGAAACGAAAAACATCTCAAGCAAGGTAAAGAACAGCACTCTATCATCTGGATGAAATTCAAAAGAATTCACAATGGGTGTACTTTGAGAAATGGCAGAGAATCTCCTACTGGGGTAACTCTTCTGCAGATAACAACCATAAACCCTGGATAAAATATTTTTAAACTACCTGAAAAACCTGGAGAGATATGAAAAGCAGGCAGAAACTAGAGGGAAGTCTACACTCAAAAAGATGGAATGCCACTGGGTAAATGTCTTGCTTTTATGGCTGTATATCCAAGGGCAGGCCCTAGTTGGAACCACTTGGGGAGGACAATAATTTGCCCTACTAACAAAGAACCAGAAGAACAGAGTTTGGGGTAAAATCAGAAACTGGAAAGTGAGGCTAGGAATCTGGAGAAAGCCTAACAGACAAAGCCCCTAAATCTACTTATAACTTGGCCCAAATCTCTAGCTGATCTCTGAACTATATGTATGTAACATGGATTCCAAAGAGCCCAGCTAAGACTCAAAGAACTGAACAAACATTTCAACTGACTCCAACCGCAGGGGAGTAATCTGGAGGATGAGTTCACCCAAGTCAAAACCTAACATGCGACTACTATATAGCTCAGCAGTTACAGCCCATTTATCCCAGAGAAATTAAAACACATAGATACACAAAAACCTGTACATGAATGTTTATAGACAGCAGCTTTATCCTGTAACAGTCCCAAACTAGAAACAATCTAGATATCCATCAATGAGCAAATGGCTAAATAAACTATGGTACACTCATACCATGGAGTATTACCAAACAGTAAAAATGAATGAACTATCGATATATGCAATGACTTGGTTGAATATCCACAGGATTATCCAGGTGGAAAAAAAAAGAAACCAATCTGAAGAGGTTACATACTGTATGATTCCATTTATATAATATTCTTGAAATGACAGAATTATAGAAATGCAGAACAGATATGTGGTTGTCCACGGTTAAGGAATGGGCGATGGAGGAAAGAGAGAAGAAAGTAGGCATGCGCTATCAAAGGGCAACATGAGGGATCCATGTGGTGATGGAAACGTTCTGTAATATCTTGATCGTATTAATGCCAATATTCTGGTTGTGATACTGTACTATGGTTTTGCAATATATTACAATTGGGAGAAACTAGGTAAAGCGTACATAGATATCTATGTATTATTTCTTATAACTGCATGTGAATCCACAATTTATCTCAACTAAAAGTGGGACGCTGCTGAAACAGTATTTTTGGATACATTTATAGCACTAAATGCCTCTATTAGAAAATAATAATGGTTTCAAATCGATGACCTCGGCTGCAACTTTAGGAAGCTACAAAAAGAACAACAAATTAATCCAAACTAAGTAGAAGGAGGAAATAACCAAAGCAGAAATCAGTGAAACTGAAAACAAAAAAGCAACACAGGAAAAAAATCAGTAAAATTAAAGCTGTTTTTTTTTAGAATTATCAATTAATAATCCTCTAGCCAACCTCTTATGAATCTACGTTTAAAAATGCCAAAACTATAGAAATTATTGGGGGAGGGAGAGAGGTATGACTGTTAAGAGGTAGCATAAGGGATGTCTTTGTGGTGATGGAATAGCTCTTTGACCGCAGTGGTGGTCACATAAATCTGCATATTTGATAAAATACACTGAACTACACAAACTTATTTTATCAATATCAAATTCCTGCTTCTTATACTTTAAGATGTAATTATAGGGGAAAACTAGGTGAAGGCAACATGGGTCTTCTCTGTACTACCTTTGTAACTTCCTGTGAATCTCTATTTCAAAATAAAAAGTTAAAAAAAGAACACTAGTACTTTATCAGGAGCCCAACAGTAGAATCATCAAGTAATTACTACTATGGTAAACCTAAAAATTGACAAGTGATACACAGGAGAAAAGAAAAGGCCTCTGGAAAAGAATCATTCACACACACACACACACACTATATATATATATATAAAATAGATACACACATTTTTTATATATATATATGTATATATATATAATAGATACACACACACACACACACACCCCTACCTTTTCTTTTTTGAGACAGGTCTTGCTTTGTTGCCCAGGCTGGAGTGCAGTGGCCCGAACATGGCTCACTGCAGACTTGACCTCCTAGGCTCAAGCTATCCTCCCACCTCCACCCCACCACGTAGCTGGGACTACAGGTGGATGCCAGCACTCCTTGCTAATTTAAAAAAAAGTATTTTTGTAGAGACAAGGTCTCACTATGTTGCTCAAGCTGGTCTCAAATTCCTGGCCTCAAGTAGTCCTCCCACCTCAGCCTCCCAAAGTCCTGAGATAACAGGCCTGAGTCACTGCACCTGGCATATTGATCTTTTATTTCCCACTATACATGTATGTACTTGTACATACATACATACTTGTACATACATACACATATAGTGGAAGTAAAAGATCAATAAGGAAGCATTTGTAAAAATTTACAGCCAGCCATATATAAAAGCAGAAAAGAAGTAGGCCAGGCATATGTCCTGTAAGTCAATCTATTTACCCTCTAATGTTCCTAAAATGTAAGGTAAGAGAGAGATGAAAACAAGTTTGTTAATTCCCAAATTTGGGGGCCAGATATCTTTTTTTTTTTTTTTTTTTTTTTTTTTTACCAGGTATTTACCTATTATTCTTTTTATTTTATTTTATTATTATTATACTTTAAGTTTTAGGGTACATGTGCACAATGTACAGGTTACTTACATATGTATACATGTGCCATGCTGGTACGCTGCACCCATTAACTCGTCATTTAGCATTAGGTATATCTCCTAAAGCTATCCCTCCCCCCTCCCCCCACCCCACAACAGTCCCCAGAGTGTGAGTTCCCCTTCCTGTGTCCATGTGTTCTCATTGTTCAATTCCCACCTATGAATGAGAATATGCGGTGTTTGGATTTTTGTTCTTGCGATAGTTTACTGAGAATGATGATTTCCAATTTCATCCATGTCCCTACAAAGGACATGAACTCATCATTTTTTATGGCTGCATAGTATTCCATGGTGTATATGTGCCACATTTTCTTTTTTTTTTTTTCCATAAGCACAAAAAATATTTTAATTTTTTATTTTTAAAATTTTATTTTATTTTATTTATTTATTATTATTATTATTATACTTTAGGTTTTATGGTACACGTGCGCAATGTGCAGGTAAGTTACATATGTATACACGTGCCATGCTGGTGCGCTGCACCCACTAACTCGTCATCTAGCATTAGGTATATCTCCCAATGCTATCCCTCCCCCCTCCCCCTACCCCACAACAGTCCCCGAAGTGTGATGTTCCCCTTCCTGTGTCTCATTGTTCAATTCCCACCTATGAGTGAGAATATGCGGTGTTTGGTTTTTTGTTCTTGCGATAGTTTACTGAGAATGATGATTTCCAATTTCATCCATGTTCCTACAAAGGACATGAACTCATCATTTTTTATGGCTGCATAGTATTCCATAGTGTATATGTGCCACATTTTCTTAATCCAGTCTATCATTGTTGGACATTTGGGTTGGTTCCAAGTCTTTGCTATTGTGAATAGTGCCGCAATAAACATACGTGTGCATGTGTCTTTATAGCAGCATGATTTATAGTCCTTTGGGTATATACCCAGTAATGGGATGGCTGGGTCAAATGGTATTTCTAGTTCTAGATCCCTGAGGAATCGCCACACTGACTTCCACAAGGGTTGAACTAGTTTACAGTCCCACCAACAGTGTAAAAGTGTTTGTATTTCTCTTAAGAGCAAATATTACTGACTAATATTTGTATTACTGACTAATTTCGTAAAGGGTTAGTACTTTGAAGCCTACCATGGTATTAGAAGGATAAATATATAATCCCCCTTCCCTCAAACAAAACAAAGAAATCATCCCATACTAGGAAGCATGGCCGTCAGGTACTATGCTACCTGAAAATTAAGGAAGATCAAACGATTTTCAGCACTTAGTGTTTTCTGAGGCAGAAAAATATGTAATATTTTATTTAGAAAGACTTTCATAGGTTTGTGACAAACTTCAGATACTAAAAAGCTAACTACAGTATGTAATTAAACAGTACATCCCATTTTCCCAGGCAAGGAAGATCTTTTTTATACTGTCCTTACACCAAGTATCAAGGGATACATCCCATGGCTAGAGTGACTTTATTCTTTTATTCAATAAAGGGAGTTATACTTGCCACCCGATAGCACTGTTAAGATGGATTTATGCATTACCACTATTTAAGACCAAGAAATAAAAAAACACAAAAGATCCCCTAGTACCTTTTCATCCAAGTCTGAACTTTTTATTTGTTCACTGAAGTCTCCCAGTGTTTCATTTTCAGAGGTCTCATTAGCAACTTCTCCTAAGGAAGTGTTTGCATCTTTGGGATCATGTTTTATTTCACTTGCTGAAAAGAAATAATATTCAACTATAGAAAGTTTAAAGACAAAATAACTGAGTTATTCAAAGGCTGTTCTAAAAAATGACTCAGAATTCAGAGGCTCTTTTAAGGTCTAATGTGACAAATATGAAGCAGAGTTTTCAGCGAATTATACAATAATTCCTCTCTATCAAAATAACTCCATTATATTATATAAAAAGAAACAGATATTTAAGAATTTTTCTTGATCATCTCAAGAATTTTTAATTTTAAATATACTTATTTTAAATATACTTATAAAATATACTTTTAAATATACTTATAAAATAAAATGTATTTTAAATATACTTATAAAACTTGAAAGTCAAAGTAAAATTAACTTTCATACTAAGTTATGCCCTGTGAAATAAAGATTCAGGTATTTAAACTTTCGACTAGCTGTTAACTATATATATATATATATATATATTTTTTTTTTTTGAGACAGGGTCTCGCACTGTTGCCCAGGCTGGAATGCAGTGGCGTGATCTCGGCTCACTGCAAGCTCCGCCTCCCGGGTTCACACCATTCTCCTGCTTCAGCCTCCCAACTAGCTGGGACTACAGGTGCCTGCCACCACGCCCGGCTAATTTTTTGTACTTTTAGTAGAGATGGGGTTTCACTGTGTTGGCCAGGATGGTCTCGATCTCCTGACCTCGTGATCCACCCGCTTTGGCCTCCCAAAGTGCTGGGATTACAGGCATGAGCCACCACCCCTAGCCAACTATAAAATTTTTTTAAGCAACTGAGATTTAAAATGTGATAAAGCTTAAATACATATTTCAATTTCAAAATAAGATGACAAAAACTGCTGAGGTCAATTACCTATCTTTTGTAGATAAAGCCTAACAAAGTTATTTATTAAATAATCTGACAGAAAATATCTCAATCTGATCTTCCAACCAGTCAATTAAAATAGGAAAATTGACAAACTATAAAACATATGGTCAACAGACCCTAAAATGAAAAGCTTCTTGTTCTAGTGAATTCGTCTTGACTAGGCCTGAATGGAGATATAAAGAGATGCTTCAATATTGCGTATTCTGAAAATGTCAACTTTTACCTGCTGAGTTGGAAGCACAGATGTCTGGCTTTATCGATCCACAGTCCAGTACAGGCAGTTCTCTATTATAAAGCAAACAGAGCTTAAACATTATAATAGATTCTAAGCAGAACTATCCGCTTCTCTAAACATTAATAATAGTCACTTTAGCTTCTGGTGAACATCAGCTCAAGTCCTCCAGGGCAGAGCACTTACTATAATGAGACTCAGAACCCAGTGCACCTGTGTGGATTTTTTGTTTGGCTCTTTAATCACATACGCCTCAACTGTTAGGGGTTGCTGCCACTCAAACTTTGTTACTGAGAGCTTGACAAGATATACAAAGCATGTAAAATTCAAAAAAGTATTACACCAATACAAGATAGTGTTTAACTTCTACTTTTTTTTTTTTTTTTTTTTTTTTTTTGAGATGGAGTTTCACTCTTGTTGCCCAGGCTGGAGAGCAATGGCGCGATCTTGGCTCACTGCAACTTCTGCCTCATGAGTTCAAGTGGTTCTACTGCCTCAGCCTCCTGAGTAGCTGGGATTACAGGCATGCACCACGACGCCCAGCTAATTTTGTATTTTTAGTAGAGATGGGGTTTTGCCATATTGGTCAGGCTGGTCTCAAACTCCTGACCTCAGGTGATCCATTGGCCTTGGCCTCCCAAAGTGCCGGGATTACAGGCGTGAGTCACTGTGCCTGGCCAATTTCTACTCTTAAGCATGTATATGTATGTCATACGGTCAATGTCAAAGGAAGACAGCTTGAAAGCAGCTTAATTTTTTTGGTAGTCCCTAAAGACAACTTAGAGTCTAAAGATTAAGAATATGTAGAACAGAGTTAGACCAGTCTGGGTTCAAACACTGTTCTGCTACTTGCTGTGTAAACTGTGGCAAAACTACTTAACTTCTTTAAGTTTAATCATATCTGTAAAATGAGAATACCAGCTAACCACAAGGTATTGTGAGGATTAAACGAGATAAGATGTCCTTAAAGCCAATAGCATAGGCCCAACAGATGAAAACTACATTTATAGGAGCCACTCAAATACAAATGGCCAAACACTATTCCATTTTTAATCACTTAGACAAAAATTTAAAACATATAAAAGTACACAGAATAAAATAAACACTCATAATCCCACCATTTGTTCATTTAACAAGTGGATAAGCACATCCTTCAGCACTGCGACTGCTCCTGGTTCAGAATTACTTCCTAGCCAAGAAAGACGAAAACTAAACAAAACATTTTGTATTTACCATTCTTTGAAGTTTAGAAAACAAAGTATTTTTTCCCAACATAAACCCTAGAAACAATGAGAAGTATAGTTTAAAGGATAGGGAAATAATACAAACAGAAAACATAAACAAATGCAAATCTTTCTCTAACCTGGACCTTTCTAGATTCATATCTAGCTATCTACTAGAATATTTCCATCTCAGTATCTCAAAGGCCTCTTCAACTCAAAATGTCTAAATTTGACCTCCCCATACAGCTTTTTTTTTGCGCGGGAGATGGATGGTAATGTTCTTCTCTAAGAGAGAAACCAGGTATCAACCTTAACACCTCCCTCTGCCTCACCCCCATCTGATGAACCAATATTCACTTCTTAAACCTTCCTCAAATTCACTCCCACTTCTGTGTAAAGTCACCACGTTCTTTCGGCTTATTACAATAGCTCCCCACCAGTTTATCCTCCACACCAGAGCTATAATGATTTTTAAAAGTAAATGTGATCAAATTATCTCTCTTATTTAAGTCTTCCCATGAATTCCTATATGCTTAGCATAAACTTCACACTCACCATAAATTCTAGTTTGCCTAGGAAGGTCTGTTTACGCCTGTTGTCCTGGCATATTATTAACAGCTCCTCATGTCCTTCTCAAAAGCTTTGCAATCTGGAAGGTAAATTCTGTGTTCATTTTACTCTCACAGCCCTTCATGACAGCTTTTGCACATTCTGTAGCTTCATTTCTTGCCATTTGAACACCAAGCCATGTGACATTATTTTGGTGTCTCAGTTTTCCTCAACAATTAGCTAATTCCTACTTATCCTTTAGTGATCATTTTAAATGCCACTTTCACCAGGAGGCGTTTAACATCTTGCACTTCTCCTATCATTTTATGGTACGTGCTTATTTGCCTCCCTAAAAGCACTGTGAGGACAAGGCTTATATATGTCTAGTTGTTCTCCACACATGCAGCACCTAACATATTCCATGCTAAGGAGACCCAAATGAAGATGCCTCCCTCCTTTCTAGCAATTCCAGTACAAGGTGAGGCTCACATACAAGCAGACATAATATACTGAGATATGTGCCAAGAGAACTACTGGAACAAATCCCTGGAATAATATCTCAGATGTGATTGATGGATAACTGAATGCAAAGAAAGGGACTTTCAGATAAACATATGCAAAAGGCCTAAAGTACATGGTGCATTGTAGAAACACTGAGTTGCTTGCTATGTTTATCTTTCATTAGCCTTTCACCCCACTTTCCTCCCTCCAATACCATAGTTGCCAAAGAGGAAATGGATACAGATCCACTAAAGAGCCTTAAAAAGCCATGTCAAGCAATTTAGACTATCCCCACGTGGCTGAAAGCCAGTGAAACACTCTCAACAGTTACTGGCAGATCAATTTCTATTTCGAATATCACTATGACAAAAGATATATTAAGAGAGTTTAGGAAGATTAACCAGGAGCTCATTACAATAATCTAGGAGAAAAATAAGAACATAGAGAGAATTTAGAGGAACGAACAGCCATCAGAGATATTGAGGTAATAACATGAACAGAACTAAGTGACTCAATAGAGAACTGAGGGATGCTTCTGTGGCCTCTAATTATCCCGAAAGTTCCATTCATAAATAGGTACAAGTATATTAGCTTAATTTCCAAGTATTAAGATAGTATTTATAGTACTGCTAGTATAATTTATATAGGTATGGGAAACTTTTTACTATGAAAATAGCTAACTTACAAGGAAGGTAAAATTACACATGCAAACTCTTGTAAGAAACAGTTTATTTTTGCTTGGAATTTGAGAGACAAAAAGTTAAATTCACCTGGGTGAAAAAAAAATCATAAAGTGAGCAAAATTGTAATTTACACAAATATTTTACAGTTTTGCATTGGTGGAGTGTAGTCACAGTTCTGAACTGGTGAAACAGAAAAGGGAAAAATGAAGGGAAGAACAACGAAAGGAGATAAAAGAGATTTGGATGAGGCTACAGAAATACAGATAAGCAAAGAGAAGATCTGAATAAAAAGGAGAGGAGAGAGTAAGACAGGTTTAAGCCAAATCTGAAGAGCCATACAGATTACATCAAGCTTATTCTCTACCAGAGCACTTTTCATGTGGATAATGAAATCTATTTAGTGGGTCCCAACCAAGAAATTTTTTAATGAAATTGAATATGAAATATGAGACTATATCTGTTGTAGTAAGGAAAATAATTGTTTTCGTAAACCTATAATTTCCTATCTTCATAAATATGTACCAGATTGTAATATAAAACAGATCTTTATTGTGGGTAATTGGCAAAATAGCTGGAAGATGATTGCTTTAGAATAATTACTATCAGAAAATGTTTGAAAACTATTGCCCAAGGAAAAAGTTTAGGGCTTAGCATAGTGGCTCACACCTATAATCCCCACAATTTGGGAGGCTGATGTGGGAGGACTGCTTGAGTCCAGGAATTCAAGACCAGGTTGGGCAACACAGTGAGATTCAGTCTCTACAAAAAGAGAAAAACATTAGCCAGGTGTGGTGGCATGCACCTGTAGCCCCAGCTACTTGGAAGGCTGAGGTGTGAGGATCGTTTGAGCCTGGTAGGTAGAGGCTGCAGTGAGCCATGATGGCATCACTGCACTCCAGCCTGGGCAACAAAGCAAGACCCTTTCTCTCTCAAAGAAAAAAAAAAGAGAGAAAAAAATTCAGAATGTCACTGCCTCCTTTTGAGATGCTAATTGTGGTCAGTATTCATTTATTTACAAATAGCCATATTCTGTTTCTGGATAGGACTGCTACAAATTTACTGGGACAATTATTATACAAGTAGTAGTGGCCCTAAGCAGAGAAATATTATGGTATCCAATTCATCAAGGCAGGGGTTCCCTAGCCTGATGCCACACTATACTGTTAGGTCTCCTGATATTACAAATGTTCAATCACGTACAATACTGTTTATTCCAGCAAAGACAAGGACTAGTTTACGGGGCCTGAAAGAGAAAAGAAAAAAAATCAGAATAATGTTTCTTCATAGTCCCCACCTGCTACTTTAAAGAGGAAGCAGAGATGAGAAGAAAGGGACCTAAAGTGAAATAATGTTCCGCGGTAGTTTGCAGAGTAATTGAATTAAATATATAGGAAGAACCAAAATGCTGCTCTTCCAGTGTGCTGTTTTGCAGAGCAGGGACAGACTTTGGAGCAGGTTCCCTTGAGTTCAGATGTCAGCTCTGATACTTGCAAGCTGGGTCCTTTAGAAAGTTAATCATTTTGATTTAAGTATAAAAATAGGGGAGTTTCAACCTCAGAATTGTTTCACTAAATAAAATAAGTAATGTATCTAGCACAGGGTAGACATTAAATATCAGTTCTTATGATTAAAATTTAATAAAAATTTAATAATTTTTATAAAAATATAATAAAACTTTGCAGTAAAGTTAGAGCACATTAGATTCTCAGTGGAATGGGACAATGAAGAAAAGTGTTTCTTAAAAGACAATGAATCTCAATATATAAGGGAGAGAAAAAATGATCTTTATTTTTGGTGGAAAGCTGTTTTTTTTTTTTTTTTTGTCATTTGATGGTAAAATTGGTAATAAGACTACTCTACTCTAGAAGCCCTCTCTTGGGGAACAAACCGGGATTAAGTCAGACTCTGAGAAAGTAAGTTACTTGAGACAGGATATAATTTGCCTGGCATAGATCCAGGCTATGCATGGGTCTAATGAGACTCAAATGCCTGGGCAAAAGTGGTAGGCTTTTATTTTCTGTGGATTGATACCAGATATTTATCCCTCAGAAGTTTATTATTTACTGGCTCCAGAATCTACAATGGCTGCCTATGGATTTGAGACCAAGTTGTGAAGGCGGTAAATAACTGATCCCCACTGATCACCAACATCAATTCCATACTGAATTCAAATTTTTGTGCCTAACTTTCCAACCTCCTTAATCTAGCATCATCCTACTTATAAAATCTTATTTCCCACTATTGTTCAATGTCTACTTGCTTAAGAAAGAAAGGATTCACTGTCTCCATTTACATGTAATCTAATTCAAGTGCTTCAGAAATGGCCTGCAATATTCTCAAACAGGAATTGAAACCTTAATTCTCTTTCCCATCTCAATATATGAGGGACTGGACTTGCAAATGAAGGTAAATAAGACATGGACATTTCCTACCCTCAAGAAATCCAACAGTTTAGCAAGTAAGAGATTAAATTATTCCACCATGAAATCAATGCCACAATTGAGGTAGCATAAGGTGCTATGGGAATGCATAAGGGATTCTACCTCTGCCTGATGGAGTCAGGAAAACCTTTAACCTTCTGTACACAATCATGTTTATATGTACTTTTACCTTTCTGCCCACATATTCCTCATTATTTCTCCTTCCCTACCAAACTTCTTTCCTTCTTCTCCTTTGTTAATCTAAAATCCAAACTTCAAGGATCAATACAAATTTTTGCTTTTCCAAGATTTCTTTCATTCTTCTCTTTTCTAAACTCCTACTACTCTTAGTACTTCAGTTTATATACTTTTGTTTAAAACACCTTAGTCCCCCACTCCTCCCCCTTCCCCCCAACTATATAGTAATTCCCCTGAATTTTTGGCAGACTCTTAAAATCTCAACAATCCACTGTATGGTATCATTCAACTGATATTTTAGCATATAATAACCCTATGTTCTAGTACAGATTAACTGTCCAGCACTGACTATTACAGACATCCTCAGATCATTTCCAATGATACAGGCTATTTCAAACGTTTTACCAGTTTCAGCCATTACACATTTCCAAGCACATCAGATCAAGTTTTAGTGAATGAGTTCTAGTATGCTTCTAATGTTTTAGATTTTAATATGGACTTTCCCTACTGTGGAGACTAAAAACAAATAAGCATTCTATCATGACTTAGACACCTTCCAAATTCTCACCAATCTGGTCTGAGAATACTTTCCCCAGTGATTAAGCCAGCTCAGGTTTGTCTACTTGTTTTACCAAAAGGGGCAGTCCAGAGTTTCTGACAATATATGGGCCTCACCCTTTCATCTTCTACTTTTATTCCTGTAAAATAAAAACTCATTCCAGCAGGCTTCAGCCTCTCAGTGTCTTAGAAGGGAGAAAATGGAGCATAAGAACTAGTAACTGACTGGTAAAAAGGACATAGCTGAAATTTCAAATTATATTTTAAGCTTCATTTAGTTCTAGAACCATTAACAAGTTTCTGTGCAACTACTGATAGATTCTCTGGTTATCAGGTCTTCATTTTTCCCTGTTAAGGTTTATTCTAGCACTGTGGATGACTACAAAACTAGTATTTCCAGTGCAGAACAAATATAAAAATATTAAAATAATACTGAGAAAATGTTCAAGTTTGTTTAAAAACAGAAACTTTAGAAGTAGATAAAAGGCAAAGAAGAGCCAATAAAAGTATAACTGGTGCTTTTGAAGTGAAGAAAAATGAAGTTCAAAGATAGTAACAAAAAAGCTATCTGAAATAAACACTTGATACTGCAAACCAAAATGGGAAACCTTGTCTCAGGAAAAAGTGATATATAATTATCATTCCCAAGGTGGAAAACAAGAAGAAAAAATAAAGGCAGTTTAAAGTGGAGCAGTGGGAGTATTAGTTTGGCCTCAAAGTTTTTTACTACAACACATAATGTCAGAAAGCAGGAGAGCAACGTCTACATAGTTGTGAGGGGGAAATATGTAAACTAAGAATTTTACACACAGACGACCTGCTCTTAGACAAATAATTCTCATGCACCCAAGATTTTAGGGAACACAGTAATCATGAACTCTTAAAAAATTTCTTTGCTCTGAAATCTAGCCAACTAAGTGATGAATCAAAATAGTCAAGATTAGGCCAGGCACGGTGGCTTACGCCTGTAATCCTAGCACTTTGGGAGGCTGAGGCAGGCAGATCACTTGAGGTTAGGAGGAGTTGGAGACCAGCCTGGCCAACATGGTGAAACCCCGTCTACTAAAAGTACAAAAAAAATTAGCCAGGAATGGTGGCATGTACCTGTAATCCCTGCTACTCAGGAGGCCAGGGCAGGAGAATTGCTTGAACCTGGGAGGCATAGGTTGCAGTGAGCCGAGATCCGCCACTGCACTCCAGCCTGGGCGACAGAGCAAGACTCCCTCTCAAAAACATAACAAAAATAGTCAAGATTAGAGGAAAGTAAATAGGACTGGTGGTAGGGACTGAACCAATTTAAATAGAGAACTAATAATGAGAATCTTTGGAGTTCAGGTTATTGAAGAAATGTACATGGCACAAGGCTTAGTAATATAAAATAAACTTAAAACAAAAATGTGGGGTAGGCAATATTAGGAGAAAAAGTGTGTATAAATATGTTCATCTTTCATATTAAGAAAGCAAACACTGCTGTCTAAAGTTGGAAAACAATTTTTATAAGTGAAGCTAAAACTCAAACTTTTAAATAAGTTTCCTTATTAACCTGAGAGAGAACTTCAAGAAACTAATTTCTTGTGGTAAAGAAGTATACTAATTCAGCAATCCATTTCATTCTACTTTCATTTCTCTGCCTCTTCTGGTTAAGTGTAAATGAAATTTTCTTTAGCGTTTTTACTAAAAAATGGCATGATCCAATTTTTCTAATATTATATCCACTTATATGTATAGATAAATGTCTGGAATGATGCATACAAATAGCAATTAATTTGTTATTTGGGTGGTGGAATCTCCCCCCCAACACCGTTTTTTACTTTAATGAACATGTATCATGTTTTAAAATAAGCCATTATTCTTTAAAAAAAGAATAAAGAACAAAGGTCCTGCACTTTAATTCACAACATTTATCTCTTTCTAAATTTGGCTTAGCTCACTAGTCAACATCTTGTCACTCAACAGAGAAGTCTGCTCTTGAATGCAGAATTTACTCTGATTTTCCTTTGTATTCCTCCAAGGAAGTATGGTATAACAGTTAAACATGCCCCAACCTTTTCTATTCATTATTTAATTTAATCCTCACAACCCTGAGGCAAGTACTTTCCATTTTTACAGAAAGACGAAATAACTTGCCTAAAAGGTCACATAGCTGTTAGGTGGTAACAAGAAGATTCAAAAACCAAGGTCAGACTACAAAGACAATCACTAGGTTTAGAGTAAGACAGGGCTAGGTTCAAATCCAGATGCTGTTACTAGGAGGGTGATCTTGGGCAAGTGACAAATTTGTCTTCATTTTTTTCCATCTTCAAAACAGGCAGATTACCAGGCTACCTCATTACATGGTTAAAAATATCAATAAAACTCTTGGTCCTCCATTTGGCACATAGACAGCATTATATTTGGTGATAAGTTTCAAGTTCTTGTAACAATAAGACCATCAAGAAGAGTATGATACCACAAAGGTAACTGCAAATAAATGGCAGAGAAACTTAAGTCATGTACCACTGAATCTTAGTGAAAAGTGTTTTCATTTTTCTTTGAGTCTGTTCACAAAATATTATGATATTCAGGTATTATATAAATAACGGCTTCGGGAATTATAAAATTAGGTAAAATATGACATAATATTAAATCAATTTGGGGCCAAGCAGAATAGATTAAGTTCCTGAGCATGAAGGTTACTACTTGGCCCCATTTAAAGTTGCATTGGGCAAACTAGTCCTATTTGAGGGAAAAAAATCATCATTTAAAACCATTGCCTTAAAAGTAAAACCCCGAATAAATTTTATGCTGTTTATCTCTGAAAATTAGTTTAACTTTTGACTCTACTTTCAAGCCCTAATTAATTCAAATAAAAATTTCCAAGGCGTCTCTGTTCCCTGAAAAATGAACTTTTTATCGAACAAGGAGGCTATAGAAAATGGATTAAAATAGATAGCACTGATCTTAATAAGTAACCTGGCTGAAGTAAAAGTTTATCTGCATATTTATAATAATTAAAGAACATTTGAAAATAAACTTAACTTTTGAAAGAAGCAATCTCCATCACTTAAAAAGCCACTCTATGGACTGGGTGCAGTGGCTCACGCCTGTAATCCCAGCACTTTGGGAGGCTGAGGCGGGTGGATCATGAGGTCAGGAGATCAAGACCATCCTGGCTAACACAGTGAAACCCCGTGTCTACTAAAAATACAAAAAAAAATTTAGCCGGGCATGGTAGTGGGTGCCTGTAGTCCTAGCTACTTGGGAGGGTGAGGCGGGAGAATGGCGTGAACCTGGGAGGCAGAGCTTGCAGTAAGCCGAGATTGCGCCAGTGCACTCCAGCCCGGGGGACAGAGCAAGACTCCGTTAAAAAAAAAAAAAAAAAAAAAAAAATCCACTCTATGAACCATAAATTCTGAACAGCTAATCTTTTCTATCTTCCAAGATACAAATAATTCATTATTTTGACTCTAAGTTTTAGCATAATGACATTTCCAGGCATCAGCAGTAATAATGGTATACAACATTTAATAAATAACTGGGTTAAAAAATAATGGAGCTTCAATATCACCGAATACATTAGTGAAACTTAAGAGACTGCTTTTCTAACCCCCAACAATCTGCACTAAAAGGCATACTTGAACATGCATACCTTAAGGCATCACTTGGTTCTTTTTTTACTGGAGTTTCCATGTACTTGGAGTCTGTTGATTGGTGCTCTCCAGCAACATTGGGCTCCTGGCTTATCTTGGGGACCTCTGAAGTAAATGAGAGCTCCCCTTCATTGGAGACTCCAAAGAGGTCTGGGTCATCTTGAATTACATCAATTAAGAGGACGTCATCTTCATATGCTTTAAGAATATCTGGAAACCCTACTTCTGAAAAATTCTTAGTTATTTTTCTACCCCTAACTTCACGGGAAACTGGTCGGAATGTTTCTTCTTCATTACAGCAGAAGGAAGGACTTTTCTCTACATACCCAGGATCACAAGAAAAAGCATTATTTTCAGCTGTGAGAGAAGCAACTTCTTTATTAGAAACAATATTGCCTGGTTCAGAGACGTGATTAGATGGTTTGCTATTGTTACCTTGCTTTGTAAAGCTTGGAGAAATACTATAGGAATTCTTATTGTAGAATGAGTCAGAACTAGCTTGCACTGGAGTTACACTATTTCGTATGCTCAAAGTTTGAGGTCCTAACATCGTCATGGAGACATTTTTTTTACTCCTATTCTGTCTTACGTCTGTGCCAGATAAATTGTCCAGAAGTTCTAGAGGACTGTAAGCTTCTCTCTCTGATGACTTGGCATTTACTTCTTTTCTTTTTTCTGTTTTATTCTTAAGTAAAGGAATTTTAAAATTAGTCAGCCGTCCTGTGTTCAGTATTTTAACCAAGTCTGGAACTATAAATGTTTGTTGAGCAATGCATGCTTTTCGATGAATAGTTTTGCCTGTAGAGTTATTTGCTTCCTGACCATCTTTGGAAGTCGCTGTCAAATTAAGTTTTGTTAAATTTCCTCTATCTTTTTTTTTATTTCCTGTTAAGCTTTGAGTCTCACTGGTTAATTGAGTATCTTCAGTAGTGTTAGAAATTACCTCTGATCCACTTCTGCCCAGTTCCTCTGATTTTATCTTTTTATCATCCTTGATTATAGGTTCCTTTATAACCATTAAAGTAGGTTCTACTGCAGAAACTGAAGACAAACAATTAGAATTAGAATCTAATTTTTCTTTACTTGAAGATTCAGTGTTTGTTTCTGTTAAGGAACTTTGTAATAATAATTTGGAGTCAGTTAAGTGGGTCTGGTTTGTTTGGTGTTTAGCGACATCAACTTGCCTACAACTTTCCTGAGACCCAGGAAGAAAGTAACTTGATTCTGGCAAGGAAGCCTTTTTCCAACACCAGGCAGATATTCTAGCACATGAATAATAGGGCCAAGTTCTTTTACCAGTCATAGGTATTGTTCTCTGACAGCTTAACTTCAATTCTTCAGATGCACTTCTTAAGTCTTCCCGTGAAGATCTCCTTTCAATATGGTACTCATTAGGTGATTTCCCCATGAAGCTTTTCATCGATCTAAAATCCTCTTTCGATGCCATGCTTTCATATCCCAAGGGCTCTGAAGCATTCTCTGTTTCTTCTTTCAAAAGTGGTTCAATGGTTTTCTGAAACACAGCATTTACATGATGTTCAGAACTTGTTTCTTTTTCTACTGTTTCTGGGACACTTAATAAATGATCCATCAAAAAGACTGTATTATGGCTTACTTTTCTCAAAACATTTAAAGGACTTTTAGTCTCTGCTTCTTTACCATCAGCAATCATTTGATTTTCTTGCAACATCAACTCAGACTTGTTATACTCATTAGAGAAGTTCATTTCAGTAACTGTTTCATCTGCTTTTTCAGACAACTTCATCCTTTTCCTGGGTTTTCGCCCAACACTGCTCTCCTCTATTGAATATTTATTTTTTTCACGTTGAAGACAGGAAAGCAAGCCATTGGTTTTACTTTGGTATAAATCATTCTCTTCTGGTAGTAACTTATTTACTCCCATTACATTTTCTTCGGTTTGTAAGAGCTGAGGAATACTATTTGTGTCACTCTTCTCTGCAAGACTCCTAAGGTTTTCTTTCTTTGAGAAATTTTCTGCTACATGCATACATCCACCATCAGGCTTATATGGCCGGTTGTTTTCATCATTACAACCCTTGGAATGGGGGAAACAATTGCAATTACGTAATTTTAAAACGGAATTATTTTCTACTTCAGGTGACAAGATGTTACAAGAATATTTTGGAGTATTCTTGTACAGTTCATCTTGGAATTCAACCTTAATATTTTGTGTAGCCTCATTTTCGGTTATTTTGAGAGGTGGGTTTTCTAAGCTTTTAAGTTTTTTATTTCGAATTCTTCTTTTAATACCTTCTACTATACTTTCCTTACCCAAAGACTGCAAGCATTCCACTGTTTGGAAAGATTCCGAACTGGTTAATGATTCCTTTCTTACCAGGTCAAGCCCTGGCTGTGGATCATCACTTGAGGCTTCAGTAACTTTTCTTTTTTCCTTGGCTGATCAAAACAACAAAATATATCAGAAAAAATTTTATATTGAGGAGGAAAATGCAATTATCATTGAAATTAAAAATTGTGAGGCTATCATTTTTATTTCCCTGAAGAGCTGTATGTAAATACACATTTGTTTTTAAGTGAAAGCCTCAATTTCTGTTAAGGAATTACATATAAACCTGTATAAATTCTAAAGCAACTGAATAACCCTTATAACATCGTCATCTCATACTAGCCAAAATGGACCACAAGTAGGAATTCCTCCTATCATAATTCTGACCAAGGACTCCTAACGGGGAACACCCCTTTTAAGGAAATCCATTTTTCCCATCTCCTGGTCAACTATGTGCATCAGAAATAACCATGCAGGTTCAAATTAAAGACTAGTGGTAAAACAAAGATGGAGCACGCTGAGGTGCAAGGGCTAAAGGTAAGTGATCGTGGGTGCTTTCTTACTGTGTCTTTCCGTTTGCAAGGGGAGTTCAGCCTCCTTTGCTGCTTCTAGGCCTCGCGGGTCTGACGAGTCTGACGGGCTTACCTGGCCCCTGCGCCCCTCCACCCGACGCCTTGCGGCCTTTCCAGCCCCTGATGCTGCAACCGACTTATCACTTTCCACCTCGCCTCTCCCAGGGGTGGCCCGGACCACCATTCTCCTCTTTTGCTTATTCTCCCCGCGCCCCCCGGCCTCAGGGCCGCAGACTCCCGCGCCTGGCCCTGGCGCCTGCCGCTTCCGCAGGTTTCGCACATTGCCTTCAGGCCCTGAGGCCGTCGTGGGGCCTAGGGGTGGAGGTCGTCGCATGTGCCCCGGGGCCGGCCCGCCGGGGCCCCTCTGCACCAGCTCGCAGGAACCCACCGCGGTGCAAAGGCTGCTCCCGCCGGGAGGCACCTACTGCCCTCTGACCCACCCCACACCGCCAGTCACCACAGCCCGGGGCCGGAAGCGGAAGTGGGGAGCGTAAGCGGAAGTGGGGCCTCGTGTGTGGGGCCCCGGCTGGTGCTTCGGGATCCAACCGGCAGGAGAGTCGCGAGTTCCGTGCCAGCGTCTTTCTGGAGGACCTCTCGCGAAGCCCCGAGGGAGGCAGTGGCCGCGCCCGATTTCATTGCGAGGGACTGTAGTGGGGCTTATCACATCACAGGCCTCCGTTGGCCCTTCCACTAGGCTGAGCTTCCTGGAACCGTTCAGGGTTCATTCTCCCAGCTGCTGCTCCTCGCGCCTTGGCTGCTCGCAAAGGCCACGGTCAGCCAGTGGCTTGTAACTCCACACCAAGTCTCCTAGAAGCCCCTGGCTAACTGCCTTCCTGATATATTCACCCGGATATTCCATATTCCACAGGCACCTCACACTCAGATGGGCAAACCAGCTCATCGCTCCTCACAAGCTTGCTCCTTTCACATAGGTGGATGCGCCACCATGCGCCTAATTGTTTAAGCCAGAAACCTAGAAACCATCAGAGACAACCTTCTTTCTACTTCATCCCTCACATCCACTTTCACTAGACCTACTTGACTGTATTTTGTTTGTCAGCCACTCTCCCGTTTGCCATTACCATGGCTCTGGCCCTCAGACTTTCTTGACTGACCTACTGCATCAAGCCTCTGAATCCATCCTTGAGCTATTCCAGTCAAACGTCCACCTCCTTGCCAGGCCATGCCTCTCCGATGACAGGAGATCTTAGCACTTCTCAGTTTGACCTTTCATGAACTTCTTTTGCTCAAAGACTAAAACTAACAGAAATCCTAACTTTAGTGTGGTATCTGCGACCCTATCTGATGTGGCCTCTGAAAAATTAACTAGTTTTCTCTTACTGCCACTGTAGGGTATAAGTTGTGCTTTGATGGAAAACTACATAGAAGTCACCGTTATGAATTATCTGATTCTGATTCTATGGGAGTTATTTTACAACTCTGTAAATTATAGATAAGCGATAGCAACACAAAATAACGGTCTATAGAAATCCAAATTCTGTCCAATAGAAGTTTAATTGACTTCTCATTTTCACTGTGGAAGAAGCCAGTTTTGCCTCCATTTCCACATTCATTTCATTCCTGGTCTAGAATGTTTGTTGTTTGGACTTATCCTTTGAACCAATGTTTATAAAATCTGCCTGATGGGAGAATATAATCTTTAATACATGTTCATCTATGACAGCCATTATTTTCCCTTTTTTGAAAATTATCTCTTATCACCACACATAGCCTGCCCATAAGCCACATTGGACTACTACCTGAAGTTCCCCAGATTTCATATACTTTTGTTATGCTTGTGCTTCTGTACCTGACAGTCCTGGGAAGTCTTCCTTTGCTTGTCTGCCTGGTGAACTACGTATTTCCCCTTCAAGATTCGTGCAAGGATGACCCATCAAGGAAGATTTCCTGCCACTGTTCTTGCACTTTGAGGGGTAAAGTGTTCCTTCCTGTCTGCGAACACACAGTTCAACTATTTACTTGTGTGTCTCCCTTAGTAGCTTCCTTCCAACCAAGTGCAGATATCTTCCATTAATCTTTGCTTTCTGTGTGTTTAAAGGAGGACCTGGTGAATTTGAATACAATGCATTAAAGAATGGTAGGTATGATGCATAGAGTGTGACTAATATGGCAGTTTGGATGAGCAGCTCAGGTCAAGTATTCTGAGGAGCTTTTATAAAATAGAATTTAAGTAAAAGAGGTGTAAAAGATACAGAAATTATCCTTGTTTCTTTCTCCTTGTAAATACCCTTAGGAAAAGGAAAATCAGTTTAAGACTAGCAGAATTTATAAAAAGTTATCATAAGCACTTCAGGCTCATTCCACATTCACTTTATATATCAGTTTCCTCCTCTGTAAAATGAAATAGTATGTCCTCAGAGTTCTCATGAGAATTAAATGTGCCAATATTTGTAAAGCAGTTAGAATAATGCCTAGTTGATTATAAACATTAAATAGATTTGTTAAGTAAAAACTTCAACACACACACACACACACACACACACACACACACACTCTCTGAGTCAGAGTCTCACTCTGTCACCCAGGCAGGAGTGCAGTGGTGTGAACACAGCTCACTGCAGCCTTGACCTCCTGGGCCCAAGTGATGCTCCCACTGTAGCCTCAGGAGTAGCTGGGACTACAGGTGTGCATTACCACGCCCAGCTCATTTTTTTTGTTTAATAGAGATAGAGTCTCCCTATGTTGCCCAAGCAGGCCTTGAACTCCTGGCCTAAAGTGATTCTCCCACCTCAGCCTCCCAAAGTGCAGAGATTATAGGTGTGAGCCACCAGACCTGGCCTCAATATATATTAAAAGGTAGACTCTATAGAATTCTGACATTTACTACCTTCAAAATAAACATTGCTAGTAGGACGTTAGTAAAATAAAGATAAAAATTCAAGAGTCTGGCCTCTGGTCTGAATCTGGAGCCCACTGGCAGGCACCCACTGCCTTCGGCCCACTTTAAGGACAGATGGTGTTAAAGTTGGTTATAGGCCCAGGAAATCGAAACTGTTGTGACCCATAACTGTTGAACAATTTGTAGAACAGGAATGAGAAGAACTTAGTAGCATAGGAAATTCCAAAATCAAGTGCAGTCATCCCTCCCTATCTGTGGGTTCTGCATCCGCAGATTCAACCAACTGTATAACAAAAATATTTGGAAAAAAAATGAATAAAAAATACAAAATTAAAAAACAATATAACAATTATTTACATTGTATGAGGTATTGTAAGTAATCTAGAGATGATTTAAAGTATACAGAAGGATGTGTGTAGGTTATATGTAAATACTATGACATTTTGTGTAAGGAACTGAATCACAGATTTTAGTATTGAGAGAGGTCCTGGAACTAACCCTCTGTGGACATTGAGGAAGGACTGTATGCTTAGGGTTCTGCATAGTAAAATTTTAGTCTTTATTACAGCTTTTAAAATCCTCATACCAAACTGCTTTCAAGCAGAAAACTTGAGGTTAGATGTCTTTATAAAAAGTTTCCATGGATCTTCTGTTCTCTTCTGTGAAATGATTATCATAATTTTACTTATTATGCATGGCAATATCTGGAGAGGGAAGGCATTATCATTTATCAAAAAAGACTGTCTTCCTAGTGGGAGACCTCACATACTTGGAAAACCAGAACATGGAGCAGAAGATTTACTCATGCTATTGGGTTGCATCTCAGTCCACACAGAGATGACCTTCTATGGGTGCCTAAGAGTCCCTTCTCTTCTAGTCCTTTCCCTTTTCCTTTTCTACCCATGTGCTCTTGTCCCTGCATCCTGGCTGACAATATTGCCCAGCCCTTGAAGTCAACTTCAGGGTCACCACTTCTCCAATGTCCTAGTTCTATCCAGAAAAGAGGACAGCAGAGCTACATTCTCTGCATTCCACAACTCTAAGTTGTAGATTATTGGTCCTCTGGACTGGCTACATAATTTATGGGCCCCAGTGCAAAAAGAAAACTCACACAGCCCTTTGTTCAAAAATTAAAAAGTTTCCCCATTTCTTTGGGTCTTCATTTCTAAAGGCTTCTGTGTCATGTAAAACTTAAGGAAGTTTGTGAGCTTTCGGCTGGGCGTAGTGGCTCACACCTGCAATCCCAGCACTTTGGGAGGCTGAAGCAGGAGGATCGCTTGAGCCTAGATGTTCAAGACAAGCCTGGGCAACACAGTGAGACCCTGTCTCAAAAAAGAAAAAAAAAATTAAAAACTTTCAAGACAGTGACAGCAGAACATTAAACCAAGTATGGAACCCTGTGCAGCTACACAGGCCATGTCCCCATAAAGCTGACCTTGTAGATTCATGTTCTATTTATATAAACATCTATAAGACTAACAGTCCTCTCCATTGCTAATATTTGTCAACTCTAACATCATAACTTCTATCCTTTATTATGCCAGTCCTTGGCCAGTTTGCAGTTAGAGCAATTCCATGCCCTTTTTCTGCCCTGCTATGACTCCCAGAGGCCACCTCCTGAATCTGCATTTTCCACATTCCTGGGTCAGCTGGCTTTGGGTGAGACTCGGCCAGTAGAGAACCCTGGCAGAATAAAGAAGGGAGAGTTTTCCCACATTGCTTTCTGCCTTGAACTGCCTAGCAGACCACTGGTACATCTCCCCTGGGGCTCCATTTCTTGCTGGAGGGGCTATCTGTGAGGGCAGCTTCAGCTATGTGCCTTGAGGTCCCTTTGCCCCTCCAGCCTAGAAATGGTAGTTGCTTTCTGCTGTTATTAATATCTGGGCACCACAAACCTCATTTGATTTCTCAGTTCTTCTATCCCGTTCTCTGCAGTACACGCCTGTTTTGTTGGGAGTGATGAGGTTCAGAACATGCTACCCCAAAATATGGCACTTTGGCATTTGAGAAAACAGCAGAAGCAAGGTCACTTTCACCCTTCCCTGCCCTTTTGCCCTGAAACAGGCCATAAAATCTAGCTGACTTTTTCCTGAAGTAGGCCATAGACCCTCATTCCAGAGGTGCCCTTCCTATTCCTGGAAGAAAGCAATATCCTTATCTCTGAAGACACAGGGACACAGAGAAGAACCTGAATAAACAAGTCTTGCTAAGCTCTCCCCAGTTTATTACCATTAGATCACACCCCCTTTGTCTAATTATACTTCTGCACAACTGTCCACTCTTTAAGCATAAAAATACACAAGTTTCCCCATTTCTTTGAGTCTTCTTTTCTGAAGGCTCCTGTGTCATGTAAAACTTAAGTTTGTGAGCTTTTCTCTTGTTAGTATGTTTTTATTATAGGTGCCTCAGTCATGAACCTAGTGATGATTATGAAAATAATTATCTTCTCCCCTATGGAAGGAAATATTTTTTCCTCCTTCGATTTGGGTCCAGTGTTTGGGGGTCTGCAAATTAACTGACGGTAGATATATTAATAGGAGAAAAGACAAAATTTGTGTATTCACTCTGGATCCTTTAGATGAAATGGCTACTCAATCAGCCAAAGATAGTTTATATATCCACTGAATAAGGAGAAAGGAGGGGGAGAAAGAGCTTCTATGGAAGAACGAGTGGAAAGTTTGGTTCAGATAAAGTTTAAGCAATTACTAATTCCAGTGATAATAGTCGTTTTTTCCGGCTGTAAATCATTCAGAGAGGGAATTATGGTGGCTGGTATTTTCTGGGAGGTCCTGCTTAACTCAGCAAAAGAAGTTTAGATAAGGTCCGCCTGCCTCCTGCCCTCATGGCTGCTATTTGTTCAGACGGTTTTAGCTTAAAATAATCTTTATGCCACTGAGGGGCATTTTAGATTCCTACAGTTTAAAATACTTAATTTCTTTTTTCCTGGTAAGAGAGCCCCCTCTGTAACTAAAGGAAGCTGGAAGAAACAGTATGAAAGCAAAGACTTGTTCAGTCACAGTGGCAGAAGATGTTCTTTCAGTGTCTTGAAATTAGCGTTTAAATAATGCAAGAATAAATTTTGTGTTCTCCCAAAACATGGTCACTTATCTTTTCTGCTAAATATTCCCCACATTTTCTCCAACTTTGGCTTCTTATTCAATTTCTGATTGTAAATCATCTGCCTAGGAATATTATCCAATCCAATGTTCAGCAGACAATAACATATCGGTATCTCTCAAATGTTAAAAAAATTAATGATCCTATTTTACCTTGGAGAAAAATGAAAGGTTTCAAAACCTGCCACTTGTCTCAAGTAATTTTACGTCTTGAAGTCCAGACTTCGGAATCTCAATTAACTTTCTATCCACTAGAGGGCCCCAGATCAGAGCCGCCAACGATGACTCACCCTCTTTCCTCAGGCTGCAGGAACTCCAGGCTCTTTAATCTTAAGAGCCTCTCTGATTGTGTCATTGAGTCGGAAGAACTCAATTACTCAATGTAATAAGTCCAAAATGGAACACAATAGGAATCTGTGAGCAGAACAAGACCTTGAAATAATGTAGTCTAACCTCTCCGTTTTGCTTCTGAGAGGCAAGAGCAGCTAAGTAATTTAAAAACGCGGTGAATCAATCATTTCCTAAGCGTTTCCTCTTGGTTGCTGCCTAGCCGCCTGTGCTTCCAAACTGACCATTCTCCAGGAGGCAAGACCTCTGGTCTGAAAGAGAGATGGAAGCAAGCTTATTCTACTGCTTCTGCACCCGCCCCACACCTAAGAATGCCTATGGTGGATGTGCCCATACTCTGGCATCTCTGGAAAGGATCTTAAAATATTTATCCCTCCCAAATTTTCAAGTTGGGGCTGGGTATGGTGGCTCAGGCTTGTAATCCCAGTACTTTGGAAGGCTAAGACGGGTAAATCACCTGAGGTCAAAAGTTCCAGACCAGCTTGGCCAACATGGTGAAACCCCATCTCTACTAAAAATATGAAAATTAGGCCGAGTGTGGTGGCTCACTTCTATAATCCCAGCACTTTGGGAGGCTGAGGCAGGTGGATCACCTGAGGTCAGGAGTTCGAGACCAGCCTGGCCAACATGGTGAAACCCCACCTCTATTAAAAATACAAAAATTAGCTGGGCATGGTGGTGCACGCCTGTAGTCCCAGCTACTAGGAAGGCTGAGGCAGGAGAATAGCTTGAATCTGGGAGACAGAGGTTGCAGTGAGCCGAGATGTTGCCACCGCACTCCAGCCTGGGAAACAGGGCAAGACTCCATCTCAAAAAAAAAAAAAAAAAAAAAAAATTCAGGTTGGATTAGGGCCATCATTTCAGTGTATTATTTTGTTTGTGGAGGAGTAAATAAAGCTAGAAAAGATGAGTTATGGGGTAGTGGGGTGTTCCAAAGAGTGGCGTGCTCCAAAGAGTGGCGTGTTCCAAAGAGTGGCGCGTTCCAAAGAGTGGCGTGTTCCAAAGAGTGGTGTGTTCCAACAGGAGATCACAGAATATTTGACCCTGAGGCCAGCCTCTTCTCAGGAGGGGCTGTATATTGAGCCAAAGTTCAGGGACCTGGAGGAAGGAGAGAAGCTGAACCAAAGTGTGAAACATGCATTTTGTTCCAGTTGGTCAGTGGGGACAAGTAGTTCAGCTAATGATTTACGAAGCAGAGTAAGATCGGTGTCTGGCCTCGTCATAGCTAATTAAGGTATCTGTGAGTCCTATCTCAGTCACATGGGGAAAGGTGGTTCTTTGCAGTAAGCTGTTTTTTGGAACACAGAGGGCAGGGAGATATCTTATCCTTCCCTTTTCCAGGGTCACAGGGCACAAATAAAATTCAATATTGCTACCACTCTAAAGTGGAAGTTCCCTCCCATGCACTTTTCCGGTTTGATTTTCCTCACAACAGTGCCATATTGTGTACTTGCTCATTTTTAGTCTTCCCCAACCCTCAGCTAGAACAGGGCCTTTTTTCATGCCCTGCTATATCTCTATTAATGAAAACAGTGCCTGGCACACAGGTGCCAAGTAAACATTTGTTGGCTGCGTGGGGCCTGTAATTTCTTTGGAGGGGTTGTGGAATAGCAGGACTGCCAGGGTCATGGCTCAGGAAGCTGATCCGGAAGGAATGTGCAGCATTGTAGGAGGAAACCAACTTCCTTTGGGGAACCCTCTCCACAGTCCACGTGGGAAGGATGAGGCCTGTGACAGAGTGAAACACTGACAAATGAGGTTACAGATTCAAGGGATCCTTAGGAAGAAAAATTTCTCTTTGAGAGCCAAGACAGTCTTATTTCAATCTCTTAAAAATTGATAAATAATAATTGTACGTATTTATGGGGTACAATGTGATGTTTTGACATATGTATACATTGCAGAATGATTAAGTTAAATCACGCTAATGAACATATCCATCGCCTGACATATTTCTTTTTGTGGTATGAAATCTACTCTTAGCAATTTTGCAGTATACATTATTACTAACTATAGTCACCATGCAGTGCAAAAGATCTAAAAAACTTGCTCCTCTTAACTAAAACTTGGCACTCTTTGACCAGCATCTCTCCATCACCAACCCCCTAGCCCACCATTCTAATCTTTGCTTCTGTGAGTTTGACTTAAAAAAAAAAAAAGATTCCACATATAAATGAGATTGTGTGGTATTTGTCTTTCAAGAGTGTCATATTGATCTCTCTTCTCTCAGCACCTAGCATGATGCCTTGCCACTGGTCAGTCCTTAAAAATAAATGTCATGATGTCTCCATGGATATTCAGAGGAGTGTTGGGAAGAGTTTGTATATATCTATATTGAAGAACATCAAGACTGAAAACAAGAGCAAATGTGCATCTTAAAAAGGGCATGAAAAGGAAAGAATTCCCAGCCTTGGCATTGTCTTCGATACTTACTTTCCTTTGAAGGAGAACTGTATTGACAGAAGAACATCACATATTTGGTGGCACCAAAGAGCTAGATTGCTTTCTTCTGTTTCTCTAAGATCTATCTTTCAGTAGCCACCGCCCATGTAGCCACCCCTTAACCCCCACAGCCTGGTCAAAAGCACTGGCACTATCAGGCAACTTATAGTCCTAGGCCTCATTTGTCACCCCTCAGGATATATGCCTTCAACAGTAATGGTTGTCTTAGACTTGGCACACATGGAAGCAGTGTAGACCATGGGCTCTGGTGCCAAACAGCCTGGGTTCAAATTCTGGCTCCAGCATTTACCAGCCCTGTGACCTTGGGCTAGGTATATAATCTTTATGCCCTAGTTTCCTCCTCAGTAATAGTAATACTTACCTCATCCAATTGTCTTGAAGATTAAATGTCAATGTAACAATGTTTGGCAGGAAGAAAGCACTAAATGAAGTGTTAGCTTTAGGAAATCCTCTTTTAATAATTGTACTGTGTATCTCCAGTTTACTAGTGAAGTTCTGTTTATATTCAGCACTCTGATCCACTTCCATGCCAAGAGATTCAGCAAAGGGCTGAGAGAAAACACTGTCTTGTATGCATTAGTTTCTAAGAGTTTACATGATATGCCAGCATTCATATCTTGACATACTGTAGAATGCATACTTGCACCCCTGACCCCATCCCCCAACAACATTCCCTGGTCCTTTTCTCTTATCTAATTCACAGTCTCTGGTATGGACTTTTTGCATGAAACACAAGGCGTAAGTCAATGGATGCTGACTTGGTGGGAGGGGGAGCTTCCTACTTCTCAATGCTTAAAACCTGGAACACCCAGTGATGTCAGAAATTTGTCCTTTCAGTCAACTTATGAATACTTATGAAGCAGCTATTATGTTCTACGTCCTGTGCCCAACCTAACCCTTAATGCAACATAGTTCAGTAAAGAAAACAGATAACAAATAACTTCACGAGGTTCCATTCCACATAGAGTTGAAAAGAGGGCTTGCAGGCTGATCCAGCACTTTTTCTCACATACTGCCTGGCACCTATTGATATAATGTGGCTTTGGTTTATCCAGGAAGTGGCTAAGCCAGCATTAGGTTGAAAAGGGTTACATGTTCATGAGGCAATTCAAACTGTACAGAGGCACATAAATTAAATTAAAAAGTGAAAGTCTTTCCTCCAACAGCTTTTCCCAGAGGTAACCACTCTTAGGTTGGGTGTCCACTTCTCCAGATTTTCTATAGATGTACAATTAACATATATATATGAAATATGTACAATATTTTGTTTGGATATAAACTTTCCTCAAAACAAAGCAGTTTCTATTGTTGCTCAACTTGTCTCAATTTATTTTTTCCCCCAGTATATTTTGTGATTTTTTTTCAGATATTGATTTACAAGATTTTCATAGAAATTGTAGCCCTCTGTTCCATGACCCAAGCAAATACTATGTGGAATAGTGCTATGTAAATAAAAATTTTTGATAACCAAGGGAATGGAAGGAGCAGGGAAGATATACAACATTTTTACTATTTTTCTCATTGCAGGGATGACTAATTAAAAAGTTAGAAATAAAATTAAAATATGATTAAGTTTGAATTCATACTTAATGATTGTGTTCCTGTGTTCCTGATAGTTCAATTTTCAGTTTTATCCATTTTTATTATTAATTGTTTAGGATTCCTATATCTTCCTAAGAAATTTGCCATTTTATCTTTATGAAACATCCTTCTATTTCTGGCAATACTCTCTGCCTTGATACTACTTAGATTCTTTTTTTTTTTTTTTTTTTTTTTTTTTTGCGATGCAGTCTTGCCCTGTTGCCCAGGCTGGAGTGCAATGGCTCAATCTCGGCTCACTGCAACCTCTGTGTCCCAGGTTCAAACGATTCTCCTGCCTCAGCCTCCCTAGTAGCTGGGATTACAGGCGTGTGCCACCATGTCCAACTAATTTTTGTATTTTTTAGTAAAGATGGGGTTTCACCACGTTGGCCAGGCTTGTCTCGAACTCCTGACCTCGTGATCTGCCCGCCTTGGCCTCCCAAAGTACTGGGATTACAGGCATGAACCATCTACTTAGATTCTTAAAAATAGCTCCCTGGCATTCTTATGGTTAGTGTTGGTATATAGTTATCTTTTGTTATATTTGTTTCTGTCATTTCTCTTTAACCTGTCTGTAGGCCTCCTGTAATAACATATAGTTGGGTGTTGCTTTTTTTTTGTTTGTTTGTTTTTTTACCTAGTTTGACAGTCTCTTAATTTAATATCTTGAGGATTTAGGCTTTAGGCTTTATTTATTTATTTATTTATTTTTAGACGGAGTCTTGCTCTGTCATCCAGGCTGGAGTGCAGTTGCTCAGTCTCAGCTCACTGCAACCTCTGCCTTCTGGGTTGAAGCAATTCTCCTGTCTGAGCCTCTGGAGTAGCTGGGATTACAGGCATGTGCCACCATGTCCAGCTAATTTTTGTATTTTTAGTAGAGACAGCGTTTCACCATGTTGGCCAGGCTGGTCTTGAACTCCTGACCTCAAATGATCCACCCACCTCAGCCTCCCAAAGTGCTGGGATTACAGGTGTGAGCCACTGTGCCCGGCCTTAGCCATTAATATTTAAAGTAATTACTGATATGGTTGGATTAAATCTACTGTCTTGCTGTTTGCTTTCTGTTTTTCCCATCTGTTCTTTTGTCTCCCTTTCCTGACTTAAAAAGCTTTTTTTTAGGAATTTAGATATATTTTATTATTTTATATCCTTTTTGCTGGCAGTGGTGGAGGCGTTAAACAGTAACCTGTTGTTTTTAGTAACCAGAAATTATATGTATCCTTAACTCATTACATCTGCCTTAAATTGGTACTTTACCATTTCCTGAATCATATAAGAACCTTTAACAATGTAATTCCGCTTACCATCTCTTGCTCTTTATGACATTGTCATATTTTACTTATACATGTTATAACCCCTTAGAATGCATTGTTGTTATTGTTGCTGTAAATAGTTAGCAATCTTTTATAACATTTTAAACAATCATTTATATTTGCCCATTTATATTTCTTAACATTTCTTGCAGTGAGAGTACATGGGGGGAGAAATTCTTGTTGTTTTATTTGTTGAATAATATCTTTATTCCACTTTGTTTTATAGAATATGCTTTCATTGGGGATAGAATTATAGATTAGCTTTTATTTTATTTCTTTCCCCTTTAGGCATTTTAAAGAAATAGTTCCATTGTCTCTGGCTTCCATTTTTTTGTCGTTGTTGAAAAGTCAGTTATTCTTATTGCTGTTCCCCTGAATGTAATGTGTCTTTTTTTCTGACAGTTTGAGATTTTCTCATTATTTTTGATGTACAGTATTTTAACTAGGTGCAATTTTCTTTATGTTTGTCTGCTTGGGGTTCACTGAACAACTTGAATCTAGGAAGGGCTTGTTCCCTTCTCTGGTATTTCCTCTAGATTTCTTCTCCATTGTCTTTAAAAAATATTTGAAAATTTTTTGATTATTATGATAAGAGCAATGATTTCTTGCAACTCCCTAGGATGAAAGCTGAGCGCTCTGCCTCTGATATTTAATTCATCTATTCACAAGATAATTTAATGGGTAGTCAACTAAGCTTCTTTTGCTATATTGATTCAAACCTATCAAAGTAAAACAATGCTCCTTCACCTGAATCAATAGCACACACGCACGTACACACATATACACACACTAACCTTTTCAGTTCTAGGGTATGTAGCTGGTTATTTGCTTCTTTGCAGATTTTATTTTATTATCATTTTTTGAGACAGGGTCTCTTACTCTTTTGCCCAGGCTGGAGTGCAGCGGTGTGATGATGGCTCACTGGACCCTCCAACTCCCAGGCTCAAGTGATCTTCCCACCTTAGCCTCCTGTGTAACTGGGGCTACAGTAACTGCACTACCATGCCTGGCTGATTTTTAAAAAATTTTTCATAGAGGCGAGGTCTCACTATGTTGCCCAGGCTGGTTTTAAACTCCTAGTCTCAAGCGGTTTTTCCACCTCAGCCCCACAAAGTGCTGGGATTACAGGTGTGAGCCACTGTGCCCAACCTTCTTTGCAGACTTTAAAATGTCACTTTTTGTGTCAGGAACCTGAATGAAATTTGTTTGGCTTTAATCTGCATGAGCATAGGTGTTTGTACATTCATCTGGTAATTCTACTATCTGTAGCAGTTGTGGGTCTGTCTCTCTACTTGTTTCTTTCATCTGTGCTGGGTCTTGGTCACATTTCTTAGCTTCTTGTGTACTGGTTATATTTGACTATATTGATTGTTTATGAACATACTTGAAAAAATTCTTTATAGATTTATAGAAATATGTAGGATTATATTATCTTCCTCCAGAGAAGATTTTTCAGTTGTTTGCTTCAGGCACCCAGTGGCACTAGCAATGTGGGACCACCTGTATCCAGCATTAACACAAGATTTTCCTGGCCCCCAAATGGGTCTTGGAGTTTATGCAAGGGGCGATTTACTTATAGTTCACTTTCATTTCTAGGGTTCAGCCTGTCAGGCTTACGATACTAAGTGAGGAATTTTTTGCTGCTGCTTCCCTCTCTTGATCAGCTCTCAACTTCACATTTAACCCCATAGCCTTGAGAGGCTATCAGAGGTATGACTCAGTCTCTCCGTTCCTCCACTTATGCTTTCTACATTTAGCAAATAAAAATGCAGAACACCTAAATTTGAATTTTAGATTATCAACAAATAATTTTTTAGTACAGATATATCTCCTACAATATTTGGAACATACTTATACTAAAATTATTCATTGTTGGCTGGGAGCAGTGGCTCACGCCTGTAATCCCAGCACTTTGGGAGGCTGAGGTGGGAGCCTGAGCCCAGGAGTTCGAGACCAGCCTGGGCAACATGGTGAGACCCTATCTCTACAAAAACTACAAAAAAATTAGCCGAGCATGGTGGTGCACGCCTGTAGTCCCAGCTACTAGGGAGGGTGAGGCGGGAGGATCGCTTGAGCCTGGGAGGTAGAGGCTGCAGTGAGCCGAGATCACACCACTGCCACTCCAGCCTGGGCAACAGAGGAAGACCCTGTCTCAAAAACAACAACAAAAAATTACGTAATTGAGATTGTCTATGGCTAAAAGCCATGGAGGAATTATCTGTGAGTGACTAGAAGATTCTTTAGCTTGCCCAAGTCTTCATCTAGGATCAGGAGAGTATTCCTTACTGCAGAAAATTTACAGGGCTAGAGGAAGACAAAAATAAAGTTTAGTTTTGGTCAGGTTATGCATTTGTTAAAACAAAAAAACCCTACTATTCATATTTGAGTGTGTTCTATAAGAGGCATGGCATTTAGGCCTCCTACCAGCTCTATGAGGATGGGCTTGTTGCCAGGACACTCAGGGACACTGAGACTCAGAGGAATGTCCTCCTTCAGCAAATTGGAGCAGGGTGGACATTTACACCCATTTGCCCAACTCCTTGGCCTGCGAAGTTCCTCACTGCACTACAGTGCCTCCCATGAGTGTATTTCTCTAGTGCTTCCTGGGGATTAAAGCATCAGTATATTTTATTTATCCTTCTGGTAATGCCATGAAGTGGGCCAGTGGGTGGTGATAGCCCCAGTTTTACAAAGGAAAATTGTGGAGATTCCAAGCCTTGCTCATGGCTACTGGTTCTGTGGCCTGTTTTTTGATTCTTGCTCTGTTGGTCTTTCTCTATTTCTCTAGGGTGCCTTTCAGAAACTAACTTTGCTGAACCTGAGGGTTATGCTTAGAGAAATTTTTTATTGATTAACTTTTGAAAAGTTGTGAAATACACACACACAGAAAAATATACAGAGCATGCGTTTGGCTTAAGCAAAGGTCTTTGTAGACATGAGCAGCTCAAGAAGCAGTATGTCAGCACCCCAGAAACCCCATGTGCCCTGACCACAATCCTGCCTCTTCAAACGTAGTGCTGTGTCTTTCATGGCCTTTCTTGCCTTGCTTTATAGTTTTACCAGCTACATGTATTTGTATGTCTCTCAACACTATAGTACAGTATTGTTTTCAAACTTTATATAAACTGAGTTGTATTGGTATACTATTTTGTGTTGAACTTTTTTTACTCAACACTGTTTTAAAGATTCACCTATATTGCTATACGTAGCTCCAGCTTGCTTTTATTACTGTATAATAAATTTCACTGTATGAACATACCAAAGGAATGTATTTATTTACTATTGGATGATAGGATTGTTTCATGTTTTGGCTGATTGTAGACAATATAATGTTTCTGTATGTGCAATATGAAGACATTTCTGTAGGGTGGCATGGAATTCTGGATCACTGGGTGTGGCCATGGTAGTACGTGTGCTGGAGCTTCCTCAGGCTGTCCCCCAAAAGCCACTTGTTAAATTTTCTGAAATTTTATGAGCAAATTGTTAACACAGCTATTAATAGTTGAATTATATAAACTGATAATTAAAAATTATGTTAAAAATAAAGGTGACACATATTGAAGACTCATCACTTTCTAGTTATTTTACAACATTTATATTATTATCTACATTTTTGAGATTCCTTCTGTTTATTGTATCTATATGGTGGAAACACTATATAATGGTGTACTATTGTGCATCTTTTCTCAATTCTGCATTCGGTAATGTCACTTTGGTTGCTTGAAATCAGTCATAGTGGGAGTATTTACACAATGGAAATAAGAAAACACTACAAGGCTTTCCCTCTGGAGAGCTGGTTGTTAAAACATTTGGCAGCCCACCACTGGATATGTGTCGTCAAATTTATCAGAAAATTCCAAACTGTTTTCCCAAGTTGTACCAATTTGCATCCCTACCAGCAATTTCAGAGTTCCTATAGATCCTTGCCAACACTTACATTTGATTCTGCTGGGCAAGTAGCAGTATCTAATTGTGGTTTTCATTTGCATTTCCCTTCAGCACTTGTCTTGTTTATTGGCTATTTGGATTTCCTCTTTCTGTGAAGTGCTTCTTCAAGTCTTCTGCTCATTTTTCTATTATGTTGGCTGTCTTTCTTATTATTTTATAGGAGATCTTTTCTCTTACAAAGGTTATGGACCTTTTGTTGATTAGGTACATTGCAAATATCTCTTGTGACATTTCATTTTTTCCTTTCTTGTTGTAAAACAGGCACAAAAAAACCACATAAAATGTAGCTTAATAGGTTGGTATAAAACAAATCCCTTGCAATCACTACCCAGGCTGAAAAATAGACCTTTGCTGACCACTTCGGAGGTAGTGCCTCTGTGCCAATCACAGCCTTTCTCTCCTCCCTAAAAAGACTATCCAGATGTTGACAGTCATCATTTCCTCACTTTTCTTTGTAGTTCTAGCTACAAATGTGCATCCTTATGTGCAATAGTCTAGTTTAGCTTTTTTAAAGATAAATGTCTTAGAAGTCTCTTAATTTACAGGTTCTCTCCCCTCTTTTTTTTTGCAATTTGAAGACATCAAGTCATTTGCCCTGTAAAGTTTCCCATAGACTGGATTTTGATGATTGAATCCCTATAATGTAAGCTATCATTTTCTAATATCTTCTGAATTTTCTGAGCTTTGATGCTATTCAGGTTTTTTTTCCCCAAGGTAACTTTGTAGATGGCAATGTGTTTTTGCACTGGGAGGCACTTAATGTCTGTTCCTCTCTCCTTCTGTGATATTACTAGCCCCTGATGTTCAACCCTTACATTCATGAATTCATTAGGGAGTGCAAAGTGGGGATATTCTAAATCTATTATTCTGTCATATATTTGTTCAATTTACTTTTTTGAAAGAGTTTGTTCTCTATCCTGATCCAGAAGTGATTTTTTTCTTTTAGTAACATTTCGCGATGCATTTACTTATGACCTGTGTATTTGAGTATCTGTCTACCACCCTTATCTTTTTATGGCTGTGCAAATTCTCTCATCTCTGGTTGTGGGAGCCTCATGAAGAAACACTACCCTATTAGTCTTTGATAGCATCCCTGTTTTCTGATATGAAAAGATGTTACAGGCTCATCTTGGTCATTTCCTATTCTGGCCCTGGAATAATTCATTTCTCCAAGGAGCCCTAGTTTCTTTTAATAGGAAATAGTGTTTCAAGACCATAGTCTGGGTGCCAGGGTGCTCATTGTTCACAGGATGCTCATTGTTTCTACGTCTCTTCAGCAGACAGTGCTAGGAAGCTAAATGAAAATAATATGAGTTGATGCTGACACTTCTATTTCATATTCATGACCACAGGATTTTTACTTCTTTCACCTTATCTCTGTTATTTCTATCCTTCCACATAGAAGATCTTGGTTCTCAAGGATACAGGGGATAATAGATTAGACTATCCCATAATTACATATTTGCTCTCCTCCATCCTACACACACTACACTCCCAGAGCTGCAAAACCAGTGACCACCACAGAAGTTACTGAAGACAGCTACCTTGTTCACACTCTGTCTATTCTCTTTGCCTTTTTAAATTGTGTGCTATATCTGTATTGCCAGAGTGAATAGCAATTACGTGTTATATTTCCTCCCTTATACTCTTAATTCCTCATAAGCAGGAGTTTATACAGGGATGCTTAGGCAAAACTGACACTTGCAGCACAGCTTTACATATTTAAAAGAGCAGATTTTAAACAAAAGAGAAGTGTACTTGACCAAGGTCACATATTATATATCTTCATATGTGAACATGTACACTCTTCCCTCCTTTTAACTGATGTTTTGGGTTATGCAATTAATTCTAGTAATCTCACTAGATGATCTTTTAGCATAAAGAATGAGAGAGAAGGTAACAGTCATGGCTGTTTCCAGATTTACGGGCATAGAAACAGATATACAAAAAGTTTCTGGCATTTGAAGGATTACAAAAGAAGGGCAATTCTTGGTGGAAGTACACAAAGTTTTATTTTCAAAACTTTCTTTTCAAAGTTAGTATCTGTATCTTTCTGGAAAAAAAATACATGCCTTTGTTAAAAACTTCATCAATATAGAAACATATTTTAAAAGCCACCTTTAAAAAAAAATCACTAAAACTCACATTACCCACAGGGAGTTCCAAAGTTGGAATTCCATATTGTCAATTAAAACTTTAGTTCTGATTATGTTACTTATCATAACTTCTGCCAGAACTTCCAACATTCTCAAAGTCACTTTAGATAAACGGAAGAAACAAACAAGCTATACTTAGAATCATGAAAATGCAACTCAAATGTTTTGATAAATATAGTAGTACATCCCATAAGTTGAAGCTGTCAGGATATTACTGGTGTATTGTAAGTTGCACGATTGTGGTCATTAACTGCAAACTCAACCTGTAGAGTTGTAAAGCAGCAATTGCCCCACAATATACTTGGCTATGCAGGTATAAGTGGTAGGAAAGCAGGTAATCAGGTTAAGGAAATGAGATTAATCATGCACGACTTCTCTATTTACCTAAGATATATTCAGCTCCATGGTGCTGACCTATGTACTTCAATTATATCATTAACACACTAATTAGACAAAGCAAACACCAGCTTAGTGGCTCTTATTTTTAAAGACTAGCTACAATGTCTTAAGTACCTGCTTTCCCAAAAAGTTGTTTATCTAAAAGCTCAGCAATTCTAGTTGGAGGTTAATAAAGAACTTCTAACTTAAAGCAGACACAATCTCAACTTTCATCCGATGCATTCACAATGAGGTTACAACACAATTGGTTTACCTCTAGAGAACTAGATCTTTGTTAACGTAAAGTCATCTACCTATTGTGAAGGAGTGGATTCAGGCAATGTAATGGTCTTCAAAGGCCCTAAAAATTGGTAAGAAACCTCTATTTGCTTGCAGCCCTACCTAAAGCGTTTCCTAAACTACTGCCCCTTCCTATGCACGGTATTTCTGCCAGGGAGAAACATCTAGAAACATCCCTGACCTACAACATCAATTTCCCAAGACGACTTATTAGAAATGCAAATTCTTGGGCCCCACCCTAGACCTCCTGAATCAGAAATTGGTGTGGGGCCTTATAGTTTGTTTTAACAAGCTCTCTAGAGAATTCTGATGCAAGTTCATGTTTGAGAACTGTGGTCTAAGATCTGAGTGACAAATCACTTTCTGTGTGCTTTGTGAAATTAAATAAGTCACGATTCTTTGTGATGCTTGGCATAAAATATGTTCCATAAGCATTTGTTTACCTCTCTGAGCAGCATCCAGGGAGAGTTTTTTAACTACTGCATTGGGATAAGATAATTTACACTTTGTGGGTCTGTGGTTTTTTTCCTGAGATCGGCTTGGACCCCAGTCACTGCCACCCACTGCCCTATGATTCACCTTGAAGTCAGCTGAGTCATGATTATAGGAAAACACAAATCAACCCTAAATCATTTAGCAGCTGCCCCCCTTTTCACAGCTTACCCACATAGACAGGAGACCCCTGCTAAACTGTGTAACCTGGTTCCCCCACAGCCACTGCAACCAGTCGCATCCCTCAGTGACTGTCTGCCACCTGATACAGCTGCCCCTAAAGCCCTGACCAAATCAGCATAACATGTCCAAGCCTCTAGCTTCTAGTAGTGAGACAAGGAGCTTTCTAAGTTTGGGGGAACACTAATTACTGCCAGAGAGATGAATTTAATGAGAAACCAGCAGAAGAGCACCTGGTCTTACTGCTCTTCATGCTCCGTTCATGAGCTACATCAGATGCTGTCCCTGAGCTCACCAGCTGTGCCTTCTCCCTGACCAGTTTTGCTTCTGGGCCACTTCAGGTGGGAAGCAGACTCAGCAGGGAAGCAACTGCAAAGTTGTTATAAACTGTGTACTTTTCTTCCTATCTCCTGTAATTCCCAAGAGGATACCCTAAAATTACTTTTATTGCCCTCTTTATCTTGCCAATAAGAGAATGGTAAAAATTTGGTGGAGGGCAGAGATGCATGGACAGCTAGGAAGCTTTGTGACCTGAATACATCAGCGTTAAGTACATGTTCCTACACCTCAACATCAACTTTTACATCCCAGCTTTCCAGCCTATACCTGCTGTCTGTCCTTTCCACGGTCATCTGCCTTGTAATCCTCTCACTCTTCATTAGCACCCCCCAAAGAACGACGAGTTAGGATCAAAATGGGAATAACTTTGAGGTGCTCAGTTGCTTACATTTTTCCTTCCTCTCCTTAGAAAACCTTAGAAGTGGTCTCTTTTTGCCAGTTTTGCCCTTTGGACTGCTGGGCTAGACTAGAGTTCACTCATGGAGCAACTGGCTGCTTGAGGAGGGGAATCACTCCTTGGTTCACTGTCTCCACCTGCCATTCTGCCTCATCTCCTCACCCCACCCCTACAGGTCCCGAACAGCTAGATTTCTTGGCCTCTGATTCAGCATAGCTAAAGAGTACAACATTTCAGGTAGCCCTTTACTTCTTTCTCCCTGGAAATCCCTGAATTAAGACAGACTTCTCACCAAGAATTGCCTTTTTCCCGCCCAGAAAAATGAAAGAAGAGTTCAGACCTGTGGTTGTTTTGTGAAGGGAAGATTTTGTGAAGGAAAACATTTTAGGAAAAAATATAGTTAAAAAATATTGACTGTTACATTTATAAGCTTGGCAAATCTTACTTCCAACGATCTGATGAGGATCTAAAATCTCCATGACTTCCTCCGACTCCATCGCTTTTGAGAATGTCCCCCTTTAATGAAGTGAGACCATCGTATAAAGCCAGTCAGCGGCCGGGCGCGGTGGCTCACGCCTGTAATCCCAGCACTTTGGGAGGCCGAGGCGGGCGGATTAGGAGGTCAAGAGATCGAGACCATCCTGGCTAACACGGTGAAACCCCGTCTATACTAAAAAATACAAAAAATTAGCCGGGCGTGGTGGCGTGCGCCTGTAGTCCCAGCTACTCGGGGGGCTGAGGCAGGAGAATGACGTGAACCCGGGAGGTGGAGCTTGCAGTGAGCCGAGATTGCGCCACTGCACTCCAGCCTGGGAGACAGAGTGAGACTCCGTCACAAAAAAAAAAAAAAAAAAAAAAAAAAAGGCAGTAAGCACAGAAGGGTAAAAATGGGACCTTGTCTACACTCATCACTGTCCAGATACCCTTTTGAGAGAAGATGAAGATCTTTAAGTCAAAAGGAACAATCAGTACTTTTAGAGCAAGAACACACTGTCAGTGGGAGATAGGGCAGAAGGTGGCCTAGAGAAATGATTCCCTGTGGTGCATAGAGCACTAGAGAAGTCTGAAAGGTAAGTCCTCACACTAGTGTTAGCTCTCCGTTCAAGATAACTTGGTAAAGAGATGGCAAATGCTTAAGCCCAATAGATTGCCAATCCCCAGATCAAAATCGAGATTGATTTATTTTTGCTCATAAACTTTTGACCATTTTCTAGGGTTTTTAATAGACATCATCTGGGTCACTGACCACTCTTGGAGGAATAAGAGAAGTCTCAGACTACAAAGAGCAAAGTCCATTAAAAGAAAGATTATTTATATCATAATAGCCCAACCAAGAAAACAGCTGGGCATTGTGAGCACTGATTGAAGCGACTAAGAATGACGGGAGTAGGGGCTCTGTACCCAACCCCTTAGCACACAAAGAGCCTTGCAGTATAGCTAGGTTCTCTCTAGAGCCACTAGGTTTCACCTAATGCACCATACCCTTTGTAAGGCTGCAGCCCCTTTCCCGTGCAGGCACTGAGAAGTCTCCTAATTTCTGAACTCAAGCTTTCTGGCCCCTCTCCCCAGGCCTGACCACACTACATGAATCTGTTCTAAGAACTTAGTTTCTTGACAGTCCCACCTACCTACACCTCCAGACTCTTGGGCTCAGCCTTCCTCTTATATCACCTTCCTGCTTGTTAGCTGAATCAGATCACTTGGGTAGGTAGCAGCATGGTGCCTGTTAGTAATCTGGTGTCAGCTGAATTCTGAGCCTGTGTCTTTTTTCCCACTCCCCCTGCCCTCAGTGTTAATTACGCACAAAATTGAATTGTGTTCCATTGCTTAATATTGACGTTCTCATAAAGGTAGAAGGACTGATTTCCACTTGTAATAAACAATTTCATGTAAACACCTAAAAGTAAATCTCATCAACTAGTTTAGAATACAAAGGAGAACCAAATTTGTATTAAAAAAATTTTAATAGTTTTTAACTGTAGGCTGGGTATGGTGGCTCACACCTGTGATCCCAGCACTTTTAGGAGGCCAGACCAAGTGGATCACTTGAGGACAGGAGTTCAAGACCAACCTGGCCAACATGGCGAAAGTCTGTCTCTACTACAAGTACAAAAATTAGCTGAGGTGGTGGCAGACACCTGTAATCCAAGCTATTCAGGAGGCTGAGACACGAGAATTGCTTGAGCCTGGGAGGTGGAGGTTGCAGTGAGCTGAGATCGCACCCTTGCACTGCAGCCTCGGCAACAGAGTGAGACTCTGTCTCAAAAAAAAAAGTTTTTAATTGTAAAATATAGAATTCATAGATAAAGCAAATATTTTCATACTTGATATTTAAAGCCAACATCTGTGTGATCACGACCACATGCCAAGAAATGGAACATTGCCTGATTATGAGATTCTTCCCCACTTCCATCCTTTCCTGCCTCTTGTGATAACCATTTCTTGTTCTTCTTTGTAGTTTTAGTACTTATACATCTACCCCTAAATGACCTAGTAAAGTTTTGGCTCTTTTGAGCTTTATTTAAATGGATCATACTGTATGAATTTTTAAAAAATCTTTCTGTTTTTGAGCTTCTGCACAGCAAAAGAAACTATTAACAGAGTGAAAAGACAAGCTACAGAATGGGAGAAAATATCTGCAAACTGCATCTGACAAAGATCTAATATCTAGCATCTATAAGGAACTTAAACAAATTTACAAGAAAAAAATGACTCCATTAAAAAGCGGGCAAAGGACATGAACTGACACTTTTCAAAAGAAGATATACATATGGCCAACAAGCATATGAAAAAAAGCTCAACATAGCTGATTATTACAGAAATGCAGATCAAAACCACAAGGAGATACCATCTCACACCAGTCTGAATGGCTATTAATAAAAGTCAAAAAATAAAAAAAGCTGGCAAGGTTGCGGAATAAAAGGAATGCTAGACACTGTTGGTGGGAGTGTAAATTACTTCAACCATTGTGGAAGACAGTGCGATGATTCCTCAAAGAGCTAAAAGCAGGACTACCATTTTACCAGCAATCCCATTACTGGGTACATACTCAGAGAAGTATAAATCATTCTATCATAAAGACACACATGCACATGTATGTTCATTGTAGCACTATTCACCACAATAGCAAACACTTGAAATCAACTTAAATTATCTGTTAGTGGTAGGCTGGATAAAGAAAATGTGGTAAAAAGAAAAAAAAAAGAAAATATGGTACATATACATCATGGAATGCTATGCAGCCATAAAAAAACAAGATCATTTCCTTTGCAAGAACATGGATGGAGCTGGAAGCCATTATCTTTGGTAAACTAATGCAGGAACAGGCAATTAAATACTGCATGTTCTCACTTATGAGTGGGAGCTAAATGACAAAAACATATGGACACATAGAGTGGAACAACACACACTGGGGCCTACTTGAGGGTGTAGGTGGGGAGGAGGGAGAGGATCAGGAAAACTAACCAATCGGTACTAAGCTTAATACCTGGGTGATTAAATAATCTGTACAACAAACCTCCATGACACAAGTTTTCCTATAGAACAAACTTGGACAGGTACACCTGAACTTAAAATAAAAGTTAAAAAAATTCAAATCCAGACACATATTTAAAAAATCTATCTCTTTTTTATTTTGCTATTATTTATCTATTTTCCTGCTCAAGCTTGGTCATTTTCACTGCTGCATAGTATTTTATTATAATGTATCCCAAGTTATTAATTTTTATTGTTGATTAGCATTTGCATATAGTTTTAGGTTATTATAAATAATGTTTCTATGAACATTCTTTTATGTGTATGATGGTGCACATATCTATAAATTTCTTTAGGATCTAGGAGTGGAATTTCTGGGTCATCAGGTTTATACATCTTCCGGATTATCAGATAAAGCCAAATTTCCAGTGGTTGTAAACAGAACAAAGTGGTTATGCCAATTTGATAACACATGTTCAGCAACATTTAGGATTGTAAGACTTCCCATGTTTTGCCAATCTGATGGGTTTACAATAGCATCTCATTAAGGTTTTAGTTTATATTTCCCTGATTATTAATGAAGTTAGGCACTCTTTTCTATTCATGAGTCAAGCACTTTTTTCTATTTATTCGCTATTTGAATATCTTCTTCTGCATGTGCTTGTTTAAGTCTTTTAGCCATTTTTACCTTATTGGTTTGTAGGACTTGATATATTCTGAGGTTGAGTTTGATGGCTTACCTTTTCATTCTCTTTATGGTGTTTTTTGATAAACAAAGTTGTCAAATTTAATGTAGTAAATTTACTAAGCCTTTCCTTAAAAGTCACTGTACTTTGTATTGTTTGATAGATATTTTCCTTCCCCAAGGTCAGGACAATATTCTACATTATCTTCTGAAAACTTAGGTTTGCCTTTCACATTCGGGTTTATAATATAGAGGTTTCAGCATTAGTTTTTCCATATGGGCACTCAGTTGTTTTTAGCAGCATTTATTTCAAAACTCATCCTTTCCCCAGTACTCTGTGATACTTTCATTATAAAGTGTCCTCATTTTTGAGACCCTGTTTCTGAGATCTTAATTCTTTCCATTAGTTTATTTGTCTAGTCCTTGTATCAATACCAAAAGTATGACAGCTTTGTATAAATAATTGATATCTGGTAAAACAAGTCCTCCCAACACATGCTTCTGCTTTAAGTCTGTCTTATATCTTTACAGTATTTACATTTTCATACATTTTATAAGATCATTTATCAAATGCTTCTTTACATCTATTGAAATGATTACATTTTTCTTCTTTAATCTATTAATGTGATCAGTTAAATTAATTGATTTTCAAATATTGAAATACACTTACATTCCTGGGATAAACCCAACTTGGGCATGAGGTAGTGTCATTTTCATATGTTCTTTAATTTGTTTTACTTGTAGTTTAGATTTTTGTATCTGTGTTTCACAAATGTCTCGCAATTTTTCTCTTCCTTTCTTATATAGGCCTTGCCAAGTTTTTTTTTTTTTTTTTTTTTTTTTTGAAATAGAGTCTCACTCTGTCGCCCAGGCTGGAGTGCAGTGGTGTGATCTCTGCTCACTGCAAGCTCCGCCTCCTGGGTTGACTCCATTCTGCCTCAGCCTCCCGAGCAGCTGGGACTACAGGCACCCGCCACCACGCCCGGCTAATTTTTTTGGATTTTTAATATGGACGGGGTTTCACGGTGTTAGCCAGGATGGTCTCGATCTCCTGACCTCGTGATCCACCTGCCTCGGCCTCCCAAAGTGCTGGGATTACAGGCGTGAGCCACCACGCCCGGCCCAGGCCCTGCCAAGTTTTGCTGTAAAGTTTATGCTTGCCTTACAAAGTGAGTTAGTCACTTTCTTCTTTTTTCTATGCACTGGAATAATTAGGGCTAGATTATAATGATTTCTTCCATAAGATTAAAAAAATTTCATGGGTACATAGAAGGTGTATATATTTGTGGGCTACATGAGTCACTTTGATATAGGTATACAATGCATAATAATAACATCAGGGTAAATGGGGTATCTATCACCTCAATCATTTATCCTTCCTATTACAAATAATCCAATTATATTGTTTCAGTTCTTTTGAAATTATGATAAATTATTTTGAATATAGTCACCCTGCTGTGCTATCAAATACTAAATCTTATTTTTGTATCCATTAACCACTCCCACTTTTCCTCCACCCCTCACTATTCTTCACAGCCTCTGGTAATCATCATTCTACTGTCTATCTCCATGAATTCAATTGCTTTAAATTTTAGCTCCTACCAACAAGTGAGAACATGTGAAGTTTGTCTTTCTGTGCCTGGCTTATTGCACTTAACATAATGACATCCAGGTCCATCCACGTTATTGCGAATAAATAGGATCTCATTCTTTTTTGGTGGAATAGTACTACATTGTGTGTGTGTAGCCATTTTAGAAAATCCATTCATCTGTTGATGAACACTTAGGTTGCTTTTAAACCTTGGCTATTGTGATGCTGCAATAAACACGGGAGTGCAGGTATCTTTTTGGTGTACTGATTTGCTTTCTTTTGGGTATAAACCTAGCAGTGGGATTTCTAGATTATATAGTAGTTCCATTTTTAGTTTTTTGAGGAACCTCCAAACTGTTCTCCATAGTGGTCATTCTCACCAACAGTGTGTGAGGGTTCCCTTTTCTCCACATCCTCACCAGCATTTGCTATTGCCAGTCTTTTGGATAAAAGCTATTTTAACTGGGGTGGGATGATATCTCATTGTAGTTTTTATTTGCATTTCTCTGATGATGAGTGATATTGAGCACCTTTTCATAAGTCTGTTTGCTATTTGTATGCTTTCTTTTGAGAAATGTCTATTTAGATCTTTTGCCCATTTTAAAATCAAATTATTAGGTTTTTTCTTACTGGAGAGTTTGAGCTCTTTATATATTCTGGTTATTAATCCCTTGTCAGATGGATAGTTTGCAAATATTTTCTCTCATTCTGTGGGTTGTCTCTTCACTTTGTTGATTGTTTCTTTTGCTGTGCAGAAGCTTTTTAACTTGATGTGATCTCATTTACCCATTTTTGCTTTGGTTGCCTGTGTTTGTGGGGTATTACTCAAGAAATCTTTGTCAAGAGCAATGTCCTAGAGAGTTTCTTCAATGTTTTCTTGTAGCAGTTTCATAGTTTGAGGTCTTAGATTTCAGTCGTTAATCCATTTTGATATGATTTTTGTATATGGTGAGAGATAGTGTTGTAGTTTCATTCTTTTATGGATATCCAGTCTTCCCAGTAACATTTACTGAAGAGTCTATCCTTTCCCTAATACATGTTCTTGGTCCCTTTGTTGAAAATAAGTTCACTGTAGATGTATGGGTTTGTTTCTGGGTTCTTCATTCTGCTCCATTAATCAATATGTCTGTTTTTATGCCAGTACCATGCTGTTTTGGTTACTATAGCTCTGTAGTATAATTTGAAGTCCGGTAATATTGTTGCCTGGCTTCAGGTAACAATATTTTTGCTAACAATATTTTAACCAGTTTTTTTCTTTTTGCTCAAGATAGCTTTGAGCTAGTCTGTGTCTTCTGTGGTTCCATGTAAATTTTAGGATTTTTTTTCTATTTCTGTGAAGAATGCTATTGGTATTGTGACAGGGATTGAATTAAATCTGTAGATTCCGTTGGGTAGTATGGACATTTTCACACTATTGATTCTTCCAATCCATGAACATGGAATATCCTCTTCAATTTCTTGGTGTCCTCTTCAATTTCTTGCATCAATGTTTTATAGTTTTCATTGTAGAGATCTTTCTTTATTCCTAGGTATTTTATTCCTAGTTAAGTTATTCCTAGGTATTTTACCTTATTTGTAGCAATTGCAAATGGGATTACTTTCTTGATTTATTTTTCAGGTGGTTTGCTATTGACATATAAAATGCTGCTGATTTTTGTTTGTTGGTTTTGTATCCTGTAACTTTACTGAATTTATTTATCAGTTCAATTAGTTTTTTGGTGGAATCTTTAGATTTTTTCTTCCACAAATTTTTGGTAAAACTTGGTGAAGCTATTTGAGCCTGGAATTTTTGTGTGTGGGGAAGGAAGATTTTTTTTTTTAACCACTGAGTCAATTTATTTAATGGTCATAGTACTATTCAAGTTTTCTATTTATTCTTCAGTAGGTACATTTCTGGAAATTTGTTCATTTAGTTCAGATGATTTGAAGCTGGGCTGCATATCCATGTGGTGGCTGGTTCATTCTTACCCTTAGGGTGTAGACTATTTATATCAGTGTTTACAAAAAAATTTTGGAAGCACAAACATGAAGATAGTTGTTTGGGATCTTGTAGATTCTAGGATTTTATTCTTTTTATGACTGAACAGTATTCCATTGTGTATATATACCGCATTTTCTTTCTTTTTTAAGACAGCATCTCATTCTGTTGCCCAAGGAGGAGTGCAGTGGCATGATCATGGCTCACTTTATCCTCAACTTCCTTGGCTTAAGTGATCCTTCTGCCTCAGCCTCCCAAGTAGGTGGGACTACAGGTGAGTGCCACCATGCAAGCTATGTGTTTTTTTGTTTTGTTTTGTTTTGTTTTACTTTTTGTAGAGATGGAGCCTTGCTATGTTGCCCAGGCTGGTCTCAAATGCCTTGCCTCAAGCCATCCTCCTGCCTTGGCCTCCTAAAGTGTTGGGATTATAGGTGTGATCCACTGCAACTGGCCCCACATTTTCTTTATTTAGTCATCTGTTGATGGATGCTTAGCTTGATTCTGTATCTTGGCTATTGTGAATAGTGCTACAATAAACATGAGAGTACAGATCTCTCTCTCTCTCTCTTAAACAGAGACAAAGTCTTGCTCTGGCACCCAGGCTGGAGTGCAACGGCATGATTATAGCTCACTGCAGTCTTGACCTCCTGGGATCAAATGATTCTTCCGCCTCAGCCTCTGGAGGAGCTAGGATTAGCCACCATACCTGGCTACTTTTTTTGTAGAGACAGGGTCTCACTCTGTTGCCCAGGCTGGTCTCAAACTCATGGGCTCAAGCGGTCCCACTGCCTTAGCCTCCTGAAGCATTGGAATTACAGGTGTGAGCTTCCATGCCTGGCCCAGACATCTCTTTGACATACTAATTTCATTTCATTTGGATATGTATCCAAGAGTTGGATTGCTGGATCATATGGTGGTTTTATTTTTAATGTTTTGAGGACCACCATACTGTTTTTCATAATAGCTGTACTAATTTACATCCCCACCGACCACGTATGAGTTCCCCTTTCTTGAAATCTGTGACAGCATTTGTTAGTTTTTGTCTTGTTGATAATAGCCATTTTAATTGGGGTGAGGTGATATTGTGATTTTGATTTGCATTTCCCTGATGATTAGTGATGTTGAACAATTTTTCATATACCTATTGGCTATTTGTATGTCTTCTTTTGAGAAATATTTACTCAGGTCTTTTGCCCATTTAAAAATTATTATTATTATTATTGCTATTGAGTTGTTTGAGTGCTTTATGTGTTCTGGATGTTAACCTTTTGTCAGATGCATAGTTTGCAATTATTTTCTCCCATCCTGTAGGTTGTCTTTTCACTCTGTTGATTTTTCCCTTTGCTGTGCAGAAGCTTTTTAGTTTGATATAATCCCATTTGTCTGTTTTTGCTTCTGTTGCATATGCTTTTGGGGTTTTATCCATGAAATTTTTACCCAGACCAACGCCATGAAATGTTTCCCCTATCTTTTCTTCTAGTAGTTTTATCATTTCAGGTAATGAAATGTAAATTTTTTTATTTCTGTGAGTTCACTTTTTTTGGTAATTTTTTTGGGGGGTCTCTGACTGAATGTTCTTCTTCCCTTTTCTGCCTATATTATTTCAGCTCAGTCTTACATGTTCTGCTCAAATGCTACCCCTTCTTGAGACTGTTTCCTGCTGGGATCCTTCTCTGATTTCCCAAATCTCTTTCATAAACCTACTTCACTTTGCTTTGTATTCAGTTGGTTGCTGGTATATTGATCTCTGTCTCACTCTAGACTATATTTTAGGTGACTTTTTATTCATTTTGGTATCCACTATACTGTCTGGCACTTTGATTTGTCTCTAGTAGCACTTGATAAATACTGGTTGAATAAATGAATAAATAAGCTCATGAAAAGATTTTCAAATTTCCTTTGTTTTAATGGGGATGGAAATTAAAATTCTATGTTCTTAGTGTTATTGTTAATTTTTTTATCTTCTGATAGGCAAAAATAGCATATTCTAGATCTAACTTGTACTTCATTGAATATTTTTGAAGTCCAGTATACTTCTTTGTATTTATTATTTGTGTTTTTTTCTGTGCATTTGTGTTTACATCCTTTGCCAATTTTGAGGCAGGGTTATCCTTTTTCTATGGATTGTAGGCACTCTATATTATGAATATTATCTTCCTGGTTATATACATGACTAATATTTTCTCCCATTGTCTTTTAATTCCGTCGTATCTTTCATTAAACAAAAGATTTGGATTCTTACATGTTCAATCTGTCAGTGTTTTCCTTTCCACATTTGGTTTTAATAAGAGCCCTAGTTCTACAAGAAGCCAGGTCTTGAGGAAAGAGATTCCCCTTCTAAGAGATAACCATTTTGTAGCTAACAAAGAGACCCTTAAGTAGATTGGCGACATCTTCTTCTATATTTTAATTCAGAGGTCCAAATTCTCATGTGCATGCTACAAACATACAATAGCATATCAAGATTAATTTTTTTATGTTTCTATACATGATTTTAAAAATCATTGCCTGATATTAGCATTCACCATGTGGTTTTTCAGTGCACTGAATTTTTTAGATGGTTTAATAATTTCTATCTGAATCAGTAAGAACTTCAGAAGTAACCCCTTGAGGGCGTATTGTCTATCAAATTCTCTCTGATCCTTCAACTTTCAATATACCCAAACTAATCAATATTTACAGAGAAATATATAGGGATTTGTGATTATACTGCAGTAGGACTGGGAGTCCTACAGTAGGGTGGGCTTTCATATGGACTGTTGTCATTCAATTTTTACACGTAGAAATCATTGTTCCCAGGACATGACAGCATAATGCCATGATGTTTTTAAAAATAATCTTGCTGTCAAGCTTACTTTTCTGCTGTCTCCCCAGTGGCCTTGTAGGTCAGGAATAGCCCAGCAGGACTTGAGCTCACAGCTCTGGTCCTTATGGACTGCATCTTAGTGATGCTCATCTTAACCACAGTATGAATACGTTATTGGGAAGCACTAATGGGAAAAACAGTAATCAGTGAGCTGTTCTAAAAGTGTGATTGATTGTTCTGTCATCAACTATAGTCTTCCCGACACATTCCTAACAAGCTTATTGCCATACTGGGGAGGGCACAAATTATGTTCTTGTCCTTTGAGTGCATGGATCATTTATGTGTTTCTGAAATCTGAATTTGCATAAAGATATAACCACTTTGAATAATACCTGTTGGTTGTTTTCCTTTGTACTTAACTTGTTTAAATATTTAACCTGAAATGGATACTGGGCTTTGAACTTAGGAAGTATCCTAAGGATTCTTCTCCAGTGGTGAAGTCTACCTTGGCATAAGAGGGTGGGTCTAGCTTGTAGTTGATTATCACCTTCCATTTGAACTCTTTTTTTCCCCCTTCTGCACCAATCCAGAGGAATAAGGAATTCTGATAATAAAACCAGCAATAACTTTCATATTTTGAATCTAACTTAATAATATTAGCAAATGCTTATGCAGTGTGTACCATGTACCAAGCTCTAAGACTTTGTGTGTAATAACTCACTTAATCTTCACAACAACTCTCTAAGGTCACTACTACTATTATCCCCACTTAACAGATGGTGAAACTGAGGCTCAGAGACATTATAGGGTAATAACTGAACCACGTTTAAAATCTAGATGACTAGCTCCAGAATCAGGTTCTTAACTACTATATTATGCTGTTCAATTATTATTTATTTAGAAAAATTAGAGTATGACTTTCATCAGGGTAAGAGGAGACCCATAAGCTGATGTCTAACACACTGGAGTGGATCTCTCTAAAATTTGTTCAAAGTAAAATCTAGGATGTGCTATAAAATCATAATAGTAATAGTAGCAAACACTATAATAGCTAAATATGAGCTAGTGTTCTAAAGCTCTTAACATATACTAATTCTTTTAATCCTCGTGCCAACTTCATAAAAAAGGCACTTCCATTATTCCTACTTTACAAATGGATGAACTGAGGTGCAGAGAGGTGAAGTAATTAGCCTAACAACACACAGCTTAAAGTACTTACTAACGATTTCCTAATTACTTTTAGCCATCTGTAGAGACAAAAGCGACTCCATCTTAGATGTGAATCCTCCATATTAACTTCTGATTAGCCCTAGTCCCATGAATGTGTCCTAATTTCTACTTAGTGTCCCTAGTGTAAGAACATGTACTCCTGCTTTTAGATCAAAGAAATGTTGATGTTATTGCACAAACCATAAGCTATGACACACATAGCATTCTGGCCTGTTCTGGAGGGTTGCCTTTTGTTGTCTCTATAGAGCACATACCCCTTTCTCTTTGGTATATAAGCCCTGGTTCTGGGGAATAATGGTGTGGAGATCTACCTGTCTTGTGGCCACTGAAGACCATGCTTTTGTCTGTAAGTTCCCCAGTTAGACACCCTATACCAACAAACTGGATTTGCCTTTCCCCGTCTTTGGTTTCTCTGCTCCTTCAGCATTTGGGGGTTGCTTTGCATATATAGCCCTTTCATGGAACACCATCAAACTATTTGTTCTCTATAAATATTCAAGGTTTTTTCACATGTATTAGTCTCATTTTATTCTCAAGATAATAGTGTACCAAACTGTTCAGTAAGTCAGGTTTCAATTCTTTTAGCATTTAAGGTATTTTTTATTTTAGGTCATTAGGAGATAATTAAGAGTACTCCAGCACTTGAGATAAAACTTAATATCATACCGTTGAAATGGAATCATGGCAATCAATTATTAGCAAGAATCACAATCCAGGGTTGCAGGACCTGGGAGGGAACAGATGGAGTCCCCAGATGGTCAGTACACACTCAGGAAGTAAATAGAAATGCTTCAAACCCAACAGGGAGATGAGTTGGGGTTTCAGATCCACGGCCACCCATTCTGCTCCTGGCTCTGGCCTTCTTTTGTGTGCCATGCATGTCAAAAAATTGTTTAGAGAATTTAGGTGACTTGAGCCATTTGAAGTGGGGGAAGATTAGTAGAAATAAAGAATACAAATTCTATTCTATTAATAGAGCTGAGCTGCACCCTTGCAGTATTGTTTGATTGTTGACCCAAAGAAGGGTCAAGGGTGCAGCTCAGCATGATTTTCCCAGGCTGGAAAGCACACGGTCTGAGTTGGAGTTCTCCTTGGGCAGGGCTGCTACGTACTGCTGAGTAGATTGTTGAGTGTACCTGCCCAACAATACAGTGGCCTTGCTTGTATGAAATGCACTTGGAAGAATTCCTTATTGAATAGATTTAATTATAATCTAATCTGCCAAAAAAGATTTCAAAATATAGAAAAACTTTGTTCCCTTGGATCTTCTCTTGTCAGTTTTATTGCGATGGTTTTTTTTCAAATAATAGCTTCATTGAGATATGATTTATATACCATACAATTAACCCATTTGAAATGTATAATTCAATGGTTGTTAATGTATTCAAAGTTGTGCAACCATCACAATAATCAATTTCAGAACATTTCATCATGCCCCAAAGAAACCCCATACTCATTAGCAATCACTTCCCATTTCCTCCAACCACCCAGCTCTAGGCAACTACCAGCCTACTTCTGTCTCAATGGATTTGCCTATTCTGAGATTTCGTATTAATGGAATCACACAGTATGTGGTCTTGGTGTCTGGCTTCTTTCACTTACCATGTTTTCAAGATTCATCCATGTTGTAACATGTAATAATCATGTATTCTTTTTTATTGACAAATAATATTCTGTTTCTGGAATATCCTACATTTTGTTTGTTCATTCATCAGTTGATGGACATTTGAGTTGTGTCCACTTTATGACTGTGATGAATAATGCTGCTATGAACATTTGTGTACAAGTTTTTGTGTGGACATATGTTTTCATTTCTCTTGAATATATACCTAGGAGTGAGATTGATGGGTTATATGTAACTCTATATTTAACCTGTTGGAGAGTTACCAGATTGTTTTACAGAGCAGCGGTACTGCAGTGTATGAGGGTCCCAATTTTTCCACATCCTCACCAATGCTTACCTGTCTTTTTGATTCTAGCCATACTAGTGGGTGTGAAGTGGAATCTCATGTGGTTTTAATTTCATTTCTCCAGTGGCTAATTGTGTTAGTCATCTTCCTGTGTGTATTGAACATTTGCATATCTTCTTTGGAGAAATATCTAGTCAGACAGTTTGCCCATTTAAAAAATTGGGTTATTTGTCTTCTTACTATTGAGGTCTAGAAGATTTTTTAAAAACGTATTCTAGATATGTCTCTTATCAGATATATGATTTTCACAAATTTTCTTTCATTCTGTGGGTTGTCTTTTCATTTTCTGATGGTGTCCTTGGAAGCAAAAAAGTTTTTAAATATTGAGTAAGCCCGATTTTATTTTTTCTTTTGTTTCTTGTGCTTTCAGTGGCATATCGAAGAAATCATTGCTTAATCCTAGGTCATAAAGATTTACATCTCTGTTTTCGTCTAAGAGCTTTGTGGTTTTCACTTTTATACTTAAGCCTTTGATGGCTGCAATGTGGAAGACAGCCTTTTTAATGTGGTATCTCTTTGCAGTGCACATTCTGTGCAACCTTGTATGGTAGCCCTGACTTAGGAGAACCTAGTATCAAATGAATTCTATAAATACTTGTGATTTGCCTTTAATAAGCAAGACACTGCATGTGTCTATGAGTGTTAGGGCAATGTTTAGGGGACATGCAGTTGCAGCAATTGATTTTAGTAACTAGTTATTGAGCACCTTTTGTGTGGAGTCCTTGCTGGGGACACTCAGGTGAATAACACACAGTTCTTGTCTTCAGTGGGCCTAGAAGAAAGTGGGCAAGGTGAATGCATTGACACATAACTAGTGTATAATTCATCCATCTTTGTGGCTACTTGCATTTCAATGATAAAGTCAGGGTCCTTTGCCCAACAAAGAGCATCACCCCTCCTCCTAAGCTGTCTCTGCTTCCAGCACCCCTAATCCCTGTCCTAGGGAGAGGTTCTGGAATGACCACTGTTTATAGCACAGACACAGGCTTGAAGTTCATTTGAATGTAGAGTGGTATCCCACATAAATCATATAGCAGACAGCCTGTTTTATTGAGTCATGGAAGAAATACCCTTGGAAATGCAAGACCCACCTAGGATACACAGGACTTGGGCTACTGACTAAGGATTTGCATGATGCTCCATCTGGTGTGTAGGTCATGGAGCATTTATGTTGTTATCAGCTGTGTGCTTGATACAAATGTAGATTCACAGACCACTGACCCAGAATCTCTTGGGATGGGGCCCAGGAACTTGCACCTTACTAAGCTCCCAGGGGTGACCCATGTATAATGACAGCCACCTACTTAACCCATTGTAAGGTACATGGATGTACTTTGGTCAAGGAATAGGCCAAGGCAGACATCCAGGCCAGAGTGACTCAGCAAGTTTAGGGTGCAAGTGCATACTCCACTTGTTATATAACCTGTTGTGTAAGTTCATAGTTGACTCGGAGCCACTATTGTTTGGAAAAGGTATAACTGCCCTGCTGATGCTGTACATCAGCATCAGCCCAAGAGCTCAACATGGCTTTTGGGCTGGGATCAACGTGGTTCCTGGGCATGGCTCAACATGGCTCTTGTGCAGGTGCTGGTGCCCAGAGAGTAAAGCTACTGACCACTGTAAGGGAGAATGAACGTCTGGGAGATGGACACAGGGGAGCCAGGATACGGCTTGGCTTGTGCCCAAATGGAAGGAGTTAAGTTGCTAACCCTAGAGCTGGCCTTGCAGGCTGGCTGTGCAGCTGTGCGTGGGAGCCAGCTGCTGAGAGGAGCCACGGAGCCGGAGCAGACAGTCGAGATAAAGGCAAACAGTGTAAAGAGCTAGTGTGAGAGAGCTGCTGATGAGAGAGCTGCTGAATAAAACCATACTCACCTGCCTATGGCCCCCTGAGTGTTCTTTCACCCACTCCCCTTGGACCTCAGCATGGGCTGGAACCTAACCCTGAGCATGACATTGGGCGTAGTTGTGGCCCTGGTCTGACACCCATGCTTCCAAATGCTGTTTGGGCAGTAACTTCTCCCAATGACACATCAGACTCTGGGGAATGACCCTGTACTTCCAGAAAAACATAGCCACCCCAAGTTTTTTGAAGAACCTACCTAGCACACTCTTTGTAGGCATAGGAAGTGTTGATTGAAGCCTTGCTCATATAAGGCAGCTGAGTGGAATCACAGTTTTCACCTGAGCAGGAGGCCCAGGCACAGGCCATAAAATCTCTAGGCCAGTAACCTCTGCCCTCGCAGACAGAGTGGGAGTCAGTTAGTGTCTAGAGTCCTTTGTGAAACCTGCTTCTTGGGTAACTGTGATGAGAGCTTTCTGACCTCTGGAATTTGAGCCCCTGGTGAGCAAACGGGTCTATAGGAAGAGCCAAGTCTCCAGGAGAGGAGGAGAACCAAGGTCAGCTTCGTGTCTCCCTGTATTGACAGAGGTAAAGTCCTCTGTACATTTAGTCCGCTCTCTGGAAGGTAAGGTCTCCAGGCTACCACTTCATCTATCCAACCTTTGCTCTGAAGAGCCATGGCTTTCTATGCAGCTAGGAGCAGTGAGAACAGGACTGAGTCAGCTGTTGTTGTTTTGGTGGGGTGTCTGAGGAACACACTTTAGGGGCCTGTAATTCTAAAGTGGAGATTCTTTAGAATCTCAGTGAATTCCATTTTGGTTTCAAGCAATTCTTTTCAATTTTAGCTTCAAGCTTTTCTAAAGTTACTGATAGGTTGAACTTTAGTTTTGTTTTAAATTCCTAAGTAGAGAAACTCCTGCATCTAACAATAGGGCTATTCCTAGAAGGGTGTAAGGCCTCGGGCAATTTAACCCATGTAGCCTGCCCAAGATAAGGGCAATAGAAAGGAGGCTGGGCTATTGGCATATTTCATGGAACTTTCAGGCTTTGGTTAGATATGGAAATTTGAACTGTGATGATCAGAAAAAAAGGAATAAAGTGCAGGACCACGTGGGGCTCCCAGGAACTGCCTTGTTGCCCCTTCAAAGGACAGGCCAGTCTAAAATGGTAATAATTGAATCATTATGGCAACACTACCCAGTTATTTAAATGTTGGCTGTAGCTATGAAGAGGCCAGATAGATCTTATTTTAGTTGATAACAAGTTCCTGGGTTTCTGTTTTTAACTCAGTTCAGGTGTTGTCTCAGTTCTTTTTTGTGGCTATAATTTACCTGGCACAAGCCAGGTCTGAGTTCGTCAAGTGCGAGCAGTGCTGAACAAAGGATAATGCTGCCTCAGGTGCCTGTTCTGGTTTGTTAGCCCTTTTTACAAGCTACTTCTTATTAGCCTGGAATACTTCCCTCATTGACTACCCAGCTTAAGTCATCAATGCAGCCTGCCAAAGCACCAAGAACAAAACGTCACTGTGCATAGTGCAAGTCTACCTAGCAGTTCTGTCTACACATCAAGACCTCACGGGTTGTTTCTTATTCCCTTCCATGAGAACTCAATGCTGCCCTGAGGAAAATGTCCAGGGAGGGAACCTCATTGATTTTGACCTGCAAATGTCCTAGTGCTTCCTCCTCAGTAATGGGTTTGCTTATGAGGGTGCACCCAACCTAGGGAAGAGCGGGTGAGCATGAACAGCCAGAGAACTTGATTTTCCCATGTCTGCTTGGGATGTAGATCAAAAGTCTTTAATGCTGAGTTTGGCTTTTGATAAGGAGAATTATTTTTCAGTTTCTGAGCTATAGTTCATTTCCTCACTGTGACTCTTCTATCAGATGGCCAAACATTGATGGTAAAGAACAGGTCACGTGTTCTTGTGACTTGCACTGAATTAACTCAATGCCTAGTGGGAAGTAGGTACTTGAAAACTGTTGGTTAGAAATAAGATGTGGATTCTCTGGCATTTGAAGGTCTTTACCAGCCAGGTGGCTGAGATGCTAGAGAGAAATTGAACTGAAAGGAGCTTAGTAATTTGGTCTACCCTTCCACTCTTCAAATGGTAAGAGTACTTACCCCCCACACTCTTACCCCCACAAAATGGTAAGAGTAACACTTTCCCCTTATAGACTATATGGTTAAAACTGAGATATTGAAATTTTCCATAACCAGTTAATGGTAGGGCAGTATGGGAGACTGGACTGATATTAATCATATTGCTTGTCCCATCTAATCCACTTTCCTATGGCAGAGACAGCTGTGGTGAGTTCACCAAATGGGTCAGTGTGTCTACTTCACATCTTCCTTCAGGTGGTTGCTAGCCTGGACCCTGGGAACAGTGATCCTTTTTGGTATTTCCAATACTTAGTGTAGGTTCTCTTGTGTTCTTGAACAATCAGTTGCTTCATGCACAGATAGAGCTAGCAGGGGCCCAAGTTGCCAGTTTATTTTTCCAGTCCTTCCATTTTCGGAAGTAGTCATTTCCTTCTGGCCATTCTCCAGCTGTGGCTCCATCTATCTCTCTTGTCTCCACCTGGAACAGGTTCAGAAAACCCTACAAGACTCCTGTGCAATCCCAGAGACTGCGTTGGCGGAAGTGCCCAGGTTGGTCTGTCCTTCCATGTTGATTAAATTGTTGCTTTTGGCAGAAAGCATTTGACCATGTTATTGGCATTGGTCCCCAAGAGCCAGTTGGCACACTTAAAGTTAGAGCATTGAGTGGCACCTCCATGGGGAAATTCACTCTCCCTCCATCTCTTAATTATAACCTTATGAATTATGCATTCTGAAGACAATGAAGCATTATGTGTGAGCTGTACAGTTTTTCTCCATCCAATTTTCTGTAATATGGAACTAGTAATGACAGGGGTCCCCACACTTCCTTTTTTATTGGATAGATTCCTTGGTATCTTTTTCTAGATGGCTGTAGCTATTCAAAAGGCCATTCTGAGTAGCTAGAGTAAGACTATCAGAGGCAGGTTATGGAGGGGAACTCTTTGCTTACTACCTATTCTGTGCCAGTAATATGTTAGATACAGTTTATTTAATTGTTATAACCCTGTCTGAAATGTGTTCTCAATTAAGGGTCATAGAGATTTGAATCATTCAGACTCAAATTCTTTTCATTGCATTCCTCTAGAACAATGTTTTCCTAAGTAATGTTATATATATATTTTATATATGTGTATATATATATTTATGTATATATACATAAATATATATATATTTTCTATATATATGTATATATGTATATACATAGTCACTATATTTCTAAAACTAATTACGGGAAGACGTTGGATTACTACTACAGCACATAAAATAGAAGCCAATTTTTACCTTCATCTCCTTTTACTTAAAAGGTACAATGTTAGGGTCTCTGGTTTTAAGGTTGAGTTTATTGGAGATCTGTCCACCAAAGAGTGGACTTAAAATTCTTAGCTGTGGTTATGTCAATCTTGAAATAGAGTTGCAGGGCCTGTATATTCCATTTAGGTCAAGACTAAGTTGACTGAACTTTGAGGCTTGGCAAAACTAGAATTGCCCATCTGTGGAGTAGAGGCTACTAGGGTTTGTAGTGAACTGGTAAGTTACTGATACACTGGTTAGCTCAATTTGTTATGCACTGGTTAGCTCATTTACTGAACACATATTTTGTGGGAAAGCCTGGAGCTATGAAATCAAGACCATCTCACCCCTAAGATGCTGAAAGCCTGATGAAAGATGGATTTGTAACCAAGCATACCCCAGAAATAGGTTGCATATTCACCTCTTCCTTTGTTCTCTTTCCCCCTCATTCCTCTCTTCTGCCAGTGGCACCCACACCACTTCTTTGGTTCCACAGGAAAACTCCAGGATAAAGACACTTGCTGAGTGGAAGTGCTCACGTACCAGCAGTTACTGTGTCCTGGAGGATGCCCTCAGTGAGATCTGGCAGCCAATGCCAGAGAATACAAAGTCACGTTCCTTTCTCCCGTCCAGTGGGCAGGCTGCTATATTTCATGGCTAGCCAGCAATGTAGTCACTTTATCAGCAGTTTGCCTATGATTCCCTTAGATATTATCAGTATTTATAGAACATGAGACTACATTTTGAGAATTTAAAAGGTAGGCCGGGCATGGTGGCTCACGCTTGTAATCCCAGCATTTTGGGAGGCCGAGGTGGGTGGATCACCTGAGGTCAGGAGTTTGAGACCAGCCTGGCCAACATGGTGAAACTCTGTCTCTACTAAAAATACAAAAATTAGCCTTGCATGGTGGTGGGCACCTGTAATCCCAGCTACTCAGGAGGTTGAGGCAAGAGAATTGCTTGAACCTGGGAGACGGAGGTTGCAGTGAGCCGAGTTCATGCCACTGCACTCCAGCCTGGGTGACAAGAGCGAAACTCCGTCTCCAAAAAAAAAAAAAAAAAAAAAAGTGTATTTAGGCATCTGTCAATGACTGAAATTTTATTTTATTTCATACCATCAGATTGTTTCATCTTTGGGGATTTTGGATCTTTTCAATGCTCTTACAAATATGAATCACCTCTTCAGCAAATAAAACACGTGTGGATATTTTCTGTATACTGTTGACCACCATGGCCCTTGCCTTCCACTATATGACGAGACTAAGATATGGATTACAATAAGCATACTTGTATCTGGTCCCGTCTTTCTTGGTTCCTCAATTCTGCAATCCTAGGAAAACAACCCCAGGGCCACAGTGAGATAGCAAGGGTCTCATTATTCTAAAGACAGTGAAAATGACTTTTAATCTAGGAAACAATAGAACTCTTTCTTCTAAATTCTTGAGGAGGCCTTTCATTCAACAGATATGTTTATCTACCTGGAGCAAAGTCTATAGGAGTTAAGTAGTAGCAAATGTGGGAAGACTGCTTGGCTTATGAATCAGCTAGGTGATTCCTATCAAGTCCAGATGAGCAATGTGAGCTATTGGCCTCTCATGAAAAATCAACCATAGACAAGAAAGAAGGAGGAGTGTTATCTGGGAACTTAAACAATTGAAGCCTCTGGTGAGAGGCAACCCCAGCTGCAAGTATAGGGTGGCTGAGGGAGGTTATGAGAAGCTCTTTGGTTCTGTTCATGCCTCTCCACCATATTGTGCTAAGACAGTCACTGCCTGCTCCTTCCCTGCTGGAATGGAGAACAAAAACCCAGCTCCCAGTGAGGGCCAGGTAACATCAAGGTAGCAGCAAAATAGGAAAAAAAAGCCCTACTGCTGTGAGGAGTTGAGGAAATAAGGAGGGGGCTGCCCAGTTACCCACAGGCAGTTCTGGGTCTACCCTTCCACCCCCAAGCCCCAGGGATAAGGGCATTACGATAGCTCATCCCAAGGCTGCATCCTAGAGTTGAAAGGTAGGAATTTCCTGGTGGAGAGATGGAAGGCAGTTCTCTGGAGCCTGTAGTTCACCTCCTGCCCACCCCTTAGGCTCACCAGGACTGAGACAGAGGAGAGCCTGATTTCAGCCATTCTCAGGTCCTATTACCAGGCAGAGGAGCTCAGAGCCCCAAGGAATAGCTCACAGGCTCAGTAACTAGACACTTGAAGAGTGCCTCAAACTGAACAGTAGACCCTCTGAAACAAGGATTGGACCAGATACAACAAGGACTTACAGGGATGATCAAGAAACTTGAAATGAGAAATGGTGTTGGCAGCATGAAACAAGAAATCAAAAGACCAAGTATGAGAAGAATATAAATGAAGAATATATATGTATATATAGGATAAACAGTAGCAGACAAAGCAGAATAAATTGGTGAGGTGGAAGATCAAATGAAGGAAACAGAAAAGTATAAAGCAAGCAGGAAAAAAGATATGAAAGACGGCTCTGTGTAGGAGACCAAAGGGAAAAGTGGAGACTATAGCTAATTAGAGGTGACCAGGCTTAGGGTCACATGGTCATCCACAGAGGCACTGTTTGGCTTGAACTGAATTTAGAGAAATTGAGACCAAAATTATAAAATTTAAGCTCCTCTTGGAGGAAAAAGGAAAATCAACATACTTCTATTAAAGCCAGCTTTCTTCTTCCTGCTTCATCCACTGTCCACCTGGGTATGTGATATACTTGACCTTGGAAGTATGCATGCTTGACTATGCATATCCCTCATCCAGAACAGATAATGTCTCTTTGAAGTTATTGAACTATATAAAAAAGCTATGTTAACTGACATCCTTAAAATCACAGTGAACCATGTACAACGTCCAAGACTGCCGAAGGAATACTGCAATCCAACAAACAGCTTCCATGGTTCGAGAGTGACTGGTGATGGAGTAACGAAAGCCTTGTGGTTTCCAGTGAGCAATAGCTTAGGTCACCCCCTAACTTAGGCACTTCTTTAGTAGAAAGTGTGACTTTTTATGAAGATAAGGGTAACCAAATCTGCTGGCCACCCTGGACAACTGTGTTGTGGTGGTGGTAGTGGTTGTTTAAAATCCTGAGTTGCCTGTCAGATGTCTGTAGTCTTTTGTTGTCAATGTATTTTACATGCCTGTCATCTTCTGCTTGTAGCTATATACTGCCCAGGGGCAGCCCTGATGTACCTTCTCCCATTTGGAGAAGGGAGACAGTCAAGCTTGAACTACCTGAAAGGCTTCTATCAGCCTTTCCTCAGTGAGCAATGCCCTCTTCTCTGCAAATTGTGATCAGCTGTGCATGCAGCAAGATGAACAAATGGTTTTGACCAAGCTGGCCAGTTTGGAAGTGAGATGTGAACTCACTTTATTAAAATTCAAGGACACTGGTTTTCCTTACTAGGAATCCGGGACTTTCATATGGTGGTGGGTGCGGGGTGGGGGGGAGGGGTAAGGGGGGAGGGGTGCGGCAGGCATGGGGTTGTGGGCAGCAGGCGGGCTGGCGGTGGGGGAAGTGGGAGGCCTGTATTTGGATTTCCCTTCTCTGATCTTTGGAAATTGCTCTTTGTGGCATGAAATGCTTTTCTTTGTGTCTGTTCTTGACATGCTGAATTACTTTGAATGAAAGTAGTGGCAAGCCCATCTCCCCTAGGGCAAAGATGAGAACATGTATATGAGGAGGCATGTTGACATGTATAGGACATGTGTTCACACGTCACTTCCCCCAGTGCTGGAAGGAAGGGGCTGAAAAAGGAGCTGGAGGGAAAATCCCTATGCCCCTGTTTCCAGATGACCTGCAGTGTCAATATGAGGCAGTATTAATCTTCTGTTCATAGGAATAATCTTTAGGGGTTAATGAGCACCCAAGATCAAATGTAAGATTTCATGAGCACACTTGTTTGAGACGGGGTCTCACTCTATTGCCCAGGCTGGAGTGCAGTGGTGTGATTATGGCTCACTGCAGCCTCAACCTCTTGGGCTCATGTGATCCACCCACCTTCCCAAGACTACAGGCATGCATCACCAGGCCTGTCTAATTTTTATAATTTTTTTGTAGAGACAGGGTTTCGCCACATTGCCTAGGCTGGTCTTGAACTACTGGGCTCAAGCGATCTGCCCACCTTGGCCTCCCAAAGTGCTGGGATTACTGGCGTGAGCCACTGCACCCAGCTCATGTGCACTTTTCTATGGAGCTCATATGTTTTACCAGATTCCCAAAGGTGTTATGTGAAACCAAAAAAAAAAAAAAGTTAAAAAACCAATTCTGATGGGAGGTCATGGAAAGAATAATGGTCCTGAAAATAAGGGAAAGAATGGGAGTCTTCTACTTAATAGACTTTTTGCTCTTGCTCAGTGGAAATGCCACTGCCCCTGCCCCTGCCACTGCCTTTGGCCACCTACCTTTGTGGGTCACTGAGGTCGGGCAGCCTGACAGGCCTAGATGGACTGGCTTAACTCTAAGGAGTGGCGAGTGAGTTTTTAAATGTAGGAATGTCATTGGTTCTAACACTGGTTGGTGTAGATCTGAGTGCTCGCTCTACACCAGGCATGGTGGTTAGTGCTGCCAGTGTGAGTCACTTTTATCTTCACAATAACCTTAGGGATAGACGGTATTATCCTCACCCACGATGATGAAAGGTATCAGAATTCAATCAAATGAAAGCAGAAGGCACTGCCATTATTAAAGTCCAGTGGGCGTTCTGCTCTTCAGAGAGGGTGTAGACTGCAAAAGCAGTTCCAGACTGCATAAACTACTCCTTCCTCTCCAATGAGTTTGAAGCTGGGGCGGGGAAAGAGCTTTGAGTTCTCCTCTGCTGCCACTAGATGGCGGTGTGTCAAAGGCTATTTCCTACTAGGATGCTAACCTCCAAGGAATGCACCTGTTTTGTTCTGGGGTGTTAAAAAATTTTTTTGCCTGAGTTTGAAAGAAGAGTTCTAGGAATGAGGTAGGAACCTCCCCTAACCTATCCCTCCCACACATCCCCACCTTTCCCTCCCACACATCCCCACCTTTCCCCAGAACACTTTAAACCGAATGTTTCATATTTGGCTAAATAGTGCATCTCTTAAATAATGCATCCTACCTGCCTGTCCCCTGGAGTAATTCTGCATTTCCATCTGCAGAGTGTCTGCAACTGGCATGATGACTGTATTCTCAGCATGTCGTAACAGTTCTGCAGTGATAAGGGCTTTCATCTTAAAGTCTTTACGGAGTTCTCCTTATGGTCCTGATTCTAATGCCTTGAAATCTTGAAACATACAGTAGTGCAAAGTCCACAAACATGTGTTGAAACATTTTGCTGCTGAGGTCATTAATGACTCAAGAACATTATGATCCTTTACATTTCCCCCATCATCTACTTTGTCCTGGTAAATGAAATCCTGCTTGGGTATTCTTTGATGTTATCAATACTTTCAGACACCTTCTCAAATGTATACCTCTTTGCCAAATGTAGGCAGTCAAAAGATATATTTTGTATCATTAGGAGCTGGCCTTTTTGAAGCCGTATTTTAGTACTACAATGAGACCAAAGTAAGTAATCTTATTCAATTAGGAGTTTTTCTTTAATCAGTAGTACAACTTTAATGGCTGCTGCTATTCTGTAGGGCTGTAAATGTATTTTTATTGCACCCTTTCCAGCAGTTAGACACTCAGACGAGTCTCTTGTCTAAAGAGCTTCATCTAAAATCATATATAATTCACTTACTAAATGGCTAACCTGGAACTGTGCCTCTTCTCTTACATAGGAATCTAAAACTTAAAATTATTAAGCAGTAGGATCCTCTTCCTTCTCAAATGTGCTTGATGAAAATGTCCTACAGTCCTAAGCTGTTTCAGAAGAGAATTAAGGGCCATGTATGAATCCTTGTATATGATGTATGTTCAGGGATCTTTGCAATTTCTTTAACAGATCCATAGCAAAGATTTTTTAGTTAAATGGAAAATAGTCTCGATTCTTACTAATTTGTATGTTCTGTTTTGAGGCTCCCATTAAGAACACCTGCATTATCAGATTGCTGTTTCTAACAATCTTTCCTTTGAAATACATAAACACTATTAAGACTTATGATATTTTTGCATCTATCAGAAAATATATGCCATCCAATTTTGCTAGTGCTAAAATAAGTATCAAAGTGCTTTCCTTAAATACACTTTTATTTGCTATTTCTGTGAAACAAACTGCCACTGGACTTCCCATTAAACAATGTCTAGAATCTTTGCCATTGTCTCTCTATGCTAGTCACACTTACAGCACCTACTTTCAGACTCCTCATCTTTCAACCTGTTGTCTCTTTTCAGTTGCTGGATTAAGTATCATTTGGGCTACATGTTCCCCCCTTGTCCCTAAAATTCCTTCCCATTCCACCCCAGCTATTCTAATGCATTTAATAATATGTCTTTGGATATGTATGATTTCTTCAATGTACAGTGGAATGTATTCCAATTTACATAAATAGTTCTATGTTATTTTCTGTTATGGCCCTTCAATCAATTCCAAGTTTCACCTTATTGATCTCATTCTTTCTTTCCACTCAGTGCTTAAGATGTGTGTACAACTAGAATGCATCCTATTCATGGCATTTAACTGCATGATGGTGTTCTAGTATTCATCCGAATTTCCCTTATCTGATCCACTAGTGATGGTCATTGTATCAATTAAGGTAATGTTAGCTAATGGATCAAACACGATGCGTTTACTAATAGGAGTATCAAACAGTCATTTCTGGCTGGATGCAATAGTTCATACATGTAATCCCAGTGCTCTGGGAGGCTGAGGCAGAGGGGATTGCTTGACCCCAGAGTTGGAGACCAGTCTGGGCAACATAATGAAATCCTATCTCTACAAAAAAAATTGGGAAAAAAAAGCTGGGCATGGTGGTGCACACTGGTAGTCCCAGCTACTTGGGAGGCTGAGGCAGGAGTATCACTAGAGCCCAGGAGGTTGAGGCTGCAGTGAGCAGTGATTGTGCCGCTTCAGCCTGGGCAACAGAGCGAGACCCTGTTTTTTTTTTCTTTTCTTTTTCTTTCTTTTCTTTCTTTTTTCTTTCCTTTTGAGACAGAGTTTTGGTCTTGTTGCCCAGGCTGGAGTGCAATGGCGTGATCTCGGCTCACTGCAACCTCTGTCTCCTGGGTTCAAGTGATTCTCCTGCCTCAGCCTCCCGAGTAGCTGGGACCTCAAGCATGCGCCACCATGCCTGGCCAATCCTGCACTTTTAGGAGAGACGGGGTTTCTCTGTGTTGGTCAGGCTGGTCTCTAACTCCTGACCTCAGGTGATCTCCTGCCTTGGCCTCCCAAAGTGCTGGGATTACAGGCGTGAGCCAGCGCGCCCGGCCAACGCTGTTTCTTTTAAAACAAAAAACCCAGTCACTCCTGATAGGCGCACCTGGGTCCCCAGAGCACTTCTATCTCGTGGCTGTGCCATCTTCGAACCAAGGTTTCCTATAATGATCAGGAAGCAGAAATTGAAGATTGCATCTGAGAGGATTTTCTGAGGCATGCTGAGAGGGGTACAAATCACTTCTATTCACATTCCATTGACCAGAGCTATAGTCCATGTCCATTGCTGGGGAGGCTGGAAAGCTATCGTTAGTTGTATGGCTTTTAAAATTTCTATTTTTCAACTAGCATATAGAACTATAATTGATGTTCTTTTATTTTTTATTTTATTATTTTATTATTTTATTATTTTCATCTTTATTTTTGAGACGGCGTCTCGCTCTGTCACCCAGGCTGGAGTGCAGTGGCGTGATCTCGGCTCACTGCAAGCTCCGCCTCCCGCGTTCACGCCATTCTCCTGCTTCAGCCTCCCGAGTAGCTGGGACTACAGGCGCCCGCCACGACGCCCGGCTAATTTTTTATATTTTTAGTAGAGATGGGGTTTCACTGTGGTCTCGATCTCCTGACCTCGTGATCCGCCCGCCTCGGCCTCCCAAAGTGCTGGGATTACAGTCGTGAGCCACTGCGCCCAGCCTATAATTGGTTTTTAAATGTTTACCATGTATCCTGTGACCTTACTACGTTTATTAGTTGTGGTAATTGACTTATAGATTATTTAAAATTTTCTCTATAAACAATCATGTTGCGGTGGCAATTTCTAGTATACCCTGTTAATAGAAGTTGTGACAGTAGATATCCTTGCTTTGCTACTGACTGTAAGGGAAAAGCCTTCGGCATTTCATCATTAAATATGATATTACCTATAGGTGTTCTGTTGATACCTTTCATCAGATCGAGGAATTTCTCTATTCCTAGCATGCTGAGAGTTTTATCATGAATAGGTGTTGAATTTTGTCAAAGGTTTTTTTCTGCATCTATTGAAAGAATCCTGTGATTTCCCTCCCCCTGCCATATTGTTAATAAGGAAATTATATTTATTTTTTTCAGACCTTAAACCAACTTTACATTCTAGGCACAAGCCCCACTTGTTCACAATGTATTGTGTTATTAATATTTTTCTAAGAATTTTTGTATGTATGTTCATGAACAATATTGTTCTGTAGCATTCTTGTATCATCTCTGTCTGGTGTTGGTATTAGGGAAGTGCTGGCCTTGAACTATTTTCTGAAAGTTTATATAAGACTACTGTAAATTTTTTCTTGAATATATTAGTAAAACCATCTGGGTTTGGAGTCTTGTTTGTGGGAAGGATTTTAAGAACAGTCAATTTCTTTAATAGGTGTAAGCATTCTTATTTCTAGACTTCTTATTTGTTTAATAAGTTGTATAATTCATGGAACTTGTCCATCTTATCTAAATTGTTTCATTTACTGTTGTTCAGTTATTCATAATATTCACTTATTATCTTAACATTTTTTACTCCTGATATTGGTAATTTGTATTTATTTTCTTGATTAGTATAGCCAGGAGTTGATCAGTTTTGTTGATCTTTTGTTAGAACAAATTTTTGACCTTAATTTTCTTTTTTCTCTATCTTATCAATTCTTACGTATATTCTACTTGCTTTGGGTTTACTTTACTTCTTGTTGGAGCTAATACATGGAACCTCAAATCCCTGATTTAATACATTCTTTTCTAAAATAAACACTTATGGCTATAATTTTCCTCTGAGCATTTAAGCCCTGGTTTAGCTGCATTCCATGCATTTTAGTGTTTTATTTTAGTTATAGATCAGTTCTAAATATTTTCTAATTTCCTTTGATTTCCCCTTTGTCTTGTTAGAGGTGTATGGTTTAATTTCCAGATTTTTTTTTTCTAGAGCTCTTATTGATCTTTGATTCCATTGTGGACAGAGACCATACACTGTATGATTTCAAACTTACGGGTTTATTGAGACTCAATTTATAGCCCAGAACATGATCTGTCTTGATGAATGTATCATATATGTTCTGAAGTTTGTTGATGAAGTGTTCTATAAATGGCATTTAAGTCAACTTGGCCAAAAGTATTTTTCAAATCTCAATCCTGTTTAAGTTTTAAATCTGGTTTTCTATCAATAACTGAGCGAGGAGCATTAAAAAAAATCCAACTATGATTATGTATTTGTTTTTCTTTCTTATACTTCTATCCATGTTTGCTTCTTGTACTTGTAAGTTCTGTTATTTGGCTTATACGTATCTATCATTGCTTTGTCTTCCTGAGGAACTGACCCTTCTATAATTCTAAAATGTTCTTCTTTATTGATGGCAGATCTTTTTGGAGTACCTTTATCCAGTCTTAATGTAGTCACTCTAGTTTTCTTAGGCTTCCTATTTGCATGGTATATGTTCTTCTATAGATTTACTTTAAACCTATCTATATCTTTATACTTAAAACATTGTCTCTTGTAGATGGCATGTAGATATGTTTTGCTTTTCTTAACCAGTCTGACAATCTCTGCCTTTAACTGGAGCGTTTAGTCCATTTACATTTAATTTAATTATTCATATGGTTAGGTTTAGGCCTACCATTTTGCCATTTGTATTCTGTTTTTCTTATTTATGTTTTGTTCCTCTGATTTTCCTTCCTATCTTTTGTGTTTATTCTTTAAAACTCCATTTTAGGCTGGGCACGGTGTCTCACACCTGTAATTCCAGCGCTTTGGGAGGCCAAAGTGGGCGGATCATCTGAGGTCAGGAGTTCAAGACCAGCCTCGCCAACATAGTGAAACTCCATCTCTACTAGAAATACAAAAAATTAGCTGGGCGTGGTGGCAGGATATGCAGTTTTAGCTACTCAGGAGGCTGAGGCAGGAGAATTGCTTGAACCCAGGAGGCAGAGGTTGCAGTGAGCCAAGATCATTAAAAAAACACACACACACATATACACACAAAAATTAGCTGGGCAACTTGGGAGCCTGAGGCAGGAGAATCACTTGAACCCAGGAGGAGGAGGTTGCAGTGAGCCGAGATGGTGCCACTGTACTCCAGTCTGGGCGACAGAGCGAGACTCCACCTCCAAAAAAAAAAAAAAAAAAAAGTCCATTTTAATTTAGCTGGCTTTTTCTTTTAGTGGTTGTTCTAGGGATTACAATATCCTTTTCAGTTTACTTTGAGTTTATATTATACTGTCTCACCTAAACTGTACTTTGTAGTCATCTACTTCCATACCTACCTCATACTTTATACAATAGCTGTGTGTATATATGATATTATCCACATATAAGCCCCACAATTCAGTGTAATAATTGTTGCTTTAAAAGTCATATTTTTAAATTAAGAAAAATATACTTTGTTTGCCCATATATTTTTTATTTTCGGTTCTCTTCATTCTTGAAAATCCAAGTTTGCATATCAGTGTGAAGAATTTTTAGCATTTCTTGTAGAATAGGTCTACTGGCAATTTTCTTAGGTTTTGTTTATCTGAAAATGTCTTTATTTTGCCTTCATTCTTGAAAGATATTTTGGTGGTATATAGAATTCTGGGTTGACTGGGTTTCCCTGCTACCTTCAACCCCAACACTTTAAAGATATCATTACACTTGACTTTTTGCCTACGCTGTTTCTGATGACAAGCCAACAACAATTCCTAATTTTGTTCTCCTACATGTAAGATTTCTTTGTCTAGCTGCTTTCAAGATTTCTCTTTAACTTGGATTTTTAGCAGCTGAGTGTGGTGTGCTAAGGTGTGGTTTATTTGTATTTATCCTGCTTAGGACTGACTAAACTTCTTTAATGTGGAAATCCACATTTCTCATCAAATTTGGAAAATTTAGACTATTATTTGAATATTTTGTGCTCTGTCTCCATCTTACCTTTTTTTGGGACTCCAATTATACCTGTGTTAGATCTTTTGATATTTTCCCACAGGTCATTTATTGGTGGGGGGGTCAAATCTGCTTTTAAGCCCACCCAGTGAAAAGCATGAATTATTCTGATACCCAAATCTTTTTAAAACACTATCCTTAATATGTCAGTATTTTAAGAATCTACAGGATGCATATAATGATATATATATTATATATATATATAAGAATATATATATAGATATATATATAGATAAAAATCTACAGGATGCATATAATTATATATATATATATATTTTTTTTTTTAAAAAAAAAACGGGTTCCTTCCTGCCTATTAAATACACACCGAGTGCTTTATCTCGGTACTCAAATCTTCAGTAGCTATGTGTATTATTTTTTATGTGAATGATTGCTATAATTGGCAGGCAGCTCAGAGCTACATGGCTGGAGAGTGTGACAGAGTAATTCTCAAGGAGAGGAGAGGGGTGATTACTTGTGGCCAAATACTAATACCCACTGTTTCCTCCCTGACAACTGCCACATTGACTGGCCTGTCCATGCTTCCTGTAGTATTCTTTTACATCATGTTTGGGCTCTTATATAGAGTATGTCTGTGTCCTTTAAAGTCTGACAGGAGAGTGTTTATTTCCCCCAACTAAATTTTAATCTCTGTGACAACAAGCTTATAAACATGGAGAATACCAACAAATTCTGGAACAGAGATAAACATTGGTGTTTCCTAACACTCATATCAAAGCTAAAGTCAGATGCAAGACTGTATATGGCTACTTGAAGACCTCTTTTCAGGCAAAAGAATGATGGGAAGGAAAAAGTGTGCTTGGTTGAAGTAAAGGGTGATCATGATGGGCAGTTTCTGACTTTAGCACTGGATTAGGCTGCCCATTCTGAGTTATTCCCATGGGTTGTCAATGACAGTTCAGCAGTATGGAGACTACTGAATACTTTTTCTTTCTTTCTTTCTTTTTTTTTTAACAGGGTCTTGCTCTGTTACCTAGACTGGAGTGTGGTGGCATGATTTCGGCTCATTGCAGCCTCCACCTCCCACGCTCAAGTGACCCTCGTACTGAGTCTTCCAAGTCGTGGGGACTACAGGCATGCACCACCACACCTGGCTAGGTTTTGTATTCTATGTGCAGATGGGGTTTTGCCATGCTTACTAGGCTGGTCTCAAGCTCCTGGGCTCAAGCGATCTGCCCAGCCTCCCAAAGTGTTGGGGTTACAGATCTGAGCCACCGCACCTAGCCTACCTTATAACTTTTGCATATTCAATGCATATGTGACATGGATATTACACTTTAATAGCTACCATCTTAAATGTCTTCAGACCCATTAATGCTATTTGAATTACTATCCTTGTTCTTATAGAAAAAATTATTACAATAGCTCACTTTCACTTAATGGACTTCAGAAAAAAAATGGTTAACTGGGTAAGGTTTCTTTTAGACTTACAGAAAAATTTTTAGATGCTAATAAAGTATTTAGTGACTGTTAGAGTCAGCACTACAGGATCAGTAAGAGTGAATAACAAAATTAATGTAAATTTAAGTTTATAAGAAAAGAAACAAACCTCAAACTTTTTTATTCATAATCTATTTTCACACTTTGTCAATGATAATACTTTCAGGTATTGTTATGTAAGTGTAATCAGCATTTCCCCTGGGCTTCTTTTTGCTGGCAATTTTGATAAAGGGCATTGCCCAGGAGAGGATGGGGAGATGTCTTCAAACCTATTTGGAAATAAAGCAAATAGTTCTGATAACTATACAGAGCTGAAACATATAAAGAAGCGCTTCAGGTTATCAGAATAAATGTATCATTCATGCCTTTGCCCATGTAAATGTCATAGGTGAAGTTGGGTACTTTGCTGCTATCAAGGTAGCAAACACAGGGAGGGACACTGTGTTGTGCCTTGGTTCAGCCACATCTTTCCTAGAATGTCCTTGAGGGATCTCCCCACACAAGGAACAATAGAACGCAGGAGAACAGCATGTCACACTAGCTAAATCTGTGATGCACACTCCCCAGCCCTAGTCTCCTGAGAGGCACAGAACTAGTTTCCTGAGAGGCACAGAACTAGTCTCCTGAAAGGCATAAAAGGGGCAACGTGTACAACCTCTGTGGCAGACCCTGAGTTTTGTAGCCACCAAACCAACCATTCCTGCCATCATGAGCACCAGACTAGATCTGCGGGTCCCTGCTGGCAGTTTCCTATGGTGCTTCAGCTGGGCCCAGAGGCACCACTTCCCCGAGCAGAGCTGAAGAGCCCCCTGCAATTACCTATCATTCCACCAAAATGGACATCAGCGTGGACAGCAATCCCAAGGGGACTTATTTGGCCACTTTCAAAAATACCATTTAGTGTTACCACATGGTTTCTAACTTGGTTCAATGGGACTCTGAGCGCCGTGTCCCCTTATGTAATCACATGTGCAACTTTTACCTCTTTTATACATATAGGGTTCTCATAACTTTGTCTTTAGAATAAATGTAGAAACCACCACTCTGAGGAAATGAGCATCTTCAAGTGTTGAGAGGCCCTGGAAAGAATATCAGAGGCCCTTGAAAGCATCTTTTCAGATGTGTGGTTAGCTGTGGAGGGAAGAGGCCCCCTGAGGTATTATCACCAAGTAAGACTTAGGATGGTCCATGACCTCTGACAGCATGGCCAAGCCTCATGCTAACCTAGTGCCACCTCCCTCATCCCCATGGTAACCTTAACAAAACAGAATACAAATACCACACAAAATGATTGAAGGAAATGGAGAGTCAAACTTCCCAAACCTTATGATCCTAGGCTTACTCCAGTGATATGAAACCTTTCTATTTGTGTTCAAAGATGAGATAGAAACTTTTTTCAGATCTTTTGCAATGATTCTAATTCTGAGTGGATCAAGAATCTGAAAAGACCAATGTGTACAAGTCTCAGATTGGATTCCATGGGAAGCAGATAGAGTTAAGGATGCAAATGGTTTTGGGAATTTCCCTTCCTTGAGGGGCCCGAGCTGTACTTTGTTCTGCTGAGAATGGCCTTCTCCAACAGCTGTGTCCCACTCCGTTTCCTGGGCCCTGAAGCAGCTCTTTGTGTCCAGAGTGTCCTCAAGCTTCTCATGAGCCACTCTTGTTGGTTTTTATGCCCCTATCCACAGGTGCTCAAACCTGATACAAGGGGCCAGGAGAAAAGCTTTCTCCATACTGACCCAAGCTCCATTTTGGTCTACTTTCTCTTCACTCCTTCTTGCCTGTCCAAACATCTTCCCTTTCTTACAGTTAGGAGGCAAAAGCCCCTGTAAGTCAGCAGGTGCAACGAGACTGAAGTTATGGAAGGACCTTGTCCATCAGCCCAGCTCAGCCCATCCAAACACCCAGAGATAAGGGCTACTTGTCATTCACACGGACCTTTAGGTAACCCTTGACAGAGGGAACTCATCACAAGCTCCCCTTTCCCTGATACCACAAGCTCACGTTCAGTACTTCCTACATTTCCAACTTCCAGATAAGATAATTTAAAAGCAAACCCAGGGCCTTGCATGGTGGCTCACATCTGTAATCCCAGCACTTTGGGAGGCTGAGGTGGGCAGATCACGAGGTCAAGAGACTGAGACCATCCTGATCATTATGGTGAAACCCCGTCTCTACTAAAAATACAAAAATTAGCTGGGCATGCTGGCACGCATCTGTAGTCCCACCTACTCAGGAGGCTGAGGCAGGAGAATCACTTGAACCCAGGAGAAGGAGGTTGCAGTGAGCCGAGATCACGCCACTGCACTCCCACCTGGCAATAGAGCGAGACTCCATCTCAAAAAAACAAAACAACAACAAAAAGCAAACTCAGTCTTTGGTAAATGGATGCCTTGCCACAGGTTAAAATGAATCATCTGAGTGAAGATGCTGTGAATTCTTAAGAGAAAGCCCTGTGCTATTGTAGAGAAGTCTTTTTAGGTCTCAGGATCCAAAGTGAATTTGTTTAGGATTATAAACTTTTCTAATGGAAATATATAGTAGTGGTGGGGCTACCTACCACCTATGCTTTAGGGAAGCCACTGGGGTCATTCTGGAAGCCTCCTCCCATGGGATGGCTCCTAAGACATATGTGTCTGCATGGGCAAAGACTTTAGGTACTGAAAGGAAGACCATGGAGATCTCTCTAAAGAGGGCTGGATTCCAGGCTTTCCCACCCTAGCTTTTCTCCTGGTCTCTAGGGTCTCTGAGTTACACCCATAGCTTTGTAGACCACAGATAACAATGGTAGTTAGGTAGAGATGAAGCACTTTGGGTTAACCCAACACTCCAGTTTATAATGGTTTCTGGCTTGTCCTCATAATGAATGTGGAGCTAAGTGATTAACAGCTACTTTGAAAATCAGCACCATGATACTCAATTCTCAAATGACAAGGGGGCAGATGCTAAGGCTCTAGGCTCTAAAAAAACAGCAAATGTTCCCCTTCTGTGGGGGGAAAAAGAGTGAGGAAAGAAGTGGCTTGCAAAGTTTTGCTGGTTTTGAAGATTAGTTTTTACGTTACATCACTCAACTCAAATTCCTGTCCTGCCCAGCCTGTGGGTAGGGCTTTGGCTTGAAGCTGCCAGATTACCTGGGAACCCTTAGCTTCTCAGCTGCTGTAAGCTGTGATGGCAGAACTCCCTCTTCTGACATATGATTTCTGTGCAAAGTTTGTTCTGCAATTCCCAGGAGTGCCTAGTACGGAGTGTGGCTCAGCACCTCTGACTATTCACTTGACTCCTGTCTCCTGAATCAGTTCCTCCGGCAGAGGGTTGGTGGCATCATTTGACAGAAAAAGGGCAAAGCTTCTGTACTTTGCTCTTGACCAGTCATCTAATTCTTAATTTACTAGGTTCAGTATCGCCTTCATATGTTGATGTGGGGGTGAATTCATTTTCTATTGCTGTGTTATAAATTACCCCATAGCAACTTAAAACATCAAACATTTATTATCTCACAGAACTTTTGTGGGTCAGGAATCTGGAAGTGGCTTAGCCATTGGGCTCTGGCTCAGAGCTTTTCATGAGCCTGCAGCCACACTGTCACCTGGCGCTGTACTCATCTAAAGCCTGAAGTGAGAATGGAGTCTGCTTCCAAGTTCACTCACCTCAGCGTTAGCTAGTCCTCAGTTACTTGCAGGCTGTTGGACTGCAGGCCTCAACTCCTCACTTGTTGTCTGGAGGCTTCAGTTCTTTACCACTGGAGCCTATCCAGAGCTGTTGACTACATGGAAGCTTGCTTCTCCCAGAGGAATTGATTCAAGAAAAAGAGTGAGGGACAGAAGCCAGTCTTTTTATAACCTGTCCCTTCTGCCATGTGCTGTCAGACACAGACCAATCCTGGTACAGTGTGGGAGGGGATTTTGCAAGGGTGTGAATACCAGGAGGTGGGGATTGTTGGGGACCATTGTAGAGACTGCCATCCACAGTGGCCATTGGAAGAAGAGCTTAGAATCAAATTCAGACACTGCTGTTGACCTGTCTTCATCTTTGGTGCCTCTCTAAAGTAGCCAGTGTGAATCTCAGTCTACAAACCCAGGTGTATAAAAATGAAACAGCTTTCATTTTGAGCCTTCCTGCCACTGGGCTTTAGGAAACTGTAACTTCCCTTTTTCTTGGGGGAGCCAAGGTATTGAGAGGGCTCTCCCTGGCTATGAGCATTTGTTAACCCATTTTCCTACTGTGAAATCTAGTGTCCTGGGGGCTTTCTTCTGCTTTCAGGCTGTAGCTGGGAATTTATCAGCACAGCCATGTAGTATCTCATCTGCCTGGATGTTCCACAGCCCTTTCCTTTCTGAGGTCTGGCTGCTTCTTAGGTGGTTTTTCCTGGGAAATGGGAAACAGGTTGCCTCCCCCATGGGACCCCCAGCTGTCTTTGCTTGTTTTTACTTCCACATCCCAGAAAAACTCTTTTTAGGCTATTTCCTTCATTTTCTGACCAAAATGTCTTTCTTGAGAATTGTACCCTGACCCCAGGGGATTTAAACTTTAGAAACAAGCCCTGTAGAGTCCTAGGTTGCTGTGACTTCTGTCTTGAGGCAATGAACACAGGACTGCCTACATTCTTGAAAGGCCAAAACGCAGGAAGAAAAGAAGATGAAATACCCCGCCATGCCAGCATGCTTTCTGTCCTTCAGGTGGCTGGACTGCACATTGCCTGGAGTCTCACCATCACGCCTTTGCTGTGCTAGCCCCAGGTTTGGCAGGCATATACACACCTGCCTGCACCTCTGAGTCATGTGCTTCAGTCCCTCTCTTGATCTTGAGACTTGTCTCCTTTCTGACACCTTTATTCCCTGACTTCAAGCTCCAGAGATCATCATTCCTCATCCAGCATTTTATAGAACTCCCTTTCCCTCATTGCTTATTCTCTTTAACCTGCTCAGTGTCAATTCAGAGATCACAAATTGACAGCCTATTTGCTGAATCTGTCCTGAAGATATAGTTTGACCCATGAAACTTCTTGTTTTTAATTTGAATTCATTGTCAGCATTTAAAAACGGGCATTTCATGTAAACTTGGGCTTCTGGTTTGCACCGAAAAGTCATATCTAGGAACAACAGACCCACATTCCCATGGAACAATAGTTGGCTGGTGCTGCGCAGCAGCTACCTTCCTTAGTTGGGTCCGGCTGTCCCCAGCTTGGCACTGTCTGCACCTGCCTGCTTTGCTCTTCTACCTGCTAGGCCTGAGTCTGAGCCCCTTGCTCTAGTTTCTTGTGTAGTCACCGTGCCTCTTACAGGCTGATTGTCCTGGATGCTGCCCCTTTCAATCTAATGATTGCCTTACATTGGGCTGAACTGGATACAAAGAGAAGGAAGTGAAAACCATGTCATCTACATACTAAAAACTAAAAAGAGCATTAAAAAGCAATTGGCCCTGTCAGCTAATTTCATCTAGAAATTTTCTGCTAGAAGTTCAATTTACTCTCCAATATTTATCTGATTTAGGGACGCAAGTACAAAAGCCCTGGCGCAAGGGTGTAGGAGGGGGAAAAGTAAACAAGAGAGAAAGTAGTAGGAGATGAGACCAGGGAGTTCACAGGAGGCTGGGGTGTGACTGCACAGGTGAAAGGAAATGGTCAGGTTCTGGTTTGCCAAGAGATTGGCATTTCCATGGGCTCCATCAAAATGAGGTCTCCCAATCCATTCTGCACTATGGGGCTGAACGGGACTCCTGAAGCTCACTTTTGAGAACACTCGCAGGAGAAGATGTAAGCCCACCTTTGATTTCCCATGCTTCCCAGTCACCTTTTTGCAGAACCTGTGATCTGAAGACTCAGGAAGCTGAGCAGCATGCCTGAAGTCATAGTCAGCATGTCCAGGTTTAGGCCTTTGCATCCAGAATACAGAATTTCTGGACTCCCCAGGGATGACCTTTGCCCCAGAAGCTGCCCAGGATCATTAGAGAATTGCAAGACCTCTGGGAGTTCTCTCCGTGGAGTGGGGTCTTTCTCTATCTCTCTGTGGCTGTTCAGGGCAACCTGGCAATTGTATAACCCATTTTCTTGACTCATAGCCCTAAATTTCCTTCTGCCCAGTTCTTTCTGTACCTCCTAGTTTCTCCTCGTGACATCCCTCTGTCTAGAATGGCTCCAGTATGAGCAGATTTGGCTTTGGAGGCTGTTTTGCAAACCAAAATGAAGAGCCTGCTTTCACGTGGCTTGCAGGAACACCCTGCGAGCGAGCTTCAGCAGCAGCAGTTGCTTCATTCAATCCTAGGATACAACAAATGCTCCAAACAGGGCCACACATGCCTAGAAGTGCAGCCCGTTTCTCAGAGCCACCCAGCAAGCGGCCATTAATCTCAATTGCTCCCCAACAGCGTGTGCCAATTAAAGAGGAAGCCAGCAAGGCAAGGATCACTGGCGAATCTTTTGAGGGAAGGAGACCCCAGGGCTGCCTAGCCAAAGGCTCTCCCCCTCCATTCACACACTGTGCAAGAATGCAAACGGTGGGGCTGCCAGTTGGATCGAGGGCTGCCCCAGAAACGGGAGCTGAGATTCAGTCCAGATGGCAGCAAGAGTGGCAGCGCCACAGAATAGTATCCCCAGGGCTCGAAACTTCCAAAATGAGATTTACAGTTCTGGCCCGCCCCCTTTTGGGAGGAAACACCTGCTCCAGCAGCTTTGGGAACGGCCTCTTATTATCAACTTCTGTGCAGGGATCAGATTTTTGCAGCTAACTAGTGCCTGGTGTGAAATAAAAGCTATTTTGAGGTGGGAGGAGTTCTCAACCTTTCCTCTTGGAATTTTATGTCTTGATTAATTTCTCTCTCATCCATTATTTCCAGGTCTCCTTTCTTCCACAATTCTTCCTTCTCTAGCTGCTTTTCCTTTCTAAAATTTCAGAACAGTGCTTTGGAGACCAAGCTAGGGCTTACTAGTAGTTCCCAACACTTCCTGCCCATCAGAATTATCGTGGGCACACAAATGTTATGCCTGGGCCACTTTCCAGCTCACTTAAGTCAGAATCTTTAGGGGTAGGTCCCTGGCATAGAAATATAAGTTCCTTAGCTGATTCTAATATGTAGCCAAGGTTCAGAACTACAGGCTACACAAATGATGCTTAAGAAGTAAGACAGAGTTGGACAGTCCTGATGAATTGAGGTTTAGCTTAATACCCGCCTGCAAGTCTCTAGAAGCAGGATTTAGTCCCAAAGATGAGCTGCGAGGAGCTGGATTATTTTTTCTTGGCTTTTCTCTTGTTATATGAATGATACATGTTCATTGAAGATTTAGAAAATGCAGAAACAGAAAAATCTATAACCATTCAGAACTAAAGTTAATATTTTGGTATATATTTTAATGTATGTCTCTTTTAAGCTAATATTTATGCACATGTACAGAGCTGCTTGAATGAAAAATGGGATCAAACTATGTACCCTAGTAACCCTTTTAATATTATGAGTCACTTTCTATGTGAGTAAATACAACATGGAACACAATCTAAATTGGTGGCATAGCATTGTTTAATCGGCCTCCTATTAATAGATTTTAGGCTACTGTTCTCTTACAATAGACACCATGATGTCTACTCTTGTAGCCAAATTTTTGCCCACATATCCATGATATTTTTCTGATCTTTCCTCTCTGCTCATTGACTGGGTCATCTTGCCTAGTCCCATAGCTTTAAATATACTCCAAATTCTAATATGCCAAAATGTATAGACAATTCAAAAATATTTTCTTCAAAAGGAGTTGTTATGATGCTCCTCTGGCTGCCTATACCTCATTTCCTATCTACTTCTTGTATGTTTGTTTTTTTGCATACCAGAAATCTAGATATCACCCTCAATTCTTCCTTTACTCCCACAGCAGAATCTTTCCCCAACAATCCCTGCACAGGACTTGTTGGTTCAAGCTCCACATTGTCCTGAATCTATCTACATCTTTGTATCTTCTGTCATCTCCTACTCTAAGCCACCCTCAACTCTCATTTGGACTAAAGTTTTCACTCTTGACCTTCTTATATCTTTTCTTCATATTGCTGCCACAATGATCTCCCTTGGGCCTAAATCAGATGATGGCATTTCCCACTTTGCAGAGTTTCATGGCTCTCCATCTTCTAGAATAAAATTCACGACTTCGTATAATGATCCACAGGCCCTGCAGATCTAGCTCCCGCTTATCTTGCTAATCTCATCATTCTACTTCTCCCCTTGATGACTAGACTGTAGTCATACTTGTGTTCTTTCTGTTCTTAAGCATGCTAACTTCTTTCCTCCCTTGGGACTTTGATACTTGCAGTGCAGCATCCACCTAATGCAAGGGGAACTCGTGCAAACATGAAGCTTATGTTTCTTGTTGTTCCACAAGTAATTAAATCCTTTGATCTAGGAGTACTTTGACCATGAAATGGTGGCAGGCTACTTTGTTAACTTGCAAGTAGGGTAAAATCTCAGACCCTTCACAATTATCGACATTCACTATGCCAGTGTTCTTGGGAGGAAACCCTAACTCAGAGGAGGTCAAATGTGCCTGGCTGCTTACTGAACACATTGCTTTTGAACAGACCTGGCAACTCACTTCTCAAGTACTATAGCTTCCCCCATCCCCTTCCCCACTATACCCACTTTCAACTGACTATTAAACCATACTGCACTAAAAATTTCAGCTCTAATCAATGGAAGAAGCAGGAGTGATAATCTCTCAACGCTCATAGCAGTCCTATTTGGCCTATGAGTAAAGTGGGTGGCTCCTGGGGACAAATGTTGGCAATCATGGCTTTTCACCAAACTAGACACAGTGAAAACTATTTAGGAAGTGCAACAGATTGAAAATGTGACAGATTTGACGAATGCTTGCTTTTCTGTATGAATTTCAAAAGGAAGCCAGGCACAATTCATTTTCTTACAGGAAGAAATGCAGTATGCATTTCTGAATTCTCCAATGTATGCTCACAACCTGGTGAGAAGAAATTTGGATTTGGTTACTATCAAAAGTTGTTTTTTACATTGATGTTATGATGACCTCCTTTTCAGAAGAAGCAGACAGGGAAGACTGGTGAACTCCAGTAGCACATATGACCAGCTGAAGACGGTTACTTCACTTGTTCCTATCAGTTCAATTTGGGGAAATAATTTGGGCAAAGACTAAGCAGACAGGAAACATTACTGCTCAGGGTACTATTTGTTTCTTAGAATTTTATCGTGCTTTTTAACAAAGACAACAAGTGCGAACTGGTGACTTTAGCTCGTGTGTCTAAACTAAGACTGCCTCTAAATGCTGCCCAGCTGCCTACATGTATAGTTCCATAATCCTTGGCTTGTCTGACCCCCTACCTCCTCTTTCCTGTGAATAGACAAAAAAAGACAATATGTCCAGCCTAACCCTGCTGTCTGCTCTGGGGTGGGCAGTGTGGCTGAATCCATGGATCTAAATTCATTATCTGGTTTGAGATAGACAAGGAATGGGCAAAAGGGGAAATCGTGACAGATGGCGATAGAACACACAAATAGATGGTGATGCCAGGAAAGGATGTCACTATCTTCTCAAGACTGCATCTTGAGCTGGGTGCGGTGGCTCATGCCTGTAATCCTAGCACTTTGGGGTGGGTGGATCACTTGAGGTCAGGAGTTTGAGACCAGCCTGGCCTACATGGTGAAACCCCATCTCTACTAAAAATACAAAAATTAGCCCGGCATGGTGGCAGGTGCCTGTAATTCTAGCTAGTTGGGAGGTTGAGGCAGGCAGGAGAATCGCTTGAACTCAGGAGGTAGAGGTTGCAGTGAGCCGGGATCGTGCCACTGCACTGTAGCCCGGGTGACAGAGTTAGACTCTGTCTCAAAAAAAAAAAAATGCATCCTGGAACAAGAGAATAATACAGTTAGGTGTTTGTGGTGTCAAACCATGGCAGATTCTGGGAGAAGCCCCTGGATTTGCTTTCCCTTGAGAAAATTTGGACTGAAGCTAGAATGCAAGATATGCTTATTACTTCCTTAATCGATTGTCAGGGTTTCACTCTGTTACTCGGGCTGGAGTGCAGTGGCACAGTTAGTTCACTGCAGACTCAAATTCCTGGGCTCAAGCAGTCCTCCCACCCCAGCCTCCCAAGTAGGTAGAACTACAGGATCATGACTGGCCCAAGGAATAGTTTAGAATTCTACTAGGTTGATTAGAGAAAATATACCAATAAATACCCCTTTGGTCAACCTGAATGATAGCAGGCTGGATCATTATTTGGGTAGCTTTTGTTTGTTTTGGTTATGTTTGTGATATTGGTTCTTTTGTAGCCCTTAGCCCTTGCATGTGCCTGGCAGCTGATACATTGTATTGTTGTAATTCAGGGTGGCATCTAGGTAAAGATATAAAAAGAGTGGCATCTTACTGCTTACACAGTGTCTCAGAATTCACTTTGCTTTTTGACTATACCAGATGTGGATGTGGATGAAAACCATGCAATCAAGCATTCAGGAATCAGAAGGGTATCCACGAGGGTGAATATCTATGTGATATGGTCGCCCCATCCCACTGGCTCCCCTGGAACTTTGGAATGGCAGATGGGTGGTGCTGTATAGTGAAACCTGGAAGCTTGGGTTTGTGAGAACTTGTTTCTTGGTTGCAAGGGTATGATCATGGCCTGGGACCAGTGGAACTCAAAGTTTACTGAGCAGTGGCCTTTAATGACCACCTCAATTAAGAAAAATAAGTGGTATTTGAGACAAAGGATGTTTTTGCTTGGAAAGTTGGGGAAATGACACCATTATATTAACTGATGTATGATGTAGTAAGCATTACTTTAATCTCTGTAATCATTATAGAGTATAATAAAAAATTTCTAGCTTCATGTATAGAGCTAAATGAAAATCAAGCCAATGTAGCAGATGATCTCCAGGATGAACAGGATGAAAAGATGTTTCGGGAAGTAGTCTTAAAACCTCCAATTGATGTAATTCCCATCAAAACTTGCCAAAAGACACCATGGAGTTGAATGCTTCCATCGACATCTATTAAAAATGTGCAAACAATGAGTGGGGAGGGGGGAGAATACAGAAGGGAAGAGTGGAACAATTGGTACTGTATTATATATCAGAACATTTGTGAATGGGGCAGAGTGTTGTTAACATGCTTTGCAGAAATAATCCCAACTCTTCATTGGAGGATATAGATCTTAGTGGTTGTCTGTATTTTAGCATATTTATTTTGTTGTACAACAAATATGGTGGAAATTACTATATTAAGAATAAGAAAATACCTCAAACATGTATCAGTATGTCTTAATGGGGATCAGGAAGTGAGCTGGAAGGAGGTTAGCAGCTGCTTCTGCAGTATTTCCTTGAGCCTCAGGGATAGCTGAGGATCTTCTTGCAGCATTAACTCAAAGAATTGTTGGGATGATATGCTACTGATAACATAAAATCCATCTGAGGATTATGTACAGGTGTCTATTCTAGACGTGCATGTTGTGAGAATTTGTTATTGAATAATGAATAGTTGATATTGAGATGCAGCTGCCCTAAAGAATCAAGACTAGTCATATGCCTGAGGGGCTGTAAGGCCAGCTGGCACAAAGCTGAAAGAGCTCAGAGCCCATGGCTTCCCTGAGCTGGGGTCAGCTGCAGTCACTCAGTCTTGTCTCTTATGACCACACATGTTCCGAGTTCAGAATGGCTGGGACACCAGCAACTGTGCCCAGGGGTCACAGGACCTATGCTATGCCATTGCTGTGCATGCCAGGATATTTCATGCTCTCTATCCTTTATTAAAGCTAAATACACTTAGTGCTAGTTGAGGCCCATTGTGTCTTATGAGGTTGTCTATCTGAACCCAAGTCTACTGGGGCTAGTGGAATAGATATTGCCGTGATTTATTATGTATTTTGTATTGTTTTATTCTTAGTCGTAGTATTCATAGCCACAAGGAACAGTTAATGGAAAGTAGAAAGTATGAGGAAATTGATTTTGAAATATATGTTTAAAAAGAAAAATGATAATTCCTCAAATTTGCTTCAAGATGCTCTGCCTAGAACTGTAAGTTGCACTTATCTGATCAAGATCTTTATATAGCAGATCAACATGTCTCTCTGCTTAAGCAACCAGTGCTAAAAAGGAAATATGGTGAAAATTACTCCAATTTGGCTTTCTATTTATTGGGAATAAATACTATGCACATCTGTAATATGGTATTCATAGAGAAATACTTGCAAAAAGCAGCCTAAAACTTTCACTCAAATCTTGTCTGTCATTTAAAAAAAATCATGAAGGTTGTGATAAATATATATTTGGTCTTACATAGAGGAAAACAATACACAGCTGGGCCCATGGGAAGGTGGAGGGTGGAAGGAGGGAGAAGATCAGAAGAAATAACTAATGGGTACTAGGCTTAATACCTGGGTAATGAAATAATCTGTACAACAAACCCCCATGACACATGTTTACCTATGTAACAAACCTGCACATGTACCCTGAACTTAAAAGTTTAAAAACAAGTAATATATTCGATCTTTCTCCCTGGTTCCTGGCACACAGTTCCTAAAAACCCTTGGAATTCCCAGAGTGATAGGAGTACCTTTACTATGCTAATGAGATGACACATGGCAAAAGGGTTCACAGATAGCTTTAAGATGGAGCTGGTTGCGGAAAGAACAACTGTGTGATCAGAGGGCTGGAACTTTCAGCACCACCCCCAGCCCTCCAGGGCCAATGATTTAATCAATTATTCCTATGGCACTCCATTAAAAACTCCTTAATGATAGGTTTGAGAGAGTTTCCAGGTTGGTGAATGTATCTATGTGCTGGGAGAATGGTGCACCCCAGCTCCATGGAGACAGAGCTCCTGTATCGGGACCCATCTGACCTTGTTCTGTATACCTCTTCATCTGGCTGTTCATCTGTATCCTTTGTAATGTCCTTTAGGGTAAACCAGTGATAGTAAATAAAGCGCTTTCCTGGGTTCTATGAGCTATTCTAGCAAATTTATAGAACAAAGAGTGGGGAGGGTTTATGGAAAACTTTGATTTGTAGCTAAGTTGAACAGAAGGGTGGGTCACCTGGGGACTCAATACTTGCAACTGGCACCTGAAGTGAGGGCAGTTTTATGGGACTGGGCCCTTAAACCTGTGGAGTCTGTTAACTACAGGCAGTGTTAGAATTAAATTGAATGGTAGGACACCCAGTTAGTGTCTGGATAGTTGGGTAATTTAGGGTAAGGAAAAAGCCCACACATTTGGTGTCAGAAGTGCTTGTGGGTAAAAATACCCCAGAATCTTATAAAAAGAAGTCAGTTGATTTTATCTCAACACACAATAATTCTAAACACCTAATATTGACTTCTATTCTTTACTAACAAAGATCATCCAAAAGTACTTGAAGCACTGAACATGAGTCACGAAATATCATGAAACATTTTGAGAGAGGAAAAATGATTTCATTCAAGTCCCAGCTCAGTTGTTACCTTTCTAGGGCCAGCCTGAATGACTCTGTCTTCCCCGGGCTCCTTCCCCTTGGTTATCTTCCACTCTAGAAATTGGGATTCTTTTTCTCATTACCTCCTTCTGTTTTGTGACTTATCACGTTCCCCCCCTAGAATGTGAGCTTCATGTGGGCAGAGGCAATCTCTCTTGTTTCACCACTGTGTCCCCACAGTGCCTAAGAATATTGCCTGGAACATGATAGCCATTCAATGACAATTTGAACATATCAAATATGTCTTAATCCCCCCATAAAGGTATTTTGTAACAATTAACAAAAATGGAGTATAATATGCATTTTTCCTGTAACATGGTATCTTTAAAAATGATGACGTGACACCAAGTATTTATATAGTCAGATCATACATACTATGCTTTGCAGTTAGGCTACTTATGGTTCTGTTTCATTGATTTAAACATATACTGGACTTTAAAACCAAAGACTGTGGAAACACATTGCTCAGATCTCCTGCTGAGGGGAGTGTAGCTGACTGACAGCTCTAGCTACTACTTCTCTGGACGTGCCTCTGTGTTTGGAAAGAAAGCATGCTCCCAGCCAAAGACCAAACATCACAGGATCCTAGTGGGCTTTTTTTTTTTCTTTTTTTGTTTTTTGGTTTTTTTTTTTTAGATGCACTGTCACCCAGGCTGGAGTGCAGTGGTGCAATCTCGGCTCATTGCAACCTCCACCTCCCGGGTTCAAGGGATTCTCCTGCCTCAGCCTCGTGAGTAGCTGGGATTACCGGCGCCCGCCACCATGTCCAGCTAATTTCTTGTATTTTTAGTAGAGAAGGGGTTTCACCATGTTGGCCAGGCTAGTCTTGAACTCCTGACCTCGGGATCCTCCTGCCTTGGCCTCCCAACCTACTGGGCTTTTCTAACTGGGAGCTTTTGCTTGAGGACTCCCCATTGACTGAGTTGAAAGTTTCTTGGAATGGCACTGCAGTCTTCTACTCTTCCTACTCAGTTTCTTTATTCTCTCTGAGAAATTCAGCAATGGGAGACATTGGCCAAAAATTGGAGGATAAGAGGAAGGGAAAGGAAGGCCAAATGTTCCTCCTCTGCCCTGTTTCCTGTAGCACCTCTAGCAACATCTGTATCTCCTCCAGGGCTCCATCTCCCTCTGTGGTCCCGCACTCAACTAAGCTCTCCCCATTGAGTGAGCCTTTAGCCCCATCCAATGGTCACTGTAATCAAATTTTTATCGGCTTAGGGATTGACAAACATATAGTGCAACAGAAGGGAATTCAGAAGGAAATCCTTCTTTATGTAAAAATTTAATATGTCAAAATAATTAATAGGTTTGTAAGAGATTATATAATAAATGTTACTCATGCTGGAAAACGTATGTAGACTTATCTTACTCTGTATAAAAAATCAAATAGATTCAAGTCTTAAAATGTGGTTTTTTCAAAGTAAAAAATCTTACAAGCAAATGTAGGAGAGTACAGGTGCAATCTGGGATACTGGAATGGTTTGTAACTGTGTTGTTACTTATCTATTGCTGTGTAACAAATTAGTCCAGAATTTTAGCAGCTTAAAACACCAAGTATTTATTACCTCAAAGTTTTTAAGGATCAGAAATCTGGGAGTGGCTTAGCTTGGGGTCTCTGGTTCAGAGTCTCTCATGAGGTTGCAGCCAAGCTGTGGGTCAGGCCTGTAGTCATCGGAACACTCAACTGGGGCTGGAGGATCCACTTTCAAGCTCACCCTTGGGGTTCCTGGCAGCTTTCAGTTCCTCACTGGCTGTTGGCAGGGGGCCTCAACTTCTCACCATGTGGACCTCTCCATAAGGCTGCTCCCATTATGGGAGCTTGCTTCCCCCACAGTGAGAGATAGAACACAAGCGAGCACGCACCTAAGATGAAAGCTTTAGTGTTTTTGTCACCTAACCTTAGAAGTGACATCTCACCACTTTTGCCATGTTATATTCATTAGAAACAAATCACTATGTCCAGCCCACATGCCAGGGGAGGGGAATTATGCCCCACCTGATGGAAGGAGTATCAAAGAATTCATAGGTACCTCTTCAATAGCACCACTAAGAAGAGAATCTCAAAAGCAATAAAAGAAAAAAAACTGATTATATGAAAAATAAAACATTTGTATGGCAAAATACTATAGAAGTTCATAGACAAGAGACAGCTTGAGAAAATATTTGCAGTGCAGATAAGGGTAAATCTCTACAATATATAAAGAGCTCGTAAAATTTGACAAGAAATAGACAACCTGCTAGACAAATATGCAAAGGATATCAAATCAGTTAGGGATTGTGCTTGACTGCTGGTGACAGGGTCGTGCCTGTAGTGGCTTAAAGACTTGAGGGTGTGTTTGCTTTTGTAATAGGTCCAGAGGGAGGAGGTTGCTGGCATTGCTTCAGGTAACCAATAATTTCTATTGGCTTAGGGATTGACAAATAAAGAGAACTCAGAGATTCTGTTATATATATATATTATATATATATATATAAACAGAATATATATATTATATATAAACAGAATATATATAATATATAAACAGAATATATATATTATATATATAAACAGAATATATATTATATATAAACAGAATATATATATAACAGAATATATATACACACACACACACACACACACATACATACATATACATACACACACACACACCTCACATGTCAAATTATTGAATTGCCTGAAACCCTAGTCAATGACTTCTGTTTACATCCTATCCAAAAATCTAGAACTAAGCAGAGAATACTTTTCATCCAAACAATAGAAAACCCAATTAAAAGAAGGTAAAGAATGAGGAAAATTCTTTACACAAAAGTCCTGAGGTTAGAAAGGTCCCAGTGTTAATTCAGTGGCTCCCTGCCAAGATTTATCCCAACTATTTCTATTTTTGGCTTTGCCTTCCATTGAGTACTTGCTTTTTGTTCCTAGGTGTTCCCTCATGGACACAAGATGGTATAGCTGCAAGCATCATTTATCTAAACAGCAATAGCAAGGGCTAGAAAAGGCAACTCTGTCTTCCACACCGGAAGCAATTGCGACAAGGGTAATGGAATTATCATGACTGAGTGACTGCATAGACCAGAGAGTCTCCGTGGGTGGGCCAGTGCTGAAAGTGTATGCAGTTCTGAGAGTTTGATCCTCTTGGTCCTAGCCTGGGTGGGACTTGGGGTGCATGGAGTCTCCTAGTCTAGTTGCCTGCTAGGATAAATGGAAGCATTTAAAAGGTGCCACATAGAAAGTATATTATGTGTGGGGCCTTGTTATGAAAAAGGGTGGGAAGCAATGGCTGAGAGGTAGCCACAGTTCACCCCAGGGTGAGAGAAATCGATGGAACACTGGCCACCACAGCTGGGACAATACTCTGGTCTTATTAGCAAGGAAAAGGAGGAGGCAATCAAATGTTCGCCATACCTATAAAAGGGCTAGAATCAGATCTAAATATTCTGATGAGTATCATTAGAAACAAGGCAATAGAGCTATTGCTTCAAAGTGGTGAAGACCCAGAAATTTATCCCCAACAAAACTGTTGCAGGTTGATGTCACTAGAAAGCAGACACTGAGATGAAGATTACAGATGATAGTTTTATTAGGGATCAGTACATGTTGGGGAAGGGAAGGAAGAAGAATTAGGCAAAGATACAAGTTGCACTGCAATGCAACCTTAGAAAAAGGCTTCAGTGGACCTCAAGGGGAACTCTGAGGTGGGATGGCCCTTTGGAGTTGTCCCACACTGCAGTGAAGGACTGGGTCTTTATACTCCCATATGGGCCAGTCATTGGGTGCTACAGGCAATTTTCTAGCTGAGGGCAATTTCTGGGGAAGACACATTTGCCAGCAGCACTCCTAGATGCTAGGGGAATAAGTCCTTCAGTCTTGAGGGCAATCTGGGGGCCACAACTCAGCATCTAGCACAGAAACTTATTTATCCAACAAATATTTATTCAGTACCTACTATGTGCTGTGTAACCATTCTAGGTACTTGCCATGTATCAGTAAACAAAAGGAACAAATATTCCTGCCTTCATCCACTTATTCTCTACCTGGGCAGATAAATCATAAATGTAATAAATTATGTAGTTGTGAGAGGTGACAACGTGCTAGCAGCCCTCGCTCACTCTCGGCACCTCCTCGGCCTCTGCGTCCACCTTGGCCGCACTCGAGGAGCCCTTCAGCCTGCCGCTGTGCTGTGGGGGCCCGTCTCTGGGGCTGGCTGCCTCTGCTCCCTCTGTTAGTGGGAAGGTGTAGAGGCAGAGGCGCTGGCGGGAGCCGGGGCCTGCTGGGCTTGATTGGAGGCTGGGTCCCATGCGTGGACCGCCGTTCCTTCTTCGCGGGGTCATTGGCCACGATGGCAGGTCTCCATCTCTTTCTCGCTTCCCCTCTTTTCCTCTTGGTTGTCTGGGACGAGCTCCCTCTGGGCTGCCGGAGTGCCTGGGCTAGGTGCCGCAAAGTCAGGAGGCGAGTGCCAGTGTAAGGTGAAGCCAGATGGGCTTTTGGGATGTGTGGGGACTTGGAGAACATTTCTGTCTAGCTAAAGGATTGTAAATGCACCAATCAGCACTCTGTGTCTAGCTAAAGGTTTATAAATGCACCAATCAGTGCTTTGTGTCTAGCTAATGGGGTAGGGACTTGGAGAACTTTTCTGTCTAGCTAAAGGATTGTAAACACACTAATCAGCACTCTGTGTCTAGCTAAAGGTTTGTAAATGGACCAATCAGCTCTCTGTCAAAACGGACCAATCAGCTGGGTGTGGGTGGGGCCAGGTAAAGGAATAAAAGCAGGCCACCCAAGCCAGAATCGGCAATATGCTTGGGTGCCCCTTCCGGGGTGAGCCTTCAACGCTGTGGAAGCTTTGTTCTTCGGCTCTTTGCAATAAATCTTGCTGCTGCTCACTCTTTGGGTCCGCCCCACCCTTATGAGCTGTAACCCTCACCACAAAGGTCTGCAGCTTCACTCCTGAAGCCAGGGAGACCACTAACCCACTGGGAGGGACGAACAACTCTGGATGTGCCACCTTTATGAACTGTAACACTGACTGCGAAGGTCTGCAGCTTCACTACTGAAGTCAGCAAGACCACCAACCCACTGGGAGGGATGAACATCTCTGGATGCGCCACCTTTATGAATTGTAACACTCACCGCGAAGGTCTGCAGCTTCATTCCTGAGGCCAGGGAGCCCACGAACCCACCAGAAGGAAGAAATTCTGGACACATCTGAACATCTGAAGGAAGAAACTCTGGACACACCATCTTTAAGAACTGTAACACTCACTGCGAGGGTATGCAGCTTCATTCTTGAAGTCAGCAAGACCAAGAACCTACCAATTCCAGATGCAGTTGCATATCAATCAGGGTCTGGCCAAGAAAATAAAAACCATCCTGGAATCTTCAGAAAGAAGGTGTTATAAACATGGGATTAATACAAATGTTGAAGGAGCTGGAGAGCCAAGTGAGCAACAACTGGAAACTGCTGCTATCTCTAGGGGCCAGAAGCACAAAAGGAAGAGGAAGGTTTACCAGAGCCAAGAAGTTAAGGCCATTGGAGGGGGCACGAGGCTCAGTCTGGAAGGCACTGGACCACAGAGGAAGGGGATATGTGAAGGGAGATGGAGCCAGGGAGGGGACATAGATGCTATTGGAAGTGCCACAAGAAGTAGAGGAGAGCAAGCACCCCAGCCTTCAGACTTTCCCTGTCTCCCACCCTTCAATCTTCTGCAGGTGTCTCCCATTTGCTGAAGCTACCAGAAGCCAGGGGGCAAGGCAGACTGAAAGATGTTCCCTGTGACACAGGTCAGGGGAAGGATGGGGACTCATCAGAGAACAAACCATCATTGAACGACATAGTACACTGAAGAGTGATAAGTACTACGGAAAAAAGAACATGAGTAATGTAAGGGAGCTGGGAGTGTTAGAATGGAGGGGAGCAGTGAGGTCAGGGAAGACCTCAAAGTGACATTGAACAAAGAATTAGGTGAGGAAGTAGCCAAGTGATTGTCTAGGGGAAGAACACAGTATCCTGGAGAGAGAAGAGGTAGAACAAAGGTGTAAGGTGAGGTGAAAAGGTGCCACCCGCCCATGTTGGAGGAAGAGTGTTGTAGGTGGGAGGGTGGAGCAAAGCCAATGAACTGTGAGCAGCAGCAGATGTGGCTGGAGAAGAATGGGAGCCGGTGAGGAAATGGGGGCATCATCGAAGTTTGACTTTTCTTCTGAGTAAAATCAGGAGATATTGCATGGTTTTAGTCAAAGGAGGGACTTTCAAATAAGTGGTTTAAGTGCAGATCTTTTTCCAAATGGGTGGATTGAAAGCATACCGCCTACAGGCTCTTACTAAAAAAAGACTACTAGAGACTGTAATTTAGGAAAGAAAAAATTCAGGAGGTAGTGGAGAACTGCAATGATGGGTAAACTCTAGAGTGGACTAAGTAAGTATTAATTGGAGAAATGTTTTAAAAGAATGATCTGGAATTTGAATTCTAGCTGATTTCAATATGGAGGTAGAGCAGCAGGTGGTAGGACTAGCAAGGTATAAAAGCAGGTATGATTCTTGTTTTGGGGAGAAGATATAGAAACAGGCCTCGTTAGAAAAGTATATGTGGGTTAAATATTTAAAGGTTAAAAGCTTAAGGGTAAATCACTGAAAGAATCAACGTAGAACTTTCTAATTTGTAGAAGAAACTGGAACTAAAGAGATCTAATTCAACAGGAAAGGAAAGACCTAATTCAACAGGCAGGAAAGAGGTGTGTGTAGGTGGTAGAACTGGTGTAAGAAACAAAAAGCTTAGAAAAGAAAAACAACAAAATTAGAAAGAATGTTAAACATAGTTACCATTTGATCCAGCAATTCCACTCCTAGGTATCTACCCAAGAGAAATGAAAACACATGCCCACACAAAAAGTTGTACATGGACATTCATAGCAGCATTGTTCATAATAGCCAAAAGATGGAAACAATTGAAATGTCCATTGATAGATGAGTGGATAAAATAGATATATACTAGAATATTTAGTCATATAATAAAGTACTTCAAAGAAATTAAGTATTGCTGCATGCTACAGCATGGATGAACCTTAAACATTATGCCAAGTGAAAGTACCTAGTCACAAAAAGACCACATATTCTGTGATTCCATTTATGCAAAATATTTGGAATAGGCAAATCTATAGAGACAAAAAGTAGATTGGTAGTTGCTTGGGGAGGGTAGGATGAGAGCCATGGAGGTGATAGTTAAATGGTAGAACTGCAGACAGAAATGGACAGGACCACAATAGTGACGGAATGATTAATATCTCTGAGTTGCTCTTACTGTTGGGTGAGGTTTGTTCCCATGCATCTTTCACAGAGCCTGACATAGGGCATTTTGCTAATTCATTCATTAAACATTGATGGGGCACGAGGAAGTGCTGTGCACTAATGATGCAACAGTGAGTGTGATGGACCCATCTCTGACCTCGCAAGAGCACTAGATGGCTGTAGTCACTTGAAGTGTTCACTGACTGAGAAACCCAGGGAGATGTTTAATTAGAATGGATCACCAATGCACAGGGTGTGTGCGGATGACCTGAGCAGAGAGAACGCCAGGCTTCCATTTTATACGTTTAATGCTGGTGATGCGGCATGAATTCTCTTTATCTTTCAAAATGTTGCTGCATACTTATCTTTTGTTTCACATTCCTTGAGACGTAGGCATTCTCAGTTACTTGCAAAATGTTTAAAAACAAGGGCTTTGGTGGAGAAACAAAGCTGACAAAGATTTCTCTGATTTGATTACTTGACCAAGATTTAGCCTATTTTGATTTATACTTGAAAATGCAGATTCAGGTGTCCAAAGGCTCCATCCTGGCTCTACCTCTGATTTTATTTCTGTGATTTTTTGCAAAAGTGACTTAGTCACTCTTGGGTGCTGAAGGCTGTATCAGCTCCAAGGATTTTTCACATCAAATTGGCATCCCTTCAAAAATAGAAAACATGAAAACACTTTTTTTGATGGCAACAAGTTAATAGATTAATTTTCATTATTCCTAGCCCATAGTTTATAACCTGATCATGAAAATGAACTCTAGCTGATCTATTCTTTCTCTAGAGAGTCTGCTATTTATAGAGATTTGCATCCCTGTTGGGTTTTGGGGTGTGTTTGCCTCTCCTTCCTGTAAGGGGAAGGCTCTTGCCAGTAACGTGCCAAGGGGCAATTGGGCATGTGCCGTGTTCTGTTCCATTTGGCCTTACCTCTCTGGCCATAGCTGTCTGGACCTTGAGTAAACTGACCCAAGTGTAATCCAACTATATACTAGTCAAAGACCTGAGTGACCTGGGTTGAAAGGATCAGCAGAGCCAATCAGATTCCTTTTTGGAGGGTGTGGTGTTAGCTCATAGAGATGGAGGCAGACAGTAGGAGGAGGAAAGAGGAGAGAACATGCTGGCAAACTAATGGCACCATGACTAGCAAAGCAATGCAGTTATGAGGGGGGAGAAAAGGAGGTGTTTAAGGGCAGTGAGCCAAGTGTCCGTCATGCTTAGGTGTATGTGTATGACAGTGTCACTGTTGGCAGCCTCACTGCTTCCTAAGTCTCAGACCAAATTTGACCAAGTGTCCTGACTGTGCTAACAGATGTCTCCCAGCCTGTCTGGAGTAGGAAGAAGTCTTTCTTGCTTTCCCCTGGCAAGTCTATCAGTACTTGTATGAAAGGAACCCTCCCAAGCAAATGGGACATATTAAGGTTGGGAGGTGGCACTATCCATTTTAAAACAGAGAACCCCCAGAGGAGAGATGTCTATCTACTGAGCACGGTGCTGGTGACACGGACTGTTGTGCTTTCTGATTTTTAATGCCGTCTTCATGCAAGAGTGGAAGGTCCTCTTAGAGTCCTCCTGACCTATCCCGTTTTAAACACTAATACCCCCAATCAAAACCACTTCAGTTGCTAATAAACCCATCCTAAAATATTGGTATAGATAAGATACACTTAGTTCCACACACATCCCAATCATAATGCTGAGACATTGCCAAGTTAGTCCCTCGAAGCACTATCACCCCAGCCTGTGTAGCAGTGCTGTGTAGTGCAGGCACATGGCCCTTTGGGATTCCATTTTCTTTTGTGAGCATGCTCACCTTGTGTCCACCTGTTATCTCAGATCATGCACTTTCATGCACATAAGTCCTTTGTGTTCAGTGGCCATCTATTGTGCTGCATTCAACCCAGGCTCATTGAGAATGCATTCTAGACCAGACACTGTGCCACAGAAGTCTATTTAAAGTATTCACAGCTAGAGGGAAGGCAGTCAATTAGTTGGTTTATTCCTGGTGGTGTGTGTCTTCCCATCTCTAAAACAAGGAGTGCAGAAGTGCCTACTCTTCCTCTATTGTGTAATGGATGTTGTTTCCTCAGTATCCAAAGTGATAAAATATCCACTCAACATATTTCTTTTGCCTGTGCTAGGCTGGAAGTCTCCATAGTGGAGTTGGCTATTACAAACCAGGTACCCAACTACAGTACTTTAGAGCGGTCATTGGACTGCTCTGTCCTCTCTCCTTGGCCACCTCATTGCAGAAGAGGAAGTAAAGTGTTTAGAAAACAACTTCAAGTAAAGGGTGGGAGACAAGTACCTCCATGATGTATGGACTGTCATCACGGGGCTAAAGGTTGCTGCTCTAGGGATTCATTTGTTCATCAAAGGCAAGTGCTTCCATGGTGCCAGGTATCATTGCAGGGCTCTGTACATCAGTGAATGAGATGGACAGGTGCCTGCTGTCTTGGACCTTTCCTAGGGGGCACCTGGCAAACATAACAAAATGCTGAGTGTGGTGAAGTTTGCCTCACTTGCTGAGAACAAAACATGTTAGTATCTCCAGCTCTCCACTCTGAGGGACCAGCACTCACTGCATGCTTTCTATGAGGGGTCAGTCCAGTAGTAGGCCATGTCTCCAGCTAGAGATGGCTTCTGGAGAGAACAGGGCTGGTGATGCCCCTAACTTTGGATTTGGGTTTCTCTATCATCCAGGCTCTATCTGGGTTATTTCCCAGGGGAGACATTTCCCCACCTGACCTGGACCAAGGGAGGCAAACCTCCAGCTCCGCCCTTCCCAAGGGTGGAGCTGGGATATACCAAGGGTGTGGTCCCTCCGAGTCAGGCGCCTTCTCTCTCACACATGACAGTTCTTCATGGGTGTACCCATGGAGTATACACATCAAGGCTTCCCAGCCTGGGTCTAAAGCATTGAAAAAACTACACAGTTTTATTTCTACTGCAGCTATAGGTTTTTCCAAAAGCATTTATTCACTGCAACATTGTGTGGCTTTCCTCTCTTGCCTTTCCCTCTTTAGGTCAGGACCTTGTTTCTCTCTGACTGAGATGAGAGCAACCTAGCTGGCCTCCACGTCTAACCTGGTCCCCTCCATAGAGCTGGGAGAATTCTTACCCTTAGGCATTCCCACACCAAGTTCTTTTGTGTTTCTGGGTCGCTGTGTGCACTGTTTGCTTTGGTTGAATGCTCTCCTTCACTCTCCATGCCTCTCTTCTACCCCCTACATCAGGGAACATCTTTTATCCTTCAAAATCCACCTCCATCCCACCTCCTTGGGGAAGCCTTTGCTGATCTTGTGACAAAGCTGTTCACTTATCAAGGCTGGTTCTTAACCCTAACACATTGCCACCCAGGTTGTGATGGTTTGGTCATATCCTTGAGGCAGGATTCACATGTGGCCCATCCTCATCCTCATCTGGCAACCCCATGGGTCAAACATAAAGAGTATTGTTTCAGTTCAGGCTCCTCCCCAAATCAGACCCTGAGACAAGGCTTCAAGTTCAAGTAGTTTATCTGGGAGGTGAGCCCAGGGGGCAGCAGGCAGGGAGCTGGGAAAACCAAACAGAGGAGGGGAGAAAGTCAACGCAGGAGGTGTGATCGAGCCAGTGACAGCTGTGGGTACCTGGAGCTTAATCTCCTGCTGGGGAGCCGGGGGACAGTGCAGAATGCTGTGTCCATTAGGCTGGGTCATGGTACTCAGATGTTTGGTCAAACATTCTAGATGTTTCTGGGAAGGTGTTTTTTTGGATGAGACTAACATTTAAATTGGTGGACTTTGAGTAAAGCAGATTATCCTCCAACATGTGAGTAGGCCTCCTCCAATCCATTGAAGGCATTAATAGAGAAGACTTCCCAAGCAAGAGGGAATTGTGCCAGCAGGCCGCCTTATTTGAAGACCTGCTCCTGGTGGGCATTGGTTTCCCAGCACTTCCAGCCTGCGGGACATGTGGACAGAGGGGGCTCTGGCAGTCACAGAAAGCCCTCAGGCAAATATTTTCAGGTGCTGGTGGTTAGAAGTCTGGCCCATGTGCTAGGAAAGCTGCCTCTGGAGTCTGGGTGGGGCCCTGACAGACCTGCCATAGCCTGTTTATTGAGTGGAGAGCTTCTAACAAGGCATTCTTCCACTGCCCTATATGAAACTGATAGAAGTCCATGGCCCGACTCTTTTTTTTTTTTTTTTTTTTTGAGATGGAGTCTCGATCAGTCGCCCAGGCTGGAGTGCAGTGGCGCGATCTCGGCTCACTGCAAGCTCCACCTCCTGGGTTCACGCTGTTCTTCCGCCTCAGCCTCCTGGGTAGCTGGGACTACAGGTGCTTGCCACCATGCCCGGCTAATTTTGTTTTTGTATTTTTAGTAGAGATGGGGTTTCACTGTGTTAGCCAGGATGGTCTCGATCTCCTGACCTCGATCTCCTGGCCTCAGCCTCCCAAAGTGCTGGGATTACAGGCGTGAGCCACCGCTCCTGGCCAACAATGTTCAGTCTTGACAGTTCTCAATGTCACTGCTCATGCCATTTTGCATTTCATAAATGCTTCCAGATATACTGAAAAAAGTCATCACTTCTCATACAGAGGAAAACCAAAATGCCAAGCAAGTACTTCATTGCTTGTCTGAATTACAGATTGTCTTCTGACCCCAGCCACATGTACAGTGAAGCCACACTCTCTACAGTGTAATTACTAAAAACCAATCAACTTGATTTGTGTTATTCTGGTTCATTCCAAAGAGAATTTAAGCCCAATATTGAAAACTACAAAGAAAAAGATCAGTCCGTGTATTGGCTGAAACTTACATGGTCTGATTATCCACAATGGAGCCTTCTCTAAGGAAATAGAGAGAGAAAAATTTGGTAGTCATTTAATCAGAACAGTAACCCCTGGGGTCAGTGGTACTATTTCCATTTTATGATCAGAAAATAGTTTCTGAGCAGTTAAATATCTTGCCTAAAATCACTCAATAATTAACAAAGACAGGATTTGAACCCAGGTCTTATACACACACACACACACACACACACACACACACACACACACATCCCTCGCATGATTTTTTTCATTCCATACCTGTGCTGCCTCACCATAGTCGATTCCTGACTATGAGCACTTCCGCTCATTAAGGCAAAGATGTAGCTTTTGATTTCCTGGGAGATGTTGCTGTGGTTTAACTTTGAGCAAATAACAAACTTGACAATCCACAGCTTAGCTCAGTTAACTAAAAAGAACTTTCCAAAGTAGGAAAGGAGGGTTAATGAGACATTATGGAACAGAGATACAAGTCTTCCATATTGTAAATCTTGTTTCAAAGTATGTTTTGAAGGAATTGATATGGATTTCTGGGAAGGCCTCGTGTGTTTGAGGCAAGGCTGATCCAAGAAGAATCTGCGTGTTGCTTCCTTAGTTGGGATTCAGGAAGCATGTTGGCCAGTGGGGAAAACCCAGTACCTACGCCATATGCTGGTGTGGCTAGACTAACATCCATTCCTGTCACCTCCCATTCTTCCTGTGTACCCAAAACCTTATAGTGCTCGTACATCCTGAGTTTCAGTGGAGGCTGACCCACCTTGTCCCAAGGGGTGGGTTTGATTGCTGTAATGAGGAAACTCCTATTCCCTTGGTAGTCCTGTAATTGGCTTAGACAAGGGTAGATGATACAGTATAGTGAGTGTGAGGAATAGGCAGCTGGGGTCTTTCTTGACAAGCATCTTCATTTTTTAAATTGCAAAAAAGAGGCAGATCCCCTTCTGCCTCTGGCCATTTGCATGTGATGCCTGAATGAACATAGCAACTGCAGTGAGAGTATTAGAGTTGGATTGAATGAGTTAGAGGTGATTGAAAAAGCAGACCATGACCTGTCATCTCTGAGCCTATCCTGGAGCTGCCCTAATTGTTTTGGATTTCTTTTATGTGAGATAAATTTCTTGTAGTTGAGGCCAGTTGGGTTGGTTTTATGTTACTTGTAGTTTTCTTTAGGTTTTCTTCCCAGGAGCTGGGGAAGGGAATGAGGGTGAATCCCTGGCATTTCACAAGGGCTTTGGGGACAACCTTAAAACTTTAAAATGCGCAGGGTTCAATTCAGCGGAGGAATTCTCCCAGACCAAATCAGTGCATTCCTATGGCAGCCTGTTCCTCTCTTATTGCACGGCTAATTGCCAGGAGGGCTTTGGAACCTTTCAGGTAGTTTTGTGGTGCTGTCTCTGACACTCCTAAAAGTGCCTTCAGTTAGAAAACAGTGTTCCAATTACTCTCCATGTATTGGTGGCTTATGTTTTCTGATTGCACAAACTTTACACACTGATGGGAAAGAAACAAAGGATGTAAAAACAATTACTTGTAACCCTAGCATTAAGACAACTATTGGCCGGGCGCGGTGGCTCATGCCTGTAATCCCAGCACTTTGGGAGGCTGAGGCGGGCAGATCACAAAGTTAGGAGATTGAGACCATCATGGCTAACACGGTGAAACCCCGTCTCTACTAAAGATACAAAAAATTAGCCGGGCGTGGTGGCAGGTGCCTGTAGTCCCAGCTACTCAGCAGGCTGAGGCAGGAGAATGGCGTGAACCTGGAAGGCGGAGCTTGCAGTGAGCCAAGATCGTGCCACTGCATTCCAGCCTGGGCGACAGAGCAAGACTCCGTCTCAAAAAACAAAAACAAACAAAAACTACTTTGGTTATACGTTAGGTTTGTGTGTTTCTAACTAATTTTTCCCCTTTCAAAAATGTACTCATCATACTATATAGTTTTATATCCTATGATTTGAACTCAAGACTGTAACATAACTTCATTTTCCATATACCATTAAATGTTTTTAAAACTTTGTCTTAATGATTGCACGTTTATTTATTACATGACTAAAATTTTATATTTTACATGAAGGCTATAATTCATGACAATCTTGCATAATTTAAGCTTTGCATAATTCAGGACAATTTTCTTTTTCATAAACCAATACTGAAGTTTTTCTGTGTTAATGACAAATGTCATTGACAGCCTACCAGATTCTTAAAATTTGGAGGTAATTTGCATTATTTTAAAAATTTCCAATAAATTCATTTATTCAAGAAACATGGGAGCACCATGTGCTGCCACATGTCTAAGCTTTTGGGAATCTCCAAGGAAGAGTTGACCATTCTATCTAGAGATAATAAATGTTAATAGATTTACCTATTTATCACATTTTTTTTACATTAAAAGATGATAGGAAGTATGGGGAAAAAAAAAACAAAATTAGGGCAGGATGAGGAGATTGAGAGTTCCAGGAGAGATGGATGGGATCTAATTTAAATTAGAGTGAGAAGGAGAGGGAGTGAGCCATGTAACTATCTGGGGGAAAGCCTTCTAGGTAGAGGTAACAGCCAGTGCAAAGGAGCTGGGGCCTGAGAGTGCTTGGTGAATATGAGGATGTCAGCGAGGCTAGAGCAAAGAAAATGAGGAGAGTAGTAAGATATGAGACCAAAGCAGTAAAGAGGTCAGATCATGTAGGCCTTATAAGGGCCGTTGTAAAGCCATTATCCTTTGTGCTGAGTAAACGAGAAACTATTGAAAGGTTTTAAGCAGAATAATGACATGATCTGACTGCAGGGGCTGTTCTTGTGAACACTTCAAATCTACTAGGTCCCGCCTCTTATTCTACCACTGTTGCAGTAACCAGTCATGGGCAGGCTTCAATAGCTTTGCAGCAGGGCAACCTAACACTGCCTTGTCATGGTCCCGTGCAGTGTATCTCTTGTTTCCTTGCTTAGGGCTTCTCTGATGCCGAGATATGGGGCAACTGTGGGAATATACTTGGAATTCCTGCATGCACAACCAGGAAGTGAAGGCGTTAACGCCCACATGGTCATGTTAGTCAATGGGGGTGGGAGTTATAGATGAATTCCTGCCATTTTGTCTCCTTGGGGGTGAACTGAGATGCATTTTACAATTCCTCAGAAGTGCTGTGGAATTGAACTTCAGTTGCAAATAGTAGTGTTCCACTTGATAATATTGGCTTTTCCTTGTTCCCAGTTTCATTTCCCTCTCCCTCACTCTTGCTTCCTAGGATCACAGGCTCACTGAATGTGAGACTGTCTCAAGCTCTGCTTTGGGAGAGCTCAGGATAAGATGTTTAATCAGAAAGATCAACCTTCAGAAAAGGTTAATGGTTAATTCGTATTGTTATATAACAGCCATTTGACCAAGAAAGTGTGGGCAGAAGGAACTTCTTCTAGGTGGATGCCTTAGAGCTGGGGTATGATTTGCCTCCAGTTCTCTTTCCTGCTTTGATATGGAAACATCTCTCTTGAGATGGAGCTTGAATCACCCCAGGCCCCTGAGTGACTGTGCTAAGTTAGAACCCTCTGCTGACCCACAGTGTATATGCAGCATGAGCAAGAAGCAAGCTTTTATTTTTAAGCTACTGAGATGTTGAAAAGACTGTTTGATATCATAGAAAAACCTAGCCCATCTTGACTGATAACACTCAATATGGGTGTTGCGCTTAGAGGTACAAGTGTGTGAAACATGGGGAGGGGCAAGGGCAACTTGGTAAGACCATCCTCAGAGTTATGGGCCTAACAGCCCTGGGAAGGGTTTGACAGCAAGGTCCCGGTCATCTGAGGACTTGGGTCACTTCCAGTGGGGACCATTACAAATCCCAGCACTGTAGTTCTCTGGCTCACAAGGATTATGCTGCAGTTTCCAGGAGCCTCACTTGCTTCTAAAGAGGTGATCCAGGGCAGACTGCAGCAGCTGATGGGGAACTACACAGGCTTCTGTAGTTGGAAATCTTCTGCCAGCCTCTGAGCAGTGATTTGGAGTCAGGCATAGCTGGATCTGCAGAGTACTGAGAGAACCGGATTGGTTCTTTCTGATCAGCAAAGTGCCTTACTTTAGGACTGATGAAGACTGCATTGATTTGAGGGGATTTATCGTAATGGTCAAAGAGCTTGGCAAGAGAGGTACTCAATAGATGTGTCCTTAATCAGGAGAGATGTTCTTTCTTTTTTGTAGTCATATGCAAGTTTATTCTAAAAACTTAATAAGGAAAAACAAAAGCTAGAATAGCTAAAACAATTATGACAAAGAAGAATAAAGTGGGAGGGATTAGTTTACCTGACTTCAAGACTTCTTTCATAGCTACAGTCAACAAGACAGTGTGGTCTGTATTGCAGAGGGATGGACACACAGATCAATGGAAAGAATAGAGAACTCAGAAACTGCAATCATCTTATGGCCCAGCAGTTACACTCTTAGGCATTTATCCCAGAAGAAAACTTAAGTTCACACAAAAACTTGTACATGAATGTTCATAGCAACTTTATTTGTGATAGCCAAAAACTAGGAATGACCCAAGTGTCCTCCAATAGGTGAATGATTAATAAAATTGAAGTACATTTTTATCATGGAATACTATTCAGCAATAAAAAGAAATATACTTTTGATGCCTTCAACAACTTGGATGGATCTCAGGGGCATTCTGCTGAGTGGGAGAAACCAGTCTCAAAAAGTTATATTCTATATGGTTCCATTTATATAACAGTCTTAAAATAATAACATCATAATAATGGAAAATAGGTTATAGGTTGCCAAGAGTCAGGTGGGAAAGGGATGCATGTGGCTATAAAGGGGTAGTACAGAAGAGCGCTTTGGTGATGCAACAGTTCTGTATCTTGATTGTGGCAGTGGTTACATGAATTTAATGTGATAAAATGGAATAGAACTATATACACATCATATACATACAAGCAAATAAGTACATGTGTACCTAGTGAAATCTGAATAAGTCCTGCAGACTGTACCAATGTCAATTTCCTGGTTGTGATATTGTACTATAGATATGCCAGATGTTTCCATTAGGGGAAACTGGGTAAAGGGTACACAGGACTCCCCATTTTTTAACTTTCTGGGACTGTATTTCAAAATAAAAAGTTAAAAAATAATATGAACTATAGATAGGATCATGCCACTCTTCTGTTTATAACGCTTCATTGTTTTTCCATTGCTCTCAAGTAATTTCTCACTGTGGCTTACAAGACCTTTGTGATCTGTCCCCTCCCTTATGCCTTCCCATTACCATTCTCCTGTGACACAATTCATTTGTTAAATCCTGGACCATGCCAATAAGCTATTTCCAGTGCCCTTCTTTCTCTAGCCCCCTTTTAAAGATTTCACTTTAAATGTCATCTCAGAGAGCCCTTCCCTGACCATTCTATTCCTCATGGAACCACAATAATTTAATTGTTGTGCTTATAACTTTTTGAGTTCTTTTTATTGACTTCTTCTCTGCTTTCCAACTAGACTGTAAGTGGCTCAAGAGCCAGAAATGTCCATGTCTTGTTCTGTTTTACTCCAGCATCTGACATTCTGCCCAGCCTATGGTTTCAGCTGAATGAATGAGTAAATCCATGAATTATGTGTAGAGGTGGATGAGCACTCTGGTCTCCTATCTTCTACTGCAACACCTCTTCTATAGTTCCCTCTGCCTCTCCTCAACAGGTCACAACATTAGCAGCAACATTCAGTTCCCACAAACTTAGTGACTTAAAACAACATAGATTTATTATCTCTTATAGTTGTAGAGGTCGGAAATCTGAAATGGGTGTCACTAAGCTAAAATTAAGATGTCAGCAGGGTTGTGTTCCTTTCTCAAGATTCTAGTGGAGAAATCTTTTTTTGCCTTTTCCATCTTCTAGAGGCTGTACCCATCCTTGGCTCATGGCCACCTTCCATTTACAAAGTCAGCAATGGCCTATCAAGTCTTCTCATATTGCGTCAAGAGGACTCTATCTTCCTTTTTCACATTTAGGGACTCTTGTGATTATATTGGTCTAGAATAACCTCCCTATTTTAAGGTCAGCTGAAAAACAAGCCTAATTCCCCTTTGCCATGTAAGAGAACACAGTCATAGGTTCTGTGGATTAGGACGTGGACATATTGAGAAGCCATCATTCTTTCTATCACACATGGACATATTGACAAGCCATCATTCTTTCTACCACACCATTAGACTCCAACTTCCATGAGGAAAGTGACCCTTCTGTTCAGAGTTGGGTCCCTAGAGTCTAGCATCTAGTATCATTCAATAAATTGTTGAAACAAACTTAAATACCCCATGGAAAGCATTGATGTCCAGCACAGCACAGGAGAGATACTCTTGCCTTTACCCACTGAAGGCCCTTCTTCCCAGGCTGGCTCTACTATATAAATGCAGCATATTTTTCAAGGCTTTGTTCAAAGCCCCTTCTTACATGAAGCCTCCACTAAGTGTGAACCAGTCATTCTCCTCATTTCTAAGGGGACAATTATGGGTTTCCACTGACACATGTTTTATTAGCCTGCTTCCTTTACTGGGTCATGAACTGCCTGGATAGCAACAGTCTCATTCATTTCTGAGCCTTTATGGTTCCTAGCATGTGGTTAGTCCTTAACTATTTAAGAGAAAGGGGAGGAACGCAAGGGAAAGATGAGAACCAGCCAGCATGTGGGGGCTATGAAAATAAGGAGCCCCCCTCAGGGCCTTCCATTTCTTCTCACGGGAGGAGAACCTCTATTGTAAGGTAGCTAGATTGCTGGCATTATGAACCTGTCTGTGGTAAGATGTTAGAATTGAATTCTTCACCCCACATTCCTTCTTGGAAACATTCAGTTCTCATGAATGCCAGCCATCCCAGAACCTACAGCCTATCTGACACCTGTCCTTTTGCTGACAGTGAAAGCAGCCCTGGCTGGTTTTGAGCCCATGATGATAGCTCTGCTTCCTGATCTGGCCATTTACTTTTGTGATCTCTCCAGTGTTTTTGGGCATCTAACATTCTCCTTTGCCACCCTTTCGCCTCCACCATGTGCTTGGTATATAGAGTGTCTGCCCCTTTCCTGTTTTGAAGGTCATACCTGAAAGCCCACACCTTGGCTGAATGCCTTTTCCCTTCCAGAAAGTGCAGAAGGTGACTTCCGTGCAGTTTTAAAAAGTGGGTGTGCTTTTATTTTTCTTTTTTCTTCAAAGACACTTTAAACTCTTTGGTCAACATTTTTCATCATTTTTCCTTTAGATACCCAAGGTCAAGTACTATTTTTAGCCATTGTTCTCCCCAATGGGGTTCTCCTCAGAGCATCCTGGCTACTGGGGCTGTACTTTTATAAGATTCTTCAAGGGATAATACACAGGTAGCCACATCTCATTTCTCCCCCTTTTAAGTAGGTTAAGTCTTCCACAGACCATTTGCTTGTCACACGTCTAGTTATTCTTGAATGACTTGGATATAGATAACTGACTGGAGGGATAAGAATAAAGAAACATAACTTTCTTTGAGAGAGTATATTATTTACCAAATATTTTCTTGGGGAGAGCACTGGGTGTATTTGAAAGAAGTACTTTGTTAAGCCATTAGGACGCAGATGAAACCCCAAGTGGCCTTGGTGAGAACAGGATGGTCTGTGAAAGAAAAGAGAACAAATCTCAGGTTGATTTGAGTTTAGGAGAAGAGTGAAAGTAGAGGTCAATGGAAGAGGGAGAGAGAATGAGAAAATAGCCAGCAAGATGGCCTAAAGGCCACCTGTTCCAAGATGTGACCCTTTGACACGGTCTCACAAAAATCCTTGGTGAGATGTAGCTAAGTCACAGAATACTTGACATGAGTAGATTCTTGTGGGAATTGGTAAAGCCAGGTTGATGCAATGCAAATTTGGGACAACTTAACGCTGCTAGTTGAAAGCTGCGAGAGATAAGAGAATATAAGCCACAGGAACTCATAGACACTGTGGAGAGGGCACAATTAAAATTGGAAGCAGGTCTGCCTCAGTTGGCTCCAAATCCATGAATGAGAACTATTGTTTATGGGTGGTTTGTTACACCTCAGTTGTGCAGCAATAGCTGACTAATACAACCCTTCTCCTGAGATGACAATTCACAGACCAGCTCTGCCCTGACTCTTCAAAAGCCTTCTCTTCTACAGCTCATGTTCTCCATAGTATTCTGCTCCTCTAAAATTCTACTGCCTTTGTACCCTTTGCTACATAATTTAGTGTTTAGAGTTAATATCTGTGTTAGTAAGAAGAAATTCAAAAACACAAAGTCTTCAGTGGACTTGTGGAAGTGTTATAGAGCAGAGATACTATAAATGTGTCAGAGATGCAAACAAGTGGAAATAGAACAGAATTGTCCTTGGTAGACAGTTGGTCCTTGGTGGTGATTCTTGAATGCCACAGGCAGAAAGATCAATTTTCTGGAGGCAGAAATGGCAACAGTATGATTAGTTGTGATCAGAGCACAATTTATAATGTCCAAAGCTGGACAGTGGTGCTATAAGGTAGTCACTAAGTCGTATCTGTTGCATGAATTTGGGCATTGTTCCAGGCCAAATAATCTTTTAGGCTAGATTCTCACTCTCCTTGGCATTCTTCAAGGTACTCAATATCCCTTTAAAAACTTATATCAGCCAGACTTAAGTTATAACAACCAGATTTTGTTGCTTGCAAATAGTAACACAGGTTCTATAGCTACCTTAATGCTGTGATAAAAACCCTTGAATGTGCATTCCCAGACAACATCTTTGATTATTGCCCTAGGATAAATTCTTAAATCTGGCTTTTAGTTTCTGAGTAAAATGAAGAAAGCACTTTTTCCATTGATCCCACTGAATATGACTTTAAAACCTGAGCAGAGTGTGTGGCATAGCTATTTGAAGACTTTGAAAGATATACAGCAGCAGGCAGATTGGGGAAAAACACCAGAAATCAAAGTACCATCAAACTACCAGTGAATTTACCATTTTTTCCCCCTCCAGTATCTCCCAGTTAAACGCAATTCAGCCAGAAACTCAAAAGTGAGATACCAGTGAATTTACCATTTTTCCCCCTCCAGTATCTCCCAGTTAAATGCAATTCAGCCAGAAACTCAAAAGTGAGCACCAAGGCACAGAAGGGCTCCAGGAGAATCCTTCTGGCTTGAAGAATTGGAAAGGGAACTTCTAACACACACAGAGCAGAAATCCTCCTGAATTTAATCTTCTCTTCTCTGTATTCTCTCCAAGCCCAACTCCTAGAAAATCCTATAGTATAGAGGCAGTGGTAGATCTTTTATACCAACAGGGTAGAACTAACCTTTGTTGCTTTTTAAAATCTGTCTTCCCACTACTTAGCCCAACTGTAAACCTAATCATGGAAGTGTGAGGCAGAGTAGGATAAGTATAGCCTCGTGTTTCTGACCTAAAAGGGGGAGACCCAAGAAAATAAAGTGTCAACTGCAGAGAAGGAGAAGCTCAAAAAGTGATTCTGTTTATGAACAGGGCTGTGATAAATAGTTGTTTATGAACTTCAAGTCTTACTCCTGAGACACGATGTGTGCATCTGGTCATAGTTAGCATACTCAAGATCTGAAGAACTGAAGTATGGATAGCTTATCCCCTGGGTTCCACACTGAGTGGTACACAAATATGACAGATCTGAAGAGCATTGCCAAAGTTTGCCAACTGAACTGATATCGGAAACATAGTCCTCATATTGGAAGTTTCAGCCTGAACCCAACCAGGCCCATTGCCTGTGAAAACAAAAAATATCAACATACCCATAGTATTTAAACAAGACCCAAAGCCTTATAACATAATACTTAAAATGTCCAGGATACAATCCAAAATTATTCAGCATATGAAGAATCGCGAATATTTTAATGTGCATGGGAAAGTACAATCACAGCAAGAACGCAGATGACAGAATTATCTGTCAGACTTCAAAGCAGCTATAATTGATCAAATAAGCAATTGTGAACACTTTGAAACAAATACTAAAAGTCTCAGCTAAGAAATAGAGAACATAAAGAAGACTTAATATAAATTTTAGAACTAAAAATTACCACAACCAAAATAAACTCAGTGGATGGACTCAATGATAGATGAAGGAAAGTCAGTGAACTTTAAGATAGATAAACAGAATGTATGTAAGCTAAAAAAGAAAAAAGTGATCAGAGCCTTGGGAACCTGTGAGATAATAACAAAAGGGCTGACAGATCAGAAATTAATAAAATTGAACACAAAAACAAATCAATGAAACCAATGGATTGTATTTTGAAAAGATCAATAAAATTAATAAAATGCTATAAGGACTGACAAGGCAAAGAGAGAAGCCATAAATCACCAGCATTAGAAATGAACAAAAGAGGAGATATCACTACAGATTCCACAAACATTAAAAGGCAAATAAGGGGATACTACAAACTACACATAAATTGGAGAATTTAGATGAAATGGACCAATTCCTCAAAATCCACAAATTATCAAACCTCTTAGTTAAAATGGGAAAGCTGAATAATCCTATATTTTTAAAATAAATTGAATTTGTTGTTAAAATCCTTCCAAAAAAGAAATCTCCAGGCCCAGATGGTTTCATGGATAAATTCCACCAAATATCAGTCCTGAACACTGTCTTGCAGAAAATAAGGAAAGGAATATTTCCCAGCCCATTTTATGAGTCCAGCACTACCCTGACATGGGTTTGAACTGTGCAGGTCCATTATACACAGATTTTCTTCTGCCTCTGACACCTCTGAGACAGTAGGACCAACCTCTCCTCTTCTTCCTCAGTGTGAAGATGATGAGGATGAAGACTATTATCTACTACCACTTAATAGTAAGTATGCTTTCCTTATGATTTTCTTAATAACATTTTTTCTCTATCTTTAATAATATAGTATATAATATGTATAACATATAAAGTATGCATTAATTGACTACGTTGTTAAGATTTTTAGTCAACTGTAGGCTATTGGTAGTTAGTATTTTAAGATTGTGGGGAGTAAAAAGTTAAATGTGAATCTTGACTGCACAGGGGTCAGTGCACCTAATCCCCACCACCTTCCCCGCCATTGGTCAATGGTCAGTCATACATACCAACATTGTTCATGAGTACAGATGAAAAAATACCCAATAAAATATTAGCAATGATAGAAAAGCAATATGTGTAAAGGTTAGCACCCTGTGACCAAATGGTATTTAGCCTAGGAATGCAAGTTGATTCAATATTTGGAAATTGATCCATGTAGCTCACCATATTAACAATCTAAAAAAACCCCATATGATCATATCAATAGATGTAGAAAAAGCTTTTGTCAAATTCCAGCATCCATTACTGATAAACACTCTCAACAAATTAAATTGAAGAGAATCTCCTCAATCTGATACAGAGCACCTACAAAAAAATACAGCTAACATCATATTGGCAAAAGATTTAATGATTTCCCCCTAATATTGGAAACAAAGCAAGATGTCAATTTATCCACTGCTATTCAACACTATATTGGAAGTCTTAGTACAATCAGGAAAAAAATAAACACCCCCTCCAACAAAACAAAAACTACACAGATATTATAATAATAATAATAATAATAATAATAATAATAATAATAATTTCCTTTCATTGACAACATGATTTTCTGTATGGAAGGTCCCAGGAAATCTCCAAAATTCCTAGAACTAATACATAAGTTAGGCAAGTTTGCAGGATACAAGGGCAACATACCAAAAAAAATTTCATATTTCTATACACTAGCAATGTACAATTGGAAAGCAACATTTAAAAAAATTTTCAATAGCTTCTCCCAAAATACACATAAATCTGAGAAAATATATACAGGGTCCGTGTGCTGAAAACTATAAAACATTGATGAAAGAAATCAAAGATGACCTAATAAATGGAGAAATATACTGTGTTCATGGATTGGAAGGCTCAACGTAGTGAAGATGTCGATTTTGCTCAAATTTATCTGTAGGTTTAATGCAATACCAATTGAAATCTCAGCTGAGTTTTTGGTAGATATAGACAAAACTGATTTTATGGAAAGTAAATGAACTGGAATAGCTAAAACAATTTGGTAAAAGAAGAATATAGTTGGAGGAATTATACTAATTTATCTCAAGACTCAACAGTAACCAAAAGAGTATGGTATTGGTAAAGAGATAGACACATCAATTGAACATAGCTTAGGGAGTACAGAAATGAATCCACACAAATATGCTCAATCGATTTTTCATAAAGTCTCAAAGCAATTCGATGGGAAAGAATGGTCTTTTCAGCAAATGGTGTTGGCACAATTGAACAACCATAGGCCAAAAAATAAATCTACACTTAAACCTCACATGTTATACAAAAGTTAATGAAAATAATTATAGACCTAAATATAAAACATTAAACTATAAAACATGTAGGAGAAAACAGGAAAAAACTTCATGACTTGAAGTTAGGTGAAGAGTTCTTAGACTTAACACCAGAAGCACAATCCACAAAAGAAAATACTGATAAGTTGGACTTTACTAAAATTTAAAACTCTTGATCCAGGGCTGGGTGGTGTGGTGGCTCATGCCTATAATCTCCCATCACTGGAGGAGGCCAAGGCAGGAGGACTGCTTGAGCCCAGGAGTTCAAGACCTGCAAATAACACTGTTAAGAGAATAAAAAAAACAAGCTATAGACTGACAGAAAATATTTACAAATCACTTATCTGACAAAGGACTTGTATCCAAAATATATAAAGAACCCTCAAGCTCTAACAATAAGAAAACAAACAACCTAGTTAAAAAAGTGGGCAAAATACGTGAACATTTTATCAATGACGATATATATGGCAAATAAGCACATGAGAAAAGTCCAACATCATTAACGATTAGAGAAATGCAAATTAAAAACATGATGAGATATCATTGCATACCTTTTAGAATGGCAATAATGAACAATATGATATCAAGTGCTGGAGAGGATGTGGAGCAACTGAATCTTTTGTACATTGCTGTTTGGAATGTAAATCTTGAAAATAGTTTGGCTGTTTACCAAGCAAATGGAAAGCAAAAAAAAAGAAAAAAGGCAGGGGTTGTAATCCTAGTCTCCGATAAAACAGACTTTCAACCAACAAAGATTAAAAGAGACTAAGAAGAGCATTACATAATGGCAAAGGGATCAATGCAACAAGAAGAGCTAACTATCCTAAATATATATGCACCCAATACAGGAGCACCCAGATTCATAAAGCAAGTTCTTAGAGACCTACAAAGAGACTTAGACTCCCACACAATAATAATGGGAGACTTTAACACCCCACTGTCAATATTAGATCAACAAGATAGAAAATTAACAAGGAATATCCAGGACTTGAACTCAGCTCTGGACCAAGCAGACCTAATAGACATCTACAGAATCCTCCACCCCAAATCAACAGAATATACATTGTTCTCAGCACCACATTACACTTATTCTAAAATTGACCACATAGTGGGAAGCAAAACACTCCTCAAAATGCAAAAGAATGGAAATCATAACAGTCTCTCAGACCACAGTGCAATCAAATTAGAACTCAGGATTAAGAAACTCACTCAAAACCACACAACTACATGGAAACTGAACAACCTGCTCCTGAATGACTACTGGGTAAATAACGAAATAAAAGTAGAAATAAAGATGTTCTTTGAAACCAATGAGAACAAAGACACAACGTACCAGAATCTCTGGGACACAGCTTAAAGCCGTGTGTAGAGGGAAATTTATAGCACTAAATGCCCACAAGAGAAAGCAGGAGAGATCTAAAATCGACAGCCTAACATCACAATTAAAAGAACTAAGAAGCAAGAGCAAACAAATTCAAAAGCTAGTAGAAGACAAGAAATAACTAAGAGCAGAACTGGAAGAGATAGAGACATGAAGAACTCTTCAAAAAATCAATCCAGGAGATGGTTTTTTGAAAAGACCAATAAAATAGATCACTAGCCAGACTAATAAAGAAGAAAAGAGAGAAGAATCAGATGCAATAAAAAAAATGATAAAGGGGATAGCACCACAGATCCCACAGAAATACAAACTACCATCGGAGAATACTGTAAACACCTCTATGCAAATAAACTAGAAAATCTAGAAGAAATGGATAAATTCCTGGACACATACACCCTCCCAAGAGTAAACCAATAAGTCGAATCCCTGAATAGACCAATAGCAAGTTCTGAAATTGAGGCAGCAATTAATAGCCTACCAACCAAAAAACGTCCAGGACCAGACGGATTCGCAGCTGAATTCTACCAGAGGCACAAAGTGGAGCTGGTACCATCCTTCTGAGACTATGCCAAAAATAGAAAAAGGAGGACACCTCCCTAACTCATTTTATGAGGCTAGCATCATCCTGATACCAAAACCTGGCAGAGACACAACAAAAGAAAATTCAGGCCAATATCCCTGATGAACATCGATGTGAAAATCCTCAATAAAATACTGGCAAACCAAATCCAGCAGCACATCAAAAAGCTTATCCGCCACGATCAAGTCAGCTTCATCCTTGAGATGCAAGGCTGGTTCAACATATGCAAATCAATAAATGTAATCCATCACATAAACAGAACCAGTGACAAAAACCACATGATTATCTCAATAGATGCAGAAAAGGCATTCGACAAAATTCAACAGCGCTTCATGCTAAAAGCTCTCAATAAACTAGGCATTGATGGAATATATCTCAAAATAATAAGAGCTATTTATGACAAACCCACAGCCAATATCATACTGAATGGGCAAAAACTGGAAGCATTCCCTTTGAAAACCAGCACAAGACAAGGATGTCCTTTCTCACCACTCCTGTTCAACATAGTATTGGAAGTTCTGGCCAGGGCAATCAGGCAAGAGAAAGAAAGAAAGGGTATTCAATTAGGAAAAGAGGAAGTCAAATTGTCCCTGTTTGCAGATGACATGATTGTATGTTTAGAAAACCCCATTTTCTCAGCCCCAGATATCCTTAAGCTGATAAGCAACTTCAGCAAAGTCTCAGGATACAAAATGAATGTGCAAAAATCACAAGCATTCCTATACGCCAATAATAGCCAAATCATGAGTGAACTCTCATTCACAATTGCTACAAAGAAAATAAAATACCTAGGAATCCAACTTCAAGGGATGTGAAGGACCTCTTCAAGGAGAACTACAAACCACTGCTCAAGGAAATAAGAGAGGACGCAAACAAATGGAAAAACATTCCATGCTCATGGATAGGAAGAATCAATATTGTGAAAATGGCCATACTACCCAAAGTAATTTATAGATTCAATGCTATCCCCATCAAACTACCATTGACTTTCATCACAGAATTAGAAAAAACTATAAATTTCATATGGAACCAAGAAAGAGCCTATATAGCCAAGACAATCCTAAGCAAAAAGAACAAAGCTGGAGGTATGCTACCTGACTTCAAACTATACTACAAGGCTACAGTAACCAAAATAGCATGGTACTGGTACCAAAAGAGATATATAGACCAATGGAACAGAACAGAGGCCTCAGAAATAACGCCACACATCTACAACCACCTGATCTTGGACAAACTTGACAAAAACAAGCAATGGGGAAAGGATTCCCTATTTAATAAATGGTGCTGGGAAAACTGGCTAGCCATACACAGAAAGCTGAAACTGGATCCTTTCCTTACACCTTATACAAAAATTAACTCAAGATGAATTAAAGACTGAAACATGAGACCTAAAACCATAAAAACCCTAGAAGAAAACCTAGGCAATGCCATTCAGGACATAGACATGGGCAAAGAATTTATGACTAAAACACCAAAAGCAATGGCAACAAAAGCCCAAATTGACAAATGGGATCTGACTAAACTAAAGGCTTCTGCACAGCAAAAGAAATTATCAGAGTGAACAGGCAACCTACAGAATGGGAGAAAATTTTTGCAATTCATCTGGCAAAGGGCTAATATCTAGAATCTACAAAGAACTTAAACAAATTTACAAGAAGAAAAAACCATCAAAAAGTGGGCTAAGGATATGAACAGACACTTCTCAAAAGAAGACATTTATACAGCCAAGAAACATGAAAAAAAGCTTATCATCACTGACCATTAGAGAAATGCAAATCAAAACCATAATGAGATATTATCTCACACCAGTTAGGCAATCATTAAAAAGTCAGGAAACAACAGATGCTGGAGAGGATGTGGAGAAATAGGAATGCTTTTACACTGTTGGTGGGAGTGTAAATTAGTTCAACCATTTTGGAAGACAGTGTGGAGATTCCTCAAGGATCTAGAACTAGAAATACCATTTGACCCAGCAATCCCATTACTGGGTATATACCCAAAGGATTATAAATCTTTCTACTATAAAGACACATGCACATGTCTGTTTATTGTGGCACTGTTCACAACAGCAAAGACTTGGAACCAACCAAAATGCCCATCAATTATAGACTGGATAAAGAAAATGTGGCACATATGCACCATGGAATACTATGCAGCCATAAAAAAGGATGAGTTCATGTCCTTTGCAGGGACATGGATGATGCTAGAAACCATCATTCTCAGCAAACTAACACAAGAACAGAAAACCAAACACTCTATGTTCTCACTCATAAGTTGGAGTGGAATAGTGAGAACACATGGACACAGGGAGGGGAACATCACACACTGGGTTCTGTCAGGGCGGTGGGGGGTAGGGGAGGGATAGCATTAGGAGAAATACCTAATGTAGATTACGGGTTGATGGATACAGCAAACCACCATGGCTTGTGTATGCCTATGTAACAAACCTGCATGTTCTGCACATGTACCCCAGAACTTAAAGTATAAAAAAAATCCAGACATTGTTGAATAAAAAAAGATGCAGAAAAGTATATATCATATACTTAAAAACAACTTAAAACATAGAAACAAAACAAGTTCACAAACCATATTTCTATATTTTTGAAAATATGCATCCCAGACTGATAAGTTATCTATGGGAACTGGAATTGGTCTTTAGCCTTATCTGTATTGTTTGAACCTTTAAAAATTATTGTATGTTTCACTAGAAATAAACTTTTTTAAAAATTAAAAAAATAGTTTCTTATAAAGTTGAACATATACTTACTATATGAGTCAGCAATCCCACTTCTGGGTATCTATCCCAGAGAAATGAATACTTATGTTCACACATAACCTGTATGTGAATACTTATAGTAGATCTGTTCATAATTGCCCCAAACTGGAAACACTCCCAAAGGTCATTCAATTAGTGAATGGATAAAACAACTGTAGTATGTCTATATTATACCATTCAGCAATAAAAAGAAACAAATTATTGATAAATGCAATAACTTAGATGAACTTCATACACATTATGCTGAGTGAAAGCAGTTTGCAAACTCCGTGATTTCACTGATATGATATTCTCAAGAAGACAAAACTATAGAGATTGAAAAACAAATCAGTGGTTGCCAGGCATTATGGGGGTGGGTAGAGGATGAGTATAAAATAGTATAAGACTTTTTTGGTGTATCCTTATTGTATTGGTGGTTACATGAATATATGTATTAAAATTCACTGAACTATACATCCCCCAAATTTCCTGAGCATGGACTTTGTTGGGGCAGGTCAAAGTATATGCATATATTAAGTCTTTTGAAACATATTCCCATATTGACTTTCAGAAGGATTGTAGTAATTTACATTCCCATCAGCAGCACCTAAGAGTATCTAGGCTCCAATATCCTAACTCACTGTCACTGGGATTTGTGGGTGATCGCTTTTTTTTTTCTTGCCAATTTTATATGTGCAAATGTTATGTATGCTTTTTAAGAAGAGTATGTGTATGTAGCAATCGATTTTCAGCCCAGTTTGTTTTGAATTGCATGTATTCACCTTAGGTCATATTGTCAAGAGCCTTTTTCTACTTAGAAACAATGACAAAGTGCCTGTGCTTGTTTCTAAGTAGGTATGGAATAAATTTGGTAACAGTGTCATTCCATATTCAGGAATAAGGTAGATGATTTCTCCCGCTGGAATTTTTGAGTCGTGAGTGGGGAGTAAAGGACCTTATCATGAACTCCTATAAGATTTGTTATTCTTTCTTTCAGGACTTGCAGAGACCTCTGAAACATAACCTTGTATTTTATTATGGTTGCCCAAAGAACGCAATTTTAGACACTTGAAAACATTAGATATAGCCAATAGAAATGACCAGGTGAAGGTGACAGGCAAGGTTGTTTCCTATGGAAAGGGCTGCAGGAATGCATGCCACGAGTAATCACTTGAGACCTCCAGGCAAAAATTTAAAGGGCCTCTGTTAGCAGATGCTGTCAGCACTCCATCCATTTGCCGTTTTTGTACATGTAGGTTCCCAGTGGGCTTTCACTCCCAACAGCCAGCACCTGTGCCTCTTTGCTGGAGGGCCGCTCAGACTGCTGGACCCTGCTCTGCTTGTATGCATGGATATGCAGAGGTACTCAGACATTTATGTTTTTATAGGAGTATTGCTTGACTGAGAACTGGCAGGTGTCAGGGCTATAAATTCTCTAGCTCCCTTGCCTGTGATTGCAACACACTTAGGTCCTGCTGATGCCATCCCCAGAACTCCCTGAGAGATTGAGCCACAGTCACCCTCCATGGACCTTCTCTGGTACTGAATTCTTACTTGGCTGCCTCCTCTTCTTACTTCCCTTATCTATCCCTAGGTTTTCCTGGGAACATTTTCTAATCATAAATCACTTTGACATGGATGATCACCTCAGGAGCTTTTATGGGAAATACAACCTGAGACAGCCTCTTTTCTCTTTGTTGATGACTCAATTAGAAAATTCATAATCCCAGCTCTGCGCGGTGGGTCATGCCTGTAATCCCAGCACTTTGGGAGGCTGAGGCAGGTGGATCATGAGGTCAGGAGATCGAGACCATCCTGGCTAACATGGTGAAACCCCGTCTCTACTAAAAATACAAAAAAAAAAAAAATTAGCTGGGCATGGTGGCAGGCACCTATAGTCCCAGCTACTCGGGAGGCTGAGGCAGGAGAATGGCATGAACCCGGGAGGTGGAGCTTGCAGTGAGCCGAGATCACACCACTGCACTCCAGCCTAGGCGACAGAGCGAGACTCCATCTTAAAAAAAAGAAAATTCATAATCCACTGCATTCTAAGGCAGTGGTCCCCAACCTTTTGTGGAAGACGATTTTTCCACAGACCTGGCAGGAGCAGGGTGGGGGCTGGTTTCAGGATGATTCAAGTGCATTACATTTATTGTGCACTTTATTTCTATTATTATTACATTGTAATATATAAATAATATACAACTCACCATAACGTAGAATCAGTGGGAGCCCTGAGCTTGTTTTACTGCAACTAGATGGTCCCAACTAGACCAGGTGATGGGAGACAATGACAGATCATCAGGCATTAGATTATCATAAGGAGCATACAACCTAGATCCCTTGCATGTGCAGTTTATAATAGGTTTTGCACTTCTATGAGGATCTAGTGCGGCCTCTGATCTGACAGGAGGTGGAGTTCAGGCAGTAATGGGAGCAATGAGGAGCGGTTTTCAATACAGATGAGGCTTTGGTCACTTGCCTGCCTTTCACCTCCTGCTGTGCAGCTTGGTTCCCAACAGGCTGCAGACTGGTGGTCCTTGGCCTGGGAGTTGGGGACCCCTGCTCTAAATAATTGTATTAATTAGAATATTGGTTTGGCTGCCCTAACAAGGACTCAGACTAACTTGGCTGACATTGACAGACAATTCTTTCTCTTTATAAAACAGTTTAGGCAACTCCATGATGTTGAGGACCGAGATCCTTCTTTATTGTTTTTCCTCCATTCTTCAGATGTGGCCTTCATCCACATGGGCTATGATGGCTTTCCACTGTATCTGCACAGGGCAATGGGGAAAGGGAGGCATGCTTTGGAAGCTGTACACAGTACTTCTGTTCACACCCCAGTGGCGAGAACTGAGCTGTGTGGCCACATGTAGCTGGAATGGAGGCTGGCTGGGTAGACATGTATCCAGTTTATAACTGGGGGCTTCCTGGAAGGGAGAACAGACTTTGGGGTAGCCCATAGCTTCTGCCACAGGTATGCTTGTCTGTTATCCACAGCTCTGGAGAGAGGAAAGAGGAGCCCCTGACTGGGTCCTGTTCTCCACTCTGGTTCTGGCTTATTCTCTTGGGCCTTGTCCCGTTGCAGGCTCAGGTGGTAAATGATGTATGTGCCAGTGGAATAGCTGATCTTTAAGTAAATAGATCCCTTCCAGAAGTGTAGAGAAGTTAACTGAAATTTATTGTTCACCTCAAAGTATAGCACCTACCTTCTATACTGAGATCTCAGAGCCTTGGGTACAATGCTCTCAGGTGGGGTAACCAGAAGCAGTAATTTTATTTAAAGGATAAGACATCAGTAAAGGAGTAGGAGAAGCAGTTCAAAGAAGGGGAAGATGCTCAGAAAGGGGTGATTTCAGGCAGTCACAGCCTTGCTGTCATTCCACGGAGGAGCTCTGGAGCACAAATGATCCTTAGACTAGAAGGAAAGGAGCTGAGCTTCCATATTCTTTTACCAATTGGGCACTGGCTAAAGGTAGCCTCTGGGGACACACTCCCAGTGCCTGCAGGCAAGCCTGTGCCAGCAGCCCCTGCATAATCCTCCCAAGAGAGTTGTGGGCACAAATTTGGGGAGGGGTGCACAGAACCCATAAAAGAGATCTGAGGAGATCTGGGAACAGTCTCAATAGTGTCTGCTACAGGTGAGGTTTATCAATGAGCCCAGCAGCAGTTTCTTTGGGACTGTCTTCTTGGAAGAAGGGGTGGCTTGCCAGCTCCATGGGGATGGTGGGGCTCAAGCTTTGTGGCAGCTCCTTCGACAGTCATTTTGACCCCAGGTCAGGGTCTTCCCTCTGGGTTCCTCTTGCTCACTTGGGAGGCAGGAATAAATTGGGATGCATCCATTAAAACAAGAGCCCTGCAGATTATAGGAGTGACAGATTTCCCTGTCTACCCACAGGGACGAAGTAAATATCATGACACTGGGGCTCCCAACCAAGGCATATCCCATCAAACGAAGCGGATGGTTGATGTAGCTTAAGTGATTTTCCCATGTGGCTGTTTCTAGGTACGTCTTTTAAAATTAGTTGTGCTTAAATTAGCAGCGCCTTACTTTTAATATTCCTCTCTTGAAGCAGCTAGCACAGTTTCAATCAGGCACCTGATTAATATGCAAAAAATGATTTGTTTTGATTTCGGTCTAGTGGGTTTTTTTTTTTTCCTTTGCCAGGCAACTTCTTTATCAAATTCCTCTGCTTTTAAGGGATGAAAAGAAATGTATCTCCTTAAAGTCAGAGGGCACAGTTTCCTTAAAAGTGGAGATGGGAAGGCCTCTCTGGGAGCTGGTCTGAAATCTTAACAGCGTAACTTTGCCAGTGGCAAAACCTCTTTTTGTAATTTTCAGTCTATTAAGAAGTACCAGCCCCACCTTAAGGTAAAATCAGCTCCCTGACTAAGCCGCATGAAGGCTGGGCCATTGGAAGTCGCAATTGATGTATTTATCCTTTCAAAGTGTAGAATATTTTGCTGCTTATTGTATGGCTTCGAGCAAGTTACTTAACATATCTAAATCTATCTTATTGTCTTTAAAGCGAAGGCAACACCTACCCTTGGGATCTTGTACCATGTAAGTCTGTAATCTTTCATCCAAAACCTTGATGTATTGCAGAATTCAGAATTCAACATATATATATTATTAACACCCCCACTGGAGTCTGGGGGAGCACCCTATCATCAAGTACATTAATATTTCTGCTGTCAAACTTATGAATATTCACATTGAGTCTCATAATGACTAAAAATAGACTCCCATCAGTCGAGGGCAAGGTTTGTAACTCAGTTACAAATAAATCTTTCAATTTTTCAATTTTCAGAGCTCTTTGGGTTTGGGGATTGGGAAGCAGAGACTGAGGTCCTGTGATGAGATGGTTTCTGTGTATATCCATCCATGTCCCAACTGGTTCTAGGAAAGACTGAAGGTGTTGCAATGATGGGTGTGAAAAAGTTCACTCCTGGAATAGTTCTGTTTTCCTCCCCGCTTGTGATGTGGGGGTGCTCTTGGGCATTTTCCTTTCTTCTTTGACATTTTAAAACCTGATTGACTTCTCTGACGGTCTAATTTCAAGTATAACTCTACTATTTTGACATAAATAAAAGGACACACTGAAAATTTTTTAGAGAGAAAAAAAGTAATATGTGAACAATTGGTGGGTTCATTAAGCAAGAGATCAATTTGTCTAAAAATTGGTAGGAAGTTTGAAAAAATTCTTCAGGTGACAAGTTTCAGAAGTTCAGAACTAAATACACAGAAAGAGTTTATCATTATACACAATAGGCTGGAAGCCTGTGGCTAAACCCCCAAAGTCTCATGGTATGCTCCCTGTTCCCCACACCCTCAGCAATCTCTGAGGAGCCTCTGAACTGGGCTTGAGCCTGTGATGATATTTAATTTTTACTTTTGTCAAAATATATAATATGTAATATTTATGATATCTAACACAATACATTTTCTACAGGATTTTTTGGCTTCCATTTATAGTATCTATTCTCCTGAAATTTTGTCAAAATTTAAGTTGAGGTAAAAATTTTGACAAAGGGATAGTAAATTATTGGCCTTGATCACTTTGGGGGGCATTTTCTTCTTTCCCTAAATTTGTGTTTATCTTAGTAGAAAATAATACCAGTTTGCATTTATGAAGCAGTGACTTTTCTAGGGACTGTTATTAACACCTACGTTTACAGGCTCAAGGATCCCTTATCTAAATTCCTCAGGGCTAGATGAATTTTCAGGTTTTAGATAGGCAAGATGTGATAGATGGTGACTGCATGTTCTGATCCTGTGGGGAGGGGGGGTGGGATTTGTGGTACCATCCCCAAAATCACACACAGTAATTTCTTTTGGAAAATGTGTAACTGAGATAAAAAGATATAAACAATCTCATGTAGGCTTTTTCCACTAAATGATTTATGAGAAAACTTCTGGTTTTCAGAGCATTTGGGATTTTGGAATTGCAGATGAGGGATGATAGACGTATTTTCTCATTTAATCCTTACAATGACCGAAATAGGAACTATTATTCCCTGTGTAGTGAAGAATTAACCTTACCCTAAGAGAGGTCTGGCTTTTGCCCTAAGCTACTAGGAGGGCCCTAGAGTGTCCTGCCTGATAGAAATGTCCTTATTTGCCTGGGGGTTTAACTACTGGACAGTCTAACAATGTGATTTATAATGGGGGCTTTGGGCCATGCAGTATACTTCTGATTTCTGGAGGAATGGATGACTAAAGGTTTTAGCCCAACCTCTGAATGGGTCTGGGGACTAAAGGTCAGCCACCTGGGCAATATGTGATCAAGCACCAATAACAACCCTGGACATCAAAGGCTCACATTACCATCTCTGCTTGACAGCACTCTATGCATATCATCATACATCATGGCTGAGAGGTGGTAATGCCATCCACGACTCCAGGAGAGGAGGACAACTTGAAGCTCTGCATTTGGACCCCTCCCAGACTCTGCCCTGTGCATCTCTTCCTGTGGCTAATTTTAACTTGTATCATTTTCCTGTAATTAACCATGAATATAATAGCTTTCAGTAAGTTCTTGAGTCTTTCCAGCCAATTATCAAAACTGAGAGTGGTTTTGGGAATTCCCTGAATTGCAAGTGGTGTCAGAAGTGAGAGTAGGCCAGGCAAGGTGGCCCATTCCGGTAATCCCAGTGCTTTAAGAGGCTGAAGCAGGAATCTCGCTTGAGCCCTGGAGTTTGAGACCAGACTGGACAACATAGCAAGGTTGTGTCTCTGGGAAAAAAAATTAGCAGGGCATGGTGGTACACACCTGTAGTCCTATGTACTGGGGAGGCTGAGGCAGCAGTTCAAGGCTGCAGTGAGCTATGATTGTGCCACTGCACTCCAGCCTGCGTGACAGAATGAGACTCCATCTCTAAGTAAGTAGTCTTGTGTAGAGGACTGTTCTTTAAACTGTATAGCTGCCTAAACTCACTGAAACAACATTTTCCATTTGAACAAACAGATGCAAAGAAGATAAAATAACTTACTGCAGGCCACAAGATTTATAAATGGAGAAGCCAGTTCAAACCCAGGCCATCTAGCTGCAGAGTAAACTTGTCCTTAGCCACTGTGTGATACTTGTATAATGTGAATGGCTCTCAGTAACAATTATCTTGTTAAGACTTAGGAGGAGGAGGGGGCATACTTTTGAGGTGGCTTAGCTAAACAAGTGACTGTTCTATTGCTGAATATATATTAAACTGTAAATGAGACATCTCTCAATGATCCCATTTCTTGATTGAATTTCTTTTTCTCCTTATGTTATTGTTAGAATCATGCACATAGTATGGTCATTGTAAGAGTAAAAAACTGGGAAACAACATAAGCAAAAATATAATTTATCTCTCACAGTATATGGACAGGCCAGGTATTATGAGGCCTGATTGTAGGAAACCATGTTTTGTACCACATGATAGCACAGCTAAACCTGATTGGATTTGAGATAGGTAGATCCAGCCAACCCATAAGCTAGCCTGATCCTGGCACGTACATATGAATGTTACTAATTAGATCTGCCTGGGAACTCCGAATTAAGAAAATCAGATAAAAATGAGACAGATGGTAGTGGAAACTGAAGCACAAATGTCTAAATGGGCCAAATAGTTCAGAATGGGCTGTTTGAAACCCTAACATATATGGGAGCAGAAACTATGAGAAAATAGAGGATATCAATCCATAGAAGAGAATGAAGCAGAAACACAGAAGAAATCAGAGGTGCCAAATAATATCCTACTTTGGATATTATTCTTTATTTGTGTGTCTGATAACATTATTACCCTTCAAAATATTGTTTTAGTTTGTATATATTTCATTAATAATAAATTTGAACTTTAAATTTTTTTGAGACAGAGTTTCCCTCTGTTGCCCAGGCTGGAGTGCAGTGGCGCAATCTCAACTCATTGCAAGCTCCACCTTCCGGGTTCACGCCATTCTCCTGCCTCAGCCTCCTGAGTAGCTGGGACTACAGGTGCTCCCCACCACACCCAGCTATTTTTTTGTATTTTTAGTAGAGACAGGGTTTCACTGTGTTAGCCAGATGGTCTCGATCTCCTGACTTCATGATCCACCCGCCTCGGCCTCCCAAAGTGCTGGGATTACAGGTATGAGCCACTGCATCCGGCCTGAACTTTAAAATTTTTATTGACCCTCTCTATTTCCTCTTTTTGAATTGCCTGTTTATGTCTTCTGCCTATTTTCTGTTAGTTTATCTTTTTCAGTCAAAATGACTATAGGACTATAGAAAAACTATAAATGGGACAAAACAGCCAGTGCTGTGGTGGATCACTTGAGCCAGGCAGGTGGATCACTTGAGCCCAGGAGTTTGAGACAAACCTGGCCAACATAGAGAAACCATGTCTCTACTAAAAAATACAAAAATTAGCTGGAGATGGTGGCACACACCTGTAATCCCAGCTACTTGGGAGGCTGAGGCAGGAGAATTGCTTGAACCAGGGAGGTAGAGGTTGCAGTGAGCCGAGATCATGCCATTGAACTCCAGCCTGGGCAACAGAGTCAGACTCCATCTTAAAAAAAAAAAGGGACAAAACAAAGTGTTGAGTGGATGAGGTATTAATGTAGGTAGGGATATTGTAGGAAAATGAAGTTAGATGGTAAAGGCTAAAATAATTTAGTCATGTTAGAGTTAGGTTAGAAATAGTAACACAAAACTCATGATGCTGAATGTAAATGTGTTTCCAACCTTAAAGTGACCCAGCAGCAGTGTCACTCCATCTTCTGCCAGTATTTATGTGGAATAATCTGATATGCACCTCTGGTGTGGTTTCCAGCACTAGTCTCCACTAAAAGGAACCTGGCCCCTTGGAGAGCAGCTCATATCATTTTTGTTTTTTTGTTAAGGAAAAGTTCATATCAGCCTGAAACATCTTTTTTTAAAGCAAGAATACTTTAAAAAATGTCTGTGGTAGCACTGAAAGGACAAGGAGGTCAGTTTAAAGGGCCTCCCACTGGCCATGTTGTGGCAATTTGAGAATCAAAATGAGAATAATAGTAAAAAGTTAACTATAACAACTTGAATCTGTTTTGCCATGAGTTCATAATGATTCTGAAAGAGTAACAAATTAATATAAAGGATATATAAATGTAGCTCTATGACAAAAGGCTGGTGAATATACTAGAATATTTAAATTTTAAGTGCATCAGATTGGTCATCGGCAATTATTGCATCTTGGAACAGCCTGTTGTGGGGGAGAAAGGGTGGCTTTCATTGATCTGGTGGCTCCATCCAAAGACTTCCCAACGGGACATTCACTCTCTCACGCTCCAGGGAAGCTGATGGGGAAGTTGGAGCTTTGCATACTCAGAGCAGCCAGTGCACAGGCACAGCAGTCGGTCTCTCCTTGTCAGTCAGCCCCAGCATGGGGGCTTCTCCCCAGTCTGTCATGATGGCAGCAAAGGCAGGGAACCATCCTTTACAAGTGTAGAAAGTGTGAACCATGGCTAGGGCTGCTCGGGCCAAGAAGCAAGGAAAGTGGCCAACGCCCTTGGTGGAAGAGGGAGGCAGAGCCTATTGGGTTAGCAATGGTGCATGAACTGGGTCCAGAACAAGTGATGAGCAAGAACTGTAAATGCTGTTGAAAGTGGATTATTAAACCAGAGACATTTTATCATGATATTGAACTATGGAGGTCTTGGTAGAAAGTTAGGTCCATTGGGGTAAAAATAATTCTGACTCTAAAACAGAATAACAATTTGTATGCTTACATAATAATTTGTATTTTTAAAAAATATTTTTGCATTCGTAGTCTCATTTATTCCTCATACCACTCTAAACTGGGCAGGCAGCAAAGTTGAAAAAATACAGATATTGACGCCTGAAGGATACAGATGTTAAGCCATTTGCTGGCTGAGTTATGTAATGTGTTGCTTAGCCTCTCTGAGCCTCAGCTTCCTCCACTGTAAAATGAGGATACTGATGGTATATCCCTCGAATGGGGGATGGATGTGGAATATGGATGTGTGCAAATCACCTGATGTATCACAGGTGTTTAATAAGCTCATCAGTTTAGAGATAATAAAAATGAGAGATGTTAGGTGGCTTCCTTCAGTCACACATAATTGGCAGGAGCCAGATTTTTATTCTAGTCTCATAGACTTATGAAAGATAAGGATAGAAAGGACCTTAAAGTTCACCTGGGCCTAAGTTTTGAAACTTTTATTTTAAGGTTTAAGGAAAACTCTGGAAAACCATAAAATGGGAATCAGAAAGGTGAGTCTAAGTTAGCTGGACTTGGCATCCTCCCCCAACCTGCTGAGTAATCCCTGAAGGGGCTGTGGTACCCTAGAGAGTTCCTTGGAGCACTGTTTGAAAATCTGTAGTCTATTTTCACCTATGCATTACAAATGAGGCTGCTGAGGCTCAAAGAGGTGACATTACTTGCCCAAGGCCATATAGCTGTTTCCTGGCAGAAGTTGGACTTAAGCCTTGTTGGCAAGACCCAAGCTCAGTGCTTTCCCCTCTCCATACTACTACCTTTGTGGGGCAAAGAACCTGACCCCACATGAGACAGTGCCATCTGATGACACTAAAGGGTACGTTGTTCTCCATCCTAGGAATTGCCTGTTGGTCCTCACCTTCATTTCCATTCTTCAGTTCTCTAGTGCTCTCCTTTGCAGTGTGCACTAAAGTGTGGAGCTGCTCTTCTAGTGAATCTTGCCAGTTGGGTTTCTATCAGGCTTTGCCAATACAAGGAACTTACAGGAGGCTGGAAAGGAGGAGGAGTGGAAGCCACTCTGCTCCTTGTTCTGGAGCTGTGAATGACTGAGGGTGACTGCAGATTTCAGCAGCATCTGTGTTTCCAGGAGCAGCACCCATGGAAACCACCCTTTGTGTTGTCTTGTGGCAACCTCCTCATATTTTCCCTTTGGCATTTGAAGAAATCCTTTGAAAATATCAGCTATTTTCCCAGGCTAAAGAGAACCAAGGGAATATGCTGCACCATCTAATGGTTACCCAACCATAAAGGGAGAACTCAGATATATTTTATCCCCACATCATGTATTCTTTTCTACTTCTCATGTCAGCACCGCAGTAGCGGACAGTTCCAACCCAGGTGATGGTGTCCCACAAGCTTTGTGTCAACTGAGGTCCTCCCAGAAGAAGAGGATAAAACAGGATTAGAGTTAAAAAGGATGAGTTCATGTCCTTTGTAGGGACATGGATGAAGCTGGAAACCATCATTCTCAGCAAACTATCGCAAGGACAAAAAACCAAACACCGCATGTTCTCACTCATAGGTGGGAATTAAACAATGAGAACACATGGACACAAGAAGGGGAACATCACACACCAGGGCCTGTTGTGGGGTGGGGGGAGGGGGAGGGATAGCATTAGGAGATATACCTAATGTAAATGACGAGTTAATGGGTGCAGCACACCAACATGGCACATGTATACATATGAAACAAACCTGCATGTTGTGCACATGTACCCTAGAACTTAAAGTATAATAAAAAAAAATTTTAAAACAGGATTAGAGGAGCAAGAAATTTATTGGGTGAACACCTGTGAAGGGTAAAGGGGAGGAAGCAGGAGTCAGCAGGGAAAGCTTCAGACTGTGGTGCAGGTCTGATAGTCGTGAAAGAAGAGGAGAACTTCAGACCTTCTGAGTAGTTCTAAGACAGTCTTAGCCAAGCCAAGGGTGAGTCTCTGAGTAAAGATTGTTCTTTAGGGGAGTGTTGCACTGGGAAGGAATGATTTTGTTCCAGTACCCCATTGCAGTCAGTTGTTGGCTGGGAGCAGCCAGGGAAAGCGTGGTCTTAGGGTGAGTCCTGAGGCATATCTGAGGGTGCAGCAAGAGGAGACTCCCTGCAGCAGATCCTGTTGAAGGAGCTCTGGATGGAACACCATCATGACTGCCATGAGTGGGTCCATAGCTTCCCTGTGCTTTTCTGCTATGAAGCTTTTTCCAAAGCTGGTGAGGCCCACTAGACTTGTACACACACTTGGCCTAGAAGTGCAAGGCCATTCATGCCTCTGGGGGATGGACCTGTGGATGAGTGTGCAGCTTTCCATCTGATACAGATTCCATATGGTGCCTCAGAAGCCCCAGCGGGATAGAGCCCAGTTGCCCATAGCAGTGATCCTCTCATCAATGCATCCTTTATTGTCATTTCCTCCATTTCCCACTACCTCACTCCTGCTTGGTGGGATCACTCTACCTACCCTCACACAAGCCTTCATCCCAGAATCTGATTTTGTGGGCAGATCAGGATGACATTACTGGGAAGCTGAGCATTTGGGTTCTCAGGCAGTCCTCAGAGTGAGAGAACTCTAAGATGGGGATGACACTCCACGGTACAGGGCTAAGATTCCCACCATGGTGAAACTCGGATGGTGCCAGTCTTGTTTTCCTAAGGGAGGCTGGGTTATCCAACACACTCTATTTTAAAGTGCCTCATCTTTTTGAATCACAAGGTGGTTCTTATCTACTCAACAGGGTCTCTGGTCACATGGTATTCAGCCTCTTGGCCTCATTTTGCTGACAGCACATCCCAACCTTTTAAAATCCATGCTACTCCTGGATAATCATCAAACTTCTCAAGATCTGGCACCTGTCCCAAGAGTCTATTCCCTAAGGCTAACCAGCTTGGGGATCACTGTTCTGTCTTCTATGTATGGCAAATAGTGAGACTTCCTTGAACACTTCTTTCTACATTTATATTATAAAAATTATTGTATATCATAGCCACATGTGAAATTATATTACAATGCTTTCATACAAGTTGTCTTCCTCTAGAAATGAACCTTCTTGCTTTATCTTAATGATTGCTACATTAGAGAAATGTAAGAGAGTGGATTTTCTCCCCTTCTTCCCTTCCACCTTCCCTTAGTTTCACTACTGATAGGAAGTGGTCTTTGATGAGATAATAAAGAGCCAGAGAATTTTATTAGCCTCAGAATTTGTAGTTCCTGCTGCTGGTGCCCTGCTCACACCTTCCCAGCTACCTGCACATGCATTCTGTTGCCTGAAGTTTATTCTGGCAACAGAAGACATTTTTGTTGATGGCAGGAAGCTCCAGGAAATTAATAGCCCCTAGGAGTAGCCCTCAACTAGTGAATATCCCAGTTCTTTGAGATGTTTATTCTACACCAGCTCCCAGAGTATCCCTATGGGGGGCATTAAGTTTCAGCGGCCCCCGTGGGTAACTAGCTTGAACCCTTCCACATCCCACTTTTCCACTCCTCTAACCATGTTTCCTGGCCACTTCCCACAGAAAACTTTTTGCACCCAAATCTTTGTCTTGGGATCTACTTCTGAGAGAACCCAAATTAAGATATAACCTGCTGGAGCTCTGCTCTGAGAACAGTTGAGTAATCCCATGGGAAAGTGTTTGGAATACACAGAACAAGAACTTCCTCCAGCAACATCATGCTGCCTCTTCAAACAGAGCCAGGACTTTGTGGAGGGAGGAAGAGAAAAAATTGTGGGGCTTGGGAAATCAAGAGATGGAGGAAGGAAGCTGATAGGAAATATACTGATATGGTACTTGTTAACACCACCTGATGAGAACTGATGGAGATATGATAGAAAAGTAAAGTGATGTAATATGCCATGTGTTCAAATCTTCTAACTATAAGAATGCTCGCTTCTTGGAAGTGAGTGAACCTAATCCTTCTTTGGGAGGAGGCAGATTTAATAAGGGCTATCCTCCATGTCTATGTTTGGGGCTATGGCTCCCTCTGTATGTATGATAGCATTGGTTGATGAGGATGGGAACATACTGGATCTTTCTCTTTAACTGGGATTCCAGGGCTGTTTGACTCCAGGCCCTTCCCTTCCTATCAGTTTAGTCTGTAATGCTAACCTAAAACATGTGTCCAGACCAGGAGGCTCCTATCCCCTAAAATCACTCCCTTGATTCATTGTGAAGGAGAAAACTTTTGCTTGGTGCCCATTGGCAGCTGACAAATCAGCTTCTCTAGGTGGTGCTGCTGGGCTGGATCATGCTGAAAGGTGATCAGTTTTTGAAAAATTTATTTGATTAGCAATTTCGATGCCGATATTTATTTTTCTGAATCTTCATCCAAATGGAGATGAGTGTGTGCCAAAGAAGAAGCCTGGGGAGTGTAGAGGTGGAAGATTTTTTAGCAGAATTAAGCAAGAATATTGGATGGAGGTGGAAATATTCTCCTTCTGATGGCAGGAACCCCCAAGGGCTCCTTTCTGCAGAATGCATACCTGCCATGTCCATGCCAAACACTTCCAGGGGCAGCCTGTTTCTTCTGTTACTATTTTATATAATGAAGTTTCTCTTTAGGGGGTGTACATTATAGCTAGCTCATAGTTCCGGAATGTCTATAAATAATCATGGATTTTAAAATCATATTCATGCAGGAACCTGCCAAAGGAAACAAAGACAGGTTCCCTCAAGACATGGAATATGTGCCAGTCTCTGTACCCCTTGGGGAAAACCTCCCACTCATCCCAGTGCAAGTCGCACTTACCACACCCCCCACAGCAGAGGGCCATATTCTGGCCTTGTTAATACTGTACAGTGATAATGTGTGGTGTCTCCATACTATATTGATATGAAATGAATCAATACACATGGTTGTGCACGCTGCTGTGAATACAGCAGCGTGCACAACTGTTGCTTGCAGTATCACACCATCATTAAAGCAACATTTTCCTGTTGATGACCATCTAACCCAAACTGATGGGAGTCCTTTAACTTGGTTACCAACAGGACATGGAATGAACACATGCAAGATTCCAACAATGCCAGATATTATAGCACACAGGCTTGGATTATATCATGCAATGCTACATATTCTTATTGGCCTTTACAGAGATTCACAAAACAACTCCCATGTAAGGGCTGCTGAAAATAGATTTAATGCATTCAAAGCTGCTGCGGGAATCAGCGACATGCACGTCAATTACCCACAGCTTGACGTTTCTGCCTATGTTGCAAAAATGGCGGGATACAGCTGGTGTCATAAAACCTTGATAGGAATACTGTGAAAAATTTGGAGGACCTGGACAACAACTAATGGTTGAAGTTCACTTCATAGCCTGTGAGTCACAGATGACAACAATTGTGGCAATAAATAATTTTCTTAAAGATATTGATTCTATACCCATTTTGATTCTGTGGGTAACTGATGAAATTCCCAAATTCAGAGATGCTTGGAGATCCCTTGGGAAGCCATGAATCCTGAATGGTTTCCCTTTGTGAAGGCAACTCGTCATCTGGATGCTGTGAAAATCATTGCAACAGCCTTTCCTTGCCTTGCCTCCACAACATTGTACCATGCCTCAGAAACAAGCTCCACTGTGAGAATCTACTGCTAAGGGAAAGCCATTCCAGGAGGAATACCTGAAACTAAGCTCAAGGATGCATAATGCAGAAAGCTCAGATGGGCTGGTCAATCAGCTTTTACAAATGAGCAATGGGAAATGCTGTAATCATGTGGAGTGACTCATGAAATCGTCCGCGCAACTCTTGGAGACAAAAGAAAGAGAAGAAGCGAGTTACCATAATCTGCAACAGGCAACGGTCTATAGGAATCCAGAGGATAAAAAAGAAGATTGTATTCATGCAATAGAATAGAAATGAACAAACTGGTTCATTTGTAGGCTTGTAATCCTTGAGGTACATGATTCTTTGTGAAGCATTCAATTTTCAAGCTGTTCGCTTTTGACAGGCAAAAAGCAGCATTCTCTGATCTGCTTGAATATCTCTGGGAGCTTAGTGGAACCACAGCAGAGGTGTGCATAGGAGTGTCCTAGGGACACCTCTTTGTGAGAAATACTGATTTAGAGGAACAAAGTGAAAATCCAGAGATAACTTTCATTGCAGTTACCAGCATCCCAGCTTGGAAAAAAAAATCTCAAAGCCTACCCGTGACCAAAAACATCAGCCTCCTGGAGTGAGTCTGAGGACTGCATTTTAAAAATCTCCTTTCCCCATGACTCTCATCTATACTAAAGTTTGAGGATCTCTGCTCTAGATAGGACAGGAAGCCATGAGAGGAGAAGGCAAACCACTCTTTAACTTTCTGATTCAAATATTCTGTTGCATGTGTCTGATTTCTTTTTTTCTTTTCTAAAAACACACAAAGCAGCCCTGTGGAATTAGAGGATGAAAAACCCAACAGCTTAAATACAATCAAGGCGTTTCATAATGAGAGGTCAGGGAATGTGACTCGTATTCAACATGTTGGCAGGCTTATGACCCTAATTCTATTTTTTTCTAAAATATGAGTACTTATGGAGTCGAATTCAAAAAGCATGTATGAGCTTCAGCTGAAGCAGGACATTCAAAAGAAATTTTAAGGCTTGTGGATGTGTAAAGGGGAAGGAACAACCTGCTTCCAGCTAGGTAAACGCTCCCTGACCTAGGTAAACGCTCACTCCACTCCTCAATTAGAGCTCCCTACCACAATGGAAGTCATTCACACGTGAGTAGAGATTTGTACACAGTATACTTTTATTTTCAATAGTTAAGCTAAGTTAGATTTAGGGAGTGCAGGGTCTCTCCTGCATAGGGGAGGGTCTCTCTTTGGACAGCAGGAAGGTAGTTTGAGTCTGAAGGGCGAGTGGAAAGGGGTGTTGACTGCATAATTTTGCCTAAGGTCTTATGCGCTCCATGGGACTTCTGTTTTAGGTTATAGGGAAATTTTATTAGAAAAACTGACCTAGAAGATAGAATATTTTTCAGTGATCCATGTGAGGATAAAGAATTTGTTGGAGGAGTATCTACAGCCAAATTTAAGCCCAAATTAGAGGTCTTCTAGGTCAGGGAATTTAGAATAACTAATGAGCTCATAAATGTGCAAAGTAAACCCACAGCTAAACTCTACTCTGTCTCTAAGTATTCTATATAGCAAGAGATAGCCAACTTTATTAAAGTGTTCGCTGTGTGGAGAGCTGGACATGCATCCTCGTTCAGTTCTCCCCAAGCCATATGAGGTGGTATCTTAAGTTGGCTTCTCTCCAAAGAAGACCCCGAGCTGAAGACTCAGGTAGTTTATTGGGGATGTGCTCCCAGGAAGCCTGTTAATGGTGTGGGGAGGTGATCGAGGGATGGGAGGGAAGCTGATACAGGCGCATTAGTGTGCGGGGTATTCAGTGGTCACCCAGGGTGTCCACCCACTACTTCCCAGCCCTGATTGGCTGAGAGCTGCTTTTGGAGCATTAGTTCTGTGGCACTTTTTCCTCCTACCCCCACCAACTGCAGTTGAGCTCACTTCTGTGGCCAGAGGACAGCCTCAGGCAGGAAGTCGTGGTCTTTCTGAAACTGTCCCCTAGCAACCTGCTGTGGGTGAGGCCCGACAGTGTCTGCTACAGGTGAGCATTACTTCCACTTGAAAGATGAGAAAATAGAGACTTCTAGAGGTTAAAGAATTTCCAATGTCAAACAGATCATCTTGCCCAGATCTGTCAGACTAAGACCCTACTTGATGTTTTTTTCTGTTAGAACATTCTCTAAGAGGAAGTGTTAATGGGGTCCAGGGCCCATTGAAACTGCCTCCATCTTCAAAGCAATGCCAACGGCCACCAGAGTAAGGAAGAGCAGACTGCAGCTTTGACAGGGCCCTGCTGTAGCCCTGGAACCTCCTCTTGCCTCTGTGACACTGCTGGTGGCAGCAATCATAGGCAGGAGCTGTCCCACAAGAGCCCCTATCTGCCCCACAGAGCCTGGTGCTCATGGGGGTCCTCACTCTGGGGGACCCCACACTTGTGGCCCAGGACAAATGTTTCAATGACTCAAAATACAGCAGCACCTTCTCAATTGTCCCTCTGGGCCCATTCCAGACCTCTTCTAGGTCTGGCCACAGAATGATAGATATTGATAATCTGAAAGAGTCCTTATGGCTGCCAAATCAGGCTTGGGGGTGGGGGGTGGCGGAGAGACGATGACGATGGCAGGCACAGGTCTGAGACTAATATACAAGCAGCCAGCCTTGAACTCGCTTCAGCCCTGTCATCACCCACAAAGCCAGAGCCGGCACCACCCTGCTTCCACAAACATCTCTCCCTGCTCTTTTGCCACCATCTTCTTGGGTAAGGCAGCCCCAGGTGATCACTTTCATAGCATGATGTCTAAAAGCACATATTTAGGAGCCAGATCCAAGCTCAAGTCCCAGCTCCACAGCATACCAGCTGCTTGGGTAGGTTATCTACCCTCTGTGATAGGGAAACTAGAATTTCTCACTGTGTATGAACACAGACCTTTACAGAATCACTGTCAATATTAAATGAGTCAGGTACTTGCATACAGCAAGTGTCCAGTAGATACTTGCCTTGGTTATATTGTAATTATTGTTATCGAACCATCAGGGGAAGGGAGAAGCTCAGTGTGATTTGTCCACTTGGTGCTTCTCAAGGATGATCTATACCTACCCCTCCCTGAGAATCATATCAACACTTACTAATCAGTGGTTGCTCTATGTGTTAGGTACTTTACAATCATCATCTAATCTTTATGATAAACCTGTGAAATGGGTACTGTTGTATCTGGGGCATAGATGAGAACTCTGGCTCAGAAATGGGAAGTAACTTGCCTGGCATGGCATAGGCAAGGCATGCTGAGTTGGGCTGGCAGCCAGGCTGGTAGGTCCCAACCTGAGCTGAACCATCATAGCCTCTGTCCAAAGCTCTGTAGGCCTCACAGGGACACTCAGGGGTCCTCAGTGTCTCTGAGGGCCTCAGATGTTAACATTGTCTGCTCAGGGCTTTTGCTAATGAGGAAGTAAAGAAACTGTTATCGGTGCACAAAAACTGAAATCCTGATGGCCCAGGTCAGGGAGGGCATGCAGGGGGTGGGGGCTGCTATAGAATGAGCTTTCTTTCTGGTCCTTAAAAGCTAATTCCTTTTTGATTTTTCCTTTTCTCATTTGGGGGTACCCTCCAGGTGGCATGGTCCAGACCAGGCCTTCCCATTGCAGGATGGTGGGGATGCAAACTCCCTGCCTCCTTAGCTGCTATGGAAAGCTGGCTGCAGCTGGAAGTCTGTCCTCCTGCACACTTCACCACCCTGTGCCTAGGGCTGAAGGTTGTTCTTAGCACCCATCTTGACCTGTGGCTGAGGTCACTCTGGAGGAAACCTCTGACCTCCAGAGAAGAGCTGCAGCCCACAGGGCCTGGGCAGATCACAGCACTCTCCATAGGCCTCTGAACATTTTCATCAATTGTAAAGTGGAACAAACCACAGGAAGACTTGGGCAGGTGTTTGGAGGAGGAGCTCAGACAGGTGGGCTGTGGTGGCATTTTCTTTTCCAGGCGCTGCCTGCTTGCTATTTGATTCCCAGGGCTGCACTGCACTCACACAGTGCTTCTCTCATTCCCTTCCCAAGGGTATTTTCTGTGTGACTTAGAATAAGTATTGGGTCATGTGGATGTTACTATGGCAACCGGTGTTTTAAATAAAAATAGTGTTACACCCCCGGTAGCCTGTCAGTGTGAAATGTGCCTATAGGCAGTGAAAGGCTGTTGGCATCTGCATCCCTTCCATTCCTAGCAGCATCCTCCTAGCACCCCCCAGGCCTAGAGGGCAGAACTCGCCGCTCTGACACAAGGTCTGGGCTCCTGAGTAGCTTAGGGGAGAAGGTGGGTGGCCTGCACAGGTAGGTGTCCCTCAGCTGGCCAGGGGCCCCTGCCTGGTGCTTGCTTTCCTGACTTCTGCCAGCAGCAGAGGGAAGCTGCTGTGCTCTAAGTCTTTCTAGACAGAAACTTTAACTGATTAAAGATGGGCTTTGTCTCGGAGTCTACTTCTAGGGGAACACAGACTGAGACAAGGATTTATGTGCAAGTAATTTGTTTGGGAGGGGATCCAAGGAAGCAGCAGTAGAGAGGAGAAGTGAGACAGGAAAGGAAGGCGGCCAGTACAGGTGCATTTTCAAAAGTGACTGCTGTGGGCAAGTGGAACTTAGTCCCACCGAGAAACTTGGAAGACCATATAGCACACGGTATTCCCCCAAGGACAAGGGAGTTGGTGCATTTATTTAGTTCCCATCTGTCACTGGATGAGGGCTTCTCCCTAGGGGAGATTTACTCTCTGCAGTTCCAGTATGACCTTTGAGCAGTCAAAACAAAAATAAAGCCCCACAAAAGTTCTGAGGCAGAGAGTGGGCAGGCAGCAGCCTGTAAGGTTTAAAGGTAAATACCTGCCTAGAGGATATGGGCAGGGTGCCACATCTCCTGCTGTGGACCTCTTGGATGTCAATGAATTTCCCCAGCTATCAGAAGTGCTTTTGTGTTGGGATGAGGAGCTTAACTTGGAAAGTTAAAGGAACATGAAATGGCCTTTAAAGATTTCAATAAATCCTGAGACCTTTGAGGGCCTGATGATGAAACTGGTACTCTCAAGGCTGATTGTCCTCCATCATGGTGCTGGTGGCAAGTGTGGGAAGGGTTGGGTCAGGGAGGGCTTATTTTCTGTTGGAGGAAAGAAAAGCAGCTTATTATATCCCAAATAAGTATTTTTGAGAGTGTTTGAATATATCCTTCTTGACTCCTTCTGATACTTGCGAGGATGAAAAATTTAAGATTAGGCACAATGATACTGAACCCAAGAAACTCAAATTAAACTCTTAGGGTAGGAATAGATGGTGGTTAGGTGGAAATGAATTGGAGATACATTTGAGCTCTTGGCAGGAATTGGAGAAGGGTGGACACTTTTTCTTTCCCCATTAGATTCTGTTGGATGATGTGGGTAGAGTTAGCCACCTGGCAGGTCCATCCACCTTCTGACGGCAGGTGCCCTGATCTTGCTTTGGATACAAGGTCAGTGGGTCTGTCCATCAGTGGAAGAATAGTTGCTTCTCAGAGCACCCCACCACCTCCTGGTTCAATTAGACACCTTCTCCTTGGAATCTGAGCCCTGAGTGGGATGTTGCAAGGACAAAAATTTGACTGGAGCTTATTGCTGTCAACAGTGGTGGTCCGAAAAAAGAGAGCTTATTAATTCTCAGAGATTGTGAGCCATCTGGTTCTTACCCTGGTTCTTTAGCTTTTCCTTAAGTTCTCTGAGTATCCCATAGTATTCCACTGAATTCTTATGCCTTTTCTTATCCAATTAACTGGGGTCTCTCTCTTGGTTGCATGGAAGAGCCCTGAATGATCCTGATTCCTTTGGAGGATCCCACCAGGATTAAATATCTAGAGATTATCAAATGAAACCCGATGAAAACCTGTCTCTGTTGCTGCTATTTTGTGCAGTAGGTATAGAAACAAGGGAGGAAGGGAAAGATGTGTTAGCATCCTCTTTCAGTGAACCCAGCTGAGAGAGAAGCAGGAGTGAGAGAGGTTTGCATGGGGGCAGGAGGAGTGGGATGCCTGTGAGAGAAAAAGGAGAGGAGGCAGGATTGGGCAGGAGAACCTCAGCCTGCAGTATGACCCAATGGTCTCAGTCAGTTCAACACAGAGCTCCTGCACGCAGGTTTCCCCTTAGAGAAGCCCTATGTTGGATAGAAATGGCCAGACCCTAGTAGTCTGCTGTGTTCTGTCTTTAGCTGGGGGCTGCCCAGAAAGAGTACAGCCTCTGCTCAAAAGCTGAGGCGTACTTGAAGGCTCTGCAGCAGGAGGCTGCCAGCTCACTGTGCTCCCTGTGGCTTAACAGCAAGTCCTTCCTGGTAGGGAGATCTGAGCTGCACAGCTCCATGGCTGCCTTCCACTGAGCACACAGTTTTATCTTGACACTGTTTTATCTTGTTCTCAGACCTCTCACTTATCCTGTGAAGTTGGTGTTATTTCCACTCCCCTAGTTGATGAAATGCAGACGTAGCTAGTTATCCCCTAAGATTTTCCTGCTAGTGAGTGTGAGTGCTGGGATTGGGACCCAGCTATGTCTAACTTGAAGGCTCCTGCTTTGATGTCCTGTGGCAGAGGCCATTGCTTCAACTGCCATCATCCCCATAATAAGGACTTGGGATCTGCAGCTTCAGGGGCTGATCATTGTCCCCTAAGCAAATGTTCTATTTGGGTGGTGTGTGTGTATATGAACCTGGGTCTGTCTTGGGTTAAAAACAGAGCTTTCTTTTTAGCACTGAATAATATTCCATCATCTGGATTACCATGGCTTATTTATCTGTTCACCTACTGAAGGACGCCTTGGTTGCTTCCAAGTTTTAGCCATTAAGAATAAAGCTGCTATAATATAAACATCAATCTGCAGGTTTTTGTGTGGACATACGTTTTCAACTCCCTTGGTTAAAAAAACAAGAAGTGTTATTGCTGGGTCATATGGAAAGAATGTGTTTAGTTTTATAGGAAACTGCCAAAACATCTTCCAAAGTGGCTGTCTCATTTTGCATTCCTACCAGCAGTGAATGAGAGTTCCTGTTGCTCCAGTCCTCACCACCATTTCATGTTGTCAGTGTTCTGGACTTGGATTATTCTAATAGGGGTGTAGTGGTACTTCATTGTTGTTTTAATGTGCATTTCCCTCATGACATATGATGTGGGGCATCTTTCCCTATGCTTATTTGCCACCTGTATATATTCTTTGGTGAGGTATCTGTTCAGGTCTTTGGCTCATTTTGAAATCAGGTTGTTTATCATTGTTGAGTTTCAGGAGTTCTTCATATATTTTGCATAACAGTCCTTTATCAGATATGTCTTTTGCAATATTTCCTCCCAGTCTGTGGCTTGTCATTTCATTCTCTTCACAATGTCTTTCACAGAGGAGAAAATTTTAATTTTGGTAAAGTCTAGCTTACCAATTCCTTATTTATTTATTTATTGCGACAAAGTCTTGCTCTGTTACCCAGGCTGGAGGGCAGTAGCACAATCTCAGCTCACTGCAACCTTTGCCTCCTGGGTTCAAGCAATTCTCCTCTCTCAGCCTCCCCAGTAGCTGGGACTACAGGTGCGCCACCATGCCCAGCTAGTTTTTGTATTTTTAGTAGAGATGGGGTTTCACCATATTGGTCAGGCTGGTCTCAAACTCCTGACCTCAGGTGATCCACCTGCCTCGGCCTCCCAGAGTGCTGGGAATTATAGGTGTTAGCCACCATGCCTGGCCCAGCTTACCAATTCTTTCTTTCCAGGATCATGACTCTGGTGTCATATCTAAAAAGTCATTGCGAAACCTAAGGTCATTTAGAACTCTCAACCCACAGAAAACATGGAAGGACCTTAAAGGCATATTACTAAGTTAAATAAGCCAATCTGAAAAGACTGCATACTGTATAATTCCAACTATGTGGCATTCGGGAAAAGGCAAAATTAAGTAAAAAGATGAATGGTTGCCAGGGGTTAGGAGAAAGGGAGAGATGAATAGGTGGAGCACAGACAATATTTAGGGCAGTGAAACAATTCTGTATGGTACTATAGTGGAAGACACATGTCCTTATATGTTTGTCAAAACCTGTAGAATATACAACATCAAAGGTAAAAAGATCAGTGGTTGCCAGGGGTTAGGGGAAAGGGAGAGATGAATAGGTGGAGCACAGAGAATAGTCAGGGCAGTGAAACTATTCTGTATGATACTATAGTGGAAGACACATGTCATTAAGTTTGTCAAAACCTATAGAATATACAACATCAAGAGTGAACCCTAATGTGAACTATGGACTTTTATGTGATAATGATGTGCTAAGGTGGGCTCATCAATTATAACCACTGTACCACTCTGGTGGGGGACGCTGATAACAGGGGAGGCTATGCAGGTATGGGGGAGGGAGTTCATAGGAAACCTGTACCTTCCACCCAGTTTTGCTCTAAAAATAGAATCTATTAAAACAACAACAACAACTCCTCCCACAGCTTTTTCACATGCTTTAGTTTGGGTTCCCCCAAAGGCAAATGCTGTGGCAAGTAGTTTACCTGAGAGGATATTCCAGGAAGCGGTCCTGGAATGAGTCTGCAGGGGAAGGAGGTGTAAGAGAGGAGAGGAATATGAGCCAATAAAGGGCATCAATGAACCAGTCCAGATGGGCAACTGGGGTTCCATCCTGCTGGAGACCATCTGAGGAGCTGTGCAGAATGTTGGGACAATTCTGACTTCCATTCCTCACTGGTGGAATACAGCCTCATGGGCGTTGGCTCCCAGGCACTTAGCACCTATGGCCTGTATGTAGGCTGAGCGGCTCCCAGGGCACCAGCAAGAGCTTCAAGTATATATAGCTGGGGAGGGGTGGTGTGGATGCAGTCAGCATGCAGGGAAATGTCCATCACAGCCCTGGGTGGGGCACCCATAGCATCTGCCACATGCATATTCAAGGATTATGGAAAGAATCGGACTCCAGTTTTAGGGTATCTGACACTTGTGGCTTGAGATTCAGAAGTAGCAGTGATTGCTACACCTGTTGGGGCACTGTATGAGTGTTCTGCGGTTGCCATAATACCACAGACTGGTTGGCTAAAACAACAGGAAGGTATTTCTCACAGTTCTGGAGTCTAGAAGCCCAAGATCAACGTAGCTTGGACTGTTTGGTTTCTCCTGAGGCCTCTCTTTTTGGGTTGTAGAAGGCCACCTCCTCGCTGAGTCCTCACATGATCTTTCCTCTGGTAACTCACCTTTTTGGAGTCTCTTCCTCTTAGGAGAATACCAGTCTTATTGGATTAGGGTCCCACCCTTATGACCTAATTTAACCTCTATTATCTCCTTAAAGGTCCCATCTCCAAATACAATCACATTGGAGGTTAGAGCTTCAACACATAAGTTTAGGAGGACACAATTCAGTCCCTAACAGACATGATGGCTGACAACAGGACCTGGTTCTGGGCCCTATTTCCTCTTTTTACTGATCCCAGGAACAGTTAAGTGAGAAGCTTAGGGTCACACAACTTGGGTTGAAATACAATGCTGAGTCATAAGCAAATCTGTCCACCCAGGGACTGCCAGACCAGGGACTGCACACACCCACGGTCTACAAGGCGTCATGCCCCCGAAGTCTTCTGACCTTGTCCGTCTGTCCTTGAGAACCCCGGAGGGGCCTGGCCTTCCATCTTGCCGCCTGGGTTCCAGGACTGGCCATGCCGTGTGTCCTGTGCAAGTGCTTCCCTTTGTTCTCTCATCTTGGAAACGAGGGCTGGGCTAGGTTACCATTCCTGTTCCCCAGTCTTTTTTTTAAGTGTTGGTGAAAATTTTAGGGGGTGGAAATGGGCACTCTCATTTCTTGGGATCGTATATTGGAACAGTTCATCTAGAAAGGCGATTTGGTGGGAAGTTTCAAAAGCTCTAAAGATGTACACATCCACAAATACTCCAAGACATTCCTAGAAGGGGAACATCTGGGTCAAAGATTGAGCTACAAGGAGAATCACTAGTTTTGGTTTCTCACATTTTACTTTTATAAACATGCCGAACACCAAGAGACTGAATAAACAAATTATGTGCCTTATTCAGTGAAACACAAATACATAAAATGTAATTCTGCAGAGAACATTTAATGATTTGGAAAGATTTTTCACAATGCCAAGTGCAAAGGCTAATTTCAGAGCAACCCATATTGTGGTTCCACCCACGTTAAAAAAAATACAAAGATCTAGAAAGCTAATAAACCAAGAATAACAGTCATCACTTCTGAGTAATGGGCTTGTTGAAGATTTAAAATCTTTATTTTTCAAAGTAACAATATATATGCACTGCTTTTGTAATAAGAAAATCCACAAAAATACTATTATGTTAAAAAATAATTTACCTAGTTTTGGCAGATGCTGCTGGGCAGGAAACTCTATAGCAATTACTGATCTGTTCTTCCCTTGCTGCTTGTGCTTCCACTCTCTGTAGCTGAATGCTCACCTTTCCAGCTTCCCTAACTACTGGGGTGGCCAAGTGATAGGAGTTCTGCCTAGTGAGATGTAAGTGGAAGTCTGCTGGGTGGACATGGAAGTTTCTGGGAAAGTTAATGACTCCTGATAAAAGGAGGGGATACTTCTGGCCCTCTACCTCTCCTTTCTTCCTTCTGGAATGTGGAAGTGATGACGTGAACAGCAGTAGTCCTCTTGTGACCACAAGGTAATAAGGGTGGTGCAGCAGAAGGGTAAAGTCTAAGCTTTTGATGACACCTTAAGTCAATGCATCAACCCTGGACTCCCTCTGGGCTTCTTGTCATGGGTGAGAATTCTGACATAACAGTTCTGGCTAGCTCAGGTTTGAAGGCTTTTGGCTGCAAGTAAGACTTAAGGTCTCTCCTTTAGGTCCTAGATCATCCCTATCATTCCACACTGCCTCCATAGAGAGAAAGTGCCTTAAAGGCACTCTTTCCCCAAGCCGATGCTGCCTTCTCTTTGGCATTAGTATCTGAATTTATTTGGTGGCTCCTGGAGGAGAGGAGCACTTTCTTTTGTAGCATAGGAACGTGTTAAGCAGCCCTTGTGCCCAACAGAGCAGGGCCTTGTATGAGACAGCCAGTCAGCTGTCTCTCAAAACACTATGTGCTGGGCATTGTGCCACGTGCTGGGGAAGGCAAAAGAGCAAAACCGACTCATACCTTGTCCTTCTGAAGCTTATCACTTGGTAGAAAACAAGAATATTGAAAAGTCAGTTAATCCTTTGCATAGTCATTAGTGTGCAGTGTTTTAAAGAACAGGGTGCCATGCAACTGTGTCCTGGAGGGGCCTGACCTGGGGCTCAGGGAAGGCAGCCTAGAAGCTCTTTTCTATCTCTAGGCTCAGCAAGATGTACCCCCAATTCCCAGGCTTGTCTGTGACAGCCTCTGCATCACAATGCCAAATGGAAGGAATGTTTCCTTTTGTCAGAGCCCTTGCCTGTGGGCTTTATCGTCCATATATGCAAAATGAGGGAAGTGGACTCCATAAACTTCCAGCTTCCCAGAGCTCAAATCCCACATGAAGGCAGCTGGGAGGGGCCAGCACAGGAATGGTGCAAACACAGGCTGGCAAGGCAAAGTGGGGGCTGTTTGCTTCCCAGCCTTGGCAGAGATGGGTCCCACATTTGTTCAGAGACAGAGGCCTCTGCAGGGAACAGAGTATGCAAAGGCCTTAGGAGTAGGCCTGTGTGAGCAGCAGCAGGAAGGCCAGTGGGGCTGGGGAAGAGTGGGGCGCAGACACGGATCCCGTGTGGCAGTGAGCAGTGGAGGTCAAAGCCCTAGGATCCAGCTTGTGTTTCAAAAGGATTTCAGGTCAGCCCTTGCCCATTCTGTTTGCTCTGAGTAAAAAAATCGAGGTCAATGGTGGGGAGATGTGGTAATCCACGCAGCAAACTGCATTGATGGATGTGGTCTCAGACCTTGCAGGTACCAAGGTAACCTGAGCAATGAAGCATTTATTTTTAAGTATTTTTAAATGTGTATGACTTTTATAATCATAAAGAATTCAAATTGTAAAAAAAATGGCAAGTGGTTATCCCTAGGGATAAGATTATCAGGGACTTTCACATTCTATGCTGTATGTCAGCAGTCTTTTTAAATTTTTGGTCCTTGAACAGTGCTATTTTCTATTGTTCTCTGCCTCTAAACATTAATGGGTATTCCTCTAGGTGATGTACAAGAAGAAACAGGCAAAGACAGAAGAGTATTAACTCAGTTTCATGGTCACAAAGTCAATTACACACACACATATACACCCTGCTTCTTCCAGTCGAGTCAGGCCCGAGGGAACAACCTTGGAGGGAACAGCTCTTTTTTCTTCCTCCACTTCCAGTGCTCTCTTCCCTCAGTCTCCAGTGCTTCAAGCTTGAAGGCAAGTAGAAAACTTTGAAGGCAATCACACCTACGTTGCCTGTTGGCGGGTGTTGGGAGAACTGCCTGGGAAGGAGGGAGGAGGAGGAAGTCCCTTTGGGCAGGGTTAGCAGCACACATCTTTGGAGTCTGACAACCTACTCACCAGCTGTGAGACCATGAGCAAGTTTCTTGACCTTTCTGAGCCTGTGCCTCACCTGAAAAATGGGAATGATGACACTGCTTCCATTCCCAGGGCTGCTCTGTGCCGCAACGAGACAACACAGGCTGAGTGCCTGGCACACAGTAAGTGCCAGTGGGTTAATGGGGTCACGGTCTTTGTTTCAGAGCACAAAGACCTCTGGCTCTGGAAACAGAGGACCAGGCTGCATGGTCCAGGACAGGTTGCTTTGCTTCCGCTTCTCCAACTGTGAGATGGAGCTGCGGTGGGACAAGGCGGGGGCAGACATTTCTGCAGCAGGATGCAGGTGTCCCTCACAGCTCCTTCCTTCACCTCAGTGGGCTCTACCTTGATGCCACTCATCTGAGACCGTGACTGATGGACTGCTGGCAGGCGTCTAGCCCTGGGCTCTGCGGCACCCAAACCTGCTGTGCCAGGAAGTGAGGATTCCCAGAGCTGAGGCTGCTCCCAAGTTTCATCTTCTGTTGGGTCTCAGCCTCAGGTCTTGTTTTTGTCTCCTGTGCCACCCCCTGGAACTAGGGAGCAGTGGTCCAAGTCTCCGGAACTGAACCAGGATGTCAGGCAGCTGGAGAATGTTAGGGATGAGGTTTTACTGCTTATTTTGCTCTACTTTTCTATCAAAATTCTTTTATGCTATGCCTCTTAAAATAGTGATTTCAAACTCTCTCATTGGTCTGTGAGGTTTCTTCTGAGTTTTAAGGAGACAAAGGGAATGGTGAAATGAATCTTTTTGCCTCCCCCCACCCTTAAAAAATCCATAAAAAATTAACATGAAGGTGAAATTTTTTGACTTCAACTCTGTCCTTGAGACCCGTAAACTTTTCCTGAAATTTCAGCAGAGTGATGTGCAGTGCCTGGGGACGGTACCCAAAGCTTTCCTGATAGTCTCACTGCAGTTGGTGTAATGGAGTACATAGGAACACTTCCCTTGTAGCAATGACACTCAAATTACTATATTTTCTTAATGAGCGAAGCCACTTGCCTGAAGCCGGTACCTACCAAGAGACAGATGCTTGGGGTTGAAAAGGTCTTTGGCTATGGCTTTCACGAGGAATACATAAAAAACCACCTATGAAGTCTAAGGTAAATGGCGATAATTACCAGCAAAACAAGGAAATCTACCCCTGCCACTAGCAAAAAAAAGAAGTCCACCTCAAGAAAAGAGTATGACAAATTTTGTCAAGTTGAAATGCTATGACCGCTCAGTGTGTTTGGTCTTTACGGCATTATCTTTTAGGGTCAAGGTTTCTCCAAGTTGACTGCCAATCAAATGGCTTTTCATTGCTCAGACAGAAACAGGTGCTCTAAGCTGGGCACAGCTGACTTTTATGATCCCCACTTGTTCATTAGGGAGGTAGAAAATCAAAAGCAAGGGCAAGTGTGGGTCTGGGAGCATTGCCAAGCTCAAATCTCTGCTCCAGCAAGTAATATCTCTCATCCCTGAGGTACAGGCTGGCTCCTAAATCTCTCTGGCTCTAGTTCCTCTCCTTAAAATGGGGTTGCTGTGGGCTCAGATTAAAGAAATGGAAAGCCTTTAAAAGGTAACTGTGCCATGTACTGTGTTAAGAATTTAGTAAATAAAAATCTAAGACTTTATATTGGTAGAAAATAACTTTTACCTTCCAACTTCCCTGTTGTGAGGGAGAAAAGGATGTTCTGGGCATGTGTACGCAGGTGAAAATGGGAGAGTCAGGTTATCACTGCCCAGCATTCCTAGGGATTTACTTTTACAATTCACAAAAGTTTTAAGGGAATCATTATTCAACATACAGTAGTAAACACCCTAAACTTTCCACATTCTGCAAATGGTAGGCACAGACGCTTCACTATTGTGGCCTTCTAACCTTTGATACTCGAGGGGTTTTTCTCCCCCATCTTTTACTCTATTTTGGTAGTTGTCAAACTTGAGTGCACTGGCCTCACCGCAGAGCTTCTAACTCAGCAGGGGTGGGTGGGGCTGGAGGATGTGCATGTCTAAAGCGTTCCCAGGAGATGCTGGTGCCGCTGCTGCTCCAGGGAGCACACTTTGAGAACCATTGCTCCATTTGATATTAAATACATTCGGGGAACTCCTTTTCCAAACCCAGCTTTTCCCAGAATAACTGACTGGGGTCAGCAGATGGTAACCAGCTTAAGATAAGGTGGTGAGTATAAAAGTGTGTGTCTGGTGAGCTCCCTGCATCACCGGGGCTTTTGGTTGTCTACAACAGGCTTCCAGAGAGAGTCTTATAATTTGGAATGTGGCTAGCTGCAAAGATAGGATCCCAAGGAAGTTATAATACAGCGATTCTAAACTCAGAGGTTCAAATGATCACAAAATCAAGGTTTTAGAAAAGGGGGAATGGACACTGTTTTTTTCTGGCCAGGTGGCATTAAGTCAGCCTGAATGGAAGGCCTGGAATGTTCAGGAGAGGAGAGGCTGTTCTCAATGAGGTGAATGCACTTTGGAAAAGAAGCTGCCATGGGGATGGAGGTCTGTGGCCCAGCGGGGGGGCTCTGGCTGGATCTAAGCATGCAGGGGAGGCAGCCCAAGGCTATGGTCTCCTAGGCTAGCCTTGAGGAAAGAGTTCTGGGCAGGGGTGGGGTGAGGTGGGTGGGGGGAACAATTTGCCTTTGCAGTCTCAACCTCTGAAGGTCACTGTACAAACTTCAAATGAATTCAGCAGCTCAATACCAAAATTAAGTAGAGCATCCTCTAGATCTTAAATGGTTCTCTCATTCTCTCTCTGGACTTGACCCCATTTTATATTTTATTAGGTTTTTAATCAGGTTCCATTATGAAGTGCTTTAAACAAGGTTAGAATCTACAAATGCACAAAGGGAGAGAACACTGCCTGGTCTACCTGGTTTAAGAAACCAGAGTGGAAGCCTCTGAGAATAGAGAAGGCTTTGCTCAGTCCCTGGGAGCGGCCCTGGACTTCCATCATCAGCTTTGTCCCCTTCATGCTGGCTCCTCAGCAGCAGGGAGCAGTGGCTCAGCACATGGACTCTGGGGCCAGAGTGCTTGGGTTTAAACAGCAGTGACACCAATCACCAACAATATGGATGATGTGGTCTTGGTACTTACCTGATAGGGTAGTTACATGACCTGCCTGCTTATGAGGAGGAAATGGAGGCACCGAGTACATGGCTAAATGTACATGGAGGGCTCAGGGCAGTGCCTGGCACAGTTTCTACTCTGTAATTGCCTGCTGCTATTAATGATGATACCACTGAAAGGAAACAAAGACCCAGGGCTTCAACAAATAGCAAGAGTGTCTGACCTTGAAGGACACTGGGCTTGGGCTGTGCTCATCCATTCATTGAACAGATTTATTCAGTGTCTACTCAGTGCCAGACACTGAACTAGGCTGGAGGGTACAGCAGTGAATGAAGCTGAATATCCCTGCCCTCAAGGAGCTTATGGCCAGTGGGAAAGACACAGATTCAGCAAAGATTCCCACTAATGAACAAGTAATGACAAAATGAGATGAATGCTCTGAAGGGATGGAATTCAGCTTGCTGAGTGCACGGGAGAGCTGTTACCTGACCTGGCCTTCAGGGTAGTGGGAGTTAGCTCTGTCTGAAACTTGGAGGACGGTCAGGCATCAATGATGGGAGTTTGGAGGCAGCTGGGAGCCTTCTAGATAGGGTGGAGCTGAACGAAGGCCCTGGGGCAGGGGCCAGAGGGATCTTATAAAAAGGGAGGAGGGTGGGGAAGGGAGTGGATGTCATTCACGGGTCCCACTGAAGTTAGTGTGAGGACAACCCATTAAGCAGTTATAAGGCCAGGAATGGGAGGCATTTGCGTGATTTAGGAGTGCATTTTGAAAAGATCATTCTGGTTATAACATGTGGAAGAGATAAGGCTGAAATGGAAGCTGGAGAGGTTGTGGGGAGACCCAAAAGGGGTGGAAGTGGTTTTGAAGCATCCCCTGGAGTGCCTGTAACATAGTTCCTGCCCAGCTTGCTGTTCCCACTGGAGATTTTTTTCTTGAAACAGGGTCTTGCTGTTACCCAAGGTGGAGTATAGTGGCACAATCTCTGCTCACTGCAGCCTCAAACTCCTGGGCTCAAAAGGTCCTCCCACCTCAGCTGTCTGAGTAGCTGATGAGACTACAGGTGTGTGCCACCACACCCCTGTCTAATTTTTAAAAACATTCTTTATAGAGATTAGGTCTGGCTATGTTCCCCGAGTTGGCCACTGGAGATTCTGATGGAGCAGGTGCATGGTGGTCCCTGGGATCCTGCTTTTCCAACATGCTGAAGCTGCCGCCCATGGACCACACCATGAGTGGCTCTAGCTTGGACTCCGTTGGTGGTAGGGGAGTTGGTAACTGGATGAATTCTTAGGAGACGGCAAGAAGCCCTTTCTGAAAACTGGGACTATTTTGCTTTGAAGATATTTGTCCCTAAACATAATTTAGTACGAATTTCAGAGATGCCCTTAGCGATATAGGGATGGAGTGAGGGATAGAACTTTACAGAAGTAGACTCACCCTCCAGAATTCTAAGGTGATACAGATGCAGGTGGCTCTGGTTAACTCAGGCTCTATGTAACCTGGGTGCTATGCAAGGTTTGCATGGTGCTTGTTTTTATCCATCTCTCTGGTTTTCAGAGCAGCAAGAACCCTATACAAACAGACTATAGACTGGGCCTGAGTTAATCAGAGTGGCTCTGGATCTTTGTCCTGTAGAAAGCTAGAGAGAGGAACATCCTCCTTTTTATTAGTGTTTTGGAAAGGACACTAGCCAACCCAGCCACTCTATCTTGAAAACTCTTGCTTGGGCTCCGAAAAATGGTGATGTCACATATAAGATTTAAGTTAGGCACAAAATACTACTCCAACTCTAGAGACCTCCATTAGTTTTCCAGCTCTGCTGGGTCCATGGCTGTAAGGACCTGGGGAAAGGAAGCCCATCTGTCAGCACAGGTGATGGCAAGTATTACCTTTGATGGAGTGTCTGGCAGATCAGTGCCCTAGGAACAATCCCATGTTTGGTTCTCGTCCAGCCCTCAGGTCACTGGGACATGCGCTGATGGAGAGCTGTGGAACTCTCCCTGGCCAAGAAAGGTGTTTGCTTTCCAGGGACCCTGGGACCATCTAGGAAGTAGATGCATTACCTGTATATGTGGCTACAAACAGCCTTCCTCTCTCCAGGAGGCCACCGTCCTATTACTAGGTCCTCCCTTCCCTTTACTTTGCCCTATTCAAAGCTACCATCACCAAGTATCAAAACAAAGGTCCCAGCTCCGCAACCACTGTGTGTTTTGGCACCTAGGAGGAAATGTTCAGTTGAGTGGCGCTTAACCCTCCTGATGGCCCATAACTTCATTTTCACAGTGGGAAACCTGGTAGCACCATTTTCTCTGCAGGAAGCTAATGTTACCAGGAGTGTCTTTTCTTTAAAAGTGGAGCATTTGTGTTGGGGGATAAACAGCAGCCTCAGGAGGCCAGTGTCTGCAGGGGAGCTGCAGCAGCCAGCCCAGAACTGGAAAGCCGCGTGCCTGGGTTCTAGAGCCGAGGGTCCTCTGCGGCGGGTGTAGCTGCCTCGCCAGAGGGCGCCCTTGCGGGTTCTGAAGCTGGAATGCTGTCTGTAGTGTGGTGTGGCCCTGGTGTTGTGAAGTAGCCGTTCTCTGATTGGCAACGGCCTGATTCACAACACCAGCTGCCCCACCACACCATGCCAGGGAGGTCTCTGGGGCAGGCCGATGCGCGTAGAGATGCCTTTGTGCTGCTGCTGCTGGAGGTGGAGAGAGGACAGAGAACAGCCAGAAGTGAGAACCGGGAAGCAAGCACATGCCAACATTTCACTGCCCTCCCCAGCCCCACCTGAAAGACTTTTTTTCATTGTGCCTTTTGTGAACTTCCCCATCCCATAGGGGTCATGGGTGGGTATCCATGGCTCCAAGGAGTCCTGGGTCCTGAACACAGACTTACCTGTGCGTTGGTATTTCTCTGGGAAGAGGATCTGCCTTCAACAAATGCTCAAAGGGAAACACAGCCCTCCACAGCTTAAGTATGTCCAGTGTGGGCCTTCATAGTATTTGATGATCACCATACCTCCCAGAACAAAGTTTTTCCCCACCAATGCTTTTCTGGGAGAAATGCAAGGAATCCCATTACTGTGTTGCCAAACACAGAAACCAGAAACCAGACATGGTTCTTACTGCATATTCTGAGTAATTTCTTTCCCTCGGCTGTCCCTCACCTCTTAATTTGTATGCTGTCCAGGGTCCCCAAACCTCCAAGGCCACGCTTGGAGTAGCTTCCATGTCTACTGAGGATGATCAGGGTCAAAATGGAACCCTTCAAGGATGCACAGCAATCTCCCTGACTCAGTCCTCTACAGAGTGGGGAACACATTCCAGATAAAAAATAAGGGTGACCACTGAGGATTTGAGGCAGTCAAATAAACCAACCAAAGCTGAGACTGGCTGAAAAGAAATCAGGTAGCCAACATGGACACACTTAACCATCACAGCACCTGCCTTTCCATCAGCCGGTGACCCGCCAGGGCGCTTCCTCCCCTGGTTTCAGCTGGTCCAGGATCCTGAATGTCTGTACTAGGGAAACCCAGTAGTAAGATCACTTGGGAGCTCTCCTTTTGGTAGCTGCCTAGATTTTATCACCATTATGAAATTATATAGCATAAACTTGACGTGAAAATAGCATTTGAAGTTTAAACCCTATTTCCAGGTGTCAATAAACACTTTAAATGAACAGCTCTTTGGCCCAAAATGGCTCCCGCCTGCTGTGTGGTTCTTAGTTACCCAATCAAGAAAAATCACATTTCCCACTTTCTGCCATCTATCTTGGAACCCACTTTATTTTAAGGACATAAACTTGGCAACTTCCTAGTACTGGATATGGCATAGAAGTTCTGCCAAAGTTCTTGCCAGAGTTGGGGGAAGCAGAAACTTTGAGTAATTTATCAATCATAGCTTATCACCAAGCCATGTAAATCACCGTGGTCTTGGAGTTCAGAAATGTCTGGATTTTTCCTATCTGCAATCAAAGATTCTCTGCTGGGACATTAGGCTATAATCTCTACACTACACTGGGGCCTCTGGCCCACAGAATCCCAGGCTGGGAATCTAGGTTGGGAACACTAGATAAATGTGCATATTTGATGAGCATTGGTGTTGACTAAGTTAACACGGCTGGCTTTCCAAGCATAAGGTAGAGACCTGGAATTTTTTCTTTCCCATGGGGCTGAAATTTCTGCGGACTGTCTCAGGACCAATAACCACTCACTTTGAGAATGAGCAAGTTCCAGAAAGTGGGATTAACTCCTCGTAAAAAGTTGCTGACCAAGAGGGTACATGGGAAGGTCACGCTGGTACCAGGTAAAACCTGTACAAACTCCAAGAAATTAGATAACACAAACCCACATCCTGGCGCTATCCCATCTCTGTGTCTGAGAGGCAAAAGGTGACTCAGGAATAGGTGAGAAGCTGAGGCCATGAACAGACTCACCTGCAGCCAACTCCACTTTGTGGTTCTGTTGAGAATCCACCAATGCCCAAGGGGATACAGAGAGATCAATAAATCATCAATAAATGGCCATCATGTTTTAACTTCAAATGCTTGCAAGGACTTGGCACCTTAAAGAGCAGGGCCAGGCCTGGCACAGGCCCTACCCCCGCTTCCCCTAACCCTCCCTATTCTCTCCTCCTTACTCTCTGTGCTTTCTTAACTTCTCAAATGAACCATGCTCCCTCCCACCCCAGGGCCCTCACACAAGCTGCTTCCTCTGCCTGGAATGCCTTTTTCCCAGTTCTGCATGTTGAATACCAACTCCTTCAAGCTTCAACTCCAGTCACTTCCTGGACCTCCAACCCCAGACCAGACCTGACTCCTCTGTAACATGCTCTACAGGTATCTGGTCCTCTTCCTTGCATTTCTCATGGCATATGAGTGAAGTCTCCTCCAACTTCACCACTGGGTTCCCAGCGTTGGCCATGTGGGAGATACTTGATGAATACTGGTTGGATGAATGAATGATTTTAACCAAGACTCAATGGCCCAGTTATTCTTTTCTAAGTGCTCAGATGAATCCCTCAGGGGAATAAATATGGCACCAAGTATTTTAGAAACATACATGGTGCTATTCTGTTATGAATAATTTTACTTCAATAGACTGTCAGACCTGTTAACTCATCTTCCTGACTGTAGGCTAACTTCATGCTGATCTGACTCACCCTCTCCTAAACTCCCCATTGCCTCAGGAAAGAGTGAGTCCCAGATCCTGCAGTCTCTTTTCCAGCATGACCCTCCCCGGTGGTGCAGTGGTGCCCCAGCATACCATGTGGGCATGCTTCTGTGGATCTGAACCTGACTGGAAGGCCCACACCCCTTTCTATCCAGAAAATTCCTCTTTCTGCAGTCCCAGTTCTGGAGCTAGCCATCAAGGAGGCCTTCCTTGCCCCTTGCTCAGCTTGCGCTCTTGGCCTGGCCTCTGACTCTTGTACCTTTTGTGTCCTTCCATTACTACTTACATCTTCAGTCTGTCTTAGTTGATGGTGACCCTGAGGACGGAAGCCATCGTGGAGTCACCTGGCAGGTCAGCACTCACACAGCACCTGGAACACAGGGGCCTTCAGCCTGGATGTGCTTCCATTCCATGAGGAGTTCCTGCAAAGCAAGGGGTGTAAGGGCACCATGATAGTAAAAAATCTGTTCTTTGTGTACCCTATGAATCATCAGAATGTCCAGAAATTTCCAATATTTTGCCATATTAAGTGCAGTTCTTCATCTCCATGGCCACCCAAACTCCCAGTCCAGACCCCTGCCAGAACGGGGGTCTTCAGGCTGCATGTGGGCCGGCTGAGTGCCAAGGAGTTAACATTCCCAAGGAGCATCAGCCAGTGACGGACAGGGGTTAACGGATAAACACGCGGCTCTCTGGCCCCCTGGGTGGGATAACCCTGAGATGTGTTCTACACCAGCTCACAGAGGTCTGCATGTGCCAGCAGCAGTAACCTTTACTGGCTCCCTTCCTCAGTCTCTTACAATGCTTCCTGGACCACCTCTCAACACTCAGCAGTGCAGTTAGTGTCAGTGTGAAGTGTATTCAAGTCCACTCATGGCTTTGAATGGGTGGATGTTATGCTGTTGCCAGGATGGGGCCAGGGCGAGAGGAGAGAGGCACCCTCCGTGCTGATCCTGCTCTTGTCTGAGCTAGACCATGAGTGCTTCCTGAGATTCTGCATCTTGAGCATCTTGCCTGCTCACTCCAGACCCACCCTGACTTTCAGGAAATCAGAATATAAAACTCAGACAAAACAACCTATCCCAAGTAGGTGTTTTCCAGAGTGTGCTGTATCTATATTTCTTTACTGCTTTTTCATAGACAATCACCCTCTAAATGGAGGACCTTTTGGCTTCCAAATTCTGAGATATTAGAATCATTCTACATGGTCAGTAAAGCACACATGTTGTTGTAGGCATTTAAGACAGCATGTCTACTTTAAGATGATGGCAAAAAAACCAAAGGGCAACCTGTAAAGCATGTTTGTTTTAGCCTATCTTGGCAGAAGCCTTCTAGGTGAAAAATAAAACCCCTGGTTCAAAGAGGCTGCCCGGCCTGCTGAGCTCAGCCTGGAGTTTATTAGCACAGTTAATATCGCATGCAAATACATTTCCCTGCTTCGGTCATGCCAGTCCATTAATTCAGCCCCTTGTCTGCTACATCTTTATCCTTGGCAGGTTAATCCTGCCAAATGCCTTTGCTGTAGCACCTGTCACGCTGTGCCTATGTCCAACAATGCAATTTTGCTAATCCTGTTGTATCAGCTTTGTGGCCCTGTCTGGTCAATCCAATGGTGGAAAAAGTGCATATAAGGTTTTTGCCAAGATCTTTCTCCTACTCTGGCACCTACCCCTCCTTTTAAAAAAGTGATTTCAATTAAATGGTTTGAAAGTCAACCACAGTGTTGGACACCAGCCAGCGGCCATGTCTTTCAGACAAGGATGTCACGGCACTCAGCATGCCTCCAAACTGTTTCTGGCAGCCCCACCCAACATCAGCTGAATATGCTAAGTGAAAAGGGTTAAAACAGGAAGATCAGCTAAACATCTCTTTTCCATGGCTGGAAAATCCTGTCCTGTCCTGACACCAAATAGGTTTAATGTTCCACCCTCACAGTTACCATAAAGGACATGAAGGGCTTGAGGATGGTTGAATGGAAAGCATACCTGTCACTTGTCTTTGGTGCTGTCCTCTTTAAGATTTAGTGGAATCATTAACATGAATTGTTAGATGAGGCACATCCCTTCCTGCAGTCGCCTGTGTCAGGTATTCACCTGACACACGGAGGAGCCAAATCTCCAGGCCCCACAGTGTGTTGCTCTTCTAGTTCGTGTCCCCGTGCGGGTAAGAGCCTGGGTGGGCCTTATATCCACATTTGCTCAGGTTCAAATCCCAGCTGGACCACTTCTACCTCTGTGACACTAAGCATGTTGCTTTACCTCTCTGGCCTCATTTTGCTCATCTGTAAAATAGGCATAACCATAGCACCAGCCACACAGGATTGCTGTAAGGATTCTACGTTAATACATGTCAGTCACTCAGAACAGTGCTGGTACACATATAGCAGGCAGTGGGTAAATGTAAGCTGATATTAGCATAGACTGGGAAATTTGTCAAAACTCACTGCCATTTGCATAGTATATAGGCAGAGCGCATGGTAAAATTCCACATGGGCATATCTTTTAGGGTCTTCAGATACTAACTGTACTCTCTTGCCTGCGAATTACAGAAATCTGGCTGCGAGGACCCCTATCTAGTCTTCATGCCTCCCGCTGGTCTCTATGTTACCCTGGTAGCCTTTGGTGGATGTGAGGAAGCATTCTGGGGGTATAAGCACTGGGACTGTGATTAGGTTCCCCAGGGCCTGAGTCCTAGGCCTGCTGCTGTGTGACTTTGGGCAAGTTACTTGACCTGTGAGACTCTTACAATCCCCACATTAGCAATGGTGAGACTTGGTTTTACACAGCAGGGTTATTGTGAGGATTAAATAAAAAAGTACACGTGAGGTGCATGGCATGCTGCTGGGAACACCGTAAGTGCCCCATAAATAATGGCCATTATGGTTATGGAGCCCCTGCAAAGCACCTGGGCTTCCCTTTCCAATTCTCCTTCCATCTGCTTCCTCATCTCCCCACAGCCTTCATGTAGATGTTGTGAGAGTTATGTGGGACTGGGGAGGGAAAGCTGCCAGCATGGGGCCTGGTTTCCGACACAGACTCTAGAGATGAGGCGGTACTCACTGCTGTTAAACCACAGTTCACCCTGGCTGATTTCTTGCTCCAAATAGCCCTCAGCTCCATACAGTCCTTTTTGTGCTAGTCTAGTCTAATTCTTGCTAAGACTTATGAGTGGTTTTTAGAAGATGGTGTGCATGTATAGATTTGAAAGTCCCATGTTTGGACAGAGCTGAATATGCATCCTGATGTGAGTGCCTAGACATCATTATGGTAACTGTGAGGGAAGGACATTAAACTTATTCGGTGTCAGAGCTGTCAGGACAGGATTTTTGCCCTCTGTGTGAAAAGTATTTTGCTACACAAAAGAGCAGTATGCTTCCCTTGCCAACCCAGCCACTGAACACTGCCCTTTCCCTCCTGCTTTTCCCAGGTGCTACTGGAACGTCTAACAAATAGTCTTATCATGAGTTGAGCATGTACTATGTTCCTGTTACCAGCCTGGATGCTTCACATTCATTATCTTCTTTTTTTTTTTTTGAGATGGAGTCTTGCTCTGTCGCCCAGGCTGGAGTGCAGTGGCGTGATCTCGGTTCACTGCAAGCTCCGCCTCCCGGGTTCATGCCATTCTCCTGCCTCAGCCTCCAGAGTAGCTGGGACTACAGGTGCCCACCACCACATCCAGCTAATGTTTTGTATTTTTAGTAGAGATGGGGTTTCACCATGTTAGCCAGGATGGTCTCGATCTCCTGACCTCACGATCCACCCACCTCGGCCTCCCAAAATGCTGGGATTACAGGTGTGAGCCACTGCACCCGGCCCATTATCTTCTTTAATTGAAATATTACTGTTTTACCAATTTCCCACTTAAGGAAATGGAAGCTTGGAAATGACAATTAGCTTACCCAAAGTCATAGCTAGCAAGTGGCCATAGAGACCAGGGGCTTTCCAGGCTACAGGGCTACACAACACATCTTTGGTGTGATGCCATTTCTGCTGGGCATCAGAGTCGAGGGTGGACCTCCTGAATTACCAACTCTCTTTGTCATTTATTTTTTCCAAGGTATAGCTATGCCACATGCAATATTTTCTTCCTCCTTTTATTGTTTTGATGAATCCCGTACTCAGTTTTTAATTTTTCTCCTGGGGGGGAGGATATAGCAAAAAAAAGACTTCTTTTCTGTAAAAATTAGGAAATTCCATCATCTTAGCACATTTCATCGGGTGTGCTAAGAATACTCTCTTGCCTGCCAATTATAGAATTAGCTGCAAGGACCCCTATCTAGTCTCCATACCTCCCACTGGTCTATACATCTCAATTCTAACCCTATATATCCCAGTTCTGCTGCACTGATCTGAATCTACTTTTTATTCGCCAATCTCTTGAATAAAATCAGTTTGCTAATTAAAACATGATGGAATCAAGCTATTTGCAAAATTAGGAGTTCTGACCCTCTGGCCTCTGTGGCCCAGGTGAGGTCCTCTGAGACACATGCATGTGTTGCCTTGGCGAGAATTCATGCTGAGAAGACAGTCCATTCATCTTAGGTCTTGCTTAACTAGCAGAATGTAAACATCTCTGAACTTTGCTTACTGGATAAAAGGCAGCATTAGCTTCTCATTAGCTTCCCATTGCATTTCCTCCTGCAGGATCAATCACACATCCAGCCCAGACACGTGGCCCCTGCTTGTAATTAATCTTGGAAAGGCGTAGCTCTTCTGTGGATGGATTGCTGTATTTGAGCGTGGCTTTCAGAGGGGAGGGGTAGGAGAAATAAAGGCTGGAAGCAGAATAATAAGCACCAGTGTTTGAGAAGTCTGCTCTGTGCCCTGTGCTGCAAGCAGCTTTTTTTTAGTGGTTGATTCACTGTCAGAAAATTTGCTTTTGCCTGAACGCGACGTAGCATCAGGGAGGGAATTTATGATTTCTTCTTTTCCACAGTGTGAATTTCATGCCTTAGTTAGTTGCGTTTTTTTTTTTGTTTTTTGTTTTTTGTTTTTTGTTTTTTTTTTTTGGCCAAATTGAAGTTGTCTAAATCCTATCTTTTGGGTGGTTGTAGAGTTATGCTCCATACTCTCAACCTGTCTGAGGGATGGAAGTGCTTGGATTCCTCTATTCACAAGGATTTAACTGTGACACTTGCATACAACTGAAAGAGACCTTCTTTTGACCTTGTTCTCAGAACTCTGCTTTTCTAATTCTTATTTGAATTTTAAATGCTTTAAGGTGGTTGGATTTTTTTCTTTTTTAAAAAATTGTGGTCATCTCAGTTACCAGGCTGGTAGAGGGCAGCTGGGAAGGCAGTAATAACAAGGAAGTGAAGATCCCATGAGCATTGATCATCAGAGATGGCTAGGACTTGAGGCACTAAGGATTGTCACCTCCTTGCCTTTACTGAATAGTATTTGTTGCTATTTTGGAAACCAAGCAAATTGCAGAAAAACCTTTACGGAAACTTAATTTACACAAAACCCACCTAAGGAGTGACGTCCTCAAAAGCTCTAGGAGGACTGTGTGAAAAGGCAAGTTTCCTTGCTGCCCCGAATATCATGGGTGAGACACACTTCATTTTAAGGGTCATGCCCATTATGTAAAAGGAGGTGCATCTGCATTTATCTCCGAAAAGGGATTTCTTCTGACAAAGCATTTCCCTCCCCTGCAAGCCTCGAAAGACATATAGACAACACGAGGATTAAGATATATTGACAATGGGAGGATTATTTCCTTACCTGGTATATGACAAATGCCTACTAATAAGTGAACGAGACAATCCTGTCTCCATTTTCTCTCAAATGCCCTGACCTTGTGGTCAGTACTCATGGGGTTACTGACCTTGCTTATCCTGCTGCCTGCCCAGGACCCTGGGGACAAACCATCCTGGCAAGCCTGAGACTGCCTGCCCAGGACCCTGGGGACAAACCATCCTGGCAAGCCTGAGACTGCCTGCCCAGACAGAGGGGGCTCTGGAGGGGGCCCTTGGGCTCTGCCCACAGGAGCAGGTAAGCCATTCTCACTTCCTCCTGTACGCCCACCTCTTTTGCCTCAGCTCTTGCATTTCTGTTGCCAGAACTCAAAATGCTTTCTTGTCAGACAAAATGTATATTTGAAAAGTATATTTGTTTGAAAACTTGACTGGCATTGACACCTCAAAGGCCTGGCTTGGCATTTCTGGTTAGCAGCAGAGACCTAATTTTTCTTTTTGAAAGTCCTGCTTCCTCCCCACAATTCCTGGTCTTGGAGCCCTGTGAAATTTCGTAGGCTGCTTCCCCTTCCGCCATGATTGTAAGTTTCCTAAGGCCTCCCCAGCCACGCTTCCTATACAGACTGTGGGACCGTGAGCCATTTAAACCTCTTTTCTTTATAAATTACCCAGTCTCATGTAGTTCTTTATAGCAGAGCAAGAACAGGACTAAAACAATATGTTTGTATTCTCTTCTCTCCAGTAGTTCTCCCAAGAAACTCTCTCTTAAAAAATTGCAGCAGCTAATAGAGTTTTGGAGGAAGAAAACCCTTTAATGAAACATGATTTCGTAGAGTAGCAGTAAGGGGAAGTTCTGCTTCTGAACAAAATGAGTTACCTCAACACCACCACAAAATACTCAGGGAAAGGTAACCAAGAACAGGCTTCTGAGAACGAATGAGTCACCCTCTCTTACACTCTGCAGCCTGAGCTGGGAGACACTGGCGCACACATGCTGACACCGGCAATGACTCACTTCAGTCTCACCTCCAGACCTGTCAGATCTCCTGGCCATTATTTAGAGAAATCTCTAGCAAAATTGAAGGACAACTTACAAATCCAAATCACCCTATAGTTCTTAATCAACTTCTAGGGGCTGCAAGCAGTCGCCTCATGGCGGGGGGGTGGGTCCTCTCCCCAGACTCTAGGCTGAGGCACAGAGGTTGACATGAATCTTCCAGAATGTCATTATTGGAGCAGCTCAAGGATCCACCTCTGTTCGCCCCTGAGGGAGACACAGGTGAGCTGGAGCTGGTGAATTCTGGAACTCTGGCTCTTTGTTCCACACCTCAAAAAAGCCTCCAGTCCTGGGGGTAGGGGGCAGCTTTCCTGCAAATGGATGTGCTCACAGGCCTGGGGAAGGGGCTTATTCAGATGCACAAACAGGAAGAACAGGAAAGTGGGAGAGACCAAGGCAGGGGACAGAATTCAAGGGGTCCATGCAGCTTTCTTGGTAACACTTTTTAAAAAATTATTTGTGCAACGTATGTTTATTGCGGCATTATTCACAATAGCAAAGACTTGGAACCAACCCAAATGTCCAACAATGATAGACTGGATTAAGAAAATGTGGCACGTATACACCATGGAATACTATGCAGCCATAAAAAATGATGAGTTCACGTCCTTTGTAGGGACATGGATGAAATTGGAAATCATCATTCTCAGTAAACTATCGCAAGAACAAAAAACCAAACACCGCATATTCTCACTCATAGGTGGGAATTGAACAATGAGAACACATGGACACAGGAAGGGGAACATCACACTTCGGGGACTGTTGTGGGGTGGCGGGAGGGGGGAGGGATAGCATTGGGAGAGATACCTAATGCTAGATGACGAGTTGGTGGGTGCAGTGCACCAGCATGGCACATGTATACATATGTAACTTACCTGCACATTGAGCACATGTACCATAGAGCCTAAAGTATAATAATAATAATAATAATAATAAAAAGAAAAAAAATTATTTGTGCAATTATTTACTGACATAACTGAATGAGGAATGCTTAGACAAATATCCCTGAGACTTTGCTCAAAGTAAAACACTTCCATAACCCTAGGTATTAAATTTTAATGTTGACAATGAAAGACCATATTCTGAGACAGTGTCTGAAGCACAGACAAGAGCAAGGACCCCTTCCCCATGGGAAGTGAATCCCAGGGAGAGGGTAGAGAGGGGCAGGGACATGAGTCATGTCTCCATGCCCCAGAGCTGACCACTCCCCTGACTTTGCTATGTTCTACAGCCTTGTAATGCTGTCCAGTGCTCACTCTGGGCTTGTTTTCTTATTGCTAAGATGGAAATAACAATACCCTTGAGCCTCAAAAGCAGACCATCATGTGCCTGGCCCAAGGCCATGGCTGCAGCAACTCAGAACCCAATCATATGGCACAGAAAAAACCTACCTACTGACCTGTTGGTGCTGCTGAGCCTCTCCATCCTTGTTCTGGACACAAACTGAGAAGTCCAACCTCATCCTTCATTCTGCAAGAAATTTTCAGGAATCAGTCACTCTCTTGTCACCTTAACTTCAAGGCAAACCTTTTCAGACTCAGCAAAGCAAACTTGGGACTCAGTTGAACTTCATAGGGACTATGAAAGATGGTCCACTATACAATGGACTTGCCATCTTAACCCTGGGCTAAAAAACTGTGGGTGGGGGTGGGTGGTCAAGGCGGCGGGGGGGAGGGTGTGGTGGGTGAAGAGTTCTGCCTGCCTAGGCACTCACTGCTGGATTCTCCCTGCACTTGCACATTCTTTAACAAAGTGACAAGGCACAGCTAACATTATCATGCACCCTCAAGTGCCTCTTAGTTCACTTCACGCGATGCTTCTAGTGACATGCTTTTATGAATCTTTGAAGCATAGGTGGTGAGAGAATGAAGAGTTTTCTGTTTTAGGGCTGGGTGCTCTCAGACTGTGTGTGTTTGTGACACCATCCTTCCCTCCCCTCCCCCTCCCATTCTACATCACTAGAAAGAAAAAAAGAGAATGGGATATTCTTTAGACAAGCACCAAGCCCACAACTTAGCTGATGTCCTTCCTTTGTTCCCTACTCCTGAGGGCTAAGGCAATAGCTACAGACCTGGGGGCAGGAGAAGGGGGACTTTTAAGTGAAGCTGAAGAGACGGGTGAAATGAGAAAATCTTTAGCAAAGCCCATCTTCTCAGCTGACGATATGGTTGCACTTCAGTTCTCCTTGTCCTTGAGAGGCAATAAAACGGGATGTGAAAAGATGGGGAATAGGTCAAGGTTTTGTCCCCATCTTGCAGATGGGGGAAACTGAGGCAGTGGAGCTTAAAGCAGCCAATTAACCTTTATGAAACTACAGATTGGTAGGGGCCATACATATTTAGCAAACATCTTTAGCTTTCCTTTGAAACTAATGCTTTTTATTTTCTTGACTCCTATGATGGGTCCAGACCAGCAAAGTGAAGATGAGCAAGTCAGCTCCTCCACAACATTGATTCAAACTAAGTTGGCAGGGGCGTTAAGATGAGCACACTGCACTCTAGGAGGTCTGAAAGGGGCTCTTGCAGGGACACTCTGGGTACGTGGGAGAGAAGGAGAAAGCTCAGCAACACACACCTAATGATTAGATGCCAGTTTCTCCATCTGTAAAATGGGATGACATTCTCCTTGGCTGGTAGAGGGAATAAAAGATAATCCTTGGGCTCAATCAACAGTCACAGTAATTGGCAGCTCACCAAGAGGTGCCTTTAATATCACAGAAATAAGCCCAGATACCAAAGTGGGGAGTTCCCATCGCCAGCTCTGTCCTGAAGGAGTGGCACACGCTTGGCACATTCATTCTAAATTACGCCCCTGGCCTCAGGGTCCATTATGCCAAAGGATAATGTATTTGTGGCACCCACTATGTCCTTGGAAGAGGTTTTCTCCAGGATGTGGAAGAAAAATTTAAAAGGATCAAATTAGAGGTATCAGTTAATTCCTAGCCAAGATAGGGTATATGGTGTTTAGGTAGTTGTAGTAAAAGCAAAGAAAAATAATGGAGAGAGGAAACCTCACACAACTCACGTTGGTAGAAGAGCTGGATGGCAATATTGAAAAACATTTTGATGCCCATTAGGTAACTGTGCCCACTCTGTCCCTGGCAGTTAAGTGCCTATCTCTGGTCTCTGACACAAAGTGATCTTACCACCTCCACTGAAATCACAGAGCCCATCTCAATGACAGCACCCCCACCAATGTTTTCAGCCTATGGAGCTCAACCACCACAGTGATCTCCTAGGCCAATGGGGATGTGAAAAGTCACTGACAGGCTGCTCAAGGCCTTACTGAAGGGAGTTTCCTCTGAGCCTGCTCCAGGGACAGAGTGTGAATGTGGGTGTGCAGGGCTCACATGATAAATTGATTCCCACATCCCAGCCTTCTAAGCCTTTGATTCCGTCCTCTTACATGATACCAAGGAAGTTTTGGAAACCGCATGGAATGTAGAACCACTGAGTCTCACTTTCAGCTAACCAACCAAACTATCTCTTGGAGCCACTTCCAGCTGCTCAGCTGACATATAAAATTTAGGATCTCTCAACTCCATCTTTGGTCCAACATCCTTATAATCCATTCCTATGCACATTCTTCAGGTTTTCACCAACATAAATTAGCAAAATCTTGCAATCCTTTTGTAGGGATGCCCCTCCTGCCCTGGGAAGCAGACAATCCCCTGCCTTCCACTTGGTGGAGGGTCTAGGCTGAGGCAGGGCTCCTGGGCTGCAACCCTCCTGCTCCGCTAGTGACCGCTGGTGTTTCTGCCTGCGGAAATGGTTCCTCAGGCAGCAAAACTTACTGACAGAGACACTCTGCTCTATTTTGGTGTTTTTCCAGAGATTTTACTTTGATTTAGAAATTGAAGAATCCCTCTGATCCTGAGAAGGTCCCAGAGGAAAGAACCTGAGGAGACGCCCTGCAGCTTTCTGGCCTGACAAAGCTGCTTTTCTGAATTAGTCTTTCCAGGAGGGGGCTGAAGACTCAATATTCACCTCCCTGGCACCTTAAACTCCCACCTATATACTCCCTCCAAATGCAAGAAGACTTGAATTGTTATCAAAGACAGACTATGAAAAAGCAGCAGTAACTGAGTTCAGGTTGGCTGAGGAGGGCTATAGATAGCTGGCTTAGCTGGAATCTTCTGCAACCCCTCTGTTGCAGTAACCCTCTTTCACCAAGCCTGACCGTGCCTGGTGCTCCACAAACCCCCTCCCCAAGCCTTGCAGCAACCCTGAAAGGTGGGCATCATTGCTCCCACTTAATGGGTGAGGAAATGGAGACTCAGACTCACTCATGTGCTTCCCCTGCCTCCACCATTCTCCCAGTGATAGTGATGACAAGCCCGGGAGGCTGGTGCTCATTCCGCAGATGCAGAGACAACAGTGTGCCTCTGGATCATGATGGCGGGGAGTGGTCATGGGCTTCTGGGTCAGTCACGAGCATTTGGCTTGTGCTTGAGCCATAGTCCTCCTGTCCCCAGGCATCTTCAGGGAGTGTGGCCCTTCCTTTCCTCACAGGCAGGCAGGTTGCCTACTCTTCACTGCTTTTCCAAATGCCCCTGATGAAGACGGGAGACCGATTCATGCCATTCCATTTTATTCATGTTTTAGAAGCACCTCTTTAAAACTTTAGTTTTGAAAAGCCCGGAACTGGCAGCAAAATGGACATTCCTGGTTATCCAGGAAGGTGAAAACTCACACGGCCTCTGAAACGTACATGAGAAAATGTATGATTCCTTTAATGCAAAGTGATCCTCTGCCAAGTGGACTCAGTTCTCGGAAATCATGTTTTTTGCTTTGAGACGAATCACTGACCGGAATGTGCAAGGTTAAAACATTTAAAACAGGATTCAGCATCAGTGTACAAGCATAACCAGAAGGTGGTTTTATCAACCTTTTTTTTCTCTCTTTTTTTTTTTTTTTAAGCAAGTAAGCTCAATTCCTGAGTTACTGTTGGAAGCTTTCCGAAAGATAAGGCTTCAGTGAGAGAGCTGGACTTTGGATCAGACAGACCCATCAGTCTGCCTTGCTCTGGCCTCCCTAGCCATGCAGGGTCTTGAGCAAGCCAGTGAGCTCAGTTTCCTTTGGGTGAGCTAGGGACAGCAACCCCTTCAGAGGGTTTTTCTGCAGATGAGGTGGGGGAGAGGGAATGAGCATGGGGTACATAGGAGAACAGAGGAGCCCAACACACCTTAGTTTTATTCCCCTTGCTCTTGGGACTTCCATTTCTGGAAGACAATTTTTCCACTCCCAAGAATTTCTTTGATTCAACATCTAAAAAGGCTGGGTTTGATACTACAAAATTTGGTAAGCAGTGATTCCAAAAAGCAAACCAACAAGAAACACGTAAGCACCAAAGCTGAGTCAATGGGCTGGTCACTGCGACTGTGAAGGGAATACCAATGTAACTCACTAGACTTTGAATACAGAGAGATGTTGTTCACGATGATTACCAGACAGAAGTGTTCCCTGTTACCTACACAACCGTAAAATTAGTCAGCAATTTCCAGTTAAAGCTCCTATTCCAGGCAGTAAGAGAATAAGCGAAAACCAAATCCTCCCAATCAAGCTTAAGAACAGGATAAGAGAAATAAGTACATTGCACATGCCAGTTGTGAGGAAGGTGAGGATTTAAATCCCTGGGTGATAGAATTCTGCTGGCGCTTCAGTTTTTATCCTACTCTTCAAAATTACCCCACACCGGGAGTTCAGAATGCAAAATTGCAAAGGCAGTGATGTGCGGGGAAATGAGATAACAAGGCTCAGCCTGTGGGTTTTGCAGCCTCGGGTTTGTATCAGGATGGAACTGACTGGAAAGTGTGACTATTGAGAGACTTGCTGCAAACTTCCCAGTTGAACCAAAGACTTAGACCCCAGCAATGCAGCTGGCCCCTTCCACTGGAGTAGAAGCTGCCTGGCAAAATCTAAACGTGAAGAAATCCTTCTCCTAGTGGACCCAGCTCTTAGAAATCATGTTTTCTGCTTTGAGCCTAATTAACAACAAAGAGTCATCTTCTCTGGGCATCCTGATTTTGTTTTTCGTTCACTTTCAATTTCCATCAGTATGAATCAAATTAGTAAGAAGGGGATTATGGACCAATGTTCCCCATCCCTCCCCTCCACACACAAATAGCCCCCTAACCCCCCATTTCTTAGACCTTGCTGCGAGGATGAAATCTGCAAGAGCGTAAGTGCCATTAACTGACATTCATCAAAACACTCTCCATTGTTCACAGACATGAGCGGCCGAGAGGTGGAAATTACTTGGCATTTCATTTTAATCTGTATTGAAGACTTGCCTGACAAAACATATTAAGTGTAAGAATTGCCAGCTTGGGAATGAAGCTATGTTTATGGCTTGCCCCGTCTTTCTCTTTCCTAAAGGAAAGGAAATGACACTTCCCCTCTCTTTTCCAACCTTCTGCAGCTTACCACCCAACCCCCACTATCCCTGAAACCTTAACATTTAATTTTCCTTCCTGAGTGAAGCTTTTGTTAGAGGTGTCTATAAAATTATAATAAACATCTTGTGCTCTGCGCTGGCGTCTGAGATTAAAAAAACAAAACCCAACAAACTCTGCCTTTAATATGGTGTTAGCAGCAGCATTTCCCTGGGGGAGGTGCGTCCTGGCCATCTAACTGCAGGCCACGAGAGCTGTGTGCTTCTCTGGAGAGACTGTCACCAAACGCTTCTGACAAAGAATGGATGCCATGCTAATGGATGCGCATAATTACCAAGGGACAATGATTCTCCCTGCTGAATTTTGACAGTCATGGAGTGCAATCGTGTATATATCATGCTTGCCACTACAGTTTATTTTCTTTGGAATCTCAAGTTTTTACTTTTATCTTTTAGGTTACTTTCACATTGTGCTAAAAAAAAAAAAAGGCTCTTGCAGATGGAAGATTGTTTATTTTCTCCTCCTCGTTTGGGTCTGTCTCTCTCTGGATTAGGAAGCTGCTCTTGGGGTAAGGCACCATGTGAGTGGTCCACACTTTCTAGGCCATAGCTGGCTGCGTTTAGGATTCAGAAGAAGGAAAAATGGTGGCGGACCCATGGGGTAGAGGTGGGAGGGCTATTAAGGTCACCAGGGAATCACAGGGACACTCAGGTTTTGCCAGTTTTATGCTTTCTTTGCTTAGGAACCTTACGATGTTGCAGTACTGGTGCTGCTCAGGTGTGGGAAGGGTAGAGAAATCTCGGTCCATGTGTTGTGTTGTACAGTGATAAAATCTGTGCACTGGGCCATTCAAGGTACCTCCTTTTTGAACTTTCTCTCTCCAGAGGTTAAAGGGCTACAAATCCCTGAAGGCAGGAAGTTTGACCTTCTGGCCTTGCTTTGTTGACCTTGGTGAGGGTTATGTGGGCCACAGTCTCTCCAGGGAGGCCTCTGTTGTCCCTCATGGGCCACCTCAGCTGAAAATGCAAAAAAGGTGTTCATTTCAGCTCTACCATTGGGCATCTGCCATTTTCAGGAGTTTTGGAATCAGGAGATAGCAGAGGAAAGGGAGAGCAGTGCCCTGTGTCCCCTTCAAAGCAAGGTGGGGGCATCAAAGCCCTCCAACCAGTGCTCCTCTGGCCCGGGGCTGCCCACATAGGACAGGGTGAAGGTCAAAGAGAATCTGAGCTTTGTGCTATGGCAGGACTAAGGAAGCCCTTTTCAGACTATGGAGAAGCACCACATGTAAGTGAGGTGGGCCTGGCTGGATGCAGTGGTTCTGTCCTACCAAAGGCATGAGAACTGCCTTGCTCTCTCACTCCCCAAATGAGTGCCTTAGGTTAAGTTTTGGTGAGAGCACGTGTCTTTTATTGGACAATGTGTATGCTCTTTTATGTACTATACAATGTAAAATTGCTCACAGCTAAATTTATAATACAACTATCTCTGGCATCAGCCTGAGGAAAAGAATTCATTTCAATGGCTTAGAGAATTGTTACCAATTAACCCCTGAACAGATACAATTGTTCCTTCCTTTCATGCCCAACCCAAGCCAGCTAGATGCATTCCAAAATTCAAACCTTAGCCCAAAGATGTGACCTTTTGAAAAGATGTGGGAAAAATAATGCCTACACTGTTTAAATTCATAATTTCAGTCTGTTACCTTTTCGTTTTGAAAGATAAATAATATATGAGAGACTTGCCTATGGCCCGATTTTAGGGGCAGATATAATTGAAATGGTAATTACTAAGAGTTACAGAAATCACTGAGTTAACTACACAGTACAGTATAGTCACATCATGTCTAGAAAGTATAAGCAGGATGTTATCTAATCTAAATTTGTGTACCATAGTTCTGATTTTTTTCCACATAAAAATTAGGTTAAACCAATCATGCTCTATTAGCTTCCCCTTGAACGAACTAAAAGTCTTTTTCTTTAGGAAGTAAGCTCTCAGATTATCGAATGGGATCATTCAGTTCCTTGACCCCCAGGTTATGCCTGTGAGAGGTACACACCCTGTCTTGTCTCCAGGAAACTCCAAGTAAGTTAGCATTTCCTAAGGAGCTCCTGGGGTCTTGCTGGCATCTCCCCCCATACTTACCCTGGATCCAGCCCAAGGGAAAAGAGGGAACAGATGAGCAACTTGTGCAGAGGAGTACCAGAGCAAAACCCATAGTTAGAGAGGGCATCCTCTCTGAGAGGACAGACTGGGAAGCCAGGGTCAGTGCCCTAACCATTTCCTGCTATCTTTCATGTTAACCCATTTGATTCTCATCATAATGCTTATCTCCTTCAGAAACTATGAACTTCCTGGATTTACATCCTAGTCTACCACATGATTCCCACCGGAATGTAAACTCCGTGAGGGTGGGGAGCTCATCTGACCTGTTCACCTCTACCTCTAATGTCAAGAACAGTGCCTGGCACATAGTAGATGCTCAATAAATGCTTTTTGAATAAATAAAAGACTGAGAAGCAACATCTTTGTTCCAAAGAGCTGCCCACTCTTCCCTTGGTCTTTGCACAAAGCAGAGGAGAGGGGAAGCAGTTGAGAAGGTATTATGGAAGCTGAAGAGAGCAAGTGAGAACTTAAGCTCAGAATGATGACTTAGGTTCAAGCCATAATAAAATAAGAGTTGCAAATCAGAAGGATGCACAAAGCATTATGGTGAGAAGTCCAAAGAACTTGACATCACAGCCCTTGGGCAATTGCTATAATGTTTCCAGCCTGCATTTTTGAGATTGGCAAAAACTGCAGAAAGATGAGAATGGAGGAAGAGAAGGAAAGAGCTGCAGAAAGGAATGAAGTTGGACACTAAAGAGGTTGCATACAGAGGCCAAGAAGAACTGTTTGACACTGTCCAGAATTTATAATGTGCACATGCCTGTGGATGTGGGTGATAATAGGCTATGCCAGTGAAAAACCTGTGGCCCTGGGGCACTTAGACATGAAACTCTTACATCCTGAGAACAAGAAACAGGTCTTTGAATATTTCCTCTTCCAAATCCAACCACGTGTAAACATAAGCTCTTACATACACACACAGTTCCCACAAAAACCTTCCCTAACCTAATCCATCATTGAAAACGTGGATGTGGGGGCAAAACCTGACTTTAAGATGGGCAGGTTATATACATTTAGCCCACTGGCCTGAATGTGAACTTCCCTTTTTAGCCTATTTTACTAACTTATTTCCATTGCCAGTGATGTTTACTCATAATTCCCACCCTTCAAATTATCAGCCAACCTTTCTTTAAACAGTTCAAGTTGCTATCAGTTTAAAAACTTTTCACAATAGCAAAGACTTGGAACCAACCCAAATGTCCATCAATGGTAGACTGGATTAAGAAAATGTGGTACATATACACCATGGAATACTATGCAGCCATAAAAAAGGATGAGTTCATGTCCTTTGCAGGGACATGGATGAAGCTGGAAACCATCATTCTCAGCAAACTATCACAAGGACAGAAAACCAAACACCGCATATTCTCACTCATAGGTGGGAACTGAACAATGAGATCACTTGGACACAGGGCGGGGAACATCACACACCGGGGCCTGTCGGGGTTGGGGGGCTGGGGGAGGGATAGCATTAGGAGAAATACCTAATGTAAATGATGAGTTGACGGGTGCAGCAAACCAACATGGCACATGTATATCTATGTATCAAACCTGCACGTTGTGCACATGTACCCTAGAACTTATTTATGTGTGTGTGTGTGTATATATATATATATATATATATATATATATATACTTGCTAAGTATTAGTAATAGAAGAACATTTAGATAGCCCAAATATTTTTGCTAATGTTTGTGGCCTCTTGTTTTATGAGCTTTTATATTTCTAAAAGAGAGTGGAAAAAATAGGTTTCATGCTCAAATGATTGCTTTCCTATTTTGGAATGAGTCCCTGCATACTTCTTTAGGAAGTGCCTACTGTGTGCCAAGTGGTGATACACCAGAGAGCCGGGGCCACAGCCCTCGGCACATGGGACTGGGCTGGCAAGGTTGCCAGCCACCCCCCAGTCAAGAGCCACACCTGACCCAGCTACGCTTTGGACTGACAGGCTCTGATGTTTGCTAACCACCTTCTACCTGATGGTCCTCTTAAGGACTTAGATTATTCAAAAGAAGATTGCAATTAATGACTGAAAATGTGTCTTCTATCTAATCATGAAGAAATATCACAAAATCCCAAAATAAGAGACATTCTTGGTTTTCTTCAAAAAAGTCAATGTCATGAAAGACAAGAAAGGCTGAGGGACTGTTTCACATTACTGAAGATCAAAGAAACATAACCAAATGCAATACACGCTACTGGAATGAATCCTGGATCAAGGGAAAAAGAAATGTCTGTAAAGGACATTACTGGGACAAGTGGCAAAATGTGAATATGGATAGTGATACTGTATCAATACAATACTAATACAATTTAACCGATACAATATTATATCAATGTTAAATTTCCTGAATTGTATAATTGTGCTTGGTTATGTTCTCAGGAAATACATAATGAAATATTTAAAGACAAACTAATTCCCAAACGGTTTAGGGGAGAATGTGTATATATGTACATGCACACATTTGTGTGTGTGTGTGTGTGTGTGTAAGAGAGAGAGAAAGGGAGACAGGGAGAGAAGTTATAAAGTAATCAATCTGGGTCCAGAGTATATGAAATTCATTGTACTAGTCTTATAAGTCTTCTTTAAGTTTTACATTCTTTTTATTTGGAGGGGAATAATTTTTTCATTTTCTTTTTTACTTACTATTTTGAAATATGTCATCTGTAAATACTTTTTTGTCATTTTTTAAATGGAGACAGAAAAAAGTAATATTTGAAGTAACTGGCATCACATTTAATGCCAATATCATGCTATTTCTTTGAACTGTAATATGTGGCCCCCCAGTAATTACTTCACGTACACAAAACATTAAATTGTTTAATTTTTTTGTGTCTTGTTGAAAAGCTGCTTGGTATTTTTATTTTCATGAAAATGGGTAAAGCAGATGGTTTATACTTTTCTTCTAACAGTACAATGTGGCTGAAATCGCATAATGCCCTTTGGCTTTTTAATTAAGTCAGAAAAATAAATTGCTACTAGTCAGAGCTTCTTCCATTTGGTGATTTTGAGGGATAGTGTGGCCAGAGGTCCCTGGGAAGCCAGATGATTTCTCATATATGTTCAGTTATCAAGCAGTATTCACTTTTTCCAAGAAATGTCAACACAAATGTTGCCTTGACACCAAAATACTCTTTCTTCCATTCAAATCGCAGATGATCAAAAGGATATAGCAAGAATATTTTGCTTGGCACGTGGCCTAAAATTTCTAAATTTATGTATTCTATTTTTGCTTCTTTCTCAGATTGGATTAGTTACTAGGCAACTGAAGTATTTAATTTCATTTGCTAATAGTAGTTACATTTTAATAGAGGCAGACAGTGTATATGGCCAATGCTGCCAATACAGGCTCAGCCCCAACACTCAGCCTCTGTAGGGACAGTAGTGCTCACTACTTCATTCTAATCTTAGACAAACACTACTACATTCCTATATTTTATTTATTTGACTAACATTTAAAGGAAAAGAGATGTCTCTTTTAGAATTATTTATAGAAAAAATATTTTAGTGATTTGTTTTTTTCACTCAAAAAGCTATGTTTGTAACATCCTAAACCCCCTTCTAGACTTTCGGTTCAAGATGGCAGACCAAGCATAAATGTTTTCTTCCCTTCACCAAGAAAGAAAAATCCTTAATAGCATTGAAAGGTGGGCCCTATTAGCACCCCAGGTACACTGATGAACCTCTAGAAGACAGAAAGCCGGTGGGGCAGGTTGACGGGACAGTTACAGTAGTGAACTGCTACCCTGCAGGGGCCCAGTGGTAGGCTCAGCAGAGGTAAGAGAGTCTTCACAATGGTAGGCTGAAAAAACTCCAAGTGTGGAGGAAGGGCAGACTAAGTTAAAAGATAGTCTGCACACAGGGACCAATCCTTCCTGCCCCTTCCCCAGCTGTGTGGAAGGCTGGAGGCAGTGTGTGTGACCACGCTTGACCCAGCTTGACCCATGAGTGTAGCCCTTAAGGCTGGGAATTGGTCTAGAATGTGTAGGGACTGTTGTCTGGGATACTGAGTCTAGAACATCAGTCAGAGGGCACAAGGTACCCCAGTAGACAGCGTCAAGGATAAGGCAAGGAAAAGAGAAACACAACTCTGTTCAGAAGTGAGCTCTGGGAAACTGCTCCACAGGATGAAGCTTCCCGATGACGCCCCATGAGGGTCCCAGCAGCAGGCTGCTCACTTCCCAGGCACCCCAAAGGGAAACCTGCTACTGACATGTGGCTCTTAGTCATCCCTTCCCTCCAGAGGTGAGATCTGCAGTGGAAACCAAGGCTCATGACTGCTGAGGAAACACATGACAATCAGTTCACACATTTCTGTATTTAAAGTATGAATGGACAAGCAAGAATCATCAGATATTTGAGGAAATCATTTGCACAATAGAGACAGTTGAGGATAAATAGAACTAGACTCCAATGCAGATAACAGAACTTATACACTACACACACAGACTCTCTCTCTCTCTTCAAAGATACAGTACACTGGTAAAACAACAATAGGTTATTGTGAAAAAAGAACAATCAGGAGGCGAGAAATCCTTGGAAGCTAAAAACATGTAAAAATGTGTTAAAGATTTTGTCTTGGTAGGGGAGGGTAGATTACAAGTTTTGATTAAATTTATAGTTTCCCCATCAATGATAAGGATTAAATACTCTGCTTTAAATAACTAAAGAGTCAGCTGGGTGCAGTGGTTCAAGCTTGTAATCCCAGCACTTTGGGAGGCTGAGGCAGGAGGATCACTTTGAGCCCAGGAGTTCAAGACCAGTCTGGGCAACACAGCGAGACCCTGTCTCTAAAAAAAAAAAAAGTATGGTGGTGTGCACCTGTAGTCCTAGCTATTTGGGAGGTTGAGGCTGCAGTGAGCCATAATCGCACCTCTGCACTCCAGCCTGGGTAACACAGCAAGACCCTGTCTCAATAAATAAATAAATAAAATAAAAAATTAAAAAAATAAGAATAGGATGTAGAACTTCCAAAGCACAGAAGGATGAAAAAGAAAACATTATGAATATAGCAATAAAGAAAAAGGCAGGTAGAGAAACAAGAAGCATGTTAAGTAGAAAATGAAAATGACAGTGATAACTCCAAATATACAAATATCTATAATAAATACTGTTTAGAGTCTCCTGTTAACAGACTTTCAGATGGGAAATGTACAGAACCAAGCTGTTTGTTATTTTCAAAAGACTGAAAATGATATAGAATGACTGGAGATAAACCAACTAAATGTCAGAAAGCAAAAACCACAGTATTAATGTCAGACAAAAATAGAATTCAAGGCCAAAAGCAAGAGAATATTTTATATGGATTAAAGATGCAATCTAGAAGATAATAGTAGCCACAAACCTTTCCCCACTGAACAATACAGCATGGAACTGTGTAACAGGTGTTAGAAATGCAAGCAGAAACTATTAACCCGTAATCATGGTGAGGAACTTTAGCACATCTTTCTCGGAAATTGACAGACCAAGCAGACGAAAGAATAGGTAAGGGTATAGATGATTTGAATACACAATCGTTGAGCTAGATAATTTTCATATGTAAACTCAGTTTTCAACAAACATAAAATACATGTTTAAATTTCTATTAAACACTTAAAAAATCTGACTCAGTATTCAGCCAGAAATAAAATCTTAATAAAACCCTCAAAAGAGAAATACTACAGATCTCTTGGAGCTCTAACCCAAGAGTAATTTATAAAAGAAAATCAAAGCTGAAATTAGAGACCATATAGCGATGAGTAATAATCAGAGCACTCAGCTCAAAATTTACAGGACGCATCAAAGACAGAGTCAAAGTTTAAAATGCAAAATAAAAAAGATTGAAAATGTGCTAAACAATAATAAGGTTCTTAAAAAAGTAGAAGAAAGGGATTCAATAAAGAAAAAGGATGATGAAATAGAAAACAAAAAAGTCAGTTTGATCATTAAAACCCAAAAGATGTTAAGATCAATAAAAGACCAGTATGAAAAAGAGTAAACAAAACAAACTTAGGAATAATACAGAGGGTATGACTACAGATATGAATTTGATTTCAAATTATTAGAGAGTACATATGCAAATACCAGTACATTTAAAAGAATTTTGGAAGAATAAATGTGGGAATAAAAATTTTCTAGACATATATGAACTACTAAAATGATTAAAAAAGAGGCAGAAAACCTGAAAAGATCAGAAAGTATAGGAAAAAAAGTTGAAAAGATAGTCAAAGATCCCACCCCCGCCAACAGCCAGGTCCTAGGCCCAGATGGTTTTACTACTCACTACTTTTTTTTTTTTTTTTTTTTTTTACTTTTAACAACCTTTAAAGTGTAAAGTACATATTAATTCCTGTGCTAGACTGCATAGAACATAGAAAATATATAGAACGTCTCAATTTATTCTACTACAAAGCTAGCATAACCTAGATACCAAAAGTGGATAGTATGGCACTAAAATAGCAAAGTACAGACCAGAGTTCAACAACTCAAAATGCCTGCAAAAGCCAGGCAAGGCATTTAACAGGAAGAAATTTAATATTTAAAAGGAAATTTGATATTAATTTAATAGAGTGACCACAGGAAGAACATATGACCCCTCTGAAAGAGGCTATTGGTTTGGTGTGCAGGAGGGGTTCTAAGCACAATCTTATTAATGCATACATAAGCAAAAATCCTAATATAATTTCCTAATTCAAAATCAGTAGTGTCTTTAAAGAGTAACACAACACGATCTAGAAGAATTGATCCTAGGAATGCAAGGATGACTCAACATTAGAAGAATCCATTACTATGATTCAATTAATTAATAGAAAAACCACGCAATCATCTTGATAAATTCAGTACTGACATTTGATGACTCAAAACATCAATTCCTACAGAAACCTATAAAGCAATTCTATTTAACACTGAAATGCAAGAAGTAAGAGAGGGATAAATGGCCATCATTGTGATTACTTCCACATTATACCAGTGGTCTTGGGAAAGGCAATGACCAGAAAATGAAGTGAGGTACAAATATTGGAAAGAAAGAGAAAACATAGTACTTTTCAAAGTTTGTGATTATTACCCTCCAAAATCCAAGTTCATCCACTTGAAAGTGGTTAGAATTATTAAATTGTTTAGTAAGATGCCTAGATATAGCTGTATCTATATCTGTATTTTCACATCATAGAGATACAGATATGAAAAGAGGAGAAAAGGAAGAAGTCTAGCGGGGGACCCTGGACCCCAAAGAATGACAGTGATGACTTTACTGGCTTTTCTTTTTGCCTTATCTATTCCAGACCTGGAGGTGAAGAAGCCATCAACCTGGAAATGCCACAGGGCACAGACAAAAAGGTTAAATAAAAGGTCCCCCCAAACTCAAAATTATCTCAGTAGCCAAAGAACTAGGAAAGGGGCATCATAAATGCTTATATTAGAAAAGAAGAAGAGTTCCAAATAATAATAATAATCTAAACTCCTACCTCAAGAACCTAGAAAAAGAGCAAAATAAACCCAAAGCAAGCAAAGAAAGGAAATAGTAATACGCAGAAACCAGTGAAATTGAAAATAGAAAAGTACAGAAAATGAATGAAACAGAAATCTGGTTCTTAGAAAAGAATCAAGAAAATTGACAAATTTCTAGACAGTGATAAAGCAAAAATGAAAGAAAACAGAAATTATCAAGAATTAAAGCACAGGAGATTTTATGGACTGTATAGACATCAAAAGGATAGTAATTACTATGAACAACTCTACACACATAAATTTGATAACTTAGATAAAATGAACCAGTTCCTCAAAAAACACCAAACTCACCCAACATGAAATAGATAATCGGAATAGCCCTTTAACTATTAGGGAAATTGAATTTGTAATTTATTTTTTATTTTTATTTTTTTGAGATGGAGTCTCGCTCTGTCACCCAGGCTGGAGTGCAGTGGCACGATCTCCGCTTACTGCAAGCTCTGCCTCCCGGGTTCACGCCATTCTCCTGCCTCAGCTTCCCAAGTAGCTGGGACTACAGGTGCCCGCCACCACGCCCGGCTAATTTTTTTTTTTTTTGTATTTTTAGTAGAGACGGGGTTTCACCGTGTTAGCCAGGATGGTCTCGATCTCCTGACCTCGTGATCCGCCCGCCTCGGCCTCCCAAAGTGCTGGGATTACAGGTGTGAGCCACTGCGCCCAGCCTGAATTTGTAATTTAAAATCTCCTGAAATGGAAATCTCCTGGTCCAGATGTTTTCCTAGGAGAATTCCGCCAAAGAAGAATGAACCCCAGTTCAACACATTGCCTTCCAGTAAACAGAAGAGGAAGAAACAGTTCTCAACTTATGAAAACAATATTACTCTCATATCAAAACCAGACAGGGATAGTACACAAAAGAAAACTGTAGACCAAAATATGCCTCATAAAAATAGATACAAAATTCCTTAACAAAACATTAGCAAATAAAATTCAGCAGTATTAGGAAGTGAATTACACACCATGGCCAAATGGGGTTTATTCCAGGGAAGCAAGCTGGTTCAATATGCAAAACTCCATCAATAAATATCAATTTATGCAGAAAAAGTATTTGACAAAATTCAATACCTGTTCATGATAAAAACTCTAAGAAAAATATAAATATAGTACTTCTTCAACTTGATAAAAAGCACCTACCAAATGTTCTACAATTAATGTACTTCATGGTGAAAAACTGAATGCTTACCCCATAAAATGAGACAAGGCAAGGATGTCTGCTTTCACCTTTTTTATTCAATATAGTACTGGAAGTTCTAGCCAGTGTAATAAAGCAAGAGAAAGAAACAAAAAGCATGAAGAACAAAAGGGAAGAAATAAAGCTGTCCGTATATCTAGAGAACATGAAATTATGCAGGAAGTCCCAAGGAATCTAAAAGCAAAACAAAAAACCCCAGAAAACTCCTAGAATTCATGAGGAAGTTCAGAGAGGCTACAGAATACAAGATAAACACAGTAAACATGTAAAAATCAATTGTATTTCTATATGCTAGCAATGAATATATATATATTAATTGCTATATATATTCATATACATGCTATATATATTCATATATATATCGTATATATATATGTATGTATGTCTCTGCCCTCCCAGTTCCTGGCACAGACCTCCTAAAAACCCTTGTAATTTCCCGAGCAATAGGGGTGCTAGGAGGATCTTTTGTTCTAATATTTGGTCTCTGTCCTAGTTCCTAAGACAGAGATCCTAATATCCTTACAGATGGGGTACTAGGGGAATCTTCTGTTCTAAAATTTGTTCTTTGACCCAGGTTCCTAATACAGAGCTTCTAAATCTCTTGGAAGTTCCTGATAACAGATGAATCTTTTATTCTAATAAGGTGACTCTTGGTGGGCTCCTAGATGGAGACTGGTCACCAGAACCATAAACACAACCAAGCCTTAATGATAAGCTTGGAGGTTTTGTTTTGTTTTGTTTTTTTAAGACAGAGTCTTGCTTTGTCGCCCAGGCTGGAGTGCAGTGGCACGATCTTGGCTCACTGCAACCTCTGACTCCCAGGTTCAAGCGATCCTCCTGCCTCAGCCCCCCTAGTAGCTGGAATTACAGGCACGTGCCACCATGCCCGTCTAATTTAAGCTTGGAGCTTTTAGCCACCCCTCCCCCGCCCAGTCTCCATAGAGCAGAGAGGTGCTGGAGAGTTAAGAATTCATCATGCCTATGTGATGAAGCATCCATAAAAATCTCTGAACTATGGCATTCAGAGGCGTTCCAGGTTGGCAAACACATCTGTGTGCCAGGAGGGTAGGGCACCCCAACTCCATGGAATAGAAGTTCCTGTGCTCAGGACTCTTCCAGACCTCGCCCTAAGTACCCCTTCATCTGGTTGTCCATCTGTATTCTTTATTAATAAGCCAGTAAGTGTAAGTCAAGTGTTTCCCTGAGTTCTATGAGCCACTCTAGCAAATTAATAGAGCCAATAAGAGGGTGTGGGAGCCCAGATTTAGAGCTGGTCAATCAGAAGTATAGACGACAACTTACTACTTGTGATTGGCATCTGAAGGTGGGGGAATCTTGTGGGACTAAGCCCTTCAACTGTGGGTTCTGATGTTATCTCCAGGTAGATACTGTCACAATTGAATTGAATTATAGGACGCCCAGCTGGTGTCTTCTGAAGAACTGCATGGAGTGTGGGGAACTACCTCTACACAGCTGGTGTCAGGAGTATTATGTGGAGTGGTGTGTGAGTAGAGGGAAAAAATTGTTTTATTCGTCTTACACATGTAAATCTAACAAAACTTGCACAGAACTTGGATGCTGAAAACCACAAAATCCTAATGAAAGAAATACAAAATCTAAATAAATGGAGAGGCATATTGTGTTCATGGATTTGAAAACTCAACATAGTAAAGATGTCAATTCTGCCCAAAATGATACAGGTTTAATGCAATTCTTTTTTTTTTTTTTTTTTTTGAGATGGAGTTTCATTCTTGTTGCTCAGGCTGGAGTGCAACGGTGTGATCTTGGCTCACCACAACCTCCGCTTCCTGGGTACAAATGATTCTCCTGCCTCAGCCTCCTGAGTAGCTGGGATTACAGGCATGCACCACCACAATGGGCTAATTTTGCATTTTTAGTAGAGTTGGGGTTTCTCCAGGTTGCTCAGGCTGGTCTCAAACTCCCGACCTCAGGTAATCCACCCACTTTGGCCTCCCAAAGTGCTGGGATTACAGGTGTGAGCCACTGTGCCCGGCCTTAATGCAATTCTTAGCAAAATCCCTGTATTTTGTAGATACAGACAAGATTATTTTAAAATGTATATGTAAAAGCGAAAGAACTAGATAGCTCAATTTTGAAAAAGAATCAAGTGAGATGAATCAATCTGCCTGATTTCAAGACTTATGATGTAGCTATAGTACTCAAGACTGTGTGGTATTGGTTGAGGGAAAGACACAAATTATTTCCCAATTGATTTTTGACAAAGGTGCAAAAGAAACTCATTAGAGGAAGGGTAGCATTTTGACAATGGCACTGGAGCAATTGAACATTCATAGACCCAAAATGAACCTCAACTTAAATCTCATCTCTTATATAAAAATTAACTCAAAATGGGTGATGGACTTAAATATAAAACTATAAAACTTAGAAAAAAAGCATGAAAAAATCTTCAGAATATGGGGCTGGGCAAAGAGTCCTTAGGTATAACATGACACTATGAAATAAAAAAATTGATAATTTGACTTTAACAAAATTAAAACCTTTTGCTCTGCAAAAGACTATTAAGAGGATGAATAGACAATATATAGACTGGGAGAAAATATTCAGAAATCACATATTCTACAAAGGATTATTATCTAGAATATACAAAGAACTCAATATTAAAATAACAAATAATTCAATTAGAAAATGGCAAAAGACATGAACAGACATTCCACTGCAAAGGATATATAGGTAGCAAATAAGCACATGAAAAAATATTCAACAGAACTGTCCATTAGGGAAATGCAAATTAAGACCACAATGAGATATCACTACATACTTCTTAGTATAGATAACAAAAAACAGTGACAGCACAAAATGCTGGACAGGATGGGGAGAAACCACCTCTCTCATACATTGCCTGTGGGAGTGTAAAATGGTACAGCCACTATGGAAAACAGTTTGGCAATTTCTTCAGAAACTAAACACACACTTGCTACATGACCCAGCAATTGTATTCTGGGCATTTGTTCCTGAAAAAGTATGATTTATGTTCACACGAAAACTTGTATATAATAGTTCATAGCAGCTTTACTTGAAATAGTCCTTAACTGGAAACAACCAAAATATCCTTCAATAGGTAAATGATTAAACAGTCTGTGATACATCCATACTATGGAATACTACTTCACAAAGATGGAACAAAGTATCGATACACACAACAACCTGAATGGCTCTCAAGGGCGTTATGGTGAGTATAAACATACTCAACATATGTGGTTGAGTATGAACATGTTATTCACTCACTTATACCTCCCATCATTCCAAAAGAAGGCCTTCTACCTTGATGATTTTTTAAAAGTATGATACATGTTTATCCTTAAAAAAGTAAATATAAGGCACTACCCCATGTCATCATTCTACTATCCTAAACAGTGGTAAGTCTTGTGGCATAAACACACAACAGTGAGTTACAACAGTGACCAGGCCTTGGTGCACCACTGTACTTCCCAGCTGCAGCACTTCTCTGCTTTTCAAGGTGTCTCTGACAAAATATTGAATGTTAACCTCAGGGTGGAGAAAATATGTTACATATAAAACATATTACAATTAAACAATTTCAGTTAACTTTAAAATAACTTGAAAAATTCAAACTGAGTATATTATGTAAATATCTACCTATTTGAGAATCCCTCGCTCTTCCCAACTCCCCTGGCCTTTCTGCTATGATGTATGGTGCAAGGCATTTTTAAAGCATTGTCATGAATTTTGGGGTGTTTCAACCAATTAATTACCCTCTGCAAGTCATAATGTAAATTCCCTTTGCCATTAGGGAAACAGCACTGAAAAGTTATTGGTTATATTATTAATTTCCCTTTTAACCTCTGTTCTTCTGCTAAATCATGTCTTCATGGTGCCTATTTTAGGGCAGACTTGTACCCATCCATGTACAAAAAGGCCACAGCAGACAGTGCAACCTTAATTAACATTTTAAGATTTACATCATATCACATAGTGTGTTAAGCTTTTTAAGATGCCTTCACCTGTATCTCTTTGGAACCACATAATAGGCCTGTGAGGTAGGCAGAATAGAAATAGTCTTAATAAATGAAATAGTATTATACCTAACATTTCACGTTTAGATAGTGGATGAGTCAGAAGCTGAAGCAGAGATTTCTGCCTCCCATTGTACCACACTTACGTGTTCTAGAAAGCATACTGGTGGGGACATAAACACATTATTTATTACAGTCTTATTAAAAAAAAAGGGGAGTGGCTGATTGCCATGACGGCTGTTTCATTTTGTTCTTCCTGCTTCACATAGTACTTCAACTTTATACCTGTTGTCCTTAAATGTAAATTTTTTTAAAAATCAGTAGAATTTTTTAAAAGACCTACTGTAATCACTGGTGGAAGAATTCTAGAATAAAGGAATTTTCTGGCCCCAAAGTCAACGGCATCCTTAATTTTAAAAGAACTATAATAATCTTTTAAAGCCAAAACACATCCTTGCTTTTAGAAAGAAAATCTGGTTAAATACAACAAAACAACTACGATGGAATCGTGAAGTCTTCGTTACCATTGCTTAAAAGACAGCAGATTTACTAAGTCAGACAAAGAGTATAAGCTCATATACTGCTTAAAGCTTTAAACTGCCTTCTTGGTGAGAACCATGACTATTAAAGCTTGTGCCTGACTGACTGTAGAGGGAAAATGAAGCTTCAAAGTAAATGTGTCAAAAACAAAGTAAAAAGCAATGGGAAAAGTATGGAAAACAGTGACCTGTAGAGCCTGCTAAATACAAGGGGACTAGAATGCAGGCAGGTATCATTCTGAATCAATCTCTTCCCAGTGCTGCCTTGGGAGGTCTGTTGAGATCAGTGGTTCTTGAACGTGGCTGCACAGTGGATTCACGTGGGCTGTTCGACCAAGTATTGATGCCTGCATCCCTTGCCCCAGAGATTTGATTTATTTAGTCTAGGGTGAGTCTGGAAGAGGGTTTCTAAAAGGCCCTCCCTCCCCCAGGTAATTCTAATGTGCAGCAAGGTGTGAGCCCCCTTAGCCCTAGGTACTATAGGTTGGGAGGCATTCTCCACACACCCCCTCCACCCTGTGCCTGGCCCTGTAATTACTGCAAACCTGGGGATGAAAGAGCGTCGAGAATGTGGGAGCCAGAGGGCCTGCCTTCCCAGGAGGGGTGGGTGCCCACCTTTACAGGTGAAACCTGTTGTGAAGCATCTCAGGAAGCCCTGCACACTCACAGCTCCCCAGATCCAGGGGGCTCCTGTACCTCTGTGTTAGAAAGTGATCCTGAAGCAAAGTAGAAAACCGGCAGTGTCCTCTGTGTCTCCCAAGTAGCGAGGCAGAAATGTGCTAAAGATGGGATCCTAATAATTTCTTTTAAATTTTTAGAAGCCCCTTTTATTTTTCAAGAAAAAAAAACAAAAGTTGGCAAGAGTTAACAATTCATCACTACCCAATCTGGATTTAGGAATCAGCCTTGCAGTTCATTGGCCAAGAATTACATTTTCCCACATTGACCTCATAACTAACATCATGGCTTAGAAATTTTTCTTTTGAGTTAGGATTAAGGGAAGAAACTGTCCCTTTCTTTTTTTGTTGTTTTTTTTGAGACGGAGTCTCGCTGTGTCACCCAGGCTGGAGTGCAGTGGCACAATTTCAGCTCACTGCAAGCTCCACCTCCCGGGTTCATGCCATTCTCCTGCCTCAGCCTCCTGAGTAGCTGAGACTACAGGCACCCACCACCACACCTGGCTAATTTTTTGGATTTTTAGTAGAGACGGGGTTTCAGCGTGTTAGCCAGGATGGTCTCGATCTCCTGACCTCGTGATCTGCCCATCTCGGCCTCCCAAAGTGCTGGGATTGAAGGCGTGAGCCACCGCGCCCGGCCAAAACAGTCCCTTTCTTCCACTACCACTGTGAGTGAATTCTGATACTTTGGGTCAAAGAAGCAAAAAACTGCATACCCCACAGATTACATGAGGTCCTGCTGGCTGAACAGAGCAGGAAAGAAGGCAAAGACACGTGGAGGACAGCAGTAACCCATTGCGGCTATCCGCAAGAAGCTGTTGGAAAAAGCTGTCTCTGGAGAGGAATAAACTTCAAACTTTTTGGGCCTAGTCCAAGGGAAGAGGAAAATGGAGGCCAGAAACTGACCCAAACAAGAGCTCTTACAGAATTACCTATGATCAGCATCATCTGACTTCATCATCTAACAGGGAGAAAAAAGGCTTGGATTAGGACCTTCACATAAAAAGGCTAACATCACCAAGGCTTTCATCTTTCTCATGATTTCTTCCCTCCCTTCTCTGGCAGTTATTAAGAAACAACACCTGTAATCCCAGCACTTTGGGAGGCTGAAGCAGGAGGACTGCTTGAGATGAGGAGTTTGAGACCAGTCTGGGCCACATACAGAGACCCCATCTCTACAAAAAAAAAAAAGTATTAGCTGAGCATAGTGGTGTACACCTGCAGTCCTAGCTACTCAGGAAGCTGAAGTGGGAGAATTGCTTCAGCCCAGGAGTTTGAGGCTGTAGTGAGCTATGATGGCACCACTGCACTCCAGGCTGGGCAACAGAGCAAGACCCTGTCTCTGAAGGAAAAAAGAAAAAAAAAAAGAAACAGACAATTAGAGAAACAGCAGCAGCCCATGATCCTGGCTGTTCCCATTCCAGCTGGTGAGTTGGGAGCTGCCCACATGTTCCAATTGGCCTTAGACCCACGATCCCTCTCCAACTTGCTTTGCATCTGGAAGGTGACTTGTGTACTTCACCACCTTTGATTCTTCCTCTCCCAATTACATATCACTGTAGTAGTTCTTCCCCAGTGCATTATTCATTGAGCATTAATCCCCTTAAAATTAGTCTTTGCAGGGAAACTTTGCTTTTTAAAAATCAGTATGCATTTAATAAAGGCAGTTGGTCCCAGGTTTGCTGATGGGCAAGCAGCTTTATAAACACAAAACCAAGGCTTCCCTGTCTCTCTCCGCTTGCACTGCCGCCCTTCGTCTCTGCCACTTGGTGAAATCCATTTTCTGCCTGCCTTGGCTAATAGACTCTCTTCAAAAAATGGAAGTTAATCCTTGAGCAACACAATGTTAAACCGCCCAAGGAAGAATTAAATATTTCAGAAGAGAAGGTGGTAAAAAATGGCAACTGCTATTTTAGAATCTTTGAAAATTTAAGCAGAAGAGCAAAAAATAGAAAGTGGCTTGTACTTGGTACAACGGATCTAAGTTCACTTTTATAATGTGCAGGATTCTTAATAATGTGCAGGAAGATAATGAAAGCAGCAGCATGCTTGCACACAAAGCATTGGTCCTGCCAGCCCCCAGTACAAAGAGGGGACCTGGCTGCTCCAGTTAGAGGGACCATGTGCTCGAGTTTCCGAGGGCCCAGAGACTGAATCCCTGTTGAAAATGTGATTTGAAGAATGAAAATTGACCTATTTTCCTTCTCCTCACAGTAACGTAATGAAAAGCAAAACTTTTCCTCTTGGGAGGAGCATGCTCTGGAGTCTGATGCCTTGGGTTGGGGTCCTGGCTGCCACAGTTACCAGCCCTGTGGCTTTGAACCCTGCTTGGCCCCTCTGTCTCAGCTGACTTGCATGAAAAGCAGAAACATGATGGAAGAGCCTGCCTGGTCGGGTGGGCACGAGGGTTAATTGGGAGGCCGTGTGTCTTGGTGAGTGGCGAACAATCAATACATGCTAGATTATGATGACACAATAGTGACACGGACTTAACCTGGATACATCTTTTATCGCAGAAGTACAAAGAGAAAGCACTCTTTCCTCTATGGACTGAGGAAAACCAGGTAATTGTAAAAATGCTGCAATCATTTTTCTATCCTGTGCTTTTACAATCCAATTTATTGCTCTGCTCCTCACAGCTGCTTTCCAGAGCCCACAGACCATGGTTAAAATATATTACCTGGAATCAGAATAGCAGGTTTGAGAATTATGTATTTATGGCTTACCTTAAAGAGGCACAAGTGATGTGCCTTCAATTGTTTTAATTTGCTATGCCTTGTCTCCCTTTGCCTCAGGGTGCTCAGAAGAGACAGGAGCTCCCTGGCATGACACTCTCTGGTGGGGCTCTGCACACATGCACGCACGTGGCTGGCTGGCGAGCTGCTGGCTGGCCAGAGGCAGAAGGTTCTCAGCACTCACTTGCCCCTGTGGTGTGGTTGTTCCACCCTGGAGGCTCATGCCACCAAGTAGGGGCCTGTGTAGAAGGTTCTGGAGGCATCTCCATCTTCTATACCATGTAGGTGTAGGTTCAGAGGCTGATCTGGCCTGAAGACACCTGAATTCATTCATGGTGAAGGGGCAGCTCTCAGCGCTTTTCAAGCCTTGTGGTTTTGCAGATTAGTCTTGGTTCTCCATGAGAAGGGTTAATTACAATGAGGCAGAAATCTTGGGTAAAGAACGTGGCCACTTGAGAGGGCCTGCTGGAGCTTCACCCCTCACTTTACCACTTTTTAGCTGTGTGGCCTTGAGCGAATCCTGTAGCCTCTCCAGGCCTCAGTTTCTTCACCTATGACATGGAGATGATAAAGTCTATACCCCTGAGGGATGGGGGTTAGAATTAAATGAGAATGTCTCCAAAGCTCTGAGTGGAGGAAGACTCTAGATGTAGGCTAAAAGTAGAGGATCTTCCCAAGCACACATGGCAACACTGCTTCAGGCCTTCAGATGCCGACAGACACTCTTCAAAATCCTAAGGGGGGCTTCCCTGCCTCCACCTGCCGTGCCTCACTTCCTCAAAGATTTGCTTGAGTCCTACTGCCTCATTCCAATCTCATCTCAAATGCCACCCTCCAAGAGGCCTCTCCAGTTCCCCACTGGCCAGCAATCAGCAATCTCTCTTTCCTTTCTCAGCCTTCCATGGCACGTTATAAAGCCACCATGCTGTGCTTTAGGGACATATGTTGTCACTGCCAGTGTCCTTAAGGCCCTAGACACAGGGCTTGTGCTTTATATATCCATCTGGCCTTTCCACTTCACCTTGTCTGCGGCTTGCTCTTAGAAGGTGCACAACAGACTTTGGTTGAACTGTAAATTTGCTCAACCCAGTGAAATACCCCAGCTTTCAGAGACACCCCAGGCAGGGTCTGGCAGTTTTATATATGAGGTGCCTAACTCAATCAGACAGAAATGAATGCACCAGATCCACACCCTCCTGAGACAAGCGACTGCTGCCGAGGCTCCCGGGAACAGTGCTGTGGCTGGGCACCAGCTGAGCGCCTAAACACAGATTCCTCAGGGTCCCTGAAAGGTGCACAGGGACCTGAGGCAGGAATGGGACTTTTCGTTAAAAGGGTGTGCCTTAACAAAAGCCCTGGATACAGATGTTTGTGAAACACTCAGAGGAGGGTACTAAATACCTAGTTCCACACTGGGACCATGTTAGACCAAGGTGTTTTAATTAAGGAGCGGTTCAAATCTGGGTCACCTGAACTTCCAAACCCCCATAGGACTGAGGCTTTCAACGAGTATACCTGGCTAGGGTGCAAACAGCTCAAGCAGGCTCTAGCGCTGGAGAGCAGAGTTAGCAGTTTGGGTTCTGGAGCTGGGCAGGCCTAATGCCACTAGACCCAACTGACTACCCCGAGTCAGATGTATGGATCCATGCATGTCCCAGTCTTTTTCTCTGTGAAATGGGGAAGTGACTGTACCCTCATCTCACAAAGGCATCTGACATAGCAATGAGCTACAGCATATAGAGGGCTTGGTATAGCCTCCAGCACACAGTAACTGCTCACTGGTGCTTGCTCTTATTAGGACACTGTAGCATGCTTCCCCCCGGGCTCTCTAAAGTGAAGGGGTGATTCCACTTGGAGTAAATTAAGTCTCCACAATCCAGCATGAGCCAGAGATTACAGGTGAACTTGTTTTGCTTGGTGGGTTTGAGAGGGTACGAAGAATACAATCAGGAAAGAGAGAAGAAAATGATGGCTGAACCCAGGTATTTCTAGACCACGTGGGCTAACAAATGCTTCAATCTGCTTTTTAGAAAGGAAGTTTAAGAACAGGCAGTGGAAGGGGGGTGGGGGTGAGCTGGGGCTGGAGGGAGGCAGTTAGGTTTATCCACCTCATAGACCTTAGTGTGCAATATAAACTACCTCATGACATAACTACACCTCTGGCTCTCAACTTGTCACCCCAAGATTAGAACTAAATAATAATAATAATAGGTAGTGAGTGAAAGGCAGGTCCCTGTTTCTGACCCTTGGGAGTTGAGAAACCAGATACTTGCCGGTTGTCCTCCCATCGGCTTCTACTTAGGGAGGGCCCAGAGTGAGGAGGGTCTGAGAAATCCCTATCCTCAAAAGCGCTGTACTCTTCAAATCCAGTAAAACTGTAACAGGCCTCTTCAGTTAATGAGTGCAATGGACGCTAGGGACCTGCCTTTTAAAAAATTTACTGGCAACAGACAGAAGGACGGGGACACCAGCCTTGCACTTAGCGGTGTTAGGGAGGCATTTGCGGGAGTTCATGAAATGTCTGCCTCCATCTATGAACTCAAATCACTCCAAGAAGTTGAAGGAAACCACTTCTAGTGTGTGAGGGGCAGGGAGAGAGGGGTGGTGGTAAAAAACCATGTAGTGTGAACTAGAGCACTATTTCAAGAGGAAGGAAATCAGCACAGAACAAGGCCAAGCTATTTATGATGCCACTGCTCTTTTCAGGTAATTTACAATGTGCATGAAAGGTTTTGCCTCCAGCAGCACCTGCTTTTAAGTGGCACCCAGTGTGTACCAGCAGAGAACATCTCCTGGAGAAGCAGGACTTTATTTATTCAGAAGGGCAGCAGAGGGCGATGCGGCAGGATAGAAGCAAGCTCATTGCTACGCGGTGTGTTTTTTTCATGTAGATGTTTACCATCTGGTTCTTATACCTGCAACCATCTAGACTCTTGTTTGTTTTATCCTAATCACTAGAAAAAGTCTCCTAGGACCTCACTACTCACAGTGGCTCCAGAGGCCGACAGCTCTTCACTGGAGAGCGGGTTAGAAATGCAGATCTTGGGCTCCCCAGACCTGCTGTATTGGCACAGACACTGAACAAGATCCCCACAAGTGCACACGAAAGCTTGAGGGGCCCTGCTCCAGGGCAAACCTTGCTAACATGCAGATTCTGAAGAATGGATTCCCACCAGGCTACTTGTTTAAGGAAATTATTCTCATGCACCAGTTGGGGCAGACTTTCAGAGAAAATAAATTAAGGGGAGGGAGAGTTTGCAAATTCTCATTCCGTTTGATTTCAAAAAAGCAAATCATAGGACAGAAAGGCTCATCAATTCCTGGGAGCTCACTGTGTACTCTTCATCATTATAACTTGGTCTTCATGGGTATCTCAAGTATATTTCTTCTTTTCTCTTCAATTATGAGTTTTCTTTTTCTTTTTTCTTTTTTTTTTTCTGCTGGAAGGAGGACTGACCAGTGACATATCCTGTGACTCAAACCCACCCCTTTCCCATCTTGGCTGCTTTCCCGTCACCCCCCACACCCCTCCCCCCACCTCCCATCACAGGCACCACAGCTGTGCTCCTAGCCTCCAACCATCAACTGCTGGGCTGCCCAGGACCCATCCCTTTCTGCTTCCACCATCTCCATTAACCTGCCGCTGTGTCTGGGCTACATCATCCCTGTCTCCCTTACCCTGCAGCTTGGTTGTTGTGTCTTCTGCTTGCCCCTCCCCAATCCCCTCTCCTCCCTTTGTCACCAGGCCCTGAGCTCCAGGAGGCTGACACGTGGTAGGGAGGGACTTCATCAATAGCCCTCTTAACTCCTGGCAAGAGGGCAGCGGGGTCAGGACACTGGGACCCTAGGCTCACTCTGCAGGGCCCCTCTCTACACAGGTCTCTCTCAGGTTCTGGTTATAGCTCCCTCCTCTGGTCCCTGCAGGCTGGCTGCCATGCTTACACCCCTGTACACGATCCCTTTATTAAACTCTCCTCAAATTACCCAGGCAAGTGTGCCATCTGTCTCCTCCTGGGCCCCTGACCACGGACATATGACTCTGCTACCCTACACACCTCACACTCTTGAAGGCCCCAATGGGCTTCTAAAAGATACATCCAATGGCCATTTCTTTCCCCTTCATCCTCTTCCTGTTGGATCTGATGGACAGTTCCCCTTGCATGCCCCCCAACACATCATGTCAAAATGCCTGAAATAACTCAAGTCGCTCCCCTGACCCCCTTCCAGGGCCATCACCCCTTACCCCATCCTTCACCCTGACACCAATTTCTACCTGCCATCAGCTCACCCCCCACTTCTTGTCAGAAAGCCTCAGAATTGTGCAGCTGGGGTCCAGTCCTTAGACCCCCTGGTCCAACCCAATGCAGGCACTGAAACCTGATGAGCAGCAGCCTGCAGATCACCTGGCTGGTTTACAATGTGGGGCACATCTGCCCCTCCATGCCCTCCCCATCCACACCCCATCTCTTGATTCTCTCGCGATATTCTCTTATCAGCCTCCTTGATGGCTTCTCCACTGCAGTCTCTCATTCTAGTCATTCTACCTACTGTGGCCAATAAATCGTCTTAAAAACGCTATTTGAACATATCACCCACCAGCTCAAAACTGCTTGGCTTCCCGGTTTGCACAAGCCCCTGGCCCTGGCATGCAGTGGAGATGTCCCTTTCCAGCCGTAGGGCAGCCTGCAGCCTCCTCACGCCTGTAGGAATGAATCTTTCTCTGCAGCTCCAGTGAGTCACTGGAGCCCAACCAAGCCTCTCTGATCTGTCCCAATCTTAGGCATCCTTCTGGAGTTCAGATCTGGCTTGGAAAACCCTAGGGGGCTCTCCCTGAGGCTTCCTACAGTCCTGTATTTTCTGTCCCATTTATCATTAAACAATTAATCATGCCCTACTTTTGGCTGCCTTGAACAGCTACAAAAGACACCCATTTAACCAGCCCTTGTCTGACCCCCCCAGCCAGACTGAAGGTCTCTGGAGACACAATTCCTTATTTCATGTATCTCTTTATCTCTCAGCATCTAGCAGAATGAGATATAAACAGAAAGCATACAAAGACAGAGTATGACCTCTGTTTTATAACAGGGGCATAAATGAATTAAAGATGGCAAAGCCCCTCCTGGAGTCTCTCAATGCCCTGTGCACCAGAGAAGGTGTAGTGAGAGGCAATCCCACCTCTGTTGGCCTCCAAACCACCCAAAATGAGGTTTCCAATTTCTGGTTTCAGTTTTCTATATAAATCTGGCCTGATTACAGCTGATTAAATACATTGCAAATTCTACTTAAATGTGGATTATGATTTATAGATGTTTTTCTCCAAAGATGCTGAAGTGTTTCTATATCCTGACCCTCCTGGGAGACCTTCATGCGAGACCAGTGACATCACTTCTGTGCTCAGGTGCAAGCCACCCTGTCAACATCTTACCTGGAAGGTTGTAGTCACTTCCCAACTGGCTGCCTCTCCTTACCCTCCCCCAGTCTAATCCACTCTCCCCACTGCAGCACAAGGGATCTTTTAAAAAGAAAAGTTGATCATGTCATTCTCTACCACTCTAACCTTTCATCCCTCCCATGAGGACGGCTCACCCTTCCCCAGCTCTCCCTCAGTCCCCCTCTACCTGACGGCCTCAGTAACCTGTCCTTCAGGTTTCTGCCTAAATGTCACTTATCTGTCCACATGCCCATCTGCCTGTAAGACATTAATGAAGGGGCAGAGGTTTTGATCTAATCCCTCTGCCTCTGGTGCAGAGCATCATTCCTATGCAGAGTGGGTCCTCAAGGTGCCAGCTTCACTTTCCTCATGACAAAAACTAGTGATGGAATTCAGAGCCAGGTGAGTCATTCAAAGGGGCCTATTCTCTGACACACCAGGAAGTCTCATTCTTGACTCAAATTAATCTGAGCTATAATACCCAGAAACACCTGCTGTGTCCCTGCTATGGAGTCCTCGGCTGGTGAGGAGGTGACGAAGCCAGGTGAGGAGTCCTAGCACCTACGGGGACAGCAGACACCTCTACACAGGCTCTTCATGGCCTCTCCAGGGAACCACTGGGTAGCTCTGGAGAAATTACTCAGATGATGGGCCTTCATTTCCCTTTTTCTCTTCTCTTTACTTTTATTGTGGTAAGTGTTTTATATATATATATATATATATACACACACACACACATACATACATACACACACACACATATATATATACACGCATATACATATACATATTACATAAGAATTACTACTGTAACCATTTCTGCATGTACAGTTCTGTGGCACTGAGTGCATTCACATTGTTGTGTAGCCATCACCACCATCCAACTCCGTAACATTTTCATCTTCCCAAACTGTACCCCATAAACAATAGCTTCCCACTCCCCTCCCCACAGCTCTTAGTAATCACTGTTCTACTTTCTGCCTCTGGATTTGACTACTCTAGGTGCCTCATATGAGTGGAATTATATATTTGTCCTTTAGTGACTGGCCTATTTCATTTAACATAAGGTCTTCAAGGTTCATCCATGTAGCATGTGTCAGAATTTCCTTCCTTGTGAATAATATTCCATTGTACAAATAGGCCACATTTTGTTGATCCATTCATCTGTCTGTGGACACTTGGGCTGCTTCCCACTTTTAGTTTTCCCTCTTGTACAATGGATTAAATCTTAATCTGCTTTAAAGACAAAAGCAAACACCCCTTCCCCCAGCCAACTATAGCAGGGGCTGCCCAGCCCACATCCTCTTGACAACCTGCTGGGTCCACCAAGGGCTTTGTGCACACTTGGACTCTTGGCCTGAGGCCGCCTTGGCCTGCAGGGTGGCAGGCTGGAAGTGACTATACATTAACAGTCCAGGAGTAGCCTAGACCCAGTGACCACGGGAGCTGGTGGGTGAATGCCCCACCCAGCTCCCTCACCCCTCGGGGGCTGCAGTGACCTACTCTCCAGTGAATTCTGCTGTCCTGGTCTCCTTCCTTCCCTGTCTCACTTCCCTTCTCCCCTAACCAGTGCTGCCTGGGCTTACCTCCCAGACACACAACTTATACTGCTGGGGGAATCCAAACTAAGACACTAATCAACCATCCAAATATCTTATCCCTCTCTTCACACCCTCCTCTCCACCCAGGGTACTAAGGGCAGCACCAAGCTCATGCACGCACTGAGGTGGAGATGGAGGGGACACAGGATATGGACTCTCTGGTTTGAGAATCTCGTTGTTCACCCGAAGTGGCAACAATTCCCTGTCCCACCCAACAGCAAGCTGCAGGGCAGCCATCTCAGCAGGGGGATCTTGACCCAAATCAGTCGGGAAGTTCTGCAAATGAGCGAGGAGGACCCTTTTTCAGGGCTCCCAGCTCGTGATGGCAGCTGTGGGTTCCTGCTGAGACAAAGTTGCCCTTCTGGCTCATGGCTGGCTTCACTTCCCAAATGTACCAAGAGGTGTCTCCACGTGCTGGGTGAAGCCACAACCATTCCAAGGCTGTCACCTCTGGCAGAGACCTGATGGGCGGTCAGATCCAAAGGGAATCCCACTCCCGCAGGGACGCTCACCCTACCCTCCTTCTGAGGACTCTGTTGTCCCCTTTGTGGCAGTGCAAGGGCACATCACTGTCTTACCCATGTTTAGGCAGCCAAGGGGAGAAGCAAACCAAGGGGAGGTATTGGTCCAGGCCAAACACCGAGTTGGCCAGGCCCAGCTGTACGGTACCTGTGACCACAGGGACAAGATCTGCTCATAGGATGAGTGCAGAGGCCCGAGTCTAACTCTGTGTCATCAGAGCCCAGCCTTCTCCCTGCCTTGCTTTCTCCCTTCTGCAAGGCCCGTTCTGTCACACTAACCCTTTCCTGAAAACTGCAGAAGATGCAATGACGTAGCCACAGTTCTAGTAATAACATAACAGCAAGAGAGAGACAGTGGGACTTTTAAAAGAGCAGATGTCCTTAACATCCATCTGCATCCACCATTTTTACTAGAAGTAGATTTCATGTAGTTAAAAGGTCATGGATCATGTTATCCTCCATCTTGATTCTGGTGTTTGGAGGATGACTGCGTTTCACTGGTTCAGCTGAGAATCTTAGCTGGGACCTGCCGTGGTTATAGGGCCTGTGGACAGTTTTGTTTTAAGAAACGACCATTGATTACAAAATGGAGCTTACTAAATTCCACAGAGCCAACCTGTGCCTCTACTTCTCCATCAGCTCACAATTTGTTCCAACCTGCCCACCAAGGCCAAGGCCTGATGTATTACGCTGGAGTCTATAGTAAAACAAAAACAAAAAAAACTGATGATGGGGAGGGACCTGCCTTCTGGGAGCCTCCAGTCTAGTAACAGGCAGACCAGCAAGAACCCAACAACCACAGCACTAACAGTGTGTCAGCTGCTGTCCAAATGCCTCACATCTACTAACTTCCTTAATACTATCAGCAGCCCTTGAGGAAGGTACTATTACTCTCACATCACAGAATGAGGAAACAACTCACCTCACTGGCTTCAAACACTCAAAGACACTTGGCTATCCAGTGCAAGCCAGGCTCTTACGTTCTTAACCACTATGCTATACGCACTGCCCAGAAGCCTAACCTGGGGGGCTATCTGTGCATTTCACATGGTCACTGAATTCTGAGTCCGTTCTCTCCCTTTCTGAGCCTCAGAACAGAGCTATCTGTCACAGGGAAGCCGCAAGGAAAAACGAATGTCTGCTCACCTTTTTGAACATGCCATGCTCTGCTGACCCCTGTTCAGAGCAGTTTTGCATGAATAATGGCTAAAGTCAAGGTTTTGATGGAGAGAAACAAACCCCGGACATCTTATGAAATGTTAATCAGGGTGTCAGAGGGCTCTGAGTTTTGACAGAGGTTTTCCCTGCCACAGAGGGCAAGCGCCTGCCATCTTGCTTCCATGAGTCACTGAAATAGTGTTAGCCCCATCTCCTTTTATAAGTTATACATGTTAAAGTGCAAGGTTGCAATAGAACATAGCACATGTGTAGAGAAATATCCATTCACATATGCATGCACACACATGCCTTCTATTTGGATTGTTTTTTTATTCTTATTTTTTTAATACGGAATGCTTCACAAATTTGCGTTTCATCCTTGTGACGGGGCCATGCTAATCTTTTCTGTATCATTTATTTGGATTGTTTTAACACAAAGAACCTGCATATTCTTCATCTTATGGAAGAAAAGACATGGACATTCCAGCCAGGCACTGTGCTGGGTACTTGGACGGACACAGATGGCTAGTCAGGGCTGACTCTGACTTGAGGGTCTCAGAGTCTAATAATGAGAAAGAAAGACCACTGGAGAATTCACTTTAAGACACTATGAGAGGAGTACTCATTACATTAAAAAAAGGAGCTGCTGCTGGCCCTGCCAGGAGTGGAATGAGGGTAACTGGGAGTCAGGGAAGGCTCCCCAGAAGAGGAGACTGCTACCTGGGTCTTGAACACTAAGTAGAAATAATTTCCAGTTTGAAAACAAAAACATATGCAGGAAAACAGGCTGACGGGGAAGGGGCATTTCACAGCCAGAATGGATGAGACAGGGGCTCAGAGCATGAGCTTTGGAGCCAGGAGGCCTAGGTTTGGACCTTCACCCCTACTTGCTGGGCCTGGGACCTTAAGCAATTACTTCACCTGTCTCTTTACCTGCAGAAAAGTGACTGCAGACTATCTCATTTAATTCTCCTTACAAAGAGCTTGGCCCACCCAGGACCTGTTCAATAAACTGCTTATTACAATGGTTCACAGACAGTAGACATTTTGCTTATTTTCTGTCATGACTATGTCAGTTTGCCCCTAATCCAATGTCTCAGAGTTCTGCTGGGCCCTTGGTTCCCAGAGTAAGCCTTGAGATGTGAGTGAAGAATAACTCTTTTGTTTTATGCATCAACTGTCCATGTTCCCTGAGAATAATATGAGAATAAATAGTTGCTGATGTGCTATCACAAAGAGGCAGGAAAAAAACCAGAAGGCTCTGGGAGAGCACAGGAAAATATGTCTTCCATTAGCTTTAGGAGCCTGTTATTTAAGTGGTGATATCCTTTGAAGGAGGTGCAGTGGGGTGGGGTGGGGTGGGGAGGTTGGCTTGGAGAAAAGGAAGTTTCCACTAAACCATGGTTAATTGTAGTGAACAACAGAAAAGTGATAAGAGAAGCCTTGGTTTCATGAAACAATTCACAAATAAGTTGCCAATCAACACAGCTCCAACTCCATAGGAAACTCCTCTTCAAAACAGTGAAGGAAAAGAACAAGGGAAATTTATGATCTTTTTTTCCTGCGTGTATATCAGCCCATGTTTTTGACAAGCAGTAATAGGAAATAGGTTTCCTGCATGCTTCTATAATATTTTCCTTGCTGTTGGTTTTGGTTCTCTAACTTGCTTTCTTTCTGCTCCTCCCTACTCTTGGAACGTTCAATCTATTTTGTGATCCTGACGTGTCTAGTGACCCAGACTTGCATGAGGCTTGCTCAGAATTTTAACTACTGTTTTCTTCCTGACTTTTCAGGGCTTTTAAGTTGCTCTGGATTTCCTGGCCCCTCATCCTTGGCATGAAAGAATATGAGGCCTCTTTACCTAGAAGGTGGCACAATGAATCAGCAGCAATGCTGATGATGGAAGGCCCAGGGACCAGACAGCTTTTAAGACAGGCTTTCACAAAAAGAACATGAGGAGAATGACAGGAAAGGTACAGGAGGGTAACCAAGGTTTCAAAGGCACAGAATTTGAAGCTCCTGGAAGGTACCTTATAGAATAGTGCTTCTCAGAATTTAATGTGCACATGAATCACCTGCAGATTCTGATTCAGCAGGTCTAGGGTGTAGCCTCAAATTCTGTGGTTCTAACAAGCCCCATTGATTACATTTTGAGTGGCAAGATTCTAGATAACCTAATTCAATCATCTCATTTTCCAGATGAAGACACCGAGGTCCAGAGGGGGAAAATGACTTGAGGAAGAAAGGTCAGAGTAAGAAGTGAGTTGAGTCTAAAAGCTGGGTCTGTAATTGCTGGTCACAGTGCCCTTTCAAAAGAATTATTTAAATAGCCACACAGACGACGGAGGTGAGGGACTCACCCTCCCCTCACAGTCTGCCTTAGGTAGGATGTCACTTGGAGAGATTGCTCAGTTTTGAACCCTAGTGGGTGATCTGAAGAACCTAAACCCTAAAGCAGGTAATGTAAAGTTCAGAGGGACTGATCTGTCTATGCTGAACTTATTTATTCAGTTGGGCCTCTTGAAAGAATCAAAGAGGACTCTTAGGGCCAGAGGATGCAAGCTGTCTCCCATTACCTGTGGTCACACAACAATAAGGCTGCAGATTCTGCAGGAATGTGAACCTCCTGCTTTAATAAGAAGACATTCGGGCCAGGAGTGGTGGCTCATGCCTGTAATCCCAGCACTTTGGGAGACTGAGGTGGGTGGATCACTTGAGGTCAGGAGTTTGACACCAGCCTGGCCAACATGGTAAATCCCTGTCTCTACAAAAAATATAAAAATTAGACAGGCATGGTGGTGAGTGCCTGTAATCCCAACCACTCGAGAGGCTGAGGGAGAAGAATCACTTGAACCTGGGAGGCAGAGGTTGCAGTGAGCTGAGATCGAGCCACTATACTCCAGCCTGGGTGACAGAATTGGACCCTGTCTCAAAAAAAAAAAAAAAAAAAAAAAAGACATTTGCATAACACTGGTAATGCCACCATATCTTACTGATTTGGGTAACAGATAGTAAGAGGCTTAGCTTCTGGAGTAGTCTGTCACTCCAAGTGGAGATGGGTCGGCAGGCAAAGTGATAGTAGCTCCCAACTGAGCTTACCCTCCAGCCCCATCCTGCTGTTGTCCAGGCCCAGGCAGCTGAATTTGTATTCAACTTCCCAGCTGATTTTAATGTCCACCTAGTTTTAGGAACCGACAGATTAGATGACCCCTCAAAAAACTGCCATTTGGCCTGGGATGGTACAGTCTTGGAGATGACGCTGCTCTCTCGGTGAGGGGGGTAAAGAAGCATCATGGTGAAGCCAGTGGACCCTTCCCAGAGTTAATGATGCGCTCACAAGGGCAGCTAGGGACCCCTGCCCTCTGTCTCTGAGAAGGACCAATGCCACTCAAGGAAGGGCCAACAATGAGCTACCATGGCTATGAGAAAGGCGGTCTGCATAGTTCAGATTTTATTAGAAATGAAGAAAGGGAGCAAAACTGAGGTTGTGATCTCAGAGTGTGAGGGAGGCATTTTTGGAAAAAGCATAGAAGAGCTTTTGAGAATTGAATGAGAAACATTTAATGTGGGACAGATTTTCTCTGAAAATGTGAGCAACCTGGTGGGTTAATTCTGTGCCCTGTGAAAAATACTGATAAGGACAGCGTACAGAGGAGGGGGCCCCAGGCTCTCCAGCTGCCTGCAAGGAGGGGAAGGTTCCACCAAACGAGCCTCTGGAGGTTGAGGGGCTGTGCTAGGGGAACTGCTGGCCCTAATTCTTACCCTCTTCTCTGTCTTCTGTCACGTGCCTTTGCACTTCCTCCTGCTAAAGAGGGGAGAGGACCCTACTTCTGTGCTCCATCGTTAGGTTGGCCACGGAACTTGCTTTGGCCAATAGAATACGGCAGATGGATGGTGTACCAGTCTGGGGCCTAGGTCTTAAGGGACCTCAAATGCTTTCACTTGCCTTCATGCTCTTCTGCTGTTGTTATGAGCAGAGCTTGTCTTGCTACCCTGCTGGTCCATGGGGAATGAGAGCCATGAGAAGCAGACCCACTCAGCTGATCCACCCAACCCTGGGCCAGCTGAGCCCCAGCTGCCCTGCAGCCCTGGGATAACACTTGAGTGCTGTGGAAGCCACTGAGTTCCAGGGGGTTCCTAACGCAGCTGTGGCTGATGGTACAGGTGCCGAGAAGAAGCGGCAACTAGCAGGAACCTCATCGGCAGCCAATTTGGCGCTCTGCTCAGGGCAGCTCCTTAATCCAGAAAACAGCTGATAATCCAGAGGACAGGACAACTTTAGTAAGGAGTCCTTACTGACTCCAATTTCATGATCCTTCTCTGACTTTCAGCCCTTTGCTCACATTCTTACACAAAATGAAAAGAGAAACTGGACTTTTAATCATGGTGGCTGGCTGGAAAAAGTGAAACTTTTGCTAATAATAAACACACAATCATTAATGCTTTACCATGTCACATGCTCTTCACCCAGGTCTCCTGGTGCTTCCTAAACACTTACTCATTCATCTTCAGGAGGCCTGAGGCTTCTGCTCACTCAGCAGCAAAGACAGGCAGCTAACTCTTGGCCTGAGGGACCTTTTCGTAGGCTCCGGAGTTAATGGTTTTCTCAGAGGGAAGGAGGACAAGGAATTATCCATGGTCTTGTTGAAGAAGTAAGGCACTGACTGTAAATAATTGCCTATCCGGCCAACTGCTTGCCACATCAGAGCCTGGTACGGGTCTTAATCTTCTGCTTCTGACTGTGTTATCTTAGGGAAATTTTCAAATTTTCTGAGCCTCAGTTTTCTCAACATAAATCCTTAAGAGTTGCTGTTGGTGTTACAGATAATAACTATGTAAGAAAAAGCTGACTCTGTGCTTACACATGTAGGTACTCAAGGTAGCTATTTTGTTCATCAGAGCACAGAGTAGGCAGGGTTGCCATGTGCAACTGTGTAGGTTGTTAACTGCACAAAGACTCCTGGCCAAGGAGGTAAATGGGGCTGAAATCCATCCTGAGCCCCACAGGCCTAGTCTTGCCTTCTGTGTGGCCTGCTGCTGTCCAGAAGGAAGGGTTCCTGTTTCTAATTTCACAAAGGGTACATAGCAGCCCTAAGAGAAAGTCCAGTGTATTGAAGGTTAAAGATTAGTTTGTGCTGAAACTTCTCTGAAAGAAAGTGAAAAATGATCACTTTACTTAGTGACTTGCAAATAATTACACAGCTTAACAAAAAGTTGCCAGTTAATTTTCCATTTGTCCTAAAGATTCCAACTCAGTAGGTCTGAGGAGAGGCCTCAGAATCTGCGCTTGTAGTCAGCATTCTCAGTGTTGTTTATATAGATCTAGGTTCGAGAACCACTGTGATGTTTCGGGTTCCCTTGACCCAGGCCTGGGCTCTCAGGATGTAAGAGCAGGTCAATCAAATGAACAAACAGGAAATCATCTGCAGCAGTTCAAGTGTAAGTTCCAGGGTTAAAAATCCAGAAATACCCCCTGTGTCTTGTTAACAAGAACTTTAGTCAACCAGGGCCTCCCAGTGGTTGGGCTGGGGAAAGGCCGTAGCATTAAAGGGCTGCATGGCAAAAGGGGTGCTTGGCAGCTTGGGAGGTGGCCGGGGCCCTGACAAGGAGCCTCTGATGCACACTAATGATAGGAAAGAGCCTGGCCACCGAAGGCAATTACAGAGGATGAAGCATCACACAAGCCAGCAAGGCGGGGGAGTGCAGGGGGATCTTATTATCCCTCTGTCTTGCTTAATAGGAGTTAATAGTTGGAAGGGAATAAAAGAATGGTGTGTGAAGTTTAGTGCCAGTACAGTCTAATATGCATGCTATGTTTTTATTTCAAAGAGGATAAAGGCCCAAATTTTATACTGAAAACAAATGTTAAAAATTAATTATAAAGAAGACACCAGAGGGCCTCAAGCCTGTTCCCTGGGTGACTGATTAAATGCCTGCCTCATTTAGATTGGTATAAACCCAATCTCTTGGAAGAAGGCCAAAACTATTTGCCAACGTCCACAGAGACTCTCCAAGAAAATGATCCTGGTGCCAGGAAAGAGAAAAACATACTCACCACCGCTGCCCGGAGCCAGCCACCGCCACAGGGTGGAATCCAGTCACGGGCAGGAATGCAGAATGCTGCTTCAAGGTCAACGTGGGTCAAGAGCATCCCTCATCACCTGAAATTGATTATCAATGAACCAAACAAATAAGGCCATTCAGGCCTGGGAGAAAAGCGGTCCAAAGAGTTCCTTCTCTCTGCAGGCTCTGAGTCGGGGAGGTGGCGGCTTTTATTTTTTAATCCCTGGATTTTGTTTGGTTTGAGACTATCTTCCCAATTCTCAGAATGTGCAAGCTCTAATTGAAAATTTTAGAACAGGAATTAAGCCAATGACTCCATTATCTTTTGAATTTTAAAATTACAGTTTAATGGCAAGATAACATTTCCCTGTTAAAATAAAACTAAAAGATTTCCAAAAATGCTGACATCCCCCTTCAATACTCCTCACTCCCAAACCCTAGTTCTTTCTTTTCGTCCCAAAGGTAACTGCTGTTAGCAGTCTGGTGTGGGTCCTTTCAGACCCATAGAAAACACGCAAACACATAGAACTGTTTTGTAGAGTATTTTTTCGCTGATGATATCATACTGGGCATATTTTTTGCAACTCACATTTTTCATTAAACCACAGGTCTCAGAAGTCGACTCATGCTGGTACATATGCTAATTGCAGCACAGTGTTCCGAAGTATGTATACAATTACTCCACATTCAACAGAAAAAAGTCCATGTTTCTTAGACTGGTATTTAGGGATGTTCATAATAAGGTCCTGACCTACATTTTCTACTTTATTTCTGCCAGCTCCACACCCACTTCAAAGTAAACTATACACAAACCAAGAGGAACCATTTGCAGTTTCCCACAGGGATGGGCAGGCATCTCTGTGCAGGGCTATCTGTATCCTCAGCTCCTCCTCATCCTGCAAGGTCAGCTCCCAGCTGGCAGTCATGACACCTTCCTTGGGACTTCTAGTTTACTTTATATGCCCTTATATAGGGTCCTTACCACTGCGGCTAGGCATTCAAGTAATTGAAGGCTTATTCTTAGCTTTCCTCTTTAGTCTAGTGTTTCCAGCTCAGAATCCATAAGCCCCTTTTCCTTTAGCCTAAGATGTTTTATAAACTCAAGTTCTGACCATCCCTCTGGTTACTCATCACTGGGTGCACCCATGTGTACACCAACAATACATATGTTAATAAATGTCTTTATTTTTTGAATAAGTTGTGAAACTGTCATTTGCCAGTTTAATTTACAGGGCTCCAGCTGCAGAAACTAAGATAAGGAAACTAAGATTGCCTCCCCTACACTTATCCATCCCTCCATCCACCTTTCTACGAATCCTTCTACTCCTCTTTCTCTCGTTCCTCTTCGTTGGCAGCCATGACAATGCATCCCCCCACCCTCCAGCCCCAGATCTGACTTCAGGGAACTTACTGACTGACCTGCATCATGAGGTTGGGGAGAGACAGTGCCTGCGGTGCAGGCACTTTGCACCCCTGGGTCATTGCAGATGTGGGACCATAGTGACAGTAATGGTGAATGCTCATTGGAGCTCATCTCTGAGCCATGAACCAAGAGTGTGCCGTTTCCAGGAATTCCCTCAATGGTGGACAGCCTTCCCCTTTCCATGGTGCTTTCATTTCATTCTACTATGACCAAGGAATGGATAATTTCTATTTGGGTGTTAAAGGATGCAACTGCATGGAGAGATCAGTGGTTTGCCTGAGGGGACACAGTGGTGCCTGCACGAACCCTTGGGAATTCACACCACTATTAGCTCCTGCAGCCTGAGGGAGTGGAGGCTGAACAATATTTGCAGCCCTAGAGTTGCTAGAACAAAACAGGTTTCATGATCCCTCTCAACTCCATCTGGCTGTCTCTTGGTCTTGGAAGGTACCATATGCCCAGTACAATTTAAAAAATAGTTGGATTAAAAAAAAAACAGACTATGTGACTTGGGAAAGATGGGCTGCTACCCTCCTTTGAATTCACTTAGATTCTGCGATTCCACCCCTCCTCAGCCTACCCACTTTCAATTTTATACAACTAAGAGCTCGTGCTGCAGCTCCCTCTCCCCCACCTTCAGTGTTGGCTTGAACAGCACTGCCTAACCTGGAAGGCTGGTGATGCCTCTCCCTTAGTGCTCCTGCAGCCCCGAGGTACTCTATCCCATACCACAGCTGTCCTGTACCCACCTACTCCCTGCCTGTCTCCCTGCCTGTCTCCCTGCCTGCCTTTCCCTAGAGGAAAGTGAGTGCCTGGGGAGCCAGAGGCAGAGGGCACTACCATCACAAAGGGGACTCAAGATAATGTGCAGAACGAGTGCTTGGCAGTTGGGCTTTAGGCATTCCAATAGGTCAGCTAAAAAAGCAGATTCAGCCGAATATTCATTCAGCCAGCACTCTCTGGGCTGTCACCCCCAATTCCAGGAGTTGCATCCCACTCAGCTTCCCACACCTTGCAAAACCACCCCTCTTTCTCAGCACCTGTGACTGCCCCACATGGATCTGCCAACCTTTCCAGGCCTCTGCAGGTGGAACTTATCTGGTATCCTCATTTCTCAGTTTACCCCATATTAATTTTTGGAAAATAGGCCTTTAAAAACATTCCTGCGATATTATCAACATCCTATCAGCCGTTTTTCTGGTTTGTTGCTTCTTTTTTTCCACCAGTTTCCACACATCTCCCTGCTTCTGTTCCCACTTTGTCCCCACTGCTACCCGTCTCCTCATATCCCCCATCTCTGCATCTTCTAATTCTCTTACCACCTCCCATGCGCATATTCCCTGTCTCAGACCTCCTGTGTCCAGGGCAGCACTGCCTGTTGGGAGGGCTCTCCCTTGCCGTGGACCTGGCTATGATGACTTGGCCCCAGACGTGGCTGAGCCTCTCAGCAGTTCTTAACACACGATCAATTTTCAGGGATGCTGTCAGCATATTTTGGCAGAGAAGCACCTGAGAGCCAGCTCGGGAGTTACTGGGCAGGAACCAGCAGTTTGAAGGGATTAAAACAAACAAACAAGACCTACCCAAAGTGTTTTGCTGATAGAACTGGCAGATAGAGAGGGCAGGTCTGGATATGGAGAGAAAAATAAACTTTCATCAATTTTGTTTTTCACACCACAATGAATGAACAATGGGTGCTGGCAATTAGAGCAATAACAGTAATAACAAAGAATGAAAGTTACACCAGTAAATGTAATTTCTAAATGTCAGATGGATATCAGATATATTCCTGTTTTAATGCCTAGAAGGTACATTAAAATCTAGGAAAGAATCCAAAAGTAAGCAGTAATTTGTGGTGCTTTTCAAAGAAAAGAGTGAAGAAAGTATTTTTTAAATGAAAGTATTAAAATTCCCAATAGGGTTAATTGACTATTCTAATTTTTACTTCAAGTATACAAAAACACACACAAATATTACCCTGATCTTGATGTGGATGAGAAGGTAAATCACTTTCAACTTTGTTTTGCCTTTTGGATTGCTGCAAAAGCTCCTTAATAATATAGAAAGTGTATGGGGTGGCACCTGCCACCACACTAACCCCCAGGGAAGTCCTGCCCCCATCTTTTATTCTTCGAGGAGACGAAGACATCACATATTCCCCAGAGGAGTAGAAGGTGACAGCCATAGATTACCCTTGTCCTTCCATCATTATTCCAAAATGATTGAGTTTTACATGTGGCTTTCTCTGTCAGCTGAGTAAGAACTCCGGGTCTTCCCACTGAGATGTAAGACTACTCAAAAGCATTGTCAAAATGTGTCCTGGAAGCCTGTGCTGGCATCATGAGCTACCAGCCCCTGCCTCAGCCCAGGGGTGAGTGGGATCCAACAGGAAGCAACCTGTCAGCTTAACACGCCAAGCCAAACTGGCTATCCTTTTAAAAGCTGCCAGCATGATTTTTTCCTCATTATTTATTTTTTGTTGATAAGTAAAAACTGTACATATTGATGATGCACAACATAATGTTTTGGGATACATATACATTGTGAATTAATCTCACAGTGACCCTCCTCCCCCAAGGGCTGGCATTTCTACTAGTGTGTTTCTTGGGGGAAGGGTCCTCCTTTGCTAAAACAGCGTGCTATGAAACTGTAGGCAAAGGGTTACTATTACTGCTTGTGACTGCCGGAGAAGTCAGAATTTTAAATGAGCACACCTTCTCCGGTGTGTACTCAAGCCCTTCAACCACACAAGTTTTCAGGGATGAAACGCAAGCTGGCTGTCCACACGAAGGGGCATCGACGTTATCCCTGTTGTCCCATTAATCATATTTAACGCCTAAGTCTAATAATGTTATCTTTGCTCCCAGTTCCAAGAGTGTATAATTTAACCAGTGCAATTTTCCCCAAAGTGTGAATCAGGCTCATACACTATCTCTCTCAACTTCCTTTGTGCTTCTAAATTAGAAAACCAAAATGTCACTTTTCTCAGACATAAAATCCTCTCAAGGTCAATGTAAAAGAATAAAGCAATTAACTTCCTGGGTAAACCACGGTATGGTGGTAAAAACACCATACCTGAAAAAGTGGTTAAAAAATAAAACCCTTTCTACAAACGACACCCCTTGCTTGAGATCCAAATAATGAATGCAGTTCCTGAGGCTCCTGTCAAATGAACAACCAGGTAGAGGAGGCTGCTTCCCCCTCTGTTGCCAGCTGGCTGCAGGATGTGCTGTTTTTATGCTGCTGGGCACACTGATTGGCTGTTTGATGAGGCAGATCTGTGGCTAGTTTCTTTGCTTTTCTTTCTTTTCCTCCCTTTTTGATTCTTTCTTTCAAGTTTTCTAATAAATCAACTTCCATTTCTTCATGTCCGGTGGGGCTATTATAGTCTAACAGGTAACATGAACTCTATTTGCTGACTACATACATTTCGTTCTCTTATTGAGTCTAGTAATCAGGAAGAAACAGACCTATATTGAAATGAAAAGAGAGAGGCAGCAAGGTTCCAACTAGTTACTCAAATCTTAACATTTTTTTTCCAGGTTTGATTGAAAATAGGTTTTAAAATTTGCCATCTCCCGCTTCTGCATAAATAAAATGCAAACACATTTCTATTTGTACATTTCTTTGCAATAGTCAGCACTGTGACTCAAAAGGGTAAAGGGAGCTGCTTACCATGTTTGATTAAATTTCAGAACCACAGCCTGACGCACACAGGACCCAGCCTAGAGCCCTGGAATTCTCACAACCATGGAGGCTCAACAGTCTGACCCATGACTAAATGTCCTAAAACCCATCCAAAGGCAGTTAGTGGTTCTTCAGAGGAGCCTGACCTCAGAATACAAAATAGCATGGGGAACACAGCTGCCAGGTACACCAGGTATGCCCCTTAACACATGTAGGGTACACCCCAAAGCACTTCCAGATGAAGGCCTCGCCTGGGCTCATCACCTCAACAGCTTTCGCTTCAGTAAGAATGGGGCACATGTAACTGAAGGTCTGTGAAGTTTCTGTCCTCTTGATGGCCACAGGTGTGTCTGTACAGCTCTGAGCCATGGGTACCCAGTAGACTTGAGGGAAAGACAAGCCTGTGGTTCAGAACTTCCCTTGAATTAAGCCCCTGGAAGAACTGGCGATGGGCTCTAATGAGGAGTGGATACACACAGACAACAGGTGTGGTCAGTAGCCCTCCCAGGCACCTTGGGTCAGCAGGTTCCAAGACTCCCCAACTGCGCCAACCCCCATCAAGTCACTCATCCTCATTACTCTCCAAATACATCTCCTACCAAATCTCTAGGCATTCACCTCCCCCACAAATGATGGCATTCCCCTTCTCCTTCCAATCTCACTGGTGAACCCACATTTCTTAAATCTGCTCTGAGAAATACAAAAAGACCTCAAAAAGCAGCAGGCTCTGCAAAAATTCCCAACTTCTGCCACAACGATACCAGCTCCACAAAGGACTGGGCATGTCCTCCTCCCTCCTTTTGGGTGTAAAGAGGCACCCAATACTGAAAGTCAAGGAGGGTGCAGCTGGGTGAGGTGATTGCCTGGTGCTAGGGACTGGAGGGGCTGTGTGTAGATGAGAATAGGTGCTGCCTGCCACTGGTGCTTTGAGCCCACTCTTCCCCGTAAGCCTCTGTTGCAAATTTTCTCAGCTGTTTTGCAAGCACTTTTCTCATCTCTCCAGCCGGGGGTGGGGAGGGGGGGAGTGTCGGGGGAGAAGGGGACACCGCCCTGCTGCTTTCTTGTGCTGTGATGAATGCCTCAGGGTGACAAACAGTGACTCTCAGCTCAGTCTCATCGTCTCCTCGTGTAGGGCAAAAGCAGCCCACGGCTGGTTCCCACAGCCCCAGCTGGCAAGCAAAACCCTCAGGCACCAGGTGAGCCCAGCAGGGCGTGCCGTGGGCCGGAGAGATCTGCAGGTGGTGGGAGGTGTGTAGGTGTAGGGGCCCGAGGAAGGGAGGGGATCACACCCACCCGTGAAGCTTGGCACAAGGCGGAGCAAACGAGGAACCGAGATTCAAGCTTTGCAACCCGCTGCTCTCAAAGGCTCTGGCAGGCTCACTCTCTCTGTGACTCATCCTGCTTCACTCTTAGGACTTTTTAATGCCTTTTATCTGCCACAAATGTTCTTGTCAGGGAGCTGGTAGGTGTTAGATGTTCAAGCAGACTCAGGGGTGTAAGCACACACACGGAGTCTTTTGAAAAGCACATTTGTCTCACTTAAAAACAACAAAAACAACACACCTGCCTGCCTTAAAATACTTCCCTGGGAACGAATAGCTTCCTCTGACTTCTGAGCTCCCATTTCACTCCCTTTAAATGAATGAGGACCTCCTCCCCAGAAGGACAGCCATGCCTTAGAAGTGGACCCACAATGCCCCTGGAGAGGGCATGCTGGCAGTGGGACAGAAGCAAGGAGGAGCATACAGAAATTAGGATGGGACAACAGACAGGTTGGGCTGAGCTGGGACACTGGGGATGCTGGCCAGCCTTCATGAAGCCCCTGGCATTGGGGGTGTGCCTGACCCAGGGCCCTTCTGGGGACACCACAACAGAACTCTTCAGAAATGGCGAAGCAAAATGTGATGAAAAAGCAACTCGATTTCCTACCTCTCCTTTAATAATTGACCATGTAAGGTCGCTTCCCAAATTTTCAAGTCACATTTAAAAATACCCCACGAAGTCACCCTGACCTAAGAAGCCTGAAGCCATTCACCTTCCTGGCACAGAGGTGGGAAGCCCACCGGACAGAACACATTCAACTCCATTCCACAAACACTTGGGGAAGAACAAGGAATGACTGCTCCCCTTAAGAGGCTGATGACCTTGAGAGGGAGGAAGGCAAATATACGAAACTTCAGGGTATGGTGATGGACACGAGAGAGGTAACGAACATTACGGAATACAGAGGAGGAATTCTTTCAAGCAGAAGAAATTAAGGAGAGCCCAGCAGTGGAGGAGGTATCTGGGCCTTATAGAATGACTTGGTGGGGAGAGGGGAGGGAATAGGAGAGGGATGGGGAGGGCCTTCAAGTGTCCAGGATGGCCAGTGCTGGCCCACGATGGGCCGGTGTGTGGCATATCTGAGGACTGTCAGCACCCGATGGGGTGGACACTGGAAGCTGTAGAGTGGCCAGCCTGATCCCCTTTGGAGGGGGCTGGCATAAAATGCCTTCTGTGGGGGAAGTGACTGGCCCTAGTGTGGAAGGTTGACTCTGGGGGTGGAGAGAGGAGGGTGAGGGCGATGGGGGTGAAAAGGACTGGTCAGCACTGAGAGACTTTTAAAGGTAGAATTCACAAGACTTGGGCTCCCGAAAGCAGGGCAGCAAAAGGAGTGTCCACCAGGGATAGGTTGAGGGTGGGTGGCTGGGACTCATGGCATGATGGGTTGTGGGGACCGGGTGGGGTTAGGGCAGAAAATACACAGGAAACAGAAGGACCTCGGTGCAAGCCATGTCTCCATTTGGGCCTCCTAGGTGGCAGGCAGGTGGCTTCTCCCCTGTGCCCTGCACACCCCAGCGCTTAGGTGAGGGTCAAGTGACAGACAAGAAGCCAAAGTCTGGCAGTTAAAATAACATGGCATCACCAAGTGCTGTGGGGCTTAAGAATACAGACCAAAAGAGAGCTCAAAATAAGGATGCCTGCGGGGCCACACAGGAAATAGGAGCACAGGAGGCCATTTTAAAAGCAAAGGAAGCTGAGAACCCAACTCAGAAGCCTGGCCTCTCCCAGCCACAGATGGGAGGCCCGTGCCGGCAGCCTGGGGAAACTGGTTCTCTTGACTCCAGGGGGAAGGGTGCTGCGCTGCTCTGACCTGGAAAGATCTGGGAGGATTAAGGAAGCAGGGCCTGTCTTCAGGGAATGTCAGGACTTTACAGACCTTATTTTTAGATTAATGTGATGAAGCTATTAATATTCCCGGCTTCCCAGCAAGAAAGAGGCTATCAGGCATGCTCACCGCCTGTTCTCTCCTCAGCCACACACCCTTCCCCTCGCTACCTGCAAGTCGGTCCTGATACCTCCATTTTCAAGCCATAGCTCCATGAAGGGTCTGGCAGGGACCCTGAGGCTCACAATAAGGGCTGGGAGTGGAAGCCCAGGGTCCTGAGCCCTAGAAACCCCCATTCCCTGCTATTTGTCCACAGAGTCTCCACAGAGCACTCTGAGGTGTGCAACCATCTCACAGGAACCCCACCGCCACGACCGTAGGGGGTCTATGCAAAATAAAACCACCAAACTTTTACCTCACACTACAGATTGCATGTACAAAGTGGGGAAATGCAAGATATATTCCAAAAAGGCTATTCCCAGCCCTGGCTGGACTCTTGGCTGAATCAATCTGCTTGGCTTCTTTTCCAGAGACCGAAGAGAGGAAAAGTGATAAAAGACCACAATTTACTTATAAAGTAACTTGGTTTTCTTACATAAACATATGCTTTTCAATGGAATGTTTAGCTCATCTCATTAATTCTCAAACAACCAGAGGGTATTCTATCTTAGGTTACTGCAATTGGGTAAATAACACTTGTTTAAAAAAATGAGATGATTAGCCAAAAGAATGTAGAGAGTCTATCCCCAGGTTATAGTCCACAGAATACTGTCTCAAAAACAACCCAATTTCAGAAAAACCACCATATGTAAAAAATGACAATAAAGTATCATTCAAAGAAAGAAATGATGCACTCTGTGGTTCTATTTGCAGCCTTTGTCAAAGGCCTATATATTTACTTAATTTTCTTGACCTGTCAGAAACTTTTCTTGCCTTCTTCCTTTACCAAAAATATTACCTTTTGTGCCATTTGAGGGAAAAGGACTATATGCTTTCAAAACTTTACAAAACAAAGAACAAAAGCAAACAACACTTTAAAAGTACCCATCAGGTACTGAACAAATATCTACAGCACTGAGAAACTCAATCTCATGCTTATTTTAGATTGTCTTGTATTATAATTAGTGGTTTCTTGTGTTGTAATCAATTGTATTTCATATTCTATCTCTTGATTTAGACGGTAAGGTGTTTGAAGCAGCAAGTATTTTCAGCATTCTCCAACACAGTCACCTCACATTTTTTGTACAGGCAACACACAATAACTATTTTTTTGAGACAGGGTCTCACTCTGTTGCCCAGGCTGAAGGGCAGTGGCATAATCATGGCTCACTGCAGCCTTGACCTCCTGAGCTCAAGTGTTCCTCCTGCCTTAGCCTTCTGAGTACCTAAGAATACAGGTGTGTACCACCATGCCTGGCTATTTTTTTTTAATTATTTTTTGTAGAGATGGGGTCTCACTCTGTTGCCCAGGCTGGTCTTGACTTCCTGGGCTCAAGTGAGCCTTCTGCCAGGGCCTCCCAAAGTACTGGGTTTATAGACATGAGCCACAGTGCCCAAACCTGCAATAACTTTTTGAATCAATGAATAAATGATTAAATGAATGGCCAGGTTAATTAACTGCAGCTTTAGTAGAGCCAGCTATGCTTTCCTTTTTTTTTTTTTTTTTTTTTAATGAAAATATTTTGGGGTAGCTGGGAACTGATGGGAGAATTTGAAAAATACTGGTTAGGAAAGATGGCAAATGCATAGTACTTGATTAAATCCTCCTCCTTTTCGTGCCCTTGGCAGACATTAATAATCAGTTATAAGACTCTTGCTGAGCGTTGATTAGGCCTCAAATTTCATCTCAGATGCCAAGCTCAATCAATCCGCAGTAGCTGCCCTAAGTGCTATGTAGAGAAGGATCCATTTGCCTTCTCTGTGTTAGATCCAGATTTTTAAAAGCAACACTTTACTGAAAAACGAAGGCAGGGTTACTTCTCTGGATTTAATGTCACTTCTTTTATTTTTAAATCCCTTCTCCTTCCGGGCACTGATTTTTCCCCCGCTTGATATCCTACCTCATCCTGTTTAAACAGAACTGTCTGGTAATCAAATTGTTTTTCCTTGCCAATGCTATTTGTTCCTGCCTGATGTCCAGGCCCCCATCCGTGTGGGATCTCACCCCCATGCTCACCATCTCCCACATCTAGGGGACGCGACAGCAGGGAGGTGGACATGACCATGGGAAACACTGGATCATTTTCCTGGGCTCCTCAACAGCTTCAATCTACAAAATCTTGGATTTGCCCTTAAAACTCTCAGCACCCCAGCTTTGATCATCAGCATTGAGGGTCCCCTTCACTTGCTCTAGGGTTGGGTCAGACGGCTCCAAGCTGGACCCTGGGCCACTGTCACATCTAAATCTGCTCTCTGTTGCCTACTGTGTACCTTTCTCCCAGGGATGTGAAGCTTCCCTGGGAAAATGGGAGTGATTCTTATAGGGACACAACATGAAGGTTCCTGTGCATGGGCATATGCAGACACCGGGGCTACTGGTCAAAGAGGCATGTGAAACCCGATAAAATGTGATGAGCTGATATGAAGAAAAGAAAATAAGACCTTGTCCCTGCCCTCTGGAGACTTACAATCTCACAGGGCAGATGTGGCAAACCCATGTGGCAGGATGCCTGAATTAAAGTATTAACTCGGCTTCCTCATCTTGGCCAGCAGGAAGATTATTAAAGCATGAGACAGGTTTCTTGTTCCCCTCTCCTGGGGGTGAGCTGGGAAGCAAGAAGACCAGGGACTTTAGCATCCAGAGACAGGTTAAGAGGTTTCTATTGGTTATGTTTTCCAATCCAACAGGGAAAGAGCTAGCTAGGTAAGGGAGGCGGCATCTCAAAGGCTTGGACAGGCAAAGTGGAGCCTGGGAGAAGGGATCTGTAATTGGAGGAGGCTTGGGCTCTGCTCCCTGGCACTCCTGGAGAAGCCCTGGGGAGCTGGAGACTGAACTCTATAGGCTGTTGCCACAGGAGCTAGTGGGCAGGTCCTGGGGCCTGACCAGGCAGGGAAGGACAGCATGGCAGCCAGAGATGCTGTGTCCGTCACTGGATTATCACCTTGAGATGGTACACAACCCTGCAGTGACCATGAGGGCCCTTCTCAGAGGTTCTGGTCTGCCCTCCAGGACTTGTACAGTCTCATCAAGATGGATGTCATCCTCTCAAGATGACATGTCAGCAGAGGCATGAAGTCACATGTATTTTTAATTTTTTTACTTGGCCCAGTCATGATGTTTTATGAGCCCTCTCATCAAAGGTCCTCTTTATTATATTATTTAATAGGAAACAAATGCTCATGTGTTTAATTTAGAAAAACACAATGAATTTCTTGCTGATGAGTGTCATGGAGCAAATGTGAGCTTATTCCAAGGAGGTAAAAAATAAACAAACAGGGTTCTGGGGTTGTTCTGCAGGTGAGGGTAGTGGTGGTGCAAGGACCTGAATCCCTCAGTCAGGAGAGTTAGAACAGGTCAGCTTCTATATGAAGGTGAGTCTTGTGTCCGGACACTCAATTTTGGCTTAGATTCCCTTAGCTTTGACTTATTAACTTGTACTTTCACTCACACAAAAGCATTGCATTGAATCAAAATATTCGTATAAGTCCAGATCCAAATATTAAAATGCAGGGCTGGGGGAGGTGGCTACCATCAAGAGCACCCACCACGTGCCATGCACTGCTGGGTGCCTTATCTTTACTATCTCTAATTGCCATGATCCCCAAGAAGAGGTATTACTGTCTCACTTGTACAGATAAGGCACAAAGCAGAAAATGGGCTAGAAAAGTTAAAAAACTTGCCAGTAGTCCCAGAACTGGTAAAACCTGGAGTCAGGCTTCAAACCAAGCTTGGCTGGACTTTGAGCTTCTCTTTTCAGACACTTTATCAGGTCACCTCTCAGCTTCCAAATGGCTCCAAGGTTGGATGTCAGTGGAAGGATCCTTGGGGCAAATAATTTCCTTATTTTGAAAAACATCTGCCCAACTGTGGAAGAAAATCAGTGTCCTGCATTCAATCCTGACTTTACCTCCTACTGACTGTGTAATAAGGGGCTTAGCCTCTCTGAGAGCATTTCTCTTCAGGCAGAAGAAAGTTCACCTCTAGTGCGGCCATGATGAAGAAGAGCCTTGGGTCAGGTTCTAGAATCAGGTCAACACCCTTAAAGAAAAGGCTGCTGGAATTAGGAATATTTTAATCTATGTGATTAAAAAAACCAGCGTATGACAGCAGGTGCCTTTTTATTAATTTAAGATCTTATCTGGGCTGTGAGTTGCATTTGTTTCCTTTATAGGAACATGGCTGGGGCTATGCTGTAGACCACTATTGCTGGCTCTAGTGCAAGGATTCAGCTGTGTGCATGGACAGGTGTATTTCCTCGTTGAGGCAACTGGCCATACGGTTAAGAGTGGAAACCCTGAGGACCCTGGGAAGGGTGGCAAACCAAGCCCTGCACTGGCTGAAGTTCCTTACAGGAGGCCTGGACTCTGGATACTGCATGCACGTGTATGCTATTCTGTCAAATGACCCAGACTTGGGGAATACACTGGCTACCCAAGAGCTAAGTCAACCTTAGAAGGGGGAGATTGGAAAGTGACAGTCAGTGAGATTGATGGGAGGGTTCTTGTGCCAAAAGGTCCTTCATATAGCAACGTGCTGTATGCCGGTGGTGCTGTGCTAGTAAGGGAATGAAAACAAGGCCCGCCCTTGTATCAGGAGTGGGGTATTTCTTGGAGGGCATATAACTTCATACTGCCAGAGCTGGTGCAGAAAGTGAGTACGTGAAGGGCAGGCTTCTGGGCTGGGGGAAGCTAGTGTCTCAGAGGCTGGTCACTCCTCCAGTTGGGGAAGAAAGGAAGATAGGTATCCTCCACCCATTGGGAGGGCAGCAGTGGGCAGAGGTGCTCAGTGGGTGGTGCCTGTGGAGGGGCAGGATCTATATCTGGTGTCTCCTTCTCCATTTATCTGTTACTAGTCCCTTGTTTTTAACAGCTGCACTGCTGATCTGGGTTTAAATGTGCCAGGCTGATCTTGGCTGTGCTAGAGGAGTGTGGTCTGAGTCAAAGAACGCACAGCCTCTCCCCTCCCGCCAGGCCACACAGTGGCAGCAGCACCAGTGCCAGGGAGGCTGGTGGTCTTGACCTTGCAGGGGGATGAGCCAGGGACCAGCAGGCCCCTCAGGCAGGTAGGGGTGAGGGCAGAGAACTGGCATGGGACCTAGGCAGGATGGGTCTGCAAAACGCCTAAATGTCCCCCAGCATGGTGGAGGGCTTCGTGGCTGGGGAACTGATTAAAGTGGGATGGAGTAGATGGTAAAAGAGGAAATGTGTTCTTAGTTTTTCGCCAGGTTGGTGGGGCTGCAAGGCAGTTGCTCTCTACACTTCTTGTCTGTCTCTAGAGCACCTGGCCATAGAGAATTGGCTCCTTGCTGGGCAGATACTGCTCTGGATGTGTGATGCAGGTCCAAGGGATAGTGGAGGAATGGTGGCTGCTTGAAGCCCATCTTAAACAGGGAGCTCCCACGGGGCCCCAGTTACCCTGAACCACAAGGCAGAAGTTTTGGCCTGAAAACATTTAATTGCAGACTAAACTCATTTGGATAAACAGAGGTCTCCAGTTTCTCCCTCTGTGGGTGTTCTGTGGTCACCATTTCCTTTGCTGTCTTGGGGTAGGGAGGGATTAGGAACCCACTGATAAATTAACCCCAAGGGTTCCCATCAGTGAAACTCAGAGCTAAGTCCTGGGGAAGGGGAGGCCGTGCCACTTTCCTTGATGGCCCTCTCTCCAGCTCCTGCCCCTCCTCCTCTCCTGGCCTCTTCTTCGACCTGTGCTGAGACCTGACACGCAGCTTCTCTGACCCTTGACATGGGCTGGTATCCCCCACAAACCTGAATCTTCCCCCTCCTACTCTTATTACCTGGAGCAAAGAAGAGCTCAACATTGATTTTAAATGTGTTATCATCGGGGTCCGGTTTGCATTTACTTGGTTTCTTTGAAATTCAGAAAAGAAAGACACAGTCTTCATCCCTTTAAAAAAATCAAATTTCATTTTGGATCACGCCTCCATTTGTTTCTCTGTAAAATGAAGGTGGGAATCAGCCAGGCAACTCCATAAGATACCATACAGTTCTAAAGCTGATTTCATATCCCACACCCTGCAGCGGCTTATTAATAAAAATGTATTAACACTGACCTAAAGCTCAAGATGAAACACATTTCCACAGCCGCAGATGCGTGGAGCTTGTTGCATCAGCAGCGTTGTGCAGACAGTGAAGGGTTTGTTGGGGAATTATATCAGGCTCCCACCAGGGCCCCCTTGGCTCTGTCCTTTGTACCAGTGACAGTGCAGATGTGCTGACTGGCGAGGGGTGGAGTGAGCAGCCACATCAATACTGGAGATGTCTGAGGATGTGTTAATGACTGATTCAGAGCCGTCAATGGCACCATGGAAGGCCCTTTGTGATGGTCCCACCCCGGGGTAGGGATATAAGGACCAGCAATGAAGGACCCATTTCAATTCAACAAAAATGTATTGAGGCCTCACCAGGTGCAGGACACTGCGCTCAGCTTGGGGAGAGGCCGGCAGAGAGGGACAGAAGACAGACAGTGGTGTCAAGGCTGCAGCTCAACAGTGCTTAAGTCAGCTGAGCCCCTGGCATCGCACTGCACCAATTGAACAGCGAGGTTCTTTGCACATCATTGTTCCAGCAAGTCAAACGACTTACTTCTAAAGGTGGGGGCTGTGCCCTTTGAGAGTCCCAAGAAACAAATGGGCCCACTTTGGCTTTCTGCTCAGGATGGCCTGTTCTGCAGCACCTCGCGCTGACTGACTGCCCCGCTGTGACAGGCGGCAGTGCGGATGTCACAGAAATGTAAAAATGCCCAGAGGGTACCAATGTCCCCACCAAATGCTCTCTTCTCTACACTCCGGTAATCTCCACTTAGCGTGGTCCACAGAGCCCACATGTAGATAGACGCCCTTCCACCGTTGGCCCTTGCATTTTCACATGTGAATCTCAGTGGTTTAATGATATGTTGATTTCTGAGTGGACTAAAGTTGATATTTGAAATTGGATTAAGCATTCCAACCTGTAAGAGTTAAGTCATCCTTAAAGTGTGAAGACTGAAAAATAACATTGAATGAAATTATAGATAAAATTCCTTTAAAAGCAGGAAAAATCTGAAAAGAGCCAAAAGGGACTTTATATAATGATATATAAAAATATTCGTTACAAGGAAATAAAATAAAAATATCTACTTATTTACTCTAGTTTTACAGAAGTTAGTGCAAAGCCACAAGTTGGCCAAAATCGTCAATTTTATCCCCAAATCAAATCCTCTTATAAAAACTATTACCAGAAGATCTCTGTTTAACATCTCTAAGCCCCGGTCAATATTTTGATGCCATCATATTCTAATACAAGTGATGAACCTAGAGAATCTCCTGGAATTTGCTGCTGTGGGGTTTAATCTGTATTAAAGTTCTTATCTTTGATGGAGAAAGGTTTGTGGGGGAAGCCCTGATCAAACCCGACAGTTCTGCCTACAGAACACCAATCAACTCAGTGCTTGGATCTGGAAGACATTTCACAGAACTGCAGAGTTTTTGCACTACTGAAATGACCTTGAAAACCCAGGCAAACAGACTCCAAGGTAGAAAAGGCATTTTCCATTTGGGAAAGAAGAAATGCTTTGGCCAGACATTGCTCAGAGGTCAGAGGTTCATTTTTGGTAATCTCAGGTAAGTCCCTCACTAACAGGACCCCTCACCAAGGTGCTGGGAAGTCCCCAGTGGCTGGCTTCAAGTGTTGGTGGGGTAAGACCTTATATTGGTAGGTCGGCTGTGGGGTGACAGATTGACAGCAGGTCATCACTCCCACCTATGCCCATGGAAGACATTACTAATCAATCAGATGCAACCTCAAACCTCCTAACACTGATCTCAGGCAGCAACTCACTTCTGCACACCCTACTGTGACAAGGAAAATCCCCCAGGCCAAACCCAGAAAGCAATTTCCTTAGCCACAGCTTTTGGACCACAAGCCTAGGGTCACTGCTAAAGAAAGTGGATTACAAAAGCTTTGTGCTTATAGGTAGCATTCAGATGTCTGCCATTAGTCATGTTTAGAATTCCAAGAATGGACTTGTATGAAGAAGGCTGGCTCAACAAACTTGGTAAAAATACCAACAAAACCCAATACACTGGGCCCTTTGTTTATCTGGGCTGTTCATACAGAAATGTTCCAATTCAGAAGTATTTACAAAGAACTGAAATGACCATTCACCAAAGACCTCTTGGGTTGCTCTAAAGTGATTAAAATGGAGGGACTGGCCACTAGAGATGACCGATAAAACTTGAATTATTTGCAAGCCAGAACTTTCCTGCCAAACTGCATTCCACAGATAACTAAGGAAGTCACACAGGGTATAAAACTGCTTGTGTGGTGGCTGGCTCACCTCCTCGACCCCCGCCACAAGCCTGCCTTGGTTAATAAAGGTGGAACCCAGAGACCATTCTGAAGACTGCATAAGACCCTCCTCCCCCTTTGATCCAGGGAACCTGATGCTTAACAGAGGAATGGGCATCTGAAGCTTTCCATAAACATGTCCATGCTATTAACTGAACGGTATATAAAAAAATGTGGATGCTAACAATACTTTTGGACCCCAGCTAGGTTGCAGAAATCTAACAAGGTTTCTCCAGGTCCTAAGCCCTCCCCTGCGGAGATGGAGCAGGTTTCACTGGTTATAGAGAATCAGCAGTGGACACCAGTAATCAGAAGATATCATTCACAGCCAGATTTTTTAGGCATCGTGCTGTATCACACAGTAACTTGAAACTAATAAGAGTTAATAAAGTGTTAAAATTTTAAGAATAAGATTGGCTTCTAAAAATATCATTGCCAAGTCTATCCATATAATCACATCCCTTGCATTCTGACGAGCCTGCTGGAGTGGGAAAGGGGGTGAATTTCGGTGACTGCCAGAGAACTGCTCATGGTGGGCAGCCTACTTTGTCTATGCCATGGCCCTTAGTGGTTCCCATTAATCGTGTCCTATTAATACTGGTGGCAGTTACTAAGTACCTTCATGCTTTATTTTCATATCCAAGATGTTTGTTCTTAGTTTTGTTGGAATCAAAGGATACCCACGGAAGTTTATTTCATGTGTCAATATTACCTAGTGCCTATGTCTGTGGTGGGGGTAGAGGGACAAGAATTTTCTCTGAAGCAGTCAGAATTCTTTTGATGGAGAACTTGGAACTGGAAGAAGTAGGTCATTGCTTGGCACAGCTGGTTACAGCTCAGCCTGGGGATCCTAAGGTCCCGCCTGGCTGGGAGGACTTCCAGGTTCAGGTCAAGTCTGTGCATCTTTCAAAGCCTTCTCTTCTCAATATGGTTTTCTCAGGTGTTTTTAGTACAGAAAGGAGAAGGCACTCCTGGTCTACCTGAATCACGGCGCATGTGGAGGCTGTAGTTCTGCCTGCAAAGCAGTTGGGTTTTTGGATTGACAAAGCAAGTGCAAGCAACAAGGGCAGACTTTCCAGGGGCTGAGTCTCAGAACTAAGAGGTTGAACCACTGAAAATGACCTTCACAATCATGAATCTATTGTCTTATTCTCACTCTTTGACAAGGAAAAATATACAGTGAAAAAAAAACTGGATTATAAAACATTGTTCAATATAATCATAATTTAGTAAACCAAAAATGTATGCAAATACTTATAGAAAGAATACTGAAACAGCAAAATATTAATGGTGGTCCCTTTGACTTTCTCCCTCTGCCATTTTTGGATATAGAATGATAACACTAGCTGCGTTGTGCCCCCTTTAGAAAGTTCTTCATTCTATTATGCACATACAGAGGCTAACAATATACGGAAAATGTTACATCTCACACCCTTAGACTTCTGCAGGAAATAACCCAAGGGCTACCAAGTTCACACCATCATACCATACAATGCTGCAAGGAAGATTATCATACTTGATTATAAAATTGATACTTAGTTTGAAGCCTCTTAACATTTTCATCCATTCCACCAAAAATTAATCTTCTCTGTTCTATATTAATGGTGACTGGCTAACAAAGGAGTCTCTAAAATTGATTATAAAATTGATACTTAGTTTGAAACCTCTTAATATTTTCATCCATTCCACCAAAAATTAATCTTTTCTGTTCTATATTAATGGCGACTGGCTAACAAAGGAGTCTCTAAACTTGTTTGAGCACATGACCTCAATGGTAAAAGAGACTAATCATAACACAGACTTATGCACATTTATTCATAAAGTGGGTGCATGTATACTTACATGTTAAGTCCATTATCAAATGTATGAGAATAGAACTGTTCTAGTCGAATGGTCTGTATTTTTCCTGTACCACACTGGGTTATCTTGTGTGTGCCTGACTTTGGAGATCTAGAGTTTAAACACCAGAGAGAAAAAAAGTGGCCGGCATAATATGGCTGATGTTAATTTGCTACCTGGGAGGCTTCCTGGGCAGGGGTCCAGACATCTCCACCATTCACCCCCTCACATGCATAAGGGCTCCACCAGCCAGCACCTTGGAAACCCCCAACCAGATGTGTAGAGTGGACTCAACCACCTGCACCTGGCAGATCACCAGCAGGAACTCATTCTTTCCTCGGCTGAAAGTCCCTTCCCACAGAGAGGCTCAGGGTGGCTGTGACTGGGGACTTCACAGTTGGCTGAGGGCCAAGGAACCTCTGCGAATGAAGCACTTCCCTATTTTTTCGTATGATAAATAGAAAAGCTTTGGTGATTCTTCTTTTTCTGCTCAGCACTCTATAAATATAAATAGTGGTCAGAGTAATAATAATCATAGGTTTTTGAATGTTTTCATAAAAATCTGATGTCAATTAGGACATTCAGGAAAGCTAAAAACACCTTGGTGTAATGCCACATCCAGATTTGCCTTTAAAATCATGAATAAAAAATGCTGAGAATCTGCATGGTTTTCTAGTTCCTCCAAACAAGTTCTGAGTGACAGGGGATAGCTCATTAAGTTCAATTCTGGGGAGATTAGAAGTTCAAAAAATAATCAACCCTAAACTAATGTGACTCCAAAACCAAGTCTCATAAAATGTCTGTTAACCTTCAATTCCATCTTTGCCAAGTAGAGGCTCTAAGGGTGTCTGGGGTTCCCAGCACCTCATCTAACATCCAGTGCTAGCAGAAAGCAAGAACACAGTCTCTCTGCTGAAGAATGAATGAACAAATGAATGATCACTTGATAGCCTGAAGTTCATCATTGAGGTACAGACATAAGCCTGTATGTTCTAGTGATTTGTTTTAGAGGTTTTATTTATTTATTTATTTTTACTAGATGCTGGAAAGACAGATGAAAGTAGTGATGCCTTCTAACTTCAAAGAGCTCACAGACCAGTGAGAAAAAAAGAAGGTGAGCAGAGAACATCAACCTAGGGTGCTCTCATGAGGGTCTGAACACGTTGCAAGAGGTTGTGGAGGAATGCTTAATGTGGGTGCAGAAAGGTTTCGGTGGGGGCCTGGCTCTTTGTGATGGGTGAGGGAACTGGTCAGCCTGTGCAGCTGGGACTGGAGGGACATTCCCAGCACAGCAGTCAGCTCGTGGGGTGCACAGAAGCACAGTGTGACTGGGAAGGGTGATGAGTCCAAAGTGCTTAGGCCCAAAGGAAGAGGTTGCCTGCCTGGGAAGAACCACGCAAGCTAAGCCATTTTCATTCTATCCTGCAGGCAGTGAGGAAACTAGAGTTGGTTTTAAGTAGGACACAGAGTCTCCTTCCTTACTTTTTTTTTTTTTTTTTTGAGACGGAGTCTCGCTCTGTCGCCCAGGCTGGAGTGCAGTGGCACGATCTCAGCTCACTGCAAGCTCCGCCTCCTGGGTTCACGCCATTCTCCTGCCTCAGCCTCCAGAGCAGCTGGGACTACAGGTACCCACCACCACGCCCAGCTAATTTTTTGTATTTTTAGTAGAGACGGGGTTTCAGTAGAGACGGGGCTTCACCGTGTTAGCCAGGATGGTCTCAATCTCCTGACCTCATGATCCGCCCGCCTTGGCCTCCCAAAGTGTTGGGATTACAGGCGTGAGCCACTGCGCCTGGCCTCCTTCCTTACTTTTTTAAAGCATGACTGGATTTGAAAAGAAAAAAAAAGATTACCAATGTGAAAACAGAAAATACCCCAAAATAATGTATCTGCTAAGATAGGTTAAAATATAATCTTTGTTCTTCTATACAAAGATATCAAATTCTAAATCATTAATAATGGGGCAGAATCACCTTTTGATTGATCAGAATCAATCCAGTGCTGAGCACAGCTATCTGGACATGGTGCACACTCTGTGGACATCTGTTATAGTGAACAATATGAGTTTAAGCTTTGGAGAGAACCAAGTTAAAGGGGTCTCACTTTTTATGGGTCTCATAACTGAACACTGCCTTGAGAAACTGACTACAGATGTCTAGAAATGTGTGCTGGATAATGTTTCAATGGAAACCACTGTATACAAATAATGACTTTGATTTCTCAAGAAGAATATATGAAAACATAAAGCAACAAGTCCTATTATGTTAAAACCAGGAAAATAACAGCACCATGCATGCTCATGAAATACCACAAAAACGACTTCTCTGGTTTCCCCTGCTCTTACAGCCATTAAGGAAAAGGCAGCATATTCCTCAGAGTTTCTGGCCCAGAAACCCACGCCTATTGGTTGGAATGACCTGCCATCTGCCATTCTGAGTGGCACGCTTCAGTGACACTAAGAAGGGAGGTTTGCATGTTGGCTACAGGGTGGTGAGGTTTATGGGTTGGAAATTACTGGAATTCTCTGCATGTTCTAGTCCGTAGGAAGGTAACAGGTAGGAACTTTGAGGAAGGTTTTCTCCATGCTGCAGAAAGGGCTCAACTCCATGAAGTCCCTATACCAAAAGCAGGGCTGTGTCTAGGGGCTGTGGGAGGCAAGAAGGTAGGAGTTACCCTTGGTAGGACTGGCCCATCATTTAATGTGCCCTGGACACATAGCCATGTGGGGAGAAGAGGGCAGCTGGTGCTCTGCTCTCTACTGCCCGCTTCCAGGTACTCAGGAGCACTGGAGTTAGCTTCCTAACCCAGCGAAATCCCCTCATCATATCCACCCCCAAACACTCACCCTGCATGTGCCAGCCAGCTGACTTTCATAACCTGCATTTTGCCTGTCCAGATGTCAATGAAGATGATGCCAAGTGGATTTTCACAATCCTCAAACACTGACAGGCTTCTTCCAAAATTCGCAAGTAAACATTGGAGGTAACTAAATGAAAGTTTGTTGCCTTGATGCTCTGACATCAAATACTGGCCCTAATGTCAGGCTTTGCTTTTATATGGCTACTTTGAAAATATAAATAAAGTTCTCTTCTACCTCCAGAACCAGAATCTCCCACCTGTATCCTACATGGAACAACTTGGAGCAAGGAGAGGAGGGTGAAATGGACAAAAGCTTTTTTTCCTGACTAAGAAATCCAAGATGGAACAAAAACCCAGTTGAGCACTACAGATTGAGTCAAGGACTCCAATTTGCCCAGAATGGTGGGCTCTAGTCACAGAGATCACCTTATTCGGTGAGGGATCACTACAAGGTAGGAGGGGAAGACTTGAACTTCCGGAGAGTCAAGGGCAGACAGAGTTCTTCAATCCTGTCCAAAGCAGTAGCACGAAGTACCACAGCTGGAAAGCCCCTTACAAATAACGGTGCAGCCCTTTCATTTTACATATAGGCAAGTTGCCTTCCTTCTTTGGGCCTCGGTTCCCTAATGTGACAAGTGACCAGGGCAGAGTACCGAGGATAAGAATCTTGGGTATCTTGGTTGTTGAATAATTCTTATGACCAACACACCAAGCTGCTTCCAGATATGGATAATCACTTTTCACCTCCCAGCTCAGAGAATGCCTTTAAAACATATTCAAATCCTATGCAGTCTAAAAGCTTGACAAGAATTCTTATTTTGGCAAGATTCATGAATTGATAGTCCATAGAAGAGCACATTCAAAAGGCCAACAAACACAAGGAAGGATGCCCAACCTTAGGGGTTGTCAGGGAAACGCAAGTCACACCAACGATATGCTATCGTTGTCACTCTTTTTAATTTTTACCAATCTGATAGGTAGGAAATCCCACTGCTGGTGGGTCAGGCTGGGTATGGCTCAACATCACTGGTGGAAATGTAAATTCATTCAATTATTTAAGAAAGCAATCTGATGACACAGGTTTCTGCTTAAAGCACACAGTCCCTTACACTTGGATCTCACCTCTGACAGTCTTTCCTTTGGTAGACACTGTTGGGTTGGTTTCCTACTCAGCATCCATTTCCCCTCTCCTTTAACAGAAAGCTAGCTTTCTTATGTATCCATCCCTGCCCCCTACACAACTCACCTGATCTTCACCTACAGCTTCTCCCAAGGACCTATCACATCTAAGAGTGATCCTATCCCCTCGTGCATGATTGGCTTGGGAATACAGGCCTCAGCCATCACTGCTGGCATTCTCCTGGCCCCATGGTTAGGTTTAGGATTGGACATATAACCTACCCTGGACCAGTGGGACTACAGCAGAAGTTTTCTAGGGGCTTCTGGGAAAGATGGTCCCTCATTCTTCCAGGAGACACCAGAAGTAACTTTGGTTACCCCTCCTCCTTTGGCTGTTATTGCATTCAGTGGCCAGGCCAGCAGTGACTGCACCGACCTTGCCTTTTGTCTGAGAATGAAGCACAAAAGGAGAACAAGAACTTACATGAAACCACAACTGCATGCACTCTTGTCATTGACCTTCCGTGCCAATGAATCCCTTTTGTTTTCTTTGTGACTTACGAATATTTTAAACACAGAGAAAGGTACATGGAATAAAGTAAAAAATACCCAAGTACCCACAACTCAGCTTCCACAAATGTTCACGTTTTGCCACATGCTCCAGTTTTCTGTGCTAAATCAAACTTTACAGACACATTTGAAACTCCCTTTGCAGGTTTTAACTGACTTCATTCCTCTCCCTCTGTCTCCAAAAGCAATCGCTATTGTGAAGTTGGAAGGTAACCTTCCCTTCCTTTTTAATATTTATATTACATATGTATTAGGTTGAATGATAGGAATTGGCCAATAGCCACCTTTTTACCTACATATTTTACCTACACATATGTATTGCATACAGCTAAACCCCATATATATACAGAAGTTTCTTTTATAAATGGCATCATTGCAGTCACCACTACAATTTTGGGGTTTACCCATATTGATCCCTAATATTTTAACAGACACTCCAAATTGCATTGATTAGAGGTGCCATAAAGTATGTCTTCATCTCCTGCAGATGGATATTCAGGTTGTTTTCCTTTTTGTTTTTTTCCTGTCACAGGTGCTGTGATTGACATCTTGGTGCATCTTCTTGTGCAAATAGAGGAGTTTCTCCAGAGTAGAAAACCAAAATGGAGTTGCTGGGTGGTGGGTAGTCTTCAGATTTGCTAGACACTGCAGCTCCGTCTGAATTTAAAACCCTGCCATCCAGGTATGAGGTTCTACTTCAGTGCTTCCTCTCAGTTTTGTCAGATGTCAACATGTTAACTAATCTGTTGGCTGTGAAATGGTTGCTTTCGGAGGCTTTAATGTGTATTTTCCTGATTACTAATTGAGCATCTTTTCATGTTTATGGATTATTCAGTTTTCCTTTTCTGCAAAGAGCTTTTGTCTATACTTTGGCCATCTCTCTACTGGTTTGTTAGTGATTTTCTTTTCTTTCTTTTTTTTTTTTGAGATGGAGTTTCACTCCTATTGCCCAGGCTGGAGTGCAATGGCATGATCTCGGCTCACTGCAACCTCCGCCTCCCAAGTTCAAGAAATTCTCCTGTCTCAGCCTCCCAAGTAGCTGGGATTACAGGCACCTGCCACCACGCCCAGCTAATTTTTTGTATTTTTTAATATAGATGGGGTTTCACCATGTTGGCCAGGCTGGTGTTGAACTCCTGACCTCAGGTGATCCGCCCACCTTGGCCTCCCAAAGTGCTGGGATTACAGGTGTGAGCCACTGCACCTGGACTGTTTGTTAGTGATTTTCTTACTGAATCCTGGGAGGTCTTTGGGTAGCCTGAATTAGTTTTTTGTTACATGTTGCAAATATCTTCTCCCAATGAAGGTCTTGTATTTCCACCTCTTAAAAATGGTTTCTACTGTCATTCATAAGTTTTAACTTTTATGTTATGAAAATTATTAGTTTTTTCCTTTTATCTTTGTGCTTTTTGTGTGTGTCTCGTGTAAGAAATCTTTCCCTCCCTGAGGTCATAAAAATATTTGCCTGTTTTTCTTGTAAACATTTTAAAACTTTGTCTTTCACATTTAGGTCTTAGATCCATCTGGAATTTATTTTTGTTGTGAGATATGAGAAAGCTATCTACTTTTATGTTTCCCTATATAAAAAATCAGTCATTCTAGCACAGTAAACTGACTTGGCTCCCTTCTCCCACTGATTGACAATGCCATCTCTGAAATATAACTCAGATGTGCCCCTAGGCCAGAGGGTCAGACTAGAGAAACCAAATATGACATGTTGGTCTCTGAAAAATACCATATTAAAAAATATCTTTATGAAAAAAAAACCTATTTCATTGGGCAAGACTATCTTCTTTATTCTTTGTCTTGGTTTTTCTTGGCCCTTTAGTCTTCTACAAGAACCTTAGGATTCCTTGTTAAATCCTGTGAAAAACTTTTTTGACGCTTTTGTTGAAATTTTACTGAATTAACATATTAATCTGGGGAAACTTGCCATTTTTACAGTATTCATTTATATTGCCATTTATTTAGTCATTCTCTCTTGGCTTTCAAAAAATTTTAAAGTTATGTCTATACACATCTCATACTTGTTATTAGATTTATTTTTGAGTTTCTTAGTTTTTAGAATAAAATCTTTTACATTTCATTTTCTACTAAGAAGTTGCAAGTACTTAGTGCTATCAAACTGGTATCCATTAAACTTTTTAAATTAACAGAATAGTTCTAATCATTTAGATTATATTGGGTTTTCTAAGTAGACTACCATACAGTTAGAAAAACATGAAATTTCTTCCCTTTCTAATCTTTATGCCCCTTATTTCTTTTCCCTGTTGTGTCGTGGTGGCTGGGACTCCCAGTACACAATGCTAAAAAGAAGTGGTGAAGTTGGGCACCTTTGCTGTATTTCTGCGTGTTTCACCATTCAGGACGTACACTGTATGTTTTTGGTAGATGCCCTTTGTTAGGCCCTCTCATCACATTGGAAATAACTTTTTTAAAAATTGGGAATAGGTGTCAAATTTCTATCAAAAGCTCTTCATACATTTATTGAGATGACTAAACACCTTCTTCTTCTTTAATCTGTGACAGCAGTCAATTCTACCAGTAGCCCAGCTATGAAATCAGAATTTCCCAGATGACTGACTCACACCAGAAGGGCGAGAAAAGATGAGCCAGCATGAGCTCTAAGGTGCTGAGACAGGCAAGTTCCACTGACCCCATGGTGCCCCATATCCTTTATTCTAGCAGCCAGTTCAACAAATAAGGAATGCTGACTTTCTGTCCACTTCTCAGAGATACTACAAACCAGAAGGGGAAAAAAACACAGGCTGGTTTCTTACTACCTCCAAGTCCCAGGCTAGAAAGAGAAAACAGACGTCTTTAGTGCAGGTTTTGCTCTTGGCATCTTCTTCTCTCTTTGCCTTTAGAGCAAAGGAATAGAAGAGATGGAAGAAAAACATTATTTTTTTCATCTGCAGCAGAGGAAAGTCACTTATGCTAAGAAAAGGACTTCAGGCCAGGCACAGTGGCTCACGCCTATAATCCCAACACTTTGGGAGGCCAAGGCAGGCGGATTGCTTGAAGTCGAGAGTTCGAGACCAGCCTGGGCAACGTGGTGAAACTCCATCTGTACCAAAAATATAAAAATTAGCAGGGCACGGCGACATGTGCCTATAGACCTGGCTACTCAGGAGGCTGAGCTGGGAGGATAAAATGTGCCAGGGGAGGTCGAGGCTGCAGTGAGCCATGTTTGTGCCACGTCACTCCTGCCTGGGTGACAGAATGAGACCCAGTCTCAGAAAAAAAGAAAGAAAGAAAGAAAAGAAAAGGACTTCAGAAGTAAGCCAGTCCAGGGGAAAGAAGGAAGGGGTGGCCACTGACAGTGATAACATGATGCTGCAAAGAAGTGTCTCCGTGGATGACCTGAGGACATCCACCAGCAATCAGTGACCTTGTCTTTCTAAGGGTTATTTGTAAGGAAAATTATTGACTCAATAAGCATTTGCTAGCACTTGCTCTAGGCCAGAATCTTGGCTAAGCACTGGGGATCCAGCAGTTCCTGCCTTGCAGGAGCATTGTCTAGTGAGAGACTGCAACTCTTAAACCAAGGCTTTAAGTCCCATAACAGAAAAATGCAAAATATTATGGAAAAACATGAAAAAATGGGAGGAAGCTTAACTCTAAGTAAAATATTACAAATTTCACAGAGCATCACGGTTTAAGTCTTCTATCAGAAACACTGGCAGAGAAGTCTAATAGTGTGAAAGTCATTAGAGAGAGAAACAAGGAAAAAATGGAATGTAGAAGAATTAAGGGTCAGAAACAGTCGAGAAGAAAATAAAAGCCAATAGTTACCATTTACTGGGCTGGGCACCACTGTACATGCTCCGTAGCCACTAACACATTTAATTCTCTCCACTTCCCCAAGGTGGTATTATCATCATTCCCATCAGCCCCACCGAGAAGACAGGAACTAGCTGAGAGGCACAGGTGGTTCGGTGACCACCCTCCTAACACCTGGCTCTACCTCCCAGAGAGGATGAAAGGACCCGAAGAAAACATCCTCCTGGGCACACATGGGCTCTGGGCTGGAATGAGGGGGCTGGTTTAGAAGGAGGGAAACTTGCTCATACTTAAACCAGGCCTCAAACCCTGCTGCTCTGTCTGAATTACTGGGTGCAGACGGCCCTATCTCCATGCAACGCTGGCCCCAAACTTGCACAACCCATGCAGTGAACCAGAGCCCTGGGGTTAATTGGCCTCACACACCTTGGATGCTAGTTCATGGATTACCTAATCTAGCCTGCTCCTTGAGGGGCTGGCGAGCCCTCACCCCATCCTACCCCAAATGCCTTGCCCTAGAAGTCCTCCTAACCACATACACTGAGGAGTTCCAGGTAAGACAATTTTTTCCATCTTGTTAAATTTCCCATCAGTGGGAATGCACTTGGGATGCCATTCAACCTGACTGCCTTTAATCAGGTTGTGTCCTCAAGAGGCAGTGGTGACATCTGACAGGCCCAGGCCCTCTACCCTAAATGTGTGTCCACTGACCCGATGAGATGCTGGGAGGCAGACATCCCTGGGTTCCAGTCTCAGGCCTGCTCTTAATGGCCTGTCTCCCCAGGCAGACAACTGGGCTCAGTGTCATCTTTGTAAATTGGGCAAGCTAGAAAAATGGACCAGAAGTTTCTCCCATGCCTCCAATCTAAATCGTGCACCTTAACTGAGGTTGTCTCTCCCTGTGCTTTGGCAACAGAGCCCAAGACAACTTGCTAAGTGGCTGTCATCAGCTTCTGTGCTCAGAAGTGTTCCTCTCTGGTAACAGAACTGGGGAAAGCCTGAGTCTGTGGGAGGGGTGTGAGTGGGTAGGTGAGGGCTTGTAACTCGATGACAGCCAACGGTGCCTTCCAGCCCTGAGCAAAATGCATGACCAAAACCAGAAAGCAGCAATGCCAATTCTCTGCCGATTTTAAACATAAGCTACAAACAGGAGAAGGTATGTGGTCAGTTACTGATCCCCAAGTGTAGTCGTAAAGGAAAAAACAAACAAAATGAAATCCAATGGTTTCCTGCCCTATCAAAGGATATTGGCAGCTTTTATTTTTAATTATCTAAGAGAAAATACGCAGAATTAAAGTTCTGGGTGCAGGCAAAACTCGAATCCAATTCTGACTTCACCCTGACTTGCTATATGACCTTGGGCAACCTATTCAGGTGCTAAGAGTCTTAAAGTTCTCAACTGGAAAGATGGGACAGCTATATCTCCATCAGAGGGTGCCCACAAGCATAAAATGAGATCATGCCTAAAAAGTCCCCAGCAATTGCTTGTATTTGAATACCCATAAATGAATGCAAAATTAATATATAGGGAAATGTAAAAGGAGCCTTTGATGTGGCATATCACATAGGTGTGTCCATATGTAAGTACGTACACTAACGTTCTGTGTGTTTTATTGCTCGCACAATAGACCTCAATTAAAAAAGTTACGGGAGCAGATGCACATAGCTAGAGACATACATGAAGATTTACTAACAATGAACAACTACTATTCATTCTTGTGATAAACAGAAACAACTTAAACATTCAGCAGTAGGTGAACAATTAAATAAATTCAGGTAGCTCCACATGGTAGAATATTATTTATCTATTAACATTTTGTGTTCAGAGAAGATGCTTAATGTGAGAACATGCTCAAAATAAAAGGAAAAGTGGGAAGAAAACAGGATATAAATCTGTATGTAGGGCTGACCTCGAATTTTGGCTCATATCTGTACAGACCAAGACTAGGGGAATTAGGTGAAGGGATTATCAGTCATATCCCTAAGGGTCTATGACTATGGTTGGTGCTTCTCTTTCCTTCACAGTTTTCTGTATTTTCCAAATTGTCTAAAATGAACATACATTCCTTTTAGAATTAGAGAAAAACACATAGTAAAAAATGAATGTGTGCTGCATAGCTCTTGTAAAAAGTGGTGATGTTATAGAAATGAGGCATTCACTAAGGCACTGCACTCTCCAAAGGGCATGGTGGTTGCTGTAGAACAGAAAAACATCACAACAGAGCCTTTGACTCCAACCCCAAGACACAAAAGCTGGATACTGGATTTGAAGAATATCGAAACTGCTGACTAAAAGCCTAAAAGGAATGGCCTCTGCAATCTGATTGGAAAATGAAAGACAACAGGGAAAGAGAGAAAAGACTTCAGAATCATTTTAGAATTTTACAAGAGAAGTTTCTCCATAAAAAAAACAACAACCTTGTTTCGAAACTATTATTACTATTGTTATTATGATTATTATTATTTGAGGCAGGGTCTTGCTCTGTCACTCAGGTTGGAGTGCAGTGGTGACCATGGCTTGACCTCCTGGGCTCAAGCAATCCTCCCACTTCAACCTCCTGAGCAGCTAGAACTACAGGTGTGCACCACTACGCCCGGCTAGTTTTTTTGTATTTTTTGTAGTGATGGGGTTTCTCCATGTTGCTCAGGCATGTCTCAAACTCCTGGGCTCAGCCTATCTTAGCCTCCCAAGGTGCTGGGATTACAGGTGTGAGCCACCACGCCCAGCCTCTAAACAATTATTTTTTTATCTAACATACAGTTAGAGAATCATTCAGGATCACCTTACTGTTGTCTTATTATCATTAATATTTTGTAAAACAGTAAATTGTCTGAAATGTTGGCAACAGCCTAAGATTTCCGAATTTAAATAATGAGAAATTGAAGTTTACCTTCAAATAAAAAGAATATTAAATCCCTGTAGCTATAAGTACATTTACTGAGTGGGATTTTATAGTCATACCTTCCCTCTTTTAAAAAAGATCTGAACTAGAATGCCATCTTTGATTTTTGGTTTTTCTAGCATAATGTCTAATGTTCCTTAAAGGGATAATATTAAAGAAGGCCAAAAAGCGAATGCCCTCTTATCCCTGCAACCTCACCATGAGACACTGGGGGAGGAGGGACTATTTAATTATTAAGGCAGAGTGGCTGAAAGCCAGTACCCTAAAAGCTTCCTATACCCACCAAACAAGGTGCACCCTACAGCCCACAGCCACATTGTGTCTGTCCATTGTGCTGGCCTCACCCTTGCTCAGACATCAGGTCAGGCTGAGATCCGACCCCACCCAGGAGCCGCCATGGGCTTGGGGAGCCTACTTCATACACCCCTAGAAAAAGGGCAGCAATCTCAAGAAAAATGTGAGAAAGCAAGGACAACCAGACATGGGGGACACCTCGCAATTCCAGGGACAGGACAGGAAAGGCGCCCTGATGAAAAGGTCCAGTTAGGTGAGCTGATTTCCCACAGACAGTAAGTGTGCAGGTCTTCATTCGAGGCCAGCCTGGCCAACATGATGAAACCCGGCCTTTACTAAAAACACAAAAATTAGCCGAGCGTAATGGTGGGTGTCTATAATCCCAGCTACTCGAGAGGCTGAGGTGGGAGAATCGCTTGAACCCAGGAGGCAGAGGCTACAGTGAGTTGAGATCGTACCACTGCACTCCAGCCTGGGAGACAGAGTGAGACTCTATCTCAAAAACAAAACAAAACAAAACAAAAATTAGCCAGGCCTGGTGGTACATACCTGTAATCCCAGCTACTCGGGAAGCTGAGGCACGAGAACAGTTTGAACCTGGGAGGCAGAGGTTGCAGCGAGCCGAGATTGCACCACTGCACTCCAGCCTGGGCGACAGAGTGAGACTCTATCTCAAAAACAAAACAAAATAAAACAAAACAAAAATTAGCTGGGCATGGTGGTACATACCTGTAATCCCAGCTACTCGGGAAGCTGAGGCAGGAGAATGGCTTGAATCTGGGAGGCAGAGGTTGCACTGAGCTGAGGTTGCACCACTGCACTCCAGCCTGGGCGACAGAGCAAGACTGTCTCAAAAACAAAACAAAAAAACAACCAAAAAAAAAAAAAAGGTGGGCTTCAAAGCTTTTGATCTTTTCACAATTTACAATCTGGGCTGTGGTGGTTACATTTATATTCAAAAGGAGCTTTTCAGGAGAGAAGTATCCCTGGCCCCTGTCTTTCAGGAAAACTGCAAATGCTGTCATTATTCATCTTATGAATTACCAGGAATGCTTCTTTCCTTCATTCCTTCCTTTCCCATCCATCCATCCATCCATCCACCCACCCACCCATCCACCTAGTCTTTATTTAGTGTACCACTCACTGTGCTGGGTGCTAAAGACACAAAGCTGGATTTGCCAAGATTCCTGTCCTTAAGGAGATCAGATTTGAGTGAGGAAGACAGGCATGAATAACAGAAATTACCTGTACCATGAGACCTACAACATCCTATGATAAAGAATTACAGGGCTTGGTGATATTGGAGAGGAAGAAGTCACAATACTGATGGGGATCTGGGAATCTTGGCCAGAGGTGTGGACTGGGGAAGGCCAGCAGATTTCGTGCCTTGGCAGCCTGCCTCCCACCCCTGGCAAAATCCAGCTTAAGACCCTCTTTAAAAGAGGTGAGTACTCTGGAGTGGCTGAATGGTCACGTGAGTGGAGGGAGGTTCTGCAGCAAAGGCAGGCTGAGTGGGGGTGCCCACCTGGACTGGGCTAGGAATGCCAGCTGCAGAGCTGGGCAACCATGCCAGGAACATGGGGGTGCACCAGTTCTTTCTCACTGCCCACTGGAGACTCAGCTTTCAGATCTGAGATGCATGCTCAATGGCAACGCACTGCATGTAGGGTGCAGCTGAGGTGGGCTGGGTAGCAGGTTTTGAGGCTGTGCAGCATGCCTTTTCCTTTCCCCCAGAAAAGGCAAGCCTTTGCTGGAGCAACTGAGAGCCATTAATGCAGTACTGTTTGGCCATTTTAAATCCGTGCTCCCTTACTAAAAAAGTAACCAAAAAGTCACACCCCCTCCCCTGAGAGATTCTGAAATGCATCCCCACCACAAATACACACACACACACACACACACACACACACACACACGTGTGCGTGCACTAGGGGAGTTGGGGTAGTGTCCTTTGGTTTATGCTGCACAAGCCCACCAGCTTGCCTGTGTTCTTTTCCCATTTCCAAATATAAAATGACAATATTAAAAACTCTTCATTAAACTACACAGCCCCTGTCCCTGGGTCACCTACAGCTCTCAAGGACCAGGTTTCCACCTTCACCCCATCTTTGAGAACTGTGTTAGAAGAATGCAAGGTAGAGATCATCACATCTGTGGCTGCTGGCAGGGAGACCCCGTTGGAAGCTGAGACCTGGAATGGGATGACAAAGGCTGAACAGGCAAGGCCTGTGGGAATGGCCTGAGAGTGATTGTCTGAATTACCGGGTGTAAATGGCCCCATCACCATGCAGTTCTGAACCCAAATTTGCACAGTCTATGCATGGAACCAGAGAAGTGATAGAAGCAGAATAGTCGGGCCTCAGGCAGTGGGGGAGAGGGAAAACTCAAGGATGATGCCAAGATCTGTGACTTGGACAGCCTGATGGCTGGCTGTGCTGTTAACAGAGATGGGGACACAGGAGTGGACCTAGGGAAAAGATAATGAGTTCAACAGTAGAACGGCTAAAGCTTCAGGGAGATGATGGCAGTGAGAATACATGGATGAACTTCCCTGGCTCCTTATTTTGGGTTGATTGACAAGTTACAAAATAAGGCACAAAGCTGAGTCCTATTTAGAGTACCTGATTCCTTGATTTCTTCCTTCCTCCCTCCTCCCTATATTGATCATGCACATATTTTTATGTGCCAGGCACAGCTAGGGTTTTGGAGATACAAGAGAGAACAGACAATCTCTTGGCCATAGGGAACTTTGTCTTTCTTACTGGACTGCTTTAAACAACAACACAAAGAAGGTTCCCTTGAAGAAGCACTTTTTGTGCTGAGATCTAAGAACGAGAACAGAGTTAGGGAGTTAGAAGGCCTTTCCTCGCATTTTGTTGTGGGAAGAGGAAGATTGAAAACGGGATCCTACTGGGAACAAAATATTTTTCAGCATCTTGAGACCCATGGGCAGGGCCTGGGCCTCAGTCTGAGGTGGAGAGTAGAGACTCCTTTAGAAGGAGGCTGAGAATTAAACCCACTAATTCAGCACGTCCTAGTCTGTCTCACTTCACGGTTCCCAGGGCCCTTTCCCACACATTCTTTCAGTTCCTGCCAACAACTCTGTGAAATAGATGTTATTACCCTCTTTTTAGGGATGTGGAAACTGAAGCTAAGAAACCAAATCAGGCTGCTCGTCAGTCACCAGAGTCGTTAGAATACAGAACACCAAGCCCACCTTCAGACCTACTGAATGAGAACCTCGGGTTTGTGAAGGGGTGGCCTGGGGATCTGAACGTATAATAATCAGCCCTGGCTGGACACAGTGGCTCATGCCTATAATCCCAGCATTTTGGGAGGCTGAAGCAGGAGTATCACTTGAGTCCAGGAGTTCAAGACCAGCCTGGGGCAAAGCCCTGTCTCATAGTCTCAGCTACTTGGGAGGCTGAGGTGGGAGGATCACCTGAGCTTGGGGAGGTCGAGGCTGCAGTGAGCCATGATTGCACCACTGCACTGCAGCCTGGGCAAGAGAGTGGGACCCTGTCTCAAAATTTTTAAAAATTCATTCCCAGGTGGTCTCCAATGTACCTCACCTCCCTTTAGGAACTCCTGGATCTCTGGGTGATCACAGCACTGGGAGCTCCACATAACACTCTCCTCCACTGTCTCTCCATTTATCCATCATCTCCCAGTGAAGTGTTTCTTGATTGACCATAAACTCCTCATCTGGTAACTCTTCTTGGTCCAGATTTAAACCACAACCCTGGGAATCAAGCCAGCAGAGGTACTCATGGAGTCTGCATAAGGTAACCTAAGCCAGCCTACTTTGTGTCTTCCCATCGTAACGCAAATTTGTAAAGCATTTCATTCACATTATACTGATATCAATATGAATTTTTAAATGATGACCAAGAGGAACTGATAGATTTTAGAATGGTACTGTACATGGACAAAGAATCAAATGGAAAAGGGGTGAGAAAGTCAACCATTTCATATGCAAAGTGACTCTCAACAGTGCACAAGGCCAATTCACTTCCTTCTTTTGAAAGTGAACAGGGAATAATGAAGAAAGCATTTGAATAAATTATGTATGGCAGTCCCAGTTCTGTATATTTACACAGATATGTTATGTTATTGGTAATTTTGCACTTCTAATCTGATGACCCATTAACGGTTTTACTTTTCCATATTCTTGCTTCTCCTTTTCGCTTTTAAGTTTTTAGGAACAAGAAAATATGATTAAAAGAAAAAACAAACAAAGCAAAAGATCTAAAACCCTTGACCTAGTTCTCCTGTGGGCTTGAAAACACAGTGACATTTCCTCAAGTAAGACGAAGATGGAGTTACAAATAAACTGGAACTATGAAGCCTAGAAAAGGAACTATAAAGGCTGATCTACAAAAGATCTTTAGACTACATGCAGATTTTTACTCAAAAGATGTTGCTGGCTTTGTCCTCTAGCTGTCAGCAGAAACACATACAGCCCTGTACAATGATGGACGTGCCGCCGCAGAAGGAGAAAGATAAAAGCCTTGCTTTGGGGACACCTGACTTGACATGCTGATGAGTAAGAGAACAACAAAATCATAAGCAAGATTTAAAGATGATATTAAAGATGATATTAAAGAAAACACCCTGAGAAGGCAGTCAACAGAGTCCTCTACAATAATGGGTAATGGGCTATTTGAATCAATAGGATTTAAAGAGACTCAAACGGAAAAACAACGTTATTTTAAAGTGCTCTTTTCTGGGCATGATAATAGAAGACATAGAAGAAGAAAAATGGTTGTTCTGGTCACTTTTGCTCAATAATGACCCTGCTACCTTCCATTAGAGTTGAGCACAAAGTTGGAAAATTAGTTTCTCAAAGTATGACTTGGTTTTACATTAGAAATCCAAAGTAATAAGAGATACCAAAACAATCTATCCATTGCCTATTCAAAGGTTCTACCTTTTCCATAGGAAAGGACTGGCAAGAAAAGATGTTTTATTTTCAATATCAGTCAATTTTGCCTGATGTGTTATTCCTTGGTTTTATAAACAGCATCAACAGGATATCATTTAAAGCTACCCTGAAATGCTCCTTCTCTGATGCATCAGGGCCCTGTGTCTGGACAGTGAATATCTGTCAAGTGAAGAGTCCCATGCATTGAAGGAGATTGGCAGTCCTCATAAATGAACACTGAAAGGAAGTCTGATGTGTGCCAATCTATCACAACCACTGGCCTCCAGGTGGCTCACCTGCTACTCAGGGGGCCAAATGGCAGAAGAAGCCACTTCAGTTCTGCTCAAAGCTAATGCACACCCTCCAGTTTCCATGTCCCTGGGTGGGCAACACCCTCAATATAAAAATCAATCAAAAACTATAATACTACATGTAGTATAGTATACTATGTAGTATGTATGTAGTATGTACATGTAGTACACTATATCACCTCTAATCAGAAAGTATGCAGAAAGCACATCTACCTGCATGTGCGTGGACTGGGAAGGAAATGTTTAAGTGCATTTGTCACCAGTTTGTGCTGATTTCACCCCTTCACAGATGGGGGAGGTGAGCCTGACTCTGGCTGGGAAGCCTACCCACAGTGGGTAACAGGGTCCTTACAGAGGAATCAGATGGCTTGGAGAGTACCAGTCAGGCCCCAGCTTCCCTCTGCCTTTGGCCTGATAGCCTGGCATCTGCTCTGGAAGTGCCTCTGGAGACTCTGCCTCCAACAGTGTGGGATGATGTGCAGACCTCAACCAGCCTCCTCACAGGGGCCAGTCCCATGGGGGCTGCCCAAGCAGGCGCCAGGACCTCATAGACAGACTGCACCTATGCTTCTCCCTGCAAGACCACCTGTTCTGCAGACATGACATAGGCTGTGAGAAGACATGGGCTCATGCCTAGGGTTCCAGATGCCTAGAACAAAAGGCAGAACCTATGGCAGGTCTAGACAGAGTAGCAGGGAGTTTAGGGAGGGGAGGAAAGGAAAAATAATGGTGTCTCCTTGCCATCTAGCACTTCCATCTTCTCTGGCTTAGAGGCAGGGAGAAACCAGATAGTGTTTTCAAAGGTACAATAGAGAAGACAGGCCCCTCCCCTGGATGCAGCCCACCTCAAGTCCTGTCTTTACCCCATAACTACTACAAAAAGAACATTCTCAGCCACCATGTACTGAGTGCTTGCCAGCAGCTGGGTGTCTTCAGCACTTCACAAACCTTGTCATGTTCAATCCCTAGAATGCTGAGAGGTGGGTACTGTGAGGAGAGAAGAGGAAATGGGGCTGAAGGAACGGTGAAGGGGCTTGTCTCAGCTCCCAAGGCTGGACAGGGCAGTGCAGATACCCCATCACCAAAGCCCTCATTACTGTGCTAAACCACAGAACTGGAATCCTTAGGATGAAAGAGGGACCACACAGCTGGTCTGAATGCTGGGATCAGCTTTGTGTGGGCTCCTGCTTATCCTGTCACAAATTAACTTGTAGTCAATGGGGAAAAATGAATTATTAGCGCTAGATCATGGTCTCCCAGTGTTTTGGGTATGCATGCCACTTTGAGAGACTTAAGGATTCAGGCAAAGAAAAACAGCAGAGACAGAGGGATCAGAAGGAGGGACTGAGGCTGTGGGTAACAAGAGCCAGGAGAGTGTGGTCATATTCATATAAGGAGGTTAAGAGAGTCGGTGGTCATGGCTCGCCTGCACTTAGCTTGCCTGCATTTAGCTCTGCCACTGACTGCGTGGGACCTTGAGTCAGTTACTCAATGTCACTGTGCCTCGGTTTCCTTGTCTATTCAATGGGAACGATACCTCATGGGGTTGCCATGAGGACTAAATGTTTTGACTTAAAACTGTAAGTTCTTATTAACTTTTAGCTGTTACCAGATAGACTGGATAGTATAGCAATTTATTGAATGAGATATTTTAAGAAAAAGATCATGAAACCTATTGTACCTTCTTTGCCTCTGCAATGGTGCTCATCCATTTGTTAGTCTGGGTTCCCCCAAGAGCATTGTCTACAACAGTGGCTGGCAGGCAGGCAGTTTAGCAGGACTGGGGACAGGAGAATGGGATGGGGGAGGAGGTCACGGAAGTACAGGAGGCATCACTGGGTTCGCTGCCACTATGGGTGACTGGACTGGATCTTACAAGGACAATCCGGGGAACCTAAACAAATGGGTTTCAGAAATATCAGTAGAGGATGAATGGGGAAAGTAGATCTCTGCCAGCCCTCACTGGAGAGGGTCCTACTCCAGGGTGATGGCTAGCACAGGGCAGGAAGTAAGAGGCAGGAATTCCTCCTGGAAGGGCACCCCTGGTTGTACCTGAGGGAAGCTGCCAGAAGCTGCCGGAAGCTGCTTATAACTGGGTTCTGCAATGGCTACAAGCTGAGAGGCTGCAGTGGTGCACAAAGGTGTCCGACATGTTCACTCAACAAATGCTTACTAAGCACCTGCTGTGCTCCAGGTCGGCGGGGACACAGCAGAGAACAAGACAGGCAACGTGCTGGCTCCTTCCTCCACTGTCACAAAGGGAACAACCATTAAGAAGTAAGCCAATAAAAAAGGGAATTTCAACTGGGCACAGTGGCTCGCATCCATAAACCCAGCTACTGAGGAAGGTGAGGAGAGACGATTGCTTGAGGCCAGGAGTTCGAGACAGGCCAGCCTGAGCAACATGGCGAGACCTCGTCTTTATAAAAACAAAAACAGAGTATCTTAGATAGGAATAAGGTACTTGGAAGAAAATAAAATGGGCTAATGGGGTTATGTGGAAGGCTTCCTTTAGATATAAGGACCAGGAACAACCTCTCTGAGCAGATCAAGTTTGAATTGAGGCTTAAATTGTGAGAATGAGCCAGCTGTGGAGTGCAAGGGGCAAATGCAAAGATCTCGAGGCACAAAACAGCTGGTGAGTTCTAGGAATAACTGGGAAACCACCCTGGGAGGAACAGTGTCCTGAAGGAGAGCAGGGAGATGGAGAAGAAGGGCAGGCAGGGGCCAGCTCCTGGAGGACCTCCGAGGAAGCCAAGGTAAAGAGCCTGGATTTTATTCTGAGTGCCCTGAGAAGCCAGTGGGAATTTTTAGGCAGGGGAATTACATGATCTGGTTGCTGTGCAAAGAAGTAGAGCAAGATAAGAAATAGGGAGATGAATAACTCTCATTTTTATAGGGCAGAAATGGCCGAACTCACTGGCAATTTCATACAGCTCAACCTGATTCCAGTTCTACTGGACTGTCATTGTGACCAAGAGCAACATCTTAAGAATGTTGGGCCTGCAACCATAATGGTGTCTTCCAGGAAGGAGCCAGGGAGCATGTCTGATGAACTAGGAAGAGAAATCCAACCCTCCAGGTAGCTGGTGGTGGAGGCATAACAGGAGGGGTCTCACATGGTCCTTTAACTCCCACAGCCCACAGGAAATGATTTCTCAGTTACTGCTTCCCTTCCACCACTTTCCTGGCTGCTGGGTTACTCATGCTGTGCCAACACACAGCGAACTCCCCTTGTACGCCCCTGGCAACACCAGGTTACATGCTCAGACGTGATACAGTGGAGGAAGGACCTCAGCAACACTGCTTGCCTCCCTTGCTCTTGTTTCTCCTACTACCTCTAGCTTGCTTGGAAGAAGGGAAATTCTTCAGGACAGGAGAAGGGGATCTGCAAAAGAGGTGACTACAGTGTGTAACTAGTGTATCTGTTCCATATAACTAGCTTCCCCGTCAGGTCCCTCTGTTAACGATTTTGGAGTTAAGTAAAAGGCAGACTGGTCAATTTCCAAGCCTAATTTAGCACTCAGACCAGATTGGCACACATTCTTCTTTTCCTGCCCATCCACATTTTACTTAGGTGCATATGACAGTTCTGCAATGGTGTGAAGGTTATGCTATAATATATGCATAAGAATATATCACAAAAGTTTATCTTTGGGCTGTGTAACCACATCTAGCATCCAGTGTTTGCCATGCATATTTAGATATTCCACGATGCTACTATTACCACTTAATTTCAAAAACCATAAGCTGTCTAATAATTAAATAATACCTTGATGCTATTGTATACTTTGATTTTCATGTTGTAATCCTTGAAGCACAGAGGGAAAGCATTTGTTTTACTCCTCGGTCGCCTGGAGACTGTCAGGGAGAAATCCTGTGTAGGGGAGAGACAATGAAACCTCATTGCAAGTCAAGTCCCTCATGAGTCATTATTGATTATCAACCAGTAGAGCACTGTATTTGGGATAAAATTTGAAGAAAGGGTAAGAGGATTTTTCCTTGAATCTATTAGAAACTAGTTACTGAGGGCCTTTGGGGCTTCCTGGAGCCGTTCTTAATTTATTCTTTCCAAGATATGTCGGGTCTGTTAACATTGGTCAATCATCTAGAGTAGCAAAATAGGCCACTGACCTGAAATAAAGTGCTTAAAATATGTAAATTACATAAAGAAGAAACCACTAAGGTATTTTACGGTCTCTCTGGTACGGAGTTTTGCGAAACACTACCAAAATCAGGCCCTTTACAAGTACATAGAAGACATAGTTCTTTTGAGGAGAGAATCATCCTGATCCCAAAATAATAATGTTAAAGTGAGGCCAGAGACAGTTTTGACTAAAAGATGGCTAGACGTCAAATATTGGCTACAAATGGAGGTCCACTCTACCAGTGTGGGCAGGTCTTTTCGTTCCATCTAATTTCTCAGGGAAATTCAAGACATTCTAGTGGGATAACAAGAATGCTCCAGGCCCACAGACAGCCACTAGAAGAATTCCATCTTACTTTTGGCCACATTTAAAAATACAATGCATAGATTTGTGTATCAGTAAATACCTACACATATAATTTCTAACACTCCCCAGTAATTTCATTCCCAACCTTACCCTTGGTAAACAAGGGATGATCACCAGCATCTACAAAGTAGAAGGGACTTTCCCCTGCTTCTTGATTCAACCACAACAGACCATGAAACAATACCATTGCTTGGGTATAGGCTTTTCTATTAAACAGTTCCCTTTTAATTATTCATCAAAATGAGGAAAGTATTTTTGTCAGCGAATCCTTGAACCAATAGTTTGACCTCAAAGCCAAACCTCAAATAGGAGGTTTGTCTCAAATGTTTCTGATACTGAGAGATAGTCCACTTTGTTATTTTTCCTCAGAACAGAAACCTAAACAAACAAACAAATAAAAATGCTTTTTAATGGTCAAGAGTTTCTGGTAGAGAAAAGGTCACTTTCTAGGTTAAAAAAGTCTCAGCTAGTGATCTGAAGGGTAATGGTTTGTAGTGGTGTTTTCAAAATTCCATTATCGTCTTTTAAATGAATTTAAAATGGACTTCACGAACACATGCTCTCCTGGGTTACTATTTAATGAATGTGTTTGCATGTATGTATTTTGCAGGACTACGAAAGAATTCAGACCATCAGTAAAAGACTGTATATATACACCAAAATCATCCCCAGGGATTTAGTGCCAACTCTTACCTACAGTAAACAAAAGGCCACGTAGACACAGTGCCGCTAAAGGTGGGGCAGGGGAGTGTGTACTATCTGCTCACTCAAAAATTCACATTTCAAGGCATAATATCTCTTTGCTCAGGATGCAGTCAGCCCAGTATCACTTTAATTCTTTCATTCCTTATATTCTCTGTGGTAAGTTTCTACTATCCTCAAGACCTCAGATAGATCTATGTACTGCTTACTAGGCTAAATGTATTATTGCTGTGTTAAGTTGTTACACATTCCTTCCACGTGTGATACATCAGTGCTGTGGTTCGAAGACAAAGGTAACGTGCCTTCTATAAAACAGGCACAAAGACACCAAACACACTCTGTATCTACATGCTAGATTTTTTTTTCCTTAAGCTTAACAATTACATTCCAACTCATATCTACTATCACTACTCTTAAAAATCTATTCTCACACTATCTGCAATAATGTCAATTCTATGATTACTTTTCAGCAGACGATAAAGGCATTTCAAAAATTTTTATAGTAAATATACAAAATAAAAACAACATATTGCCTAGTAAATATTCTGTCTTCTTGTTTTTACTTAATCACTCCAACATGAATATGATACCACCAGGAAAAGCTTATTTAAGAACTGAAGGAAAAGAAAAGCTTTTTGGCCCTTTTTCATGCTGGTTACTTACAAGTTATTGATCTGGGGTGGTTTCTCTCTTGTGCTCTTTCTCATAGAGGCAGATGCTTCATTATTCTCATCCATTAGGATGAGATGAATCATTTCTATCCATAGATCAAATCATATGTGTATATATGCATATTATATTCATCTATTTAACATATAATATAAATTCACAGTATATGAAAAATTAAGTGGATTTGTTAAAAGTGATAGAAATATAAGTAGAATATGCAAGTTTACAGAAAACATGAACCCAGAACAAATGTTACTGTACTTTAGTTATCCATTGTTACATGGCTCCTTCCTCCAAAAATATAATAAATGCATACATTTTCTAGTTAAAAATCAGAGTAGTATTTTACACTGTAAAATTTCTATTGTTGTTAGATCAGCTATTTCCATAAAGGAAATTTAGAATAATTTAATCAACAATATAAATATCTTTCGTTAGAAGCACATTTTACATCGATTAGAACTGGTTGGGTTGAGCAAGCTTTTAAAGTACTGACACTAAAAATAGGTTTATCGAGATCCGTAAAGATATTTTTGCTAAGTGTTCACTGGCCTAAAAATATCTTTTAAAAACAATTTAGATAATTTAGCTGAGGGGTTCATATGCACATATCGTCCCATAGGCTGTGATTTCCTGTATGACAAAATAACCTACCAAATTAGTAACACAATCCAGGTCAAGTTTATAGGCATAATAGAATTCCTGAAAAATAACAGTCTGTGGGGATGATTTTTTTTTAAATGATGGGGTTGTGTAGGGATGGATAGAGGGATATGGAAGAAGAAAACCAAAGTTGAAGAATAAAATAAGGATATAGAAAATACAGTTGAAGGGATGTCTCCGTGTTCACTGTGGTATCCTTTGTAATGAAAAGGCAGCATTTATTTTCATGTACCTTGATGAGAGCATACCAGTGACTGTCCCACAAACATAACATCAATCCCAGAATCATCCCTAAACCGAAACAACACACCACACTGTCCAATCTTTACAATACACCTCAGTAGTGGTTACCTGTCAAATGTTATTTAAAAAAAAAAAAAAAAAGCTATGTGCTTTATAAACACTAATATTTATTTCAGCGATTCCTCTGGGAAAAAAAAATATTCCATTCCTAATTAGCCTTCCACAAAACAACAAAGTCAATGGTCACTAGCTAGTAAATGAAGCGGGGTGCACGACAACCTTTGTCTTTCATGCCCAGCAATGAACATGCCTGCGAAGTGCAGACGGTTCCCATGAATTCAGGGTTCCCTAATTACTAAAATAAAACACACTTCCTACATAAATCAATAAATCAGCCTGCAATGGCAAGACGGCCAGTCGGTTACTACACAGAATGAATATGCATGGGCACCACCTCCTAGGAGAGCCTCTGTGCCGGACCAGATCACCAAATCCGAAAGGACAGTTGCAGGAAAGCGGCCCGCAATGCCCCGTGAGAAATGACAAGTAATACACCCGCAAGAGAAAATGCCCCGCAAAGAAGTCGGGGGAGGGGGCGAGCTCAGCCCGCAGGAGCTCTGGTGAGTGTGAAAACGACCCCTTACCTCAGGGAAGGGGAGGAGCAGGCGGCCGGCAGCCGGGCTTGGTCCCCGCGCCGCCCGTGCGCATCCGGCCCGGAGCGCACAGGGGCAGCGGATGCCAGAGGCCGGCCGAGGACCACGCAGCCCGGTGACCACCCCGGGGAGCGCGACTCCATTACTTACCCTGTTGGCGTTATTAATAGATGTTAATGGCTCCGTTAGATTGAGGAGAAACCTCTTTCTTTTTTGTCATATGGAAATTCCAAGTTAAAAAAAAAAAAAATCCCGAGGTGGCAGTGGGCTCCTGGTACAGCGGATGCGAGTCCGCACTCCGCCCCCAGTCACCGCTACACTCCTCACCAGCCCCCAACTTGCTGCAGCGGGGGCCAAAAATCAATCCCAAGCTGGGAGCGCTCGGGCGCGCAGGCAGACAAAGACTTCCTACCCCGGGCAGGGCCGGAGTCTGGCTTTGCTTTGAAAGCTGTAACCTGCAAGTGGCATTACGAGAAAGGGTTCCTACATGTTGTTTTTCTCCAAAGATTCCTTTTATGACACCTAAAATACCACAGTCCTGACACTGTCCCATGATAGGGGGACAGTCATGTCCCATGATTCTCCAAAAAAAAAAAATTCCCAATCCTCCTGTGCCAGACCAGAATGTGCCTGGCCGTCTCCTGGGCCCCCCAATACCCGACACCCCATGATCTTTCTTGATGCATGCACTCTCCTGGCGGCTAGTCCCCAAAGATCTTCCTCAGCCTAGCCACAGAACAGCCTTTAAAAGCCCCTTGGGTATAGGGAGGGAAGGAGGGAGAAAGGAGGAAGGGGGGAAGGAAGCGGGGAAGGAAGGAGGGAAGGAGAGAGGGAGGAAAGGACTCCCTTCAGTCCATTCGGAGGTCTCATGTTTAACATCAATCAACTATCACTGCTTTTACTTTGAAGACAAACTGTCTTATGAAATGGGTAAAAAAATTAAAAAAAAAAAGAGTTTGGACATATAGTCTGAATACACTCTTAGCGGGAGAAATACAAAGTGTGACTGTGCCGTACTCCTTGGCTCAAGGGTCATTTAACCCTAGATGGGCCGAGACCATCTAGGTTTGTCCTACACTGACGTCCAGCAAGTCCTGATATGTTGGTGACTGAAGCATCCCACATCACATATCTATGGAAGGTTCAACTAATATTTGCTGGAAAAGTGTGTATTCATTCAACTCTATATTAAGAACTCACTGATTTTGAGTCTGTGATGAATAAATCTGTGTAGGCCAGCCTAGGTGGGGGAAGAGTTGACTTCCAGCTTTCCTGATAATCAGGGTCTTCCACACTTGTCTGGGAAGGCCCCTAAGCTAATGGCCTTTGTTTCTTCAATATGTCTTCCAGTTCTAGGTCCAGCAATTATTTGTTAAGGGAACTTTGTAGTTAATATATAATCATGCTAAACATGCCTGATGTGAATCTTAATTATTTTAATTAATTACCTTTTTCTATTTCTTATTCATTCAAAATTATATATGCTTTTCAAAAGTAATGAAACACCATTTGTACAATTGCTATTTTTCAATAAATCAGATGGGACTTCTTATCATGATTCTCAATCAGTAAGAATTAATGGCATATTATCTATTGGTGTTACGGCTGAAAACACAAATGAGAGAAAAATTGGGAATTTCACTAGAACCTCAGAATAGTTTGTCCAATACTTTACTCTTGCTCTTCTTTGTCCGTGGGCACCATGCAGAAGGATGGGATAAAATGTGATAAAGTTTTAGAATAATGGATATTTATAGAGAGACACATATACTTTACAACAGCCAGTATGCTTTTTCTTTTTAATTGGCTTTTAATGAGCAGCTGCAAAAGTTCAAGAACAAGCTATTAACCACTTCAGGGTCTGCTTTATGAGAAATGTGATCTGCCTGTACAATCCAGAGCTCTGCAAATTCCAGTAAACTAGAGGCAATACAGTTTTAAAAATAAATCAATAGGCCAAAGTAATTGCATTGGGGCATGCATGTCTTGGTAGGTGAGGGTGGTGGGAGAGGGAGGCATATTGCAATTCACCTTCTTATATGCAGATAAAGAGCTGCAGCTGTTTTCTTGGTTTTACCAAAAGAATGAAAAATGTCATTAGTTCTTTCAAGACAAATGCAAGCAACTGGCTTTGTTGCTGTTTCTCTCTCTCTCTCCCGCCCTCCCTCCGCGCTTTAGAGAAAGGCTGCCTTAAGATTGCAGCAGCGACGGAATCACAGGGTCTGGCTACATTAGCAGAATCACAGACAGCACCAGGGTGATGTCTTCACTCTCCAGCTCTCTAATTATTTACCCAGATCAAGCCTGACTGCTGGAAAATCAGCTCTCTCCAGGAGGTAACCGAGCTGAAAGGTTCTTTTCACTGAGAAATGATGGGCTGGTGGCTGGCATGGAGCCTACAGGCCAGTGAGCCCTTATGGGCAGTGTCATGAATACCCAGGACCACACCATTTTCCTCAATCGTTTCCAGGAAAGTATCGGTCAGCTTAAGAAAATTAGGCAAGAAGAGCAGATCTGTGGTGCAGAGAACACACAAAGATTGAGTCCCTAGAAGACACTGTCCTAAAAATTAATTTTGTGAAATGAGGAGAGGAGGCCTGCTGAGATTGTTGGTATTTTATAGCTGGAGCGTCCATTTAAAGTCCTTATAAGCAGACAAAGCAGATTGCTTCATTGTTCCCACTTACGGGTGCTGTTTTCTCATGCGGGTCTCCTGAAAACAGAGAATGTTCAGGAAGCATTTATGTTCTAATTTGCTAGAGCTTTTATAAAAACAGAAAGCCACCAGCACTCTGGCTGCTCACAAGCTCCCCCAAAGCTTTGGGTCACTTCCCAAACTCCACAGAATAAAACATTTTTAAAAAATCAATTGAAATCAATCAATATAATTTATATTTGTCCATTTCTAAAAGCTTTGTTAGAGGCAACACTTAATTTAAATGCTTTCCACTTTCTTATTTGCTTTCCTAGAACTGCAAAACTACTGTCAGACATATGCAAATTTTTAATTTATCTGGCCCACGATGGGACGAATCACCTTCAGATTCCTTTATTTCTCACAAAGGAACATGGCAGCCAGTGAGGATCTGTCGTGAATGTGCGGGCGAGGCACACACGCCACCACTGCCTTCGAAAGGCGCAATGACAAGGTTCACCCAACAAATACATAATAGGTTGGGGGAGACAATATATGTATTTTCGGTTGGCATTTCAAATTATGCTGTGTTTATTCTAATGTTAAAATCAATTTGTATTCTCCACATATACAGCCACCTCTTAATAGTACATTTGAGAATTCTTTTTCTTGCTTCCCGGTCAGGACTGGGATTCAAAATCTGCCGTGGTTGATTAGCTTGCTGATTTTTAAAAACGAATTTTCCCTTTAAAAATAAATCCCTCTTTTGGGGGCAACTAACGTTCTAACTTAGACCTTGGGAAGCTGTGGAATTTTATTCCTGTGTTCAACATCCAACCAAACTGCTTCCCTTCAAGTACGACTGGAATTTGTAATATAATCATCAAATTTCTATCATGAAACATTTGCATCCATATTGAAGTGTCTACATTCAAGGGAAGGGGCTCAAATTCATTTAGAAAGTAACTAATACGGGTTTGCTAAAAGTGTATATCAAGCTTCCTTTTAGGCACTACAGGAGCACAGCAAGCATTCCACAGAACAAAGTATTAGCAGAAGAAATAACAGAATTTTGAAGAGGGTATAAATTGAACCAGGTAGGACTATGCGGTCATCCCTTATTTCTAGTACAAAATCACTCCTCAACTGTCTTGAGATGCCATTTTAAATATGGAAAAGTTCATCTTGGTGGGAGGAAAAAAAGAAAACACTTTACCACATCTCATGTTAATAATTTTTAACAGGAAAAATAATTTCTACTAGGTTACTATTCATAAGGAGAACACAAACAATTTCCTCTTTAATATATTTTTTAAAATTTAAGGGGAATATAGATGAATTTCCCATTCCTAAGAGAAAACAAAAATTTCACCATTCTCATAGCCATTACATAGAATACAGACAACAGTGTTCAAATTTAGATTTTTCATCCTCTATAGAAAAATGTTTATTGTAGTGATTACAGTTTAAACAACAACAAAAACAAACCTCCTAGGATGTTGGGGACATTTTCACTGCTCATAGGATTTACAGCTGTTTAAACATTTTGAGCTTTTCGTCTCAACTGCATGTGGTTCTACTCAGACCAAAATCACTGTCTTGTTCACCTGACTGCACGACAAGCTCCATTTTCCTTCTTGGTACTGGCTAATGGCCCCTGAGCTAGAGTTCTCCTCTTTATTTTTCACCCAACAGTACAAGATATAAAGTTCCTGGAGCATTGGTCCATAATCTTAAAACAAAGAGACTAAGATAGAATCACTCCACCCTGCACAGGAGTCGGTCCATTCACTTTATGATGAACTTGGGCAGGGATTTTGGGATGGAGAGCAAGAGCAATCAACTATCTGGGGGGAGGCCTGGGACTATCAACTGGAGGGCATCCCTTGGGTGGAGTGGGCCACTTGGGACAGCTCATCTTCCAGCCCAGTACCCTGTGCTTTCCTCCTGGTCCAGATGTCATTGGATGCTCATTTTCTTGGCCTTGGCACTAATCGTTATAGCCTGTGTGTGATCCTAATGTTATGGAGGCAGTCCAGTTGGACCACAAGTGCTTTGTGAGTCTCTCATGAGCAGTCACAAGATGATAATTATAAAAAACTAACGCTACTCTGTAGAGTTACAGGGTCGGAGTGGTTTAAGCCATTAAAGTATCTGTGTTTGAAAGGAAAACAGAATAGACCTGAATGCAGTTTGCATTTACATAAACTTGACATTTGTGGCACTACAGTGAGGATGGTGGGTGGCAATTCTATTTTGCAGAAGAGGCAAAGTGACAGGAAGGAGGTGACCCAGCAAGTTACTGTCCCAGTCCAACATGATGCCTACCGATTTCAGGGTGTTCTCCCTCAGGAGTTTGGAGCACTGAATGACCAGCATGGGATCATCTTGTGCTTGGATGGTGACTCTGGAGAAAGAGTGGATGTGGGCGGGAGGGAAATGAAGGAGCCAGGGATGACAGCAGGGTTGGGCTTACACACTGGCTGCCTGGGGTTCCTGGTGCCTGGCAACTACCGGAGAGATTTTCAGTCCCCTGAAATGTACCCACATCCTGGCCACCATGAGGATAAGAATGTCCCACAAGGCAGCAGCTGGGGCAGGGAGGGGTGGATGAGGTCCTTAAACCACATCCCTTGTTGTATACAATGACACGCACCCTCAGGCCACCATCTGATGTCTTCTTTGTGGAATTTAGATGTGGCAGAAATGCCTGTAATAACCTGACTCGGCTGTCACTACTGGGCTGGCCTACAGAGGACTTTGCCACTGGATAAGGCCTTAGTTTTTCAGCACAAGAGAGGCTTTCTTAAAAGAAAAAAAGAGTCATGTTAGCAGGTGCTTTCAAAAAGACACAGATATACACAATGGCAGGTGGACAAATCCCTCCCCCTACCCCTCACCCCCGCCAGGCAGAGGGAATCAAAGGCAACAGCAATGCATCAAGTACAGGCAAAACACACAAAGAATGGGATCGCTCTGACAGGACCAGTCCAGCTTCCAGAACTGGGGCCAATTCCTGCCCTAATCTCATTCACCAAGAAGCAACAGAACATGGAGAGAAAGCAGACGGAAGACAGCTCAGACCCTGCATGGAACTCAGCATGGCATAAATAAATTAAATAAACAATAAATCACATAATCTCCCTGAATCCTGTGATGTGGCTGGAAAGGACCTTTTCTGATATTAGTTGGGCACCTCACCAGACCTGTCAACCCTCTCTGCCTATATAAAACAGAGGAATTACTACTGTTATTCACTGGATGAAAAACAGCCCCAGCCATTTGTTCTGAAACCAGTCTCTTGTTTCCAGCAACACTGAGCATCTAACATGTGCCAGGCACTTTTCTCAGGGTACTGTGTACATCCACTCATTCAGTCCTCAAAACTAGCCTGCAAGACGGTACTGTTGCTTTACAGATTCAAAAACCAATGCACAGAGAGGTCAACTTACTTGCTCAAAGGTACACAGCAGTGAGCAAGTGGCACAGCCAGGATGGGAACCCAGGCCATCTGCATCCAAGCCTGCGCTCCACCACTCTCATAAACAGGCCTGAGGGCTCAGCCCTGTGTTGAAGGTTTCAGCCACTTGTCCTGCCTCCCTTCTCTTCCTCCCCTGAAGCCTGTGCCCATCTGCCTCGGTTTCACTTCTTACTAACGTGGGTTTATGGAGGTAACTGGGATGACAGATATTGTGTATCCCTGAGCCTAAACCTGTTCCCTATTCTCTCAGCATTTCTCCAGTTAAGCTTTGTGTTGTCCTGAGACAGAATGCTTGATTAACATCTAGGTTAAAAAATTCAGGGTGGCTACTCTACCAAAGCCAATATCCAGGGTTGACAGCATATGGTTATACATTTTGCAGAGATAGAAGTCTAATATTCAAACAAAAATAATTCTGAAAGTCTCTGAAACACTTTTAAAAATGATCTGCAGAGGCAGACACAAATCGCTGTGAAGGAAACTTTTTCTTCTAATAGGGATAAAAACCCTAAGGAAAAAAAAAGTTAAGGAAATGACTTACTGATATGTAGGGAGGCAAAGGAAAGTGGGCCCTAGGGAGCCATATTACAGAATTACGGAAGCCTGGAGGCCCAGCTGGGAGGAGGCAGCTAGAAAATGAGGCCCCTGGAGCATACCCGAGCCTGTGATTTGTTCCTTCTTTTTTTTCTTCCATGGCTCATGACTCAGAAACACCTGAAAGAGGCAGTGAGAAGGACCCAGAAGCCGGGGCTGAGGCAGCTTCGAGTCTGGGCCTCCAAGGCAACATGGCCTGGCTCTATCTCTTTCTAGATGTATGACCTTGAGCTATTGGCTTGCCCTCTCTGAGCCAGTTTCTTAATCTACAACATGGTGGTAACAGTACCTAAATGCATAGGTGGTTATGAAGATAAAATGAAAACATCCAAGTCAAGTGCTGAGCTCGGGAAATGCAACAAAGTGATAGTTAGTAGCAGCAGTAATAACAAATAGTAGGGGTGGAGAGGCCAACAATCCTCTTAATGTCCTAGATCATGATGCTTAGAGACCAGGTCTGTGACAGCCCCGTCCTAGACTGAGAACCCTTTGCAGAATGACACAGCAGCCCATCTGGACAGTGGGAAGCTGTTCTCACCGACTTCACACATTCCAAGAAAAGCTTGGGTTCATTAATGATTTAAGGTTACAGTATTAGAAACAAGAGCCCCACATGGGAAGGATGATGGTTTTCTGTAACCCTGAATGTAGGCTTGAGTGCTCCATCAGCCAGTAGGAGGAATGGAGAGCCCACACCCGGGCATTCCCAATCCAAATGATATCCCTAGAGCCTGAGCCAGCTGCAGGGTGTGATCCTCAACTGAAGGGGACTCCAGACTCTGACCATCCTCTGCATGCCTTCTGGTGCCTTGGAACACAGCAGGGACTGCAGACCAAGGAGGCCGGAAGAAGTGACCTGAGGTGGTGGAGCAGGGCGGGGTTGACGGGTAGATGGGACCACATGAATGAAGGCTCCTGCTGCAGGTCGCACTCTCTCCAAAACCACACCAGGTCTCTCTGAAGACAATTTCTTCAGGTCAAGGTGTCTGTGTGAGAAGTTCAGAGAGTGTTTGTGGGAAGTCCTCCTGGGTTGATGGAGCATTCATGCCAACAGCCAGGGTTACAAAAACCCAGGGTCCTTCCCATGTGGGGTTGCCATTTCCAATACTGTAAAACCTTAAATCATTAATGAACCCAGGCTTCTCTTGGATTTGCGTGAGTCGGTGAGAATGGCTCCCCACTGCCCGTACGAACTGCTGTGTCATTCTGTAAAGGGATCTCAGGCTGGGCTGGGCCTGTCACAGGCCTACCACCATGAGACAGCTTCCTCGCCTCCCCCCACCCTGCCACCCACGGACTCAACCACGGAGGCTCTGCCAGCCAGAGCAACCCTGCAGGCCCTGTCAGCTCCACCACCCACTCAGCACACTTGGACCGAACCCCAGGCTGCTCGGCCGGGCCCTGTGCAGCCTGGGGACAATGAATCCTCTCAGTGTGCTTCAAATCGAATGACCAAACACCCTTCTTAAAGCAATGCTGCCTGACCATTCTCAAGTACAGTACCTCCTATAAATAAAGACATAATGGTGCTAATGTGGACGACGGGGCCATTCTTGCACATGAAAGGCCTTCTCTGTGTGGGCCTGTTGTGAATTGTCCTTTTTCAGTAGCCTAATTGTCAGCCCAGAAACTGAGAGCAAAGCGGAGAAGAGTTGTTCTTCCGGGAGGTGCCGGCCATGTTTGTGAGGAGGTGCTCACAGGCGGGCCACCCACAGTCACCCACCTCCTGTCAGGCTTTGGGGCCCACGGGGCTGCCAAGAAACAGGGCCTGGGAAGGCAGTTTGTTCAGTCCAGGGCCCGGTGTGCTCCTGGAACTGCAAGGGGCTGCGGCAGCCCCTGGGGAAGGGAGACCGGCCATGCTCTTCCTCCCAAAGCTGCCAAAGGGTCTCTTGGCCGAGGGACAAGTTTGGACAAGCTACTGCTCATCCTCATGGTCACAGTCCATTGGGGCTTTGCTGTTGTTTCCCTATGGGATTAGTTCTCCCTTCTCACTCGAGGCTGACAGATGATGGGAAAGCCTGTCAGTGTGCCAGCCCTGCAGGGATGAGCCTCAGCAGTCCCCACACCTGACTTCAGGACCTGCAGCACAGGCTGCCAATGAAAACCATGGAGGAGCCATGCCCCGGCCCAGCCAGCCTGAAGTGTGTGCGTAGGGACAGCAAGCGAAGAAAGTTCCCAGACAGAGGCAGAATGAGGATGGCAGCTGAAGGCAGCCCAGCTGGGGACTGCAGCGCTGAGGATAGAGTTGAAGAGTCTGTGCAGGGCAAGGCAGGCCCAAGCACCAGCACTCTGGTCTCTGCCTGCCTTCTCTCCATTTCTACCCCACACTAAAATGCTTGACATTCTTGCAGTTCCTTGAATAAGCCCTGCCTTCGCACCCTCCCTCAGACCTCTGCACACATCCACATAGGGGTCTCTCAGCCTCTAATGCCTTCCTCCTCCTCTGTCACCAAGATCGAGCTTTGGAAGCTGCTCCATCCTGGCCCTCAGCACTCTGGGTCAACTTCCTCAAGGGCTCCTCTGCCAACTGGTGCCCACCCTTTCTCCCCAAGGAAACAGGAGAGCAAAGGCCATGGCCTCTGTCTCCCCATACTTGTCTAGAGCAGGGGCCTTGTCCTCCCATATTCCCTGAGGGATCTCCCGGGAAGGGGGGGATGGCTTTGAGGGTGTGGTTTAGCTGTTAGAGGCCACCTTCAAAGCAGCAGCCCAAGAAAGGGGCTCACAGGGTACAGCCAGGACGGCTGAAACTTGAGACGCTAGACTAGCTGGATTGCACTTCATGAGGCGTCCAGGCAGGTTGGCTGCACTGGAGACAGTGGAGATGGGGAGACGATGGGGGATAGTTACTGGCATCCTTTCCCCCTCCAGTGCAGATACTTACCAGCCGTGTCTCAAAGTTATCATTCCCCCATAGAAGAAAGAGATGGAGGAGGAAATTGTTTTCCAAAAGTATCACCAAGGCACTGGGAGGCTGTTCTGAGAATGCAGGTGTGGGTGAGGGAGGGAAGAGGTGACAGCAGGAAGGACAGAGCTCACCGGGGAGGATGCATGTGTGCATGTGCACATGTGTGGGTATTGGGCAAGGCCAGTGAGAGGAGCAGCAGCAGTAGGCTGGGGGCCCGAGAGGAAGGCTCCACCCACTCACACTCAGAAAATCCAAAGGCCTCTGGCACTGTCCAGGGCATCTGGTCAGGAGCACCCAAAAAACATGCCATAGGCGGCCTCTGTGAGAGCATGTGGTGCCCAGAGAGCTTGTGCAAAGGCCTGCACATGGGAGGGGCCGACTGTGATTCTGGCCTGCAGGAGAATTGGAGTGGGAGCTGCCCCTGTGAGCACCCGCACATGAGCCAGGAAAGATGAAAAAAAAGGTCTAAAGACTAGAGGTGCAGAAGGTGGGGACACCTGGGGAATGAGAGGTTTGGCCAAAGCCATTAGAGGAAGCTTGTAGGGTGACCTATAAACCAGAACTGAAGGGAGAGACAGATCAGCAAACCAGAGGAGGAAGGCAGATGGGCAGCCAGACCACGTGGTGAGGCCCAGGATATAGAGTGCAGAGGGCCCAGCGAGTAGGCCCAGTGTGGCAGGAGGACGTGGCAGCTGGGAAGGCAGGTGTGGGCAGATGGGGGAGATGTGCACTGTCCTGTCTTCACCAAGAAGCCCTCCCACATTTTCAGTGGCACACGTTCTGTGAGCCAACCTGTGCTTCAGCAGCTGGGGAAGGATGACTGGACAAAGACACAATCTGAGGAGGCAGAAGCCAACTGAGAGCATTGTGAAACAGCCCATGTACGAGACGGTGCAGGCCTCAATGAGGCCAGCATCAGAGTGACCAGAGAAGCCAGGCATTGCAGGGGACCACGGGGGTGGAGGTGGCAGGACTCAGGACCAAACTGGACTGTGGGAGGAAGAACAGCAGAGTAACACTGAGATTTGTACCCCAACTCACAGGGAGAAGCATGGCAGGGGGACTGACTCAGGTTCACCTGTGCTGATGGAAATGCCCAGTGGGAACTGCAGAGCTGGATCTGGAGGGGTCACTGCTGGACACAGGCCTCAGGGTCATTTGCCCAGGGGGCAGAGCAGAAGTGGTGAGGCTGCAAAGGAGGCAAGGAAGAAGCATGGGACCAGCTAGGGACTGAAAAAGAGCACCATGCCCAGGAGGGCCGATGCATAGCGGTTACACAGCAAATGCGTACAAGTGAGGAGGGTGGGGCAGTGGACATCCCAGCCTAACCCTCATTGCATACCCTAAAACCCCTCTGTTGATATAGCCAGATGCAGGCTGCATCAGAAGTACCTGGGGGGCGGGGCATGGTGGCTCATACCTGTAATCCCAACACTTTGGGAGGCCAAGGAGGGAGGATCACTTGAGCCCAGAAGTTCGAGACCAGCCTGGGCAACATAGTGGGTCCCCATTTCTACAAAATATTAAAAAATCAGCCAGGCGTGTTGACATATGCCTGTAGTCCCAGCTACTTGGGAGGGTGAGGGAGGGTCGCCTGAGCTTGGGAGATCAAGGCTGCAGTGATCTGTGATCGCACAACTATATTGCAGCCCAGGTGACAGGGCGAGACCCTGTCTCAAAAAACAAAAAACAAAAAAAAATCAAACAAAAATGATACCTAGGGGACTTCAACATCCATCAGTGTTTAGGTCCTTCCCTGAGACTGAGTCAGTCTAGGGTGGTACCCTGACATCAGCATGTTGGAAAAGCCCAAATATCATCATAACCATAAAGACAGATTTCAGAGGACTGAGAGAAATGTTAATGTTTTAATTCTACAAATGGAGGTAGGGACAGGAATTTGTTTAATAATACTTTTTTTTTTTCCTAAAGTATCTCCTGGGTGATTCTGAGGCATGACTAGTTTGGAAGATCCTGGTTCTAGGGGGAAAATGGTGGGGCGTAGGCTGTGGGCCTCTGGAGGACAGTGACCTGCCTTTCCCCCCTCAGACCCCTAGTTCAGTGTCTCTCCCCACACAGGTCTCAGGCTCCTGTGTGTGTAAAGCAGCATGGGGTCACCCTGGGCAGGACAAAGGGAATGGTCACAGCTGCAAGGCATCTTTCACTGTCTTCTCCTCCCTACACACCCATTTTTAAGGTCCTACAATGGTGCGAGCGGAAGAAATGCTCACCTGGGGACTCTTGTGTTCCTCAACAGGCTCTGAAAGCTTCCTGGTCAATTTGAAGTTGGAAGACTCACTATAATTTATGAGGAAAGATTTACCTAGTTTGAGTGAGAGATCAATGTCTGTGGGTAAATGAATTGTCAAACTTCTTAACTGGTCTTGCTCGACTGAGGTTAGTAGTACTTGCTTTTTAAACACACTCAAGGTAAATTTCTTTCAAACACAGGGGTCGAAATGCAAGTCAGATGGCAAAGTTTTACTGTGTGTGACACCAAGGTACATGGTGACAAAGAGAAGATAAAACAGTAGTGGGTACTTCTCTGGAAAGGCAAATCCAGACTTTTGTCCCTAAACTCCTTCTCCCAAAGCCACAACTCTACAAGCACTTTGGATGTGCCCTCAAAGCCAGACAAACTAGTCAAGACCTGGAGAGGCTCTGGGACAACTGAGACTGTCCAACAGGGGACTGAGTCTGAGAGCAGCAACAATTGTGCTTGCACAATTGCACTGTGTCCAGACTAGGAGGATTCAGTTCTATTTAAAAATGTGGCTGGGCGTGGTGGCACATGCCTGTAATCCCAGCACTTTGGGACGCTGAGGCGGGCGGATCACGAGGTCAAGAGATCGAGACCATCCTGGCCAATATGGTGAAACCCCATCTCTACTAAAAATACAAAAATTAGCCGGGTGTGGTGGCGTGCACCTGTAGTCCCAGCTACTCAGGAGGCTGAGGCAAGAGAATCGCTTGAACCCAGGAGGCGGAGGTTGCAGTGAGCCAAGATCATGCCATTGCACTCCAGTCTGGGTGACAGGGCAAGACTCCGTCTCAAAAAAAAAAAAAAATGTAAATGCAAAAATCCAACAAGAACCACCATGATTTGCAGGGCAGCTGTGCAGTGCCCACCAGGTTGAGAGCACACCATGGTCAGCACTGACCAGTCTCCAATTTCTGGAGTATGTGCTGCCATGGCTTACACAGTCCACAAAGAGGACTTCAGAGCAAAGTGACTCATTTTCGTGATTTTCTAAGGCTACCCTATCCAACACAGTAGAGCCACTGGATATGTGTGACTTTTTAAGTTTAAATTTTAATTAAAATTAAATAAGATAAAGAAATTCATTTTCTCAATCACACTGGCCACATTTCAAGTGCTCAGCAGCTAAAAGTGGCTAGTGGCACTCATTGGAGAGCAGAGATACAGAATGTTTTCTTCACTGCAGAAGGTGAAGAAAATTCCATTGTGCAAAAAACTCCATTGGACAATGGTGTTCAAGATACAGGCTCTATAAGGAACCTTGTCAGCCTCATGTTTAGATCTAGAAAAATTAAGAATATTTAGTAATTGTGGCCACCATTAGTGGCATCCCTGGGCTATTACCAAAAAAAAAAAAAAAGAAAAGAAAAGAAGTGAAGGAGGAGGAGGAGGAAGAAAGAGGAGGAAGATGAGGAAGAAAAGAAAAAGACAGAAAGAAAAGAAAGAAAAAGATAGACGGAAAGAAAGAAAGAAAGAAAAAGAAAGAAAGAAAGGAGCTGCTTGAATATAACAGATTTTCCTGCATTTACTAATATCTCCAAAGAAAAAGAAACAGCAGCCCAACATCCCCGCTCTATAAATACTGGGCTAAGGAACATCTCCTAAGGGGTTTAATGAAGGCTAGAGCCTTCATGATGTAGCTAGAGCTTCTGCTGAGCTTAAATTTCATGCTCCCAAAAATTATTTCCAGGGGTTATATTAGAGTGAGAGAGTCTGACAATGTGGCTCTGTAGTAGGTTTCATATTTTTAAGCCTTATTTTGAATTCTGCAATCTTTTGTTTTTACTAAGAGAGAAATGGTTTTGAAGAACTTGTGAAAAAGCACAAGTGTCTGCAGTGGTATAACAAGAGCATACCAACAAAACGGTAATTATGAAGAGAGTGTAGCTACCTTAATGGAAAATAACACTGGCTATTCAAATCCTCGGGGACAGAATTCATAGAATGGGCACCCCCTCTGCTTGGATGAAACAAAATCAGGTCCGTCAGACACTGGGTTTGCATGTCCAGTTGTCACATGTCAGTGTGACCAAAGCACAATCTGAAGGGGGCCAAGACCACAGCAAGGTGGAGAAAGAAATTGAACTGGAAAATAGGATCAACTGTTTCCACTGGATTTTCTGATTTTTAAAAATTAGAATTTCGCTCCTTCAAATGTACTCACATGCACACCCCAAAACCAAAACCAACAAAAAACTGCCACCCATTACTTTTCCACCAAATTCCTACACAATCATGGCGGATCTGCCTATCATTAAGAAAATAACTTTTGCCACAGCATGTATGTCAAACAAAAACTAAGCAGGGGAAATAGTCAAGCCTGTCTTCTTTAATGTCATAGGGCATGAGATCACATCTAAGCATTGGTTTTCTAGTGAAACAAGAATGGTTTAGGCTAATTTGAAATGGCATATACATTTAAGTACAGTTAAATATAACATTACAATATACTTGGGATAAGTATGTTATACTTATATATGTATATGTGTAATATGTATATTAATATAATCAATAAACATAACCTAATAAGTTACCTGGCTGGCCATGACCCCTAAGTTATTCTCCTCTTTTAGAGGATATATATTCTTAAAATGCACATGGAGGTGCACTAAAGGTTTTTTCTGAGTTATAATATTTCCCTTAGTGAAACTAACTTAATATAACAGGGCGTAAGCAACTCATCTTGTTGATTTTGTCTTAGCAAGCAATTAAACCTGAATATAAACTTTATATTAAATATAAAGCTAAACTATTAAAAGTAATATATACCAAATTACTACTTTGCTAATAACTGAATTAGTTCATTGCGATTTTTCTTTACCCAGATGTTTTTCATTAAAGTGAAAAACAACACAATTTTTTAAAAGCCTATTATCCTTAATCCATGGCATCACCTAGTTCTTATTTAAATCACTGTTGGAAGAAAAAGTAGTTCCACTGCTGTGCTTGTATTAAATGAACATAACTTTAAATACGCTGCATCTAGTGGAAGAGAGCTCTGACTCTTTGGTTTCTGAAAATGACAGCAGTTGCAAAAAACCCAAAAATACAGGAGTTCCAGTCATTTCCTAGTTTTGCTTTGGCATATATAAAAATCAAACCCTAGGAATTATTTAATGTAATGTCCATTTCTGTGAAATAGCTATAAATTCAACTCTATTTTCCAAATTTATGCTTAATATTTTTTAAGTGATTTAAAAGTCTTACCAAGAACCTGGCGAGTATATGGATGTTGTTTTTAATTCTACTGATAAGATATATATAAAAGATATGTACTTTAACTTGTTCTACTTGTCTTTAAATTTTCTCACTGTAAGGGCTGTGCATAGTGGCTCATGCCTGTAATCCCAGCCAAGGCGAGTGGATCGCCTGAGGCCAGGAGTTCAAGGCCAGAAGTTCGAGCCCAGCCTGATCAACATGGCAAAACCCCATCTCTACTAAAAATACAAAAATTGGCTGGCCTGGTGGCACATGCCTGTAGTCCCAGCTACTCAGGAGGCTGAGGCACGAGAATTGCTTGAACCCAGGAGGCGTAGGTTGCAGTGAGCCAAGATCACACCGCTGAACTCCAGCCGGGGCGACAGAATGAGACTCTGTCTCCAGGAAAAAAAAAATTCTCACTGTAAGATGTTAAGGAGTGGTGAGAAGGCAATCTATTAAAACTGAGTATTTATATTACCAAGCTGGATATGGTATTTCCAAAAGATGTTAATATCTTTTCAACAGAAAATAGTTCATGTAACTTCTTGGTTCGTATTACTCTTTCTCCTTTCAGTTAATCAAAATAAATTAGTAAAACTATTCAAAATTTAAGACAACAGCAAGGCCTATAAATGCAGTTTTCAGATTCAAATTTCTCTGGAAATTTTTTCTTTCCAATTTTCTTTTCCCTGGGATTTAATTTTTCCCATTTATTGGTGACATCCAATAAGTCCCAGTTTTAACATTTGCAGACATACATTTCTCTGTAGGTTAAAATTAATGAAGCATATTCAAACAGCTAATTCCTGAGTTTAAAGTTCTTGTATCACCTAGCTTCTGCTTAAATCTCAAAAGCATAATTTCCCAAGCTTAAGCTATCAAATTTGATTGCCTCTTCGTGCAAAAAGCCACATACTACAAACAGTTTCTAATTGGTACAGAACTATTGGTACATATATAAGGAAATATATGGATATAAGATTTTACTTCTAGAAGATATTATTAAAATACGTAGCACTCGTGTAATTATATATTGTTAAACCTCTGCAACTGGTTAGTTCTCAGAGAATCCCATATCTCAGCATATTTACATTCTCTCTGACTGCTAATAAAAAACCTTAAAAAGCAAATTGGAAGCATTTCAGTAAAATAGATGAAAACGGCAAAAAACCTTGCTATGGAAAAACAGTATGTATGATCAGGGCTTGATGTCATGTCTTTTATATCTTAATAATGTCACTTATCCTATTTTGCATACTCTCTGTGGTAAGCAGATTCCTCTGGCTATCATATTTGACCTGAGGCTAAAAAAGTGAAAACTCTGACATAAAACACTTTTTAAAATCTTGAGATATTGCACAAGGACTGAAGGAGACATTTGTCCAGGGTACGATTATTATTAATTTTTTTTACTATGAAAAAAAGAAAATTAGAACCCTGTTAGCAAAGAGCCAGTTGATTTCATTCATTTACAGGAGATGAAGAATTCCTGATGGAAGTTGAGTTGTACCCCACCTAGCAGACTGGGAAAAACATGATGTACCCCATACTGTCCTGGCATGAAGCAGGGTTACAGCTAATATGATAGATACCCCCATGTTTCCAAACAATCAGCCACAACGAAGTCAGCTATCAAGTCAGCTGTATAAAGTAACGCAAAATATCACTTTCCCAGACATATCTACCATCATAATGACTGCTCCATCAGGAAAATTGATTTTAAAGAATTACATATAAAACTTTAAAAGAGAAATTCCTTATCATTCAATGGGAAACTTAAAAAAAGAAAAAAAGATTTGGCTTTCCTAACGCATGGCTACTCCTCTGCTCAGTTGTTCTTAAAAATAATTTATGTAAAGCAGACTTTTCTCTAAATATACTGTGCTCTCCCATATACACACTGAAAATGATATTTGCATACAGTGAGTGTATGCACTGATACACACATGGTAAAAATTTAAAAAATATGGACTGCATAAATCAGTAGCTGATTTTAAATACACACCAACTTAAACAGATTTGTTTGCAATTTCTGAATTTCTCAGGTAGAAAAGATCTTTCTTGCTGGCTGTAGTTCTAGAAGATGCTTATACTGTAGAGAGTGTACAAAAATGCTTCCCACATAAACAAAGAAAGTTTCCAGGATCTTGGTATTCTAACCTTGCCTTTGCTATTAAGCACCCACCAGATGAATATGATGGAGACAAGCAAAATCAGTCTGTCATGCTACAGTAAACATGGTATTTTGTGTGCGGCCCAAGACTTTTTTTTTTCTCATGAATATAAGTCACCTGCCATTTATTATGAGATTTTTCCCCGATTGACACCCCATTATGTATATTCAGTCAAGCTCAAATGAGATTTCAAGTGATCAATATACTATTTGCGCTGAAAGTTTATCAGCAGCTCTATCAATAAACTCTGCAGAGAAGCAAAAATGGAAGTGATATTTAGTGAACTGAATTACATGAAAATCTATGTTTTGGGAAAGGGAGCACAGACAGGAAGGCAGAAAAACAAGGGATAAGAGAAGGTAGAAGAGATATTTTTCCTAATAAAAATCAGCTTTCTATAGCCTGACCACTGATGAAATGCATCGAATGCCTAAGAAGTTCTCAAAAATATCTTAAATCACATGTTGAGATTTCTAAAGAGGTAGGGAGGGGTCCAAATCAGCACTAGGTTCCTTTCAGAGACTGAGAGTTCACTCTTTAAACAGCCATACTTGGAAGTACTTGATATCCTTCAAATGGAAAAGGTGGATCCAGCCCTGGGAAATCTGTAAAATCCCTCACCATTCAAACTCTGTGTGAAACAGCAATGGCTTCCCATACACTTTAACACTTTCCATTTTATAATTTACGTGTACCAGATCCTAACAGCCTAAACGTCATCAGCTGGGTTATAGCATTTTGATTAATGTACATTCGGTAAGAAAGGTAGCTTGACAGTAGCCATAGGATTTCATCTGGCCACCCCCACCCCAAAAACAAAACAAAACAAAACAAAACAAAAACCTCTGTTTCTGGGCCTGGATGTTTCTACATATCAGAAGCCATCTGCTTGAACCAAGAGAAGATTAGAACAGGCAGGGCCACACAGAAACGTATGACATCTGGGGAAGTGTCAATTCAGCATTACCCAAGCACCAAAGGTTCGTATTCTATTACCATGAAAATAACATGGGGGCAGTGGGGATGCGCAGGAATCAATGGCTGTGATTGCAGTCATATAAAGTTACACTGCTGGGTAGTGAATAAACGTTCATCTAGGTTAGGCTCCCCCCACCCCCTACTCAAGGGTATAGCACTTCCTTCTAGATTCTTATTTATGAAGCTAGAGTCCTTAGGCAGAAGGAATGAAAATAGGAAGAACTGCTCTGCACAGATGTTCAGAATTATTAATATTTAATTATTTAGTTTACTGAACTTACATTTTGAACCACTCTCAGGCAGAAGAGAAGAGTCACTATCCATTGTGATCAAAAGAACACCTGTAAGACCAAAATGTTTAGATCATTAGCAGTCGGGATAGTTTCCAAATTCCATGAGAAGCAAAGAGGATACATAGTAATTTGAACAAGGGAGAGATGTATATTGAGCTACATCTGAACGAAAACTATTTCTCATGATATTTTTAGTTCTAAAATCCAGAGCCAGAATACTTTTAAATTAGCAACCTAAACGATGACACACTGCAAAAAAATAAAATAAAATAAAATAAAATGTACTTTATCTACTTATAAGAACTATTCATTCACTGTCTTTTCTTGGTGGTCCTACCTACTAAGATACCTAAGCACAACAGATTCAGAGCCCACTTCTACCAGGAAAGAAACAAATAAAAACCCTCCCCACTACCCAAGTTAAGTCTCCTCAAAATGAAGAGTTTAACAGTCCTAAATAGCAATTCCAGTTTGTGTAGGATGCATGTGTATGTGGCACAATGCGCACACCAAAGCACATTTCTTGAATTTTGCAGAGATGCATGTACAAGTGTTTAATGTCACATAATTTTAAAGGAGCAGCAATTTCCAAATGGTTTTTCTAAAGGATATTCTCTATTGCCTCAATCCAACACTCACACACCCAAAAATATCATTAATTTTTAAATACTTAACGCCAAAGATATTACTAACTACAATTCCCCGTAATAAGTGGATGAGCAAACAATTTGCTTCAAATTCCTCACAAAACACGCATAACCTGACATCTTCAAATGGAAAAAGAGATTCTTGGAGGCCAGCTCTACAAGAAATCAGACATCAGATGCCCCTTTCCATGCTACAAGGCTCTGCAGTGTCCTAAAAAGGCTTAGTGTACATTTGTGGTAAAACATGAGACTTGTTGCCATTTGTGAGCTAAAGCAGCCCAGGTGTTTATTCAGCCAGCATATTTACTTCGCTGGGAGGTGGGTGTTCTGGAATGCTCGTCATACAATGATGTGTGCATATTTACTGTCGAACTCAAGGAGGTACTGTTCTGGAACCTTCTCATACTGCAATTAACTGTGCAAGTGGGTAGAGCTAATTTCCACAAAATAATCACTGCATATCTTAGGAAAAGACCCTCTTTGAAAGCAGGCTGCTAGGGCGCCGGCATCTGAGCAAAGCACCAGAGACTTCTGACCAATTTGATTCCTGAAGCCGCTGCTGAAATCTATTTTGATTTTAGAATGACCCGCAATTACAGACAATTTACCTGATTGTGTGTTCCTGGTGACTCTCAAAGCCTTCTAGGTGCTAGGATTTGTAGGTATAGTTTGTGGATTTAAAAGAGGGGAAAGATAATATAAGAAAAAAAAAACAGGAAAAAAGCAGAAGGTAGTTTCAGCAGCTTAAGATTATGAGTTCAGAACAGAACCTGCGATTTTAACCTAGAGTATCACGTTAGACTGGAAGAACTGTTGAGATACTGCTAACTGGTCACGACATTCAGGTCTGAAAGTGCATTAATTCACTCTAGCCATCAAGGGAAAACGTATCATTTTCTCTTCCGTAAATGATATATTTACCTTAAAAAATGGAAGGTAACCAAGTAGGGATCCTTTTGAAAATTTTGTCTTAAAAAAAGGAAAGAAAAAAAGTCTTTGTATCTCTTTTCTTCTTGGTCAGACCCGCTATCTGCAGTAGATGATGCGGATAAACCTAACTATAATAATAAACTGTAAATTTATAATGCCTCTTTCTTCAGAGCAGCTCAAAACATTTTCTTTCCCATAGATTTGAAACAAGATTTGAAATCTCCTTGTCTTGTTGTAGAAATGGCCTTCCTCTAATCTGATGTGAAATGACTGGGTTCTGTTTGAAGGACCAAGCAGTAAAAGGTAAGCTCATTCATCTGTTTCTTGCTCCAATTATGCATCTCTGTTCAAACTGAGAGGCCAGGTGCTGGTCTATCGCACAAGCTGATTTTTTCCATTCACTGCCTAAAAAGGAGCCCCCCTCTTTCTAAAGAACTTAGTTTTATAAAAAAAAATTTATTAAGAATATCAAAGCAAAAATAACTTTTTGGCTTCACTGTATGCTTTAATATGTGTCCTTCCAATCAATCACGCCTTTTAGCCCTAGGATCTTAAAATTTGGAAGCTCTCGATCTGTATCCCTTTTCTATCAAAATCAACCTCTCAAAGTTAAATGGACATTTTAACAAGCTGACAGGTGAAAAGAAATAACACTGTGCTTTTCAAGACCTGCCTATGGATTAAAGCCTACCCTCCAAAATTGTTAGTAATTATTTAAATAAAGGTAATGCCCAAGCCTAGAAGCTGCCTCTCCCTGCACCACTGCAATTGTCGAATTCCTTTCCTGGTCTTTCATGCAGATGCTCAGAAACAGGGTGGGGCTCCCTGGTCTTGCATGCAATGTTAAGGGAGTCTGTGCTGTAAAGAAAACTCAATTAATCGTTCATATTCCAGTTTTTCAGTATCCTTCAAAAATACCTTTGAAATAATCATGTTGCTAAGAGTCCCACTGTTTCTCATGTTAAGATTCAGATTAAAACCTTTGTGTCAAACCAAATGTGCTTTGCACAAGCATGGATGACAGGTATTGAAATAAAGGTGACAAGTCGAGGAATCAGGGAGAAACCTCCTGGAAGAAGAGATGTGAGAAAGAGAGACTAGCTTCTCTATTATGGATGTCTCCGATGATGCTTTTTCAAAAATCTTTTTTTTTTTAACAAGTACAGTTCTTTAGAGTCTACAAGTAAAATCCAATCTTGCTAAGCCATGCTTGTTCCCTTATGAGTCAGCAGGCCACTGAGCATTTCAGACAGTGCAGCCAAGAGTAAATGGGCAAAGGCTGTCGCTGGACACACCCATTTTACTAATCCTGACTCTGATTTTTAAAAAATTCATCTTTATGTTACATGGTGTCTGACCTCAGAACTTGCATCAAAAACTGCACCTCCACCAAGGACTCAGGTTCCAATGTGGAAGGACTACCCTCCAGCTCCTTCACTGAGTGCAATCGGATAAGGGCTTATGTCTTCCTCAATGGGCAACTCCTGTTTCATTTTCTCTCCAGTCTGCATGTTATCAGCTTGACATTCCCTTCAGTGGCATATGACAAATCAAATTGATCAAATTGGCCATCACTGCATTCATCAGAGGAGGATTTTTTTATTTCCCAGGACTGATACCTCCACTCCCTTTACAATCATGAACACACCAAAAATAAATAAATAAATAAAATAAAAATAAAAATCCCATGTCTTGGGTTTTTTTTTCCTGGGGTTTTGTTTGTTTTTAGGGTAGTGAAAGTGGTAAGAAGTAATGAATGGATACAACTAATCATAAAGAAAGAAAAGCAACCGATAGTCATAAAGCCAAGGGCACAGTCTTAAAATATGATTTTAAATACCTAGTGCCTACATCTTAAATTTAAAGCATTGATCCAAAAATGCAGATATTATTAGCGTTGGAAAACTTTACCAAAACATTAAGTAAATTATTTTCCTAATCTTTTTGCATGATTCAGCACTTTTAATACTAATTTCTGTCAAGAAGTTATAAGGTAAAAGGAATCTTTTCTGGGTGCCTTAAAACCTCACACACTCTGTGCTGAACCATCTGCACTCCTGCTACTACAGAGTCATATCAGAAATACTGGGGGTCACTGGTATGCTGTCATAACATCTAGTGACCACCTCAGAGCCGCTCAATTTCACTCTCCGGAATCTAAGTGGCTCTTGGGGACAGAATGATCCGTCGCAGAGGCTTCTCCCCATCTCGAGCTGACCCTTACCCAGGAGCCACACACATATGCATGCACACTCGACTGCACCTGTCTCACCCCATCAGCAGCAGCTACAAGCTCCCACCTGATGTGTCTTTTCAACCTTTGTCAAGTATCTCAAGGCAAGAATGTCCTGAAGCCCTTCCCCCAAATCGAAGCTTTGGTCTGAGCCCCCAACCCGAGGGAGCATCAAGAGGAGGCCAAGGAGACAGACACCTCGGACTCTCTCTGCAAACTTGACCTGGGCATCTCACGGATTCGCGTTCGCATCCGAGGACCCCACACGTCCCCCGCACTGTCCCCACAGTATCCCACGCCCGCGGTGCACGCTCACCTGCCGGTAGACGAGCCACACGCCTCGGCGGTCCAGACTTTCGTGGCGACCTCCGTGGGCGAGCCTACGCGCTGGGTGCCCGGCGCGCCCTCAGGAGTGGCTGGGACCGCGGGCTGGCGCCGGGCAGGGCGGTGGGACGCCTGGAGCCGGCGGGAGGAGCACGCCCAGGCGGGTCCGCGCCGAGCCCGAGCGAGCGGGCGAGCCGGGCGGGAGGGGCCATTTGTAACCGAGCAGACGCTACCACCGCCCCTTACTCGCGGGGGGCGGGGGCGGGCGGTCAGGTGACGGCGGCCCACCCTCCGCCGCCGAGCCGGGTGGTTCCTGCCCGGGAGGAGCCCCCTGGCGCGCTCTGATTGGAACTCCCGCCGCAGTGGCGGGGGAGGGGGGACACGTGACCGCCCGGCCAGGCGGCCCGGCGCGCCCCATTCGCGATGGGCACCCCATCTTCCTCCTGGAAAAGCCGGGGGACACAGAGAAGGCGGAGGAGCACGCGGGGTGCAGGAGAGCCTACCAGCCCCTTTAGCCGCAGTGCTGGTGATTCCGGCCGCTGAACCCGGAGAGGAAAGGCTCCCACGCGGCCAGCCGGCCTTGACTGTCCTCCCGCCCTGCCCTTGGCCGCAGTACCCTCCCCTCGGCTGCAGTAACCGCCCCCTACACCTCCAGGCAAGGGCACGCTCAGTGTAGACCACCGCCACTTCATAGATGCCAGTGCCACTTAAGAGTGGTGTTGGGTTTTTTTTTTTTTCTTTCCTCCTCTCTGCACACCAGCACATTGTACCCGAGGGAAACTCACGGCGGTGCACTGCAGACACCGCCCAGCTCCAGGGCCCGAAGACCCTCCGACCAGGCCCCAGGATGCCTGAGGTCTTCCAGGTCATTACGTGGAGGAACTCAGGCCTGCTCCCTGCGCAGAAGGAGGAGGCGTCGCGGGAGCTGCAGTCCCCGATCCTTCCCAGGAAGCCGGCCGGGTGGAAGGGGAGAGGGCGGTTATCGTGGTGCGAATCCAATTCGCAGCCTCTGGGAGCACGTTGCTAATAAAGGTCAAATTAAAACAACTAAGTGGTGCCGGCAGGGACGCGCCGCATGGTCAGGAGAAGCCCGGCTATTAATCATCCATAACGAGCATTGCTTTTCTGGTGTGGGAGAATGGGGCTGTGCGACAGCCCCCCGGAGTTGCGCTCTGCTCTGAACCCTAAGCTCCCCCAGAGCAAGTGGATTCCGCAGCCTATTACCCCACCTCCCCACGGCCCCCTCTCGGGGCGGCACCACCCTAGATGGCAGGAATTCGGAGAAAATGCGGTGTCACGTCCGCCGCTATGCCCGCACACGCGTCTGCGCCAACTCCAGCAACACGTGGGGACCGTGAATCTGGGCGTCTGCTCTCCACTTAGGTGGTTATGTGGGTATACTTATATGATTACTGATTAAAACCAAATTGGACGGAGAAGTCTGCTTCTACACTGGATTCTTTCAAACTTCTGTCCAAGGGAGTTTTGCGCTCGATTTGGGCGGGGACGCAGTTTCCAGCCAAGACCGCCGCAGCGCTCAGCAGAGCCCGGGGACCGGTGGTGGTGGTGGCGGGATGGGGAGGAACAGAGGCCCTTGATTCTTTGGTACTCCACTTTCTTTCCTTATTTAGACCAGTCTGGCAACACGTCCCTCGCCCAAAATGGCCTTTCCAACTGGAACGTGACTCAGACAATGTGGAAGCCAGGGGTCCTTGACCCATCGTACCTGGGCTTCGCTGGGCATAGGGCAAGGGTTGAGCAGGTTTATCTGGAAAGGGAGTTTATTCGTAAAGCTTCGGGCATAAACGCTAGATAGAGAAACTTTAAGGAAGCTCAAAGTTTACCTACTGTAAATTGATGGGGGGTGGGGGAGCATCTTATGTAAAAAGGAACGGCCCTATTAAATTAGTAAGTATCTTATTTTCGTAGTGGACGTCTTGCTGCCCTTGGTCCTCCCCTCCCCCACCTCATTTCTCCAAACCACCAAGGTTGGAGAAATCTCATAAACAAAGTATAAGTCCGTGGGGGGCGGGATACTTGGTGTTTTTAAAAAACAAACAACAACAACAAACGACCTTTGTAATAAGAAAGGTGGGTACGTTTTCATTTCTAGGTCTTGATCTTAACGTTACGGCCACGTTAAAATTGAAGTTGATTGAGACAAGAGAATCCCAGAGCACAGCACGCAGACAGACAATTTCACAATTAAAAAATATGTATTTTCTTCTCCCCGCTCTCGTCCCCTCCCCCTTTCCCCGCCATTACCTACTCCCGCTAGGACTAGGGGCTGGGAGAGGAGGAGGGTGTAGTCCCTCCGAGTGCACAAGGGAGGCGGCGGAGCCACTTGTTGCTGCACCGCCAGAAGAGCTAATTCCGAGCGGATCTGGCAGGGAGTTAAAACCCTTCTCCTGGATGCGACGCCCCAGAGACCGAGGCAGACGGCGAGAACAGATTCAGCGCCTCGAGATGTGCTTTCCGACTTGAACTCTGGACCATCTTTGCTTGAAATGCTTTGTCTTGCACGTCTGGGAATTACTCTGTGCGATTAAACGCGTGACACACACACGCACACGCGGGGTTGCCCCGCAGGGGGGAGGGTGCGTGGCACAGGAGCCTTGGACTTTCAGGGGCTCTGCCCTTGGGGAGTGGTGCGAGGGGGACCGCCTCGGTGTGGCTGCTGACGTGAGACAGGTAACTCGGAAAGGTCCTCCTCCGGCTGCCTTGGGAATGGGGAGCTGTGGGCGAAGGTGCAGGGGCGGTGCAGGGGCGGTCCCGGAGTGCACACGGCGCAGTCCGCAGCGAAGGGCAGAGGTGTGGGGGGGCAGAGAGACTAGACAAGGGCAGGCGGGTTTTCCCGATTCCGAGTTCATCCGTCTACGGGGTCACGTTCTGTTGAAAAAATGCGCGACACCCGGTAGGGAGAGAGTGACACTGACCAAGTGTCCCCGGAGGGCCGAGCCGTTTGCCCTCGGGAGGGGGTCGCGAGGCCCGTCAGCACTCGGCTCCCGCGGAAGCTGTGCTAGCGCGACAGTCTCGCCGGCGCCTGGCCCCACCAGCCTTTGCCTTCAGCGTCCTCCGGTGGCATCGTCCGAGATTTGCGGAGCAGAAGCCGAGGACACAAGCAACTCACTGTGGGCTTGGAGTGACCACGCCTTAGGGCTGTGAAAAGCTGCCCCGTGGTGACTTGGGTACGAGGAGGTTAATAAAGTGCAGAATTAGTCTTGATTTTTACCTAAAATGAAGCTGGCAGTACTGAGCGCTTAAATGACTCCGCTAGGACCCTGGAGGTTGTGGGAGCGGGGTGGGAGAAGGTAAATGCTAGGTTTAGGACAACGCAGGATATGTCCAGTTTAAGGAAGCTCCCCTTCTCGGACCACGTTCTCTGCAGCTCTACCCAACTGGAATCGCCGCTGCGCCCGCGGTCATCTCCGGCATTATGACACCCAGCGTTGCCCTCTAAACTCCAGGTCCCCGCGGCCACATCCCTCCGCGCCTGCTGGAACCAGCAAGAGTCTCTGCCTGCCCTTTCTCCTTTACATGGACCCTTTTCCTTTCACCTCTAGACCGCAGTGCGACTGGCAGACACCTCTCCGCCCCCTCCGCGTCCCGCGCCGACGGTGGGTACAGCAGCGACAGCGCGACCGCAGCCTTCTAGTGCCTTCGCCCCCTCCCCCGCGGCCACACCTCACCCACCTCACCGGCCAAACCCCGCACTCCGCCGCCGTCCCTCCCCTGCGCGCTCCCGGCGCCAACCCAGCCAGAAGCGGGTGGAAGCCCGGGTCCATGTGCAGGTGTCCTTGTGCTGGAGTAGGGGAGCGCGTAGGTCAGCGATCCGCGACCCTACCGCTGCCCTCAGCTCGGGGTCCACCCACGTGGAACCCGCCGGCCCCCGAGGGTGCCCAACACCAGTCTCCCGGGCTCGGCTGTCGTTCCCTCGAAGCCCCAGGGCGCTCCCACGGGTCAATGACCACCTCAGTCTTTCCCCCCAAGCCAGGGTTTGGCCAGTTGGGAAGCCTCTTCGTCCCCTGCCCACATCCCCTGGCATCTCCGGACAAAGCCACTTGGCTTCCCGCCCCGGCATCGGGAAAGATGCGCATGGAGAGCGCCTCCAGGCGCTGGGCCACGATCCCGGTCCCTGGCCGTGCCTGCTGTGTGCGGAGCTGGGGCGGCGGGTACCGCCTGCGCGGGGCAGGCACCCCACTCGCCGTTCCTCCAGCACCGGCACTCGACCGCCGCGGCGCTGCAGGAAGGAGGCCCCGCCGCGCCGGTTCCTCCACACCCACGTGCCCCTCGTGTGCGCGCCCCCGGCCTGCAGATGCTACAAGGCTGGCGCCGCCTGGATTTCCGGGCGGCCCCACCCTCCGCGGCCGCTACGCCTCGCTCCCTGCATTCAGTCTCCTTGGCGTCTCCGCTGCAGCATCCAAGACCAGGCGCCGCCTCTGCTAGCCGTGCTGCCCAGCACGCCTGAGGGCCTCTGCCGGCAGGCCTCACCTCCCGCCCGGGTCCCCCACTCACCTTTCCTTCTGGAAGGTGGGGTTCAAGCTCTGCACTGGGGCTGTTAAGCCACCGCCCACGACCTCCTGTAGGGTGCAGCGGGAGGGCGTTCCCGAGGCGCCAGCACCCTCTTTAAGCCCTTTCCCGGCTTTCTGCACAGCACCTTCATCAGCCGGCCACCCTCCCTGACACCAAGGGAGGCATAGCTCTCGCTCTTGCTCCCGCTTTCTCTCGCTCGTTCTCACACTAACACCCACCTATACACACACCTGAACACCGAGAGGCCAGGACCGGTATCTCTCTCTTGAACTCTCAATTCCAGCACTGCAGAGCACATAACGTCGCTGACAGCAAAGTGAGGAGGTGGCACCTGTGAACTAGGTGGTTTCTTAAAATTTAAGAAATAGCCTTCTGCTCCTTGGCCTTTGCGTTCTTAAGACGATTGTACTTTATTTTTTTAAATATATAGCCCAGTAGTATTTACACATTAACAAATTTTTGAGATAATCATAGATTCACGTGCAGTTGTAAAAAATAATACAGAGAGATCCTGTGCACCCACCCTTTACCCCCAGTGGTAAAAATTCCCAAAACTATGGTGCAATATCACAACCAGGATACTAGCATTGATATAACCCCACCCATCTTATTGAGATTTCCCGTTTTACTTGTACTCATTTCTCTCTCCTTCAACCTCTGTGTGTGTGTAATTAATTCTATACAATTTTATCACATGTATAAATTCAACTACCACCACAGTCAAGACGCAGAACGGAACTTATCACAGGATCCCTCTTTTTGCCTTTTATAACCACACCTACCTGGAGGGTGAGTGGCAAACCCTGACTACCACTAATCTACTTTCAATTTTTTCCAATTTTGTCGTTTCAAGAATGTTGTACAGATGAAATTATACAATAATGTAGTATTTTTGGATTGTCTTTATTGACTCAGCATAATTCCCCTGAAATGTATCCAATTATTATGTATTATCAATAGATGATTCTTTTTTATTAGTGGGTAGTATTCATGGTATGGAGGTACCACAACGGTAGATTATTCAACCATTCTCTCATTGAAGGACTTATTGCTGGGCTGTTTCCAGATTTTGGCTGTTGCAAATAAAGCTGCTATGAACATTCATGTACAGGTTTTTGTGGGAACATAAGTTTTCTCTGGGATAAATGCCCAAGAGGGCAATTGCTGGGTTATGTGGTAAGCACACGTTTAGTTTTGTAAGAACTGCCATACTCTTTTCCAGATTGCCTGTGCCATTTTACAATCCCAGCAGCAATGTAGGTGTGATCAATTCTTTTCTTCATACTTGGCAGCATTTGGTGGTGTCACTTTTTTTTATTTTAGTCATTCGGATAGGTAAGTAATATCTCATTGTGGTTTTAAATTACATTTTCCTGGTGGGTAAGGTAATGATAGTGAGCATCTTTTTATGTGCTGATTTGCCATCTGTATACCCTTTTGTTTTTCTTTATTTCTTTTCTCGTGGAATGTCTGTTCCCATGTTTTGCCCATATTCTAATTAGAGGTTTGTTTTTATTTTTTACAGTGGCATTTTGAAGAGTTCTTTATATATTCTAGGAAAAGTCCTTTGTGAAATATATGGTTTGCAAATATTTTGTTCAGTCTCTAGGTTGTCTTTTCATTCTCTTCACATGGGCTTTTGCAGAGGAAAACTTTCCAATTTTGAGGAGACTCAATTTACCAATCTTTCATTTTATGGATCTTTCTTTTGGTGTCAAATGTAAGAACTTTTCGCCCAGCCCTAAATCTGGAAGATTTTCTTTAATTTTAAAAATGAGTTTAGTTTTACATTTTACATTGTATTTGTGATCCATTTTCAGTTAATTTGTCTCTGAGATGTGAAGTTTAGGTTGAGGTACAGTTTTTGCCTGTGGATACCCAATTGTTATAGCATCATTTGTTGGAAAGGTTATTTTTCCTCCATTGAATTGCTTTTGCAGATTTATTTTTTAAAATATCAGCAGGCATATTTGCGTGGGTCTATTTTCATGTTGATCTTGTATACTTCAACCATGCTGAATTTGCTTATCACTTCTAGGAATTTTCTGAGTAAACAATCATGTTATCTGCAAATAGTGACAGTTTTATTTCTTCCTTTCCAATCTATATGTCTTTCATTATTTTTTTCTTGTCTTATTTCAAAGTGGCTAGAACTTTCAATACCATGTTGGATGAGTGGTGAGAGCAGATTTATTTGCCTTATTCCTGATCTTAGGGGAAAAGCAATCAGTCTTTCACCTTTAAATATATTAGCTGCAGGGTTTTTATAGATTTTTAAAAAAATCTAATTGAGGTAATTTCATCTATTCCTAACTTGCTTTGAGTTTTTATAACAAATGTGTGTAAGATTTTGTCAAGTGCTTTTTCTGCATCAAATGACATGATCCTATGATATGGTGAATTGATATCACTGATTGATTTTCAAATGTTGAGCCAGCCTTGCCCACCTGGAATAAATCCCCCTTGGTTATGATATAGAATTCTTCTTATACATACTTGGATTCAATTTTGTTAAGGATTTTTGCATTTAAGTTCATAAGAGATATTGACATGAACTTTACTAGTTTCTTTTTTACTATGTTTGGTTTCAGTATCAGGGCCTTATAAAATGAACTGGGAAGTGTTCCCTCCTCTTGTATGTTGTGGAAGAGATTGTGTAAAATTGCTATCAATTATTTAAATGTTTGGTAGAATCCTTTAATAAAATCATTTGACCTTGGACATTTTTTAATGAGGTTATAAATTACAAATTTAATTTCTGTAATCGTTATTGGACTGTTCAGATTATCTATTACATCTTGGTTGAGTTTTGGTAATTTATGGTTTTCAAGAAATTGGTTCAATTTTCTAAGCTTTTGTATTTCTTCTAATGGGTTGAACATGAAGCTGTTTGTAGATTTCCCTTATAACGACTGCAGGACCTGTGGTGATACACCAGTTTCATTCCTGATACTGGTGATTTGTGCCTTATTTTCATCAGTTTTTTTTTGTTGTTGTTGTTTTTGTTTTTTGTTTTTTGAGACAGGGTCTCCCTCTGTTGCCCAGGCTGGAATGCAGTGGCATAATCTTAGCACATTGCAGCCTTGACTTCCTGGGCTCACTTCAGCCTCCCAAGTAGCTGGGACTACAGGAGTGCACCACCATGCCTTGCTAATTTTCATAGAGACAGGGTCTCCCTATTTTGCCCAGACTGTTCTTCACCTCCCGGGCTCAAGTGATCCTCCTGCCTCTGCCTCCCAAAGTGCTGAGATTATAGGCACGAGCCACCACACCTGGCCTTACTTTTGTCAGTCTTGCTAGGGATTTATCCATTTTATTGATTTTGCTGAAGAACCAGCTTTTGGTTTCATTGATTTTTCTCTATTATATTCTTATTTTCAATTTAATTGATTTTTGCTCTTTTTATTTTTTTCTTCCTCTTGTTGCTTTGCATTTATTTTGCTGTACATTTCTAGCTTCTTGAAATAGGAATTTACATTACTGGTTTGAGACTTTTCTTCTTTTCTAATGTAAGCATCTAGTGCTATAAATTTCCCTCTTGGCACTGCTTTAACTGTGCCTCACAAATTTTGACATGTGTTTTAACTTTCATTCAGTTTTATTATATTTAAAATTTTTTCTGAGGCTTTCTCTTGGTCCCTTGATTTGTTTAGAAGTGTGTTGTTTACATTCCAAATGTTTGGAGATTTTTCTGTTATCTTTCTTCTGCTTTCTAGTTTTATTCTATTATGGCAAGAGAATACACTCTGTATGATTCAGTTAAGTTTGCTGAGTTTTTTTTAATGACCCAAGATATGGTCTATGTTCCGTGGGCTCTTGAGAAAAATGTATATTCTGCTGTTGTTGGGTGAAGTGTCCCACCTATGTCAATTAGCTCCTGTTGGTTAATGATTTTGTTGAGTTTGTCTATGTTCTTAACAATTTTCTGTGTAGTAGTTCTATTAGTTGCTAAGAGGGGAGTATTGAAATTTCCAACTATAATTATAGATTTGTCTATTTCTCCTTTCAGTTCTACAGGTTTTCCTTTGTATATTTGGAGGCTCTGTGGTTTGGTGCTTACACATTTCAGATTGTTACATCTTTTTAGTAGGTTGATCTTTTTACCATTTATAATGTCCATCCTTGTCTCTAATAAATTTTTTTGCTCTGAAGTCTATTTTATCTAGCATTAGCTTTAAAAAGTACTTTAAAAAGCACTTCTGCTTTTTAAAATTAATATTTGAATGGTATGTCTTTTCCCATTCCTTCAATTTTAGTCTACCTATAATGTAGAATTTGGACATTCATGAATATTTTAAAGTTTTTTTTGCTGGTAATTGATGAAATTCCAAAATTCATTTTGTTCAATAAAAAGTTTATGGTTCCGTGATGTTGGATTTGGCAATGATTTCTTGACTATAATACTGAAAGTATAGGTAACAAAAGAATTGGACTGTATTGAAATTAAAAATTTTTGTGCATCATAGGATGCTATTAAGAGAATAAGAAGACAATCCAAAGAGTAGGAGACTACATTTGTCAATCATATATGAGATAAGGAATTAATAGCCAGACTATAAAAATAGCTCTTAAAATTCAACAATAACGACAGCCACAAAAACAATATAATTTAAAATAGGCAGACACCCCAAGCCTGGCCCAGGCAAAAAGATGCCACCCACAGTGGATTTCTGCAGAGCAAAAGGGCTAGTCCTGTTTAACCTACTAGTACAAACAGCAGCTCTGCTCAGCCTCACCCCAAGGTACTTCCCAGGCGGGAGACACCTGCCACTATCCATTTCTATGGAGCATTGCCTCTGGACCCACCTATTTGGGGCTGTGACTTCACCTAATCTTTGAGCTCAGCCTATACCCTTGTCTAACTACGGAACTCCAACAGTGGCACCACCCAGCCAGGAAATACACCCTGTGACTGTGCCCAATCAGAAGTGATCACAGAGCTCAGCAAGCAACTCTGCCTGCTTGCAAGGCCAAGGCAGTGGCCTTGCTGAGCAGCAGAGCCCAGCCACCAGCTCCACTCCACCTCAGAGGAAACGTGGTAGCCCAGCCAACTAGAGAACTTGGCAGCAAATTCTGCCTGCCTGGGTTGTTATCAGCTAGCCATTCCAGAATTCCAGGCTAGACTAAATAACAAAAGTCTATTCTTGCCAGAGAATACCTATAAAGGCCAAAAGAGGTGGCTGTTTCCTCAAATGCACATATACCAGTGCAAGGACACAGAATTACAAAGAATCAGAGAATCATGCCACTGTCAAAAGAAATTAATAAAGTTCCAATAATGGACCCTGAACTAATGAAGATCTATGAAATGACTGACAAAGAATTCAGAATAATCATTTTTAAGGAAGTTCAGCAAACTGTACGAATATATAGATAGGAAATTACAGGAAATTTTGACAGCAATATGTAACAAATTGAGAACTTTGACAAAGAAATAGAAACATTAAACAAATAGAAATTCTAGGGTTGGATAATACAGTGACTGAACCAAAGAAATAAGTAGAAAGTTTCAGCAGCAGACTCAATCAAGCAGAAGAAAGAATTGGTAAGCTTGGAGAGAGAACATTTGAAATTATATATCAAAGGAGAAAAAGGAAAAAAATGAAAGGGAATAAAGAAAGCCTATGGAAATTCTGAGACACCATCCAGAGAAATAGCATTTACATAATAGGAATAAAGAATGAAATGAGAGAGGAAAAAGGGCCAGAAAGCATATTTAAAGAAATAATGCCTGAAAACTTCCCAAATCTGGGGAAACATGACAGCCTCCAGGTACCAGAAGTGCAGAGGTCACCAATCAAATTCAGCTAAAGAAGAATTAATCAAGACACATAATAATCAAACTCTCAAAAATCAAAGACAAAGAAAAAATTCTAAGAGAAGCAAAATATTTTTAAAAACTTATTACATACAAGTGAGTAACAATACAATGGGCTTCTCAGCAGAAATCTTGCAGGGTAGGAGAGAGTGGGATGATACATACAAAGTGTTGAAGGGAAAACAGAACAACCTGTCAACCAATAATACTGTGCCTAGCAAATCTGTCCTTCAAAAATGAGGGAGAAATAAAAACTTCCCCAGACAAACAAAGGCTATGAGAGTTTATCATCACCAGACCTGTCTTATAGGAATTGCTGAAGGGAGTTTTTTAATCTGGTAGGAAAGGCTGCTAATTAATAATATAAAGCATATGAAACCGCAAAACTCAATGACATAAGTAGTACAGAGACATATTCAGAATACTCTAATATTCAGCCATATTGAGAATACTCTATAATTGCAACGATGGTGTATAAAGCAATTTTATTTTCAGTATGAAGGTTTTGTCTTTTAAGACAAAACCATTAAAAACAACTATAGCTAAAATAAATTTTTAAGGGACACAAATTATAAAATGATGTAAATTTTGACATCAGAAACATAAAATGAGGAATAGAAAACCAAATACTGCATGTTCTCAATTATAAGTGGGAGCTAAATGATGAGAACACGTGGACACAAAGAGGGAAACAACAGACGCTGGGGCTTACTAGTGGAAAAGGGCGGAAGGTGAGAGGAGGGAGAGGAGCAGAAAAATAACTATTGGATACTGGTTTAGTAACTGGATTATGAAATAATCTGTATATCAAACCCCCATGATACAAGTTTACCTATATAACAAACCTATGCATGTACCCCTGAACCTAAAATAAAAGTAAAAAACAAACAGAAAAACACAAAATGAGTGGGTGAATAAAAGTGTAGAGTTGTTGAAATCAACATTAAATTGCTATCAGCTTGAAAAATTGCCTGTTAAAGATGTTTTTTTTTTGAAAGCTCCATGGAAACCAAAGTAAAAATCTGTAGTACATGCACAAAACATAAAAGGGATTCAAAGCATACCACCACAGAAGCAATCAAACCACTGCATGAAAGTGTCTACAAAGCAACCAGAAAAAAAATTGCAAAATGGTAGTGGTACATCCTTACCTATGAATAATTACTTTGAATTCAAAAGGATTAAAGTCTCCCATCAAAAGACTGAATTCATGACTTAATGAATAAACAAATAAGACTCAACTATATGCTGCCTACAAGAGACTCCCTGCACTTTTAAGGACACCCACAGACTGAAAGTGAAGGGATGGAAAATGATATTCCACACAAATGCAAATGAAAAGGCAGCAAGAGTAGCTACACTTTTATCATTCAAAATAGATGTTAAGTCAAAAACTTCAAAAAGAGACAAAAATGGCATTATATAATGCTAAAAGGGTCAATTCATCAAGACGTTATGACAATTGTGTGTATATGCATCCAACATCCGAAGACATACAGCAAATCTTAAAGGATCTGAAGGGAGAGATTGTAATGCAATAATAATAGAGAACTTTAATACCCCACTTTCAATAATGAGCAGATAATCCAGACAGAAAATTATAAGAAAACACTGGACTTGAACTACATTTAAAACCCAATGTATCTAGCAGACATATATAGAACATTCAATCCAACAGCAACAGAATACACATTCTTCACAAGCAGACATGGAACATTCTTCAGGATAGATCATATATTAGCCCACAAAGCAAGTCAGAGAAAATTTGAAAGTATTGAAATCATATCAGATATCTTTTCTGATCACATCGGTATTAAACTAGAAATCAATAATAGGAGAGATCTTGGAAAATTCACAAATATGTGAATTTTCACATAAACACATGCTTCTCAGCAACCAATAGGTGATAGAAGAAATCAAAGGGGAAATCAAAAAAATCTTGAGACAAACAAAAATGAAAACACAATATACCTAAACTTAAGGGTTGCAGCAAATCAATCCCAAGAGGGAAATTCATAGCAATACACACCTATATCAGAAAAGAGGAAAGATTTAAAATAAACAACCTAATATTACACCTTAAGGAACTACAGAAAAAATAAAAAACTATGCCCAAAGTTAGCAGAAGGAAGTAAATAATAAAGATCAGAGCAGAAATAAATAAAATAGAGTCTAGAAAAACAACAGAAAAAAATCAACAAAACTGAGAACTGATTTTTTGAAAAGATTTAAAAAGTCAACAAACCCTTTATTTGACCAACTTTAAAAAAAGAGAGAGAAGACTCAAAATCAGAAAGGAAAGAGGAGACGTTATAACTGATACCAAGACTGAATTATGAAGAAATTTAAAATCTGAACAGACCAATACAAGTAGGGAGATTTAATCATTAATAAAACATCCTCCATCAAAGAAAGGCCCTGGACCTGATGGCTTTACAGATGAATTCTAACAAATATTTAAAGAAGAACTAATGCCAATCCTTCTCAAACTCTTCCCAAAAGATTGAAGGAGAGGGAGTACTTCCAAACTCTCCAAATTCATTTTATGAGGTCAGCATGATTCTAATTACAAAGCAGGACAAAGGCATTGCAAGAAAAGAAAATTATAGGCCACGATCCCTGATGAACATAGATACAAACATCATTAAAAAAATACTAGCGGGCAGGCACAGTGGCTCACGCCTATAATCCCAGCACTTTGGGAGGCTGAAGTGGGAGGATCATGAGGTCAGGAGATTGAGACCATCCTGGCCAACATGGTAAAACCCCATCTCTACTAAAAATACAAAATATAGCTGGGAGTGGTAGCATGTGCCTGTAATCCCAGCTACTCAGGAGGCTGAGGCAGGAGAATCACTTGAACGAGGGAGTCGGAGGTTGCAGTGAGCTGAGATCACGCCACTGCACTCCAGCCTGGAGACAGAGTGAGACTCCATCTCAAAAACAACAACAACAACAACAAAAATCCAGAACAAACAAACAAACTGAATTCAACAGCTCAATGAAAGGATCATTCACCATGATCAAGTGGAAGATTTCCCCGGGATGCAAGGATGATTTGACATATGGAAATCAATAAATGCAATGCATCACATTAACAGAATGAAGGACAATAATCATGTGATCATCTTATTAGATATAGAAAAACAACTTAAAAAATTTCAACATCCTTTTATGATAAAAACTTAACAGATTATAAAAGGAATGTGCCTTAACACAATAAAGTCCATATATGACAAGCCTACAGCTAACATTATACTCAATGATAAAAAGTTGAGCTTTTCCTTTAAGATCAGGAACAACACAAGCATTCCCACTGGCTTAGTCTGTTTTGTATTGCTATAACAAAATACCTGAGGCTGGGTAATTTATAAAGAAAACAGGTTTATTTAGCTCATGATTCTGCAGGCTGGGAAGTACAAGAAGCATGGTGCCAGCATCTGCTCAGCTTCTGATGAGGGCCATATGCTTCTTCCACTCATGACAGAAAGTGGAAGGCAAGCAGACATGTGCAAAGATATCACATGGCGAGGAAGAAAGCAAGAGAGAAAAACCAAGGATACCAGATTCTTTTTTAACAACTTGCTGTCATGGAAAACTAGCCAATTCCCAAGAGAGTGAGAATTCATTTATCCCTACAGGAGGGCATTAGTCAATTCATGAGGGATTCATTCTCATGACTCAAACACCTCCCACTAGACCCTACCTCCCAATACTGCAATACTGGGGACCAGATTTCAACATGAGTTTTGGCAGGGACAAACCATATCCAAACTGTAGCACCCACTCTCAGCACTTCTATTCAAAATAGTACTGGAAGTCCTAGGCAGAGCAATTAGGCAAGAGAAAGAAAAGGTATTCAATATGCAGAAAATTGAGACTGGACCCCTTTCTTACACCTTATATGAAAAATAACTCAAGATGGATCAAAGACTTAAATGTAAAACCCAAAACTATAAAAACTCTAGAAGAAAATCTAGGCAGTACCATTCAGGACATAGGCACAGGCAAAGATTTAATGACAAAATTGCCAAAAGCAATTGCAGCAAAAGCAAAAGTTGACAAATGGGATCTCATTAAACTAAAGAGCTTCGCTTCTGCACAGCAAAAGAAACTATCATCAGGCAGACATGCAACCTACAGAGTGGGGGAAAATTTTTGCAATCTATCCATCTGACAAAGGTCTAATATCCAGAATCTACAAGGAACTTAAATTTATAAGAAAAAAACAACTCCATCAAAAAATGGGCAAAGGACATGAATAGACACTTCTCAAAAGAAGACATTCATGCAGCCAACAAACATATGAAAAAAATCTAAACGTCACTAATCATTAGAAAAATGCAAATGAAAACCACAATGAGATACCATCTAGTGCCAGTCAGAATGGTAATTATTAAAAAGTCAAGAAACAACAGATGCTGGCAAGGTTGCGGAGAAAAAGGAACACTTTTACACTGTTGGTGAGAATGTAAATTAGTTCAACCATTGTGGAAGATGGTGTGGCAATTCCTCAAAGATCTAGAACCAGAAGTACCCTTTGACCCAGCGATCTCATTACTGGGTATATACCCAAAGGAATATAAATCATTCTATTACAGAGATACATGCGTTTGTATGTTCATTGCAGTACTATTCACAATAGCAAAGACATGGAATTAACCCAAATGCCCATCAGTGATAGACTGGATAAAGAAAATGTGGTACAGATACACCATGGAATACTATGCAGCCATAAAAAGGAATGAGGTCATGTCCTTTGCAGGGACATGGATGGAACCGGAAGTCATTATCCTCAGCAAACTAACACAGGAACAGAAAACCAAACACAGCATGTTCTCACTTGTAAGTAGGAGTTGAACAATGAGAACACATTGACACAGGGAGGGGAACAACACACACTGGGGCCTGTCAGAGGGTGGAGTGGGAAGTGTGAGAGCATCAGGAAAAACAGCTAATGTATGCTGGGCTTAATACCTAGGTGATGGGTTGATAGGTGCAACAAACCACTATGGCACATATTTACAATTATAACAAACCTGGACATCCTGCACATGTATCCTGGAACTTAAAATAAAAATAAAAATTAAAAAAAAGGAAAAAAAAAGAAATAAAAGGCATCCAAATAGGAAAGGATGAAGTCAAACTGTCTCTGTTTACTGACAACATTATCTCATATATAGAAATCTCTAAAGACTCAACTAAACAACTGTTAGACCTAATAAATGAAGTCACAGGATACAAAATCAATACACAAAATCAGTAGTGCTTCTATATATTAACAATGAATTATCTGAAAAAGAAATTAAGAAAATAATTCATTTATAATAGCTGCAAAAAATACTTAGGAAGAATTCTAACCAAGAAGGTGAAAGATCTGTACACTGAAAACTATTAAACTCTGATAAAATAAATGGAATAAAACACAAATAAATGGAAATAAATTCCATGTTCATGGATTGGGAGAATTAATATTGTTAAAATGTCCATACTACCCAAAGCAATCTACAGATTCAAGGCAATCCATATCAAAATTCCAATGTCATTTTTTCACAAGAATAGGAAAAAAATCCTAAAATTAACATACAACCATACAAAAAAATCCCTGAATAGCCAAAACAATCTTGAACAAAAAGAATGAAACTGGAGGCATCGTACTGCCTGGTTTCAAACTGTATTACAAAGCTATAGTAATCAAAATAAAAAGATACTGGCATAAAAATAGACACACTGACCAATGGAATAAAATAGAAAGTCAGAAATGAACTCATGCATGTATGGTAGAGCTACCATATGATCACAGAACCCCACTGCTGAGTATATACCCAAAACAAAGGAAATCAGTATATCTAAGAGATATCTACACTCCTATGTTTGTTGCAGCACTGTTTACAATAGCTAAGGTTTGGAAGCAACCTAAGTGTCCATCAACAGATGAATGGATAAAGAAAATGTGGTACATATACACAATGGAGTACTACTCAGCCATAAAAAGAATGAGATCCAGTCATTTGCAACAGCATGAATGGAACTAGAGATCATTATATTAAGTGAAATAAACCAGGCAGAGAAAGACAAACATCACATGTTCTTATTTGTTTGTGGGATCTAAAAATCAAAACAGTTGAACTCATGGACATAGAAAGTAGAAGGATGGTTACCAGAGGCTGGGAATGGTAGTGGGGGCGCTGGAGGGGAGGTGGGTATGGTTAATGGGTACAAACAAATAGAAAGAATCAATAAGACTACTATTTGATAGCACAACAGAGTGACTACAGTCAATATGGTCAATTGGTTTTCAACAAAGGTGCCAAGAATACACAATGGGACAAGGACGTCTCTTCAATAATGGTGTTGAGGAAACTGTATATCCACATGCAAAAGAATAAAGCAGGACTCCTATCTCATACCATAGACACAAGTTAACTGAAAATTGATTAAAAACTTAAGACTTGAAACTATAAAATTACTACAAGAGTACATAGTGGGAAAGCTACACAACATTAGTCTGGGCAATGATTTTTTAGGTTTGACATAGAACAGCCAACACAAGCAAAAATAAACAAATAGGATTACATCAAACCAAAAAGCTTCTGCATAGCAACAGAAACAACAGTATGAGGAGACACCTGTGGATTGGGAGAAAATATTTGCAAGCCGTATGTCTATTAAGAGGTTAATATTCAAAATAAATCAGAACTCAACTCAATAGCAAGAAAACAAATAATTTGATTTTAAAAATAGGCAAAGGATCTGAATAGACATTTCTCAAAAGAAGATATACAAATGGCCATCATATATGTGAAAAAATGTTAAATATCACCAGTCATTAGGAAAATGCAAATTAAAACCACAATGAGATATCATCGCAAACCTGTCAGAACAGTTATTATAAAAAAAACCTGAAGACAAGTGTTGAGAAGGTGGAGAAAAGTTACCCTTGTACACTGTTGGTGGGAATGTAAATTAGTACAGCTGTTATGAAAAACTGTATGGAGTTTTCTTGAAAAATCTAAAAATAGAATTACCATATGATCCAGCAGTCCCACCTCTGGGTATGTATCCAAAGGATTTGAAATTAGTATGTCAAAGAGATATCTGCACTCTCATGTTCATTTCAGCCACAATATTCACAATAGCTAAGATATGGAATAAATCTAAGTATCTATCAATGGATGAACGGATAAAGAAAATGTGATGTATATTCACAATGGAATAATATTCGCCCTTTAAAGAAAAGAAAATTCTGTCATTTATGACAACACAGATGAACCTGAAAGGCATTATGCTAAGTGAAGTAAGCCAGGCACAGAAGGACAAAACCACATTTTCTCACTTATATGTGGAATCTAAATTAATCAGACTCATAGAAGCAGAGAGTAGAATGGAGGTTACCAGAGGGTGAAGGGTGAGGGGAATTGGGAGATGTTGGTCAAAGGGTTACAAAGTTTCAGTTAGACAGGGGAATAAGTTTTTTGAGATCCATTGCATAACATGGTGACTATAGTTAATAATGATGTATATTTTGAAGTTGCTAACAGTAAATTTCAAATGTTCACACCACAAAAAAATTAAGTATTTCAGGTGATAGACATGTTAATTTGCTTGATTCAATCATTCCACATTGTATACCTATATCATAACAACACTTCGTACTCCATAAATATATACAATTTAAAAATAGGCAAAGGACTTGGATAGACATTTTACTAAAGAAGTTATACACATGGCCAATAAACAAACAAAAAGGTGCTCAACAGCACTAGTCATTAGCGAAATACAAATCAAAATCACAATGAGATACCACTTCACACCCATTAAAATGGCTATTATCAAAAACAACAATAACAACCAAAAACAGAAAAATAATAAGTGGTGGCAAGGATGTAGAGAAACTGGAACCCTTGTGCATCGCTGGTAGAAATGTAAAATGGTGCAGCTGCCGTGGAGAACAATACTCTGTGGTGGTTCCTCAAAAAAATTAAACAGAGAACTACCAGATGATGCAGCAATTCCACATCTAGGCATATGCTCAAAATAATTGAAAGCAAGGACTCAAACAATTAGATACTTGTATTTCTGTGTTCATAGCAGGATTATTCACAACTCGAATGTCCATCAACAGAAGAATGGATAAACAAAATGTGGTATGTATATAAATTGAACATTATTCAGTTTTTAAAAAGCAATGAAATTCTAATATACGCTACAACGTGGATGAACCTTAAAAACATTATGCTAAGTAAATTAAGCCAGACACAAAAGGAAAATATTGTATGATTCCACTTATATAAAATACCTAGAGTAGACAAATGCCCACTAACTGGAGAGAGGAGGGTATGGAGGTTATTTTTTAATGTGTACAGAGTTTCAGTTTGGGATGATAAAAAATAGTTCCAGAAATGGTTAGTGGTGATAGTTGTACAACACTGTGAATTTTGTGATGCCACTGAACTGTAAACTTAACAATGGTTAAAATGGTAAAAAAATAATAATAATAAAAGTTATGTGTATTTTATCACAATAAAAGTTATACCAAAAAAAAGCTTATGGTTTGATTTTTTAGAAGTATTTATCCTGTAGGACTAAAGTGTTTGTTTCCATGCAGCTTATGATGGCTCACTATCAAGAGTTCCTTCCTCATCCCTACCCGATCCCAATTTTGTTTTTGTTTACTTTGGGCAACTTGAATCTATTTCACCCAGGTTTCCTGCTGCATCAATTAGAAGGTATATTTTTTTGCCACCATATGATGATAGGAACAAAAATAGCCAAGGAATATCAACGCTTTGCTCAGGAAGTGTCATCTCTTCATCTGCCCACTTGTGGTCACTGAAGACAATATTGCCCTCAGTGAATAGCAGCAATTCCACCTTTAAGCATGTATTCAAAAGAATTGAAAGCAAGGACTCAAACAGTCACATACTTGTACATGGGTGTTCATAGCAGCATTATTCACAACTCAAATGTCCATCAACAGAAAAGTGCATAAACAAAATGTAGTATGTACATAAATTGAATATTATTCAGTCTTAAAAAGCAATGAAATTCTGATATATGCTTTGACCTACTGCTTTCTGTTACTGAGACCATAATACAATATGGGCAGCATTAAGACCCAGGAGCCCTGGGATCTGCCCTTAGCAAGGTTGTGTGGGCCTTGCCAGTCTCATTGACTTGCCTTCTCAAACACAAATATGAGGGTCAAGTGAAAACTGACTTCTTTTTTTTTCTTCAAATTTCTTTGGCTGTTTGGATAGTTTTAGCTTTCACTGATATTGCTGTACTATTGCAAAGATAAAGTACAATTATTAAAATCATTTTTAAAAATCTCTATGCCTACCCCATAAAAAAGACAGAAAGTGTATTCTTTGACCTACTGCTTTCTGATACCGAGACCGTGATGCAATATGGGCAGCATGAGAACACAGGAGCCCTGGGATTTGCCCCTAGCCAGGTTGTATGGGCATGGACTTGTTGGGCCGCTTCTGGAGTTATGCTGTCTGGAATCAGAGCAGGTGGACTAGAGAACTCCGAAGGATCTTTCACATTCAAAGTGGGACGATAAAAGTTTCTGGAATGTTGCCCTGTGACAAATATTCACCCTCTTCTCTTACTACAGAGAATATTCCATATTTTGTAATAAAAGTTTTCTTCATATGACATTTGAAAATCTTACCCATGTAAGTATCACTCATATAAAATGGCTTAATTTCTTTTTTCCAAGATTGGTCTCTGTCCACAGGGTTGGCTACATCATGTATGGGGTCCAGGGCAAAACCAAAAGGCATAGCCCTTTGTTCAAAACTTATTAAGAATTTTAAAACAGAGAAAGCAGAGCATCAAACCAAGCATGAAGCCCCTCTGAGCACAACAAAACAGATTGCATGCTGTCATGAAGCCAGCGCTGTCTGGTCATATGTGAAAAGTCACCCCCATACCACTCCCGGGAAAGACATTTAAGTTAACTGACCAGCCTGAGCACATTGAGAAGTTGTGTGTGTGGGTTGCATTTTTATGCAGAAATAACATCAACAGGAGGCCAACCTTCCGAGCTGCCATGCAGTTAGTCCCTCACTAGTAGTTTGTGCTAATGAGTACTTCCTGAGTAGCTGGGAGGCAGCATAACAAAGTGAAAAGTCCACAAAACTGGCTGGAAAAAAGACTCAGCTTCTTTGGTTAACAATTATTTATTGAGCACCAAATAGATGTCAGGCCCTTGGCTATGTGTTCCACAGTGGTCACTTAGATAAATCTGTCACCCTGGGCGGCTCCTCAGTCTTTGAGACCTTGATTTCCTGGGTTGTTTAGTGGGCACAAAAGGATTTCTCACCTGAAAACCTTTAGGAAGGAAGATGGCTACTGAAGTTCAAGTTAAATGATCTGTCATAGCTATTGTTTTGCAAAACTGTAATGACGATAATATCTGTCCCCAAAAATGACATTATCAAAAATAGAGAATGAATATAGATTATAAAGTCTCAGGGTAGCTTCTGATTTTCCTCTATTTTGCTTTGTTTCATCTGAACAACTCAGTGGGAGATTCTCTGTCCAGAAATCATAAGCAGGTCCTCTAGTATCTTGTATGAATTTATAGGATTTCATCCTTGAGCTTCAAAGACATAAAAACCTATAAAGAGGAAATTTTAGGCATACCTGTTTTACAGGTTTTATACAGTGATGTATTCCTTTTTTTAAAAAAAGCCAAATGAATTGTTGGAAATGGAATCGTATTTGAAATGTACTAGAGAACTTGCATATTAAAAAGAAAATTGCATTGAATCCTTTTGCACAACAAAGAATAACTTTTATAAAGCAAAAAGTTACCCCTAATTTGCTTGATGTGAAAACTTGGCCTTAAGCACGTAGAGTTATATGGCTGTAAAAATGGGAGCCCATTTAGACTGAAAAATGGCTCCTCCTTTTCCTTTTCAGCCCTGAAGATGTGCAGGTGGAAGTAGCGGTAGTAAGGGTGGGAGGATGTCAGCATTCTTGCATATGTTCAAAATCCATTTCCTACTCAAATGAAAAGTGTTTTCTGAGAGCCTTTGAAGGGATCAACACTGATGTGAGAATGGGAGCACTTTTCAGGAAACACATTGTGAAGAGTAACATCAATTAAACTCACAGAATTTTAGTCAGCAGGGTGAGGTGGTGTGGTTTGGAAGGTTCTAAACATAGATTGCCAAACTCTCAAGTAGGTGTGTGATTGAAATGATGACATTTTTGGAGATGCAGTTTACCAGCCTCAGGTGCTCTGTGAAAAAAGTCCTGAAAGCTGTTTTCTTACATGAAGAAAAAAAATCAAAGAAAAAGAAATAGGATCCAAAAAGCAGTGGTGACTAAAATTCCCTAGTAAAATTTATTGCTGGGTATAAATAACAACTGGTTGAAAAAAAAAGCCAGGGAGAGAAAGACATTAATAATTATCTGGGGCGGCTGGGCATGGTGACTCACACCTGTAATCCCAACACTATGGGAGGCCGAGGCAGGTGGATTTTCTGATGTCAGGAGTTGGAGACCAGCCTGGTCAACATGATGAAACCCTGTCTGTACTAAAAATGCCAGGCGTCGTGGTGGGTGCCTGTAATCCCAGCTACTCGGGAGGCTGAGGCAGGAGAATAACTTGAACCCAGAAGACAGAGATTGCAGTGAGCCGGGATTGTGCCACTGCTCTCCAGCCTGGGTGACTCAGCAAGACTACATCTCAAAAAAATAAAATAAAATAAAATAAATTAGCTAGTGCTAGTCTCCTGGGTGGTATCAATAGAGGAGGTAAACCAGACGATGAGAATGACGGTCAGAAAGTGAAACCATGACATTATTGTCTTCTTAGAGTGAGGATATAGACAGTGAATCTTTCTAACAATTAGTAGACAAATACAAATTTAATTGTGTATTATGATTTAAGAACACTCACTAGAAAAACAGAGCTTTTTTCTTCCAGATTATTACAGGAGAAAAGATGGAACAAAGAAAATGCAATCAAGTCAATAAAAGAATAGGAAAACAGAAAGAATAAAAATGTATGGTAAAGAGAAAACAAGATGAACTCCAAACATATCAGTAATCAAAACAATTGTGAATGGCTTAAATTCACCTGAAAGTCACCCATTTCAAAATTAATTGGCTTAAAAAAATCAAAACTAGATATGTATTGTTTATAATAGATACACCTAAAACAAAATGACTTGGGAAAGGTGACAATAAAGAGTTAGAATAAGATTAACAATCCAAAGCTTACAGAAAAAGGTGGGACAGGCCGGGCACACTGTAGCTCACGACTGTAATCCCAGCACCTAAGGAGGATGAGGCAGGCAGATCACTTGAGCCCAGGAGTTCGAGACCAGCCTGGTCAACATGGTGAAACCTGTTCTCTACTAAAATACAAAAATTAGCTGGGTGAGGTGATGCACACCTGTAATCCCAACTACTTGGGAGTCTGAGACAAGAATCGTTTGAACCAGGGAGGTGGAGGTTGTAGTGAGCTGAGATCACACCACTGTACTCCAGTCTGGGTGACAAAATGAGACTCTGTCTAAAAAAAGGGGGGGTGTGGGGGGAGCAGAAAAAGAGTGAAATTCAAAATAAAAACAAACAAAAAACAAACCTACCCTTGAAGGAATAGGGACAAAAGCTGTATTTCCCTCCTGGTCAAAGGAATGCTAATGTGTGGTTATTAGGAGTTCAAGTGACCTTTGGCAGAGAAACTTTGGAAGGGGCAGGAGAGGGAGCCAGAATGAGGACATGAGGAGACAGAATAGGGACAGCAAATATTATTTCCACCCCCTGGTATAATACACCATATAATTCTCTCCCCTTGAGTGTGAGTAGGACTTCTAAGCATGATGGAATAAAACTCTCACAATCCTATAGGTTCCACTGTATAGCAAAGATGTAATTAAGGTCCCTAATCAGTTGACTCTGAGTTTATCAAAAAGGGGATTCTCTTGGGTGAGCTTGAACTAATCATATCTAGGTCTAGAGGTCAGAGGCAGAGGTCTCCTTGACTCAAGCTGAAGCAGACGCTTTCCTTCTGACCTCAAAGATAGAAGCCACTATGAGTTCTGCTGCTGCAAGGAACTGAGTTCTGCCAACGAGCTGAATGATACTGGAAGAGGACACCAAGCTCCAGAGGGACTGCAGCCCTGGCCTGCACCTTGGTTGTACACCTTGAGCAAAGGAACCAGCAGAACAATGCTTGGACTCCTAACCCACAGAAATTGTGAGATGATGTTACATTTGTGTGGTTTTAAACCACTAAGTTTGTGATAATTTGTTACACAGCAGAGAAAAACTAATACAGGCATATGTTGGAGATATTGTGGGTTTGTTCCAGACCACTGCAATAAAGCAAATATTGCAATAAAGTGGGTCACACAAATTTTTTGGTTTCCCAGTGCATATGAAAGTTATGTTTACATTATATGTAGATTATTAAGTGTGCAATAGTATTATGTCTAAAAAACAATGTGCATACCTTAATTTAAAAACACTTTATTGCTAAAAAAAAAAAAAATTGCTAACAGCCATTTGAGCCTTCAGTGAGTCATCATCTTTTTGCTGGTAGAAAGTCTTGCCTCAGTGTTGATGGCTGCTGACTGATCATGGTGGTTGCTGAAGGGTGAGGTGGCTGTGACAATTTCTTAAAATAAGACAACAATGAAGTTTGCCACATCAATTCACTCTTCCTCTCACAAAAGATTTCTCTGTAGCACGTGATACTGTAGAATTTCTTTCAAACTTGGAGTCAGTCCTCTCAAACCCTGCTGCTGCTTTATCAACTAATTTTATGTAATATTCTAAATCCTTTGTTGTCATTTCAACAATATTCACAGCATCTTCAGCAGGAGTAGATTCCATCTCAAGAAACTACTTTCTGTTAAGGTTATATTGATGGGTATTGGAAGTTATTTTTTCAGTTATTTTGCTTACACTGTCTTCTTTCAAATTTATTCAAGTTAATAAGAGCATCCAGCAAATTTGCCACATAGAATAACAGCAAAAATATCAGTAGCATTCCTTTACACCAGCAATAATAAAGAGCGAAATTTTGAAAAACCTCAGTTATAATAACAACATAAACAATAAAATTATTTGAAATAAATCCAGCAAAAGTTGTATAAAATCTATATGTAGTTTATAAAACTTCACTGAAATATTTAAAAGATGTGAATTAATAAAGTGACATACTATGTTATTGGATAGGAAGATCTAGTGTAATAGAGATGTTTATTTTCAATGAATTAGTCTATAAGCTTCATATAAATTCAAACAAAACCCCAACAGGATTTGCCTTGGAAATTGACAAACTGATTTGAAAATTAATCTGGAATGGAAAATAAGTAAGAAGAGTGAGGACATATCTTTGAAGAAGAAAAACAATGAAGCATCCCAAATGCCAAAACATATGGTAAGCTTTTGTAATTAAAAGTGTGGTATTAGCCCAGGAATAAACAAAGTAATCAAATCAGAAAAGGAAGTTTCAGATACAAATTTGTATGAATTAGAATTTTGTATAAGAAAAAGATGATACATTTAATTCAGTGACAAAGGTATGGACTACTCAGTAAACATGGTATTTGCTATCAATTTGGAGAGAAATAAAGTTTTGTTCATAAACAAAATATTCTAGGTAATTAAGGAGCAATTGTTAGACAAGTAAGGAGCTATGAATTAGAATGTTTATAGCTTTAAGAGTTAATTAGGCAAGAGTAATTTAAGCAAGACACAAAATACACAGTATTAAAAAAAATCTACCTTAAAAAACTACAGCATGATAAAGGGAGGTGAGAAAGAAAACTAAATCGCATGCTATTGACCTGAAACAACTTGCAACATATATAACAAATAATTGATACTGAGAATATCTAATTAACACTCCAGCCCCCCTCAACACAGCCCAATTAAAAATGAAAAATAATGTGAATAGATAGTCTACAGAAAAGACATGGCCAGTAAACATGTGACATATGCTTAATCTCAACAGAAATTAGAAAAATGAAAATTAAAACCATGAGATATCAGTCTTAAACCATTCAATCATTTTTAAGTGTTACATGTTGATAAATATCATCAATTGAAGAGGGTAAGGTAGAATTGTGTACTCTTGTACATGTTGTTGGTAGTGAATACTGGTAGCTTTTTCTTCCTGAAATCTATTAAGTAGAATGTTTTAAAATTTAAAAGAGCAGAAATCAATGAAGTAGAAATTGACAAAGAACAGCATAAATTAACTAGGCCAAAAGTTTATTATTTACAAAGATCAACCAGCTAGAGAGATCTATAACTATGAAAGAGAAAGAGAGAAACACAAATTACCAATATCAGGAATGAAAGAAAGGCTATTGCTACAGGTCTTATAGACATTGAAAGTATAACAAAAGAATATTAAAATATAAATAATTTTATGCCAACATATTTGATAAATTAAATGAAACAGATAAATTCCTTCAAATTATTTGACAAATACAAGTTACCAAAATAAACACAAAATGAAACAGAAAATCTGAATAGTCCTGTAACTATGGAGAAATTAAATTTATCATAAAAAAACTGACACATAAAATTCTGTGCTCAGCTGGTTTTGTTGGTAAATTCTATTAAACATGTAAGAAATAATACCAATTTTATACAAACCCTTTCACAAAATAAGGAAGGAGGTGATACTGTCCAACTTATTTTATGAGGCTAATACAACCCTAATACCAAAATCTGACATAGACATTACAAAAAATTATAGATTAATATCCCTCGTAAATATAGATACCAATATCCTAAATAAAATATTAGCAAATTAGGTCCAACATTGTATTAAAATAATAATATATCATGATGATGTATTGTTTATCTGAGGAATGCAAGGTTGGTTTAACATTTAAAAAATATCAATCAATATAATTTACCACATTAAGGAAATAAATGGGAAGGCCCATATAATCATCTGAGTAGATACAGATAAAGCATTTGAAAATAGTTAACATCTATTTTTTCTTTTTGAGACGGAGTCTCGCTGTCGCTCAGGCTGGAGTGCAGTGGCACGATCTCGGCTCACTGCAAGCTCCACCTCCCAGGTTCACGTCATTCTCCTGCCTCAGCCTCCAGAGCAGCTGGAACTACAGGTGCCCACCACCACGCCTGGCTAATTTTTTGTATTTTTAGTAGAGACAGGGTTTCACCGGGTTAGCCAGGATGGTCTCAATCTCCTGACCTGGTGATCTGCCTGCCTTGGCCTCCCAAAGTGCTGGGATTACAGGCATGAGCCACCGTGCCCCGCCAACATCTATTAATAATAACAACTCACAGCAACCTAGGAATATAAAGATATTTCTCAATCTGGTAAGATGAATCTATTAACAACTAATAGCTAACATCCTGCTTAATGATAACATTTTGAACCTTTTCCTTCTAAGATTGGGAATAAGGCAAGGAGGCCTACCTTCATCACTTCTATTCAGTCTTGTACTGGTGATGCTAGCCATTGCCATAAAGCAAAAAAAGAAATAAAAGTGTAAATATTGCAAAGAAAGAAGTAAAAATGTTTATATTTACACATAACATTATTTTTAGGTAGAAAATTTGTGGAATCTATAAAGTAACTATTGAACTAAGAAGTGAATTTAGTAAGGCTACAGGATACAAAGTTAATATACCAAAATGAATTATGTTTTTGTGCACCAGCAACAAACAACTTGAAATGATATTTTAAAATCATATGTGTTAAACTTTTCCCCTGAGAGTTTCCTCAGAACCCACAGCGAGAGGGGAGGGCTCCTGGGGGAGAGAAGTTCCTTAGGTTTTCTTCGGAATGAAGCTCCTCCTTCCCCCATCTCTGAGTGGAGGAAGCCCACCAATCTGCCCTTTGCAGTGTGCAGGGTGGAAGGTAAGAGATTGGTGTGGAGTTGGTGGGGTCTGCTCCTGGGTCTGCAGCCTGCTGGGGCTAAGGGCTGGGGGAAAGCTCTGTCACTCCAGGCTATTTTTCCCCATCTCTGTGTCTGGGGCTGCAGAATAGGGTGCCAGGAGGACCCTGTGTCACCCACACTGTGGGTATCTCACTCCGGGGGATCTTCCCCTAGACCTCCCCCTCACTTACATAAAGCTCCCCTGAAACAAGAAAGAAGGTCCCAGGGCTGCAAAACTGGAAGCACAGCCTCTAGGATGGGGAGGGAAAGATGGTGCTATATCCAGTTCCTGCTCTCTGCTCATAGGTGGCTGCACAACCCTGGCCTCACTTGATTTCTTGCCACCCCCTGGGAGTCCCCATCCATCTTCACCCTGAGCCCAAGCAGGCCCCACCATTGGCCTCTTGTCCCTTTGCACACTTGTACCCACAGGTGAGGGGCAGGACTTGAAGGTGTTGGCCTGTTCAACAATCAGTCATCATGGGTGTTTTTGTCAACTGCTTGTTAATTGATTTGGGGATATTTGCCCCAAATCAGAGGTAGAGGAAAAGACTGTGGGTGAGGAGGCCCTGCCTGGCCCTTCCCTTTTCCTTTCTGGCCCCAGCCTAGGTGGAGGCAAGTGGAATATCTTATATTGGGTGATTTAGGGACTGGGTGAGGCAGAGAATCTCTTGGGAGTCTTAGGTGGCACTGGTGCATTCTGTTTCCTCTTGATCTCAAAGCACAATGTGGATTTGGGGACCAAAGGTCAGGGACACATCCCCTTAGAGGACCTGAGTTTGGGAGAGTGGTGAGTTGGGGGAAGGAGTAGCAAGAAGCAGCCTGTTGTCACTCAGCTTAATTCTCCTTCCCAGACAAGGGGAGCCAGTCATGGAATCTTGCTGCAGGCCCTCCCTCTACTCTTCCTGTCCTAAAAATAGGGGCCATTTTCTTACACAATCCCAGAGAGAGGAGGGATGGTAAACTGGTGCTGAGGGACCCAGGTGCTGCTGGGCATCCATTCCTTACTAGAACCATCCACCCCTAGAAGAGCACAGAGCCCTGAGGGCTGGGTTGTGCTGTGCTGGGCTGAGCCCCTGGTCCACCCTACAGTTCACAGAGGTCTTTCAGCCCATATAATCCCAGGAAAGATGCATCAAAGCTAGAATGTGAATATAACTTTTGTGGACCAATAACAAGAATAACAAGAAGCCTAGTGGTGAGCAAAGTACATTCTCCCAGCACTGCCTCCTGTTTTCTCCCGCTCATGTCCCTCCAGGGAAAACTACTTTATTACTTAATTTCTGCCTTTCCCCCCTCACACATGCACTTTTGGGCCTTTTTTTTTAGCTGGAAAAAACAAAATACCACCCCACAAACCTGTATTTAAAAAGAAACAGAAATGACCACGTGAAATTTGCCTGTCTAAAATTTCATCCGTGTGTGTGTGTGTGTGTGTGTGTGTGCATGTGTGAAGCCGCCCATTCATCTTTTTATATGGGGTTGTTGTCTCATTTTGGTCTGTTTTGGTCCCCCACCTCGTGGGCTTGTGCTTGGGATCAAGTTACAAAAAAGAATGAGTTAGATCTATTTGTACTGAGACAGATCTCCAAGGTATATTTTAAAGTAGAAAATGAAATTATAGAATAAAATGTAAAACATATTATTCTTTATGTAAAAATTTAAAAAGCCAACAGTTAGCAAGATAATGTGTATAAATATACATGTATATAAAGGCTTGGGAAAAGATCTAGAACAAAAAGCACATTTTTCTGTAAAGGACAAGATAGTAAACATTTAAGGCCCTGCAGGCCATATCACTTCTGTTGCAACTACTTAACTCTGACATTATAGTGTAAAAGCACCCACAGGCAACAAATAAATGAATGAACATGGCTGTGTTCCAATAAAACTTGATTTTCAAAATCAGGCGATGGGCCAGATTCTGCCTGTGATCCGTAACTTGCCAACCCCTGATCTAGAAGTGTCATTGATTGCAGTGATGGCCCCAATTCTTCACTCCTTCCTGTATTCATACTCTGCTATGTACCTTTCTTTTGCCCTCTCCTTCGGACTCTGGGCTTAGCTAAGCAATTTGCTTTGAATCAATAGGATGAGAGATTCGATTTGGTGAGGTTGATGCAAGTAGAGGCTTGAAAGACACTGATGCAATGGGGTTTGCTTGCTATTGTGTCTTTCCTGTTACTCTGAGAACATGCCAGCCCAGCCTGCTGGAGGAGGAGAGAGATGGAGGAGAGTCCAGTCTCCCCAGCTGTCCCAGCTAAGTCTACCATAGATTGTCACCCTAGATTAGTCATGTGACCCTCAGATTTGTGGGCAAATCCGGTCAAAATGAGTACAGACCACACTAGACATGTAAGCAATTAATACCCCTTGCTGTGTGCCAGTGAATCTTTGTCCTGTGGCATTAGCTAACTCATAGAGAAATAGAACACACTCAGCTGATAACCTAGCTTACCTCTGAGGAGGGGAGCAGAACGGGAGTAGCTTTTGTAATTTAAAAATATAATAATATATTTTAACAGAGAAATTATGTAGTGATGTTCTAGGATTCAGAAAATGTAGGTTCCAGTCAAGGTCAGGCAGAGGCACAGATGCAAGTAAAGAATCAATGTCTATTTGCCATTTCTTTTCTTCTATCTTTAATATTTTTCTATCCTTTTTTACTATCCTCTGCCTATAAATATGTCCAAACTCTTATATTCTTAAAACAAAAATCTTTCTTGCCCTTGTAACCTTGTTTGGCTTTAATCTAGTTCTCTTCTTTCTTTTTTAAAACTTAATTTTATAAATAACAAGGGAATTAATGCATGTACATGCCAATAAAAATTCAAACAGTACAGGAAGCCTAAAATAAAAAATAAAAGCTTTCTTTCCTGCCCACCACCTCTCCACTAGAGCTGCTCCCTGGAGCCAATAGCTTTAAAATGATTCTGCTTCTATTTTTTTTCTGGCGGTTTTCTACATTTTTCTAAATAACATGCTTATACCTCTATTTCTTGACTTATGTATTTTGGCTCCTCTACATGAACGATGCCCTCACCCTGCCTTTACACAAATCATATCTTTTTAAATTTTTAGTTCTATCTTTATACTTCATAGCTTTCAACCATATTCTAAAGTATCTATTCCTTTCTCTATAGTGTGTTTACATTTTTATCAAAGCCATATGCCCACCTGATTAAAAGCAATAGCCCAGTCCTTCAATTATTCAGTTCCCACTTTAATCCTCTTTTCAGAGGCAACCACTTCTAAATGCCAGGTGTGCAGGTGAAGCACCTGGGGACTGACTGAGATGCAAATTCTGAGTAGTAGGTCTGCAGACTGTGCTAAGAATCTGCATTTCTGACAAGCTCCCAGGTGACACTGATGCCGCCCTCTCAGATCTGCCGAATCACAGATCGCACTTTGAGTAGGGAGAGTAGGAATGTGTTCGGGGTGGCAAAGGGTTGCTAGTCATATAGGCTTGTGTTTTGAGGCAGAATTTAAACAGGGAGGTAAAGCCCAGGCCCTGACACGAGGGCTCTGCACGACAGGGAGGCTGAGCTGGGCAGCCTCTGTTCTTCCCAAGCCTGCATCTTCATCTTGATCCATAGTCCCAAAGTCTTCATTCTCCTCAACTCTGCACAAAAGAGCATATAAAATATTTCATGAAGTCTGGGCTCCATGGCTCACGCCTGTAATCCCAGCATTTTGGAAGGCCATGGCAGGCGGATCACTTGAGGTCAGGAGTTCGAGACCAGCCTGGTCAACAAGGTGAAACCCTGTTTCTGCTAAAGATACAAAAATTAGCCGGGCATGGTGGCGAGCACCTGTAATCTCAGCTACTCAGGAGGCTGAGGCAGGAGAATCGCTTGAACCCAGGAAGTGGAGGTTGCAGTGAGCCGAGATCATACCACTGCACTCCAGTCTGGACAAAAGAGTGAGACTCTGTCTCAAAACAAAAATACAAACAAAAAAACTTCCTGGTGGTCTAGTTTGACATACTAGAGTTCCTGAGATGCAGAAGTTCCAAGCTGACCCTTTGTAACCTAAAGAAAACATAGAAGTGCTGTTTAGAGGCCTGCACTGTTGTTCTCCTGCATCCACTCAATCTTTTTTCTCTCCATTGATTTAGTTCCCAGCTTCTACCTTGAGGTCATGATACATAATTCTAGCATATCAGAAACGCAAATATCTGGCACTCTCCCTTATGGTTTTTATGTGTATTCTGGAAAAATAAGGACTCCGCATAAGCATAATGGAAGTAATACATTTGTCTTACTGGGTTCCCTCAGAAGCCAACCCTGAGATAAGGAATTGAGAACAAATAGTTTATTTGGGAGATGATCCCAGGAAACACCAGGAGTGGAGTAGTGAAGTGAGACAGGGAAGAGGAGGCAGTCAGTAAAGAATGTGGAATAAAGCAGGTTACTTCTGTGAGTACCTGGAACTTAATCCCATTGAGCAATGCTAAGAATAAGTGTGAAATACACACCTTAGATCTGTCCTGCCTGAGGGCGAGGGAGCCGGGATATTCATGCAACAGCTCTTTGGATATGAGTTGCTCCTAGGTGGAGTGATTACCCTGGCACTCAGGGTCTGCTGCACAGGCAGCAAAGTGGCAGCAAGAGCTAGACCCCCCAGAAAACTGTCTATGGGAACTAGAAGTCCTACCCCCACCTCTAACCATTTCAAATAGTTCCAGGGATTGAGGGTGTCAGCGTTGGCCAGACCAGCATCCAAAGCCTGAGAGGTTGGAGAGCAACCCCAAATGGGGTGTGGGGACCCCTGGCCTGGCACTCCTGACATTTTATTTACACTTTGAAACAATCAGGTTTGTTCCTCCCTCCATGGAATCTGCCCTGCACCCTGCTTCTTAGATTTACCTCCCCAGGAATGTGTGTCAAGGAGATAGATCTGTGGAGAAAAGCCACCCAGAGGGGTTATTTTCAAAGAGACTATTTTAAGGCTGCCCTTCCAGCCTGCCACATCCTGACATTTGGTATATTTAGCATCATCCATAGACAGGGCTAATGGATTTTTAGTTGCAAATCATTATGATTCAAACCACTGCAGTCTTTATTTTTTTAATTGCAACTAAGTCGTGCACATAAGCACAACACATACATTAATAGCTACCTTACATTTATACATGAAAAATGCTTCCAATAAAAGCGATTTCTCTAGTTAAACTTACAAGCCTTTGCTACTGAACTCTTTATATTGGGGGATGGGCTGGTGCTGCAGGTTAGCATGTATTGCCTTCACACTGTGTGTGAAATGCACATGTATTTGGTCAAAGAAAAGAATGCACAAAAGGTGTTTTAAATTGACAGCCCAAGACAGGAGTAATTTAACATGCCATTCTTTGCCTCCTGCTCCTGTAGTTGCAGAGCACTGCTGATTTGCCTTGCTGAATACAAATTTATATTGTCCCTTTCATTAATATGGTTTCTTTTCATCCTGTGAATTAATCTCCTTTTGCCAGCACAATAAAGACTGTAGAGTAACAAGTTCCAATGTCAGGAATCAAAACTGCAGTAGGTTCAGGCTTTCTGATGGCAGTCTCATTCCGATGCAGCCCCAAGAGCTGTATTAATTAACTGCAGATAAAATAGGGATCACATAATCAAAAGACACATCCTCAGCTCACCTCTGCTCTGTGGTCGACTTGCCAAGGCTTGACTTCCCACTTCCTCTGATGATTGATTTAGTGAGTCTTTCGGTCTTGGCCTCTCCATTCTGAGACTAATTCAAGCATCAAACACTCTACTCTTTTTAAAATCATCTGCCTGGTGTCATAGTTTGGGCCTGAACTTGAAAGCTCCACCCTAGACTGAACCCACATTTTCCAAGGTAGACATTTGGTCTCACGTGTTTATGTGTCCCTACAGCATCTTGCACAATGCCGGAAACAGTGGGTACTCAGAAAATACAGGTTGGAGTGCATAGATAGTGTATGTGAGCATACTACAAAGTATAGTAGCCACACCAAGGCCCAGTTCCCCTGGGATATGAGACCTGAATGGGAACAGGCACTATCCTTCTGATGAGGTGGATCCATTCTAACAAATATCTTCAGCAGCACTAGAATAGTGGTTCTCAAAGTGTGGTGCTTGGACCAGCGGCAGCATTACTGGAAACCAGTAGAAATGCAAATTCTAGTGCCCCATCTCACCCTGCTGAATTATTATAGAAACTCTGGGGGTGGGGTCCAGCCATCTGGATTTTAACATGCCTGTTAATGAATCTGGTCCACAATGAAGTTTGAGAACCTCTGTACTAGGCATTAAGAGCTCAGGCTCTACAGCCAAACTACCTGGGCTACAATCATAGCTGTGCAATCTTGAGGTTCTTCAGTGCCTCTGTGCCCGCATCTTAAAAATGGGGAGGTCGTAGTTTGGGTTCCCCATATAACAAACCTGGAGACAAAGATTTGGGCAAAAGTATTTTATTTGGGAGCTGATCTCAGGAAGAGAGAGTAGGGAGAGTAAAACAGGGAAACAGCTCAAAATAGATCCTGATTGTCAACAGTGGTAAATTCCACTGGGGACTCTGTGAGAGAGGATGGGGATAATTACCCCAGGATTTATTACTATGACTGGCCCATGAGTAGGATGAATCTCAGTTATATTCTACAGACTCCTTGCCTTTCTTGGTTTAGGGTCACTCTTACCTGTCTTGTGCATGGGCCTGGCCTGGGACCAGAAGTCCTCAGGCATTGGTCTACATGTTGGAGGACTGTCTGCAGGTGACCTTCCGATGGGCTGCAGGGACATGGTTGGGCTCTGATGGAGCCTGCCATAGGAATAATCTGAGTATTTACCTCCTAGTGATGATGTGAAGATTAAATGAGGTAATGCATGCAAAAGTGCTTGTAACAATGCCTGGCACATCAGTAGAAATAGCTCAGCTCATCTTTGTTATAATCCTTTTGTCCTCCTTTTCTCTTTCACTCTACATGCAACATGCCAGCAAATTCTATTGGTTCTAACTTTGTGATGTTTAATCCATCTACTCCTCCTCCATGACATAGTATGATGATGGCAACAGTGATAGTTATTAGTCTTTTAGAGCTGAAGGAAGCAAGACCCAGAGATGCTAAGTAACTTGTCTGAGGTCACCCCACTGGTAAGTAACAAGGATTCCAGTCAGCATCTGCCCAACTCCAGAGCCTATGCTCTCAGTGACTGTGCAGTTCTGCTGCTCACAGATCAATTTCCTGTGTGGGTGCTCCCCAAAGCATAGTCATTTAGAGACAGATTTGGAGAGACTATGTGTGCAAACTGTACCACATCCCTGTTAGGCAGATGTATGACATGAAATTGATGGGGATGGGGGTGGTCAAGGGCCTGGGGACCCCTTTCTCTCTGGCAGAACCCTGAGCCCACATAGAAGGGGAGCCCAACCAAGACAAAGACACTCTCCCCTAAATAACTGTGTCTCCAGCTGCTGAACCTTTCAGACCTACATTAAACAGAACTGGGTATACCTAACAACATCCCTGTGGTCATCCACTGGCCTTGGCACTGTCTAAAGAGCTGTGTCGGTCCAGACCAAGGCAGGTGGATCACCTGAGGTCAGGAGTTCGAGACCAGCCTGACCAACATGGAGAAACCCCATCTCTACTAAAAATACGAAATTAGCTGGGCATGATGGCACATGACTGTAATCCCAGCTGCTCGGGAAGCTGAGGAAGGAGAATCACTTGAACTCAGGAGATGGAGGCTGTGGTGAGCTGAGATCGTGCCACTGCACTCCAGCCTGGGCAAAAAGAGTGAAACTCCGTCTCAACAACAACAACAACACCCCCCCCCGCAAAAAAAAGAGCTCTGTCACCGCCCCCATGATCTTGTCTCTCCTGAAATAAGCCTGGCATGAAGATCAGGCTCTCAGATTTTCCACAGCTGCGATGGACATTGTCTGGACCCATGGGGCCGAAGCAAGTTTTGCCAATCTGATTGTATAAAGCAGTGTGCCAATCAAGTCAGGCAGTGTCTTCTCTTGCAGCATCAATCTAAAATCCTAATCACTGATCCCCCATCTTCAAAAGAAAAAAAAGTAAGTAAATATTGTTATTGTTTACAAGCAGGCTGCAAGTAGACCTAGACTGAGGAACTCCTTGAGGGCAACACTTGGATCTTGCTCACTATTATGTTTGCAGTTCTCAAGGCAGTGCCTGGTATTAGTAGGTGCTCACTAAATGATTTTTGGAATGAATGGCATGGAGGAAAATGATGGTGGCAATCATGAAAAGATGACCCCAAACCTTTGAGATTCCCTAAATTTGCATATCCCACTGTGGCAAAGCTCCCATAGGGTGTAATAGAGTAAAACTTACGTTAAGTGTCTCCTTCAAACCATTAAATAGCAGTGAGAAGGCCTTGGAGAGATGAGGAGCCACATGGCCTGCTAGCCTCACATACTAGCTTTTAGTTCGTGCTTAACATATAATGCAACAATTCACTTTTGCAGGGCAGCAATAAGGCCAATGTGTACATGTTGTTTTAAGTTGCATTCTCCCAGAGGCTGATTCTGAGAAAAAAATTCAAGTGCAAGTGGCTAATTTGGGAGGAGACCCCAGGAAGCTACTCTAGTGGTTGGAGAAGTTATTCAGGGAAAAGAAGGAACTCAAAGAACCCAACTCCTCTCTGGGTTGGCTGGAGTGTGGCGGTGCTATCATAGCACACTGCATCCTTGAACTCCTGAACTCAAGTGCCCTCCCACCTCAGCTTCCCAAGAAGCTGGGACTACCAGGGGGCACCACCACACCCAGCGTATTTTTTTAATATTTTATTTTTTGTAGAGGTGGGGTCCCCCATGTTGCCCAGGCTGGTGTCAAACTCTGGGCTCAAGTGATCCTCCCACTTCAGCCTCCCAAAGTGCTGGGATTACAAGTATGAGCCACCGTGCCTGGCTGCAGGAGGCTTTTATGAGCAGGTCACCACTGAGTGCTACTGGGGCTCAGTCTGACTGGCACCTATGGGAATCTGTGCAGAACAAACCTCAGAGCTTTCCCACCTGAGCTGACAAGGAAGCTGGACATGTATCCACCACCTCCCCATCTGTGTTTAGTGGAAGGCTGCTTCCAGGGCCATTAACTCTCCAGCACTTCCAGCTTTCTGTGCACATGCATGGAGCATGCTGCCATGACCAAAAGGATGTGCCCAGCCAGAGCTGTGACTCTTTAGTGAGTAGGGACCTGGCATGTCCAGGTGAGCCCCATGTTGCATGGATGGGCACTGGTCACATCTGCTGCATGCATCAGGGACATTCGGGGCTACATGCAAAGAGGGAAAGCTGCAGATGTCGCCAAGATTCTGGTATAGTTGTGTTTGGTTCTGTGAGAATCAGCACAAAGGGAGAAAAGCAGCCCATGTGTCCCCCAAGCCTGTAACGGGGCCACTATAACCCGCAGAGCCCCCTTTCCTTTCCTTCCATCCTCAGAAGGCAGAAGAGGAGAAAGGCATCTTTTTTCTTGTTACATCTTCAGGTGACAGTTGTGGCAATGAGAAGACTGCAGCTCTCCCCCAGTCAAGTACCTTAAGAAACTGGAAGCTTTTAATTACAAAGGGAAAAAGGGAAAATGTACCTTTTGTGGCAACCAAGAGATTATAGAGATTGGGTGTCTCTTCAGGAAAGGACTTGTCAGTCAGCTGGAAGGAGCATGGTGGGCAATGACTCCCAGCTATGAATGCCTTAAGTCTCTGCCTCAGTTAAAGCCATGGGCTTTCCAGGCCACTCCCAGCTGATGACTGGGCATGGTGAGGGTAGCAGGGCCAGAGCATTTTGCCCAACACAGATCTCTTCAATGGGCAATCCACTCTGGAACTCCTCTCTGCATTGGCCAAAATTCTGGCACCCTTGCACGACAAGCTGAGGCTCTCCCTGCTCAATCCTGCTGCTTCAGTCTTGTATTGATATCAAAGGTGTTACCTCTGAATAGACCTCCCATACTCTTCTTAACTCTGCCTACACACACACACACACACACACACACACACAGTTCATATATACATGGAGAGAGAGAGTGAATAAAAGGGACCAAATGTTCTAAATGTTAAAAATTAGTGATTCTGAATGAAGAGCATATGGATGCTCATTGTCCTAGTATTGCAACTTTTCTCTATATTTGAAATTTTTTAAAATAAAATTTGTGGGAGAGAAACAGAAAAGAAACTGGGACTTCTCTGAGAATCCCCGTCTCTGGCCTAGGGCAGCTGATGGGTTCTGTGCCTTCCTGCCTCCCTGCAATGGACCTCACCAGGTGCCTCTTTCATCCATTTCTTTTCCTGGGGAGTGGTGAATACCAGACAAGTGGGTTATTTGGCTTCTAAGGAGGACCAACTGTGTGCTTTACACTAGAGCAACACACCAGCCTGTATGCAGCTTAGGGATACAAGGGGCACCGTGCAACACTGACACATTCCAATGCCAAGCCACAGAGCCCAGTATGGGCTCTCGTGTTTGTCATGGGGAGCTGCATGAATGGGCTGAATGAAGGCCAACATAGACACAGAGCCTTCCCAGTGGGCAGAAAATCCTCTGCAGTATGTGCAGTACACAGGAATTGACCAGAAAAGAGACCAGCTCAGAGAAGAACCTAAAAAAAAATTGAACAAAAACGGCATATTGAATGTCTTTTTAGGAGCTTAAGCAGTGTAGAAATAAATACTGAGAGCAATGAGAATGTCAGTTCACGCAGTTGTCTTTAGGGTGAGCAGATGCCCTGGTGTACCCGGTATAGTCCCTGTTGCTTGATCATGTCCAATCTCAGAAGTGTCTCGATTTAGATGTTAAATTATGTGGTCACCTCACTTCTCTCCCTTTGATGCTTCCTGTTATTAATTGGTCAAATATTTGCTGTGAACCTCCTGGGCCAAGGCTCTGAGCTTACTCATGGCAGGGTCAGCGGCATGGTTTCTCCAGCTCAGAGAGAAGACTTTCATTCCCGATGCACGGCTGAGCAGAAAGAGCAGGGGGTTTGCAGCCAGGCCGAACAGGGTCTGGATTCCTCTTCTGCCACCAGCTCTCTGGCCAAGTAAGAAACCCCCCATGACTCAGTTTTCCACCTATAAAATGAGGACATAACATGTTGCAGTTTTTCAGGATGCTCTAAGGATGAACTGTAGGGAATGAACAGTGCCTGGCACATGATATGTTTTCAATAAATGGTGTTATTATTAATAGGGAATCTCATCAAGGGTTCTGTAGCTCAGAGCCCTTCCCACTGTAGAGTAGGCCACCTGCGTGTGGCCTGTGCACGCACATGTCCTTCCCCTTCATACCTCCTTTCTCCCCTGCCCCCGTGCTACAAGGAACTAGAGATTACAAGCGCCTGCTGTCTACCTGGCCTCTTGCCAACACTCTTCCACTTGTGGTCATAGCTAAACCTCACAACTATCTTTTGAAATTGATATTGCCATTTTATAGGTGAAGAAATTTAGGTCCAGAGAGATGTAGATATTTGTTATGCACCAAAATTCCTCTTAGGGCACTGTGTGGTTTAAGGAAGTACAGCCAGGATTGACTACATAATTGGCAGGGCCCAATGTAAAGAAAATAAGGAGTCCCTTATTCAAAAGTTGTTATGAATTTCCAGATGCTGACAGCAGAGCATTAACCAAGTGCAGGGGTCTTCAAAGCAAGAGGTCCTGAGCAACTGGACCAGGCCCGTAAGTTGACCCCGAGTGTAGTCCTTGGAAAAGTAGCTGTGGTGAGCAGGTGAGGCCCCCAGGGTGGATGCAAGCAGCAGATGGCTTCTGCGCTGCTATGTGCCACCTGGGAATGGATTAGCTTTGCTCCTGACAGCAGAGGAATAAGGAGGACATCTGGAAGGCAGAGGAAGGTGTATTCTGTGCTATGTGACCACCCTCCTGTCTTCAGTGGAGTTTACTAAAACACACAGCGATGAGTAGGGGTGGAGCAAACCAGAGGCAGCCCTGAGGGGTACTGAGAAAGTGGGCTTCAGGAATTCATAGAGACCTCAGGGGAAGACTGTGGGCTTTCAAAAGGATTGGGCAGCTGGGCCAAGTTTGCTCAGCTCTCTGCCTGTTGGGTGAAGTTCTGAGGCTCAGGGAACTTGTCTACAGGGCAGAGGGAGGGGCTTTCTGGGGCTGGCCTGGATCCTCCACTCGTGCTTTAACCAAAGCAGCCCGGCATTAATCTGCTTGATACTGGGGTTCTCCTCAGAATCCACTGGCAAAAGGTTTACACAGCTGGAGCTCCCTGAGCAGCTGTCTGTGGTGGGTGGGTGTGAGTGGAGGCCTGTCCCCTGAGCCCCTCCCACGAGGTGCAGCAGTTGCCTGAGCGAGTCAGCTTGCAGTATCCTTAGCTCAGCCGAAGCAGGCTTCTGCATCATGCTGGGCTGCTGGAGAAACAGCCTCCCACTGCAGGTCTTGCTTCCTTCAGTTTCTTTGAATCCAGCAGTATTGTTGGAGAATTCTAATGGCAGACAATGTAAATGCATTCCCCAGCTCTCCCTGGAGTGATGTGGACAATAACTACAAAGGTCTGCAAAGTTCATAAACAGCAGAAATTTCTCTAGGAAGCTTTCATTCACCTGTGGAAATTGTTAAAAGGCTTTGGGTCAGATCTGGCTCACAACTGGTACATTATTTGGCCTATATGACACTCAAAAAGTATTTGGACACAGTGTTTAAAAATCAGAGATTTCATGTAAAATTTTGGATTTTGAGTTTTTCTGGGAAAAAAGTGCCAGCTTTTGGCAACCTCAGCTTGTTTCTACCTGTAGCTAAACTTACCTGCATGGCATAGCAGGCACTTTCTTTACCTGGCACCGTTCTGCATTCACCATGCCCTGCACCCCTCACCCATGTCATTCACTTTATCATGGACTTTGTGGACTTTTTACCTGGATTTTGTGAACATGTGCACTTGCACTGGTGATGCTCACAGTAATGTCATAAACACACTTGCCATCCCCAAATGTCTCCCATGGAGTTATTGGACTTCAGATGCCATTTAGCACATCCTTCATCTCTGAGCATAAGTCTCTGGCCAGGGCTTTAGAATTAACTGAGTTTGCTTAATTTTAGAGTTAAATATTTTATCTGTTTTGGCAAGGTGAGATTTTTTGTGACATAAATGGATGCTGTGAGTGCAGGTCCTTAAGTCTGGATTCAGAAATCAACTTGCTCCTTATAAACTTTACACTGGGTCCAAGGGCTTACATTTTCAGCAACTTTCTCAAAGACTATCTGAGAAGGGCTATCTTTGGACCCTATTATCTCTCTCTAGCGCTCTCTCTCTCTCTGTAAAATGAATTCAGCAAAAGACCTGTGTGGCGGATTATGTTATTAGCAGAGCCCTCACAGGAGAAGAGTCGCTGGATGCTAAGCATGTCGATAATTACGTCCTTGGTTCGAGGCCAGAACCCCTTCTCCCAGCCCGGCTGCTTGCCAGAGACCACAGGCTTCCGCAGCCGCACAAGGGGAGAGCTTGGAGCCCCAGCCTCCCACTCTGGAGAAGTGAGCTATTTCTGTGTGTGTACGTGGGAAGGGTGGGAAGACGGAAAGAAAAGTGAGAAAATGTATGTAAGCAAATATTTCAAAGAAAAGAGGGGGAAGCTCATCTTTAAATGGCATTAGAAAATAATCAATGTGATCCTGCCAGACCCCAAAATGAACAGCAGGCCCCATGTCCCTTTGTAGCCCAGGGAGACACTCATTGCCAGTTGCAGCCTCCGGGCAGCCTGGGTGTTCTCAGGAAAATGAAACCAGTTTCAGTTCCCATCTCACCTGCCTGGAAATGATCAGTGGGGCCCTGAAACTACTGTCAACCCAAGTTGCAGAAGATAACTGTGCTCTGTTCCGCCACAGTCTTCTAGAACGATGCCTGGAATTTAACGTGTCTAGGGCAATGCCAAAACGTACTTCAGCATGATTTTCTTACAGGAACAAAGGATGATGATAAGAGAGGCAGGAAAGGGAATCATAAGCCGAGGAGTTAATTTTGTTCTTTAATATGCAGGAAAAGCAACCAGGCAAGTTTCCAGCTAAACAAGAGTAATTTCTTCTCATCAACTCTTTTCCTCTCTATATGTTCCACCAATTCTAAAACTAGCCCCTCCCCGCTCTCCCTCCTTCACCTTTAAGGGGCACATTGAAAAGGTAAATGATGAGATTTTTGAGTGAATGCAGAATGAATAGAACTGAGATGAGAATATGGTGACAGAACTGATTCAGCTGCTGATCAGGGACAAATGTCCACAAGTGACTCAAACCAAATGAAATTGCACCAAAAACATCACTTTCAGTTTTGAGAGTATTTTGACATTCAGGCTTTTCTTTGTTTCAGTGGTTTCAGAAAGTGTATACATTTGCTTCTGGTTTAGGCTTTTGATTCACATTCCAGTTGAAAGAATATGGATTTGGTTCCATTTGAATTTGGCAAACTAACATCTTTTTTTGGGTTTGGCTCTCAGTTTAGTTGAGACCCAGGCACACAAAAGCACTAGCTCAGAAACATACACAGTTCAACATGGCAAAGCTCACCGGAGCCAAATAGTTTAGTTATTGATTAAAATAATTAAAATATCAGAATCTAATGGATGGCAAATATCTAAAGGAGTTTATATTTACTCACAGGAAATTGAGATAAGCCAGTTAAGGAGCCCCTCTTTCACAACAAGCTGGGGATTGGTCATGTTAAAGAATCACCCAAGAAATCTTAATTCACATTGCTTTTAAATGTGTATATTGATGTCAGCTATTAATGTGGATGAAGACAGCCTGAACTTTGGTATTTCCTTCAGTAGTGGACACTGTTGGTACCCTGCTCAGATTCCTTTACAGCTCATAGCTGCTGTTCCCCAGCCCTGGCCTCAGCCTAGGGAACAGGAGCCACCTCCCCACCCTGGGTTACAAGTCACCATAACATCCACAAACCTGACCAGTGACTGGCACAGAATTACAGAAGTCAACTCCTTTGCCTCAGGGTGGGACAACTCTGAGGTACAATTCATGCTTCAGAGCTCCCTTGGGAACAGGCTGAGACTGGTCTCCAGCTGAGACCACACCCTTGTTTAGCTCCTTCCCCTGCTCCTTCATTCTTCTCTGAGGGCCCCTTGTTTAGCTCCTTACCCTTCTCCTTCATTCTTCTCTGAGGGCACCCCCAACTGAGAATCCCCATCTCAGACTCTGCTTTCTTCCAGGTGCTGTTTAGGTGAGAACAACTCTCTTCTGAAGGAAGTCATATGTGGTTCAGATGTGCTCTGCTGAAGTCCTGTCCAGTATCTTAATATTATGCTCCAGTGACCTGAAAAGTGTTTGTGACTGAGCAAACTGGTGGTGTTCTCTGGGATTGGTGCCTTTGAACCCACAATAGGCAAATTTTTTAGGGGCCCCCAGATGAGTAGAGATTTCCAGTTACTAACAAGAACAATATCAAGTCAAAGTGACTCTGAATTTCTTTCTGAGCTAAAAGAATCCATTCCAAGTAACACTTCAGTCCCCATTCTCTTGTATCCTAAAATGTAAAAGAAAAACAAAACAATAGAAAATGCCTCAACCCAGCAATTCTATTATCAGCTCTCAGACAGCTCTTTCTCCACTCTTCCCCCACCACCCCAAATTGCTCTTTCTCTCCCTCTTACATATCTTCCACACAGCTGGAAAGACCATTGAATCTAAGAGGAAAATCAGCAAAACCATACAGCTTTGTTGCAACAAAATGGCATTTCCTTCCTGGACACCCATGTTTGAGCTCTTTTGCATCTGTATGATGGTGCTTGAGGACGTGATTCTGTGTTGTACACCTCATTCTGTTGACTTGATGCTACACTAACTATGACATGGGCAGAGTATGGAACTTCAGATAGCAAGTAAGTAAGTAAGTGCTGACCATCTGCAATGAAAGCAATATGTCTGGGTTGGAAAGAGCTTGGGAAAATCTTTTCACTCTACAGTTCAGTATTACCGATGGCCCACTCTTCTGGCACACTTACATCTGCAGCAGATGCTGTTGATTCCCTGCCTGAGGGCTTCCATGCCACAGGAAGTGTCTCGGCTGCAAGCAGGAGAAACCTGAAGTGAATGATAGTAGGGCAGTTACACCAACCATTGAGAGATGGGAAGAGGAACAGAAATGTCCCAGCTCCTTATTCTGCTCAGAGACCTCTCTGAGACCATTCAATATGGTCCATCCTCAGGGAGTCCCCAGTGGGCCTGAGCCCCTCTGTTTTCTCCCATGACAACCCATTTATTAATATACCCTTTATTCACTTTTCTCCCTTCCTTCTCTTACTTTCCCCACTCATTTCTGCTTCCTGAAATCACCTCTTAGAGAAACTACCTGCACCCAAGTCCTTACGTTGAGTCTGCTTTTGGGTCATCTAAATAAGATCCCTCCATCCATCCCTCCATCCTGCCATGATCCCCTACTAGGTTCCAGCTACTGGACATGGAGAGGGGAAGGGAAATCAAGAGAATCCCGAGCTGAAAATATATCCTTTCTCTTTCCAGAGATCTCTCAGTCTACTTGAAAAAGATGATGGGGCAGTGCTAGAACAGCTGGAGACACAAATTGTCATAAGAACACAGAGGAGAGAAGAACAAACTCAGCCTGAGCATACACAAGGTCTTCAGGGGGAGGGAAGCATGTGTCTGCTGGGCTTGAAGGATGTGTGGCACAACAGAATCATGCATAACTGGAAGAGGGAGGGTCCAAAGCTGGCACAAAAGGTGAAAACTTACATATGACAGAAAGTACACTTTTGATACTAGAATCCCATTCAGCTTAGTATCACTGACAGTGCCTAAAATTTTCTCTTTTTCTCTCTCTTTCAGCAAGACATTTTTTTGTCAATTAAATTCTTACATGTCATGAGTCCATGGATGCTTACCAAACAAAGAAAAGGCAAGGATTTCCAGGTGGAAAGAGAAGATGAAAATGCATGGAGGCGTGAAGACACATGTGGCGATTAGTTAGGGTTCTGGGGTGTAGGTGAGTGGAGCTGAGAAGGCAGGTGAAGGCCAGGTTGTGAGACACACTGAGTGTCATGCTAGCAAGCTTGGACCTGTGGGGTTATGGAAGACATCAGAGGTTCTTGAGCACAGGAGTGAAGGCTCTAGAGTGATCTTCCGAAACACTTATAGTGGATTTCTTATAAACACCATATAGTTGTGTCTTGTTTTTTTAATCCACTTTGTCAGTCTGCCCTTTAATTGTTATATTTACACCACTTCTATTTAACGTGGTTATTGACATAGCTGGATTAATAACTATTGCATTTTTAACTGTTTTCTATGTGTTGTTCTTGTTCTTTGGTGCTTTAAAAAAATCTTCCCCTTTTTTCTGCCTTCTCTGTTGTTAACTGAGCATTTTATGTGATTCTATTTTATCTCTTCTCTTAGCATATCAATTATACTTATTTTTTTAAAGTTCTTATTGTTTGCCCCAGAGTTTACAATATGTACTTACAACTAATCAAAGTCCACATTCAGATAACACTATACCGCTTCACAGGTAGTGCAGGTGCCTTACCACAGAGTTTTCGCAAGTCCTCACTCCCCTCCCTTGTAACATTGCTGCCATTAATTTCACTTAGAGTGACCTTTCAAAACATAAATCTGAACCAAAGTGAGTGACGAACTGTAGTGAGACAAAAATAATCTGAGAATACTTCAAAATCTTGGAGGCAAGACCTGCTATGTGGTAGATTGTTTGCAAATATGGCTAAAAATAATTCTACCCTGTACTGTGCCCCTTTGCAATGTGACTTTACCACTTCTTGTCAATAAAGAAGTGGCATTTATTTCCCCACCCCTGGAATATGGGCTTGACCACATGACACTGACCAATGAGTCATCAGCAAATGTTCCACAAGCAGGACTTGCAAAATGCTTGTGCATTGGAGCTTGGCCTCTTGTTACTGGTACATAAAATCTGAATGTCATCCCTGTGTAGGGCCACGCTTAGTTCTGTTACAAAGAAACCAAGAAACCTTTACTTCTGCATGTTCTGCATTGTGGTCTGGGAAGCCCATACCTGTTGCTTTTGCAGGAAAGTCACGTCTTCCGGCCACTGGCCCCTCTGGGACTGCACTCAGCTGCCAGAGAGTCAGCCCCTATCCATCACAGGCTCATTAGCTACTGTGTCCGTTTTCTGGACACTGCCGGCAGACAGCCCTCTGTTCACGGGGCTTTTAATAGCATTAGGAAAACCCTGGCTCCAGTCACTCCTCTGGTCCTTCATATGCATGAACATTCACCAACCTGCCCATTTTATTAAGAAACAGCCAAGATGCAGTATGCTATCCACCCTCCCACCGCCACACACACTTTAAATAGAAAATAGGCAGGAGCCAGAAGATTTATGACCCATGATTTGGAATGTAGGAGAGAGCACAAAGGAGCACAGAGATGTCCTTGGAGTTCAGACCAGTGGAAGTCAGTCCCATCATGGTGCAAGGCCGCTCACCAGGTACGGCCTCCATCACTCATACCTGGTCAGATGCGCGACCCGCAGTACCCAGCTCCATCTCTCTGCTCATTCCTGTAAGCTACTGGTGGCAGCAGCACTTAATCACCACATTGCCATGTATAAAAATTTAAGGAGTCTGCTGTCTCCAAGAAATGAATCCCAGATCATTTTAGAATCGTTCCTCCCCCATTTTTGTTCTTTCTTTCTTCTCATTTATCAGCCCTAATTTCACCAAGGAGGCTTCCTTTGGGTGTTCTGAGAAATCTTTATGCAGGGTTAAAGTATTGCTCAGTGTGCCCCTGAAAAAGGACAGCTGGAACCGCCCAGTGTAGAAGCCCTCCCTGCCCATTTGATGAGTGTGGACAGCTGCTTGCTTGAAGGGTCTTGGGCCCTTCACAGCCACTTTGCAATCCTGGATCTGGTTTCCCACTGTTTTGCCCAACGTACTTTTGGAGCAGCAAGCAGGCTTTCCTGGAAGAGGCAAAGAATGAGAGGACCCCAGTTCCCATCTCACCCCCCTGCCTCAGCCCAGGTATGCCACATCTTCAGAACCTCTGCATTCCAAGGAATGAAGGACCTTGCCTTGTTTCACCTGTACAGCTCAGTCTTGTGATAGGCAAGACCATTCTGAACCATCTCTCAGAGTATCTAACATTGCTGGAGAGGAGTGGTGGTGAGGCGGTAGGCAGGGAATCAGGTAACCAGGTCTTCATTGGCAAGAGTCAAAACAAAGATTGTGTTGGGGCCTGGACACTATAATAGCTGATGGCCACATAAAGCCAACCAGGAGACAGCATGGCACGGTGTCAGAAACATGGCCTAGGGTGCAGATGGGCTGGTTCGATTAGCTACATGGCTTTGACCAAGTCACTTGGCCTTGCTGACGCTCAGTTTTTACATCTGTAAAATAAGGATTGTTATCAGGCTTAAAGGGAATATTAACTGGAAAGCTGTTGTTATGTACACACTGAGCCAAAAAGAGCAGAAACAGTTGATACTGTTGTTATTATTGTGCTTATAATAAAACTATTACTATTATTATTAATGCTGGAGACACCAATTCTGAATGGGGACAGTGTGTGAGCCTGTGCTCACAGGCAGCAACCTAGAGCCAGGGCTACAGGGGCTCAGGGGCAGTGGCTTGGGATGGGGCAGGGCCAGATCTCAAGGCCATACTCTACCAGGCTTTCCATCTGGCCCAGCCTGAGTGTTACCCCCTTCTGCTCCTTTCCCAGGCAGTAATCTCATCCCTGGATTCCTGGCAACTTCTCAGTCATTTGCCTCAGTTTACTTGCACATGTATTTGACAGGAAATGGATGCCAGGGTTTTACTGTGGAAGGCTGTGGGGTCCCCTCCTATGCCACAGGGTCAACAGATGATCTTTAGGTTATAGATGACTTTGACAGCTCCCCAAAGGGTTTCTCACTGCCCTGGCCTTTTGTCAGAGAGCATAGTCTTTTGTGTTTATGGGTGGAGTTTTGCCCTCTGAGTGTAGCAGCTCCTACCACTGTGCACAGCATTCTCATAAGGAAAGAAACCAATAAACCAAATCAAACAACCATTCCCAGAATTGCTGGGGCAGGAGGAGGCGCAGGCTCCATTCATTAACAAAACCAGTCCTGGCTATTATCTTTAATATGTGGACTGAATCTTTATTGCATTTTAATCTGCTCCATTCATTCTTTGTGGGCCAATGATTTGATTCAGAAACCAGAGCAACAATTTCAGGACTGTAATTTGTTGACAAGGTACTGGTTCTTAAAAATTCCCTCGTATTCTTGTTCCAGGACTACGGAAAGAACATCTGGTCTAAAAGTCTAGGGATCTAAGTTCCAATTCTAATTTAGCCACTGACTATGTGGATGATTATAGGGAAGGCATCCAAAGGTATCTTTGTTTGGGTTTTTTCTCAAGGCAGACCCTGAAATAAGCACCTGTGTTCAGGGAGTTTATTGGGAGAGGTAAGGGAGTAGGGTAAGTGGGACAGGGAAGGAGAAAATACAAGAATGGATGTGGTAACTGGAGAACTGGGGCTCAGTTCTGCTGGGGCCTGTCTGAGAAACCATGCTGAACACACTTAAAATTTTCCCAGTGCAGGCTGGGGTGGCTGGAACATATACCCATCGACTCTCAACATCCCCTTTTGAGGGTTGCTCCAGGCATATCAATGCCTCCAAACTTCAGTTGTGCCTGCTTGTGACACAGCAAGCTCTCATGGCAATGGAGAAAGTTTCAGGTAGAGAAGGTGGCAGCTGTCATGCAGGAGCTGTCCCCCACAGCTGCAGATAAACTCAGGTGGCTGAGGGGATATGGGGTGGGTCATAGTGTCTGCTGCAAGGGTTAGCCCATTGTGTGGGGTGGGGGACACTGGAGTTGGCTGAATTGTATTGTATTGCTTAGAACATGCAGTATGTAGGATATAATCTATGTTCCCAATATAAACTTGATGGCCTTTGGCTCAGCATCCTGACCTGTAAGGTGATTAGCAAGGTTGCTGCTGCAGAGGTGGCTGATAGAACCTGATATCCATTTTCCCCTTCTCCCTCAGTAACAGAATTTCTAGCTGGGCACACGGTCACACAGGAAACAGACTACACTTCTCAACCACTTCTGAAGATGGGTGTGGCCATGCATTCAGATCAGGCTAATGGGGTGTAACTGGAATTACAGCATGGTGGCTTCTGGGAATCGTCCTGTAAAACAGTGGGTGCTGCGCTTTGCCTCTCCTTCCTTTCTCTTGATCCCTTCCTTGGTCTTATCGCTGGGATGGGGTGTGAGAGTCACCAGCTTGGACCCCGAGGGAAAGACCACACCTGGTGGCACTGCAGGGAGCCAGAAGGAGCCTGGGTCCCTGAAGACTTTGTTCCTTAGCCCCCAGCTAGAAGCTCCAGCCTTTTACTAGAGAGAGAGAGGAATAATCTTTTATCTTGTCTAAGCCACGAGGCTTTGAGTCTCTTGCTACTAACAGACTAACTTAATCCTAAAGGATATAGTCCTTCACAGTTCTAATATTTTCCCCTGAATTCAATGTTTGTTTTCTTTTTTCTTTTTTTTTGAGGTGGAGTCTCGCTCTGTCGCCCAGGCTGGAGTGCAGTAGCGTGATCTCGGCTCACTGGAAGCTCCGCCTCCCGGGTTCACGCCATTCTCCTGCCTCAGCCTCCCGAGTAGCTGGGACTACAGGCGCCCGCTACCATGCCCGGCTAATTTTTTGTATATTTAGTAGAGATGGGGTTTCACCACGTTGGCCAGGATGGTCTCGATCTCTTGACCTCGTGATCCACCCGCCTCGGCCTCCCAAAGCGCTGGGATTACAGGCATGAGCCACTGCAGCCAGCTGTTTGTTTTCTTTTGAAATAACTGGAGGAAAGGACTAGAAATCCTTGCTGGCCTCCCTTGCCCCTCTTTGGTGGGGGGTGGGAGGGTGGTGGCTGGGGAATGGCAGCTACAGCCCCTTCCCATGCACGGATGAGCTTCCATGCAGTCCCGGCCAGCCTGCCTTCTAAAATATTTGAACTCCTTGGGCTTCACCTGGGGCTGCAGCTCCACTGTCACGAAAGCCACCAGCCCCCAAGCACCTTTGCTGTTTGGAGGAGTCATTATTTTTGTGCCCCATGTGCTGCTGAGACAATCTTGTCCCAGTGCTCTAGGTGGGTGGAGCAGATGCTGCGGTTCCCCAGGCCCATCTTGGTGTCTCACGCTGCCCGGGGACGTCCCTACATGCTGACAGCTGCCTCCTCCAGTGCCTGCATCCTCTTTCTCTTCACAGGAGGCTTCGTCTTGCACCACAGGAGTTTGCTCAGCCTGCGTGTTTGCACCTCCGGGGACAGCTGTCAACCGGGGGCTCTGCAGTTAGACATCCGACCTTCTGTCCCTGTGGGACAGTTCTGAGGTGCATTCTGCACAGTTCCTCAGAGGATCCCTCGAAGGGTGGAGCCCTAGTTGCCCACCGTGGAGACCCACTCACTAACACACTCCTTTCCCGGTATTCCCCTCCGCAAAAAACACATGTGCACCCAAGTTCTCATCTCAGAGGCTGCTTTTGGGGCAATTGGACTTCCATGAATTCTGCAGCCTAGAGAGGTCCAAAGACCTCCCCAGAATCTCCACTAAATCCTAGGGACCTTTAGGTTTCTCTATTCTTGGCTCATCTATCCAGATGTACTGTTCTTATTTGTACTTGAATCAGCCTGGTCTCAGAACACAGCCCTTTCACAGGTGTCCAAAGAGAGCCACTCCCACCAACATCTCAAGTTTTGCAGACCTCTGGGTTCTGGGAATCACATGTCCTTGCTGTCTCTCTGACCTCCCCTCCCCTCTCTTCTCTTCCCATTGTCTCTGTTTCTACACCCCATCCCTCTGGATTGCTCCAGAAGCTCTCAATTCTCCTTCACTCTACAGAGCTGCTGCCTTTAGACCCAAGGAGCCCATAGGTTGTTGGCAGAACCGGAAGCCCTCCATTGAACAGGACCCACTTTCCTCAGAAGAATGTGGGTTTTTATCTGTACTTCACCCATCAGGAGAGCAGGGCTTACAGGCGTGATATTGGGCTGCCCAAGGTCTCAGGACTAGTAAGTGGGTACAGCAGATTCTGTCAGGGCCCATGGGTATCCCCTCAACATTCACCTTTCCACACTGAAAAATGCTAAGGGAAATCCCCCAAACTTTCTGCCTCAGGGTTCCCCTGCCTTTCCAAGGGACATAGGACAAGTTGAAATGCCAGAGAGTGAATGTCCTCAACCGATGATGGAAGGGTGTTGGAGGACACATATCCCAGTTCTTGCCTCTGGCTGGGAGTGGGAACATCTCTGAGCCTCACTTCCTGGAGTGGTAACTGCTTCACAATTCACTCTAACTTACGCCTTCCCTCACTTTCCACTCCTGACTGATGTTTCTTGGGGTCATCTCCCAAGTCGGCCTCCAACTCCTTGTCTCACAGTCTGTGTCTGGGGGAATCTCAAAATAAGGCAGTAGTGGAGCTGGAATTTGAAATCATGTTGGCCAACCCCCAAACAATGCCCTTTCCAATGTACCACATGTGCCCTGCAGCATCTCTTGGGCATTTCTGCCTGTTGTCTTGTTGCCAGTGCCTCCTGGTACTTGCGATGCTCTTCTGTTCCCGACTAGACAGTGCCCCTTCCCCAGGGTTCTATCTAGCTTCCAGTCACCCTCCCTTTCCCAACATTCTGGCCTGGCTTGGAGACCTCACGCTGAGCTAGGAGCTCTGTCCTGAGATGGTGGGAACCCTCCTCACACTGAGACTGTGGGGGTGTAATTATTCATGGCTGAGGTTTGCCTGTGGCCTGGTGTTTCCCAAGCTCTTTGCAACTGTTTAGATGCAACCTGCCCAACATTTCTCTGATGTGGCTATAGGAAATTGCCTATTTGTTTTCTTGGCCCTCCACCCAATGCCTTTGAAATGGGCCACCCTTGGAAGGCTCATCTGTCTGCAGTTATACAACCTGCCCACCTCTCCCACAATAAAAATGATTCAAAACTAGAGCATTCCTGAGGAGGGGTGTCAATCATTTTTTTGGCAGGCCCTGTAAGGGTGACCAGCACAGCCAAAGGGTATACAAATAAGGGACACCTGACACCACGTGTGGTGGCTGGAGCTTATTCCAGATTCATATACTGTTTGGCTGTGTGGGATCCCTCCTGGGGCTCTCTGTGTCACAGGACACTTCCTAGACACTTTCTGTCCCTAATCAGAAAGGGGTTAGTTCCTGGGGTCTGTGTCTAGGGGATCTTGGAGGTGAAGGTGTGAGAAGGTATCAGTGGTGTTGCGGGAGAGACCTAAAGGGCTGGACACAGGACGACCTTGTAAAGCACAGCCTTTGTGTGGAGGTTGCCTAGCAAACCCAAGTGAAGCTTTACCAGGAAGCTCATTAAGCTCCTCCCACTTGTCAACTGGTCTCACAGAGGAGGGTCCCTGTCAGAGATCACAGATCATGTGGGCCTTGCCCAGACTCCTGGAGGACACAGCCTTAATATTGCCCCTTCCACAGTGAAGAGTAATGTGGAAACTTGGAGTTAAGCCTCTAAGTGAGGCCAAGGGCTACTTGCAGTTTGAATAATGAGATGCTTCCTAACTCAATGCAAAAAACCACCAGGTGACTTAGTTCACCGGGAGCAGAGTGCACTAACTGGGGACTTTAGCTGGAACATGATTACTGAATATATAAATATATTAAAAACACAATACAGTTTGGCTGGAACATCTGTGTTTGGCCATGAGTGACTGTCTAACAAGAGACTACATTAGAAAGAGGGTTCTGGATCCCCATGAATTCATACTTGCTGAGAATATAATGAGTTCCTTAGTTTTTCTAAAGTTTTCTGAAACATCAAATCCTAAATTCACTTCTAGGGCTGTTTCTTTAATGATTGATGGATGTTCTGCATACAGAGGAGATGCAGTAGCTACCTGGCCCTGGTCTCTTCTCCTGTCCAAATAGATCATCCTCTTAGATTCCTGTTGGATGTGTTACAATGGTGTTAATAATCTAGACTATTAAAAAGAACATCAGTCAGCATGGCTGGTGGGAATGTAAAATGGTACAGCTGCGTTTTGTGGAAATCGGAAAGGAGGAAAAGTGTAAATATTAAATTGTAAATTGTAAATAAAGCCACATAAAGGCTGCACTTTACAAGGTTATCCTGTGTCCAGCCCTTTGGGTCTCTCTCTCACCACCCCTGATACCTTCTCACACCTTCACCTCCAAGACCTCTCAGACACAGACTCCAGGAACCAACTCCTTCATGATTACACCATCAATTTTGTGGTTCCTCAAAAAGTGGAAAAACTTTTGTGGTTCCTCAAAAAGTTAAGCATAGAATTATCATATGACCCAACAATTCCACTCCCAGGTATGTATACCCCAAATAATTGAAAGCAGGGACTTGATCAGATATTTGTACACTAATTTTTATAGCAGCATTATTGATAATATTCAAAAGGTAGAAACAAATCAGATGTCCACAGATGAATGATTAACAAAACGTGATACATAGAGGTGGCTGGCAAGGTGGCCGAATAGGAACAGCTCCGGTCCACAGCTCCCAGAGAGATCAACCCAGAAGGTGGGAAATTTCTCCATTTCCAACTGAGGTACCCGGCTCATCTCACTGAGACTGGTTAGACAGTGGTTGTAGCCCATGGAGGGCGAGCAGAAGCAGGGTGGGGTGTCACCTCACCTGGGAAGCACTAGGGGTGAGGGAATTCCCTCCCCTAGCCAATGGAAGCCGTGAGGGACTATGCCGTGAGGAACAGTGCACTCTGTCCCCGATATTACCCTTTTCCCATGGTCTTGGCAACCCGCAGACCAGGAGATTCCCTCAGGTGCCTACACCACCAGGGCCCTGGGTTTCAAGCACAAAACTGGGCAGCCGTTTGGGCAGATACCAAGCTAGCTGCAGTTTTTTTTTTCATACCCCAGTGGTACCTGGAACGCCAGTGAGATAGAACCATTCACTCCCCTGGAAAAGGGACTGAAGCCAGGGAGCCAAGTGGTCTAGCTCAGCAGACCCACCTCCACACAGCCCAGCAAGCTAAGATCCACTGGCTTGAAATTCTCACTGACAGCACAGCAGTCTGAAGTCGACCTGGGATGCTTGAGCTTGGCGGGGGGTGGGGTGCCTGTCATTACTGTGGCTTGTGTAGGCAGTTTTCCCCTCACAGTGTAAACAAAGCCACCGGGATGTTCAGCTCCTCAAAGCCGCTGTAGCCAGACTGCCTGTCTAGATTGCTCCTCTTTGGGCAGGGCATCTCTGAAAGAAGGGCAGCAGCCCCAGTCAGGAGCTTATAGATAAAACTCCTGTCTCCCTGGGACAGAGCACCTGGGGGAAGGGGCAGCTGTGGGCACAGCCTCAGCAGACTTAAACACTCCCACCTGCCAGCTCTGAAGAGAGCAGTGGATCTCCCAGCACAACGCTCGAGCTCTGCTAAGGGACAAACTGCCTCTTCAAGTGGGTCCCTGACCCCCGTGCCTCCTGACTGAGAGATACCTGCCAGCAGGGGTCGACAGACACCTCATGCAGGAGAGCTCCAGCTGGCATCTGGTGGGTGCCCATCTGGGATGAAGCATTCAGAGGAAGGAATAGGCAGCAATTTTTGCTGTTCTGCAGCCTCCACTGGTGATACCCAGGCAAACAGGGTCTGGAGTGGACCCCCAGCAAACTCCAGCAGACCTGCAGCAGAGGGTCCTGATTGTTACAAGGAAAACTAACAAACTGAAAGGAATAGCATCAACATCAACAAAAAGGATGTCCACACAAAAACCCCATCCAAAGGACACCAACGTCAAACACCAAAGGTAGATAAATCCACGAAGATGAGGAAAAACCAGTGCAAAAAGGCTGAAAATTCCACAAACCAGAACGCCTCTTCTCCTCCAAAGGATCACAACTTCTCACCAGCAAGGGAACAAAACTGGATAGAGAATGAGTTTGATGGATTGACAGAAGTAGGCTTCAGAAGGTGCATTAATAACAAACTCCTCCGAGCTAAAGGGGCATGTTCTAACTCAATGCAAGGAAGCTAAAAACCTTGAAAAAAGGTTAGAGGAATTGCTAACTAGAACGACCAGTTTAGAGAAGAACATAAATGACCTGATGGAGCTGAAAAAGACAGCATGAGAACTTTGTGAACCATACACAAGTATCAATAGCCAAATTGATCAAGCAGAAGAAAGAATACCAGAGATTGAAGATCAACTTAATGAAATAAAGCATGAAGACAAGATTAGAGAAAAAAGAATGAAAAGAAATGAACAAAGCCTCCAAGAAATATAGGACTATCTGAAAAGACCAACCTGTGTTTGACTGGTGTACGTGAAAATGACAGGGAGAATGGAACCAAGTTGGAAAACACTCTTCAGGGTATTATCCAGGAGAAATTCCCCAACCTAGCAAGACAGGCCAACATTCAAATTCAGGAAATACAGAGAACACCACAAAGATACTCCTCAAGAAGAGCAGCCCCAAGAAACATAATTGTCAGATTCACCAAGGTTGAAATGAAGGAAAAATGTTAAGGGCAGCCAGAGAAAAAGGTTGAGTTACCCACAAAGGGAAGCCCATCAGACTAACAGTGGATCTGTCTGCAGAAACCCTATAAGCCAGAAGAGAGTGGGGGCCAATATTCAACATTCTTAAAGAAAAGAATTTTCAACCCAGAATTTCATATCCAGCCAAACTAAGCTTCATAAGAAAAGGAGAAATAAAATCCTTTATAGACAAGCAAATGCTGAGAGATTTTGTCACAACCAGGCCTGCCTTACAGGAGCTCCTGAAGGAAGCACTAAACATGGAAAGGAACAACCAGTACCAGCCACTGCAAAAACATACCAAATTGTAAAGACCATCGACATTATGAAGAAACTGCATCAACTAACGGGCAAAATAACCAGCTAGCATCATAATGACAGGATCAAATTCACACATAATAATATTAACCTTAAATGTAAACGAGCTAAATGCCCCAATTAAAAGACACAGACTGGCAAATTGGATAAAGCGTCAAGACCCATCGGTGTGCTGTATTCAGGATACCCATCTCATGTGCAAAGACACACATAGACTCAAAATAAAGGGATGGAGGAATATTTACCAAGCAAATAGAAAGAAAAAATAAAAAAGCAGGGATTGCAATCTTAGTTTCTGATAAAACAGACTTTAAATCAACAAAAATAAAAAAAGACAAAGAAGGGCATTACATAATGTTAAAGGGATCAATGCAACAAGAAGAACTAACCATCCTAAATATATATGCACCCAATATGGGAGCACCCAGATTCATAAAGCAAGTTCTTAGAGACCTACAAAGAGACTTAGACTCCCACACAATAATAGTGGGAGACTTTAACACCCCACTATCAATGTTAGATGAACAAGACAGAAAATTAACAAGGATATCCAGGACTTGAATGCAGCTGTGGACCAAGCAGACCTAATAGACATCTACAGAACTCTCCACCACAGATCAAAGGAATATACATTCTTCTCAGCACCACATCGCACTTATTCTAAAATTGCCCATGTAATTGGGAGTAAAACACTCCTCAGCAAATGGAAAAGAATGGAAATAACAAAAAACAGTCTGTCAGACCACAGTGCAATCAAATTAGAACTCAGGATTAAGAAACTCACTCAAAACCGCACAACTACATGGAAACTGAACAACCTGCTCCTGAATGACTACTGGGTAAATAATGAAATTAAGGCAGAAATAAATAAGTTCTTTGAAACCAATGAGAATAAAGACACAACATACCAGAATCTCTGGGACACAGCTAAAGCAGTGTTTAGAGGGAAATTTATAGTACTAAATGCCCACAGGAGAAAGTGGGAAAGATCTGAAATTGACACCCTAACATCACAATTAAAAGAGCTAGAGAAGAAAGAGGAAGCAAATTCAAAAGCTAGCAGAAGACAAGAAATAACTAAGATCAGAGCAGAACTGAAGGAGATAGAGACATGAAAAGCCCTTCAAAAAATCAAGGAATCCAGGAGCTGGTTTTCTGAAAAGATTAACAAAATAGGTAGACTGCTAGCCAGACTAATAAAGAAGAAAAGAGAGAAGAATCAAATAGACACAATAAAAAATGATAAAAGGGATATCACCACTGATCCCAAAAAAGTACAAACTACCATCAAATAATACTATAAACACCTTTATGCAAATAAACTAGAAAATCTAGAATAAATGGATAAATTCCTGAATATATACACCCACCTGTCCCGCCCACCAAGACTAAACCAGGAAGAAGAAGAAACCCTGAATAGAACAGTAACAAGTTCTGAAATTGAGGCAGTAATTTATACCCTAACAACCAAAAAAAGCCCAGGACCAGACTAATTCACAGCCGAATTCTACCAGAGGTACAAAGAGGAGCTGGTACCTTTCCTTCTGAAACTATTCAAAACAATAGAAAAAGAGGGACTCCTCCCTAACTCATTTTATGAGGCCAGCATCATCCTGATACCAAAACCTGGCAGAGACACAGAAAAAAAATAAAATTTCAGGCCAATATCCCTGATGAACATTGATGCAAAAATCCTCAATAAAATACTGGCAAACCAAATCCAGCAGTACATCAAAAAGCTTATCCACCACGATTAAGTCGGCTTCATCCCTGGGATGCAGGGCTGTTTCAACATATGCAAATCAATAAATTTAATCCATCACATAAACAGAACCAATGACAAAAACCACATGATTATCTCAATAGATGCAGAAAAGGCCTTCGACAAAATTCAACACCGCTTCATGCTAAAAACTCTCAATAAACTAGGTATTGATGGAACATATCTCAAAATAATAAGAGCTATTTATGACAAACCCAAAGCCAATATCGTACTGAATGGCCAAAAGCTGGAAGCATTCCCTTTGAAAACTGGCAAAAGACAAGGATGCCCTCTCTCACCACTCCTATTCAACATGGTATTGGAAGTTCTAGCCAGGGCAATCAGGCAAGAGAAAGAAATAAAGCATATTCAAATAGGAAGAGAGGAAATCAAATTGTCTTTGTTTGCAGATGACATGATTGTATATTTAGAAAATCCCATCGTCTCAGCCCCAAATCTCCACAAGCTGATAAGCAACTTCAGCAAAGTCTCAGGTTACAAAATCAATGTGCAAAATTCACAAGCCTTCCTATACACCAGTAATAGACATACAGAGAGCCAAATCATGAGTGAACTCCCATTCACAATTGCTACAAAGAGAATAAAATACCTAGGAATACAACTTACAAGGGATGTGAAGGACCTCCTCAAGGAGCACTACAAACCACTGCCCAAGGAAATAAGAGAGGACACAAACAAATGGAAAAACAATCCATGCTCATGGATAGGAAGAATCAATATTGTGAAAATGGCCATACTGCTCAAAGTAATTTATAGATTCAATGCCATCCCCATCAAGCTACCACTGACTTTCTTCACAGAATTAGAAAAAACTATAAATTTCATATGGAACCAAGAAAGAGCCTATATAGCCAAGACAATCCTAAGCAAAAAGAACAAAGCTGGAGGCATCATGCTACCTGACTTCAAACTATACGACAAGGCTACAGTAACCAAAATAGCATGGTACTGGTACCAAAACAGATATATAGACCAATGGAACAGAACAGAGGCCTCAGAAATAACGCCACACATCTACAACCATCTGATCTTTGACAAACCTGATAAAAACAAGAAATGGGGAAAGGATTCCCTATTTCATAAATGGTATTGGGAAAACTGGCTAGCCACATGCAGAAAACTGAAACTGGACCCTTTCCTTACACCTTATACAAAAATTAACTCAAGATGGATTAAAGACTTAAATGTAAGACCTAAAACCATAAAAACCCTAGAAGAAAACTTAGGCGGTACTATTCAGGACATAGGCTTGGGCAAAGACTTCATGACTAAAACACCAAAAGCAATTGCAACAAAAGCCAAAATTGACATATGGGATCTAATTAAACTAAAGATCTTCTGCACAGCAAAAGAAACTATCATCAGAGTGAACAGGCAACCTACAGAATGGGAGTAAATTTTTTGCAATCTATCCATCAGACCAAGGACTAATATCCAGAATCTACAAAGAACTTAAACAAATTTACAAGAAGAAAACAAACAACCCCATCAAAAAGTGGGTGAAGGATATGAACAGACGCTTCTCAAAAGAAGACATTTATGCAGCCAACAAACATATGAAAAAAAGCTCATAATCACTGGTCATTAGAGAAATGCAAATCAAAACCACAATGAGATACCATCTCACACCAGTTAGAATGGCGATTATTAAAAAGTCAGGAAACAACAGATGCTGGAGGGGATATGGAGAAATAGGAATGCTTTTACACTGTTGGTGGGGGTGTAAATTAGTTCAACAATTGTGGAAGACAGTGTGGTGATTCCTCAAGGATCTAGAACTAGAAATACCATTTGACCCAGCAATCCCATTACTGGGTATATACCCAAAGGATTATAAATCATTCTACTGTAAAGACACATGCACATGTATATTTATTGCAGCACTATTCGCAATAGCAAAGACTTGGAACCAACCCAAATGTCCATCAATGGTAGACTGGATAAAGAAAATGTGGCACATATACACCATGGAATACTATGTAGCTATAAAAAGGATGAGTTCATGTCCTTTGCAGGGACATAGATGAACCTGGAAACAATCATTCTCAGCAAACTAACACAGGAACAGAAAACCAAACACCGCATGTTCTCACTCATAAGTGGGAGCTGAACAGTGAGAACACATGGACACAGGGAGGGGAACGTCATACACTGGGGCCTGTTGCAGGGTGGGGGGCTAGGAGAGCGACAGCATTAGGAGAAATATCTAATGTAGATGACTGGTTGATGGGTGCAGCAAACCACCATGGCATGTGTATACCTATGTAACAAACCTGCACGTTGTACACATGTATCCCAGAACTTAAAGTATAATAATAATAGTAAAGTGATACCTATATATAATGGAATATTACTCAACCTTAAAAAGGAATAAAGTTCTGATCTAAAACATGGATGAATCTTGAAAGTATTTTGCTAAGTGAAATAAGCCAAACACAAAAAGACAAATATGGTATGATTCCACTCATATGAAGTACTTAGAATACTCAAATTCACAGAGAGAGAAAGTAGAATGGTGGTTACCGTGGGTCAGGAGGAGGTAATAGGGAGTTATTTTTTAATGGGTATAGAGTTCCAATTTGGAATGATGAAAAAGTTCTGGAGAGATGGATAGTGGTGATGGCTGCACAGCAATGTGAATGCTTTTAATGCCACTGAGTTGTACACTTGAAAATGTTTCAAATGGGAGTTTTGTTTTATGAATATTTCGCACAACAAAAAACATTTTTTAAAAAAGTGATTCCGTGAGAATGTTTGTGATGTATGCTCTCATTTCATTTACAAAAATCCTTTTCTTTAATCACGCTAGTTTCTCTGCATACATTGCTACAAAATATTAATAGTCCTCTGCTTCATGTCCAGGAGGGCCACTCTGCTAAGCCGAAGGTTTAGTGACCAGGTGGCTTCTGAATTTTGAACTGACAATCAACTTCTCTTGGGTGCGCATTTTGGGGAGGTGGGGGTGCTGTTGGTTCCTGATGCCTAGTCCTTTATTCTGTCCATGATCTGCCTTCCTGGAAGAAAAAAAGATTGGAAGATGCTGACAATGACTGCAAAGATTGCCTAGTAATTTCAGGTAGCAAATGGCTCATTAAAAAATTGAAGAAGAAAAAGAAAACCAACTTTGATGAGCAAGGTATAGACGAGTCAGAAGCATGAGAAATAAATACATCTGAACTCTGAGTAGGTGGTTTTTTTTGTTTTTTTTTTGAGACGGAGTCCTGCTCTGTCACCCAGGCTGGAGTGCAGTGGCACAATCTCGGCTCACTGCAGCCTCCCCCTTCCGGGTTGAAGCCATTCTTGGGCCGCAGCCTCCTGAGTAGCTGGGATTACAGGCATGTGCTACCATGCCTGGGTAATTTTTGTATTTTTAGTAGAGATGGGGTTTCACCATGTTGGCCAGGTTGGTCTCAAGCTCCTGACCTCAAGTGATCCACCAGCCTCGGCTTCCCAAAGTGCTGGGATTACAGACATGAGCCACTATGCCCAGCCTAAAATCTAGGTATTAAAAATGAAGGAGAAATGGTGCTTAGCAAAGTTATTTGTGGTTTTTCAGACTCAGATCAAGAACAATAGAAAAATTGTTCCAGATGTTCAGTGGAACTTGGGACAGAGCCAGATCCACCCAGCTCAGCGCAGTCTGAGAAAGGGAGAGGGAAAGGAAAAGAAAGGAGAGAGAAATGGGAATGCAAGGGGTGGGGGGTTGCTTCTGGTGTGTACATTTAACTGTGAAACTAAATACACATGTTGGTAGACACCAAGTTACTGTGCCTGGTAAACGATGAATGCCAGGGCAACCCAAGTTTCTGAATTTAAAATTACAGGATAGAGGTTTAAATTAGCTCCAGTGTTGAATACTGGGGGGTCTTTCCTACCATGGGAATTCAGGGTTAGAAAGATTCCCGTAGGATGTATTGGATTCTTCCTCTTTAATTACACTTGAGTTGTTTTTTTAAAAACGTTTTTCTTTATATTTTGGCATTGTTTTCTGAATTGAAAATCTTGTCATGTTAATTTATTTATAAGCTAACAGAGGCCGAAAATGCAGTGTTTTTTTTTTTTTTTTTAACTGATGAGCACAGTAATTAGCTTGCTGCTGAGTGCTGGAGTTCACATTGAGAATGCTGTGGGTGAGTTTCTGGTGGTGTCAGTAGTTGCCATGAGATGGGGCTAAATCAGCCCCCCACTGTCCTATAGAACAAGTCCAGAAATAAACCACTCAGATAAGTTTAAATTGTAAGACACAGAATACTACCCCCAAGGAGTACAGAAAACCCCATCAACTCTCCAACACTAAGATTGACCATAAATGCCAAATCAACTGGGTAGTTTATTTGGCACACATTTTTTGAGTGTTCACTATATGCTTTGTGCTAGGTGTCAGCAAAGGAAGACTCCAGTCTTTAAAAACTCACAGTCTAATGAGGGCCAGCAGACTATAAATAATCAACCATAATGCAACTTTTTTTTTTTTTTTTTTTGAGGCAGAGTCTCGCGCTGTTGCTCAGGCTGGAGTGCAGTGGCGCTATCTCGGCTCACTGCAAGCTCTGCCTCCCGGGTTCACGCCATTCTCCTGCCTCAGCCCCCCGAGTAGCTGGGACTACAGGCGCCCACCACCATGCCTGGCTAATTTTTTGTATTTTTTAGTAAAGACGGGGTTTCACCGTGATAGCCAGGATGGTCTTGATCTCCTGACCTCGTGATCCACCCGCCTCGGCCTCCCAAAGTGCTGGGATTACAGGGGTGAGCCACGGTGCCCAGCCCCATAATGCAATTTCTTAAGTGTTGTAAGAGAAACTTGTCCATAGTGATGTAGGAACCCAGGAGAACTAGTGAATGGTTTTCTGTTTGGGTGCATGTGTATATGAGTGCATGTATGTGCATGAATGTATATGTGAGTGTGAGTGTGTGTGTGTGTGTGAGAGAGAGAGAGATAGAGAGAGAGAGAGAGATCAGAGAAGGCTGCACAGAGAGACACTTGTCCTCTGTGTTGAAGATTGAGTAGAATTTCAAAAAGCAAAGCCAGGGGCGATTCCAAATAGAGGGAACTGCATGAATACAATACATTGTGATTCAAGCAAAAAAGAAAAAGGTTTCGTGAAGGAAACAAGATTGACTAGAAAAAGAAAACCCAGCCTGTCCTCTTCTTTTACTTTCCCCATTTATTCCCTTCTTTTCCTATTTTTTCCTTCCCTTCCTAAACAGTTCAGTCCTAAACCATTAGCTGAGGCAGAGCAAAGTAAACATTCATTCCAGGGGAGGTCATGACAGTTCAAAGAGAAGCATCAAACCCCAGGCAGGTGGGGAGACCTGGGTTGGGATGATGCCCACAGAGAGGGGCAGCCAGGCTTGGGGAGTCAGTGCTTGGGCAAAGTGAGAAAGGCATTCCCCCAGAAGGGCAGCCTGGTGTGAGATGTCAGAGCCCATCTAAAGTGAGGAGAGTGTGCATTCAATGGCAGAACAAGAAACGTGAAGAAGACAACAGTTGATTTAAAAAACAAACAAATAAACTCAGGGTTTTACATATTGATTGAGTTCATTTGTTCATTCAACAAAAATGTATGGAGCAGGTACCAAGTTCCAGGTCCTGGGATAGAGGATGCAGAGATGAGTAAGGTGTCACAATTTCCATCTCTATGGGATGTAGAGTCTGCTGAGGAGACGCTCTGCCCAGAAATGAGGAAGAACGAAACTAATGTCCTTTGCAAAAATTTAGGTCTCATAACAGATATGGGCCACAAATAAAAACGATGAAAATGACACCCAAATTTTTATTGCAAGTGTGAGTTGAGTGGAGCAGCCCATTACCCCAAAGGGATCACAAACAGGTCAAGTTTAGAAACACTTATCTACATTTACCAACATTTAGTCAATTTCTTTGCTCCTCAATTGTTCTTTTATTCTACTACTTCAGATTCATTTTTTTTTTCCTGCTGAAAGTATATGCTTTCATTGTCCTGTCAGCATGCATCTGTGGTTTTGCTGGCACTTGAGTAATAGTTTAGCTGGGATAGAATTGTAGTCGGAGAGTTATTTTCCGTCAGCATTTGGAAAGTATTTCTGTGTCTTTGGGCATCTGTAGTTGCTCCTAAGAAGCCTACTTCCAAAAGAATAGCCATCACATTGATATAATCTTCCTTTTATCTCCGGTAGCTTTTAAGATACTCTATTTGTATTTAATGTACTCTGTTTCATCACATTGTAACAAGATGTGCATTTGTTTTTATTCAATCTATTTGCAATTTAAAGTTCTCCTTCAATCTAAGAACTCATGTTCTCTAATTTCTTTTTCTTTTTTTTTGAGATGGAGTCTCGCTCTGTCACCCAGGCTGGAGTGCAGTGGTGTGATCTCGGCTCACTGCAAGCTCCGCCTCCCAGGTTCACGCCATTCTCCTGCCTCAGCCTCCCAAGCAGCTGGGACTACAGGCGCATGCCGCCGTGCCCTAATTTTTTTGTATTTTTAGTAGAGACGGGGTTTCACCGTGTTAGCCAGGATGGTCTCGATCTCCTGACCTTGTGATCCACCCTCCTCGGCCTCCCAAAGTGCTGGGATTACACGGGTGAGCCACCGCGCCTGGCCCTCTAATTTCTTATCTCTTTGAATATAATTCTTCCCTAGTCTCTCTTGCATTCTCCTTCTGGAAAATATATTGGTTCTTCTCACTCTTTTGTTCATATCTCTTAATTTTCTTTCATATTTTTCATCTCTTTATCTCTCTGTGCAATTTCTGGGTGATTATGTCAGCTTTATCTTTCAATCTATTAATTATTTCTTCCCCTAGATCAACTTGTCCATTGAGTTTCTGAAATATATTTTCATTGAGATATAATTTACATATCATAAAATTCACCAAAATGTTGGTGAATTGTAGAACATTTTCATCACCCCCAAAAAGAAACTCTGTACCCATTAGTAGTCACTCCCCATTTGCTCCTCCTCCATTCTGTGGCAACCATTAGTCTACTTTCCATTTCTATAAATTTCTCTTTTCTTGACATTTCATATAAAGGAAATAATACAATATGTGGCCTTTTGTATCTGACCTCTTTCACTTAGCATAGTGTTTTCAGGGTTCATCCATGTTGTACCATGTGTTAATACTTTGTTCCTTTTTATGGCCAAATAATATTCCACTGTATGAACAGACCACATTTTGTTTATTATCTTGTCAGTTGATGGACATTTGGGTTGTTTATACTTTTTTGGCTATTATGAATAATGATGCCATGAACATTTGTGTACAAGTCTTTGTGTGAACATATATTTTCAGTTCTCTTGGGCATATATCCATGAGTGGAATTGATGGGTCAACTCTTTATTAAACTTTGCGAGGAATTGTCAAACTGTTTTCCACAGAGGTTGCACCATTTTACATTCCCTCCAGCAGTGTACAAGGGTTCCAATTTCTCTACATCATTGCCAACACTTGACATTATCCATCTTTTTTGTTATAGCCATCCTATAAGACATGAAGTGGTATCTCATTGTGGTTTTGATTTGCATTTCCTTGATAACTGAAAGATGTTGAGCATATTTTCATGTGCTTTTAAAACTGGCTATGTGTATATCTTCTTTGGAGAAACGTCTGTTCAAATCTTTTGCCCACTTTTAAAATGGGTTATTTGTCGTTTGATTGTTGAGTTATAATAATTCTTTGTAAACTCTGGATACAAGTCTCTTATTTGATATATAATTTGCCAAAATATACTCTCATTCTGGAGTTGTCTTCTCAGGTTCTTGATGGTGTTCTTTGAAGCACAAAAGCTTTTAATTTTGACAGAGTCAAATTAGTCTATTTTTTCTCGAGTTAATTTGTGTTTTGGTGTTATATCTAATAAATCTTTGCCTAATCCAAGGTCATGAAGATTTACACTCATGTTTTCTGCTTAGAGTTTATAATTTTAGCTCTTAGATTCATTTGGGATTAACTTTTGTCTATGACATGAGAGCCCAAATTCATAATTTACATGTGGACGTCAAGTTATCCCAGCACCATTTGTTGAAAGACTCTTCTTTTCCCCTTTGAATTATCTTGACATCTTTGTCTAAAATCAATTGACCAAAATGTAAGGGTTTATTTCTCAACTCTTAATTCTACTTCACTGAGCTGTGTCTGTCCTTCTGCCAATACTACACTGTCTTGATTACTGTAGCTTTGTAGAAAGTTTTGAAATGAAGAACTAGGAGTCTTCCAACTGGCAACATGAGTGAGCTCTTCACTCTCTCCTTACTGGAGAAGCCAAGCAAAGGCACCGAGATCTCTCCTGGCAGAGCCCTCCCCTAAAGGCTTCCTTCCTGGAATATAATAAAAACAACAGTCACTGAATTAGGCCAGCCCACTTAAGTTTGTCTCATTTAATCCTAACAACCCTGTGAGGTAGGTATTATCTTTATTATTTCTGTTTTACAGATAAGGAAATGGATATGCCCAATATGTTCCAGTTGCTCTTCCGGACTCACACTCCAGCCTTGCCCACATACTCTGCTATTGGGGGCTGGCTAGTGTATCATTGCCCCCATGAGTTCTAGACCCTCTGGCTTCTAGTTGGGTTGGGCAGAAGAGACTTTGCTGGAGATGAGAGAGTGGGAGGTGTGTGAGGTCGGGGTTTTTATTCCCTGGCCATCTCTCAGTGAGGGTGCCCCTGGCTGGCTTTGACCCTTCCAGAAGGTCACGACTTCTCTCAAAGCAGCTTGCTCTAAATGACTCTTTCTTTTTGGGTTCTGGTGACCTCACCCACCTTGGGCTGTTCCATGCAGAGAGGTGGCCACAGCTCCTGGGAACTGTGGCTTCCGTTTCAAGTGGGCTGATGGGTCTTAGAGCTCTAAAATTATTGCTACCACTTTATCTTATTTGTACTGCATATTTCAGTTTACCTACTACATCAAAACAGCATGCACACTCCACCTTAGGGCCTTTCAAAAATTAACTCTTTTGCTGTATTTAGAAAAAAGACTCAGAACTACTGAAAAGTTGCAAGAATATTTCACTGGACTCCAATATGTCTTTCAGAAGTGAACCCCTTCTGGGTGTCATGGGTTCAGCAGGCTCAGGAGGATGCACTCTTGAGGAGGACCTAAGGGAAGATCTACCTGATGTGCCAATTTCTAGAGCACTTACTCCGAGGTCCTTTGCCAATCCATTTAATATTAATGGTAGTAGTAGGTGGAGCAACCCTTAGGAATGAAGTTTGGGCAAACATAATAGAACTTGCAGATGCAAAGAGCAAGCCCATGGAGCTTTATGTTAGAATCTGCCTTGAAAGGCCAATTGGACTCTGCCAAATTTGGAAAACCATTTAGAGTCTTTCAAAGCAAACCGAGAAAGAGGCAAAGTCATAAGTTAAATGTCAAGAACCTAGAAATGTAGCTTCTAGCAGATGAGCCCATTAGCAATACTACTGAGACTTGCAGGTTTTAGGAAGTTTGTGAGTGATTTTGAAATTATCTGGGCAGGATCCAAGCATCTGTTTGGAGATATGCTTTGTGGAGAAGGGGAGGCAACACCAATGCAGAGCTTGAAAAGTATTGCTACCACTTTATCCTATTTGTACTGCATATTTCAGTATGCCTACTACATCAAAACAGCATGTACATTCTACCTACGGCCTTTCAAAATACATTAACTCTTTTGCTGTATTTAGAAAAAAAAGCTTAGACCTACTGAAAAGTTGCAAGAATATTTCACTGGACTCCAACATATCTTTCACATGAAGCCACCTATTGCTTACATTTTGCTGTGTGTGTGTGTGTGTGTGGCGGGGGGTGCGTGCATGTGTGCACGCATGCATGCATGCTCTTTCTGTCTGTCTTTCAGTAATATAAGGTTGAGCCATATAAAATATGAATGTTATTATTCTTATTTTTATGTTTCATATTGATATATTTTTACTATGCATACTTATTAATTTTTTCGTATTTATCATTATTATTCATACTTATTCCTATTTTTATTTTTGCTGAACATTTGAGAGTAAATGGTAGAGACCAAGATCTCAAGTCTCTAATACTTTGTGTGTATCTCCGAGGAAAAAGGATATTCTCTTAACCACAATTCAAGGATAAAATTTGAGAAATTTAACATTTCTCCAGCTTTTTTATTTCACATATAGCCCATATTGAGATTTTGCTAACTCCCTCAATATCATCCTTTACAGCAACATTTATTTTCCCCAGTCCAGGATCCAACTTGGCATCACACCCGGCACTCTGATGTCAAGCTTAGAGCCTCTCTCTCAGTACATGGGTTATGTGGTACTTAGAGTGGACTCAGGTCTTAGCTTAATGGTTCTGGTTGGCAGGGGAGCAGTTAGCTCCTGCCAGAGAAAAAGGCTTCCGATGTGCCTGAGATGAGACATACTCTATGATGGAGAACTTAAAAAACTCCAAGAGTTTTGGCTGACTCTGGAGAAGCCTTAGAGAGCCCAACCCAGAAACACTGGGAAGGAAGATTCTTGCTCTGGGTCCTCATCAACAGCCCTACAGTTTGCATTTTCCTACCCCTGGGTGGCGTGAGTTCTCCGTGGAGTTTCAGGGGCTTTCCCAGGGTTACATATTCTGCTCTGGGGAATCCTTGTCCTCGGTCTGCATTCCTCTGCCTTTGAAATCAGCAAGATGTGTGGCCCAGCCCTGCTCTACCAGGACAACCAACCAATGGTGGGTTTAGTCCCTAGCTCTGAAATGGGACAATAAAGTTTATATTGGTAGCTTGTCAGGATTCAAGGTAGTGCTCATAAAATCTTGGAACAGACAGGCTCTCAGCAAAACAGAAAAATATTATTTCTTTTTTTCTTAAAAATAAAAAGTGTTTCTTTTTTCTTGAAACAAAATTTTCTTTTTTCTTAAAAAATGAAGTGGAAGTGTCAACTCATCTGACCTTGAGTGTGTGTGTATACATATATATTCATGTAAAGATAAATACATATATTTTTTGTATACATGATATGTGTACATCTACCTATCAATTGATTGAATGATCTATTGCTTACTTATAGATATGATCGTCTGACCCTTTCTGTGTATTATAGAGACATAGGATGGTACTGGGGGAGGATATTGATTTTCCTACTGAAAGGACAGATGCCATTTGCACTATCCTTTCCTTTGTTTACCTTTCTTTGGATACAGATATGAGGCCTGGAACTGTGGCAGCCATATTGTGCCCATGAGGGGAACCATTTTCCAACCAAGGGAGAAAGGCCAACCTGCTAAGAATAGTAGAACAGAAGGACAGAACCCGGGCCCTTGTTGAGTAATTGAACTATGACCTTGTTAAGTAACTGAACTGATTATTACAATCACTTCTTTCAGATCTTGTTATACTGGAAAAAAATTAATTGTATTTGTGGCATCCTAAATAACATATATTTTGTCTTTCCCCTGCTTCCTGGCACATAGCTCCTGAAACCACTGGACTCTCTGGAGTGATAAGTCTTTAGTATGCTAATGAGAGAACTAGTGGCTGGGGGCTCTTAGATAACTTCAGGATGAAGCTGGTCACCAGAAAGACCAAGACATCGTTAGAGGGTTGGGACTTTCTGCTCCCTCCATCCCCCAACTGCCACCTCCAGGGAGGGCTAGAGATTGAGTTAATCACTAATGGTCAATGATTTAATCAATCATGCCTATGTAATGAAACTTCCATTAAAAAAACCCAAACAGTAGGGTTTGGGAAGCTTCCAGATTGGTGAACACATTGGGGTGCTAGGAGGGTGGCACTCCCAGAGAGAGCATGGAAGCTCTGTGTTCCTCCCACACCTTGCCCATGCATCGCTTCCATTTGGCTGTTCTTGGGTTGTAGCCTTCATAATAAACCAGTAATGGTAAACAAGGTGTTTGCCTGAATTTTGTGAGTCATTCTAACAAATTATCAAACCTGAGGGGGTGGTTCGCTAATCCTCAGCTTGTAGCCACGTTGGAGAGAGTGTGGGTACCCTGAGGACCCAATACTTGTGAATGGTATCTGAAATGAGGGTAGCCTTGTGAGACTGAGCACTTAAACCTGCAGAGTCAGATGCTAACTCCGGGTAGAGTCAGAGTTGAATTGTAGGAACAGCCAGCTGATGCCCAGAGAGCTGGAGAATTGTTTGGTATAGGGAAAAACCCACACATTTGGTGTCAGAAGTGCTGTGAGTAAAAACAGCTCAGTATCTAATAAATCCCCTGTAAACTGGGTTTTCTATTACATAGTCTGAAAGCATTCGGAACAGATAGAGGCATAACTTTGGGAGTTATTTCCAAGGGAAACGAAGTCTGAAATCACTGAAGTTTGTTAGTTCCATTTATATCTGGAGGTGGAGAAAAGATAACTAGTTTAGTTTAAGAGATGTTAAAATTGTCATCACTTTTTTGAGTACTTGCCATGTGCTTTAACACATGCTATCTTATTTAATCCTCAGTCCAACCCAATGAGCTCAGGTAAGGAATGAAGACTATGCCTGAGGAGAGGGTCACTGGACTAGAAGGGTTGAGCTCTGCTCTCTGTAGCACATTGCCCAAGGAAAGTGCATGAGGGAAGAGAGAAGGGGCCAAGGCCAGCAGAAGTTGGGTATTGGCCTGAGGGTTTGTCTTTCATGTAACAGAGGAGTAGGCAGGGAGATAGGACAGTCAGGAAGCCAGCGGGAACTGTGAGGTGGTCATGAGGTCTTTGGTGACCTTAGAGTGAAGGCCCCGGGGTGGATGCGGGGGGTTGGGTTGTCTGGGCATGCTGAGGGAGGGCTTCTTTACCCACCCTGGGGCGCTTCTCTGTAAACAGTCGCTGGAATAGTTGCTCTTCAGATGTGCTTTGAGTTTCACATTTGCTGAGTCCTTGTGCCCCCTTGGATACAGGAATGAAGACCTCTGCTTCTAGATGGCTGATGATGAGGAAAGAGAGAATGAGAGGGGAAGGGAGGAAGGGAGAGAGGCCCGCAGGAGGGGGAGGGGCCGGCTGTCTGTGGGATGTGGGGATAAGAGAAAGACTGGCCTTGGCTGCTTTGTACAGCTGAGGGGCAGTGATGGAAATGTGCCCACAGGGTTCTGGATGAGGCAGGAAGGTGCGCACCTGCTGAGATATTCTCATTTCCACAGCCAGTCAGTAACCCGGGAGGCTGGTGCTTCCTACTCCTCGCTGGGGAGTCTCCTGTGCTGATTTATGGCAGCTCATGGCGGTCTGCTCTCCTGTTCTTATTCGGGTTTCCTCTTGTTGGTTCAGCTGGAGTGTCCAGCCCCACTCCTTAACTCCCTCTCAGCCTCCAGCATGGAGCCTGGCACGCGGTGAGCTGTCAGCCTGTTTACTGACTTCATTTGTGGAGAGTAGATTTTGGTTGAGGTCTCTGCCTGTCTTTTAATTTCTTGTTTAAGCCAGCATTACCTGGCCCTTGTTAAGACATGTGACAGCTGCACAGGAAGCAAATGCCAACTGTTGGCATGCTCTCCCCACCCTCCTCCACAAACCTCCCTCCACAGATTGCCCAAATGGCACCAACACTTACTCTGGACACCTCCCTCGCCCTCCCCGCTCACGTCGGAGCCACTGCCAAAACCTATTAACACTTACGTCCTAAATATCACTTCTCTGCAACTCCACCCAGGCTTCTACCCAGCCCTGGCTTTGCTCACGTGGGCCACTCTAACAGTTGCTTCTCATTGATGCTTTCTCCCTACAATCTTTCCTGCATTCAGAAGCCCAAGTAGTTTTCTAAACAAAAAATTGGATCCTCTCTCTCCTTTGCTTAAAACAATTCCATGACCTGTTATTACCTTCCAGAAAAAGACCAAACTCAGGGCTGTGGCCTCGAGGACCCTTCTGTCCCTGGGTCGCTGGTTCAGCCTCAGCTCACTCTTTCCTGAGCTGTGCCAGCTACCATGTCTGCTGTGAGTTCCTCAAACACGCCACGTGCACTCTTTTCTTTCTCTCTCTTTCTTTTTTCTCTTTTTTTTAAGATAGGATCTCCTTCTGTCGCCCAGGCTGGAGTGCACTGGCACAATCACAGCTCACTGCAGCCTCAACTTCTCAAACTCAGACAATCCTCCCACTTTAGCCTCCTGGGTAGCTGGGACTACAAGCCTGTGCCACCACGCCCAGCTAGTTTTTTGGAGACAGGGTTTCACTATGTTGCCCAGGCTGATACGTGCACTCTTTTCTTGAGGTCTTTGTTCCTGTCTAGAACGTTCTCCTCTGCCTCCCACTCTCTCATCACCTCTATGAGCTCCTACTTGGATTTCACAATTTAGTTCAAAGGTCATTTTCTCAGGGAAGCCTTCCCAGTTCCCACAAAGCCCAATCGAGCCCTGCTATTACACTCTCCTGTAGAAGCCCAGAGCTTTTCCTTTGCAGCACTTATCATGGCTATAATTCTATATTTGTGCACCTATTTGATTAGTGTTCATCTCCCCATCTTAGCTGAAAACTATATGAGGACAGGGACTGGGTCTGTTTTTGTTTCTAACTGACTCACTTGTAGTAGTAAGGCAAATAGTAGGTGCTCAATAAACACCTTTTGAAAAGTGAAGGCATGACTGGGTAGATGGATGGGTGGTTAGTAGCCTAGATTCTTTTTTTCTGCTGGGGGAAATGCTGCACCATTTTACATTTCCAGCAGTGATATGTGAGGGTTCCAATTTTTCTACATCCTTGTTAACACTTGTTATTCAAATATATATATATATGTGTGTGTGTGTTTGTGTGTGTGTGTGTATGTATATACATACACTTATTTCCATCCTAATGGGTGTGAAGTAGTATCCCATTGTGGCTTTGATTTGCATTTCCCTGGTGACTAATGATAATAGTGCATCTTCTTACGTATTTATAGACCATTTGTATATCTTCTCTGAGTAAATACCTATTCAAATCCTTCGCCAACTTCTTAATTGGGTTGTCTTTTTACTGTTGAGCTGTAAGAGTTTTTTATGTATTCTGGATACTAGACCTTTATCGGATATGTTTTGCAAATAGTTTAAATAACTCTTTATCTTTGCTCCCTCCTGAAACTCTCCTAAAATGACAGCAAAATAATAAAATTAGACTCATTCTAACATCAAGGACAAGAAGCAAAAATACACAGATGAGAGATTTCTAAAAATCTTTTGAAATAGCATTTGGGGGTGTGGTCTCTGACTTTGCACATAGGGATAGTCTCAGCTCAAGTGTCCAGAAAGAATGAGACAGCTCACCCTAAAGAATTCTGGAAAAGTCTAGGGCCTTAAAACACCAAAACTGCAGAAGTTGTAGGGAAAACAAAGGGTAAAACATTAGCTTTATTTATATAGACAGTGGATGAACCCTAGGTCCCACCCACCATCCACAGGAAATGAGAGATTTCTTTCCCTTCAGACATTTCTGATTCAGAGGTGTGGAGTGCACAGCAGGCAGGTGACAAGAAAGTCTGCACCCTGAGCAGGGCCCTCTGTTGTTTCCTTATTTTGTTCCTAAGTATGGGGATCTGGGCACCTCTACTCCAGGCAGGAACAGAACAGTTCCTCTGAAGAAACTGCATAACCTCAGAAGAAAGTCTTCTGATCCTGGCACTGGGCTGGAGACTAGGCTTGCGTGCAGTCCCATCACCCCTGCTGAGGCTGACTAGTTCCCAAGCTCTCCGCATACTCAGAGTGGAAAGAGATACCCCTAGACCAAGCCCCCCACTGCACAAATGTGCATATGCATTAATTTAATCGCCTCAGAGAGAAAATAAGATGTATTTCAGCCAAAAAACACAAGGACAGAATGTCACTGAAAAGGAGCAACAGAAAATAGAAAAGCAGCCTTGAAAATTAAAAATATAACTGAAATTTTCAAAAATTACATAGCAGAATTAGAAGATAAAGTATAAGAACTCTCCTAGAGAATAGAACAAAAAGTCAAAAATAGGGATGAAAGGGCAGAGGAGATAAGAAAATGAGATAATCAATCCAGAAGTCCATAAAGGGAAATGAGAGACAAGAGCAGGAAAGGAACTATTAAAGAAATATTACACAAAAAAATTCCAGACTTTAGGCACAATAATCATCCAATTCAGGAAATGGGAAAAAGATCCACATCAAGGCACATCAGGGATTTTAAAAAAGATTCTAAAAGCCTCCAGGGAGGGACAAAAACTGGTTCCACATGAAGGATTGGGATGCAAAATGCCATTAAACTTCTCAAGAGCACAGTGGGAGCCTATGACAATGGAACAATGCATTTTAAAGAATGAGGAGAAATAATTTTGAATCAAGGAACTAATATTTCTAACCTATCAATCAAATTTGAAAGCAAATATTTTTAGATGGGTACAAGCTGAAAAAATTTGCTTCTCAAGTAAGTGATTATTGGGAAGCTACTGGAGGACGTACTTAAGCAAAAGAGGAGAGAAAACAGGGGAAGAAAAGAAGAGGAGGAAGATAATAGATCCAACAAGCCAGAGAAATAGTCCAAAAGAATCATAGTGGGAAATCAGGAATGTAGTCCATACCCAGTCCAGAATAAAGGAGAAAGATGGAGAGCTATAGAAGAGAGGTTGCTAGGAAGTCAACAGAATTGATAGAGCATCTGACATGCTTGGCCATTCAGAAAATGTTGTTCATAGGCATTAGAGATCCACTGAAAGATAAAGAGAAAAAAAATAAGTACATAAAAAATGAAGTAAATGGAAAAGACCAAGGCAATGATTAACTCCAGGAAAAATAAAAACTTGTACAAGCAATGAAAAGATGAAAGTACCTCCCTGCCTCAGCAGTGATTGATATTTACATAGTCATAAATAATATAACCACTGGCTACTTATTTAATTTCTGAGATAGCATATTAGAAGAACATGTAAAATGGCAAGGTGGTGGCGGGGCAGAGGGGGCAGTGATCAGTAAGAGGGCTAAATTCTCATATAACCTAATAGAAAGTCAATAGATCATTTCTAACACATAAACCAAGAAACTGAAGCATAAGCATGTTAGTTAGAAATAACACGGTGAGTACTCAGGATGAACACTGAACTAAGTGATTGTTTCTGGGGAGTGGACATGGGGGTTGGGAATGTGGAGGGAAAAAAACGATAATTTTTACTGCCAGACTTGGAGCATTATTTTACTTAAAAAACAATTTGAAAATCAATTACAAAACCATAAGGAGGCTCCTTCTGAAATGTGTGCTGTGAGACCACGAATTGAAAGTTTCCATTCCATTTACCTGTGAGGAAAGTGACAGTGACATTCATATTCCCTCAGGATGTTAATAACTCAGGGCTGAGTAAGTTCCCACATTGTCCTCTCTCCCAATACACACACCCTGCATTTATGAAAACCTTTGTGCTTTAGAGAAAAAAGGAGAAAACAAATGTGTGGAACTCCAAAATCACAGCCCAAAGCACATATTTATTTGTATCACAGACAAATCCTCAGATTTGGTTGGAGAAACTTAAAATCATTAGTGTCTACATTAGTGTCAAATGTGTTATCCGCAGTGTTTTCCAGTGGAGTAGCACATGTTTCAGAAATAAGTGGGAGACCAAAAGGAGGGAGCCAGAAAGCCAGGAAGTGTGACTCAGACATTTGCTTTTAACTTTAATTAGTCAGCCCTGCCAATTTACTTCTCGGAAGGGGAAGCTCATCTCCTACCCTCTTTCTTCTAGAGCAATTTCAAGTTAGTCTCACCCAAGAAGTGAGCCACTTCGTTGCCGTTGTATGTCTGATGAGACCTGCCCACTTGGTACTGTTCATCAACATTAGAGCTGCACATCAGTCAGCAAAAATATATCGATCACTGTCTTTCTTTATCCTCACACGCTTTCATAGGACTCCCTAATGCTAGTGGATTTTTCAAAGCTAATCCAAGTCCCAGAAGGTTGCTAAAAGAAATGATGGTGTGTATATTGGCTCAGAAACAAAATTGCAAAGTGCTTTCCAGTTGGTAGACTTGCAGAGAAGATGCACAGAAGCGCAGACCGAATTTGATTCAATAAACATTTATTGGGTGCTGACTACATGCTATTCTGCTGGGTTATAGAAATGACTGGGACCTGAAACTGGCCCTCAGTTATCCCAATATTGGATCATAACTCTTCCCAGTCTCCTCTTTTCTGCCCCACTTACTGGGGGAGCCCCACACTGTCTTCAGGGCAGGAGGAAAAATGAAGGGAATGGGCTGGTCTCTCCAGCTTGGGGTTTTTTCTGTTAATCTGAGAGAAGGGAGGATAGAGTCCAGCAGAAGCCAGTGGAGTGTGTGTGTGTTTTTGTGTGTGTGTGTGTGTGTGTGTGAAATGGGTATTTATCCCTTTTAAATACTGCTTTGCTAGTTTTCTGTATCCTAGATACAAAATGGCCTTTGATGGTATTTTAAACAATGCCTTTAGAAAGAATTCCACTCTGAGACCCCAAATCATACAGACACAGAGGATTTGTTTAGCTAACTTTCCCTGTTAGGGGGACCAGGCTTTCAGAGTATTCCATGTAGCTGTTCCCCCGAACTACTCAAACCCTCTCAGCTTCTATGTTTTTCTCTGTAAGCCCTTCTCTCCCCCTCCTCCAGGATATGCCATTCTCCCAAGCTCAATACAAAGAAAGTTCCAGTGGCAGCTGCCAGCTATTGCTCAGGCATATTTCTATTGGTCATCAATGGTGTTTCTTCTGTCCAGTCCTTTTTCTGGGTCTTGGGTATGGGGAGGGGGAATCCTCACCGTGGATGGCTACAACCTGGAGACAGCCACTCAGACCCTTTATGGCCTCCAAGCCCTTATGCACCCAGCAGTTGCCATGGCATTACTTTGCTCCCATCCCAAAGGCAACGAGCATTTGAAACATGAGGGAGGTTGAAGATTCTCCAACTGGGGTTTCCAATTTCTTGGAAGGGTATTGGAGGTAAAGTACCAATTTCCAGAATGTTAAAATATAAATACCTTGAATTTGGTCATCCAAGCTATTAACGGTGTATCACTCATGGTCCAATCAGGAACATAGAAAACCATCTAGGTATATTAAACAGAGAGAATTTAGTACAGAAAATTGAATACAACGGCCCTGGAAGGGCTGGAAGAGCAATAAGGAGAAGGAGTGCTACCCAAAGATCAGTATGGGCTCTGCCCATGAGCCCACACCTGCTGCTGTGCTGGGAAGATGCTGACGCAGAAGATTATTCTTAGACCAAGCCTGGAACTGTGGAAAAGGGCTACCTTGACTCCACTGTCGAATCTGGAATCCTACTGCCACCATAGCACCACCAGCTACTGTCACAATATGGGAGCCAGAAGCAGATGGCTTCTCTTCTCCTCCCATTGATCTTCAGCCAATGTCTCCATTGGCCGAGCCTAACAGAGAGCCTGCCAGCAGGGATTCTGGGAATATAGTTTACGGTCTTCCAGCCCTGAACTTACAGAACAGCATATAGAAGGGTGGGGGTGAAAGACAACAGAAATAACCTGCACAGGGAAACACCCATCCTAAATTTTGATCTGTTGCTTAGAACAGATCCTCTGATGTCCAGGAAGCTTGATGCTAAGGCATTGGGATCTGCACTGGAAAAGCTCCTCTCATTGCTGCAACTAACCATGATATGACAGCATCATCCTTCAGGGCAGCTGGAATCTTAGGCCCTAAGGCCTGGAGGGACTCAGCTTTTCTGCTGGAAGACACATACAAGTTTTCTTTGTGCCTTAGTCAATTGGGCTGCTATAATAGAATACTAAAGCTGAGTGGTTTATAAACAACAGGAATTTATTTCTCACAGTCCTGGAGGCTGGAATCTGAGATCAGGATGCTAGCATGGCCGGTTCTGGTAAAGGCCTTCTTCTGGGTTGCAGACTGCGACTTCTTGTATCTTTACATGGTGGAAAGAAGTGTGAGAGCTCTTCCGGGTCTTTTTCATAATGGCACTAATCCCATTCAGGAGGGCTCCACCCTTATGACTCATTACCTCCCAAAGGCCCTGTCTCTTAATACCATCAACTTTGGGGTTAGGATTTTAACACAGGAAGTTTGGGGAGACACAAATATTCAGCCCATAACACTACATGTTTATGAAAGGTGGCTCTGAAGCCAATTTTGTACAGCTCCATTAAAAAAAGACAAAATGAAAACATATTCTTTCTCTTAAAAATTTCTTTAGAAAACTATAAAAATATGATCTTATATAAAACATTGGCTCTTTGTATGACAGAAAGAGAATGTTTGGCAAGACAAGACACTATAGGCTTTGTTACCCCAAATCAGTGCCCAGCCTATGAGGGATTGTTTCAAAAATACCTCTCTTTTCTGAGAGTCAGATGAATTATAGAAACACAGAAACACCATCCAAAATGTTTTTTTTTTTTACTTAAAAGTACATATTAGAGTTGTTTTGTCATTTTAAGTTATTTATGTTTACCACTGGGAAATGTTGAAAAGCATAAAGGAAAAAATTATTATAAACATTTTGGTGTATATATCCCTCTAGTCTTTTCTGACATATGAGAAAAAAATCTATAGTTTTACTTTTACAGTTTAAAAATTAAAGTGAATTGTGTATAAATTATTTTTAAAATCTTTTCCTACTTGACAACATGCCATTAAACCAACTTTCATGACATAATTTCTGAATAGCTCCTTGTATCAAAAGAGTTGTACTGGGCTGAGCACAGTGGCTTATGCTTGTAATGTCAGCACTTTGGGAGGTTGAGGCAGGAGGATCAGTTGAGGGCAGGAGGATCAGTTGAGGTCAGGAGTTCGAGAGCAGCCTGGCCAACATGGCAAAACCCCATCTCTACTAAAAACACAAAAATTAGCCAGGCATGCTGGTGCATGCCTGTAGTCCCAGCTAGCAGGAGGCTGAGGCTTGAGAATCACTTAAACTTGAGAGGTTGCGTTGAGCCAAGATTGCACCATTGCACTCCAGCCTGGGCAACAGAGCAAGACTCTGTCTGAAAAAAAAAAAAAAAAAAAAAAAAAAGAGAGAGTGTAATGTAACCAGCTTTATAGGTTGAATATTTAAAGTACTTCCTGGTTTTTTACTAATGCTATGATGAACATGAACAATTATTTTTGCAGGACTTTTATTATTTCCATACGATTGTGGAATAGTCCAGAGAGAATTGCTGAGTCAAAGGACATGAATGACTTTAAGGCTTTTGATGCACAGTGTCATATCCTCCAGATGCACTGAACCAATTTCTACTCCTACAAGGCAGTGCACCAAAGTGGTTGCTTCTCCAAATCTCACTGATTCTAGGTCCTGTCATTTAAGAAAAAACAAAATAAACAAACAATAACAACAGAATACTCGCAAAGGCCATGTAAAAGCATGGTTTCACTTGTCCAAACAGAATATTGAAAAGTTAAATGTGATATTTTACTGATTCTAAGATACACCCTTTCTTCTTCATATTTTAACATCTCTGATAACAGTGGGGTTGAGCACATGTTTTTGTTTATGCTCATTGTCCATGTGTTCCAGTTTGGATGAAAAATAGCACATTTCTTTCTCAAGGGTTCTAGTTTGGATGAAAAATGACATGATTGTACTAGAAATCCACTAATCACAGTGTGGCTGGTTCTGACTTTGGACAGAACTGGGCACTATAAGAGTCCTTTGGAGGGGATCCCAACCCCCTTCTAGACAGCCAGAGATAGCTAAGTGGAGACTGAAGGATGAGAAGGGATTCATCTGGTGGAGACTGTGGTAAGAAGAAAGGTCAGGTTTAGCAGAGGGCCTCACCTAGGCAAGGGCTTGAAGGTAGCTGGGACACTCATGGACAAGAGCTATGGAATGGGAGTAGCTACATCAGAGGAGTGCAGTAGTTTTGGCCATGGATCTACCTTTATGAGCTGATAACCTCTGTAGAGCTGTGTTTGGAATGTGTGACTCTGCTGACCAGAACTGGGCTACCCATATATACAGTGCAAGATGAACGGGAGACTTTGCAATGAACTGGTGAGCCTAGATGGCCAAGAAGGAGAGTAAAGCTGGATCAGAAGACAGAACCAAATTAGAAATTCAGGGCTGGCTGGGTGTGGTGGCTCAGGCCTCTAATTACAGCCCTTTGGGAGGTCAAGGCAGGAGGATCACTTGAGGCCAGGAATTTGAGATCAGCTTGGGAAATACAGTGAGACTCTGAATCTACTATTTAAAAAAAAAAAATTGCTGGGTGTGGTGTTGCATGCCTGAAGTCCCAGCTACTTGGGATGCTAAGGCTAGAGGATCACTTGAACCCAGGAGTTTGAGGTTGCAGTGAGCCGTGATTGCACCATTGTACTCCAGCCTGGGTGATGTAGTGAGACCCTTTCTCAAAAAGAAATAAAAAAAGAAGAAAATTCAGGGCTGAGGTTTGTGCTAAGGCTGATTTAGTCACTGTGCAGCTCATGTGGCTGTGAAAGCAGACAGATATTTGTGGCATCCTAGAGCTGCTGAAGAAGGAATCAAATAGCTCTCTAGCCTATTCTGCCAGGGCACCTCCTACCTCTTTGAAGGTCATAGACCTAAGTCCAGCAGCCCCTGGAAGTAATTTTCAATTCTTGTGTCAATCTCATTTAAGAAAAATAATGGAGATATTTATTGACTCCAGAGGCTTCCTTCTTCTTTGGTTTTTCTAGGGTATCTGTATTAGTCCATTCTCACACTGCTAGAAAGAACTATCTGAGACTGGGTAATTTATGGAAGAAAAGTGGTTTAATTGATGCACAGTTCTGCAGGCTGAACAGGAGGCACGGCTGGGAATGCCTCAGGAAACTTGCAGTCATGGCTGAGGGGCGAAGGGAAAGCAAGCACATCTTCACATGGTGGCAAGAGACAGAGAGAGTGAAGGGGGAAGTGCTACACACTTTTACACAACCAGATATGTGAGAACTCACTCACTATCATGAGAATAGCAAGGAGGAAATCTACCCCCATGAGCCAATCACCTCCCACCAGGTCCCTCCCCGAACATTGGGAATTACAATTTGGCATAAGATTTGGGTGGGAACACAGAGCAAAAAGTATCAGTATCTTTCATGGAGCAGGGTCATGTCTCCAAGAAGTGCCTGTCTCTCTTCAACTCATCAAAAGTCTGGTGCTGCTTCTGGGGCCACCACTGACTAATAGCTGGAGTAAGTCACTTGAAATTTTTTCCATTGGTAAAACAGCTGAAAGCAGAAATATATCCACTTCACTGGCAAATAACTGTAAGAGGTTACTCAGGGCCATACAAGGTCAGTCTTTCCTCTCATTCGCTTTTAGGCTGTGTCTATATCACGGTGAAGGAGAAACACAAAGGTTTTTGTTTTTTTTTCTCCTATTCACTGCATCACCCCATACTACACTGTGTATGGACAGAGCTCCTGAATGGGAAGTCTGGCTCTGCCACTGACCAGCTGCATGCCTGGAAGAAGTCTTGAAACTCTTTCAAATATTTTTCCTCATCAGTAAGAAGGGAATAATAGTACCATGGTAGACACTGCTCCCCCTCTACATCCATTCTCCCTTCATTCTTACCCACAAAACCCTGACCTTGTTTGGAAAGGCAGTGGTTCCAGTTAAGATGCTCCACTCCCCAGGCTCCTTTGTTGCCAGCGGTGATCGCCCCTGCCAATGGGATATGACCACAAGCTTGCTGGTGTGGCTTCTTATAAATAGAGACAGACCCAACTGGTGCAGGCCTTTTACTCTCTGCCCTTATCTTTCTTCTCGCCTGGAACACAAATGCTGTTTTGGGGGAGGGCATTCATCTTTCAACAAGGAGGTTGGGAGCCACCTGCTCAGGGATGGTGGTGTACAGTCTTGGGTTCCTGATGATTCTTAAGCAGCTGTACCAGCCCTGGGCTGCTACATGTCTAGAATTTTTCATCACGTGAGGAAAAGAAAACCCTTATTTTGGTTAAATCACTCTACTTGGGTTTCTTTCAGCAGAGGGTGCAACTGAAACAAAGCGGCTATGAGGACGAAATGAGACAAGGATAGAAATTGCCCATTTCACGGTCAAGGTGACTACCCGCAGGGAGATGCTCTAGTTTGCAACCTCTGAGAGGTTGGCGGATAAATGGCACAGATTTTACTGGAACCCAAAGGGCAAATCATTTCCAGCTCAGAGTGAAATCTGCATCCAGAAATCCTGCGCTCCTGTGCTCTGGCCCTATCAGCCTCTGCCTTCCTCTCTTTGCTTTCTACTGGTGGCTTTGGCCCTGTGTGAAATAACGTGAAGGTTCTGCAAAAAGAATAAGTCTCAATCAAATGGAGAATTTGAAAAGAGTGTTAATCAGGTTGGAGTTGGTTTGGGGTTCACATAAAACTAAGTTAAAGAGTGGGCCACCAGGGCGACTGCTTAGATGTCCAGTGAGGAAGGAACACTTAAACATATCTCAGAAAACGTGCTGCCTCTTAACCCAAGTTTCCAAACATGACATCTGGCGTGACTGGTAAAATGTAAATTGGGCTTACTTTGGGGCGGGAGTTGGGGAGTTGGGGAGGAAGATTATTCTCAAGCCAAAATAAAGTACCCTCCCTCCCTCAACTCTGTTAAGGTTTGTTACAATTGACAAAAAGTAGTTGGCCCCATTCCTGCCAAGGAAGGCAAAACCTTGAGAAGAAATACACTGCCAAGACTGGCTGCACTCTGTTGTGCATTTTTGTCATTTACTTGTGAGAGGTGGAATGTTAGCGGCAAGACCACTGACTACAAGTCTAGCCAGCTGCTCTGGGTGAGTTTAGCAGCTATTGTTGCTGAAATTTTGAAACAGAAAAATGTATAGTGGCAGGAATGGTTTATTATCTAAATATTTAAACCATGCCTAATGCTGCCAAATTTTTCTGGTCCAGAAAATTGCATATAACCAATGTGAATAGTTACTTTAATTTTAAACATAGAAAAATATGTGTTTATTAATAGAAAATTAGTTTATCAGAGCCTCTACAAACTGAATGTTGAATAGATATTTTTTTTAAATGTTATTTGAAGGAGTGCCAAAATAGTAGCTTAAGTGCCTCATGAGAACTTAGTGGGGAGAATTAATGATAACAGCTGATGGGGAACCAGGCTTTGGAGCTCTGCACTATCATATACACTTTACATAGGTTAACTAATTTAAACCTCCAAACGATTTATGAGCTACAATTATTTTTCATATTTTACAGATGAGTTACACAGCTAATAATAAAACTTGTTTTTTTCATATTTAAATATAATCCTTAATGGGAAGTCCACAGGAGGAAACCTAAAAATGCCTGTGGCCCAGTTAACAAATGTTTTCACTGTCTCCATTTTATTTTTATTTATTTTTGTCCCTTTAACCTAGAGTATATTTCTTCTGCTTTAATATAGCTCACAAGCAGCATCGGGGAGAGAAAATAACTCTTTGGTCAGGGAGAAAATGAAGTAGAAAGCAGGAGCAACTTTTCTTGGCTCTTAGGAGATTAATCGTCATGGATATTTAATTTAGGATTAATAATTGTTTTAACCAAGCCATTTAAAAATGTGCCAAACCAGCAAGGAAGAGGGAAAATGAATTCGTGATCTGAAATTTGGGGAATAAAGCTTTTTCTCATTAGCAAATGCTTTCTTTTTGTAATGTGAATAAATCTAATGAAGGTCAATTATACGTTTTATTAAATTTTACAAAACCAGCATTATGGATCCCCCTCTGCTCCACAGTCTCCCGCTTCGCCTCCTGAATTTGTATTCAAATTGCTTAGGATTTGGAATTCTTCTGTTGGAATATGGGTGCAATTTATTCCACATCTTTGTTTGCCACTAACCTTTTACTTTGGAGATCTTTTGGATATGATTATCTGAAAAATTGTGACACAAACCAAATCCCAATGGTAGGTAATACGGGTTTGAGGCACAAGGCCCTGGAGTTGTCTGTGAGTAGGGAGCAAGAAGAAAGCAAGGTGGCAAGAGGAAGAGTAGGGGAGGTTGAGTATTCCCAGAAGCCTCCACTTCCCTTTATCCTTTCAGCTAACAGACTCTGAGCATGGGCTGTGTGCCGAAGGCAAGTGACCCAGGCCTTGCCCTTCAGAAATTCTCAATCATTTAAAGGCAGGCTCAGTTCCTTCCATGAAGGAGGGTTAGGTAGTGATTGTGTGGCTTGACTAATCCATGCAAAGCCTCTCCCAGGTAGGTAAATTGGAGAATCCATTAAAGGTCATCAGCAGTGATGTGACAACCACATAGTTTTGCCTTTGTCTTCTGGATGATCTGGATAATTCCCAGCATTGCTTTCCTCTAGTAAGGGGTACCTGACTTTGTAAAACCCAAGGCCTACTTTACCAGAAGCTTCCACTACCACAAACTTGGCTGTGGGAGATTCTGAGTCTAACTTTTGCCACGTTAGGTCCTCAGAGTCTGTGAACATTTCTTCCCTTGAATACTGTTAGCTTAATTTCCATTTAGAAGAGAAGAGAAGAGATTGAAAATCCCACTCCGCTTGGCTCCATGCCAAACGACCATGACTGAAGATGCCACTAGATATTTTGTACAATTATTCACCTTTGTTGCCTTATTAAGTGACTGTCTCTTTCCCCATATGTAATCTGGAGCATCTCTGGATTCACAGACCCCCAGACTTTATATTTACCATGAGGGGCCACTGGCTCACATTCAAGAGACTAAGTACCTTGAATGCAGTTCAGTTATTGGGAAGGTCCTTCAATATCATCTTGGTCCAGTCCATTTTTCCACTACCTTTGCTGGGATTATTTTGATTATTATGTTTCCTTGTCTTTTGTTCTTAGGCAAATAAAAGAAAATTCCTGTGTCCCCTATTAGATTTTTCTTTTCTCTCTCTTTTTTTCTTTTCTTTTCTTTCTTTCTTTCTTTTTTTTTGTTTTTTGAGATGGAGTCTTGTTCTGTCACCCAGGCTGGAGTGCAGTGGTGCCATCTCAGCTCACTACAGCCTCTGCCTTCCAGGTTCATGCAATTCTCCCACCTCAGCCTCCCAGGTAGCTGGGCCTACAGGCGTGCACCACCACACCCAGCTAATGTTTTTGTATTTTTAGTAGAGACAGGGTTTCACCATGTTGGCCAGGCTGGTCTTGAACTGCAGATCTCAAGTGATCCTCCCTCCTTGGCCTCCCAATGTGCTGGGATTACAGGTGTGAGCCACCATATCCCGCCCCCTATTGGAATTTCTACTCTGCTGTCTTTTCTGGCCTTTCATGTATTAGGAGAGCTCCTTTAAATGAATTGCTAAATAGGTTGAAACAAGGTAATTTGGGTAATTATAAAACCCCCCAACAACAACAAAACACCAAGCATTGTACACATGTAAAAGCCTAGGTGACTCCGTACACGTTCATAGATGATGCCCTTGGGCCTTCCTCCATGGCTAAGCCTCAGCTCAGCATAATTTTCCTCCTGGAGCCACTCTGCATCCCCTGGCAGGATTCCCTTGGCAATAAGGGGAGAAGCGTTTTTGCTTCCTCTGATTATGGGCCTCGGCTCCTCTCAGTGAGTGACTTGGGAAAAAAAGAACTGGAAGCAGGCCCTCCTTGGTGACTAGGCCTTTTCCTGACTGCACTGGGAAAGTGGGAGCGGAATGCTGATGCTTTCTATACTCTTCCTGATGTCACTACAGGGGTCAGACCAGCAGGACTGAAGGCGGCTATCAGGCGCACAAAAGGCACAGGATTTTGTTCGCTGGCATATGTCTGTTCTCATCATGACTGTTCTTGAAATCATAATTTTCCCCTTTTCCTCCCATTAACATCATTTCACCTGGGCACATTGAGGTGCTAAAAAATAATGACAGTGTATAATTATTACTATTCAGTTTCAATAGGGTTAGATCTAGATTTGTTTAGTGGTTTTGGAATCAGCTCTGATTCAAGCTGTATCATTTGCCTCCTGGCCACTGCCTTACACCCTCCCAGCCCTGAGTGCAGACACTGGCATGGTGGACAGTCCTGGGTGAGCCTTGAGTCCTCACGCCGCTTGGTGCTCCTGGCCTCTCTCTGCCAGCCATATGTTCTCTGCTTCCTTCTCCAGGGCTTCCCCTACCTCGAGGGTAGGTATGTGGCCCCCACACCTGTGGCTGGTGTGGTTCTCTGGGAAGCAGAGTAGCATGCAGGGTGCTTATTAGGAAGTGCTCTGGGTGTCATCCCTGAGGAAGGGCGGTTATGGAGGCAGGTGTGGGCAGAGGAAGAAATTGAGCTGCGATGCAGTCCCATAAAGGCCTGAGCTGACCCCTTAAGAGCTCTGGACCTGGGAAGGCCCTGCAGTTGCCCAACTTAGAGCGACAGGCCAGGCTTCTATATTGCCAGTGTTGAGCAGCGTGTGGGCTTCCCCCTGGAAGGAAGCATGGCCTTGGATGAGGCAGTGTTCATCACTAGAGGAATCTCCGGGCGGGCTGGCGTCTCGGGGCATTCTCAGGCAGCACCCCTGGAAGGGCAGCTGTGGAAATAAGCCTTCATCTCTGCTGGGGAGTCTGGGGTTATCTACGGCACCCACCATACATGCTCAGCCTGGAGGTGTAGGAGAGTTTCAATCCATGGGGGGTGGGAGCTGGTGGATGAATGCTTCTGGCTATGGGAGAAGCTTCTGGCCTTGGGAGCATCCTCTATGTTCCCAAGAGGTCTATCCCAAGCTCCTGTTAGTGATGACTTTAATATGGCAATTTTCCAGTGGCTTTCCCTCCCTCCCTCTCTCAATCTTCCTCACTATGGCTCCCTGGAATCACCTCCCAGGTAAACCCATCTGCACCCAAGTCCCCCTCTCAGGGTCTGCTTTTGGGGTGGGGAGGACCCAGGTGAAGACACACGTGCAGACTGATGCTTAATAAAGACTTTGTAATAATAATGTTTATACTTACAAATGAAAATGCCAAGCTGGGACTGATCATCAGAGATGATTACCAACCACTCTATCTCTTGAATCAAAGTTTCCAAAAGCCTAAAGAGGGAATGGTAGAGGGAAGAGGGTAGGAATGAGATTGTGAACAAGAATTAAGAACTGGGAAACCAGGGGAGGAGGGAGAAGAAGCAGCAGCTGGAAATGAAGGTTCAAAATTGATCTGGATTCAAATCTCATTCTATTTCTTAAAATTCTGGATGGGCAATTCATCCTTCTGAGCCTCAATAGCACCAAATCTGTAAAATGGAACCAAAGCTAGAAACCCCATGATACAGTTGCTTGAGTGAGAGCAATCCTGGCTCCTGGCACAGTTGCTGTCACACAGGAACTGTTTCAGAAGTGGGAGTGTAATGGGTTTACTATTTCTGGGGCTATTAGCTGATGTATTTTCACTTCCTCCTTTATCATGTCCTTTGGAGCCTTCCACTGCTAAGGCTGAAGTGAACCAAGAGGTTTATTACCCCAAGGAAGGAGAAAAAGATGTCATTGATCAACTTGAGACTCAAAGCCAGCTTGTTCATATTAAGACAGTTGTCTGAAAACCTGGGCATTAGGGAGAAAAAATACCTTTTAACTCCTTTTAGTCCACTCAAGAGTACAACTTGGGAGATAAGTCCCATAAGGTTGTATTAGGCACAGAGTATGACACAGAGGAGTGGGAAGCTGCCTGTGGATTACAGGAAGCAGGAGACAGAGCAGGGAGCAGATGGGGAAGTACAGAGGTCCTATTCTCTTTTCTCTAGGCAAAAGCCTTGGTGGGAAGATGGTGTGTTATGCAGGCAGAACGAGAGGAGGGGCTTTTGTTTCCCTCTGGGGGCTGTGCTTGCCCTGGGCCCATTGCCCTCAGACCCATCCCTCCCCTGCCTTGCCCAGCTCTGGATCTGGGCATCTGCTGCCAGCAGTGTTTCCCAGTCTCCCGTGTCAGCTAGGTTATGCTCATGGGAGGTCCTGGGGGAAGGCTGGCTGCCAGAGGAAGGGACAGACCAGGGTATTTCCCTTTGCCTCTTTGCTTCAGCTGGGCCTTCAGCAGCCAATGCATCTCCTCCATGGTTTCAGGTCCTATTGGTCAGGTCTGCTGTGGTTTCAGCATTCCCAGGTGACACCAGTCCCCAGGCTCTGCTAACCTTTCTCGTTTTGTCACTCTAGCCTGAGGGTGGTGGCAGCCACTGTTAATCCTGGGTGTCTTACCCCACCCTGCTCAGCCTCTTGGTTCTTCCATCATCTGTGTCACCACTGACCAGTACTAGAACCCCTCTGTTTTAGATCGCCAAGGAGTTTCTGTTGTCTGGTTGAATATTGACTCCAGCAGGAATCTAGGAGAATGTTTCTTACCCGGCACCCATGTGGAACATACCACTGAGGAAGGCAATAGTGCCATGTGGTCTTTTCAGAGAACTCCTAGATTCTCAGAGCCCTTGTGATGTTACATGCCCTAGAGGGCTGAGGTTTGGCTAGAAGGGATCACCGCCATGGGGGCTAGAAGTCTGGACACTGGGGCTGGGAACTGAGCCCCAGGGCTGCAGCCTTGGCAAAGCAGCAGGAGAACCACCAGGCCCTTGGAATAAACCGAGAGTGTAGATCCCAAGCCTCAGCAGCCACAGCCTTGGCTGATGCCAGCAGGGCAGGCAGTGGCCAGGTGGACAGGGGATGCCAGGCCTACAGAGGCAGGTCCCCCTCTCCCTCCCCCTCTGCCACCTGCACACAGTAAACTCCTCATGCATCCAGTAGCCCTCTTGGAGTGGAGAAGGGAGGAGCAGTGGAAACTCAAAGGAGGCTGCTTAGACTCAGAGAGACTGAAATATCACCTATTGACACGGTTAGGTTTCTTTCCTACCTACAGGATAAAGGGCCCAAGAGAAAGGATGGCTCAACATATGACTAAGAAGCTACATTTTATTTGCCATAACTACTGTTATATTGTCACAAACTTATTAATAATAGAGTGAGCACACAGAAAGCACTTGCTTGCCAGCTTTACCCATCCCTTCATACCCTTTGCAGGGCTTTGGATATGGCCTGTCTGTCCTGATCTTCCTTCCATTGCGCTTTCTGTAGTTTGGCACTTTCAAGCAATGGGACTTTGGGCAAGCCATGTAACTTCTGTGAGCCTCAGTTTTCTTATCTGCAAAGTGGGGGTAGTCAAGAGCATTTTTGCAATCTGAATATTCTGAGAGTCCTCAGAGAATTAGGGTGACCATGGTGAGCAGAAGTAAACATAATGAAATAGTCACCTCTGAATGATCATGTACAAATTTGGGTCCCATTGAAATGCCCTTGTCTGTGCCTCTTGTAAAGAGAAATCACAATATCTGCAAAGAGGCAGGATTTCATAAAGATAATAATTGTGAAGTTGGAGAATTGCAAAAGTTACATGCAAAGTTAGCAAAAACTAAAATTCTTCAGCTGAGCCTTCAGCAGCCCATGCATCTCCTCCGTGGCTTCAGGTCAGGCTTGCTGTGGTTTCAGCATTCCCAGGTGACACCGGTCCCCAGGCTCTGCTAACCTCACCTTCTCCTTTTGTCACTAACCTGAGGGTGGTGGCATTAACTGGAGTTAAACCAGTTAAAAGTCGAAAAAAATGGGATAGGAAGTTATGGGGACAAAATAACCCTTGATTCATTCTTGGTTCTAAGAACTGGCCGTCATTGTTCATTCATTCACTTAACAAATATTTATTGCACAATTTTTGGCTCTGAGCACTAGAAATACAGCAGACCAGAGTTACACTGAAAACATAATTTTGTAAAATATGAGATAAAACCTATCTTCATAGTTTTAGTTTCACTTTTCAAGCTTAAGAATACTCCATTCTTTTTTTTTTTTTTTTTTTTTTTTTTTTTTTTTTTTTACTACTTGAAATGACATTTTGGTCCTCATTTTAAGTGGATTTACTTTAAGAGGTCTTTTCCAGGCACAAGTCACCCTGTTTTATTCTTCCTGACTCTCAAAGCGTTTTAGAGAATCAAATGACATTCACATTTCATATTTTCTACCCAAAACGACAATGAAAAGTAGCTACCCTTGGGAAACTGCTCCTGTAGTTTGGTGTGGCTTCTTGCAAAAACGGGTCATCCCTTTTTTAAATGATTATTTCAGGTGCAGAAAGAGCTTAGGTTATATATCATATTAGCATTATTGCTCTGTAGGAGTCATCACTCTGGTTCACTTTATTTATTTTCCTTTTTATTCCTGATCCCTTTTATTCTCTTCCCACAGATACCCACTGCAATGGGTCCGACAAAAGTCCTTAAATGTATGTTTCCTTGTGGACTATGTAGTGCCATTTTGTGTTTTAACTTGTGCATATGGCATTGGGTAAGAGACCTTGCTCAGTTTCTTTCTTTTTTCACTCAACATCCTGTTTAAGATGTATCCACATCACTGTGCAGCCAGTGTGGCGCTGACTGCTGCAGAGCATGCTGTGGGTCCATCCACACTGATTCACTGCCCCAGGGATGGGCCCCTGGATGGCCTCTAATGCTCTACCACCCAAATGACACACAGGTGAACACCTTTATACATGCCCCTTACAGACCTGAGTGAGCAGGTCTTTAGGATATTTATCCAGGAGGTAGGGGTCATTGGTCCCAGGGCATATACCAGATAGGTTTCCTGAATGACTGTCCCAGATTCCCCCCTCACCAGTAGTGTGAAAACCTACCTCCTCACACCCTTATCAACCCTTATTACTCATTATCTTTCGATTTTTCCTCTCGTCTTATGGGTGAGATATGTTATGTCCATTGTTTTTATCCCTAAAACACTTTATTGGTTATTAGTGAGTTTGAGAATGTCATTTGTGAATTGACTATACATATCTTTTGCCTAGTTTCTATTTGGGATTTCTGTCTTTTTCTTGTTAATTTGCAAGAGTTCTTTGTAAAATATAAAAATGGCTTCTTTATCTTTTTAAATAATTCCAACTATTTTTCCCCAGGCTGACACCTGTTTATCATATCTGCCTGTTGAACAGAAAACCTTTCACTTAATGTAGTTGAATCCACTAAACTTTTTGATTTTATCTTTTTCTGCCCATCTCCTGGTTGCAAAGATATTCTCATATATTTTCTTCTATTGTATTCCCTTTCACAATTAGGACTTTAATCAACCCTGAGTTTCCCTGCAGAGGGCATAAGGCAAGGCTCCAGTTTTACTTTCTTACACATAGTGATCCAATTTCCCACCACCATCAACTAAGCAATCCATCCTTTCCCCATGGCTTTGGTGGTACCACCTTCATCATTATACCTCATCATTATACCAATTTACCATGTAGAGAAGAGCCTGGTTCTCTGCCCTCTATTCCGTCCCTTTGTTTTTTTTTTTTTTTGACATCTCATTTTTTTGACATCTCATATCTTTTAAACATATTTCAGGTTTTATATTTTGCTTCATAATATGTTTGCTATAATATATAAATCATAGTTTTTAAGTCAAATATTTAAACTCCAAGGCCATTTAACCTAGAAATAAAGAGTATGGTATTTGCATCACACGGAGCAGAGTTGACATCCTGCCTTTACCACTCAACCTCCATGGGACCTTTTGGAGCAGTTTCCTATGGCTTCTGTAACAAATTACGACAAATTTCGTAGCCTTAAAAACACAAATTTAACATCTTACAGTTCTGGAAGTCATAATCTAAAGTGGTTTGACAGGGCTGTGTTCCTTCTGGAGGCTCTAGGGTAGAATCCATTTCCTTTCCTTTTCCAGTTTCATAAAGCTGCCCATATTCCCTGACTTGCTGCACTGTATCACTCTGACCATTGTCACATCTTCTAGGCCTCTCCTGCCTTCTTCCTTCTCTTAAAAAGATCCTTGTGATGACACTGGTTCCACTAGATAATCCAGATAATCTTCCCATCTCAAGATTCTTAACTTAAACACATTTGCCATGCCCCTTTTGCTTTGCAGGGTAACATTCACAGGTTCTGGGGATTAGGACACGGACATCTTTGGGGAGCCATTATTTTGCCTACCACACCTTGGATGGGTAACTTAACCTCTCTAAATATCAATTTCCTTATCTACAGAATGGAGGTGAAAAGGTAATTAGAGTTTCTTTGTTTGGCACAGTGTTGGGAACATAGTGCTTAATAAGTGGTAGATATTTTTATCTGCATCATGGTCCAGGATGATGCGCCATGTACCACAATTGGAGAAATTCAGAGTGGATGAGACATTTTATAAGTGAAATGCTAAATTACTGAAAATAGTCATAACAAATAATTTGATTAGTATTTCAATTCTAAGCCAGGTGTCCTATTAAAGCCCAGGGCTCATCCGGTTGTCATTTTCTAATTGTTATTCCGGTGAGTAAAGTCAAAGTGATTTACTCTGTATTTGAAACATATGACCTTTGATGTTCTCTGAATTCCCTGAATTCATAGGAAACCAAGATTTCACCACTGGCTGTCTTTTGCTTGAGAGTTGGCATTGCATGGTTTCAATAAAGAAAATCACAGAGGACTGAAAAAGTCTTCTGTTCATAAATCAAGTTTTGTGTGTGAGAGATCTCAAGGGACTTCATTTGGCAAAAGGAAGTTCTCTGAATCAAGGCATATTACAATTTGTGTCTAATCAGATTAAGTAGATCAAGGAAGAAGGAGATCATCTTTTCCCTTGCAAGGCTGTATATTTCCAGAGCAAGAGCCATCAATGGGAGAAAGTTGGATGTCAAGAGCAGGATGGGAACACAGTGATGGCATGAGAAAATGGCCAAGATCAGATATATCACAAAAGCAGCACCAAGCACATCACGATCACAGAAAAAAATCATCCTGTGCAAATTTTAGCATTTTAGAATCCAGAGAATTTACTTTCTGACCCTAGAGTTACATTGCCCATTACATTTCATTATGATATTTACTAGCTGTGGCCTTGGGCAATGTTTTAATCTCTCTGTGCCTCAGTTTCCCTTATTTTCAAAATGATGATATCACCCACATCACTGGTGCCTGTGCAGATTAAATGTTAGTCTATTAATGGATTAACCCTACCTGTAACTCAGCCACAGTTAGTTGTTACAACCTTTGTTATTGTCCATCTCTAAAATGATTGTATAATTTCTGAGGCTTGTAGGGGTTGGGTGATTCATGCATCATTCTGCTGATAATTAGGGGCAGAGAATCTAGGCTCCCTGTCTAAAACTGCTTCCATTGAGGAAAGATACAATTATCTGGAAAATGCTATGAGATTTCATGGGAAACATCAAGGGCAATACCTCCCTATTGTAGCATGATTACAAAATTGCTCAGGTTGCAAGTCCTCCAAAAAGGGGAGCTTCCTTGATCTCTGCAGTCAAATTTACTTCTAATTCCATGAATTCCGAGCACAATTACGAAGCACGTCTAGCAGACATGAAACATTAACAGTGTATTGGTTAGTGTAGGCTCACTGCTGTAACAAACAAGCCCCAGCATTTTTGTGGCTTAATACAATTGAAGGTCATTTCTCTGCCAAGTAAAGTCCAGACTAGGTATTCCTACTGGGCAGGCAGCTTCCCTCCAAATGGTGACTGGGGATCCACGCTCCTGCTCCTTCCATCTTGAACTCTGAAAGTGGAACAAACACTTCCACTCATATTCTGTTGGCTGTAGTTGTCACATGGACATGGTGAACTGCAAGGGAACCTGGGGGAATGTGGTCCTGTGGTATTCCCAGGGAAAAGAGGATGGTTTTGATGACCAGCTAGTTAGTTTCTGCTACAGAAAGTGATATAATTAGAAGAATGTACACTCAGACCAGATTTCATTTGCCAGCATACCCTTAGGAGAGTCACCCTTCCATCATCACCCCTTAGATTCAATGAACTGCTCAGCCAGGAAAAAACAAGGTTTGCCATCTGCCCCAAGATCACAAGTGAACTAACAACCACCAAGGATTTAGAGAAGATGGTATGTTTGTGTTTTGGCATCAGGAAGAATGAGGGGGTGAAGGGAAGGCTGGAGAGCAGAGGATATTAAGGTAGCAAAGGTGGGAAGGTATTATAGACTGAATGTTTGTGTCTTCCTCAAATTCATATGTTGAAATCCTAACACCCAACATGATGGTATTAGGAGGTGGGGTTTTTGTTAGGTGATTAGGTCCTGAGGATGAGGCCTTCATAAATCAGATTAGTGCCCTTATAAAAGAAACTTCAGAGAACTCCCTCACCCCTATTGCCATATGAGGTTACAGCTAGAAGATGGCCACCTGGGGACCAGGAAGCAGGCCCTCACCAGACACCAAGTCTGCTGGCACCTTGATCTTGGACTTCCCAGCTTCCAGAGCACTGAGAAATAAATTTCTGGGCTGGGCGCAGTGGCTCACGCCTGTAATCCCGGCACTTTGGGAGGCCGAGGCGGGTGGATCACCAGGTCAGGAGATTGAGACCATCCTGGCTATACGGTGAAACCCTCTCTGTACTAAAAACACAAAAAATTAGCCAGGGGTCATGGTGGGCGCCTGTAATCCCAGCTACTCAGGAGGCTGAGGCAGGAGAATGGTGTGAACCCGGGAGGCAGAGCTTGCAGCGAGCCGAGATCGCGCAACTGCACTCCAGCCTGGGCAACAGAGTGAGACTCTGTCTCAAAAAAAAAAAAAAGAAAGAAATTTCTGTGGTTTAAAAGCTATCTGATCTATGGCATTTTGTTAAAGCAGTCTGAGCTGAAATAATACAGAAGGATAAGAGGTAAAATTGCTCTGAAATTTTAAAACATAATTTTTATTATGAAAAATTTTAAGCATAAAGTAGAAAAAAATAGTTTAATGTAAACATTTAAATTTAAAAGGTAAAAATCACATTTCATTATGGAAAATCATTAAAAGAAATAAAAGAAAAATATTTGTAATTCAACCACCTTATTAAAGCCAGGTATTGCTTTGGTGTATTTCCATCTAGTCCTTTTTTTTTTTTTTTTTTTGAAGGGAGGGGCATAAGTTTTTATATAGAGTTGTAAAGAACAGAAATGGTTATAATCAGAGACTTGGTGGTATGTCCTTATGGGAAGGGGGAGAGGAGAGGGGATGGATTCTTCTGTATGGTTTTACACAGAATCCCTTGCTCTGTGTTCGTCACTTTGGGGGCTAACACACATTTCTGATTCTGTAGCAGGTAAGGAAGCAGGAGGTGGGAGAGGAGTGTGGAGAAACATAATTTAGATCAGTTATACATTCAGTTTGTTAGCAGCTTTGGCGAAAAGGTTCCTGGGAAGAGCAAGTGGAAATGCCTTATCAAAATGAAGTTTAAAAGGTATCTCTAGGCCGGACACGGTGGCTCAACCCTGTAATCCCAGCACTTTGGGAGGCCGAGGCAGGTGGATCACCTGAGGTCAGGAGTTCAAGACCAGCCTGGCCAACATGGTGAAACCCCGTTTCTACTAAAAACACAAAAATTAGCAGGGTGTGGTGGCGCTTGCCTGCAATCCCAGCTACTCAGGAGGCTGAGGCAGGAGAATCATTTGAACCCGGGAGACAGAGGTTGCAGTGAGCCAAGATTGTGCCACTACACTCTAGCTTGGGCAACAAGGAGCGAAACTCTGTCTCAAAAAATAAAAAACAAAAAATAAAAAAAAGGTATCTCTAACACATTCACGCTTGATATTGAACCCCTGTGCTAATTAAGACTCTAGCGGCAATAGGGAAGGCCAACAAATCAGTGGTTTCCAGAGATTGGGAGTTTATTTCTCACCTTCTGTGCCCTTCAAGTGGGGAAGATGCTAGTCTCCTAGAGGTCAACCAGGACTGCACCTCGGCTGCCCGCAGTGGTCACCTGCTCACCAGTGCACTCTGATGCCTGCTTCCCTCTCCTACCTCATTTCCTGTAGTGCCCATGAGAATGTGCCTAGCAGTCCTGCCTCCAATTAGAGGGAGTATCGGTAACCAAAGGCCTGGCAATTGCTGCACTAGGAAGCCCAAGGACATGCTTCCCAAGAGCTGCTCCCAGTCAGTGACTGAGCACAGCAGGGACACTCGAATGCAGGTCGTTCCTAGGAGATGTGGGGCTCCTCTAACACTGGCTTTGGCTCCAGAGTTCCATGATGGCTTTGCTGACCCTTCCATAGACAGCCTGGCAGTCTAAGACATTCTTTCCCCACCTCTTTCACTCAGGGTCAGACTTGGCTGGATGTATGACAGCTCTCTCAGCCTCATGTGGCTCCCTCCCCATTCTCCCTCACGTTGACAGTTACCCTAATAAAATCCTTTCATGTGTAATCCCATCTTGGCAACTACTTCTTAGAAGACTCACACTAACACATTTCCCCCACTCTCCTACTAATACTTCCTGGAATCACCTCCCAGACAAACAACTTGTACTCAAGTTTTTGTGTTAGTATCTCTTTCTGGGGAAGCCAGCCTAAAACAGAGAACACTCCGGGGACACTGCACACATCCCTTGCACGAATTACCTTGCGGCAGAATAGGGTTAGGTGGCCACACTGAACAAGGGAGGCTGGGGCATGTAGTCTCCTTCTATGATGGACCATGCAGGGCAGAATGGCTATCAGGGGGTCTGGTGGCAGCTGTGGCTATTCCTCCTCCCTCTAGCCTTCAAAGTCAACTTTCTGGAGCAGAATGTGTGGAGTCCTTTGTTAAATCTGTGCTGATGTAAACTGATGGAAACTAACCCAAATCTAACTTCATATCATACTGATGTGCTCCAAGGAAAAGTGAAAAGTGAGTGAAGTTATGGTCTAAACCTAGCCCATCTCTTGAGCCATGTTCCCAGTTTTTCCTTTTTAGACTCCCTCCAGAACGCCAGCTGCCCAGAGCCCCAGCTGCCCAGAGCCCCTATTCCAGTGCCTCACCCGAGGTATTGATTCATCAGCCTGACTTTCTTCCTCTTGCCTTAAATTGTACCTGTTCCATTACCCAAGATTCTGTACATCACTAAAGTGATGAGTTAATTTAACATAAAGACAATAATGTTGGCTAAGGCTTGACTGTGGCAGCAGCCAGATGAACACATTTGGCCTCTAACCAGAACCTGGAATGCCTTACCCAGAGGATGGAATGGTAGTTTGCCTGTTGACTGTCACTGAGTCCTGGATAATCACATGCAAATGTTATCCATCTTAGGCTTTTTTTTTTTTTTTTTTTTTTTTTTTTACAATGCAGGTAGCAGAGGTCAAGGATCAGGCATGGATAAGCTACCCCACTAGGAAGGATCTTCTTGAAACCCAGTAGCTGAGACTCCATAAGTTCTGTGAACTCAGTTTTCCTCTGGGTCATGCTCCTTAGGATATTTTTTTTCTGTCGTATTCAGGAAAGAAGCCTAGACTCCTTTGATTCAACACTAAACTGTTCACAGTAGTTATCCCTAGAGTGAAATTGTAGCTGGGGAGACTGTGAAAGGACTATTGCTTTTAATACTGTGAAAGGGCTACTACCTTTTAATGTTTCTGTAGGGCTTGAATTTTTCATATCAAGCATGTAGTCTTTTGGTAACTTTAGAAAATAATGTAATTTAGCTGCTATGATAAACCATTTGCCTTGCTGTGTGGCATGGACAAGAAACCTGTCCTATGCATTCCTGAGAAGATCTCTTCATCTTTGGTAAACAATGAAAAAATCTGGTCCTTAATGTCTCTTCTTTTTTCAGAATGCATTTGGATCCTTTCTGCTATTAGCTTTCTTAAACGTGATATGAATTGTCCTGCATCCCTGGTTTCTCTCTGTCCCATGAGTCAGCTGTTCAAATTTATTTTAAAACATTAATTTTTAAGTAAAATTAGAATAGAGACCACACTTATTTATCTACAGTGCCTGGGTCTAGTGCCTGGTATAAAATAGACACTTTAAAATGTTTTGAAAAATGGCTGAGAACTCATATTAGTCAAGGGACTCCTAATGACCACGGAGTTGTTTCCATATGGCAGCCACTGCAGGTCTTCGGAGGTGGGAGGTGAGCCTTGAGTTCTTTAAAAGGCTTTCCCTGGGATGTCGACCCAGATACCAAATGCAGTTGGGAAGGGAAAGTGGTAGTCTGGCCAATGGTGTAAAATTAGATGTAATATATGAGAATACAACTGCTTGTGCCCTACTTACCTAGTCATTGGGCAAGGCAGGTTAGGTCTGAAGGGGAAATTACTGGCCAGAATCTCAGCATTTTACTGCAAGCTTGAGAAACTGAAAACAAAGCAAAACAAAACATAATCAGTTTTCCTTTGTTGTGCTTGTTTTGACAATAATTTGTTTTGACAAATTGACACTCTTAAAGATGGCTTTTCTGATATTTTGTAAGGCCACTGCACTATCTGCCATTTAACATTTTAAAGTAACTTCCAAGTTTCACACCTCTTCAGCACCTAACCACTTTTTGCTAGCATTGCTTCATGTTGTGAGAGAAGAGACCACCTAATGTCCTGATGTGCAGTGGTGACAGTAGACACATTTAAGTCCAACCTTAGCCCTTCCAGTTCTGGTCCTGTGACCTTAAGGCTCTGAGCCTCAATTTTCTAATCTGTCAAATGTTATTAATGATGATAGCTGTCTCTACAGTTGTTTTAGGGATTACATGAGGTAATCTTTTTTTTTTTAAGCACAGGGGCTGGTGCATAGTAAAGACTCAATAAGTGATAACCATTGTTATCATCATCAACATTAAAAGCTTATCAAAGGGGGCCAGAAGGACTTGGGATATGGATCCAGGAAATCTACCACTTTCAGGCCAAGAAATAATCATATTAATAAAACCAGTAGAGTTCTGCTGGGTCATTCTTCTGGGATCTCATGTTCTGTTCTTTGCAGTATTGGGAAGTGGGCAAGGAGGTGGGGCGTGGAGAAGGGAGGCGAGGAAGGGGGCTGGGAAGGCAGAGGGAAAATGAGGGCTGCTGATGGTTGGTGGTTCAGAGGCAGCAAAGCCAGCAGTGAGGAAATGGGAATTACCAGGCACTGAGGAGCCCTAGTGCCAGCTCTCTGCTGACATAATTAATGAGGCTGTTGTGCCAAAAATGAGGCATGTTGTTAATATACAGACCTGTTGGGAGCACAAGGGAAATGCAAATAAAAATTTTGCCAAAAGAGGAGTGGGGTCAAATCAGCTCCAGAGGGAGACCACCTTATCTACAAAACTCTAGTATATGGGAGGCCAGGAGACAGTATGAAGAAAAAGAGAGGAATTGATTTCAAACAGGATCGGTAGCTACTAAATAGTAGACTTTTAATATTCGTGTTTGCTGATTTTTCCTTTTGTGTCTATTTCTTTCAAAGTCTGTTCAACTGGTGAAATTCACTTGATAATGAAGACTATTTAGGTTGGTGCAAAAGTAATTTAATTTAAAAAAAGGCAAAAACCACAATTACTTTTGTACCAACCAAATAAAATTTCAATGGAGTTTTAGCATTCAGGACTTTAATATACATTCCATAAGATACACAAGAAAAAAACCTTAAAGATTATTTTTATTTTTACTTTAAAGAGCTCTGGTTTGCTGAGAGGAAGCAGTCTTGAACCTATATAAAATTGTGATTTTTGTGCCTGTTTCCATCATAAAAACCAAAAATGATTATTGGTTTCTTATGTGTGTTCTCAATGGCGAATTCAATTTTTTTTCCCAAAGAGCCTTGTTGAATCATCCGAGTGAGACCTGGAGCAAGGTGAAGGCGCCTGCGGGTGGCTTTGCTGTCCAGGGGTAGGCAGGAAATAGAGTCCCGGGCTGCCACTGCTGTCCCCTGTGGGTGTGGCTGGGGACTGCCTGGGAAAAAAGCCAGCATCATTTGATGCAGTTGCTGTGGAAGGTCGCTGAGCACGGGCCCTGGCACCCATCTTCCCAAACACAAGCCCGGCCCTCGGCCCAGCGGGAGGGTCTCGTACAGGGGATAGGGATGGCGATGCTGGTCCCACGGGAGCCAGGCCGGTGTCCCCAGGGGGTGAGGGGTGGGGGGGCAATACAAGGAGGTTACTTTGGTCTGTTGCTCCCGCTTTGTTAACCCATCCCTATATCCTATCCCCGTCTTCCCTGGCTTTGCCCAAGCCGGGTAACGAGAAAGCGCTGGGAACCAAGTGGCTGTTGGACGTGGCCGACTGCGGAAAGGCCTGCTTTATTTCGTCGCAGTTCATTTATTTTCCTTTTCATTCTGCCGGCTGCCAGGTGTTTGGTAAGTTAGAGCACGAAACACTTTAAGATGGGCCTGAGGGGCCCGAGCAGAGCCGCAGAGCTGTGCAGGCGCGCGTGTGCGTCCCCGCGTGCACGTGGGCCGTGTGCGCGCGCACATTGTTTCTGTCACCAGCGGTTGGGAGCGCGCTGGCCGTTGCCTGAGGGCTTGGGCGCCCTGCGCCGGGGCGGAGCGGGCAGCAAGGCCGGCGGGAGATGCTGGGCTGCTCTGGAGAGCGCGCAACCGGCGTGCTCACCCTGTTAAGGCTCCGCTCTTTGCTGTGCTCAGATCCACACAGGTGGCCCTCAACCGCCGCCCGGGGAAGTCGGTGTTCTTATTAGCTTCAATTTCCGGACGAGGAAGTAAGGCACAGAGAGGTTAAGGCGCCCAGCTATTAGGAGCCTTTGAACTCAGACAGTCTGGCTCCAGAATCTGCATCTAAACCCCATTACGCGTTATTTTTTAAACGCAGGCCCGCCCCCCACCCCCGGACTCCGGTTTGAAACGCATTGAATAATGAATCCTTTTCGCCTCCCTCCTTCTAAAATAACAGTTCAGTTATCGAAAACCCAGAGGTAGCCCACCGTGTGACTCAGCGGCACGGAAAACATCAGAGTCATTGACTTTGGCGTGGCAAAGTGGGATCTCACACATGGTACTTTATCAAATAAAGGGCACCGGCATGTTAAACTGATTCGTAGCATCTTTTAAATGTGACAAAACATAAACTTTGATAACACTTCTGATTTTTTTTCCCTGACTTTAAGTGATGCATTATATTAGGAAAATACAGGATAGGACAAAGAAGAAACTAAAAGTTCCCCATAATCTCAGCTCTCCACCCCATAATACTATACGTTGTTGAAAATCTAGTGATTTTTTTTCTAAGCATATGCTATCATAAAATTGATTAAAAGAAATTTAAAACAGTATCATAATGTACATGGTGTTTTATAATTTTTATATTTAATAATGCATCACGAACATTTCCCCATATCAAATATCTTACTACAAATGTTTTTAATGACTACACTGTATTTCATTATACAAATTTGCCATGACTTAACTTGTCACTAGCCTTATTTTTTGACATTTAGGTTGCTCCCCAACTTTTGCTATTATAGATGATGGACACCAGAATGCAGCAATTTTTTATACACACTATTTCCTTGGGACAAATGGGATTGCCAGGTCAAAGATCATCACACTTTTAAAGGGGTCAAACTATTATCTAGAAAGGTGGGCTCAGTCCACTCACCTCCAAGTAGAATAAGTGTGCCCGTTTTCTTTCTCAATTCTGGGTGCTATTGCTCCAGGCAATCTTTCTTAATAAACAAAATACAGCCTTCAAGGAAAAAAAATACCTCAGTTATTTCATTAGACTATGCCAAGTTTCAAGAGAAAGACTTTATATGATTGCAGATATTTGAAACATTTGGGAAATTCAGTTTATTCCGATGCTCCCAGGACTGCACAAGACTCAGCAAAGGATGTGGTAAAATAAGGGCACTTTGGAAAAAGGAACCAGGAAGGAATTCTCAAGCCATTTTTTTTTCAAGGCAGAGAGATAGATGATGTCTCTAAAATAAAAGAAGAGGTATTAATTGCCTCTTTGGCTGGGTCTTTGACTCCCTGGCAACTTTCCCATTGTCAGGTCTGAAAACGTTGATGGTGCTGCTTGCCGCAGAGCTACTGCAGAAATATTCAAGGCAGCAAACCTGAGCAATTAGGGTTTCTATTAATTTTCTTCCCCTTTCATTCTACCAGCTTCCCCTCCCCCTATGTCAGCAAGTTGGAGTGACAAATATTTAAAGTCAGCCTGTCACGCATGAGCAGCGCAGCTGTGTGAATGACTGATTTTCTTGACGTTCTCAACAGCTTTGTGTGTGCATGTGGAGACCTGCAGACCCCAAACCTGCCACCGTCTGCCCCACAAGACAACATTGGTTTGGTATTTGAGGCAACAGTGGGGGTCTAGGCAAGTGGCATTTTATGACCAGGAAATGAACAGACATATAATCCGCAGATGTTTTAGGAATAGGCATGTTTGTCACAATGACCTCTAGGTGAATTTCTGCAGTAACAAAGAGGAGACTTTTCGGGTGTGGTTTAAATTCCTTTCCTTGCACAGTGTGCTCTAAAATCACTTTTGCCTAAGGGACTGGAGACCATGATGTCCTTAGTGAATCTGAAAGATGCACTTGGACCTGACTGGCCTTTTTTCTCCCCACTCAGCGTTGCAGCAAGAGTAACAGATGTCTATTTAGGGAAGGCATGTTCTCTTTTTCTATGCAAACCGTGTTGCTAAAAATTCTCCCTTAGATGAATTATTAAACTCAATTTATGAAATAAGGACAATACAGATTTCCTCTGGAACTATTCTTTCTCTCTGATATGTGATACCCGTGTCTGCTGGTGGAGAAAAGCAAAGAGAATATGAGAAGCCAGGTGGAGATGGGAGAAAAGTGAGATAAATAAATAAAGGTTATTTTATAGCCCTAGAAATTCCCTGAATGTTTGGACCCCTTGGGGTGCATCTAGAATTCTTTAGCCATCATATAGAAATGCACAAAAACATAATTATTTTTGTAAACCTAGATTTCTTCTCATGGTCTAATGAAGTAGGAATATTTAACTTACCACAATTCCTTTAAGAAACAGTACTGCTTTTGTTTGAGAACAGGCATTGATCTGTGTTTGGAACATCAAGGTGGTGCTTCTAAGGGAGAGAGTAGGTTATTCTTTTTTTATTCAAGGGGAAGGACTTTGGTTGCTCTTGAAGGGGACTCAGCAGGAAAAAGTGGCTGGAAGAGCTGAGTGGACATAAAGCCCCAGAGAGGTGCAGTAAGTGGCCCCTGTATGTCCTGAGGCCGGGGTTGCCTGGGGCGCTCAGCTGGTTGTTTAGGTTATAAACTTAATGTGAGGTGGAAACCAGCATCACCTCTCTTATGAAATCTTCAGTAACATCTACTTTTTAAAAGCATAAAAGCCTTTGCTAATGAATATTCTCCTTACATTTTTTAGAAGAACTCTGTTATAGAATTTATATCCCTTTTGCAATACATGAATTTTTATAGTAATTATGAAAAAAAAAGTTAACCGTTAACTTGAAATTCACACCTCAATGCCAACCTTAGATGCTGCCTCCGAGGAAATAACTTCCTGCAGTTTTATCTGCAGTGTGGTCCTGGACCTGCAGCATCACCTGGGAGCTGGATAGACCTAGTGACTTAGTCTGTTCAGGCTGCTATAACAAAATACCGTACACTAGGTAATTTATAAACAACAGAAACTTATTGCTGACAGTCCTGGAGGCCGGGAAGTCCAAGATCAAGGTGCTGGCAAATTCAGTGTCTGGTTCAGTGAGGGCCCATTCCTCATGGATGGTACCTTCTTGCTGTGTCCTCACGTGGTGGAAGAGGCAAAGGGCTCCCTCAGGCCTCTTTTTTAAGGGCACTAATCCCATTCATGAGGGCCCTATCCTCTTGACCAAATCACCACCTGAAGGCCCCACCTCTCAATACCATCACATTGGAGACTATGTTCCAATATGTGACTTTTGGGAGGACACCAACATTCAGACCATAGTACCTAGTGAATCAGAATCTGCATTGCAACAAGATTCTCAGGTAATTCAGGTGCGTGTTACAGTTTGCAAACTGCTGGTCTACAGCCCCGATTCTAAACTTGGCTGCACATTGGAATCACTTGGGAAGCTTTACAAAATATAGATTCCAAAGTCCCATTCATAAGGATTCTAATTTAATTGATTTGGGGAGGCAGGGCTCCCAAACATCTGGATTGTGAAAGGCTCCCCAGGCGATTCTAATATGTGGTACATTTGGAAACCCCTGATTTCAGAACGCTTTCTTCTTCAGGTCATGTCTAAGCTCAGACACCTTGTGAGGTGCCTGGCCTGGCCACAAAGTCTGTGCTGCTTGGGAATCACAGCTCGCCTACAATAGCAGTGCTCCGCATTCTCAAAAACTTCTGTGTAACAAATTTTCACCATGAGACTCAATAGAGGATTTAAGCCAATAGCAGACAATCAGAGGAGCTTCCAGGATCACTCTTCTCTAGCACCTTGACCCCCATCTTCTGGTTTTGCACCCCCATGAGACTGCCTAACATGGTGGTCAGGGAAAGGGTGGTCAAGCTCCCTGGGTTCAAACCACGGCAGTGTGCCCTAACATAGATTACCTACCACTTTCAAACTCCATTTCCTCCTCTCTACTTGGGGTTAATAATAGTACCTACATCCTAGGGTTGTGAGAACAGGTCCAACAGAATTCAGGGAACCTACTTACCAGGACTTGTATTCAAGTAATAAGAATATATGCACCATGAGGACTAAGAGAAGGAATAAAACCTAATTAACACTCAACTTTCTCCGCTGTTGGAAGCCTGCAGATGGGAATGGCAACAAGAAACAAATCCATTCATGCTGCAGACACTTAGAAACACTCAAGAATTGAAGGACCAGGAACCTCTGAAAGTTGGGGTAATTGGAGGAGCTGAAGGAAGAAGGTTTGATACGTCTGTGTGAAGAGTCGCTAAATCCCTGCCCGACACAACCTGAGCTCAAGGCCTTCCTTGCCCCAGCAGAAGCCTGAAGTTTTACCCTCCGAAGAAACTGATCCAGCCTGGCTTCCAACGCAGAGTTGCCAGGCACAGCTGGGGTAGAGGTGAGGCCCTGGACAGAAACAAGGTTAAACGAAATTTTGCAGCTTTACCCCCACTTCAGTCCTATTTCCCCAGTAGGCTCCCAGAATGCATTACATTCCCCAGGCCAGAAACCAGAGGAAAGAGCAGAAATACTGAATTTTGGCGGAATCTTCCAAAGGAACAGCAGCAGGTCCCCTGCCTGATCGTCCTCAGCAAAGACCCTATTGGCAAGCTCATTCTACTTAATGAGCCTCCAGCCAACCTTGGATGCCACCTTCCTAATATAAATGAAAAGGCAATGATTACAAGGAAAATCTTCACCATGGAAAGCAAATATCAAAACGAGGAGAAAAGGAAATTAGAGTAAACAGAGATCGTGTTGCCCCACCTTGAAGGGAGTGAAGGCCCTGCATCCATAAGACAAGACTATTTAGGGGACAGTAGAGATGTTGAAAATGAAAAGAACACAAAAACAGAAATAAAATGCAATAAAAAGGATGGGGCTAAAGTGGGTAAAGTCTCAAAAAGTGTGATAAAAACATTAGATTCATATTAGAGGCCCAATACTCGAGAGAAAATAAAGAAAATGGAGGAGAGAAAATTATCAAAGAGAACAATATTCTGAAATATCTCAGAACAAAAGGATATGATTTACCAGACTGAACAGGCCCAAAAAGTGCTCAGCATAATGAATGTTTTCTTCTTTTCCTGTATCTTTATTTTTTATTTTATTTTTATTTTTGTGGGTACATGGTAGGTGTATATATTTATGGGTCACATGAGATATTTTGATACAGGCATGCAATGCATAATAATCACATCATGGAGAATGGGGGATCCATCACCTCAAGCATTTTTCCTTTGTGTTACAAATAATCCACTCATACTCTTAGTTATTTTAAAATGTACAATTAAATTATGTTTGACTATAGTCACCCTGTTGTGCTGTCAAATACTAGGTCTTATTCATTCTTTCCAACTATTTTTTATACCCCTTAACCATCCCCACTCTCCCTCCCATACCTTTCCCAGTCTCTGGTAACCATCCTTCTACTCTCTCTCTCCACGAGTTCAATTATTTTAATTTTTAGCTCCCACAAATAAGTAAGAACATGAGACGTTTGTCTTTCTGTGCCTGGTTTATTTCACTTAACATAATGACCTCCAGTTTCATCCATGTTGTTGTAAATGACAGAATCTCATTCTTTTTTTTTTTATGGCTGAATGGCACTCCACTGTGTATATGTACCACATTTTCTTTATCCATTCATCTGTTGATAGATACTTGGTTTGCTTCCAAATATTGACTATTGTGAATAGTACTGCAATAAACATGAGACAGATAGCTCTTTGATATACTGATCTCCTTTCTTTTGGGTATATACCTAGGAGTGAGATTGCTGGATCATATGGTAACTCTATTTTTAGTTTTTTGAGGAACCTCCAAACTCTTCTGCATAGTGGTTGTACTAATTTACATTCTTGCCAACAGTGTATGAGGGCTTCCTTTTCTCCACATCCTCGCTAGCATTTGTTATTGCCTAACTTTTGGATAAAAGCTATTTTAGCTGGTATGAGATAATATCTCATTGTAGTTTTGATTTGCATTTCTCCAATGATCAATGATATTGAACACCTTTTTATATACCTGTTTGCCACTTGCATGTCTTCTTTTGAGAAATTTCGGGGTGGCATTAATCATCTTAGCAGCATCAGAATATAGAAAATAAAGGAACAAGACTTTCAAAATGCTGAGGAAAACATTTCCAGCCTAGAACTCTATATCCAGCTAAGCAACCAAGGGTGATCTCTGGAAGCTAGTACAGACATCCCAAAATAAAGGAATTAACAAAGAAAGAGGATGCCATAGGATCCAGAAAAGGGATTCAACACAGAAGAGAGGCAAAGGGAATTCAGAGTTTGGTAAGTGAAGCCCCTGGATGACCACTGGGTAACGAGGATGACAGGTCACCAGCTCAGATTGGAACAGGAGGAAGGACAGCTTCTGAAAGGACATCTCCAAGGTACAGATGGGATTGATATGTTTCAATATACCCAGGGGAATTTTACATCTCTTCTGTAGAGTTTGTAGGGAGAATTAGTGACGGCTACATAAATTATGCAAGTGGAAGCAAAGTCAATAATTCCAGGGAAAACAAAAAGTCATATGCAAAAGAAAATGCAACACTTTTCTGGAGCAGCTTGACCAATGTTTACTTAATGAGAATAACATGTTCATTGAATAATGATTTAACAAAGCCTGTGACATGATTACATGGGGAGGATGTAGAAGGGAAAGTAGATGAAGTAAAGGTATCCTCTCTAAAACCCTCAGCAACCATAGCAGGAAGGCAGGAGATTATGTCTAAAATGGAAAAGTCAAGATTCAATAGTATGTCTTTTACTCAGAAAAGTGGAGGTAAATATGAAAAGTATTTGCTGAGTTGGGACTTGGAGTGGGGAAGGTATGGGGAGGGGAACACTACATTTCTTTACTAGCCTTATAGTAGTATTTGACTTTTTAAAACATGTATGTATTAAATTTGATAGAAATAGAATTAAATTTTAAAACAAGGCTGAGCACCATGCCTGGCCCAGGTAAGTGCCAGCCATTGTGGGGAAGCTGTTCTTCCCATTCCTATATCTTGCCCTCTTGGTTTTTCTCAGCAAACCCTGACAGGCAAGTTACAAAAGTTGGCCATCGTGATTCCTTGTAACTTCGTCTTTCACTTCTACACTCAGGAGAGGCCCCATAATAGCATCTTTGGTGGTGGTTGTTTTTTTGTTTTTGTTCCTTTGCTGTGTTTTGCCTTTAAAGAGAAGGTGCCTGAATGCTGGACTTTGCTGGAGAAACTCACAGTGCATGAGAAACTTTGATTCAGAATGTTTTTGGTGCTGCTTTGGTTACTGAAATAACTGACTGGTGTTTAAAATAAGAAATCTGTACTTTTCACCTCATATATAACTAGAGATTTTTCTTATAAGGATTTTATTTATGTGAAAAATTGGACTGTCTTTTGGAGTACTGGAATGGATTAAATGTTCCCAACTGAAATAAATGGCAGAGGCCTTTTTTGCAAAACACCCCTTTGCCTTCTGCCCTTTCTGTGGGAGGTAAATTGAGAATGCTATGTCAGGGAAGAGCTGTGCCTGGGTAGGGTGGATTTTTTTGTGGAAATCAGTGAAAGAGTTGATAGTTTACATCTGGACGACTGAGGGGATAAAGGGGACAGCACCCTGGATTCCCAGGGCAGAGGGGACTAGGAGGAGGCTAAGGGCTGGGAATTTGCAGAAATCTGTGGAGGGCATGGAACCTGAACTTCACTGTGGCCTTACGGGTCTGCAGTCCTCTTAGCTGGTTCTGGTAGGGCCAGAGAGGCCTAGCTGATCTCAGAGTTGCAGGAGTTGCCCAGGTTTTCCTGGCATTATCACACCCACATAGCTGTCTTCACTCCATCAGGGATTAGCAGGCTCTGGTATTTGGTATTTGTACAGAAGACAGGCTTGCCTCAAACTAAAAAAAAAAAAAAAAAAAAAAAAAAAAAAGATTCTGATGACCAAAGTGTGTTTCTTTTCTTAAAGTCATTTTCCCTCCCCCTTTCCTAGAATCAAGCCAAAGTTACTCCCCACCCGATGGGGCACCCCTCTGCACAGCTCAGTGCAGCTCATCGTCTGCTGTGACTTAAATAGCAAGAAGAATTTTTAAAAATAAGTTTTGTCATCAGTCCTGCTTGATCCTAAGCAACACTGCTCCAGCAGATGTGGCAAAATCCTCTCACAGGCCAGCTTGCTTTGTTCCAGAGGCAATTTGTGTAGAAAGCAGCAAGTTCCCTGGTGCTAGAGGGCACAGAAAAGGACCTGCCACCCTGCCCCTGTGACTGGGGGACAGGCAGGGGCTGTGTGTGGGTATGAATGTGTGTGGGGTGTGAGGATGTGGGTGTGAGTGGGAGTGTGCATGCATGTGGGGCGGGTGGGGCTGGGGCAGGAGGAAGGAGAACGCAGCTCAACCTAGTTAAGAAGTTGAACCCAGCTTTCCGGTATATTCTTTTTTAACAAAGAGTGGTATGTTCTGTCTTAGCTATTCAGCCTCTTGGTCTGAAAATCTCAGCAAGAATCCACCAAGTTTATTTTTAAAATGCTTGTAATTTGAAGATGGACTTCAGAAAGACTTGATGTTTGCACGGGGCGGGGCTTTGGGCCATTGTAGATCATTTCTTGACCTTTCTGCAGTGGGGAGAAGAGGGTGCTGGTGAAGTAGGAGGCACTCATCTTTTATTATCAACAGGAGAAAATGTTGTGTTTTATGTGAAAAGTATAGGTAGTTTAAGAAGAAACGCGTTTCTCCGTGGTGTGGGTTTGCCATATGTCTGGATTGCCGCCATGTGACAACTTGGGTCCTTATTTTAAGGACAGTACTCAGACAAAAAAGCGTGTGTCCCTGAGCTGAGAGCTTCACATACAGTGACTCAGTCCTTTCCTGGGGTGTCACTGGCCATGGGGGTACAGTGATGATTTTAGGTGGAATGTGGTGAACACTTTTACTTTAAAAGGTATTTGTTTATTTTAATGTGTATTAGGAAAGATCAAAACCAGGATAAGTCCATAATTACATGGAGAGATGAAATTCCTGTCAAACAAATAGTTTAGATTCTTAAAATGAGAGTTTGTTTAAGAAAGTTACCACTTAAATACTAATCCAGGAGCGCATCACCCCAGGTTAGGGAGAAGAAATAATTCTCCCTGAAGGTCCCCATGGTGATACGTATGAAGGGATCGTCTGCAGATCTCTGGGACAGGGCAAATGGGGGCCCTAAAGAATGCCGAGGTCCCCAGACAGTAACCTCAGAGTGATGCTGGGCCACCTTAGGCCTGAAGAGTCAAAGGAGGGAATCAGAGTCCACTGACAGCCAGAGCCACAAAAGGGGCACAGCCATGGACACAGTCAGGGCACCAGAGCGAGGGGTGGCAGGGAGAGATTCTCCCATCTCCCTCCTCCCGCTGCCTCAGCCCTGCCAGCACCTGCCATGGGCCAAACCCAACCAGAGGCCAGTGGGCTAGGAGCCCAGTGAAGTCCACAGTGTCCACCTCCCCAAGAGTACAGATCTGGGCAGAGACTGGATCCAGGTTGGGGCAGGGTGGGAGCAGAGAGTAGCCAGCAGGAAGTGGGCTGTGGGCATGGCAGGAATGGTGGAGATGGTGAGTGAAGCTGGGTCTGGCTTCTTACGATGGTCCAATGAGGTTGGTATGGATTCGCTCACTTTTCAGGTGACAAGCTGAGCCTCAGAAAGCTTGAGAACTTGCTCAAGCTTACATTACTGGTGACAGAGCTGGTTCTCAAATCAGGTCTATCTGGTCAGAGAGCTTGAGCTCTTAAGCATTACACACACACATACACCCAGCTCATATAAAACCCAGCAAAATGATACTGGAGCTATGTTCACAATGAATACAAATAGTAAATCGAATCTTAAAAGTGTACTTGAAGTGCTGATGTTTTATTTCCATTATCTCTGTGGTCGGGGGTGCACAGGTGGGCCTCTTGTGTAGGCAGGTTCTGCGCTAGACCACTGGACTACATCCTGGTTCACCCGAGGCCTTGTGATTCCAGCCACAGAAAACAAACTCTATTTGTCTAAGCGCCAGAGTCTGGTTGGCTCTCTTCAGGGTTCACACTCAAGGACAGGGCTCCTGGCCAAATTAAAGTGGGGCCTGGGAGAGTCCAACTGCACTTAAAAAATAATAATAATTGCATGTACTTTCTTTAATGAGCTCTCATTCCCACTTGGCAGCAGGAACACTAAATTCAGTCCACTCCAGCAAAGCCCAGTCTAATCCAATAAAAATGTTAGTCTAATCCAGGAATTCGATCACTGTCCAGTTCAAAGGTCTCTCTCCACAAGGTGCTTCCCCTCCTCCACCTAAGGGGAATATCCCAAGGACTTGCTGCCAGCCCACAGCCCAACAAGCAGGGGCAGGGAGAGCCAGCACCTGGTGGGGCTGAGAATGCACAGCCTCATGGCTGCTGTTCTCACCCTATTCACTCGTGTCCACCTGCTGTCTCTGCACATTTGATGATGTGGTCTGCCTTGCTGGACGCCCCACCCGAATGCTGAGGGGCCTACAGAGGCACAGTGGCTGCTATGGCACTGTCTACTCAAGCAGGCTCCACCTCCCAGCCCCTGCCTGCTGGTCACTTTACTCCTCTGGAGGTCCTGTGAAGTGAGAGAGTAGCCCACTGCACTTTTGAAGTTGGCTTTTAAAATCGCTATGGATGAGATTGGGGGCTGGGCGGGGGGAGGATGGAAATCCCTGCTTGGTTTCACGTAGCCCAGGCTCCCTTGAATACACAGCGTGAGGTGCCATGTAAGGGGAAGGTACTATCCTAGGGCAGCAAGAGTGAGAGTGAAGGAAGGAACACGGAACGGGTGGGGGGAATGCAAGGCGCTGTCTTGCTGAGCCGGCCCTGCTTCAGGAAGAGGCCCAGCTGGTCATTCTGCCATGGGGGATGTCTCTGAACAGATTTACAGAAATGCCATGCTTTGAAACAGCCCATCGTGGAGGAATGGAGTGGGGATTTATCCCTGGTTCTCTCCTACCTCTTGTCCCCCATTGGTCAGGGGCGAGGGAGTCAACTCTCCTGTGTTTCTGGGCTGCATCGCCTGTCTTCTGGGAAGCCAGACCCCGTGTCCGGCGGCATGGCTCATCATGTGAGTCTGGGAGCTGGGAAAGCAGCCAGAACTTTCCACAGGGGCTATGCTTCCCAGAGCCCATCACGGCAGAAGCTGGGCATGGGAGCGACTGTGGAAAGAGCCTGAGGTTGCACATGAAGGGTCAGATGCTGTGGGGATGTTTTGTTCTTGTTTTAAATTTTCTAGAAGAAATTGGGCTGAACCAACATCTAAAATACTTCAGTAAAAAATACAATGGGTGACTGTGTGTCTTCAGAATACCCAGGACCAAGACTGGTGGAGGCCTGAGCAGCACAGAGACCTGGGACTTCCTTCCTTTGTGTGAATTGGAGCTGCAGTATATCGTGGTGATTAGACTCGGGGCTGTAAGGCAGAGCTGCAGCTTCCTTAGCTGCACTGCTTCCTGATAGTTAAGAAGGTTACTGCATGCCCCAAGCCTTGAAGCCCTGATACACAGATGGGAATGACAGCTATATCTAACTCACCAAGTTGTTGTGAAAAGTAAATGGGATAAGCCAGTGTTTCTCACGTTTTGGGTATTTGCATACCACCTTCCCACTTTCCTCCTTACCTGTGTACCATCTGTCTTATTATTTAGTTGATATTTTTCTTTAAATTGGCCCTATTTTAAACCTTAGCTTCATTCTAAGCGATAATATCTATGAATTCTCCAGGTAAACATGAAGATTGCACATATATATATATACACACACACACACGTATATATGTGTATATACACACACATATGTATATACGTGTATATACACACACATATGTATATACGTGTATATACACACACATATGTATATACGTGTATATACACACACATATGTATATACGTGTATATATACACATATGTATATACGTGTATATACACATATGTATATATGTATATATATACTTTTTTTTTTTTGAGATGGAGTCTCTCTCTGTTGCCTAGGCTGGAGTGCAATGGTGTGATCTCAGCTCACTGCAACCTCCGCCTCCTAGGTTCAAGTGATTCTCCTGCCTCAGCCTCCCGAGTAGCTGGGATTACAGGCACCTGCCACCATGCATGGCTAATTTTTTGTGTTTTAAGTAGAGACGGGGTTTCACCATGTTAGCCAGCCAGGCTGGTCTTGAACTCCTGACCTCAGGTGATCCACCTGCCTCGGCCTCCCAAAGTGGCATATATTTTTTCTAATGCACAGTAGAATAAGATGTTAGTCTTAGATTGTTAGTCTTAAACTGAGAAAATGACCATCTCACTCATGAAAAGTGATGCGGTGCTACACTTTGGTGAACACTGAGCTGATCTTTACATTCAGGCAGAATCTGGTGTTCGGTAAATATTTGCTATGCTGGCACCTTCAATGCTGGCCGATGCTGTGTCACTTACTTCCTGAGTGTGGACTGTTCATTTATCTCCAGCTCTTCTGTCTTGCTTAGGAGTATCTTGCCAGTGGAGCGATGGCCATCTCCCACCGACTCTGCAGTTGCTCACGGACCTGGCTCTTCCATGCCCATGCAAAGGCCTTCTTCTTGAAGCTCTTGTCATCCATCTCTACCTCCGTCTCCCCTCCCAGTGGCCACCTTTCATAGCCTTCTGGTCATTTCCTTTCTTCCCTGAAGGCTTTGGCACCTGCCTCTTGGCTTTGCTCTCCACTCTAGGCTTATCCATAAACCTTGATGACCTCAATGACATCCAACATCTTGTCTCAAAGGTCCTTGACCTCTTCACCTCCAATAACTATCTTCCCCACGACCTCTTCAGCAAACCACTGGCACGGCCACATCCTGTGGAGCATGCCATCTGCTAGAACTACACAATCTCACAATCTCAGAAATCTTTCCATCTCAGACTTCACCCTCTTTCTCTCCAACTCCTTGTGCCCTTATGCCCATGTTTGGTTCTTTAACCTCATTAGAACTCAAATTCCTTGATGCTCGCTTTTCTCACAGGTCTGCACCGACCTTCCCTGCCCAATCTAGGCCCCATGAGGCATTGCTTAGCAACTTGGAAGTTCCTGGCCATTTTCAGATTCCACCACACCCACCTGCAAAGCCCCAATCTTGGAGCAATTAACCTACCTGCAGGCCAGTCCTATTCCTGGGACTGCAGTGGGGCGTGCGTGGGCTGAGCACTGTTGAAGAAAATCTACTCATCTTTTCCTCAGAAGTTTGTTTTGTTCTTATTTCCCTATTTGTGGTACTGTTTCTGTTAGATAAGTGTTCTGAAAATGATAAAGTGCTAAAGAAAAAAAAAAAGTAAAGTATGTGTATCTTTACATAAAGACCTGACCTCTTCCATGGAGGGATTTACAGTCAATTGATTAATTGTGAAAGCAATGCCCCTGTCCTCATGTGGATTTTACACTTCTGTTTGGAAGGCCCTTCCCCTTCTAACTCAGCTTTCAAGACTGTCCCAAATCAGTTCTTACAGGAGACCTTGTCTGTGCCCCAGACTTGGTTAGGTGGTTCCTCTCCAGCTATGCTTTCAGAACACTCATCACAGGACTTTGCAATGAGCTACTTATGTATCTGTCTCCCCTATTTGACTGTGATGTGGGTTTTTGAAAAGAAGGACTTTGTCCTACTCTTCTTGGTTCCTCCACCTCTCACCCTAGAGCAGATTCACAATAGTTGCTTGTTAAACAAAACTAAAATGACCTAAAGCCAGAAGGAGAACTTCAGCATCTTTTGGAGAAGAAAAAAATTATTTCTTGCATTAAAATTATGCTGAGCTGCAATAGACAATTAATATTTTGTCTATTTAGCCCTCCAACCATGTGGAATGGAAGTTAATCACAGGATCACTTCCTCTTGGCCACTGTTGATTGGCTTCAGTTGGGCCAATCAGACTGTTCCCTAGGATCTTTTGAACTGGAGTTAGAGTACAAGACATAGTTCCTCCTTGTTGGTGAAGCTGTGAAATGTGAGGCAGGGGGGCTGCTGAGAGCCATGTTCACCTCCATTTAGAAGAAGCCAGTGTGCAGTAAGAGTGATGTACACAAGACCAGAAGTGGATTCCTGCTTCCCACTGTTCCAGGTGCCTAGGCTGCCAGTCTGTGAGAGATACAGACAGTCCTCTCATCAAATTACTCTTGGTCCTAAGGTAGAGAGTTGAGTTACTGTCGTTTACAGTTAAAAGGAGCCTGACAGATTCATGTGCTCATCCTTTGCTATTGATTTTTACTTCTCTTAGGACAACTAAACCAACTTAAAATAAAAAATGGTCAAGAGATATGGACTGATGGTTGACCTGATAATTTAATGACCCTCATTTTTTTCCAATTATTTTGTTAGGGTATAATTTACCCAGAGTAAAATTCTCCCTTTTTAGTGTATGGTTCTGCAAGTCTTGAGAAAAGCATAGTCTTGGAACCATTATCACAGTCAAGATAGAGAACAATTCTTTCACCCCAGAATTTCTCTGTTCTCCTTTGGTGTTTAATCTTTGCCCCACTCCCAGCTTCTGGCAACCAGTGATCTGTTTTCTGTCCTTGTAGTTCTGCCTTTGCACAAATGTCATGTATGTGGAATTCTACAGTATGTAGGAATTAACACATGTACGATTCATCTGTGTCATTGAGTGTATCAGTAGTTCAGTCCATCATCTTGCTGTTTTGTATTCCGTTGTACAATGGACCACAGTTGCTTAATCTATTCCCCAGTTGTAGGACATGCAAATTATTTCCAGAGGGTTTTTCTCAGTGTCTGCTTCAATCTTAGCTTCAGGTATTATTGCACCTGCACCTCTGAGAGGCTGTCTCTCCTAGCAATGCTCCAGCCCATGTCCTAGCAATAGATGGTCTCCCTTGTTGACCCAGTCACAGTGTGTGGGTGGGAGAAGGAGCGTTCTTTGTTCTGATTCAACCTGTCAGGCAGACACCATGCCGGTGTCTAAAGAATGAGGCCTTCTGAATGACTCTGCACTGCCCCCAACTGTAGGAGACTTTTACTAGTTTGGGCCCAGGATGTATTTCTGCCTCTTTCTCAGGGGTGGAGATTTTTTTCTGTTCTTTTCCTCCAGCTGCAATGGGTGCTCTAAAGGCAGCGGAGTCCGCTGCCCTTCTCTTAGCAGCTTATCGTCATTCCACAGGGAGGAAGGACCTCTTACTGTTCCTGCAGCGGCTGCTGCTGTTTCCTTGCCCAAGGGCTGCACCATGAAAGACGCTTTCTCAGGACTCTTGCTCTGCTCCAAATCTTTCTTATGAGTGCTTGGTGAGATCAGGGAAGAAAAGCCTGCTAGTATGTACAAATTCCCTTGTGTCTCAGTCTCTTTGGGTTGCTATAACAAAATACCATAAACTGTGTGACTTATAAACAACAGAAATTTATTTCTCACAGTTCTGAAGGCTGGGAAGTCTAAGGTCAAGGTGCTGGCAGATTCATTGTCTGGTGAAGGCTGGCTTTCCTCAGAGACGGCTGCCTTCTCACTGTGTTCTTATGTGGCAGAAGGGGAAGCCAGCTCTCTCTGGGGTTCCTTTAATAAGGGCACTAGTCACATTTATAGAGGCTCTGCCCTCATGACCAAAGTACCTCCCCAAAGCCCCACCTCCATATACCATCACCTTAGGGGTTAGAGTTTCTTTTTTTTTTTTTGAGATGGAGTCTCGCTCTATCATCCAGGCTGGAGTGCAGTGGCGCAATCTCTGCTCACTGCAAGCTCCGCCTCCCAGGTCACGCCATTCTCCTGCCTCAGCCTCCCCAGTAGCTGGGACTACAGGTGCCCACCACCATGCCCGGCTAATTTTTTGTTTTGTATTTTTAGTAGAGACGGGGTTTCACCGTGTTAGCCAGGATGGTCTCAATCTCATGACCTCGTGATCTGCCCGCCTCGGCCTCCCAAAGTGCTGGGATTATAGGCATGAGCCACCACGCCCAGCCAGGGTTAGAGTTTCAACACAGCACCTGTGTCTGTGGCACCCAGGGGCTCCATATTTTCACAATAACCCCACTTAGCCTTTAGTAAGTCATTAAAAATTTTAGGTGAACTCTTCTCACTGACTAGTATGCAAGTGCTGATGTCCCCTCTTTCCTTACAGGTACTTGTCTTTCTTTAGATTTTGAGTTGTTTACCTTGTGGCCTCAGCTCTCCTATAGGTTCAAGTAAAGTTGTGAATTTGCACAATGGTCAGTTTTTTCTCATCGTAAGGGTGGAAGTGATGTTTCCCCAGCTTTCTACATCCTAAGCAGAAGCCAGAGCCCATCCTCACTTTTAAACAGAAGGTGGGAGGACAGAGCCCCAGTGGTGAAGGGAGAGTCATTGGCTTAAAGTTGGGGGAGGGGACTCCCAAGGGCCAGCTCCAACCCTGGCTATATTCCAGTTGAGCCACAGGTGTTGGAACAAAAACTTGAGTTGGCTTCAAACATTTTAAAATCTGAAATTTTCTCATTAAAAAAATCTGGATTTTTGCTTTCTCTTGGAAAAACTTCCTGCTGTGGTCATCACCAGGATACTTTTTTGGTGTGGGGCACATTCTCCTTTACCTGTCATCCCCTCCCCCCATGGAACACTCACCTACTTCACCCATTTTCCTAACCTGCCTGGTCCCTGTGGGCAGGGATGGGGCTGAACCAACGTGTTCTGGTAAAGTTCTACCAGTGGTGGAGATGTCAAAATAGTCCCTTGCCTGTGAGTAAACAGCCAGCTCCCTGAGCCCTCGGAGAACCCATCCATCAGCTAGACTGGCACCTTCCCTAGGACCTTCATTCCCAAAGGGGTAAAGTTAGCAAACCCAGTGGCTGTGGTGCAGAGCTGTGACTGGCACCTGTGCTGACTGCTGTCCAGGCCCATGCTGGCATAGGATGCCTACTGACAGGATGACACTCAAAACACTGAAGTTTGCAACTCCCGACTTAAAGTACCACACACAAGCTCCTTGCTCTCAGAAGGTGGAGGCAGGTAGAGTGATGCTGTTTAAGGTGATATTTTCAAACAAAAAGGCTTTGAAGGGCCTAGTAGTAGAAATCAGTGTAAGCAGCGAAAATGTGCTTTGGATATTGGTTCTAGAAGAGTAAAGAAGAGGCCAAAAACAAATAGGAAGTAAGAAATTAAAGAGTACGTCGAAGAGAAGCTTAAGCTACAGGAAAATCATGAAACAGGGCTGATACATGTTGGAGATAAACGAAAAATGGCTATGCCTCAGGGTAGCCTATTATCAAGGATTTTTTGGCCTCTTTCTACTTTAAAACGATACATAATTACAATAAAGTAATTAACTGTTTTGTAATTAAATACCAAAATAATTAAATTTGAAATTAAACATGATAACATCAAGTTGTTCTGACAGGATTAATTTGTGTCTTAATCTGATAAATCATTTTCATTATTATTAGGATTAAGTTTTAGAGGGAAGAAACTGCAAAAGGAATAGTTCCTGTATTCCACAGAGAAAGACTGACAGGGCTTTGATTCCTCTCACACAGAGCTCTCTCAAAGGTCAAGTGCTGGAGACTGATTTTTAAGGCACAAGTTGGAAGAACAAGAGAAGATATTCTTGAAAGGACTGGTTTTCTGATACTCATACCTCAACTATTTTGTACTTGGATTTTGAAAAGTAACCAAAGTTTCCTCACAAGTTTCTGTGAGTTTCTGATCGAATAAATAAATACATCAGAAGCCAAAAAAAGTAGCCAAATTAATAGTTTCCCATCAAACAACAAACATTTAGTGTCTGTTTTGTGCTAAGTACTACGCTAGAAAACGCAACCGTATGGGAAGACATGTAAAATACCGTCTCTTCTTTCCAAATGCAGGGCTTTCTTCTCTTGCTGTAAAGAAAAATAATGTATGCATATAGAAAATAAGATGGCAATCCGAAATTCAATAATAATAGAAGGTGCCTATTTGGTAAGACCACAGTACCCAGATATTTTGTTAAACTGTATTTGTTATTCAATATGTTCTGTGAAGGTATTTTTTTTTAGACGAGATTAACATTTAAATCAGTAGACTTTGAATGAAGCAGGTTACCCTCCATAATGTGAGTGGGCCTCATCCAATCAGTTGAAGACCTTAATAGAAAAAGACTGGCCTCCCGTCAGAAGGGGAATTCTGCCAGCAGACCACCTTTGGACTTGAACTGCAACTCTTCCCTGGGTCTCCAGCCTGCTGGCCTACCCTGAAGATATTGGACTTGCCAATCCTCCACTATCAAATGAGCCAATTCCTTAAAATAAATCTCTCTCTCTATATATATATATACACATCCTGTTGGTTCTGTTTCTCTGGAGAACCCTGACTAATTCAGCACCAAAGTAAGAGATGCCTCAGGGAAGCTCACTCTGTCTTTGGCAGACTCTATTGTTATAGCAGCAAAGTGCTGCAGGATGGATGAGCCCACGGTGCCCTGATAAAACTGCATTTATAGAAACAGACAGCCCGCCCGTGGGCCACAGTTGGCCAATACGTTTTTTTAAAACTATTGCACGAAAATGTTATTTATCTTGACTACTGAGTTTCTTGGTGTCCACTTCCATTTTTCACTCCAGGTGATGTCTCTCTTGCCCCAACACAGTCCCCACCTGGCTCCTCAAGCAACGTGATCTGAATGGTGTCCATGGGGATAGAGTTCAACTAGCAGGACCAGAAAGCAGCATGGACATGGTGGAAAGATGGCCCTACCATTCTGTACACCGTTGAATAGCTCTTAAACTTCATTGGGACTTGTTTCTTCTTCTAAAACTAAGTGTTGTAAAAAAAAAAAATATGAATATAGCAAGTCTTCACACAGGTGGCATCCTGGGTGGAGTGATCTCCATGAAAAGGCCCAGTGAATCCCTGAGATGCTGGAGTCGCTGCGCAGTTTCCCAAGGTTCTAGCCATGATCCCTGCTCCAGCCAGCCCACGGAGAAAGCCTGGGTGGCCTAAGAGGAAGTGCCATACCTGGTAGGGTGGGCTGAGGGGCCTTGGGAGTGCCTACCTCTTGGGCTGGATGAGAGTGGACACCTGCCTTCAAGCATATGTCTCAGTCCACAAGTTATAGGAGAAAGAAGGAGAGGAGAAAGCAGAGGTAGAAAACAAAAGAATCACTCACCCTACAGACTGCCTGCCAAGTTCCTCTCCTGCCTGGAAAGCCCAAGGAGAATTCAGAGATCCCATTAGGTTGGAGCACAGGGCAGGACTGCGTAGGGCAGGATGCTGGTCAGGCTCTCTGAGTTCCCAGGCTCTCAATTTAGGGTTTGTTTACTACCCTGCTGGGCTCTCTTTGTATTAGCCACTGCAGCCTTCGAATAAAAGGCATGATGGAGTTGCCAGCCAGAAGTCATTGTGGCCTTTTCTCAGGATCTCAGAGGGCACCCTTTGTCCAGCAAGGTGGCTGCATAGTGGATGATACTTGAAGGGTGTGGCAAGATTTACAGGGACTATGGGAGACTGGCACTGACTCATTGGTTTAGAAAGGACTTGCTAGGCTGGGCAGGCCAAGGTGGGAGGATCGCTTGAGCCCAGAAGTTCAAGACCAGTCTGGGCAATGTGGTGAACTCCATCTCTACTAAAAATACAAAAAATTAGCAGGTGTGGTGGCATGCGCCTATAGTCCCAGCTACTCAGGACACTGAGGTGGGAGGATCACTTGAGCCCGGGAGGTTGAACCATGATTGCACCACTGCTCTCCAGCCTGGATGAGACAGAAGGAGATCCTGTCCCAAAAAAAAAAAAAAAAAAAAAACCAAAAAAACAAAAAACAGGACCTGCTAGCTGCCCTCATTGGCCACCCCACATTGGACTCAGGGATATTGCTCACACCCTGTGTGCCCTGGGACAAGTTCCCTAACTACTTCATGACTCAGCTTCCTCATCTGTAAAGGGGTAATCATAATGATAATAACCCCACATATTTAGCAAATTATTTAGTAGAATGAATGGAGTGCTTAGCACAGAGTAGTTGCTGAACAAATTAGCTGCTGTGTCTATTATTGGTCTTGGGCTGGGCAATGACTTAGGCCAGCCAATCAAAATCCTTCTTTAGGATTTTGTAAACTAGCAGTGGGACAAAAGGCCAGTCCCTCCTAGGTGATGAAGCTGTAAGTTGCAAATGGGGGAGCCATTCCCTGCCATGTACAGGAAGCTGGTTCTGGGAGGACAAAGTCAGAGAAGCAGAGATGGAAGATAGAGGTGAGCTCCTAGTGGTTTTCAAATCCCTGATTCCAGTTGTTCCACGTGGCCCAGCTGCACCTGTTGTTCCTGCAGTGTTTGATCTATCAAATTCCCCTTTGGGCTGTGGCTAGTTTGAGGGGTATATTAGCATGCTAGGTCTGCCATGACAAAGTACCACAGACTGGGGGGCTTAAACAACAGAAATTTACTGTCTCACAGTTCTGGAGGCTGGAAGTCCAAGCTCAGGGTGTCAGCAGGGTTGGTGTCCTGTGAGGCCTCTCTCTTTGTCTTGGAGACAGCCGCCTTTTCCTTCTTTCTTCGCATAATCTTCCCTCTGTCTAAATCTATGTCCTAGTCTCTTCTTATAAGGACACCAGTCACACTGGATTAGGGCCTGCCCTGATGACCTCATTTTAATTTAATTACCTCTTTACTGACCCCCATCTCCAGATACAGTCACATTCTGAGGCACTGGGAGTTAGGACTTCAACATATGAATTGGAGGGGAGGTGGGAAGGGACAATTCAGCCTGTACTGAGGCATCTGAGTTTTTTCTGTCACCTGTAACCAAGAGAGTCTTGACTGATATGCATGCATACTCATAGAAAATAAAATCTGGGAGAATGTTTATCAAAATCTTAAAACATACTATTTCTACATGGTAGATTAAGACTGACATTTGTATTTGCTTACCCACATTTTCAATTTTTCTTCTGTAATAAACATGCATTCTCCTTGTAATAAAAATGTTTTAAAATATTTCAAAGAATTCCAGAGCCTTGCAGGTGATGGAATGGGGTAAAACCTAAGGGTGACATCTGAAAGCAGCCAGGCAGTGGGAGAGGGTGTAGGTGCTGATTGCCGTGGACAAGGTCTGAGGGCACCCATGGTGTGCCATGGGGTGTGGGCAGAGACTGCCTGAGATAGCTCAGAGATCAGGAAACAAGACATCCCTCTGCCAGTTAAACCATAAAGCATGCAAAAATGGATCCACACAGAGAAATGCCAAGTCACCTTAAAGAGGCAGGAGGGCTGCAGCCCAGACTTGCTGTGATTGGAGGAATTCAAGAGCTAGAGGCAGTGTGTGTTGGGGGCGGGGAATGCAGGGGGAACAAGAGAAGAGGGAACCAGAGGTTTGTGGGGTTGGCAGCAACAATAAGCGTCTGGAAGGGATGCTCTTGTGAAAACCAAGCTGCCGTTTGATCCAGACGTCTTGGAAAAATACAAAGTCCCTCTTAGCCTCTTAGGCTTGGTTGCATTTTTGTGAAAAAAAAAAAAAAAAAAAAAAAAAGGGGAAGCCTTCTGTTTTTCTTTCCTCTTGTTTATTTATGGTAGAGAAAAATGAGGTTCCTGTGCCTAGACCAGAGGGAAAGTGGGTAAAGACCATGAAGAGCCGTGCTGGCCACCTGATGGGGCCACAGGCACTGAGACCTGTCCTTGGGCAGCCAGCATTGGGAGAGGTTTGGGGAGGTTGTAGAGAAAAATGAGGTTCCTGTGCCTAGACCAGAGGGAAAGTGGGTAAAGACCATGAAGAGCCGTGCTGGCCACCTGATGGGGCCACAGGCACTGAGACCTGTCCTTGGGCAGCCAGCATTGGGAGAGGTTTGGGGAGGTTGTGCTTGAGAGAAGGCCATCCTGCAAGAGGGGTCCAGCAGCATTGAGGGAGGGGAGGCCTGGGGAGAAGAAGGATGAGTAGATGCTCCCCAGGGGTGGGGAGAGCCCGGCAGCCTTCCAGTACAGTCATCTCCAGGACTGCAGAGAAAGCTGCTTCCTGTTCTGGGTTCTGTCATACCCCCCTTCATTACTCCCCAGCCTCAATCAGATTCCATGACACACAACAGCATCCTGTTAGCAGTGCTTGGGGGAATGAAGACAGAGGGTGGTGACTACATGAGAAGGAAGGACAAAAAGAGGGGGCAGCAGCCCAGGTGGGGAGAAACAGGGGGCAGGCTTCAGGGAATTTGAGACAAACTCCCTTTTCTCAAAAAGAAAGGGAAAGAGGAGCGACGAAATACAGGGAGGCTAGCCAAGGGGAAGACACAGGCAACAATAATTGTCATGTACTCTTTTCTGAGCAACAGCTCCCTCACATAGAGCAGGAATCCTGTGGCTCTTTAAGGAGGAGGTATAAGACACTGATTCTGAATCGACCCTACAAGGGCTGGGGTGACAGGCATTCCAGGCAGATCTTAGATGATGAGGCTTAGAGAGGCCCAAGGTTACGCAGCTCAAACATGAAAGAGACGGGGTTGGAACGTGGCTCCACCTGACTTCCAAGGGCAGCATGTCTCTTATTGCACCACAAGGCTGCCCGTGATGCTGTTGCTTCCAGCTCTGGCAGAGCAACGTGGAGTCCTTACCCACAAACAGTCCTGTCCTTCTCTTATCACCGCTGAAGCTCCAGGACTCAGCCATTATGAAATCCAACCAAGCTTCTGGCAGTGAGTGCCTTGTTACCCTGTAATCCCCGTTTATAACAGAGGTTTTCTTCCCTGGAGAACATGGGCTGAGGATCCTTGGACATGAGAACCAGAAGTGCTGGCTAGTTCTGTCTCTCCCTGGAAACGTGGCCATCTGTTGGGAGTTTGCTTCCTGCGAGTCAGTCCCGGCACCTATCACCTTTGGGTGTTGTACCAGTTGCTGCTTTGCTCTGCCCAAGCTCCTTGGATCCCCGTCACCATTTTTGTGCCCATAGACACCTCTTGTGCTTTCTTCTTAACAGGCAGCATCTGAGGACAGCTCTCAGGCTGCTGAAACCCACTTTGCCTGTGTGCATGGGGAGCTGGAAATGCCTGGGATGTGCCTCTTCCTGGGGCCACCTGTGACCAATGACTGATCAATCCCCAGCTTCCCCCACCCCGAGACACGCTGAGGTGTCACCTGCCCTATCTCCAGAGCTCACCTGGGGGAAACAGCCAAAGTTACCCTCCAGGCGGGATGTCACACTCCCGCTTCTTGGTCCTACATTCCCACTTGCCTACCAGTTTTTCCAGGGAACAATTGCTAATAAATCTTTTTCAAACGAATTGCTTCCAGATGAATCTTCATCTCAGGGTTGGCTTTGGTGAACTCAAACTAAGACAGTTATATTAACAAATCTAATTGCTGAGCCTCCAAAGCTGAGAACCAGCAGACTGGTTCCACGGGCTGAATTTGGCCAGCAGTCGTATTTTGTTCAGCATGCCTCCCTCATCCCTCCTGATCTCTTCTCAAAGCAAACACTCTGTTTGCCATGTGGAAATAAAATTCTTGACCTTGGCTAATGGAGTGCTTATCAACTGTGTTGATCCTTCACAAAGAAAAGCAATACATGTGGCCACCACATAGCAAGTGCTTCAAGAGCCACTAGTATCTCCTGCAAACTTTGCAATTACCTGTGAGAAAGAAGCTAATGTCATCTGATTTTAACTGATGAGGATTCTGATTCATAAGGGCTTGTTTACCCAGTCACATATCTGGGGGCCAGCAGAGATGGGGTTTGAACTGAGGCAATTTGACTCCAAAAGACATGTTCTAACCACTGTGTCACATAGAGACCCGGGAAACCCACGCCTGCCCTCCTGGCCCCCAGTCAAGGCCATCTCATAAATGGTGAGATTTTCACCTGGTTTTTGGAACTTCAATTTGGTTTTTGCTTGTCTCTTTCCCTATTATTTACTTTCTCTCTTTCAACAGCTTAGGGCTTGATTTGGGTAGGCACAAGAATAAAAAATGATTGAGGACGATGTATTTTTGGAGGAATTTGTATCTTTCTGTAAAAGAAAAGACTAAGCATCTACATATATTTAAATTCTCAAATTGCAAAGTGGCAGTTCTTGGGACCCAGAAATTCCACAGAATTTCCAAGGCTGCTTCCAGAAACTGGACCTTTATGTGCATGGGGCTGTGGGTGAACCAGAGCAAGTCGTTGGGAGAGGAAATCTGCCCCCCTCCCCACCTTGTGCCACTCCTCCTCCAACAAGCTGTCAACTCTGCAGTGGAGAACAGCGCCAGCCTGCAGGCTTTCTGTTCCCAGAGCTCAGGGGATGACTCAGTTACTGAGGTATTTCCTTTTTTCATAAGCCTACCATGTAGACATTTTCAAATTATTTCCCTGAAATGTTTCTCCCCTCACCTTTGCTGCATGCCTTGTCTCCAGAAGGCACAATTTTCAATAGATTCTTCTGAACAACGTGCCAGCCAGCATCTATTAGGCTCTTCCTAGATGCCGGACACCCAGCTCAGCATTTCATATCTGTCAGCCCAGTGCTCCCTCACAGCCACACTGGAAGGTCTGCATACTAGGCTTCCCATTTTCTGGATGAGGAAAAGGAGGCCCAGAGAGTTTGCCCGAGGCCTTTTTGTCCAGAAGTAGCAGAGCTGGAGCTCAAACCCTTGCCAGTTTGCTCAAACCCTTTAACCACTCTGCTATACTGCCACATTACTATTAAAATATTCTTTTTATCCATGGTAGATTGTATTACTTGTCTGAAATCATTGCTACCCTCCTATCCCTTGATATGACTTTCCCGTGGGCAGATCCTCTACCCTTAACTTTGGCTTTGGCCATATGGCTTGCTTTGGCCAATGGAAAGAGGATGGAAGTTAGAGTGTGTCATTCTGAGCTGAGGCCCTAGGCAGCATAGCACGTTCCTGCCAGTCCGCTTGGCATTTCCACTCTCTGCCACAAGAAAAGCACACTCCTGAAGCCAGCTTGAGCCCCAGCGGAAAGCTGGGACAGCTCACTCTACCTGTGGGACAGTCTTGGTCCCAACCTGATGGCCTGAGTGAGCCCTTCTCATCCAAACTTGGCTGAGTCCAGCCAAGACCAGCCAAACCACAGCCAACCAGCACATGGTGGGTACAAAATCAGTGGTTGCTGTATTTTTTTTTTTTTTTTTTGCAGCAAACCTCTCATCAATATATGTATCAGCATTCTAGTCTAGCCAGTGCCACATGGACCGGCTCTCAGCATCATGGTGGTGGAGTGCAGGATCACAATCTCAGGGAATGAATGGGTCTGTGAGATCATCTGACCCAGCTCCCCTTCCTACCCTTCATCCCTCCCTGCCTCCTAAGGCGGCCCTCTTCTTCTCTGGACACTCTGAAAGGAAGTCTTCCCTAGATTGAACTTTGAAAGTCTGTGTTCAGCCAACAATTCATGATTCCCGCCTCTTCTTTATAAGATTGGCACCTGACTCCCTCACAACCTTTGTCACTCTCTTATGAGCACACTTCTGCTTGTCAATGTCCCTCCTAAGCCACGGGCAGGGCCACTTGCTGGTTTGCTCTTATATCCCTGCCATGTCCTTTTTCCCATTCTTCTCTGCATCGTAGAGGGGTGAGCCCTGCGAATGAGTGTCCTGGAGCTCTTGCTCACTGGCTTGCAGATAGGTGTGGCTATTGAAAGGCTCTGGGGAGAGATTGGGAGAGGAGAGAGAGGGAGGAGCCAGGGTACTTCTCCCCACTACCCCTACTCCAGGTAGTGTTTCTGGCAATGGCTGAATGTTCTCCATGGGTTCAGCTCCTTCCGTCAACAGGCCTCCCACTGTGTTCTCTCCTTCCAAGTCCTATCTGGTGGCCCCTAGAGCCCAAGTTTGGGAGTATCCCATCCTCCTTTGACCCTTCCAGCCCGAGGGGTGGTGGTGGCTTCCAGTTGTAGCTAAACTCTCGGTTGCCTCACCTTCTCCTGTTTCCTTTCCAGCTAACTCTTCTGACCCTTTGCCCTTCCCATATTAAATACCCTCATCTCAACTACTTGGCCTGGACCATTCTGTTTTCCTCAATGGACATTGACTAATACAGCCTCCTGACTTTTCAGGGATTCATCTCACATGATATACAACATGCCTACCCTTTATGCAAACAGAATTTACATGTGAAAATAGGACATGAGTTGAATTGCAGTTGACTAGCTAACAAAATGTTACATTTTGTAGCTGTTTAATTATCAATATATTAATTTCACATAAAGTTTTATTTTAGCATTGTTTTGCCAGCCTGTTTTTCCCTAGCCCTTGGGACATTTTTGTACCCCTTAAAAAGCTCATGGGCTCTGTGGAGAAAATCACTCTGATGGTGGTGACTGAAGTAAACAAAGAGCAGTTGCAAGAGACTGTCTACTCCAGAGAGTTGCTCTCTCAGTGAAAAGCCAAGAGGAAAAGGAACCCAAATCTTCACTGTTGGGTGCCATTTTGCCCAGAAATTCTCTACTTTCCCATCCAATAAGACAGTGTTTTTATCCTTTAAGAGGCCCAGAGCTCAGAAAGACTTTGTTTCTATGAGATGGAGTTTCTTCATGATCTGAGAGGCAAGAGGATTGTAAATGTGTCAATGGAATTCAGATTTCCCAAGTTGCCCAACCACTATAATACAGTTAAAAGCAAAACTCCCCTGGAAGGCTGCCGAGACTCTAATGCAGGATGCTGCACAGCCTTGAGAAGACAAACGGCAGCTCTGACAGCCCCTCCTTTGCAAATGGATTTGGCTCTGTGAGCTGGGCCCCACAGCACGGTAAGACTTAGCCCTGCTACTGAGCTGTGTGGCTCACCCTGGTAGGAAGATGGCCACACCTGGGAAAAGAAAATGCTGCTGAGGCCTGAGGCCAGCACCCAGACACTGAGCCCTGAGTCTTCTCATCACGCCAATGGGAAGAGTTCATCTCATCAGCCAGATGAGGAGCTGGGCCATGGCAAACACATGGGGCTGTGGCCAACTCAGTGGGCACAGCAGGGCTTGGTATGGAACACCAATCAGTCTGACCAGTCACCCCCCACCCTCCCTTCCTCGCAGCTGGTGGCACTAGGGAATTTGATTCTGTGACACCCTCACTGCCCCTGCCCGCCCACCCACCCGCTGTGGACAACAGTGGGAATGGAGATGAAAGCCTGTTGGTTGGAGAGAGACCCATTGGGAATAGTGCTGAAGAGAGAACTAAGCTAATACAGCACATCACATAAAGAAGAAGGAATGGAGAGGGCCTGGCTCAAAGGGGACATGAGTCCAGTCTTTAGCCATTCGAAGGACATTGAGCAAGAAGGCTTTATTGAGCACCTATCCAGTGTCTCCCCTTTCACCGGCATGCCTCTGGGCTGCTGACCTCACTGTATTTTCCAGAACACCCCTGAGCTGAGAAAAGTTGGACCAGTGAATGTGCTGTTGTATAATATGCCCTTGTTTATGTGATGGGGAGCTGTCGTCCAGGAATTAAGGCCAGAAAAGCGGCAGATCACGGGAGCCAGGCAATAAGAGGTGCTTGAGATGGAATAAAATGGAGCAAATTATATTTACCAGAATTTTTAGGAAGCAAAGATACCAAGCAGTATGTGTTTGAAATGCATCTTCTGATACATTGCCTGTGGGGAGGAAAGCTGTGTTCCCCAGGGACATGCTTTACTGCCTATTGGCTGATTCAGGTGGTCACTCAGTAAGAATTTGCTGAAGAAATGCTTGGGAAACACCAGAGGTTCTCTAAACTGCCTCCCAGAGTGTAGGTCCCCCTAAGTGAGGGCTTTGGTTTAGCTGAGTAAGAGGTGAATGCCAGTGCTGTTAATGATCTTCTTCTTCATTCCCACTACAGAGCTCAGCCTCACCCTTAAATCCACCTTGAACAAATATTTGCAGAATATACTATGCATGGGGACCTCACTCTTTGCCATTCCAGAGCACTTAGGTCAGGCATGGTCAGAAGTCAGAGTTCAGGGATGGGAAGACTAAGCTCTGCCTCTAGCCAGCTGTGTGACTTTGGGTCTTGACCTCTGTGGGCTTCAATTTCCTTATCTGCAAAATCATGGTCTAAGACTCAGACTTGAATCCTTGCTCTGGGCTTTTCTTGAAACCAGGCAGGCAGCACTTGCCGAAGACAATGCATTTAGGATCCTAAGAGGCTAAGAGGTGAGAGTGAATGGAAATGATAATAACTAATGCATGACCAGCATCTACATGAGCATGGAACACTTGTTAACCTGCTGCATTCTTACAATGGCACCCACTTTGATCAATTGCTTCCTGTCCTCAGCACCACTAAGGTGTGGGGCTAATGTCATATTTTCACAGATGAGAGGGAAAATTGCAGGCATTAACCTAAGACCAGAGAGAGTAAGCAGGTGTATGGACGAGGCACTGCCTGGTCTTTTGTAGCACAAGCCCACAATGCTGGTTCTCCCTAGAAGGCATGAGCATGTACCTGGATACTTGGCCACAGGACCTCTGGGCCAGCTGCTTCCTTCTTAGGAGTTGACACCCCCTCAGATCCTCACTCTGCCGGGAAAGGCCTTGAAACAGAGAAGAGCCTGTGCTCACGGAGCCGGCTTAAGTCCTGTTTACCACTTAGTCGCAGCCAAATGGAATAAGTGCAGTATTGATTAATTGCAATTTTTTTGGAATACATATTCACTCTGATGTTTTATCATTAATGCATTAAGAAGCTGAACAAGCAATAAGACCAAATGGACTTCAAAACACAGCAGAATTTCCATCTAGTGCGGTCTGATTTACAGCCATTACCTCCTGGCACAAGACAGCCCCCATTATAGCCCACACCTTGGCTGAAACTTGAGAGGTCTTTGTTCTTAACTTTACTTATTTATTTCCTCCGACAGCAGGTATACTTCAGCTTTGTGCCACAGGGCGGGCCCTTCTTGGCGACGGGGTACATGTGCTGGAAGGCTGGACAGAGGGAGAGGAGTCAGCTTCCTGCTGCATGCAGATGACGGGACTGCAGACCCTGACCTGGTTATGGGGGAACATGGTGACCTCACCTCCCATCCTCCCCAGCAGCAAGCTTCGGAGGGAGAGGAGGACTCGAGGGCCGAGTGACTCCAGCTCACTCTATCAACTCACTCTGCGCATCTGTCAGCTGCTGCAGTGCCCTGTGCATCATGGCTGGGTTGGGCACTGGCTCTGTCGTTAGCTGATGGCAAGAAAAACTGGCTGTTTTTTTTCCTGTTTGGGGGCCTCAGTTTCCTCATTCGCCAAATAAGGAAACTGGACTGGACAATTTCTGAGAGCCTTAAAGATGCAGCAGCTCATGACTCTTCCCTCTCCCCCTCCTTCTCTCCCTTTTCTCTTCCCTCTCTTTCTTCTTCCTCCTCCTCCTCTCCCGCCTTTTTCTTTGCAAAACAATTGTATTCTTGCAGAGTCTTGTCAAAAGCTCTCTAGGTGCACTGACTGGGGCAAAAATTGTCTAAAATAATAACAGCAGCAGCAAAAAAAAAGAAGAAGAAGAAGAAAGAAAAACACCACAACTATTTAAAAAGCACTTTTGCAAAGCTCAGATGTCAACAACGAAAACTTTGGGAAGGTATAATTAAAGGAGTTGGTGTTTTCAAAATTTAACCTAAGATATTCAGAGAGCAAGGAGGGACTTGGAGTCAGGTGGAGTCTGGGTCAGTGGTGTGGCCCACAGAACTGGCCATCCCAGAATGGAGCATTCTCTCCATTTCAGGGTTGCTTGTGGGGACTTGCTGTGTGTTGGTCACTCCCTGGTGGCAGGCCCTGTATGGGTTCCAAGGATGGCACCTAGAGAGGGATGAAGGGCAGCCTCGGCTTCAAGAAGCTTCAGGAAAGCTGAACAAGTGGACTGTGACTGGCCAGTGTACTGTGGAGGTGGCAGAGGTGAGCCCAGGACACTGAGGGACCTCCCCAGAGCCACAGGCTGGGATGGGCTGGGTGGTGAAGGTTCAGTAGAACTGAAGTTAAATGTCAAGTGGTAGTTAGTTAAGCAGGGATTGGGGCATTCCAAGGGGAAGCAAAAGACTGGAGGTCAGAGAGACCACCTCTGGGTCCAGAGAATAGAAAGTGAGGGCAGGGATGTCAAGAGATCATGCTAGACAGATAGGTAGGAGCCGACATCCGTGGGTTCTAATTTTATGTAGTCATAGTTGCAGGTTTTGTAGAAAGAGAGTGATCTAAGGTGCCCAGGGGGTATTGTGGGAGAGAGACATGAAACCAGGCTCCTATTTCATGCCATGCCCTCTCTGGGCCAAGTCTCCTCACCTGTAATGTAGTGCATGTGGATTCCATGAGGATTCATGTAAAGGGCTTGGGCCATGACAAGCACTCAACAAAGGGTCACTCTGTCCTTTAGACTCAGTCTGTAAATGAGGAAAGCACCATGTCCAAGGGCACAATCAGCATTGAAGTTCCATCCCTTCCAACTCCAAAATCCCAGCTCTTTCCTCTAGGCTGCATCATCTCCCTGATCAGCCTGATGCTCTGGCAGAATCTGGTGAGAGAGGCTGATATGGGGACTGAGGGAGTGGACGTGGCAGGAAGCAGAGTGGGAAGATCTTGCTGATTCTTTTGCAGGTGGAGTATGCTGACTTCAGGCCCAAGCATCTGCAATTACAAGGTAACCTTGAGCCAGAGGCCACACGACAGAGGTGCAGGGTAATGCCCTCTGAGGCCCCCATGTGCCCTTCCAGCCATTATGGAATGGAGCAGCATGAGGCCAGGCAGTCCTCCATTCCACCAGGGCAGGCAGGGGCCCCAAGTCACCCAGAAATGCCTCTGATGGGCATGTTCTTCCAGCCTCCATCAGACCTCACTGCTCTCAGGAGGTCAGAAACCTCCCCTGACTTCTCTCGCTGTGTGGCTGTGCTCACCACTTCCAATTGCCCCAATCTGAGAAGAGAGTCTCTCTGTTCATCTGGAATGCTGACGGGCCTCAGGAACTGAGCCCCCTGCTGACTGGCAGATCAGGCCAGCTTAGTTGTCTCCTGAGGGATCCAGAGCAAGAGGTCCACAGGAGGAGCCTGGATGTGAAGGCAGATGGTGAAGGCTTCCCAAGTTTAGCCCAGATCCCCTTTGTTTGCAGGCCCCTGCACCCTAGCTGCAGTGAGTGTGGCTGCTGCCACAGCTGTGTGGATACAGGAACCATCTAACCCAGGAGTCTTGCTCACCCCAGTCCCTGCAGCCACAGGCCCCAACCCTGACCCCCACCACACACACTTTTTTTTTTTTTAGATAGGATCTCACTCTCTCACCCAAGCTGGAGTGCAGTGGCTCGATCATGGCTCACTGCAGCCTCGACCTCTCAGGCTCAATCAATCCTCTCGCCTCAGCCTCCTGAGTAGATGGGACTACAGACATGCACCACCATACTCAGCTAGTTTTTTAATTTTATTTTTGTAGAGACAGGGTCTCACCATGTTGCCAAGGCTGATCTTGAACTTCTGGACTCAAGTGATCCTCCCTCCTCCTCAGCCTCCCAAAGTGCTGGGATTATAGGTGTGAGCTACCATGCCCAGCCTGCAGCCCTTTGTCTTAAGCCCAGATTAATGCCTGCTCCAGAGCTCCTGCAGTGGGAATGGGACTGCAGATAGACCCTGCCCAAGAGAACATCTTAGTTCTGTTCCTTCCCCTGCCCCAGCCTCCTCCCTCGCTGCCTTCTCCAGTGAGCACTCCCTCAACCAGGCACCTGCACAAGAATCCCTGTCTCAGGCTCACTTCTGGGGAACCTTACCTGAGAGACCCTGCAATGGCCACATTGCTTCTCCTCTCTACCCTGACCCCCACCAGACGGGTGCCAACATTTCAGACACTCTGAATGGCCTGCCTTCGTCTACTCTACTGTGCTGCTTCATCCCAGCCGGGCTTTGCAAACGCAGTTCCCTCTGCCTGAAGTGTCCTCACCAGCTTCTCATCCCAGTGAAAAACCCATCTTGAATATAACCCCTTTGTGGCACTTCCGCTGAGACACCCAACCATTTTGCATCTGCACTGGGCACGGAGCACATGGATCAGGCACCATGACTCTTACTTGTTTGGGAGGTGGGGCAGGGCACTGCTCCCTGTGACTGAACTATGAGCCCTCAGGACCCTTAACCCCTGCCAACATGTCCAGCACCCACCAGGTGCTCCATTGTGCTGGCTGGCTGCTGTGAATAAGTTGCCTGCCTCCAGGTCTGCCCATCAGTTTGTCCCCAACCCTCTGTAGGCCTGCAGTCCTCCTCTTTGGCACCTGGACCTGTCTCCTTCGAGCCCACCAGGTCATATCTCCTGCCTGCTGCATTCTTGGGAGAGCCTTGGAAGAAAACAGAGGCTCATGGGGGTGGTGGAACTGGCCCCAAGCCACACAACCAGCAGGATGGAGAAGCAGAACTCTTGACCCCAGGACACCTTTATCCAAGATTGCCTAGGCTGATCTTGAACTCCTGGACTCAAGTGATCCTCCCTTCTCCTTGGCTTGCCAAAGTGCTGGGATTACAGGTGTGAGCTACCATGCCCAGCCTGCAGCCCTTTGTATTAAGCCCAGATTAAGCCCTGGGTCACTGCAGGTGAGGAAAAAGTGGTGGCTCTACCGGAGCTCAGGAGAGGCCCAGTGTAATCGTGGGTCTTGTGGAGAGAAGTGGACCCTCTCGCTCCTTGTGCACCTGTTGCCAGCAGCCCAAGCCCTCACAGATGTTGCCTGCTTCCTCTTCAGAGGAGGGAGGTACCTCATATTGTACCAGTCAGGCTGGACAGGGAGCAGAATTCACCCTGGATGGTTCAAATAAAGGATTTAATGAAGAGGATACTTCCAGAGGGGTGGGCAGGGTTAAGGGGACAGATGCAGATGTTGAAGCACCCAGAGACCAGCACCATCAGGAAGCTGTTGCCACCCCTAGGGCTGAAAGGACAAAGGGGAGGAAAGAGGGTGATCTGAGCCTGATGAGAGGAGGGGCTGCAGTGGAGCAGAGCAGGCAGGAGGCAGGCAGGGGGAATGACCATCCTCACCGCTCCTCACTACCCCAGTCTCCTGCCCGCATCTCCCATGGGTCAAACCCAGCTAGAAGTCCAGCAAGAGAGCCTGGAGTCAGCCTCTAGGGCAAAGAACAGGGCCAGGAAGAGCAAGGAATGGGTCTGGGGGCAAGTTGAGAATGACCTACTCCAGAAAGAGATGATGCCTCCCTTTAATGAGCCAGCAGTTGGTGACATCGGGGACCATGGAGAAATGGGTTCCCTGGAAAAATGCAAGGCAGGTTCATGGCCATCTGAGCTTCTCAGTTTATTCCCCTTCCTCTTACTGTGTTCCCAGAGGTTACTGAAGGGTGAGCCAGTGGGGCCGCCATCACTTCTTTGTCACAGGGCCCAAGAAGCAATGGAGACTGAGCCTGGTTGGCCAGCCATTGGGTCAAGGTGCAGACCTCTGCTAGAGGCTGCATTGTTTTCAGAACACTAGGGAAGGGGGATGCTGAGGTCAGACTGAGATAGCCTGGTGACCTTTTCTTCTTTCCAGTCCAATGGACACCATGAAGCAATTCCACTGCAGCTCTTCCCGAACACTTGCATCTACTTGGTCCAGCCCATTAATGATGGCACAGTGAAGGAACTTATGGAGACGCTCCCTGACTTTGTGGTATTTAGCTAACTTTCTGGGTAGGAATGGAAGACTTTAGAAGGGTTAACACCCTCGTGATTGGTGGAACCTTGAGGTAGTTTATAAAAGAGAGTCAGCTTGTAAACAAAGGGCATGTATCTGCCAGACAATTCTCCAGTGAACAGCAGGAAGCAAGACGGACCTACAAGTCGGGTGACGTGTTTCTTCTTACCACCCCTCTTCCTCCAGGTCATTGGGGAAGGATATGAAAGGCCACTAGCATGGTATTGAGGGGCATATGCTCTTGTCCCTCCCGATATTAATATCTGCCCTCCCCCATGATATCCTAATGAATGTTTCCACATCAGGAAGAATATTACAACCAATACACCATGATAGTTGAGAGTATCTGAAACTAGATGTGCAAATTCCATTGATTTTTATTTCCTATTTTGAAAAACTTTTGCAAAGGAAGAGAGAAAGCCCACAGTCTGCAAAGGGAACAGAGGATCATGGACACATAAGGATGGGGGACTTCTCAGGTCTCCAGCATTGCCCCAAGGAAACTGCACAGCCTCAGAGGGGAAGGACTGTGGGGTACCATTATAGCCCCCAAGGTCCAGTCTATAAGGTCCAGAGGCCCCACCACCAGGTCAGGTTCCAGTGGCCTCAGCAGGCTTGTTTGCTAGGCATCACAGAGTGAGCTGATGATAGAAGGCTCCTCAAAGAATGCTGTGTTCTCACCAGACACCAGGACCATGGCATGCCTTCGGGGAGAAGGGAATAGAATTCTCCTTCAACTCTGTAAGAGCTCAGAGTCCAGTTCCATTTATTTCTTGGAGAATAAATAAGATGTTCCTTCCATATCTGTGGTGGCTAATTTAAAACCACCGTACACTGACTGTACCCTACATGCCCTAGGCCTTGTGCTCATGCAGGAAGACAGCAGCGAGTGATGGGTTCAGAACCCAGGCTATGGAATCTGACTGCCTGGGCTCCATTTCCCGAGATTCCACTTAAGTAGCTGGGTGCCCTTGGTTCACTCATGCTAGGTAACCCAGCAGTTTTGAAACTGGAGAGCAGAAAACTCTTCCAAGGGGTACACTGGCATGGATAGTGTGGCAGACTATAAAAATGGCCCTAAGTTGGCACCACTCCCTGGAGTCTATGTTCCTACCCCTTGAATCTGGACAGGCCTGTGACTTTCTTGGGCCAGTAGAATGTGGCAGAAGTGAACTAATGCCAGTTCTGAGCTGAGGGCCCAGCCAACCGGAGGCACAGGCAGGAGACCAGTGCACAGAAGAGTGGTTGGAGTATTTCCTCCCTTCTCCCTCCCTGCCATGGGCTGCCGCCTGGAGAGTGACTGCCTCTCCGCCAAGCTGCAGCTCCCACTGGACCCTGATGATGCTGTTTCTTCTCTGGCCCATTAGCCCTGAGTGTGGTGTCTTACACAGGGTTCTCCAGGAGAGACCGAGGGATGAGGATTTATGTGAATATGACTTATTAGCAAGTGTTCCCTGGAAAATCCAGGAGGCGCATGGAAAAGCAGGTCAGGTGAGAGTGTGAGGGCATGGAGGGCTGGTGTGTAGGCCACACCTTAGCATGTCCCCATCAGAGACAAGGGACTCTTTCATCAGTCCTCTATCAAATGTTGCTCAGGGGACACTTCTAGCTATTAGTATGCACTGGCAACACGGGGCTCCAAGGGCAGCCCCCTGGTAAAGAGATCAAGTGCTGGCTGCATGGCAGAACTCACTGCAATCTCCACACTTAAGGACACCCCCACCTCCAGCTTTTGTTTCCGAGTTTTAGCATTCGCCAAGGTAGGCAGTAAGGAAGCATGGGTTTCATATCTCCAGAATAGTGCAGCCTTGCACAAAAAGCAGAAGAAATGGTTATCTTGGAGCAGTTACTCCTTTGTGCCCTGGAAATCTCTCAGGAAAGGAAATATAAAGTACTCTGTTACCTTCTTTAAGGGAGGAGGGAGGAAAAAATTAATACCGCTAAGTTATTCTGCCACAAATGTGTGTTGAATGGAACTGACCTATTCGAGCATGGGCCCTGGGTTCAAATTCTGACTCTTCCATGTTCTAGCTGTGTGATCTTGAGCTGGTTGTTTAACCTCTCAGGGGTCTCTAAAACAGAGAACAAAATGTCATTTGTAAAATAGGGATAACAGTAATAATAATAACCACTTCAGAGTGGTTGTATTAAGTGAGTTAATCTATGCAGAGAGCTTAAAATGATGTTCTGCATGGAATAAGCAATGAGCACTGTGCAGGTTTTAGCTGTGGCTATTATTAATCATTAAAACAGCCTTTTACGATTTGAATTTGCATGTTGTAAAGTTTTCTTCTTCTTTAAAATTGCTTTGGATGAGCAGACAATACTTCCTACCTTAAGCAAATCAGAGTTTATACCCTTTGCCCTGACTTGGTGAGGGCAAGATGTTACACGGATGGAATCTGGGGTGGGTCTTTTAAGGTGACGTCTACATAGAGCTGAGGGTTAGAAGGTGAGTCCAAGCACACAGCAGGACCCGTGCTTACTTGCTGCTTACCTCTGTGAAGACTGAAACTTAAAGACAGAGGTAGAGGAGGGGTGCCTCCTAATCGTGGGCACCTAGGCGTGTGTGGCTGCCCCTCCCTTCTCAGTCTGTGGGTTGTGCCCACTAAGCACATTCGCTTTCCTCCTATTAAAGCGAAATGCTGCAGGGCTGAGGGGCTCTCTGCAGAGAAGCAGTGAATCAAGAGGTTAGCAGTGTTTATTGATTTAGTAATTCGCACGCACTTTTCCGGATAGATTATCTTCCCGGAGACTCTGACAGCAGCAGCCAGCCGATAATGTAATGCGGGGCTATAGGGCACGGGGCTGCGGAGGCAGCAGGAGGGCGAGTGGGGGAGGAGAGGAGCAGAGAGGCCAGAGGAGGACGACTGAGGCTGGATAAGAAGAGGAAGGAGCAAGGGCCGCATCCTCCAGGATACGACAATGAACATTTCTTCAAGGTGCCCCCAGAATCCCTGTAGAGATGAAGGCTTATTCCCCAAGCTGTCCTGCTGGGAGTGCTGCCTGGAGCTGCCCTGAGACACCAGCCCTCCTGGAGACACCTCAGGTGAAGAACACAGCCTCATCCAAGCCCACACCGCTCCTCAGGAACAGTCGCATCCAATGACTAATCAACACCGGGGCACACAAGTCCTGCAGACCCCCCAAGTTAGAACATTATGCAAGCCCACCCAGCTTCAGAAACCCCCCAGCCCCGGAAACCTCCTCCCTCTACCCAGCCCTCCTTCCTTCTCCTCCTCTCCACAGGTATTGATCACAAGAGCATGCCTGCCCTAGTAAAAGTTCCGTAGGCTAACTCTGGCCTCTGTCTGCTCTTCCTGACTCATGGCCCCTGTCTGAGTGGAGCTTCAAAGCAAAGCCACCAGTACTGTACAGCTTTTTTTACTTTTGTTGCTACAGAGTGGTTTTTATACAAAGTGGTGTTGTGAGATTAGGGAGATCTGTCCCAGTGGACTCTCTTCCTCTTCCACCTTACTTCTTCCTCTGGGCCTGCCTCACAGCCCCAGGACTTCTGTGGTTCAAGCTTCCTCCCATTAGGAAAGAAAGCTCTGGACCAGCTGCTTGGTCCAGGAACCGCTTGGATGTTACAGCTCCTGGTGAAGCTGGGCCAGAAGAGGACTGGCCAAGTGTGCAGTGTTGAACCAAGGGAAATATCTGCAGGGTGAGTTTCAGATACCAGGAGCAGGCAGCAGGAGGCGGGAGAGTTCATTGGCTCCAGATCATTTATATGTTGTAGCTTTTCCTTCCTCTACACCTTTGCTCATTATCCTACTCCAGTCACGAACTCATCCAAGGATAGACATGTCAGACAGTATGCTGGTATCAAGAACTCGAGGAAGACTCAGTGACAGATGGCCCTGCCCCAGACTACCTGCCTCCCCATCTTAGGGGAGATGCGTGTCTGTCTATCCATCCATCCATCCATCCATCCATTCATCTATTCATCCATCCATTCATTACTATCCATCTATTCATTCATCCATTATTTACTTAATAATTACCTATCAAACACCTACTAGGTACCATTAGTTTAGATAGATAAATGATAGATAGATAGTCACTGCTGAGTATTTTTATCTTTCTTTCCCACTGACACCCCACTGAGGGTAGGGAAAGTGTCTATCCCTCTGGGAACTGTTCCTCTGGCCCAGTGAGTGGTACTGGCAGTCACTACTATCAATGCGGTGCGAGGAGAGATGGTTGTGAGGAGAGGGCTATCCTAGAAGTCCCATGGATGCAGCAGCATCTAAACCTGACCTTGAAAGAAGCATGGGCTTGGGGTTGGTCACAGGGGATTGCTTAGACTGTCTGTCCTGCCAAACCCTAGGATAGGAGGCAGGCAGGAGAGTGTCTGTGTTGAGGGTTGTGGGGGAGACGAGTCCAGCCAGGACCCCCTTAGAGAAAGCATCCCTTCCTCTCTCCATTTACCAACTGGAGGGATGGGCACACTCATTCAGTTGCCCCCTCACTTGATCAGACACAGGCTGCAGTGTGAAGGGCTTCCTGGCTACTAAGCCTCTTTAGCCAAGTATCCCCAGCCCTCTGAGCTCAGAGCTCCCAAACTCAAGCTGTGCTTTCAAGAGCCTGATTCACCATCCCTGCAGGTGCTTCTGGCAGTCCCTGGAAGGCATCTCAGTTGTGGCTCACACACAGCCCAGCTGGCCATCGAAACCCGTAGGTCTACAGTACACTCCTCTTCTCGCACTCAATCCTGCATCCTCTGTGCCCCCAGGCTCTGCCAGCCGCCATCACTTCCTGCTGTCTTCCATCCCTGCCTCTGCTCCAAGCTCTTATTTCTCAATCAGTTAGGAACCTGGGAGGAGTCAGAAACTTCTAGTTATTTGAACAGAGAGAATTTAATGCAAAGAATTGTTAGCTGTGGAATTGAAAAGATTTAAAAGAGTACTTGAAGTTAGAACAAAGGCAGCAGCTGTAGGCAGCAGCCACCATCTCTGGGGCTGGAGACACCAAAGGAAGAGGTTAGAATTGTTAAAAGATTTGGAAGTTTTGAGGGACCTGGAAGATAACTGGGGGTGAGGTTGGAGAGGCAGTCAGCTGGTGTTCACGTTGCCCAGCTCATGAGACCCAGAGCTCTGAGGAGGGGATGCTGGGCAGCTTGTGCGATGTCTCTGGCCAGGGAGTGGGTGATGCATCTCATTCTGCAAAATGGAAAGTGGAAAAACTGCAATGTGGATTCACCAGCTGCTTTTGGAAGGAGCTGCTGCTGCCAGAGAGAAGAAGCCTTGCTGGGTGCTGCTCACAGAAGCAAAAAGCAGACAGGGTGGAGCCGGTCCCTGCTTCCTCCTCCAGCTTCCGTTCTCTCCAGCACCCCCTAATGGCAGAGCCTGTCAGGGAGCCACTGGCAAAGGAGAGCCCTGGTTTGCAGAGTCCTGCCCAGCATGGCAGAACCCAGAGAAGAAGGGCTGAGTTACAGCCCAGAGATACAGCTTAATACCAGCACTCCAGACGCTGAGGTGGCACCCCAGAGCCCCAAGGCGACAAAGCCAGAGAGACCTATGATAGTAGAGAGGATGCTTTCTCTTATTTTACCCAAAGAGCTGCTGTGGAGCTCTTTCATCTTTCAGTGCTCCAAGTAGGACACAGATATGGGTCCTTGAGGATGGGTTTGAGGACAGATGCAGATGAGTGACACCAGGAGGAACACAGAAATCTATCCTCCCTTCTAGGGATGGAAGTTGTGTAACAGGGACAAGCTTGTAACAAAACTGAAACACCCTCTAGAGAGAAATCATCCTTAGAGGCAAATGGATTTCTAGAGGCACATTTGACCAATTTGCCTAGCTTTTTGGAACCCCAGCAGTGGACAGAGCTGAAAGTCAAGGTGGGCCCATACAGCCACAATGGTGCTGTGAAGCAGGCAGTCAAGGGCTGTCCTTCCCTTTCTAGAGCTAAGGAAACTGAGGTCTAATGGAATCAGCTTGTCAGATAAGAGGGTGGTGTTAGCTAAAGTCCTGAGCTGTTAGCGTGATGGTTACTTGATTAGCTGATCCTGGCAAAGGAAGACGAGGATCCTGCTGGGCTCCCCATCAATTAATGGGGCTAGGAGCTTAGGCCAGCCTACACACATCAGACTCCATGGTAGTGCTGGCTCTCCATCAGCACAGCCCCAGGTCGGGAACCTGAGGGCATGGACAGGCGCATCCCGTAATGGGCTGCTAATTGCTCTGATTGCAACTCCAGGGCAGTGTTTCTGGAACGGCAGAACTCTGACAGAGGAGGAAATACCAGCAGAACGTTTTTGATGAATAATTCAGTGAGCTGAAATGGGAAATGAGAAAGTTTTCTTTCCACTAAAGTTGAATTTGAAAAAAAGAAAAAGAAAAGAGAAAATAATAATAGCAGCAAAGCTGAGCATTCTGGTCTCCTCACAGGAAAAACTTCTTTGCATAACCATGAAGAACTGCTCTCTATGATCCACTCACCCCATCCACAGGATAGAAGTGGCGGGAGGAGCATACTCAGGTCACCGGGGACTGATGGTAAATTTGATTTCATCCCTTCCACCTTCCCTTTCAAGCATTTATTCTATAAATATTAATTGGGCAACAACCCAAAGCCAAGCACTGTGCTGGGTGTTAGAGATTCTGTAGTGAAGAAAATAGATATTGTTCTTGTTCTCATGGAATGTGTGTGTGGGCAGGGGCGGGTATTCAGACATTAGATTGAAAGTAACACTAGCTGATGATCTACAATTTGATACTGTATCAGTCAGGATTTAACCAGAAAGGGAGAAACTGAATATATAGAGCAGAGGGAATTGAATGCAGGGAATTTGTTACTTCTCTGGGTGATGAAAGTGCCAAGAAAGTCTGGGATAGTGGAGGAACCCAGAGGTTCACAGCAGGAAGTCCTTCAACAAACGGACAAAGAGAAGAGGTGATGTTATCAGAGTGCAGGTCCCGGTACCATCTGAGGGGAACCGGAACCAAGGCAGGAGCTGCCCAAGGGAGACTGGGACCATGGAAAAGGGGGTGCCTGGTGTGAGTGGAAGACACAAGGGGATCTTCAGTCTTTGGGCAGGTAAAATCAAAACTACAAGAGAAGGAAGAAAAACTTCACCTTCTATCTTCCTCCTGCCTTTTTTATGTCCATCAGTACTTCCCAAAGGTTTAGCCGCTGCAGAAGTCAGAAAGCAAGGTAGTCTGGGAAAGCAAGTCTGATCACAGGGGTCACTCCCCAGAGATACAGAGCTGGCCAGGGAAAGGGTGAGGCCATAGATCTGAGGGCAAACAGGCCAGGAAGAACCAGCATTCATTATCTGAAGGAAAAGAATAGTCTTTGGGAGGAGAATGAAAGGAACAGTATTATTAAATTGGGTGATCCTGGGAGGCCTCTTTGAGGCAGTTAAGCTGAAACATAAAAAATTACAAAGAGCTATCCAAGTAAGAAAGGGAGGGGAGGATGGGAGAGGAAGAGCTTCCCAAACATGTGCAAAAGCCCTGAGGCAAGTGAGGGGTGAGAGGAAGAGTGAGGAGAATTGAGGATGGAGATATGGTTAGGCCCAGGTGACATTAAGGAGTTGTTTAGAGTTTCAGAGAAAGAAAAATTTACACCTGATTGCCTTCAATAGAAAAGAGTTTTTGAAAAGGTTTTCTTTTGTCTTTTAGAGACAGGGTCTCACTCTGTCCCCCAGATTGGAGTGCAGTGGCACGATCATAGCTCACTGCATCCTCAAACTTCTGGACTCAAGCAGTTCTCCACCTCACCCTCCTGAGTATCTGGAACTGCAGGCATGTGCCACCACACCCAGCTAGATTTTGAAAAGATTTTTAAAAATTCACATAGTGTCTGTTTACTCTTACAAAGCAAAAAGGAAAAACCTTCCAAATGTTCCAAGAATATGTAAGCAAATTTCCTTTTGAATGGTGTGATGCTGTATTTACAGTAGTTCCCTCAGAACAGACAAAGCTATTCCCTCACAGAATCTGTGAAGAAATACTTAATACAGTAGATTGATTCTTCTGGAGCAGTTTTTGTTTTTGTTTTCCAGATCCACTAAGTGACCATCTATGGAAATGAGTAACAATTCTTGACTCCATTTCGCGTCTGCCAGTGACATGGCTGGCTTCTATTCCCTACCCTCACCTCCTATGAGACCCCATCAGGCTGATTTATATGGCTGCGAAAGTGTGACTTGTTTTAAGTGCATTTAAAGCCACACTTGTATGCACAGTTAATCTTATTTTATGCTACTTGTGAATACATTTTAATATATCTTACATTTTAATCAGATGAAATTTTTAGGAAGAGATTGTTCCATAAAATGCAAACTTCCACGGTGCTTAGTACAATGTCATGAAAACACAAATGCATGAATATTTTATGAGTAATAATTCAGCAAAGAAATGTTTAATATTTTATTCAAAAGTATTTGAACTGTATAAGTAGAATTATGCTAAGTGATATGGATATTAAAAGATTATTAGGTGATTTTATTTCTAGCCATGATGGAGTAACTGGGACTAGACTTATCTTCTCACTGTTAACTAAAAAAACAAACCAAATATATAAGGCAAGAGTTTTCAGACATTGGGCAACACCGAGAAAGATAGAACAAAATGAGCTTGTTACAACCCTGACTTTCTATCTAGAGGCACTTTCTGCGGGAAAGGTGATCTCAAGTAGAGCATACCTCTTTCGGAGTTGAAGAAATGAAATTGCAGTTCAGAAATGCTGAAGGGGCTAGAATTTGCAAGGCAGAGTACCGGAGAGGAAGAAGCTGCTTAAAGAAATAGCTCCAGAAAATTGCACAAGATCCCCTGAATCTGTTACTGAACACTAAATCATATAAGCATAGAGTGAAGATCCACAGAGCTGAGAAAAGAGCAACCAGGGAGCTGTAAGCCGAACAGTTTGCAGAGCTCACACGTGGCTGAGAGACGACCAAATTCTGACTAGCTAGAGTAAAAGAGCTCTCAAACTCTCAGGCCTTCAGTGGAGACCTCAGGTGAATCACATCTTAGCAATGGGCTAAATAAACTTAGAATTCAAGCTATTCATGACCCACCCTAAGAAAGTTTAAAAGATTAAAAACAAACCTCAGAAGGATCAAGCTGATCTGCAAATAACTGCATGCCATAAAAAGTTCAACACCCCTTAAAGGTACACAAGAAAATCCAGCACTCAATGAAAAATTCACAATATACATCATCCAGTCAAAACTTATTAGATATATGAAGAAACATAGCAATGTAGCCCAAAACCAGGAGAAAATTCAGACAGTGGAAACAGGCATGAGGAGACAGAGATTGTGGGATTAGCAGACAAGATCTTTAATAGGATTTTCAAGGATTCAAAAGAAGGCAGAAACACAATAAGGATTGAAATGAAAGATACAAAAAAATCAAATAAAACTTCTAGAGATAAACAATGAAATATCTGAAATAAAAAATTCACTGGAAGAGATTAGTGGCAGATTAGACCGAAGGAAAAATGTTTACTGACCTTGAAGACACAGTGATATAAAATATTCAAAATGAAGCACAGAAGGAGAAAGAGCCAAAATAAATAAATAAAGAATAAAATTGCAACTTATGGTACAATATCAAGCAATCTAACATATGTATACAGTAATCCCAGAAGGAGATTGCATAGACAGAAGAAAATTGAAGATATAGCCAAAATTTTTCATATTTAATGAAAATTGTAAACCCATAGATCCAAGAAATTGAATGAATGCCAAGCAGGATAAACACAAATAAAACCACACCAAGACACATTACAATCAAGTTTTTAAAAACCCATGATTGAAAGAAAATCTTAAAACAACCAGAGTAGAAAAATACATTATGTCGAGAGGAACAAAGCTATGAACTTCACAGACTTCTGTTTCGAAGCTATGCAAACCAAAAGAAAACAGAGTAATATGGTTAAAATACTGAAAAGGAAAAAACTCCATCAACCTTGAATTCTATACCCCATGCCCCAATCTTTCAAAAATGAAAGCAAAATTAAGCATTTTTCCTTAGAGAACAAAGAAGTTAATTTGTCACCAGCAAACTTGCATTACAAAAGTATGTTGGGGTAGCTCTTCAGGCAGAAATAAATGATATGAGATGGAAACTCATATCATCCCTCTACCCAAAGGAATAAAGAATGTTAGAAATAGTAAATACATGGATAAATATGAGTAGTTTTTTCTCATTTTTATTGACTGTATAGAGTAAAATGCTAATAATATATTGTGTGGTTTATAGCAAAGGTGTAAACAAGATGTATGACAATAATATCACAAAAGATATATGGGGAAAATGGAGGTATACTGTGGTAAGGTTCTTCCACCCTATGTATAGAGTGATTTAATAGGATTTCAATATACACTGGAATAAATTAAAAGTATATTTTGTGAACTCAAACAAAGTTTTTAAAAACACAAAAACCAATAGGTATAACTAATAAGCCAATAGTGACAGTATAATAGAACATTAAAAAAATACTCAGTCCATAAGAAGTCAGAAAAAGAGAAAAAAATAGAAGGAAGAACAGATGGGACAAATAGAAAACCAACAGCAGGATGGTAGCTTAAATCTAACTATATGGATAATTACATTGAATGTAAATTGGCCAAGCGCTCCAGTTAAAAGGTAGAAATTGTTAGACCAGAATTTAAAAAGCAAAGCTTATCTATGTGCTATCTATAAGAATTTAAAAACACATACACCGATGGGTTAAAAGTTAAAGGATGGAAATGTGATATCATACAAACCCTAATAATGATAAGAAAGCTAGATAACCATGTTAATATCAGACAGAGTAGGATTCAATACTAGCAATTAAAGTAATACCAGAGATAAACTGGGAAAATTTGAAATTATAAAAGGTTGAAATGAAGAAATCATGATGAATCATCAAGAAATCATGAAAATCCTACATATATATCCATCTAATAACAGTGTTTCAAAATATGTAAATCAAGAAAAGACAGAAATGAGAAGAGAAATAGACAAATTTACAATTATGTTGGGAGACTTTGCTTCAGAGTCCCACAATTATGTTGGGAAACACTCTTTTCTCAGAATCCATGAGGCCAGGGAAGACTTGAAACATATTACCAAACAACATGACTTAATTGACATTGGTAGATCCTGCCATCCTACAACAGTAGAATATGCCTTTCAAGTGCACATAGAACATTCTCCAAGATAAGCCATATTTTGGACTATAAAAATTCTCAATGAATATAAAAGGATTTACTTAATACAGATAAATTTTTCTGACCAGTTTGAATTAAACTGAAAATTAACAACAGAAAGATATCTGGGAAATCCCCAAGTATGTGGAAATTAACACAATTCTAAATTGCCCACTGGTCAAAGAAAAAAAAATGACAAGATAAATTAGAAATGAAAATTTCACTAGAAAGGCTCAATAACAGATTTGAGATAGCAGAAGAAAGGACCAGTGAACTTGAAGCAAGATCAGCAGTCACACAGGAAGAGATTGTCTTTCTTCTCCATCTAAATGTCATAACAGAATGATGGCTAGGATGACTGCAGCCATCTTTCCTTTTTCTTCTTTATTTCTTCTAAAAAAAAAATATGGATACAGGTGTAGAACGTGCAGGTTTGTTTCATAAGTATACGTGTGCCATGGTGGTTTGCTGCACCTATAAACCCATCCTCTAAGTCTCTCTTCTTGCACCCAACCCCACAAAAGGCCCTTGTGTATATTGTTCCCTTCACTATGACCATGTGTTCACAATGTTCAACTCCCACTTATGAATGAGAACATGTGGTGTTTGGTTTTTTGTTTCTGTGTTAGTTTGCTGAGGATGATGGCTTCCAGCTTCATCCATGTCCCTGCAAAGGACATGATCTCATTCTTTTTATGGCTGCATAGTATTCCATGGTGTATATGTACCACATTTTCTTTAACCAGTCTATCATTGATGGGCATTGGGTTGGTTCCATGTCTTTGCTATTGTAAATAGTGCTGCAATAAATATACATGTGCATGTGTCTTTATAGCAGAATGATTTATATCCCTTTGGGTATATACTCAGTAATGGGATTGCTGGGTCAAATGGTATTTCTCATTCTGGATCCTTGAGGAATCGCCATACTGTCTTCCACAAAACTAATTTACATTTCCACCAACGGTGTAAAAGCGTTTCTATTTCTTCACAACCTCATCAGTATCTGTTGTTTCCTGACTTTTTAATAATCACCATTCTGACTGGTGTGAGATGGTATCTCATTGTGGTTTTCATTTGCATTTCTCTGATGATCGATGATGCTGAGCTTCTTTTCATGTTTGTTGGCCATGTGAATGTCTTCTTTTGAGAAGTGTTTGTTCATATCCTTTGCCTACTTTTTGATGGAGTTGTTAGTTTTTTTCTTGTAAATATGTTTATGTTCCTTGTAAGTTCTGGATATTAGACCTTTGTCAGATGGGCAGATTGCAAAATTTTTCTCCCATTCTATAAGTTGCCTGTTCACTCTGATGATAGTTTATTTTGCTGCGCAGAAGCGTTTTAGTTTAATTAGATCCCATTTGTCAATTTTGGCTTTTTTTGCAGTTGATTTTGGCATTTTTGTCATGAAGTCTTTGCCCATGTCTATGTCCTGAATGGTATTGCCTAGGTTTTCTTCTAGAGTTTTTATGGTTTTGGGTTTTACATGTAAGTTGTTAATCTATCTTGAGTTAATTTTTGTATAAAATGTAAAGAAGAGGTCTAGTTTCAGTTTTTTTGCATATGGCTAGCCAGTTTTCCCAACACCATTTACTGAATAGGAGAGCCTTTCCCCATTGTTTGTTTTTGTTGGGTTTGTCAAAGAGCAGATGGCTGTAGATGTGTGGTGTTATTTCTGAGGTCTCTGTTCTGCTCCATTGGTCTATATGACTGTTTTGGTACCAGTACCATGCTGTTTTGGTTACTGTAGCCTTGTAGTATAGTTTCAAGTCAGGTAGCATGATGCCACCAGCTTTGTTCTTTTTGCTTAGGATTGTGCTGGCTATACAAGGTCTTCTTTGATTCCGTATGAAATTTAAAACAGTTTTTTCTAATTCTGTGAAGAATGTTAATTGGAGTTTGATGGGAATAACATTGAATCTATAAATTACTTTGGGCAGTATGGCCATTTTCACGATATTAATCCTTCCTATCCATGAGGATGGAATGTTTTTCCATTTGTTTGTGTCCTCTCTTATTTCCTTGAGCAGTGGTTTGTAGTTCTCCTTGAAGAGGTCCTTCACATCCCTTGTTAACAGGATTCCTAGGCATTTTATTCTCTTTAAAGCAATTTTGAATGGGAGTTCATTCATGATTTGGCTCTCTGCTTGCCTATTGTTGGTGTAAAGGAATGCTTGTGATTTTTGCATGTTGATTTTGTATCCTGAGACTGCTGAAGTTACTTATCAGTTCAAGAAGTTTTGGGGCCGACATGGTAGGGATTTCTAAATAAAGAATCATGTCGTCTGCAAACAGAGAGAACTTGACTTCCTCACTTCCTATTTGAATACTCTTTATTTCTTTCTCTTACCTGATTGCCCTGGCCAGAACTTCCAATACTGCGTTGAATAGGAGTGGTGAGAGAGGGCATCCTTGTCTTGTACTGGTTTTCAAAGGGAATTCTTCTAGCTTTTGCCCATTCAATATGATATTGGCTGTGGGTTTGTCATAAATAACTCTTATTATTTTGAGATATGTTCCATCAATACCTAGTTTATTGAGAGTTTTTAACATGAAGGATGTTGAATTTTATCAAAGGCCCTCTCTGCATCTATTGAGATAATTGTGTGGTTTTTGTCTTTGGTTCTGTTTATGTGATGGGTTGTATTTATTGATTTGCATATGTTGAACCAGCCTTGCATCCCAGGGATGAAGCCAGCTTAATTGTGATGGACAAGTTTGTTGATGTGCTGCTGGATTTGGTTTGCCAGTATTTTATTAAGGATTTTCACATCAATGTTCATCAGGGATATTGGCCTGAAGTTTTCTTTTCTTCTTGTGTTTCTTCCTGGTTTTAGTATCAGGATGATGCTGGCTTCATAAAATGAGTTAGGGAGGAGCCCCTCCTTTTCAGTTGTTTGGAATAGTTTCAGAAGGAATGGTACCAGCTCCTCTTTGTATTTCTGGTAGAATTCAGCTGTGAATCTCTCTGGTCCTGGGCTTTTTTTGTTTGGTAGGCTACTAATTACTGTCTCAATTTTAGAGCTTCTTATTGGTCTATTCAGGGATTCAACTTCTTCCTGGTTTAGTCTTGGTAGGGTGTATGCATCCAGGAATTTATCCATTTCTTCTAAATTTTCTAGTGTATTTGCATAGAGGTGCTTATAGTATTCTCTGGTGGTAGTTTGTATTTCTGTGAGGTCCATGCTGATATCCCTTTTTTATTGTGTCTATTTGATTTGATTCTTCTCTCTTTTCTTCATTAGTCTAGCTAGCAGTGTATCTATTTTGTTAATTTTTTCAAAAAAGCAGCTCCTAGATTCATTGATTTTTTGGAAGGTTTTTCGTGTCTCTATCTCCTTCAATTCTTCTTTGATCTTAGTTATTGTCTTCTGCTAGCTTTTGGACTAGTTTGCTCTTGCCTCTCTAGCTCTTTTAATTGTGATGTTAGGGTGTCAATATGAGATCTTTCTAGCTTTCTGATGTGAGAAATTAGTGCTATAAATTTCCCTCTTAACACTGCTTTAGCTGTGTCCTGGAGATTCTGGGACATTCTCTTTGTTCTTATTGGTTTCAAAGAACTTCTTGATTTCCATCTTAATTTTATTATTTACCCAGTAGTCATTCAGGAGCAGGTTGTTCAATTTCCATGAAATTGTGTGGTTTCGAGTGAGTTTCTTAATCCTGAGTTTTTATTTGATTGCACTGTGGTCTGAGAGACTGCTTGTTGTGGTTTCAGTTCTTTTGCATTTGCTGAGGAGTGTTTTACTTCCAATTATGTGGTTGACTTTAGAATAAGTGCTATGTGGCACTGAGAAGAATGTATATTCTGTTGATTTGGGGTAGACAGTTCTGTATATGTCTACTAAGTATGCTTGATCCAGAGCTGAGTTCAAGTCCTGAATATCCTTGTTAATTTTCTGTCTTGTCGATCTGTCTAATACTGATAGTGGGGTGTTAAAGTCTCCCTCTATCATTGTGTGGGAGTCTAAGTCTCTTTGTAGGTCTCTAAGAACTTGTTTTATGAATTTGGGTGCTCCTGTATTGGGTGCATATATATTTAGAATAGTTAGCTCTTCTTGTTGAATACTTCCCTTTACCATTATGTAATGCCCTTCTTTCCCTTTTTTGGTCTTTGTTGGTTTAAAGTCTGTTTTGTCAGAGACTAGGATTGCAACCTCTGCTTTTTTTTTTTTTTTCGCTTTCCACATAAGATGGGTCTCCTGAATACAGCACACAGATGGGTCTTGTCTGCTTATCCAATTTGCCAGTCTGTGTCTTTTAATTTAGGAATTTAACCCATTTGCATTTAAGGTTAGTATTGTTATGTGTGAACTTGATCCTGTCGTCATGCTCATGGTACTGGTACAAAAACAGACACATATACCAACGGAACAGAATAGAGAACCCAGAAATAAAGCCACACACCTACAGCTATCTGAACTTTGACAAAGCTGACAAAAATAAGCAATGGAGAAAAGACTCTCTATTCAATTAATGGTGCTGGGATAACTGACTGGCCATATGCAGAAGAATGAAACTGGAGCCCTACCATTCACCATATATAAAATTTAACTCAATTGATGTGAAACCAGCTGAACCATAAAAAATAAAAGTAAGAATTAAAAATAACAAAATTTAACTCAAAATGGATTAAAGATTTAAGTGTAAAACCTCAAACTATAAAAATCCTAGAAGAAAACCTAAAAAGCACCATTCTGGACATTGGCCTTGGGAAAGAATTTATGACTAAGTCCTCACATGCAATTGCAACAAAAACAATAATTGACAGATGGGACCTAATTAAACTAAATAGCTTCTGCACAGCAAAATAAACTATCAACAGAGTAAACAGACAACCTACAGAAAGGGAGAAAACATTCACAAGCTATGCATCTGACAAAGGTCTAATATTCAGAATCTATAAGGAACTTAAACAATTCAACAAGCAAATAACAAATAACTCCATTAAAAAGTGGGCAAAGGACATGAACTTATCAAAAGAAGACAGAAGTGGCCAACAAACATATGAAAAAATGCCAACATCACTGATCATCAGAGAAATGCAAATCAAAACCATGATGAGACACTACCCCACACCAGTCAGAATGGCTATTATTTGAAAGTCAAAAAACAGCAGATGTTGGTGAGGCTGTGGAGAAATGAGAATGCTTATATACTGTTGGTAGAAATGTAAATCAGTTCAGCCACGGTAGAAAGCAATTTGGAGATGTTTCAAAGAACTCAGAACTACCATTTGAATCAGCAATCCCATTACAGGGTATATCTCCAAAAGAAAATAAATCGTTCTACCAAAAAGGCACATGCACTTATACATTCATCACAGCACTATTCACAATGGCAAAGACATGGAATCAACTAAGTGCCCATCAAGAGTGGATTAGATAAAGAAAATATGGTGCATATACAACATGGAACGCTATGTAGCCATAAAAAAGAATGAAATCATGTCCTTTGCAGCAGCATGGATGCGGCTGGAGGCCATTATCCTAAGTGAATTAATGCAGGAATGAAAAACCAAATACCACATGTTCTCATTTATAAGGGAGCTAAACACTGGGTACTCATGGACATAAAGAGGGCAACAATAGGCACTGGGGAATACTAGACAGGGGAGGGAAAATGGAGCCAAGGATTCAAAAACTAACTATTGGGTACTATGCTCACTTCCTTGGTGACAGGTTCAATTGTACCCCAAACTTTAGCATCATACCATATACCCATATAACAAACCTGCACATATACCCCCAGAATCTAAAATAAAAGTTGAAATTATATTTTTTTAAAAAGAATATCATACTAGAGAAATAAAATATGCCTGGGTCCCTGGTAGCTGTGGAGTCACCATACCAGCTCTTATCTGCAGGTCTCTGGACTTGCTGTATGTGACAAAAATAAATAAATCGCTATCTTGTTTAAGACACTGTTCCTTGGGGTTTCTGTTATATTGAGTCAAATCTAATATTTATTGATAACCTTTGTTCTCTTCACAGGTGTATCTCCAGGGTCTTACAACAGCAACTGGCTCATTATGGGTATTCAGGTAAAAGAATGGGGCCCAAGCTCCCCTGCTAACAGATGAGGGCACTGGACCCAGGGAAAGGAAAAAAATATTGGCCCTTGTCATATAGCTCATAAGGAGCAGAGGCAGAATCATGTTCATTGCCTGCATTACCCCACATCCCTGGGGGTGTGGCAGAAGGAAGCCACCTGCTCATCACCTCCACCCCAGTTCACCTGGCTTTACCCTCTATCCACACATGCCACACCAACCTGCTTGAGGAGCATGGTCTTCTATGGATACAGCAGCAGCCCAGTCTGCCCTGCCTAGCTGCCGGCCAGGATCCACCTAACTCTACCATACTAGGAAGGGAGCTCATCCCTGGTCTTTTTGTTCCTTACCTTCTTCTGGGTGACACCTTTCCAGCATGATTTGCCACAGGCACAAGGTGTCTCCACCACTTGAAAACATGGGTGGAGCCCAGCCAGGGGCTCAGAAATGTCATCCTGCCCACTTGTACCTGGCGCACAATGAGGACCATGACCCTATCTTCACATCTACTCCAGACATGGATAATCTCTAACCAATCTGCCCCAAGAGACTCATGCTGTTGCCCCCTGCAGGTTAGCAACAGGCGTTGGGGCAGAGGATGTGCCCATGATGTCCTTAGGCAAACTGTTCCCTGGCTGCCCACCCCTCCATATCCACAAATGGGAGAGAGAGAATCTAGGCCCTTGCACATCATCCATTATTATGCATATTCTTCTTCCCCTCCCATAATTCCTAGGTCTAGATTGTTAAAGAGCCAATTAAGACTCTTGTCAAACCTGAGTTAGGTTGGAATTGTTAATGCCCAGACCAGGAGCTCCTCCATTTAATTGACAATATCTTAGTTTATTTTTTCCCTTGACTGGCAGAACACAAGATAGTAGCAGTAATAATAATAATAGCTAATATTTACAAGCGCTTATGAAATTCCAGACATGGAGCTAAGTGTTTTACACAGAGTTCTCATTTAATTTTCACAATAACCTGATAAAGCAATTATTATTCCCATTGAAGCTCAAATAGCTTGGCAAAGCCATAGTCACTACAGGAAGAGTGGGAATCCACTCTTTAGACTAAGCTCTTATTTTCATTTAATACCATCTCTCTGTGAGAGGATTCTGTGAGCTACCACATCCTTATTACTTGTGGCAAAAAGAACACAACTCTTGCTTGTCTTCATTCATTCACTCATTCATTCATTATTTACTAAATACCTACCATGTGGCAGGTCTCATGTGAAATACTGGGGCTTCCAAAATACACACTCCATGGCCCCTGTGAGGGGTTGGATTTTGTTCAGCTCATCCTCACTCCCCTCCCCTCTATCTTGGGTATAAGGTACTTCATTGACTCCCTGACTTGGGGCATGGCCATGAGACCTGCTTGGTCAACAGGATGTGAGTGGATGTGATGTGAGCAGAGGCTTCAGAAGTGCCTGCATGGGTGGGCTCCTCTTTAGCTCCTGCCATTCACTATGAGAAGACCATGCTCCAGGTAGCCACTGGTCTGAGGAGGATGGGAGACATGTGGAGCAGACCTGGATTTGACCTACAGTTTGAAGCCAAGCCTAGCTGCCCTGCAAAACTGAGACCAAAAAAAAAAAAAAAAAAAAAAAAAGATTCTTTTAAGCACTGAACTTCAGGGGGTGATTTGTTATGTAGCATTATTGCAGCAATAGCTGACTGATGCAGTTTCTGCTTTCAAAGGGACTTGGATGAGTGGGGAGCATGGACAGGCAGTTACAGAGTGACAAAAAGCTGGAATGGAAGGACATGCAATGTGCTCTGGCCACACAAGGAGAGCACTTGCCCTGGCCTGGGACAGACTGAGAAGAGGGGGCTAGAAGACTTAGGAAGAAGCAGCCCCCATTTGCAGTGACATGAGAAGTGCACACCTTTCCTGCTAACTGGAACCCATGTGATAAGTGCAGGTGTCATGTGTGCACCACAGATTCTCATTCTCACAGGTGAAACCAGGCGCTCATCTGAGACTGCCAAGGAGAGATTCACACCTCCTGGATACAAGAAGAGGAGTTTGATATACAAAGTACAAATTTTTTTGGAAGCCTTGTCTTTCCCTTTCCCCAATCCCTCTGCTCCTCCTGAAAATTTCCACTGGCTCCCTCCTTCTTGCTACCTTCTGGCTGGGCTTCTCAGGAGCCCATCTAGCCAGCATGTTGTGGGCCATCTCTCGTCCCCAACACTTTGGCAAGGGGCTCTCTGGGTACCAGAAAGAGCCTCTGATGGAGTGGGGCAGGAGGCCTATCCCACCAAAGAGAAATGAAGTAAATTCTGTTGTATTTGCATTTTTCTCCCTCCACAGTGGGATGCCCTGAGAAGCCTGTGCCACTGACTTTTCACCTCAGAATGCCGAAGGCCTCCAGAGTCTACAATGACTTCTGGCCTGACAGAGCTTTTGTCATGAGTAAGTTGCTGTCATCAGTCTAGACTGTGGGATCATGAACCCTTAGAGACAAGGATTTATACTCTGAGCCCCAGTGCAGGGCTCATGGCATGGCGTAAATGCCAGATGGACTAATTTTCTCTGAACAGGAAAGGGAGTCAGAGAGAGAGAGAGATTCTGGGGCCTTCCCAGCAACACCTCACACATATTTCTTGGTTTGGAACTGGAACCCACTCTGTTGTTGTCTTATTGTACTTCCTCATAAAATAAATACTTGGAGTTTACTTTTCATGGTTTTCTTGATACAAAGAGGACAGTCAACAGGAGACCATCTGTTGGGACAAATCCAAACCATTCTATACAAGCAGGTCTTCCCGCCCCTCCTATAAACACCATCAGGCAAATTGTTTCCAAATGCACATTCATTGTCTTAATTTGGGTTCCCCCAAAGCAGACTCAAGACAAGCATTTGGGCGCAAGCTGTTCATTTGAGAGATGATTCCAGGAAGTGAGTAAAGAAGCGGGGAAGTGAGATGGGGAAGGGAGAGAAGCCAATCAAAGGAGTGGTAAAGAGTAGGTAACAACTGTAGGCAATGAGGACCCCATTCTGTTGGGGACCCCAGAGAGACTCTGAGACGTACCTCAAAATGGTCCCTCCAATGGGGTGAGGAAGCTGTGGTATTTATCACCAAACCCCATCCCTCGCTAGTTGAGAATCATGTGTGGGTATTAGCTCTCTGGAACATCTGTGGGCCAGCACACTCCTGCAACCAGAGAACTTTGAAGTCCAGTAGGACAAGGAGATATGGACAAGGCACCAACAGCATCTACTCTTCATCTTTTCCTCACTAAGGAACATGCTATTGCTTGTTGTGTAACCCTTGCAGAGGGCTTGCACTCTGCTGCCTGGTTTTCAGACCTCTGCATAAGCCAGCCCCATGCTTGCCATTCAATCATGTCGCTCCCTTAGCCCTTCTCCTGAGCCAGAGAGGTCTGTTCATGGCTCTGAGCAGCCCTTCCTGCCTCCACACCTTTGCACACAATGTTTCTGCTGCCTGGAATGCCCCCTCTTCTTCTTCCTACTCCTTGAAATTGTGCTAGTGTATCCGGGTCTAGTAAAAGTCTCACCCCATTACTTTCTGAACTCCTATTTTACTTATCATCAGTGTCTCTGGATTCAGAACTTAAATTTTCTCAGTCATAGTTGGAGGAAAAGATAAACCCCTGTGGATTGATTCATAGAAGACTGATTGCTGTAAATACTGGCTAAAATGTTACAAAATCTGATTTTGGGAATCCTAATAATGAATCATACAAAGTACTGAGCATTTTACATACTCTAACTCATTTAACCCTTACAACAATACTAATGTTTGCTTTCAAAGTCAGGAGAAACTGACACGTAGAGAAGTTAAATATCTTGCTCATAGCTGTACACCTCACAGGGAAGGGACCAGGATTTCTGACTTCAAAGCCTGAACTCTGAACAGGTTCAGGCATTTACTCCCCATGCTGCCATCCTCTGCTCCTCTCCTTCTGGGATGCTGGATCCGACACACAAATGGGAAGTAGCATCACTTTAATAAGGGCTGGAATCTGCTACTGGCTTCATCAGCACAGGGCTCCCTGGTAAAATTGAGTTCAGCCACAGGGCTTAAAGAAACCTCCTGCCTCCTTCTCATCAAATCTGTAATGGCTGGCTCCAAGGAGCAGATCCAACCCCACCTACTGACATTGATGCCCACAGAGAAAAGGAAAAATAGAAAGAAAGAAAATGATGGCCATGCTAGCTTACCACAGAGACAACTGTCTGGCCTGCTTGGAGGGGCTAAGCCCCTTTACTCCCCCCAAGAACAGAGAGCCACCTGGAAGTAAAATGTGTCCCCCTGGGGAGTGTGACAATGGGAATGTTGGGCAAAGGCAACTGTGGCTTGAAGAATGACCATCTATCCCTCAAGGAGTCTCACATTGGGTAGCAGCCAAGAGACTCCTTCCAGCAGCAGTCAGGACAGTGGATGTGTACAGAGGGAGCAGATCATGAGAAGGAGAATGTGGTGACAGCAGCACCATGGCCAGGAAAATGGTCTTTTGAGTCCAGAAGAGGCCTCTTTGGTGGGAAGAGGAGCAGGGATAGGGCCCAGCAATCAAGCCAGTGAGTGTTTGGAAGTGAGTATGAGCTCACTGGCTACTTCACAAACCAGGTGCTATTGGTTATACAAACATAGGAAAGAAAGTGGCCTATTCTCTGGAACCTCCTTGGTATACTCTTTCTGGCCTTGCAAAGTTCATTCCTGACCCGCCTGGAAGTTTGACATCCACAGTTTCCCCTAGGGTATAAGAATTCTATCCTCACAGTTACCAAGCAAAGAGAACCAACAGCTTTCTGTCCTTGGGAATGGTATTTTGAGCAGACTCAGAGGAGAAACTATCAAGGCATGAGGTCATGAAACTAAGTCAGTAGCATCTGTTGCTGAGGAGACCAAGTGAGGAGTGAGGGCAACCTGGGAAATGGAGGAGTTGGGCTTCCGTGCCACCTAGAGGCAGTAGCAGGTGCAACTGAGAACCTGAAATTTCAGGTTTGAGCTGCCTCATCTTTCAAGCAATTTAAAAATGATTTAACTATCATCCATAGATGACCTCTTCTTCCCACCTCAATTCCGCTACTGTCCAATATTTTAATTCTATCTTGTTTTGTTTTTTAACTCAATAAATTAGATATTATTATTATTGCATACACCAAAGATTACTTATATTTACCTACACATTTATCAATTTATTTACTCATCATTCTGTCTTGTACCTCAGACCTACCTTCTGGAATCAATTCTCATCTTCCTAAGAATATCTCTTCAAACTTCTTTCCATGAGAGATAGAATATATTCTCTTATATGTAAATGCCTACTTATCTTTCATTATTGAAAGGCGGTTTTTTTCTGAACATATAGTTCTAGGTTGACAGTTATTTTCTTTCTGAATACACAGAGCTTTCCACTTTCTTCTGGCTTCCATTGTTGCTGCTGAGAAGTTAGTTGTCAGTCTAATTGTTGTTCCTTAATTTTGTAGAACATCAAAAAAAGAAAAAGAAAGAAAAATATCTTAAAAGAGAGAAAGCAGATTATCTACACTTTGATGTGTCTAGATGATGAATTCTTCTGATTTATGCTTGGGATTCATTGGATTTCCTGAATTTGAGGGTTAGTCTCAACTATTCTCTCAAGGAACATTACCTCTCTCCAGTTCACTCTATTATCTCCTTCTGGAACTCCTATTAGATATTCATTACAACTTTTTCTTGACCCTCATGTGATGTATATAATTTTTTACTTCTTTATCCAGAATTTACAGATATGATTTCTTCAAATATGTTTTCAAATTAACTTACTCTAGCTTCAACTGTGTTTAATATTTCATTTAACACATCCATGGATTTTAAAAAAATTTTAAGTTTAGTAATTTTATATTTTATTTTCAGAATAAGTTAGGCTTAAGTTGGTGTGGTAGGCAAAATAATAGTCACCCAAAGATGTCCACGTGCTGATCCCTGAAACCTATGGATATGTTTTGTTATATGGCAAAGGGGAATTGGAGTTGCAAATGGAATTAAGATGGCCAATTAATTTACCTTAAAATAAGGAAATTATCTTTGGTTATCTGGCTAGTCCCAATGTAATCACAAGTTTCCTTTAAATGTGGAAGAGGGAGGCAGAAGAGCCAATGTCATAGTGATGTGGCATGAGAAAGATCTGATTGATCATTGCTGGCTCTGAAAATAGAGAGGCACCATGAGTCAAACAATATGAGCAGCATCTAGAAACTGGAAAAGGCAAGAAAACAGATTCTTTCCTAGAGCCTCTGGAAGGAGCACAGCCTTTCTGATATCTTGATTTTGGCCCAGTGAAACTGATTTTGAACTTTTTGGTTTTTAGAGCTATGAGAGAATAAATTTCTGTTGTTTTGAGCCATCAGGTTTGTGGTAAGTTGTTACAGCAGCAGTAGGAAATTAATACAACCGGGGAATTATTGAGGAAAGACTATGAGTATGATTGAGGAAGAGAATGAAGACAGAAACACCAACTGGGAGGCTACAGTACATACGTCTTTTTCTGTGTTTCTGGCATTTGCAGGATGGCTGACAAAGTATGGAAAACACTAAATTCCAGCCTCAGGAGTACTTTTCATCTGTATGCTCCCTGTTGTGGCTAATAAAAAAACGTGAGTTTTCATGGTTCCGTTTTGCATCATTGTGACTTCATTTAACCATCATTCCTAGGAAGTTTTTGGCAGAATTTTAAAGCATAATGGGTGAACTCGTTGATGGGTATATTGCTGATATGGTCTATCAGTCTGATATTGAATTAGATTGAATTAATACCAATTGGTGATTTAAGTAGTTAAAACCACCCCTCCATGCTTGTCTTACAGGCATATGAAAACAGTGAACATGTGTTTCTAAAACCACAACTCCTGGACTAGACAGGAGGATTGCTTGAGCCCAGGAGTTCAAGACCAGCCTGGGCAACATAGTGAGACCCTCATATCTGATATCAAAACCCTGCTTTGGGGGATAATCCCAAAAGGGTTCTTTCAGCTATTTAGTGAACATGTATTCACTGAGCAGGTATTATGAACCAGGCACTGTGTTTAAGTCTTCAGGACACCTCAGGGGTCAACAGAGTCCCTACCCTCATGACACTTTATGGCCTTATGGAGTAATCAAACTATGCATGACACAAATAATTGAGTAATTACTATTGTGATAAACGCCATGAAAGAGAATGCAGAGTGATAGGAGAGTGTATACCAAAGAGGCCTTCACTAGTCTGGGGGACAGGGAGGCTTTAACTAGAAAGGTTATTTGGCTGGGACCCAATAAGTGAGTGGGAATTGATTAAGAGAAAATGTGGGAGGTGGACAATAATCCAAGGAGAAGTCCATGGGCCTCAGTGTTGGATGTTAGTCACGTGGGGGCAGCCACACCTCTGTGGCAATCTACTGAGGACACCTAACACCCAGCAGTCACAGTGAGGGTTGAAGTTTGTCCCCCAAAACCCAGCAAGGCAGCACCTTACACAGAGGACAGTGGCAGGGACAAGTGCCCTGGACAAGGGAAGTGAAGATGATCAAGGTGGAGACCAATATTGAATACTTCAGACTCAATACCAGCCCAACTTCCTCCACAATGGCACAATCCCTTTCTCCACCTTTTTACTGCTTTCCTCAGGAAAAGTTTCCTGCTTGAAAGTGAGGTCAAACATGGTGACTCTTGCCTGTAATCCCAGCACTTTGGGAAGCTGAGACCAGAGGATTGCTTGAGCCCAGGAGTTCAAGACCAGCCTGGACAACATAGTGAGACCCTTATCTCCACAAAAAAATTAACCAAATTAGCCAGGTGTAGGGGTACACACCTGTAATCTCAGCTAGTCGGTAGGCTGAGGTGGGAGGATTGCTTAGGCCTGGGAGGTTGAGGCTTCAGTAAGTCATGATCACAACAGAGCAATACCCTGTCAAAAAGAAAGAAAAAAAGAAGAGAAAAGAAAAAGAAAGAAAGAAAGAAGAAAGAAAAGAAGGAAGGAAGGAAGAAAAGAAAGAAAGAAAGAAAGAAAGAAAGAAAGAAAGAAAGAAAGAAAGAAAGAAAGAAAGAAAGAAAAAGAAAAGAAAAGAAAAGAAAAGAAAAGAAAAGAAAATTACACAAGTAATTTGAGCCCATTGCCATTTGAGATGCTGAGGAGACATCTGCAACACGCTGAGACCAATAACCTCAATCTGCTCCTGCTGGGGAGATGGAATGAATGAAGTCTATGATGTTTCCAGTTTATAATTGGTCACAAAACCAAAGTCCAAGTACAACTTGGCTCCAACCCACCCCCCATTATTGTTGTCCTTTTGTTCTCTGTCCACCAGCCTTGGGGAGAGTCTCTGTTGGAGATTTGATAGGGTTGTTCACAAACATCCATTCACTGCTTCCAGTCCCACTCCTCAAGGTTGTGCACACACATGCATGCACACACACAGCTCTCAGACTGCAAAGGCAGGTGTGTAGAGCAGGTAGGGGAGATAGCAGTGAAAACAAAGACTTAATTTTCCTTATAAATCATACAAACAGGTGGGCAATGTTGAAGTTTTTGGCAACATATGGGTCTGAGTGTACAGCTCTCTGCTTCTCCAACATTTCCTAACATCTCAAGCCTCATTTCTCAACAAAAGCCTGCGCTGGCCTCTATCCTGCCTCAACAAGGTGCCTTGAAATGCTGCCTTAGCCCCCGTGTTGAGTTGCAAATAATCAGTTTCTCTCATTCTCTCTCTCTCTCTCTCTCTCTCTCACACACACACACACACAATTACTCTGCACTCAGATAATCATGATGATTGATAACAATAATAAAAACAACTAAAATTTGTGGAACACTTACTACATGCCAGTCATTGTGTTTTATGCACAGATTATCTCATTTAACTTACAACCATCCTATGAGGTGGCATTATTAATGTTATTTTCACCTTACTAAAAAGGAAACAGACATAAGAGGAAGTAATTTACACATTGCACAGGAAGCAAATGGTGGAGCCAAGATTCTAACCCAGGCAGTCCAACCCAGACTCCCACCCCTAATCACCATGCCCACCAGCCCCAAGGATGTTGAGTGTGGATTTCACCCCTACAGAGGCAGTGACACCCAAATACATATCCCTGACCCTTGTAGAGAATCTCAGGTGTGCTGGAGACCTAAGGAATATACTCCCACACAGGGCAAAAACTAAGTATTGACACAGGCCTCAATCTACATGTAGGAAGGGGCTGACAGGGCTTCAGAAAATGTCCCAGCTGTAGCTTCTTATCCACCCTGCTTTCCATGAGGTGCAGAAGAGGCAAGGACAGGCACAGAGCTGATGAGATGTAGGTGGAGAATCATCTCTTCTAAGAGTTTTCTGTGCGCTGTGTGACAAGAGCAACCACTGCCCATGACGACAGGCCTCCTTAGTCTTCCCCACTTATTAAAGCATAAAACAAAAGACTCAGACAGTCATCTCTATATCCTGGGATCTCAGTATACCCCAGACAAATGGATTCACTGGTTTCCAAACTGGGTAGCTGAAGAGCTCGTGATCACTCCTCGCCTAAGAATTCCCAAACTAAGCCATTTCTTGCTCACTAAGGCAAAGACTTTTCCCTTCATCTCATGGTAGTGGATGTTCACAAGAGTCCCAGTCCTTGCTTTCTACCCTTAGAGGGGCTGAAACCTAGGCCATGAGTTGGTTCACAAATGCTATCTTGAGAGTAGGTACCAGAGTAAGGTGCAGCTGGCCAGAAAATATGCTTCCCAGAGACAGGTCAGAGCACGACTAGGGTCAAGTCTGCTCTGGACTATGGAAAAGCCATTTATGCCTCCCAATGCAAATACCTAGGTGAAAATAATTCAAATGTTTTGAAAGGTCAAAGCCTGATTTAATTAAAAAACAAAACAAAAAACAAAAAACAAAATACCTTCAAGACAGCTATGTCTTTGACCTTGGATGATTCTCAAGGGGAGGCTGCAAACGAAAATGGATTACTGCGTTTCCATTTGCCGTTAGTGTGCTAATGTGCATTCTATTTTCATTTGTGTATGAGAAAGACAGATACAGAGAAAAGAATACATAACTCCTAAATGTAGTGATTTAGCAATGACTTGAATTGCTTAGGAATGTTGCCTTTGTATGCTCAGGGACTTCATAAAGACACCACAGAAGAGGAAGAAAACATTGCAGGCTGGTTTAAGGCATGACAATCTAGAAAGCACAGGACTTGATTTACTTCCTTACAGATAGAGAATTCAGAGAGGTACAAGTTGGCCAAGATTTTTAAAACAGTAATAATTAAAACATGAAGGCATCAGCATGTCTGCTTCTCCCCTTAAACCAAATACAAACAACAGGGAAAATGAGGACAGAAAAGAAAACGACATTTTTGATGAAAGAAAACAAAAACCAGCTAAAACCTCAAACCACACTCTTAAAGAAGAGCTGCTGTCTGGAAAAAAAAGAAAAAGAAAAAAGAAACCTAAGAGAAAAGTTTGTATTCAGGTGGCTTAATTTGGGAAGTTACCCAAGGGACAGGCATAGGAAACAGGGGAGGAAGAAATGGATAGCAAGGGGAACTAGTACAAAGACATATTCCTGAATTGGTCATTGTTGTAGGCAACTGGGGCCTGTTCAGACTTTCTCAGGAGCCATATAGAATGTGCTTTGGAATTGGTGTGTCTGAGGAATGGAAGAAGATAGCATTTATCCATCACCTTCTGTTTCCATTAGTCAGATATTGCTCCATGAGGTGTTAACTCACACACACTACTTCTGCAAAAAGCAGGCTCTTAGTGGGATAGGGTAGGGGATGAAAAGTAAAAATCAGCCCTGAATTTGATGATACCAATCAAGCAAAGATAAGAACTGTTGATCATTGCAAGAAATGTATGGATCTTCAACCTGAGACAGGAGGACTTCTGGCTAACTTGAAGCAAATCCATTCCCTCTGGGCAGAGTGTTGCTGAGGAAGTATTTAGAGACCATCCATCCAAATTCAAGATGGCTTCTGACCCAGCTTATTTCTCGATCCCTTCTCCACACACTGCCCAACGCCTACAACAATGGGCCGATGGGTCAATGAAAGCCTAAGACAAAATTCTGCATTCAGGTGGCTTCATTTGGGAAGTCAGTCCAGGGAACAGGCATAAGGAACGGGGGAGGAGGAAATAGGTAGGAAGGGAAACTAGTACAAAGATGTATTCCTAAATTGGTCATTGCTGTGGGCAAAGGGGGCTTATTGAGACTTCATTAAGTAGCTAGCCTTCATTAAAAAAAGAGTAATAATATAAAAAGAAATAGCACAGGACCCATTTAAAGGTGCCACAAGAATAAAATAATGAAACAAACATGACAAACAAAAAAGCAGATAAATAATTCATGCCTGAAAACATGCAATAAAGCATTAGAAAATTATGACTCAATACTTCTCTATGCAAAGCAAAATAAACATATATAAAGCTATAATTTTTTAAAAAGCTCAAAGAAGAAAAATAAGCATACAAAGAAGGAGTGATTTGGCAACATTAAAAGATGAAAAGTCATCTAGCACATCTCAGAAAAAACAAAAGTGTTACAAAATAAAATTAGAAACAAAAAAGATGGACTATTGTGAAACACAGGGATAAGTGAGTGTAGCAAAGTTTTTTAATCTCCACATTCAAATGTTCCTTCAATGCAGTAAAGTTTTCTCCTATTATAACTTTGAATATTTTGTTATATTTTTCTAGTCTCTTTTTAAAAGCACATTACTGGCCGGGCGCAGTCGCTCATGCCTGTAATCCCAACACTTTGGGAGGCCGAGGTGGGTGGGTCACGAGGTCAGGAGTTTGAGACCAGCCTGATCAACATGGTGAAACCCTGTGTCTTCTAAAAACACAAAAATTAGCCTGGCATGGTGGAGTGCGCCTGTAATTCCAGCTACTTGGGAGGCTGAGGCAGGAGAATCACTTGAACCCAGGAGGCGGAGGTTGCAGTGAGCCGAGATCATGCCACTGCACTCCAGCCTAGGCGACAGAACAAGACTCCATCTCAAAATAAGTAAATAAATAATAAAAATAAAAAATAAAAGCACATTAATTATGCATGTGTTGGTGCTTCTTCATCTTCTATATCTTTCATTTATTTTGAGTCTTTTCACCACTCTATTCTATTTCATTTTGCTAATTTAATTTCACTTTTTTGATTGTATCTGAAGGGAAAATGGTAAAGTGTGATCAGCCCTAATACATATTCTAACAAATTTACTAGACTTAAAAGGTAAAGAAAGGTCCTATTAGTTTATAGAACACACACACATACACATGCATAAAATATTATAGGAGATATTTATGTGTGTATGTATACATATATATTCATGGAGTCAGCAGGTAGAAGGAGAATCAGCTTTGCCTTACACTTGTCCACACAATATTCAATATTAGAAGAGAGTGGACAAATGTTCACAAAGTCATCAAGAAAAGAAAACATAATCACGAATTTATTCCAGCAAAGATGTCACTCAAGAGTAAATGTCACACAAAATCATGATCAAACATATAATAATTAGGGAATAATACCTTGTTTAATAAATCAGTCTTTTAAGAGACAAATGAAAAAGCCAGGGTAAAAGGATGGCTTGTAAGCATTGAACCTATTTACATATAGAACTAAGGCTAAACTAGGGAAATGATCATTACAGAACAGAATATAAATATTAGAAACCATGATACTATGAAATAATATTACTGATGAAAATTGAGCGGTGGAGGTTAATTAAGACTCAGTGGTGCACAATAGTGTAAGCACCTCAATTTCTTCAAATTTCACAGAGCACAGTCCATCAACACATTATATGTAACAAGCTAACTAATAAAGGTGTCTGTGTGATATTTAAATTATGCAAAATAAACAAGTAAGACAACCAAAAATAGTAATATAATTAATGCAACTCTAGTGGTGGATGGACTCCACCATAAGGAAGGTACAGAAAAGTATAAGTGTGACAATTACTCATATGTCATATTGGGAAATAAGTAAACCCTACCTAGAAGGGATCTCTTAAAAATAAACTTATCATATAAAACTACAAGGTAGTTTTCATAGCACCATTAGAAAAAAATTTTTAAAAATAGATCAAATCCAAACTTCCCAAATTATTAGAAGGAAAACACACATGCACATGAGCAAAATGAAGAGACTATGGACCATTTAGTGAATGATAAAAACAGAGAGCATGACACACAGTGATATGTCCAAACTCCTCTATCATATAAAGAAAATGTAAAAAGATATATTACTCATCAAAAGGTAAAAGATCTCCAATGAGTTTTTTTAAAAAAACAAGATATATGAGGCAGCCAAGATGGCCAAATAGGAACAGCTCCGGTCTACAGCTCCCAGCATGAGTGACACAGAAGACGGGTGATTTCTGCATCTCCATCTGAGGTACTGGGTTCGTCTCACTAGGGAGTGACAGACAGTGGGTGCAGGACAGTGGGTGCAGCGCACCGTGGGCAAGCCGAAGCAGGGCGAGGCATTGCCTCACTCAGGAAGTGCAAGGGATCAGGGAGTTCCCTTTCCTAGTCAAAGAAATGGGTGACAGACAGCACCTGGAAAATCGGGTCACTCCCACCCTAATACTGCACTTTTCTGATGGGCTTAAAAAATGGCGCACCAGGAGATTATATCCCGCACCTGGCCTGGAAGGTCCTACGCCCACAGAGTCTCGCTAGCACAGCAGTCTGAGATCAAACTGCAAGGCAGCAGCGAGGCTGGGGGAGGGGCGCCCACAATTGCCCAGGCTTGCTTAGGTAAACAAAGCAGCCAGGAAGCACGAACTGGGTGGAGCCCACCACAGCTCAAGGAGGCCTGCCTGCCTCTGTAGGCTCCATCTCTTGGGGCAGGGCACAGACAAACAAAAAGACAGCAGTAACCTCTGCAGACTTAAATGTCCCTGTCTGACAGCTTTGAAGAGAGCAGTGGTTCTCCCAGCACGCAGCTAGAGATCTGAGAATGGGCAGAATGCCTCCTCAAGTGGGTCGCTGACCCCTGACCCCCGAGCAGCCTAACTGGGAGGCACCCCCCAGTAGGGGCAGACTGACACCTCACACGGCCGGGTACTCCTCTGAGACAAAACTTCCAGAGGAACGATCAGACAGCAGCATTCGCAGTTCACGAAAATCTGCTGTTCTGTAGCCACCGCTGCAGATACCCAGGCAAACAGGGTCTGGAGTGGACCTCTAGCAAACTCCAACAGACCTGCAGCTGAGGGTCCTGTCTGTTAGAAGGAAAACTAACAAACAGAAAGGACATCCACACCAAAAACCCATCTGTACATCAACATCATCAAAGACCAAAAGTAGATAAAACCACAAAGATGGGGAAAAAACAGAGCAGAAAAACTGGAAACTCTAAAAAGCAGAGCACCTCTCCTCCTACAAAGGAACGCAGTTCCTCACCAGCAACAGAACAAAGCTGAACAGAATGACTTTGGCGAGATGACAGAAGAAGGCTTCAGACGATCAAACTACTCTGAGCTACAGGAGGAAATTCTAACCAAAGGCAAAGAAGTTAAAAACTTTGAAAAAAAATTAGATGAATGTATAACTAGAATAACCAATAGAGAGAAATGCTTAAAGGAGCTTATGGAGCTGAAAGCCAAGGCTCAAGAACTACGGGAAGAATGCAGAAGCCTCAGGAGCCAATGCGATCAACTGGAAGAAAGGGTATTAGTGATGGAAGATGAAATGAATGAAATGAAGCGAGAAGGGAAGTTTAGAGAAAAAAGAATAAAAAGAAATGAACAAAGCCTCCAAGAAATATGGGACTATGTGAAAAGACCAAATCTACGTCTGATTGCTGTACATGAAAGTGACAAGGAGAATGGAACCAAGTTGGAAAACACTCTTCAGGATATTATCCAGGAGAACCTCCCCAATATAGCAAGGCAGGCCAACATTCAGATTCAAGAAATACAGAGAACACCACAAAGATACTCCTGGAGAAGAGCAACTCCAAGACACATAATTGTCAGATTCACCAAAGTTGAAATGAAGGAAAAAATGTTAAGGGCAGCCAGAGAGAAAGGTCGGGTTACCCACAAAGGGAAGCCCATCAGACTAATAGCAGATCTTTTGGCAGAAACCCTACAAGCCAGAAGAGAGTGGGGGCCAATATTCAACATTCTTAAAGAAAAGAATTTTCAACCCAGAATTTCATATCCAGCAAAACTAAGCTGCATAAGTGAAGGAGAAATAAAATCCTTTACAGACAAGCAAATGCTGAGAGATTTTGTCACCACCACGCCTGCCCTAAAAGAGCTCCCGAAGGAAGCACTGAACATGGAAAGGAACAACCAGTACCAGCCACTGCAATATCACGCCAAATTGTAAAGACCATTGAGGGTAGGAAGAAACTGCATCAACTAACGAGCAAAATAACCAGCTAACATCATAATGATAGGATCAGATTCACACATAACAATATTAACTTTAAATGTAAATGGACTAAATGCACCAATTAAAAGACACAGACTGGCAAATTGGATAAAGAATCAAGACCCATCAGTGTGCTGTACGCAGGAAACCCATCTCATGTGCAGAGACACACATAGGCTCAAAATAAAAGGATGGAGGAAGATCTACCAAGCAAATGGAAAACAAAAAAAGGCAGGGGTTGCAATCCTAGTCTCTGATAAAACAGACTTTAAACCAACAAAGATCAAAAGAAACAAAGAAAGCCATTACATAATGGTAAAGGGATCAATGCAACAAGAAGAGCTAACTATCCTAAATATATATGCACCCAATACAAGAGCACCCAGATTCATAAAGCAAGTCCTTAGTGACCTACAAAGAGACTTAGACTCCCACACATTAATAATGGGAGACTTTAACACCCCACTGTCAACATTAGACAGATCAACGAGACAGAAAGTTAACAAGGATATCCAGGAATTGAACTCAGCTCTGCACCAAGCGGATCTAACAGACATCTACAGAACTCTCCACCCCAAATCAACAGAATATACATTTTTTTCAGCAGCACACCACACCTATTCCAAAATTGACCACAGAGTTGGAAGTAAAGCTCTCCTCAGCAAATGTAAAAGAACAGAAATTATAACAAACTGTCTCTCAGACCACAGTGCAATCAAACTAGAACTCAGGATTAAGAAACTCACTCAAAACCACTCAACTACATGGAAACTGAACAACCTGCTCCTGAATGACTACTGGGTACATAACGAAATGAAGGCAGAAATAAAGTTGTTCTTTGAAACCAACGAGAACAAAGACACAACATACCAGAATCTCTGGGACACATTCAAAGCAGTGTGTAGAGGGAAATTTATAGCACTAAATGCCCACAAGAGAAAGCAGGAAAGATCCAAAATTGACACCCTAACATCACAATTAAAAGAACTAGAAAAGCAAGAGCAAACACATTCAAAAGCTAGCAGAAGGCAAGAAATAACTAAGATCAGAGCAGAACTGAAGGAAATAGAGACACAAAATACCCTTCAAAAAATTAATGAATGCAGGAGCTGGTTTTTTGAAAGGATCAACAAAATTGATAGACCGCTAGCAAGACTAATAAAGAAGAAAAGAGAGAAGAATCAAATAGACACAATAAAAAATGATAAAGGGGATATCACCACCAATCCCACAGAAATACAAACTACCATCAGAGAATACTACAAACACCTTTATGCAAATAAACTAGAAAATCTAGAAGAAATGGATAAATTCCTCGACACATATACCCTCCCAAGACTAAACCAGGAAGAAGTTGAATCTCTGAACAGACCAATAACAGGCTCTGAAATTGAGGCAATAATCAATAGCTTACCAACCAAAAAAAGTCCAGGACCAGATGGATTCACAGCCGAATTCTACCAGAGGTACAAGGAGGAACTGGTACCATTCCTTCTGAAACTATTCCAATCAATAGAAAAAGAGGGAATCCTGCCTAACTCATTTTATGAGGCCAGCATCATCCTGATACCAAAGCTGGGCAGAGACACAACCAAAAAAGAGAATTTTAGACCAACATCCTTGATGAACATTGATGCAAAAATCCTCAATAAAATACTGGCAAACCGAATCCAGCAGCACATCAAAAAGCTATCCACCATGATCAAGTGGGCTTCATCCCTGGGATGCAAGGCTGGTTCAATATACGCAAATCAATAAATGTAATCCAGCATATAAACAGAACCATAGACAAAAACCATATGATTCTCTCAATAGATGCAGAAAAGGCCTTTGACGAAATTCAACAACCCTTCATGCTAAAAACTCTCAATAAATTAGGTATTGATGGGACGTATCTCAAAATAATAAGAGCTATCTATGACAAACCCAAAGCCAATATCATACTGCATGGGCAAAAACTGGAAGCATTCCCTTTGAAAACTGGCACAAGACAGGGATGCCCTCTCTCACCGCTCCTATTCAACATAGTGTTGGAAGTTCTGGTCAGGACAATTAGGCAGGAGAAGGAAATAAAGGCTATTCAATTAGGAAAAGAGGAAGTCAAATTGTCCCTGTTTGCAGATGACATGATTGTATATTTAGAAAATCCCATTGTCTCAGTCCCAAATCTCCTTAAGCTGATAAGCAACTTCAGCAAAGTCTCAGGATACAAAATCAATGTACAAAAATCACAAGCATTCTTATACACCAATAACAGACAAACAGAGAGCCAAATCATGAGTGAACTCCCATTCACAGCTGCTTCAAAGAGAATAAAATACCTAGGAATCCAACTTACAAGGGATGTGAAGGACCTCTTCAAGGAGAACTACAAACCACTGCTCAAGGAAATAAAAGAGGATACAAAGAAATGGAAGAACATTCCATACTCATGGGTAGGAAGAATCAATATCGTGAAAATGGCCATACTGCCCAAGGTAATTTATAGATTCAATGCCATCCCCATCAAGCTACCAATGACTTTCTTCACAGAATTGGAAAAAACTACTTTAAAGTTCATATGAACCAAAAAAGAGCCCGCATCGCCAAGTCAATCCTAAGCCAAAAGAACAAAGCTGAAGGCATCACGCTACCTGACTTCAAACTATACTACAAGGCTACAGTAACCAAAACAGCATGGTACTGGTACCAAAACAGAGATGTAGGCCAATGGAACAGAACAGAGCCCTCAGAAATAACACTGCATATCTACAACTACCTGATCTTTGACAAACCTTACAAAAACAAGAAATGGGGAAAGGATTCCCTATTTAATAAATGGTGCTGGGAAAACTGACTAGCCATATGTAGAAAGCTGAAACTGGATCCCTTCCTTACACCTTATACAAAAATTAATTCAAGATGGATTAAAGACTTAAATGTTAGACCTAAAACCATACAAACCCTAGAAGAAAACCTAGGCAATACCATTCAGGACATAGGCATAGGCAAGGACTTTATGTCTAAAACACCAAAAGCAATGGAAACAAAAGCCAAAATTGACAAATGGGATCTAATTAAACTAAAGAGCTTCTGCACAGCAAAAGAAACTACCATCAGAGTGAACAGGCAACCTACAAAATGGGAGAAAATTTTCACAACCTACTCATCTGACAAAGGGCTAATATCCGGAATCTACAATGAACTCAAAGAAACTTACAAGAAAAAACAAACAACCCCATCAAAAAGTGGGCGAAGGACATGAACAGACACTCCTCAAAAGAAGACATTTATGCAGCCAAAAAACACATGAAAAAATGCTCACCATCACTGGTCATCAGAGAAATGCAAATCAAAACCACAATGAGATACCATCTCACACCAGTTAGAATGGCAATCATTAAAAAGTCAGGAAACAACAGGTGCTGGAGAGGATGTGGAGAAATAGGAACACTTTTACACTGTTGGTGGGACTGTAAACTAGTTCAACCCTTGTGGAAGTCAGTGTGGCGATTCCTCAAGGATCTAGAACTAGAAATACCATTTGACCCAGCCATCCCATTACTGGGTATATACCCAAAGGACTATAAATCACGCTGCTATAAAGACACATGCACAAGTATGTTTATTGCAGCTCTATTCACAATAGCAAAGACTTGGAACCAACCCAAATGTCCATCAATGATAGACTGGATTAAGAAAATGTGGCACAAATACACCATGGAATACTATGCAGCCATAAAAAATGATGAGTTCATGTCCTTTGCAGGGACATGGATGAAATTGGAAATCATCATTCTTAGCAAACTACCGCAAGAACAAAAAACCAAACACCACATGTTCTCACTCATAGGTGGAAATTGAACAATGAGAATACACGGACACAGGAAGGGGAACATCACACTCTGGGGACTGTTGTGGGGTGGGGGAGGGGGGAGGGATAGCATTAGGAGATATACCTAATGCTAAATGACGAGTTACTGGGTGCAGCACACCAGCATGGCACGTGTATACGTATGTAACTAACCTGCACATTGTGCACATGTACCCTAAAACTTAAAGTATAATAATAATAAAATAAATAAATAAAAATAAAAAATAAAAAACAAGATATATATGTGCTGTATATAAGAGATAAAACAATAGAGAAAAATCAATAAAATTAATAGGTGGTTCTTTGAAAAAATATCTAGCAAGATTGGCAAAATAAAAAGAAGACATGGATTACTAACACCAGGAAAAAAGCAAGAGCTATCACTATAGATCCTAAAGAAATGAAAAATAAGTGATATGGTTTGGCTCTGTGTGCCCACCCAAATCTCATCTCAAATTGTAATTCACATGCGTTGAGGGAGGAACCTGGTGGGAGGTGATTGCATCAGAGGGATGGTTTCCCCCCATGCTGTTCTCATGATAGTGAGTGAGTTCTCATGAAATCTGATGGTTTAAAAGCGTGTGGCATTTCCTCACTCCCTCCTTTCACCATGTAGGACATGTTTTGCTTCCCCTTCATCTTCCACCATGATTGTAAGTTTCCTGAGGCCTCCCCAGCCGTTTGAAACTATGAGTCAATTAAACTGCTTTTCTTTATAAATTTTCCAGTCTCAAGTAGTCTTTTATAGCAGTGTGAAAACAGAAAAATACAATAAGGGAATATTACAAATATTACACTGTAATACAGTGTAATATTTGTATTATTTGTAAATACTAATAATGTAAATTTGTAATATTTGTATTACAAATACAAATATTATAAATAGACTTATGCTAATACATTTGACAACTTGGAAGAAATGGACTTTCTTGAAAACCACAATAACCTGTATGAAACCATTAGAATTTTGAATTCATAAATTTTTTTGAGACAGGGTCTCACTCTGTCACCCAGATTGGAGTGCAATGGCATTCTCACAGCTCACTGCAGCCTTGACCTCCAAGACTCAAACAAATCTCCCACCTCAGCCTCCCTAGTGGCTAGGACTACGGGTATGTGCCACCGTGCTTGGCTAATTTTTTTGTAGAGACAGGGCTTCATCATGTTGCCCAGGCTGGTCTCAAACTCCTGGGCTCAAGTGTTCCTCCTGCCTTGGCCTCCCAAAGTGGTGGGATTACAGGCATAAGCCATTGTACCTGGCTTGAATTCCTAATTTAAATGCTCTCCCAAAATAATCATCATGCCCATTGTCTCCAGTGGTTTCAGTGGAGAATTTTACCAAACATTTAAAGAAGAATTAACACCAACTCAACACAATCTCTTCTGGAAAATAAAAGAAGAGGATGTTGGGCATGAGAGAAAAAGAGGAGTCAGGGATGGTTCCAAGGTCTTTGGCCTGAAAAAATGTGGCAAGATGGAGCTGCCATCAAACAAGATGAGTAAGACCAGGGAGGCAGTAAATGGAGGGTGAGCCTCATGATACTGCAATATCTAGAGGATTGGCTTTACTAATATTTTGCTTAGGATTTTTACGTTGGAGTTTATAAGTGAATTTGGTATATAGTTTTATTTCCTTGTATTATCTTTGACTATTTTTCATACCAGGGTTATACTGCTAGTAAAATAAATGTTATACTCTTTGAATCAATGTTGTTTATAATCTCGAAACCTCCCCACTTCCAAAGGTATCATATGCATTTTCTAAACCTTCAAGGAATCTTAGGCTATCCATTTCAATTTTTTTCATTGGTTTATTAAATATTTTAATTCCTGTTTGAGTCTATTTATACTTTTTAATTGCTGATAATTTACAAAATTATTAGAATAAATACATTTATTCATTCTCAAAATATTTTTAAAATTCTACATCTAAAATTTTATCCCTTTTAAGCCTAATATTATTTGGTTTTGCTTCTCTCTTTCTCAATTACCCTCTCATGGTGCTTAGGTTTTTCTATCTTTGATGCTCCTCCATTCCCTTATGATGTGTGTGTGCAGTTGTCAATATATTATTATCTACATGGCTTGGTATGTGATGAGCTTTTCCAATCTGAAGACTCATATCTACCTTAATTTATTATGAAATATTTCAAGTAGACAAAAAAGCATAGAGAATAATCTAATGACTATACATGCACCCATCACTCCATATAAGCGATAAAATGTTGAAAATACAATTGAAGGTCTGTGTTTACCTCTTCTCAATCACTTTTCCTCCCATATTTCTAGCAATAATCACTATTCTAAATTTTGTTAATCAATTCCATGTATGTCCTTATATTTTTCTACAGGTAGATATATCCATAAGCAATATATATAGCAATGTTTCCCATATTTTTAAATGTCAAATAAATTACATATGTATGCAAACTTCTGCAACTTTGGTGCTAAACAGTCTGGTTTTTTAGAACATTTCATTTTTTGTGAGTAGCTCTGGTTCACGCAGAGCCTCCTAAATGGCATGCTGCAGTTCACTAGGGATGGGCTGCAGTTACTGACCCCTTGGCCCTCTGGGCAGCCAGTTGGGTCCTGAGGTTGCCAGAGCCCCTGGACAGCTGCCCCCAGAGCCATTGGAGGAGACTCTGTTCCAGGAGCTAAAGAAGCTCAGTGGGCCTATTCAAAACAGTGCAGGGGGGCCTTGTGGGAGGGTGGGGAGCCCTGGCTGATGCAGTTCCAGGTGGAGAGCTCATCTCTGTCTCCCTGCCTTCTCAGGAGTTAGATGCAGACCTCTATGCCTCATCCTGTGTCCTTTAAGTGGTAAGTAAGCAGGTGCAGGTGTCTGCCCTAACAGTGCATGTGCAATCTGCACACTAGAGCTTCTGCCCTATTCTAAAATGCTTCATATAAAAATGTTTGCTATTTTTTAAACAGACAACCTTTACAAATCTCTCTACTCCAGAACAACAGAAGGACCTTAGAATGTTTTTAATCTAACAACCTGTTCCTTCTTAAAAGTTATTTTTATCCAGCATTTTCCTCCTTGTCTCTCTTTTGTACTAAAAATTATTACCTCTATTGCTGTTGTACTATAAAGTCAATATTTGTTTAGCTTTACCCACATGTTTCTGCCTAGCTGCTGCTAACCCATATAGCATTTTTGTGCAAATTGGGAAAAGGTGTTTCTCTCTCAAAACACTTTATTTCCATCTGTGGAAAGTAACATTCATTCAATACTATACATACACCACACAGTAACAGAAAACATAATAAACATAGAAGCTACACTGTGTACGGAGCAACTGGCACCCCCAGATGTGGCACCCCTGTACAACCACACCTGGAAGTCCTGGGTTTTCCAGCTCGTTAAGCACCATTCTGCATTGTAGCTTAGTTCTCCCTTCTATTCAATTTCCTTACAAAAATGACATCCTTTAGACATTTCTTAAGTTCAGTTCTCTAGGAAATAAATTCCTCTGTTTTTGTTAGTTTATAAATGTTTTTATTCCACCCTTGTGTTTTGTGATAGGTTAAGGTAGTTTAAAACATCATGTTAATAATTTTTTCTCAATACTTTGAAGATAGTATTCCACTATCTTTTGTTCTTATTGCTATTAGTGGGGAATCTATAATCAATCTAATAGTAATTCTTTGTAGGTAATCCGTTCTTTCCCTTTGCTTGATTTCAAATTTTTTGTTTTATCTTTGGAATTGACTATTTTTTAAGAGTTTCCTATGTAATTTAATTACACTTCCTAAATCTTAGGGTCTATTTCTTTCACCAACTTTGGAAAATTCCCTGTTTTATCTCTTTGAGTGTTTTCTCTGCTCTGGTAGATTTCCTTTCTCTGGAATTAAAAGTAGGTATATTTTCTCATTAGGTGTATATTAGACTGTTTCATGTCTCTTAACTTATTTCATATTTTCTATCTGTTTGTCTCTCTGTATTGTGTTCTTGCCTCATCTGTCTTCCAATTTATCAGTTCTCTCTTTAGCTGTGTTTAATCTCTGATTTACCCTATCTACTGAGAAATTAATTTCAATGGTCACATCTTGAATTTCTAGAAATTCTCTTTGTTTCATTTCTGAAATATGAGAGGATTTTTTCACAGCATAGTATTCCTCTCTCATGTTTTCTATTCCATCTTTAATTTTAAAAATATTTTAAAATACTTTATGTTCTATATCTAATTATTCCATCATCTAAAAGTAATTGGGAGATTCAATTCTGCTATTTGTTTTTTCAACTAACTCAATCTTGATATCTTGATTCCTTATGAATTTTGTAATTTTGAATTTTGAGCTCAATGTTAGTGGGTATTTGTGAAAACTTTATGAGGACTGGCTTACTCACATGCTTTTCTAGAATGTATTTATATCCCTACCAGTCACCCTAGAGATGTTACCAAAATGAGATTGATGTTATAATTTTTTAATGGAAACTTTCAATTATACTAAAAAGTAAAGAGAATAGTAAAAATAACTCTCCCTTATGCCCCTTGACTGCTTAAACAAGAAAATATTATGGGAGGGACACTGCCCTAATTTCCAGGTTCAAGTCTTAAGAGACTGGAGACATCCAATACCTCAAATACTCTTTGGAATACAGACAGCATGCAGTTAGGAGCCTAGTGATCAGTGGAGGGGGCCAGCTAGGGAGGCAGGAGGCTCCCAGCTGACAGTTTCCCTGAGCTCTCAGTCAGTCACCAGCACCAACCCACCAGCCAGGCGAGAGAGTCATCTGGAAGTGGGTCTGTCAGCTACAGTCATGCTCCCTGAGTTGCTACCACAAGGAGCAGAGAGAAGCCATTGACACCCAAGTCCTCCCTAAATTGAAGCAAATAATTTTTGTTGTTTTAAGGCACTATACCTCAGACTGTCATATTATCCAGCAATACATAACTAGAAGAACATTATTATTAAAACTTGTCCTATGGAGCAGTGAAGTCGTATTTGTAGTATTTTTTTTTTACCAGATTTCTGCTTCTTGTGTATTAATTCTTCTTCCAAGAAGGTAAATAAACCGGGAGTTCTTAGCTGTATTTTTTTGTTTTTTTGTTTGTTTGTTTTGGTGTCACAGAACCTCTGTAGGAAGAGGAAGCTAAATTGTTCTACCAAAAAGACACACGCATGTGTATGTTCACTGCAGCACTATTCACAATAGCAAAGACATGGAATCAACATAGGTGCCCATCAACAGTGGACTGGATAAACAAAATGTAGTACATATACAGCATGGAATACTATGCAGCCATAAAAAAGAATGAAATCATGTCCTTTGCAACATGGATGTAGCTGGATATCATTAGCCTAAACAAATTAAAGCAGGAACAGAAAACCAAAGACTGCATGACTGCATGTTCTCACTTATAAGTGGGAGATGAACATTGGGTACTCATGGACATAAAGATGGCAACAATAGACACTGGGGACTTCAAAGGTGGGGAGAAGGGAAAGGGCTGAGAAACTACCTATTGAGTACTGTGCTCACTACCTGGGTATCGGGTACCCCAAATCTCAGCATCATGCAATATACTAATGTAACAAACCTGCACATGTGCCCCCTGAATCTAAAATAAAAGTTGAAATTGTTTTTTTGAAAAAGAACCCCTGGATGAATTATATCATACATTATCAGAATAATGTTTTTAACTGCATAAAACAAAATATACCAATTAAGTAGAAATAGTTACCAAAATATTGACATTTTTGATAGAGGAATGTGTGTGTGAAATAATAGAATCCGGTAGTGGGTTTAGTAGCTGGCATAAATTTAAAGTATGATGAACACAAATAAGTTTTGAAGATATCAGTAACACTTTAATTAATATGGAAGTATCTGTAATTTCTATAAGTGGGTCTTGCTTATACAACTGTGGTTTTCTACCTACATGAAATATTGAGGGAAATGCTAATTTTCAGTCAGAGATTAGTGAAAATAAGGAGGCCATTTTTCCCCACGCATGTTCACAGTCTCTCTGAATTCTATTATTATACTTCAGGTTAAGAGCTCTGAACTACCCAGTTGTATGGCCATTGAATAGTCTTACATTACTCAGTAAAGGCTCAGAAAATAGTCTTTGTGTGAAAGCATAAAGAGATGATAGAAGCTATCTGGAAAACCAGTCTTCATCTATCCACTCATTAGTCTGAATTTCATAAGCAACAGGGGGCAAAGTAATTCCTTTGAAAGTTCTAGGATGGTTACATTTTCCTGCCACCAAGGGCTTTATCATGTGGAGTCAGGTAGCATCAGCCTAAGCACACCTGTGCACACACACACACATACACACATTCACACACACTCATACACTAATGTGTTCTACTTGAGCCCAGGATAATTGATTCACTATCACTATCAAATGCAAAGTCACCTGTCACCCACTTGGCATGGGAAATTACTTCCTGATGATGTGTGATGCTGAGCCTACTAAGAGAGAAGTCTCTAATACTGGTGAGAAACCCAGACTTGCTTAAGCAAACAAACAAACAACAGAAAGTGGGTTAGGAGAGTGGTGGAGTGGGCATTGGAAGATGCACAGAAGCCTGGAAGCATAGAGTAGCCAAACCGTGGGAAAGGTAGAGATATGGGTGGGCCTCAGGAAAAATTGCAACCCAGGGCTGGGATGCAGAACACTACTCTTTCTTCTCTGATGCTGGCTTTTCTGCCTGTCTTCTTCATTCCCATCTTTTGGTGCAGACTGGCTTCCCTCACTTCTCAGTCAATGTGACAAAAAACATGGAGAATAAAGGCTCTAAAGCTTTATGTGCCGTAGTTTTAGCTAAAAGTGGAATGAAACTAATTTGGCTCTCTGGGTCCTATAGCCAAAATTCACAGACATGCTCTGGCCAATCAACTGTGGCAAAGTGCGGGGTCATGTATTAAAAATTGGCTGCTCCCATAAGTAACCATGCATATAGGAAAAGAGGTGAGGAAAGGCTCCCAGAAAAGTGGAGTGGAGGAAGGGCAGGCCAAGCAATTTATCCAGCACAGGCATAATGAAGATACAGGGAGGAACAACCACACTCAATTCATATTCTTTTTGAAGACAAGCCCTGAGCCCATGATGGTGGCTTGGAAACTCACGTGCTACAAGATGGAATGACTCCTATGCTGTGGGTGGACCACAGCAGATCTCATGATCTGCTAAGAACAATTTTTAAATAAATCTAAGGAATGTATCTTTATGACTATATTTTTTGGCACATATAAGAAATATGTCTTTAAGACCATATACTTTTGTAAGAAAGGTTTGGTGGATTTTTTGAACCCTCAAATCTAAGAGAAGTTATTCTCAACCTTGCTCTAGCGAAGGAAAGCTGGGGCTCTGAGACAGTGTCTCTGAGAGTAGGAGCTGTAGGCTGTCTCCTGTTAGAAACCTATTTGGGGAACTGGAGAAGAAACAGTGATTTTTTAAATAATCTGAAATTTATACTGTGTCCCATGGCAGTGGTTCTCAAACTTTCAGTGTCAGAAACATTACATTTAACATTTCTTAAGGTCTTCAAAGAGCATTTTTAATATCAGCTATATCCATGGATATTTACCATGTTAGAAATTGAAGCTAAGAAATTTTAAAAATATATTCATTTTCCTGGTTTATTTTAAAATAACAAAAATAAAACCATTCCATGTTAATGTACAATAATATTTTTATAGAAAGACTATATTTGGGGGCTGGACACAGTTGCTTCTACCTGTAATCCTGGCACTTTCGGAAGCCAAGGTGGGAGGATCGCTTGAGCCCTGGAGTTCAAGACCAACCTGGGCAAAATGATGAGACCCCTGCCTTATAAAAATAAATAAATAAAAGACTCTATTTTTGAAAACAAAAGAATATAATGAGAAGAGTGATATTATTTTACATTTTTGCAAAGCTCTTTAATGTCTGATTTGAAGTAGAAATGTAGTTGGAAAAGGCAGAAGTATTAAAATAGCCTTTTCACAAAACAGTAGCTATTCTTCGGTATTATACTAAAACTCAGCACATCATAGTTTGTTCATTTATAACAAATCAATGTGGAATCTAAAATTATATCAATAAATTTTAAATATTCTGTCACATAAAAATTGAATTAATCTAACATTAAAATCATATACTGTTACATTAAAAGAGCCTTAAAAGGCTCTTTTATCCAGGGTTAATTTTGTAGCATCTTGCATTGGTTATTTGGAAAATATTGGTTAAATTGGTTATGCAGATTTTCCAAATGTTGAAACATTTCATTAGTATGCATTGATGGATTTGCAGTATCAAAAAAACCACATGTGTTAATATCATTGCCAGTCTCTTGAGAAAAGTATTTAAGCATCAGGACACTGTCAAGCTCAGAAAGGCAAATACAAATTTTCCAAAGTTCTAATTTTTGCTTGAAAGCTTAAATGTTATCAGTGGTAACAAATACCGTCAGTTATTTTCCTTAAAATGACATACTTGCTGAATTAGAGAGAAAATGTCTGCCAAATACCTAACTCTGTAATTGGTTAATTTAATTAAATATTGTGTTCTATGAAAAAAGTGGCTAGTTCATCTCACAACTAAAATAATCACACAATTGCTTTTCCTCAGGATGAGCATTGCATTTCAGTATGCAGCATAAATGCTTTATGTGTACTTCCCATTTCATCACATAGAGTGCTTAAAAGACACATACTCAGGAATTGTGTTTCAATAAAATCAATAATTTTTACTGGTTCATCAAAGATATCCTAAATTTCCACTGGCCTCCTTTTCCTGCAAGTTCAAGGAGGGGAAGAATACAATGACCACGTGCACAGTTTGGTACCACTGCCTCGCTTCATGTTAAGGCACCAGGAGTTTCACCTACTCTTACTTGTGTACCATCAGTGCAAACATCAACTCAGTGAAAAAAGGTAAATGAAGTCTTATGGTTATTACAATAATTGCTTTTGGCCAGGCACAGTGGCTCACACCTGTAATCGGCACTTTGGGAAGCTGAGGTGGGAGCTTGAGCCCAGAAGGTTGAGACCAGCCTGGGCAATATAAGGAGACCCCATCTTTAAAAAAAACAAAACAAAACAAAACAAAAACTAGCCCGGTATGGTGCCATGTGCCTGTAGTCCCAGTTACTTGTGAGGGTGAGGTGGGAGGATCGCTTGAGCCCAGCAGATCAAGGCTGCAGTGAGCTGTGATTGCGCCACTGCACTCCAGCCTGGCAACAGAGTGAGACCCTGTCTCAAAACAAACAAACAAAAATCTCCCAGACCCTTCAAAAGGTTTCAGGAACCCCTAGGGACCACAGACCATACTTTGAACTTCACTGATCTATGGTTTAAATTTTCCTATAAATGTCTTTTTTGGTCCTCACAGATGCCCTTTAAGATGGGTGCTCCTGGGACACCCCTTGTAAGGATAGGAAAAATGAGTCTCTGGGAAATTTAGTGTCTTATCCCTGGCCTCAGAACCAAGAACCAGGAGGGACTAGAAGGGAATATTTGTCAATACTGTCATGAGCATCAAGAAAGAAAGCACCTCGTCTCCATCCCGACCCCACCTGTGAATCCCCTGGGCTGCACATGGCCAGACTTAGAAGGTGAGGAGGATGCCCAAACATGGGTGTATGTGGAGCAGCCCGGCATGCCAAGGCGACAAGCCATCCTTGCAGGGGGACCTGAGGAACAAGCCACCGGTGGAATAAACAATCCTCCCCATCAGTGTCCCGATCTCTAGTGGACAACTCTTGAAAGATTCTTGGAGGTTGGCATGACTGCCTCCTCTCTCCATCCATCTCAGAGAATGAAGGGTCTGCGAGAGCAGGAGTGAGGAAGAATAAGACAGTAACTGTCAGTCTTTGAAATAATAGTTATTATTTTAGTCTTCAAATGGCCTAAGATTTCTCTAACCGACTAGTGTCAAAAAGCACAGCCCAAGCCAAGAGATAGGCCCGCTTCCCCTGGCTTTCCTACAGCTACACTCGGGGTGGGGGTGCTTGGAAGATATCTAATTCCATGACCTTTGTGATGCTGCTCTGCTGGCACATTCCCAGATGGCCTGGGAAACCAAAGGAAGGAAAGAAACACAGGCCACCAAGCGTCCCTGGGGCTCTCCACATGGGCCACATCATGGATCAGCAATGGGGAGTGGGTCCAGGCCAGGGGAATCTGTGGGGTAGAAAACCAGAATAGTGGGCACTATCTTTGGGAAGAAGGGGAAAAATGAGAGAGAGCCTGGGTAAATGACACCCACAAATTTCCACAGGGCTGAACACTCCATTTTCTCTTTTTATGTGGCCTGTCCAATATCCGTATCTTTAAATCCCTGTAGGTATGAGCTCCAGTTCTTGTAATCTAAAGGATCCCCTGGTGGAAAGAACTGATTGTCTGGACAGGCAGCAAATGAAATGGCAGTAACTGAAATAAGACATGACTAAAAAATGTTGGAGATTTCCTAGAGCCTGGTCAAGGTAAGTGTTCAATTCCAACTCTTCTTCAGACCTCATTTTCCAACAGAGGCAGAGATGACAAAGAGGCCACAGAAAGTTGGATCCAAAGCTTTGATGTTCCCTAAACTTTTACCCTTGTCACTTGCCTTAAGTAAGTTTCAGCTTTTGATAAACAAGCTCAGCAAGTCTCAGGATACAAAATCAACATAAAAAAAAAATTGCTAGCATTCCCATACACCAATAGTCAAGCCTAGAGGAACGCAATTCCATTCACAATTGCCACAAAAAGAATAAAATACCTAAGAATATAGCTAACCAGGGAGACAAACGATATCTACAATGAGAATTACAAAACACTGCTCACAGGAATCAGAGATGACACCAACAAATGGAAAAACATTCCATGCTCATGGATAGGAAGAAGCAATATCATTAAAATGGCCTTACTGCCTAAAGCAATTTATAGATTCAATGCTATTCCTATCAAACTACCAAGGACATTCTTCACAGAACTAGAATAAGCTATTTTAAAATTCATATAGAACCAAAAAAAGAGCCCAAATAGCCAAGGCAACCCTAAGCAAAAGTAACAAAGCTGGAGACATCATGCTACCTGACTTCAAACTATGCTAAAGGGCTATACCAAAACTGCATAGTACTGGTACAAAAACAGACACATAGACTAATGGAACAGAGCAGAGAGCCCACAAATAAGGCCTCACACCTACAACCATCTGATCTCTGGCAAAGCTGACAAAAACAAGCAATGAGGAAAGGACTCCCTATTCAATAAATGGTGCTAGGATAACTGGCTAGCCACATGCAGAAGATTAAAACTAGACCCATTCCTTACACCATATACAAAAATCAACTCAACATGGATTAAAGACTTAAATGTAAAACCCAAAACTATAGAAATCCTAGAAGACAACCTAGGCAATACCATTCTGGACCTAGGAATGGGCAAAGATTTCATGACAAAGATGCCAAAAGCAATTGCAACAAAAGCAAAAATTGACAAATGGGATCTAATTAAACTAAAGAGCTTCTTCACAGCAAAAGAAACTATCAACAGAGTAAACAGACAACCTACAGAATGGGACAGAATTTTTCCAAACTATGCCTCTGACAAAGTTTTAATATCCAGCATCAATAAGGAACTTAAATTTACAGGAAAAAAGCAACCCCATTAAAAAGTGACCAAAGGACATGAACAGAAACTTTTCAAAAGAAGACATACATACAGCCAACAAGCATATGCAAAAAAGCTCAACATCATGGATCATTAGAGAAATGCAAACCAAAACCACAATGAGATACCATCTCACACCAGTCAGAGTGGCTATTATAAAAAGCCAAAAAAAATTAAAAATGTTGGCAAGGTTGCAGAGAAAAGGGAATGCTTATTCACTATTGGTGGGAGTGTAAATTAGTTCAACCATTGTGGAAAGCAGTGTGGCAATTCCTCAAAGAACTAAAAATAGAATGACCATTCAACCCTGTAACCCATTATTGGGTATATACCCAAAGGAATATAAATCATTCTACCATAAAGACACATGCACACGTATGTTCATTGCAGCACTATTCAGAATAGCAAAAACATAGAATCAACCTAAATGCCCATCAATGGCAGATTGGATAAAGAAAATATGGTACATGTATGCCATGGAATACTACACAGTCATAAAAAAAGAACAAGATCATGTCCTTTGCAGAAACATGGTTGGAGCTGGAGTCCATTGTCCTTAGCAAACTAACGCAGGAACAGAAAACCAAATACCTCATGTATCTCACTTATAGGTGGGTGCTAAATGATGAGAACACATGAATACATAGAGAAGAACAACAGATACTGGGGCCTAACCTAACAAAAGATTGAGGGTGGGAGTAGGGAGAGGATAAGGAAAAATTACTAATCAGTACTAGGCTTAATACCTGGGTGATGAAATAATCTGTACAACAAATCCCCATGACACAAGTTTACCTATATAACAAACCTGCACTTGTACCCCGAACTTAAAAGTTAAAAAGTATGTTTCAGCTTGTATAAAAGGGAAGGAGGGGGCAGGGCCAGTAGTTGTGGTATTATTCATCTATCCCTTCAACAAATATGATTCTGACTATACAGTGGTGGATTTATGGGCTGGTAGATATAAGTGGAGGCTGGAAGGAAGGATAGGGAGTGGAAGGAACCAAATTCACAAAGTCATAGACAAAGAAATTGGGTCTGTGTTCAGGGGACTTTGAGTGGCTCAGTGTGGCCAACTTTCAGAGTGGAAATGCACAGAAACTCTTGTGTAGCATTAATGTCGTTAAGCAGCACTAACCTGGTGTTCCAGATATGCATCTTTCCATTTTCGGGACTTGAGAGCCATTTGAGGACACTCTGCAGTCTTGGAGGAGGGAAGAAGAGAAAAGTCACAGCACAAGGCACAAAACAGAGTGGCAAGTAAAAACTGGCCCCAAGGGGACAACACCAGGGTTCAGTAATTGTTTCTACCTCCTCAATTCCTGGAAGCACAAGGTGGAGGTTGACTCATAAGAGTGAGTTAGTTGGTGCATGAAGTCAGAGCATGACACACAGATAAGCTGACTTAATGATGGGTCCTCAGAGCCACTGGGTCATATCTCCTCAAATATCCCCTTACCAGGGACTCTGTGAGCCAAGGCCCAAGAGTGGAGGTGACAATGCACTGGCAAGAGTATGGACAGACATACAGGTGGGACAGAGTCACACCAGCATTGAAGGACAGGTCCCAGGTCAGCTGCAGCACACAGGTGCAGAGTGGCAGAACCTGCTCGTTTAGGGGTCTCAATGCCCACGCCAGGCTCTCTCTGCTCCATATTGCCAGAGGAGACCTCTTGCTTAGAAAATGGAATTTTAATGCATTGTGGAGTGGAGGAGGTTGAAGAAAGAGATCCTTCCAGCATGTAAAGCTGCTGCTTGGGTGGTCTGGTGTTGGCGGGGCACTGGAAGGAGGAGATCTGAGCACTCAAGGTAAGAAGGACGTACTAACTTGAACGGAAAAAGAAAAGACAGAGGGGCACATAAGTAAAAGTGAAAGAAACATATACTTTTTAGAAACAGTTTTTCTACTTTCCAATGGCCTTTAGATTTGGTTTGGAACAAGGACAAGCACCACTAAGCCTCATTCTGACGCTATTCAATTCTCAAAAGGGGCAAGTAAGCCATGGAATGATAGGTATCATGCATATCTTCCAGTGCTGTGAAATTGTGCTCCAAGACATGCTGCATGGGATGAGAGGGCCCAGCCATGAGAGCATCTGCACTGGCCACATGCCTGTTTGCTCTCACAGCCTTCCCCACTCTGGCCCTGCTCTGCCTTGCATCACCACTTCTCATTTTCACCTGCTCTCTGCCTCAGTGGCATCTCCAGGGGAGGCTGCATCTACTTTGTGGCTCCAGCTCACTGTGGTTCTGGCTTCCCCTGGGTGACCCACTGATGGCAGCAGCTTCCTGTTTGGTTAATCTCTGGGTTGACATTTTCCCTTGTTGCTTGTGTTAAACTCCCTTTGTTTAAAATTTCTGGAGTGGCTCCTATTTTCTAGACTAGCCCTTGACTGATACAGCAGTCCTACTTTTATCTATCTTATACGTTGGGGTTTCACATAACATTTAATCAGGAATAAAAATTTCTATTGGAAAAAAGAGACTAAGAAACATTTGAATATGACCATTCTTGTTTGGCCCAAATGTAGACGAGACACCTGAAGACCAAAGATGTTGATAAGTAGAACAAACACACAGGGAGAAGTTTGCTAGTTGAAATTTGCTAGTTGTCCCTTTATTGGCTTTTTAAAATTACTAAATAAAGCAAGTAGTGCAGAAGTATATAAAGTAAAAATTGAAAGCAGGTCCTACATCCGGGACTCATGACCTTGAGGTAACCATAGTTTGGTGTGTCTTATTGGCTTCTTGAATTTCTAAGTAGACACACACACACCCCCCACATATACATATGCATATGCATATACATTTTTGAAATAGGGTCACTCTGCACATCCTGATCTTCAACTTCCTTTTATCACAGAACTGTATATTATGGATGTCTTTCCATGTTAGCATCTACAGATCTACTTCATTTATGTTAGCAGCTGCAGAGCATCCTGTTGTATTGAGGTTTTATAACATTATCTGATGAGTTTGAGTTCCCTATTAGCTAATAGTCATTTTTTGCCACTACTAGAAAATAGATATTTTGTTATTACAATCCATTGCAATTACAAAGAAAGTTGCAGTGACTTTCCTTGTACCGTGCAGACAGCTTTGTGCTCATGTGTATCTGTGTAGGGTGGGTACCAGGAAGTGGAACTTTGGGTGCAGAGGTTAGGAGCCAAAATGCCTCCAAAAGGCTGTTCATATTACATTCCCACCACCAATGAGACAGCTCATTTTCCCACATCTTCACCAACAGCGGACATTTTACTTTTTCACCAATTGAGAAAAGCTCTCCGAGGATCACTTAAGAAGCATTCACAGGCCTGCCTTAAAATATCCACCAGCAAAGGACAGCACCTTTGGCAATGACAGAGAAGCAAGAAATTGCCCCTTTATGCACTCCACTGGGGATTTCTTAACAGATGTAAGAAGAAGGCTTCCTAATATTCAGTCTTGACTTTGTATTTGTATGTTGACTGTGTCTTCTAGCAATCCGATTGTTCATGGTAGGAAGTCCAACTGTAAAAATGAAACTAGATGTAGATCTAATTCTTGTTGTTTTGGAAGGTTGTCTTGTCGCTTGGATAGCTTTTTGTTTTATTGTTTATTCTGCAGTTTCGCTCTAATGTATTCAGGCAGAATTTTTTTTTTTTTAATCCTGCATCTAACTCAGTGTGACTTTTGATCCTGGGTATTCATGCCTTTCTTCAGGTCTTGAAAATTCTCTCATGATCACTGTGAGATTCGTCTTGGAAGAGTCCTCCCCAGTGATGAGACCATAATTACCTTTCTTCAAACGGAAGCCCATGTGCCCCATGGTTAAAGTAAAGGAGACATCTGTAGGAGGTGCCTGAAAAATTCGGGTAGACCTCCACAAAGCAGACAAGCCCCAACAGGAGGCAGGCCAGGAGTGATCCCTGTAGACTGCACAAGGTGATGGACAAGAACATGAGGACCTTGGGAAGCAACCTGAAGGACCTTGGTCCCAGCTGGAGCTCGCTAAAGTGTGATTCTGAGCAAGTCCACATGGAGATGATTATGGTGCCCACATGGCACTCTGCCACCTTAACATGATACTCCTCTATGTTCACAAAATACTATGATACCCCAACCCTGTCAGTAAGGTTGTTTTTATTACTGTTCCTACTTATTGATGAAGAAATAAGCCCACCTAGGGTAAGTGGTATAGCTTATCAATAGTATATCTTAATCTTTCGTAAAAACCATGTTGAAGATTTTTTCTTTATACTTTCCAATGTCCCTTATGTAAGTACCCTTCAAAATAAATTCCATTGAGAATTTAGTGGCAGACAAAAACCCAGATAATTGGAATTATATAACCTGGATTTATTTTTCCATTTTATCGTGGCAATCAGAAAATGATGGAGTATATTTAGTTCTCAATCTTAGTAGTTACGTATTTTGGCATTTTGCACTACGGACTAGGAAAGAGAATAAAATGTAGAGGGCATCGTCCGTGCCCTTCAGCAATTACAATTTTGTGGGGCAGCAAAAAGGTGGCCCAAGACACATACAGTGGATATTGGGTCAGGACATCCCTAGGCAGGGCAGCCTGGTTCATTTCAAGGTGCTTGGACTGGTGTGCCTGATAACCTCTGACCCTCAAGCCCACAATTTCCATGAAGGAAAGGTGGTGTGCCAAGTGTAGCCAGGACAGAAGTGCCCAGAACACTGGCCTTTTGTAAACACATGTCAGACAGGAAGCAAAAGAGTAGAGAGGAAGGCTTTCAGGTGACTCTGTGTGGTGCAGGGGCAGGAGTTCCATAGCCGCGAGCCTCCCAGACAACAAAGTATTCCGTCTACCAATCTCCCAGCCAACTCCTGGGGCTGAAATCTACAGGTAAGAAAGTTTCAGTTTGCCAGGAAAGGCCAAACTCGAAAGAAGGAAATTAGGGCATGTGAATGGGCTGGGGTGACCTCAGAGGCCAGACTCTCCCAATTTCGTCTGCAGCAGTTTCTGCTTGGCTGGGCTTGGGAGATTCAGGAGGTTTGCTGCATTTCAGTCAGGCTGCTCTTCCAAGGCATCCAAGCCTACCGACGAACCCTGCTCCTTGTGGTGCAATGGGGAATCCTCTCTCCAGATCATCTGCATTCCTAGGTGGGAAAATGACCATAGGGAAGGCCTGGACCCTCTGGTTCCAAGGCGCCATCATTCTCACAGGAAAGCTGTTTGCTCTGGCAAGTGAAGCCTGAAGTTGATTTATGGCTCATTTTCAGTACACAATACTGTAATTTTGTGAAATGATAGCAGTATCGATTCCAGATTTTCTCTTTGCTGAAACCCAGTACTGTGGTGCTAAATGGAGCCTCAGAGCAAGTAACGGCACTTCACACTTGATCGATTTAATCGGTCTGATCCTCCACTTTGATGCAACTGCCAAGGGCCGCCTTAAGAGGCTGGGGTCTTGTTGTCTGGTTCCAGGATCTCAATTCTCCAGGTGGGTCCTGACTATGAAACAGGGCTGACTTCCCAATAAGGCAGAGGGTCTGAACAGGATGGCAAGGAACCTATTCACTGCAGCTATTGGGAGAGTCAAAGCCATTGTGAAGAATAAATTTAGGGTCTTCCTTACAAGTACATTTCCTGTCTTGTTCTAGTCCAGATCTCAGGACAGGAAATGAAGGATGACATTCAGGATTGAAAACAAAACAGAATGATTGAATGAGTGGATGAAGGAAGGAATGAGTGAGGTGGATGAATGAGAGGGAAAGGAAGAAAAAGAAGAGAGGAAAGGAGAGAAGGGAAGAAAAGACAGAGAAGCCAGGAAGAAAGGGAGAGTGGCAGGGAGCGGGGAGTAAGAAGAAATCTTATTAGTCCAGAATGAGTGCTGTCAAGGCAAAGTGAGTCATGATTTTGAATAGAGTTGATTTATCTTCCAGTTCCAACGTTAGTTTGAAATTAGGATTATTTTTTGGTGGGGTTTGGCAGGGGAGTGCCATGATTTGATTTGCCTTTCAAAAAGCCCTCTCAGGCCTCAGAGTACATATTGGGTTGGTGAGGAGATAGAGAAGAGGTAGGGAGACAAATTAGAGGGTGGCTCTGGCGCTCCAGGCAAGAAGTGATAGTGGCTTTGCCCAAGGTGGAAAAGGAAAGCATGGTTGGACTTGTGTTTAGTTTGAGGTAGAGCAGACGTGGCTTGGTGATGGATAGGTTCTGGGGAAGGAAGGACAAAGGAGATGACTCCAAGATCATAAACAGAGGGGCCATGTCCTGATAGTGGGAAGCGTGAAGGATTGAGGAAGAGAGAAAGGCTTCCTTCCTGACTGAGGCAGCTGGGATGCACTCTTCTTAAGAAGGGATTGCCCCATTTATTCCGTCTTGGTGTGTAGTCTGTCTACCGGCTCCCATGCCAGCTGCTGGAGTGTGTGGACTGAGTGACATTGAAAGGCGTGGCCCTGCCAATGCCAGGGCTCCACATTCTGCCAACGAAGAAGCCCACAGATCATTAACATGGAGGGAGAAGCAGAATGGGACTGAATCTTGGAGAAATATGTTAACATCCACTACGGTGGCCTCAGAACACTTGGGAAAGAAATCCTGAGTTATTGCAGGGCTTATAATGGAACCATGATTTTGATAATTTATTTACATAACCTACTTTTTAAAAGTTGGGCAGTCACATTCTTTTGACCAGGCTGTTATAAATCTTGTTGGATCCTCAAATCAGGATTCCAAAGTTGGAAGGAACCTCAGAGGTCACCTATTCCAAATGCCTCCTCTCCACCTGAATCCCCTTGAAGCATCTCACCAGGGATGGCCATCCTAATCAGGCTTTTCCAGGCATCATACAAGAAGTTCAAGGCAACAGGGCCAATTCCTAGCACCATAAGAAGGAAAGGGAGTCCTTCCGGAATGCCCTTTTCCATGCCGCACTTCACTGCAGCAGTAAGATCCCCCTTGGCAGATACGCTTGATTGATTATGGGGGGTTTCTTCCAGAAAACTGCCTGGAAGTCACATCTGGTGGCCACAGACATCATGAAACCTTTTTGAAAAGCAGTTTTGCAATATCAACCAAGATGCTTTGACCCATTAAATCCACCTCTGGGAATTTCTTCTAAGGAAATCTTCTGAAATACTTGAAAAGGTCATATGCACAAAGATGTTCGCTATTGAGTTGTTTAAAATAATAAAATAAATGGTGGAACCTAAGTGTCCAATCACAGGGATTGAGACAAATACATTGTTGTATATCCAACAAGATAATTAGGAAGCCGATGGTCGAGTTCATGCAAAAGTACCCATTATCTTATGTGGACATTTGGTCTATTTTAACAATGTCGTTACTTCAGCAAAATTAAATTAATTCATGCTTTTGTAAATTCCCAGAACACTAAGGGATTGTGTTGTGAAGTGTTGTTGTGTTTTTTTAATCAAATGCATAATGACAGATCGTAATGAGAGACAACACAATTTCTGTAAGGCTGCTGGTAGAAAAGAGGCCAATGAAAGGAACTTTGATCATTCCTACAGTTTCTAGCATGAACAGCATGAACATGCGACCTCTCACTCCTCTACAGATTCCTCTGGTCCTCTGAGTCTGAAGATTACACATAGTCCAATGTTGAGTGAGACTCAATTTTCTCATCTGAGAACTGGGGTAATACTGACTTCATTGGATTGTGATAAGGGACAAACAAACTGTGGGCACTTAATACTATGCTCAGTAAAAGCAAAAGTCCCACCACAGCCTCAAGCAGAGGACAAAGGCCTTCTGCAGTGACTTCCAGGAGAAGGAGACCTGCTAGCCATGCACTGAAGAGAGGAAAGTCTACAACAGTTGATCTTTATATTCTCTTCTGTTGAAAAGCATTTGTTCCTTACAAAAACATTTGACTACTCATTTAATCATCTTGACTAATCCTAAGCCTAAAGCTGGAGGTGAGCAGTGGCTTCACCAGGGGCCCAAGCTCTCAGCACTCTAGGGGATGAGCTAGACTAAATCTCATTCCAGGATGAAATCCAGCATGCCTAGTCCAGCCCACCAGCTCAGACCCCCAAGTTCAGCCTGCCTGTCTTCCCATGCTCTTCTATCCTTCCCCTCACTGCTGTCTTGCAGCAGTTCTCAGCCGAGGCTAAGAGCTGTCCATTGACCAGTTCTCACTGCTAAATTCCGCCACCTCCCCGCTACTGGTTGATGGGATTATTGACCTCCCTCCTCTGGTCTTAGACCTGAGGGGCTCCTGACCACCCCTGTCCCAGACAACAGGGGAGACATGCCAAATACTTTTCAAATTCCCACTCTGGGCAAAGCCCCCTGTGAAAAACATGAGAAGAGGATAAATTTTGTGTTTATTTCTCCCCAAATACCTGTCAGTCTGGCAGGGGCAAGAAGCCATGTGCTGTCATAAAAGGCAGGAAGTGAGTCCTGTCATCAGTTAGGTCATATTTGGACAGGTAGGAATGGGAAGGGATGGGCAGGCATTCCAGGTGGAGGAAACAGCTTGAGTAAAAGCATGGGTGCCAAACACTGGGCCAATGGCCTTGTTCCATTGGCTGAAGCATGGAGGTGGAAAGAAGAAATGCGAGAAGGCTGGAAAAGTGAGCCGAGGCTGGGCTGCAGAGGGCTCTTAATGTCATGAGGAGACACCTAGACAGCATCAGCTCCAATAACAGCAGAGCCTCTGGCATGAAGGACTGATGGTTATTTGACTGGGGCAATGGACCAATGCCTTTTCAAGACCTCTCTCTGCCTGATATGAGGTTCTGTCCCCCAAAACAACATGAGTTAAAAACCACAGGCAAACAAACTTGTGGCCAAATGGGCCAAGGATACAAATTACCATCTTGTAGTAAAAGTAACCAGAGGAGCCAATCCACCCAAGTGAAGGTGTGCAGCATCTCCAAGAGTCAGGAGAGGCAGTCTGGCATGATCAGTCATTGTAAAGACCAGAAAGGATGACCCACAAACTCCATGTCTTTATATTCATCTTGTAAAACAGTGGCCCTATAAGAAGAGGACTTGGGCATCATAATTGGTTTTACAAAAATGTTTTCACATGTACACATTTTTACATTTTGCTTTATTACCTAACAACACAGCATGGAAATTTCTCAAGTAAATATATGTCATTCGTTGTAAGATTGTGCACTATTCTATAATACAGCTGTAGTATTCAAATAATACAAAATTAGGAAATACCACTTCCCTGTTATTGGGCATTGATTTATTTCCCGTTTTGTGTTGTATGTAAATTTTTTTTTTTTTTTTTGAGACGGAGTCTTGCTCTGTTGCCCAGGTTGGAGTGCAGTGGCGCGATCTTAGCTCACTGCAAATTCTGCCTCCTGGGTTCAAGCAATTCTCCTGCGTCAGCCTCCTGAGTAGCTGGGATTACATGCACCCACCACCACGCCTGATTAATTTTTGTATTTTTAGTAGAGACGGGGTTTCACCTACCATGGTGGCCAAACTGGTTTTGAACTCCTGACCTCAAGTGGTCCACCCACCTCGGCCTCCCAAAGTGCTGGGATTACAGGTGTGAGTCACTGCACCCAGCTGTTGTATGTAAATTTTGAAATATATAAATGTCCTTATACAAACTGCTGCTTGTATTTTTATGGGATAGAGTCCTCAGAAAGATAATGTGCATCAAATAGTATGTACATTTTAAATTTTAATAAATATTTCCAGAATTGTTTTCAAAACAACTGTCACAATTCTTTTTTAAAAAATTTTTTTGTGACTTTATTTTTTAATTTTTATTTTTAATTTTTCTGTAAGTTATTGGAGTACAGGTAGTATTTGGTTACATGAATAAGTTCTTTAGTGGTGATTTGTGAGACTTTGGTGCACCCATCACCCGAGCAGTATACACTGCACCATATTTGTAGTCTTCTGTCCCTTGCCCCACTCCTGCTCTTCCTCTCAAGTCCCCAAAGTCCACTACATCATTCTTAAGCCTTTGCATCCTCATAGCTTAGCTCCCTCATATCAGTGAGAACATACAATATTTGGTTTTCCATTCCTGAGTTACTTCACTTAGAATAGTCTCCAATCTCATCCAGGTCACTGCAAATGCTGTTAATTCATTCCTTTTTATGGCTGCATAGTATTCCATCATATATATATACCACAGGTTCTTTATCCACTCGTTGATTGATGGCCATTTGGGTTGGTTCCACGATTTTGCAATTGCAAATTGTGCTGCTATAAACGTGCATATGTAAGTATCTTTTTTGAATAATGACTTATTTTCCTCTGGGTAGATACCCAGTAGTGGGATTGCTGGATCAAATGGTAGTTCTACTTTTAGTTCTTTACAGAATCTCTACACTGTTTTCCATAGTGGCTGTCTGGTTTACATTCCCACCAGCAGTGTCAAAGTGTTCCCTGTTCACAGCATACACGCCAGCATCTACCATTTTTTGATTTTTTGATTATGGTCATTCTTATAGGAGTGAGGTGGTATCGCATTGTGGTTTTGATTTGCATTTCCCTGATCATTCATTAGTGATGTTGAGCATTTTTTTCACATGTTTGTTGGCCATTTGTGTATCTTCTTTTGAGAATTGACTATTCAGGTCCTTAGCCCACTTTTTGATGGGATTGTTTATTTTTTTTCTTACGATTTGTTTGAGTTCGTTGTAGATTCTGGTTATTAGTTCTTTGTTGGATGTATAGATTTTGAAGATTTTCTCCCACTCTGTGGGTTGTCTGTTTACTCTGCGGACTGTTCCTTTTGCTGTGCAAAAGCTCTTTAGTTTAATTAGGTCCCGGCTATTTATTTTTGTTTTTATTGCATTTGCTTTTGGGTTCATGGTCATGAAATCCTTGCCTAAGCCAATGTCTAGAAGGGTTTTTCCCATGTTACCTTCTAGAATTTTTATAGTTTCAGGTCTTAGGTTTAAGTCCTTAATCCATCTTGAGCTGATTTTTATATAAGGTGAGAGATGAGGATCCAATTTAATTCTCCTACATGTGGCTAGCCAATTACCCCAACACCATTTGTTGAAAAGGGTGCCCTTTCCCTACTTTATGGTTTTGTTTCCTTTATCGAAGATCAGTTGGCTGTAAGTATTTGGATTTATTTCTGGGTTCTCTATTCTGTTCCACTGGTATATGTGCCTATTTTTGTACCAGTACCACTATGGCCTTATAGTATAGTTTGAAATCAGGTAGCGTGATTCTTCCAAATTTGTTCTTTTTGCTTAGTCTTACTTTGGGTATGTGGGCTCTTTTTTGGTTCCATATGTATTTTAGAATTGTTTTTCTTTTTAATTCTGTGAAGAATGTTGGTGGTATTTTGATGGGGATTGCATTGAATTTGTAGACTGCTTTTGGCAGTATGGACGTTTTCACAATATTGATTCTACCTATCCATGAGCATAAGATAAGTTTCCATTTGTTTTTGTCACCTATGATTTCTTTCAGCAGTGTTTTGCAGCTTTCCTTGTAGAGGTCTTTCGACTCCTTGGTTAGGTATATTCCTTTTTTTGTGTGTTTTTTTTTTCCCAGCTCTTGTAAAAGGGGTTGAATTCTTGATTTGGTTCTCTCCTTGGTCGTTGTTGGTGTGTAGAAGAGCTGCTGATTTGTGTACATTAATCTTGTATATTGAAACTTTGCTGAATTATTTTATCAGATATAGGAGCTTTCTGGAGGAGTATGTAGGGTTTTCAAGGTAAACAATCATATCGTCAGCAAACAGTAACAGTTTGACTTCCTCTTTACCGATTTGGATGCCCTTTATTTTTGTCTCTTGTCTGATTGCTCTGGCTAGGACTTCCAGTACTATGTTGAAGAGGAGTGGTGACAGTGGGCAATCTTGTCTTGTTCCAGCTCTCAGAGGGAATGCTTTCAACTTCTCCCCATTCAGTATTATGTTGGCTGTGGGTTTGTCATAGATGGCTTTTATTTACATTAAGATATGTCCCTTATATGCCAATTTTGCTGAGAGTTTTAATCATAAAGCGATGCTGGATTTTGTCAAATGCCTTTTCTGCGTCTATTGAAGTGATCATGTGATTTTTGTTTTTAATTCTGTTTATATGGTGTATCATGTTTCTTTACTTGCATATGTTAAACCATCCCTGTATCACTGGTATGAAACCCACTTGATCATGGTGGATTATCTTTTTGACATGTTATTTGATATGGTTAGCAAGTATTTTGTTAAGGATTTTAGCATCTATGTTCAAGGCTGTCTGTCTGTAGTTTTCTTTTTTGGTTACGTCCTCTCTGGTTTTGGTAGTAGGGTGATGCTAGCTTCATAGAATGAATTAGAGAGGGTTCCTTCTCTCTCTATCTTGTGGAATGCTGTCAAAAGGATTGGTACCAATTCTTCTTTGAATGTCTGGTAGAATTCTGCTGTGAATCCATCTGGTCCTGGACTTTTTTTTTGTTGGTAATTTTTCAATTACCACTTCAATCTGGTTGTTTGTTATTGGTCTGTTCAGGATATCCAGTTCTTCCTGATTTAAGCTAGGAGGATTGTGTTTTTCCAAGAATGTATCCATCTCCTCTAGGCTTTATGGTTTATGTGTGTAAAGGTGTTCACAGTAGCCTTGAATGATCTTTTGTATTTTAGTGGTGTCAGTCGTAATATCTTACGTTTCATTTCTTAGTGAAGTTATTTGGATTTTCTCTCTTCTTTTCTTGGTTAATCTTGCCAATGGACTATCAATTTTATTTATCTTTTCAAAGAACTAGCTTTTTGTTTTATTTATCTTTTGTATTTTTTTTTTGTTTGTTTCAATCTCCTTTAGTTCTACTCTGATCTTGGTTATTTCCTTTCTTCTGCTGGGTTTGGGTTTGGGTTTGGTTTGTTCTTGTTTCTTTAGTTCCTTGAGGTGTGACCTTAGATGTCAGTTTGTACTTTTTCAGTCTTTTTGATGTAGGCATTTAGGGCTATGAACTTTCCTCTTAGCACTGCCTTTGCTGTATCCCAGAGGTCTTGATAGGTTGGGTCATTATTGTGGTTCAGTTCTAAGAATTTTTCAGTTTCCATCTTGATTTCGTTTTTGACCCAATGCTCATTCAGGAGCAGGTTATTTAATTTCCATGTATTTGCATGGTTTTGAAGATCCCTTTTGGAGTTGATTTCCATTTTTATTCAACTGTGGTCTGAAAGAGTGCTTGATATAATTTCAATTTTCTTAAATTTAATGAGGCTCATTTTATGGCCTATCATATGGTCTATCTTGGAGTAAGTTCCATGTGTTGTTAATGTTAGTATTGTCAATGTTAATGTTGTCAATGTTAGTATTGAAATGTGAGCTGAAAATTCTAAAAATCAGAGCGCCTCTTCTCCTCCAAAGGAACACAGCTCCTCGCCAGCAACGGAACAAAGCTGGACAGAGAATGACTTTGACAAGTTGAGAGAAGAAGGCTTCAGACAATTGGTAATAACAAACTTCTCCAAGCTAAAGGAGGATGTTTGAACCCATTGCAAAGAAGCTAAAAACCTTGAAAAAAGATTAGATGAATGGCTAACTAGAATAAACAGCGTAGAGAAGATCTTAAATGACCTGATGGAGCTGAAAACCATGGCAGGAGAACTACGTGATGCATGCACAAGCTTCAGTAGCCGATTCAATCAAGTGGAAGCAAGGGTATCAGTGATTGAAGATCAAATGAATGAAATGAAGCAAGAAGAGAAGTTTAGAGAAAAAAGAGTAAAAAGAAAAGAACAAATCCTCCAAAACTTATGGGACTATGTGAAAAGACCAAATCTACATCTGATTGGTGTACTTGCAAGTGACAGGAAGAATATAATCAAGTTGGAAAACACTCTTCAGGATATTATACAGGAGAACTTCCCCAACCTAGAGAGGCAGGCCAACATTCAAATTCAGGAAATACAGAGAACACCACAAAGATACTCCTCGAGAAGAGCAACTCCGAGACACATAATTGTCAGATTCACCAAAGTTGAAATGAAGGAAAAAATGTTAAGGGCAGCCAGAGAGAAAGGTCAGGTTACCCACAAAGGGAAGCCCATCAAACCAACAGCAGATCTCTCGGCAGAAACTCTACAAGCCAGAAGAGAGTGGGGGCCAATATTCAACATTCTTAAAGAAAAGAATTTTCAACCCAGAATTTCATATCCAGCCAAACTAAGCTTCATAAGTGAAGGAAAAAAAAATCATTTTCAGGCAAGGAAATGCTGAGAGATTTTGTCACCACCAGGCCTGCCTTACGAGAATTCCTAAAGGAAGCACTAAACATGGAAAGGAACAACTGGTACCAGCCACTGCAAAAACACGCCAAATTGTAAAGACCATCAATGCTAGGAATAAACTGCATCAAGTAAAGAGCAAAATAACCAGCTAACATCATAATGACAGGATCAAATTCACACATAACAATATCAACCTTAAATGTAAATGGGCTAAATGCCCCAATTAAAAGACACAGACTGGCAAATTGGATAGAGAGTCAAGACCCATCACTGTGCTGTATTCAGGAGACCCATCTCACATGCAGAGACACACATAGGCTCAAAATAAAGGGATGGAAGAAGACCTACGCAGCAAATGGAAAACAAAAACAAGCAGGCGTTGCAATCCTAGTCTCTGATAAAACAGACTTTAAACCAACAAAGATCAAAAGAAACAAAGAAGGCCATTTCATAATGGTAAAGGGATCAATTCAACAAGAAGAGCTAACTATCCTAAATATATATGCACCCAATATAGGAGCACTGAGATTCATAAAGCAAATCCTTAGAGACCTGCAAAGAGACTTTGACTCCCACACAATAATAATGGGAGACTTTAACACCCCACTGTCAACATTAGATTGATCAATGAAACAGAAAGTTAACAAGGATATCCGGGAATTGAACTCAGCTCTGCACCAAGTGGACCTAATGGACATCTACAGAACTCTTCACCCCAAATCAACAGAATATACATTCTTAGCACCACATAGCACTTATTCCAAAATTGACCACATAGTTGGAAGTAAAGCACTCTTCAGCAAATGTAAAAGAACAGAAATTATAACAAACTGTCTCTCAGACCACAGTGCAATCAAACTAGAACTCAGGATTAAGAAACTCACTCAACACTCCTCAACTACATGGAAACTGAACAGCCTGCTCCTGAATGACTACTGGGTACATAATGAAATGAAGGCAGAAATAAAGATGTTCTTTGAAACCAATGAGAACAAAGATACAACATACCAGAATCTCTGGGACACATTTAAAGCAGTGTGTAGAGGGAAATTTATAGCACTAAATGCCCACAAGAGAAAGCAAGAGAGATCTAAAATTGACACCCTAACATCACAATTAAAAGAACTAGAGAAGCAAGAGCAAACACATTCAAAAGCTAGCAGAAGGCAAGAAATAACTAAGATCAGAGCAGAACTGAAGGAGATAGAGACACAAAAAATCTTTCAAAAAATCAGTGAATCCAGGAGCTGGTTTTTGAAAAGATCAACAAAATTGATAGACTGCTAGCAAGACTAATAAAAAAGAAAAGACAGAAGAATCAAATAGACACAATAAAAAATGATAAAAGGGATACCACCACCAATCCCACAGAAATACAAACCACCATCAGAGAATACTATAAACACCTCTATGCAAACAAACTAGAAAATCTAGAAGAAATTGATAAATTCCTGGACACATGCACCCTCCCAAGACTAAACCAGGAAGAAGTTGAATCCCTGAATAGACCAATAACAGGCTCTGAAATTGAGGCAATAATTAATAGCCTACCAACCAAAAAAAGTCCAGGACCAGACAGATTCACAGCCAAATTCTACCAGCGGTACAAAGAGGAGCTGGTACCATTCCTTCTGAAACTATTCCAATCAATAGAAAAAGAGGGAATCCTCCCTAACTCATTTGATGAGGCCAGCATCATCCTGATACCAAAGCCTGGCAGAGACACAACCAAAAAAGAGAATTTTAGACCAATATCCCTGATGAACATGGATGCGAAAATCCTCAATAAAACACTGGCAAACAAAATCCAGCAGCACATCAAAAAATGTATCCACCATGATCAACTTGGCTTCATCCCTGGGATGCAAGGCTGGTTCAATGTATGCAAATCAATAAATGTAATCCGGTATATAAACAGAACCAAAGACAAAAAACACATGATTATCTCAATAGATGCAGAAAAGGCCTTTGACAAAATTCAACAACCCTTCATGCTAAAAACTCTCAATGAACTAGGTATTGATGGGACATATCTCAAAATAATAGCTATTTATGACAAACCCAAAGCCAATGTCATACTGAATGGGCAAAAACTGGAAGCATTCTCTTTGAAAACTGGCCAAAGACAGGGATGCCTTCTCTCACCACTCCTATTCAACATAGTGTTGGAAGTTCTGGTCAGGGCAATCAGGCAGAAGAAAGAAATAAAGGGCATTCAATTAGGAAAAGAGGAAGTCAAGTTGTCCCTGTTTGCAGATGACATGATTGTATATTTAGAAAATCCCATTGTCTCAGCCCAAAATCTCCTTAAGCTGATAAGCAACTTCAGCAAAGTCTCAGGATACAAAATCAATGTGCAAAAATCACAAGCATTCCTATACACCAATAATAGACAGAGAGTCAAATCATGAGTGAACTCCCATTCACAACTGCTTCAAAGAGAATAAAATACCTAGGAATCCAGCTTACAAGGGATGTGAAGGACCTCTTCAAGGAGAACTACAAACCACTGCTCAGTGAAATAAAAAAGGATACAAACAAATGGAAGAACATTCCATGATCATGGATAGGAAGAATCAATATCGTGAAAATGGCCATACTGCCCAAGGTTATTTATAGATTCAATGCCATCCCTATCAAACTACCAATGACTTTCTTCACAGAACTGGAAAAAACTGCTTTAAAGTTCATATGGAACCACAAAAGAGCCCTCATTGCCAAGACAATCCTAAGCAAAAAGAACAAAGCTGGAGGTATCACGCTACCTGACTTCAAACTATACTACAAGGCTACAGTAACCAAAACAGCATGGTGCTGGTACCAAAACAGAGATGTAGACCAATGGAACAGAACAGAGCCCTCAGAAATAATACCACACATCTACAACCATCTGATCTTTGACAAACCTTACAAAAACAAGAAATGGGGAAAGGATTCCCCATTTAATAAATGGTGCTGGGAAAACTGACTAGCCATATTTAGAAAGCTGAAACTGGATCCCTTCCTTACACCTTATACAAACATTAATTCAAGAGCAATTAAAGACTTAAATGTTAGACCTAAAAACATAAAAACCCTAGAAGAAAACCTAGGCAATACCATTCAGGACATGGCATGGACAAGGACTTCATGACTAAAACACCAAAAGCAATGACAACAAAAGCAGAAATTGAGAAATGGAATCTAATTAAACTAAAGAGCTTCTGCACAGCAAAAGAAACTACCATCAGCGTGAACAGGCAACCTACAGCATGGGAGAAAATTTTTGCAATCTACCCATCTGACAAAGGGCTAATATCCAGAATCTACAAAGAGCTTAAACAAATTTACAAGAAAAAAATCAAACAACCCCATCAAAAAGTGGGTGAAGGATATGAACAGATGCTTCTCAAAAGAAGACATTTATGCAGCCAACAGACACATGAAAAAATGCTCATCATCACTGGCCATCAGAGAAATGCAAATCAAAACCACAATGAGATACCATCTCACACCAGTTAGAATGCCAATCATTAAAAAGTCAGGAAACAACAGGTGCTGGAGAGGATGTGGAGAAATAGGAACACTTTTACACTGTTGGTGGGACTGTCAACTAATTCAACCATTGTGGAAGGCAGTGTGGCGATTCCTCAAGGATCTAGAACTGGAAATACCATTTGACCCAGCCATCCCATTACTGGGTATGTACCCAAAGGATTATAAATCATGCTGCTATAAAGATATATGCACACGTATGTTTATTGTGGCACTATTCACAATAGCAAAGACTTGGAACCAACCCAAATGTCCATCAATGACAGACTGGATTAAGAAAATGTGGCACATGTACACCATGGAATACTATGCAGCCATAAAAAAGGATGAGTTCATGTCCTTTGTAGGGACATGGATGAAGCTGGAAACCATCATTCTGAGCAAACTATCGCAAGGACAGAAAACCAAACACTGCATGTTCTCACTCATAGGTGGGAATCGAACAATGAGAACACTTGGACAAAGGAAGGGGAACATCACACACCAGGGCCTGTCATGGGTTGGGGGGAGAGGGGAGGGATAGCATTAGGAGATATACCTAATGTAAATGAAGAGTTAATGGGTGCAGCACACCAGCATGGCACATGTATACATATGTAACAAACCTGCACGTTGTGCACATGTACCCTAGAACTTAAAATATAACAAAAAATAAAAAATAAACAAACATTCTTGGCTTGTTTCCGCTTTTTGGCTGTTACAAGTAATTCTGCTAAGAATATTCATGCACAACTTCAGTTACTTCTACTTTTTGGCTGGTATGAATAACATTGCCATGAACATTCACGTACAACTTCTGTGATTATGTTTTTATTTATCTAGGGCTTATATCTAGGAGTGAGATTGTTAGGCCCTAGTGTAACTCCATGTTTAACGTTTGAGAAACTGACAGACTCTTTTCCAAAGCAGCTGCACCGTTTCACATTCCTAATGTATGAGAGTTTCAATTTCTCCATATCCTCACCAACACTTGTTATTATCTGCCTTTTTTATTATACCCATCCTAGCAGGTATGAAGTGGTATCTCACTGTGATTTTTATCAGCATTTCCCTAATGACTAATGATGTTGAGTATCTTTTCATGTGCTTATTGGCCATTTATATATCTTCTTTGGAGAAATGCCTATTCAGAGATCCTTTGTCCATTTAAAAATTGGCTTATTTGTCTTTTTATTGTTGAGTTGCAAGAGTTCTTTATATAGTCTGGATACAGGTCACTTATCAGGTATATAATTTGCAAAAAAAATTTCCCATTCTGTGGGTTGTGATTTAATTGTCTTGATGGTGTCGTTTGAAGCACAAGCATTTTTGTTTTGATGTAGGCCAATTCGTTTATTTTTTCTTTTGTTGCTTGTGCTTTTAGTGTCATATCTAAGAAACCACTGCTGAATCCAAGGTCATGAAGTTTTAATTTATGTTTTTTCCTAAGAGTTTTATAGTTTTGCCTCTTATATATAGGTATAGGATCCATTTTGAGTTAAGTTTTCTATGTGAGTTGAGATAGGGGTCCAAATTCATTCTTTTGCATATGGATATCCAGTTGTCCCAGCAACATTTGTTGAAAAGACTATTCTTTTCCCATGTAATTGTCTTGCATTTCTGCTTCACTGATTCCAGGTAGGAGTGGAGGTTCAGTTCTTTACTCAACAGGGGCGTGGGATGAGGGGAAAAGGGAGAGGATTAAGGGGAGTAGTGTGGAAAATCAATTGACCATAATGTAAGAACTTTTATTTCTTGGATCTCAATTCGATTCCATGGATCTATATGTCTCTCTTATGACAGTACTACACTGTCTTAATTACTATAACACTGTAGTATGTTTTGAAATTAGAAACTTTGTTCTTTTTCAAGATTGTTTTGGCTATTTTGGGTCCCTTGTATTTCCATGTGAATTTTAAAATAAGCTTGTCAATTTCTGCACATAGCACAACCTGAATTTTGATAAGGATTATATTTAATCTGTACATCAATTCAGGCAGTATTATTATCTTAACAATACATTATACGTCTTCTGATCCATGAACATGGGAAGTCTTTCTATTTATTTAGGTTTTCTTTGATTTCTTTCAACAATCGTTTGCAGTTTTTAGAATTCAAGGCTTGCACTTTTTTGTTTAATTTATTCCTAAGTACAGACGGTCCTCAGCTTATGATGGTTCAACTCACAAATTTTTTGACTTTACGATGGTGTGAAAGCAATATGCATTTACTAGAAACTGTACTTCTCTCACAATGCTGGGCACCTCCCAGTCAGCCACACATTTTTGACTTACAATATTTTCAACTTGTAATGGGTTTAGCAGGATGTAACCCCGTTGTAAGTGGAGGATCATCTGTATTTATCATTTTTAATGTTTGTGTATATTGGATTTTTTTATTTTTTATTTATTTATTTTATTATTATTATTTTTTTTTGCCCAGTGCCATTCTCAGATTGTTCATTGCTGGTGTATAGAAATTCAATTGATTTTTGTATATTGGTCTTGTATCTTGCAACCTTTTAAAACTCATTTATTAGTTCTAACTTTTTTACTCTTTAGGATTTTCTATATATAAGATCATATCCTCTGCAAAAAAATATAGTTTTAACCTCTTTCTTTTAATCTGGATTTCTTTTAATTTTTTTCCTTACCAGATTGTCCTAGCTAGCACCTCCAGTATAATGTTAAATAGAGGTGGTAACAGCAGACATCCTTGTCTAATTCCTGATCTTAGGGAGAATGCTTTCAGTATTTCACCATTAACTATAACATTATCTGTGGGTACCATACAAATTTAACAAAACAGCTTTAAGTTTCTGGGCTTTCTGTCTAGTTAAAACAGACTTTTCAAAGTTAAACATATGTTCACCTAAAATTTCCTCTAGAATTTTTATAATTTTATTTTTAATTTTATTTGTTGTATTTTTCAGTTCTATAATTCCTTTTTGGTTCTTTTTTTGTAATGTCTATTCCTTCGCTGAGAATGTCTATTTTTAAAGTTGTCTTATGAGAATTTGTTAAAACTTGATGTATTTTCATGATGGCTGCTTTAAAATTCTTACCAGATAATCCCAGCATCTAATTCATTTCAGTATTGGTGTCTGTTGATTTTTTTTTTCATTCAAGTTGAGATTTTCCTGATTCTTGGTGTTATGAGTGATTTTTCTATTGTATTCTGGGCCTTTGGGATATTCTGAGACTCTGGACCCTATTTAATTCTGTTTCTAGCAGGCAGTCCGCATATTGAGGTGTAGCATACAGAGCCCTTCTTTGGGCTCCACTGACATTACCTCAGCAAAAGTAGAGCACTGATTCTCTCTCATTGCAGAAAGGTGAGGTAGAGGTTCAGCTTGCCCCTTGGCCCCACTAGAGCTTCTTAGTGAAAGTGGGGTACCCACTTACACCACCTCATTGCCATTAAGTAGCTGTGTAAGTTCGGTACCCCACTGGGCCTGACAGGCACCAGGAGAGATGCGGGGAACAGAGTCCTTTCTCCCACCACTCACTCCACTTCATGAGGCCAGATGGGTGTGGAGGTTCAGCTTTCTCTTGGGCTGCTGACACCAGGGAGAAAGGATAAAAGATAGTGGGGAGAAGGCTTGCCTGGCACCACCTCTTTAAGTCAAGCATTGCTGGATGAGGACAGTGGATCATCTCACCACGGGACCCTTTTCACATTGCCCAGGCAGGGGCATTAGAGCACTGCCTACCTCTACTGGGTGAAGGATGGAAAATCAGCTCCTCTCTCAGTCCCAGATGGGAATTGGAGTTACCAACTTCCCCTAAGTGGGGAATAGATCAGCTGCTGGCAGGAGAATTGGAGCACCACCTCCACTTCCACCTAGAGGCTCACCAGAAGGGAATCAAAGCACAGAGATTATTAGGCAGCATGTGTTTTTCCTACCTTTCAGAGTCTTCCTATGCTCATTTGTTGTGTTATGTCTAGGGCTTTTTAGTTGAAAGAAGGAGGACCTAGGAGAAATTAATCTATTTCATCTTGGCTGGGAATGGAAGTTTTATTACTTTGTGTTTTATGTTTCAGTCTTCAATACATCTGAAATTTATTTTTGCATGAGGTGTAATGTAGGGTCCAACTTTATTTCCTTTCTGATGGATAGCCAGTTGTATCATTCTAATTTATCAAAGAAAGCATCATTTTCTTATCCAATCTAAATAATACCTGTTCTGTATATTAAATTCCAATATATGCTGGGATATATTTCTAGCTTCCTTATTCTGCTATCACCATACTATTTTGACAACAGGAGTTTTGTAGCATATTTTACTGTTACATGAGGCAAGTACAACCTTATTGTTTTTATTTTTAGATTATTCTTGGATATATACCCTTCTTTATAAACTTCAAGGTCTTTGTGCTGTGAAGGTTAACTTCAGCAGGACTGGAATTGGCTTGAATTGTTTTACTGAAATAAGAGATGAATCTTCATGGCATTGACCTCTAGTCAAGGTATGAAATGTTTCAATTAATAATGTTGCCTTGTAACCATGGTCTACACATATCCCTTCTGTTCATGTTGCATCAACTAAGTCAAAATATATCGTCATGCTTGACTTCAAAAGGGTGGGAATGTAATCCCGCTATGGGGAGGGCTCTGGGGTGTTGGTGAATGTTAATCCACCTGTTGTATTAGTCTGCTTGGACTCCCACAACAAAATACTACAGACTAGGTGGCTTAAACATTTATTTTCTCACCGTTCTAGAGGGTCTAAGATCAAGGCATCAGGGTTGGTTTCTGATGAGACCTCTCCTCCTGGTTTGCAGACAGCCACCGCTTTAGTGTCCTCACATGGCCTTTCCTTGGGGCCTGCTCAAAGAAAGAACTCTCTGCCATCTCTTCCTCTTCTTATAAGGATCCTGATTCTATCAGATTAGGCATCCACTTTTATCTCATTTAACCTTAATTATCTCCCTAAAAGCCTCATCTCCCAATATAGTCACATTGTGGGTTAGGGCTTTAATCTACAAGGGTTTTTTTTTTTTTTTCCAGCAGGGAGCAGTGGGGAGGAGACACGATTCAGCCCCTAACACCTGTAATGTGTTATGGGATGCTATGATGCATTGTTCAGATCTCCCTTCCGTACTGGGGTACAGTACTGTGCTGATATTGCCACAGCTGCTGACTCACAGCTGAGTCCCTCTCCAGGAACTGCCCTTGGCCAAAGGAAGAGGCCTCACCCAATGTCATACCCTATTCTTGGGGCATCTTGCTTCAGCTGAGACAACTCCAGGGCTCAGTTGTAAGACCAGCTGAGGTCTCCATGGCAGCTGCATCACACACAGCCCGACTTCTCCTCCACCGACTGCTGCTTTTCTCCCTCGTCCCCCCACAGAGGTTGATCCTAATTAACTCCCAGTAAATTCATTGTGTGCCAGTCTCCATCTCAGAGTTTGGCTCCTGGGAACCTGACCTAGAATGAGCCGTGTCCTCTCGACTCTGAAACAGGCTTTTAACCACTAACCATTTTCAGTCTCTGGACACTTCTCTCTGCTCCAGCTGTCTCTCACCTTTTTGAGACCAGATCTGGTCAGTCTGGGGTGGGATTATCATAATCCCTTACCTCTCTGTCCTGGAAGATGCACACACATCAGCATCTGAATAAAACTTTGCAATTACTTATCTATTGAGACTACGGGATTGCAAGTCCGTGACTTCACCTTTATTCTTTGTAAGGAACAATTTGAACATACAGGGCCACTAATTTCCTCCTCCTATTCTCAAACAGGAACTTGAGACCCATGTAGAGTTCCCTTTGCTCTATCCTTCAGAACAAGGTGGCTCTGTCCCTGGGACAACCTGGAAACCCTGGGGCAGCCCATTATCACACTTGGGGCTGGTTGATCATTGTACAGAAAGGAGCATGTTGCAACCCAAGTCATAAACTCATGGCAAGTACTAAGCAGTTAAGTACAAAGCAGAAATCTTAAAATCCCAAGGTAATTATCTTTTCTGTCTTTGAGCAGGAGCCTGGGTTCTCCTTTCCTCAGGCCCTTCAAAAATAAAACTGTATGTTACATTGTAATTCATCTTTGAAATACTTGGAAACTTCAAGTATAATTGCTGATTAATGGGCTGGAATGTACAATTAACGTGCCAGATTTACCATCACCATGGCCCTGCAGTCGCCCTCTTGGGGACCTTCTGAAACCAATGACTTGATAGTTAATGGGGGCAGGGATGCTGCACAGGGAGCAGAATGGAGAGGAGAAAAGCAAGGAACAACAAGGTTACTTTCCAAAGACTGTTATCCATCATCATATGTGTACAGAGAGGTATCTACATGTGCACACCAATGAGGTTGAACATTGGGCATCCCGCCACACCTGAGTCCATCTGGTCAGCTTTATTTAGCAATTTCTTGCTGAATCTCAGATCTGAACATTGGATAGACTTTGAGAACATCATCTGAGAGGTGGGCTGGACTGAGAGCCTCTGAGTCCCTCTTCAGCTGCCTATGTGACAGGGAAACAGGAAGAAGCTGGTCCCCTCCCCACCGTGTCTGTGAAGGTGGCATCTCCAAGGCCTGCTTGCTGTTGCAACTCAGAGACAACAGAGGCCCAGTGAAATCAGAGGCCCAGAAGCATTGCTCAGGTTTGAGTCATTCTCACTGCCCAGAAGCCCTCAAGGTTGGAACAGATCTCCCCTGCAATGTTGCCTGTTGGGTTGTTTTATCATCAAGTCTGTTATGATCCAGCCTCAAGTCAGAGAGAAGATCCACTCCTTCTGGTCTCTTGGAAGACCAGAAAGTAATGAAGTAATAATGGCTGACACTTATTGAGCTTTGCCTGTGTCCCAGGTGCAACTGTAAGGCCTTTGACTGATTAATTTATTTAATCCTCACCTCAATCCTATGAGGTGTCTTATTATCTCATCCTGCAATGAGAAAACTGAGGCATAGAGAAGTTAAGTAACTTGCTGGGGTTCACGCTAATATTAAGTATTATACGTGGTTTGTGGGGAGGGGGTGCCACTAAGCTTTGGCCCCCGGGAGCCTTGTTTCAGAGCTCATCTTCCTTGCTATGGTATGCTGCAGGGAAGCATACCATAGCAAACTTTTTAAAGGACTTTTTGTTTTTTTTGTTTGTTTGTGTTTATGTATTTAACTGTAACACTTGTTTGCAAGCTTTCCTAGCTCCTTTGGGTGCACAGGTTTCCCTTTTAAACTACAAATATCTCCCAAGAGAGCTTTGAGGTCACCAGCTTTGCATAATTCAGTATGAATTCATGACCTAGCTCACTTTCTGCAGCTAGTGACCTTTCTCTGGATGACAGGTCTGGGGAAGGGGAGTGAATTTTGAGAGCTGGGAAACATCTATTCAGAAAGAGAGATCAACTGTGGAACAGGACACTGCTCTGCGAATCAAGGCTCCGGACAACCAGGGGCCATGCGGAGGGCACTAGAGGCTGGGGAGGGGCTGCTACAGCCCAAGAGGACTTCTGAGAAGGAGGGGAGGTCACCAGAGAAAGACTGCCCACTTTCCAAATGTGTAGGGAGGCACGGGCCTCTGAAAGCTGTCTCATCTTCTGTGTTCAGTCTGTGCATTCACCCTGGTTGCTGCTGGCTGCACTGCGCTTCAGCCTCATGTTCCAGGTCCTGGACGTTTCAGTTTATATTGGGGCTGGTGATCCAGGTTCAGCTATACCACACCTGTCACTGCAGAGGATACAGTTCCTTACACACAGGTGGCCACATTCTACATTGCATCTCCACTCTGCTTCCCATGCCCTGCCCCCACCTCTGTAGCCACACTGATTAAACCAGGGGAGGGCACCTGAAGCACTCCCTATATTCAGATAGACGCCTGAATTCTCAGCAGCTGCTTGAGATGGTTTCCCACATTCTGATACCTTCCCACCTCTGGCATTGTGTCTCTCCTCTGCTTCAGGACTTTTTCTGGCACAAGGAGCTTGGTCAGATCAATGGGGTTATGGAGCAGGGAGACATAATGCCCTGGGGTCATGCCTCAACCAGTTAGGGATTGGAGTAGGTAGATAAAGGCTCCAGCCTCCTGCTCTGCAGGGGGAGAATTCTGTGGCAGGTTTCCTTCAGTATGGCACAGGGTCCCCAGCAGGATGGAGCCTTCCATGTTTGGAGATAAATTGCCCCTTAGCACACTTTTGTTAGCTTTCCTCCCTTCCTGATCTCACTTCCCCATCATCCCAGCAAAACTTGAGATAAGAACTTGGGTACAAGCAGTTTATTTGTGGGAAAGCAAGGGAAGGAAGAGAGGAAAGCCCAAAAAGCGTTCCTTAATGAGCAAGTTGCTTCCAGGCCGTGTGGAGATTTTTGAGTGAGTGCAGAACCCTGCTCAGTGCTGTCCTGTAGAAGAACAGGGAAGCTGTGGGGTTCACCTACTCAGTCCCTCCCCTTGGTGGTGGAGAGCTGCCACTGGGAGGGAGCATTACATTCCTGGTACTTTTGTGCCAAGGCTGCTCTGAAGCTTGAGAAAGCCTTCAGGCAGGAAGAGCCAGAAAGGAGATGCTGCCTACAGGGACCTTCGGAGTGGGCCTTAGGAGTGTGGGTGGGGTGCCAACAGGAACTGATACATCTGTGAGTTTATGAGGCCTTGAAGCTAAAGCAAAGCAGAGGCTTAAACAGCAGAGGTTTATATTTTATCAGAAACATTGACCCCATGCCCTATTTTTGCCTCTAATGGTTCCACTTTATTTCTGAATATTGGCACCAAGAATTTGTTCTGCATTTCTGGGGACTCTAGAGGCAGAATCAGACCTTCCTGAGCTGATGAATACATTCTCTAAGACCTGCCTCTCTTTCATTTTACAGAGGATTTGGGTCTTTGTTATGGCAAAAGGAAGTAAAAAAACAACTCATATAAATGGAATACTTATTCCAGCATTAAAGATTACTATTGCAGGACATTGCACCATATCTTTTTTCTGGTGAATTATTAATAAAGCCTGTTTCTGTTTAATGCCTGCTAATAATTTCTAAAAACAGATCTACAACTTCAGCTGTAAATGCATGTCCATGAATCACTCCACTAAACTCAATTGTATGGTTAGCAAAAACCTCTGACGATAGAACAACCTCATCTTTTCAACCTTCTTCTCTGGAAGCCCTGCAGAATGGCAGACAGACCACAGTAAGACCCAGGAAGGACAAGAGGGGGAAGTTGAAATAAAGCTTTCCAGGTCTTGAACATCCTTGTTCAAGGAATAATGAAGAGAATGAAAATCTGGAAAAAGGACATTGAAAGAAGTGACTTTCTAACTGCTAACTTTGAGTCCAGGAGAGGAGCAACCCCACACAAAGTTCATCAGGCAGCATCAGATGCCCAGCATTTTCCTCATAGCAACCCTAAGGGATAGGTGCACTGATCCCTAATTAACACAGTGGAAAACTAAGGTTCAAAGAGGCCTGATAAAAGGCAAAGCTAGGGCTCAAACCCAGGACAGTGTGATGCCTAAGCCTTGGTCTTCCAAGGACTCTACTGCCAATCAAATGGCTTTAAAGTTCACATAGTTTCTTTCTCCCATGAGGGAAAGGAATAAAAAATTCACCCTGTTCCCTCAAGAAGGAATCTTGGGGATAGAGATGAAGCAATTGGCAAGGGCTATTTTGAAAATCCTGTCAAGGAGATTCTGACATCTGCCCCAATCCTTTCATTAGGAACCACTGATTTTCTGCTCAATTAACTGACCCTATCCCAAATGCCACTGGATTAGATCAGTGTCTTATGGAGTCACTCATTCAGTAGATATTGATTTAGTGCCCACAGTGGCCAAATACTGTGCTAGACACCGAGGGTCCAACAGGGACCCAAATCAGACATGCCCCTTGCTCACAGTCCACTGCAGGGATAAGCATGAATTGAATATAAAATCGCCTCTGTGATGCCGTAAGAGTCCACCTCAGGGAATGCAACCTCAGGAAGTGATGACTGAGTTCTGATCAGCAAGTGAAGTAAGAACTAACAAGGGACAAGAAGAAGGAACATTCCAGACAGAGGACCCAGCATGGACAAAGGTCTGGTAGTGGGTGCTGAATGCAGACCACTGCATTCAGAGGGAAGGGGTGAATGTGTGGGAAATGACAGATGGTGGCCAGGCTCTGCAGGGTCTCAAAGTCTGTGTTGAGGAGAACAGTGAGAAGACAACCTGCGCTGTAAGCAGAGGTGGACATAATTCATTTCCCATTGTGAAAAGATCCCCCTGATTGCAATGTGAGGACCACGACAAAGAGGACCAGAAGGGAGTCAGACAGGACACAAGCTCACCAGTCCAGAGATGGTAGCAAGCACCCAGGGCAAGGGAAGAGCAGCTGGGACTCATGTGCCTGTGATGAAGAGTCAGAGCCAACACAAGAAACATTTAGAAGGTAAAGTCATCCAATCCGAGGGATGGACTAGACAACACCAGCATTTGGAGGAGGCAGAAGAAAACATCAAGGATGTCTCTGACATTTGCAACCAGATGGATAAATTGCAGTTCACTAAGATGGAGAAAGTTCCTGCTACAGTTTGGGTGGGGGCTGGGGGAATCACGTGTCCAGTTTGACCTCTGAAATGCCTTTGAGATTTCCAAGAGAAAATGTCAAATAGGTAGTTGGAAAGATCTAAGCCACACAAAACAGTGTGCGAGTCATCCCCTTTTTTGTGGTGGAACTTCGAGCTGTGGTCCTGGATGGGTGCTAGAAGGAGAGGAAGCCTAGAAGGATATTGTCTCCTTTGCAGGCCTATGTGCCCACCCAAAAGACCCCACACTGTCAGAAAAGGCATCACCAAAGGCAAGCCTAGAAGTAGGTGATTGTGTGGGCTCCAAGGGAGTGTGTCTGGAAGGTGGAGATGATCAAAGCGCCACATGGTACTGAAGTACCATGCTCATTGAGAGTTGAGAAATGTCCCTTGGACCTTGGACTGGGCAACGTGAAACTCAGGACAGCACCTATGTCTAAATGAAGGGGAGAAGCCAGGCCAAAGTGGGCTGAAGTACCAGCAGGAGAGAGAAAATGGGGTCAGCGAGCGTAGCTCTCATTTTTAATTAGTTCGATTGTGAAGGGAGGAGACAGAGGGAAGAGGGGGGAAGAAGAGTGTGGCGGGAGAGAACCGTATTTAAATGGAAGAACAGTGGCAGTGTTTACAAATGAGGGAAAGGCTCCAGGGGCATGCACAGAGAGGTGGGCGCCCACAGCCCTCATGAGAGCCCTGCAGTGGCAGCCAGTTTCTGGCAAACACCAGGGTGTATCCGTCTGTCTTCGTGCCTCTCCCAATGCCTCCTCTAGCCCCTGGGGAGCTTGCTTGCCTGTGATGTGCAGCCTGGAAATGAATGGGTGGATGTCCCCAAGCAATCCTCAAGTGTGTGGGGTGGAATTAGGTGGGTCAGTGCCTCAGCCTCCCTGTCCTCAAGCAGGATGCTTCAAAGCTGTGCTCCCTGCAGTCTCCCAGAGGGTCCCCAAAGAGCACTGAGCCCCACTTGCCCCCAGTTTTAGGTCATGTATCAACTACTCTTTACTGGCTACTCTTTCTCTCCCTTCCCTGCTTCACTTCCTCTACTTTCTCCCTAAACTTTCAGGGATTACCCAAGTCCACATCTCAGGGCCTTCTTTAGGGGCACCTAAGCTAGGATGGGGTAAATGTCCTAGGGAGGCAGGAGGTATTGGGTTGCCAATTGGAGGCAGAGGAACTCTTCAGTTTTTTCACGTGGAAAGCGAGAGAGCAGAGGGGTGAGTACAGGCAAGCTTCTGGGTTTGCTATCAAGAAGAGGGGTGAGGCCGGGCACGGTGGCTCATGCCTGTAATCCCAGCACTTTGGGAGGCCAAGGCAGGCAGATCATGAGGTCAGGAGTTTGAGACCAGCCTGGCCAACATGGTAAAACCCTGTCTCTACCAAAACTATAAAAATTAGCGGGGCTTGGTGGCGTGCATCTGTAATCCCAGCTAATCAGGAGGTTGAGACAGGAGAATTGCTTGAACCTGGGAGGCAGAGGTTGCAGTGAGCTGAGATCACGCCACTGCACTCTAGCCTGGGCGACAAGAGCAAGACTGTCTGAAAAAAAAAAGAAGAGGGGTGAGTCCTCACTGACGTCTTCCACATGTCTGTAATGGGGTCGGCCAGGTCACCTGCTGGAAAAGAAGCAGGGAGAGGTAGGTCAGAAATGTAAAGTTTCTAGAGAAGGTTGAAATAATTGGTGTGAGAGTGAGATGCCCCAAGAAAATAGGAGGGTTTCTAGGAATGCTGAGGGTCCTGTTGAGGCTGGTAATCAAGAGTTTGTGATGGAATCAACCTGCCCTGTTGTGTACATTTCTCCAGCAGACCCCAGTTGCTCTCAGGCAGGGAAAGAGAAAGTGAGCAGGTGGGCTCCCCAAGAGGGGCCACATGGGCGGTAATGCCAGAAAGAGGTGTTGAAATCATAAGCCTGTGTTGGATAAGGAGGAGAGAAAGAAAGGAGAGAGCTGATGGAGTAAGACAGGGGCTGGAGACTCTGTAGAGGGCCAGGCAGTGAATGTTTTAGGCTTTGGGGTCACACCATCTCTGTCACAACTACTAGGCTCTGCAGTTGTAGCAAGAGAGCAGCTGTAGACAGTACCTTCATGGGCAGGCTGTGTGCCAATAAAACTTTACTCACAAAACAGTCAGCCTGTAGGCCCCAGCTCACTGAGCCCTGGAGTAAGATACAGAGGAGGGGCCGGTTGTGGTGGCTCATGCCTGTAATCCCAGCACTTTGGGAGGGCGAGGTTGGTGGATCACTTGAGGTCAGGAGTTCGAGACCAGCCTGGCCAACATGGTGAAACCCCATCTCTACTAAAAATACAAAAATTAGCCGGGCATGGTGGCATGCACCTATAATCCTAGCTACTCGGGGGCCAAGGCAGGAGAATCACTTGAACCCGGGAGGCAGAGGTTGCAGGGAACTGGGATCGTGCCACTGCACTCCAGCCTGGGTGACAAAGTGAGACTCCATCTCAAAAAAAAAAAAAAAAAAAAATACAGAGGAGGGTTAGGTTTAGTGTCTTCAGAATTGTGAGGCTTTAGTGAGGATGAGTTCCAGGGTGTGGCTAGGAGGTGGCTGGAAGGAACCCAAGGAGAACATTACTGGCAAGGTGGAGATACTGACAGGCCTGGGAGTTGGATGATCATCTGTGAGAATACAGACATCTCCCAGGAGAAAGATGGAACTTCGGGCAGGAGAAGGAGTGGAACCCAGGTTGCCAGTCATGGATGAATGAAGGAAGGGCCTGGAAGGTCAGCAGATGACAGCAGAGAGGGGTGGCTGAATAGCATGCACTCCTCAAAGAAGCAGGGCTGGTTGGCTGGGAAGGCAGTCATCATCTGAAAGATCCCAGAGGGATAAAAGGCATAAAGGGGTGAAAGATGTGTTTGAAGCAGGTGAGCACCAGGCCTGGTGGCCGGGGGGTCTTGTCCCACTGATACATTTTCTATAGAAATTAAGATCAGTTTTCCCCTCAGGAGCCCAAAGGAGCTGCTAACTACTGCTGCTGAAAATATCTACATTCTCTCCCCATTTCCAACCAGGGTAATCTTTCAGAAGCCTATTTCTGACTGCCTCTCCCATGGCCCTAGAATCTTCTATGGTGCACCACTGCCTACCAAGTAGATCCCAAAACTTCTTAGCAAGACATTGAAATCCCTCACCATTTGTCTCCCACCTACTCTTCTAACTCACTCACTCACCCATCATGCTTCAGCAAACCAAATATCTAGTGTTACCCATACCCGCTCCACAAATTTTCACTTTTTCCTTTATGTCTTTATCAGAAAGACTTTCCACTTCCATCTCTCAACCCCTGACCCAGCTGCAGCAATTCTTCCAGACCCAGCTGCAGCAATATGTCCACAATGAACCTTTCCCTGGGACCTCAGCAGAAGGTGATCTTGTTCCCATCTCTGTGCTGCCAGGATGGAATTTGGTTAAGATTACAGCCTACACAGGCTAAAAATGTGGGGTCCCTTAAAACCTGACTTTTTCAAACTGTTTGTTCAACACTGGGGGGTGATGTGGAAGGGGCTAAGGATGCAGGTTGCCGGCAGCCTATACTGGTGGCCCCAGTGTGTCAGCACCAGCTCCCAACTCAACACAGCACTTGGCAAAGCAGGCGCCCTTCAGCGATCCTCTGTTGTTACCTGCACTGGCCCTTGAGTATTCTCCAATCCACACTATCTCAGACTATTCCTCCCAGCTGTGCAAATCTCTCTTTGAAAGAAATTCTGCTAAATATCCTTTTCTCCTTCCCACGGTGTTCCCTGTGAGTTGCAGCAGCTCTAATGGGCCAGCAGTTCTTGGCCCCTGCTGGAGCCACCGCCCCATCTCTACCCCCAGCACATCTCCCCTGCTCCCGTGCACTGTGGTTTGGGGCTGCCTGTAGCTCCTACTCAATTATGACATCACTACTCCACGTTTTCACCTCCACACTGCCTTGCACAGTACCTGGTACTCAGCAGAGGTTTACAAAATATTTGCAGAAAACATCTGAGCTGGCCCTGTGGTTGTCTCATCCTCTTGCTCCCACAGGCACAGCTCACTCTGCTGGTTTGGACGGACCCTCAGAGCTGACCCTGCATAGCTGAGGGAAGCTTAAGTCATGGGAGCCTGGGAAATATGGCATTGGCCCCAGCAGCATGTTCAAGGAGAGCAGTTGCTATAGGATGACATCACTGGGACTTCTGGGGAAAAGGACTCTAGTCCAAGATGGTACCCACTAGTGTCACAGCGCTTGGCCCCTCTACCCTTTTAGGGAGCAGGAACCCCAAACTCACCAGGCTTGGTCCAGTCAGTCTCCAAGCCTGCAGCCCCAGCTCCCTCCCAGAGGGCTCACCCAGGCCAAGGGTGCTGGACCTTCAAAAGCACAGGACTGAGGAAGTGGCAGCAGCTCCACTGAAGGCAGCTCCTTCTACCAACACTCTCAGGGCCCCTTGGGGCAGATTTTGCCTTGGAGACTCAAAACTTCGGTGGTGTGGACTCAGCTCCAGGCAGGTCCAGCTCCCTTCCCTGGACTGGAGTAATCTGGAGGCACCCACAGGGGCCAGCTCCCCTCATCAATTCTACATCTTCCTGAAAATGTACTTTTAAGCCCCTTAATTGCATTTCAGAGATAACCCTGCAAGCAAAGTGGCAGGAAGAGAAACTATAGAGAGAGGTTGGTGGTCAGGCTCTTTGTTTTAAATCAATCAAACATCTGTGACTAATGCAGCTTTGGGCTGCTCCTCAGGAAGCATTAGCCCTATTAGTAGGGGCTGGCAGGAACACAAAATAAGATATTTATGGGCTGGGCACGTGTGCATTACCGTGGGGACCACAGGGCTGGGGTGGGGCTGGGGAGGAGAACGGCATGGGTCAGCATGTTTGTGCAGCTCACCTTGGGGGTCCATGCCCAGCAGGGTGACAGAAAGCCCCAGGTTACTCCCATGGTGCCCCACACACCTGGGCACTTTCACATGTTTCTGTCTGCTCAGTGGAGAGGACTCTGCCTTCCTGTCCTAGCTTTGACAACAGTTGGAAAACTACAGCAAGTCATCCTGTCACTCTGGGCTCTGGGCTTCAGTCATGAAGTATAGGGAGACATTTGTTCTCTGAAGTCCCTTCTCTGAGCTTTGAGCACATAAATGTGTATGCTGGGTTGGGGAGATATTTTGCTACTTAAAACCACAACTATCTTCTCGGAAGGGAAGCCTCTGGTTTAACACAAAGCCCTTGGGTAGTCTGAGTGTCAATTGCCTTGGAGCTGTGTTTGGGAATAAGGAGGGAGTGACAGGGAGAGACAGGACTTCGGTGCGGGCAGGAGGAGGGGCAGAGAGTGGGACTGGAAGGGAGATGACACACTCATAGTGTGAAGTGGGATGAAGCAGCCGTGAGAAATCGCTGGTTAGAGACAGGATGCCTGATGCTGACGTGGAGCTATTGAGAGCAGTGTTTAACAAGGCTCTTCCCAGTCCACAAATCGTTAGTAAAGGTTCTGTTATAAGCAACCGCCTTGTGCTTGTGGTTGCTTTGGGAATAGAATCAAAAAGGAGTTGTGCTTTGTGATGGATAAAAATAAGGGTGAAGGTAACAAAAGAGTCACTGAGACAGAGCAAGGAGCACAGAGTACAAGAATTTCTCGAAATCTTGAACCAGGCTTCAAGGGTGGTCCCCAGGATGGGGGTGAAGCTGGGCAGCCTCAGCTGACATTGGGGTTTACACAAGCAATGCAAGATCAAGGCAGACCCGCTTCCCCCACATTTGCTGAAAATTAGTGACTGACTCTGTCACCTCATCTTAGGAGTGATGGAAAGATCCAGTGTGGAAGCTGTAGAGACAGACCCGACTGGGTTGCCACTAACTCATCGCATGACCTTGGTTAGTTATTTCCTCAGTATCAGGATCCACTTAAAAGGCAGAAAAATGCTTTCCTCCCAGGACTGCTGTGCCCACTAAATGGGAACATGAATATTTCTTAGGCACTGCATCAATTAACTGCTGTTGTTTAACAAACCACCTGAAAATCTGGTTGCTTAAAACAATCGTCTTTTACTCCAGTTCTGTACTTTGGGCTGGTCTCAGCTGGGTGGCTCTTCTGTTGGTCTTGCCTGTGAAACTCATGAAGCTTTATTCACCTGAGGTTCGACTGGGCCTGGGTGGTCCAAAATGTCCTGACTTACAGGTCTGGCATCTGACAAGCTGTTGGCAGGGTGCCTTGGTCAGAATCCTTTACACGGCTGCTAGGCTCCAGGAGGGAAAGCCTCAATGCACAAGAGCCTACCAAGCCTTTGCTTGCATCACACTGGCTGATGACCCGTTAGTCAAAGCAAGTAACGTGACCAAGTCCAGAGCCCATGTGGGCAGGGATTCGCATGGGCCTGGATAACAGGGGGTGTGCTTTGTTGGGGGCCATGACAGTAATAATCCACCACAAGCACTTGGCAGAATGCTTGGGATACAGAAAATCTCAAGGAAAGCAAATGCTATATTCATCTGTTTCTGTATTCCAGCATCATCTCCACCCTGGACAGGGTCAGGGGAGCACTGGGAGGTATGTCAGTGCATGGCCTCACCTAGCTCAGCATGGGCTGGCCCAGAAAGCTCCACGGTTATTCTTATTTATTCCCTCTCAGTATAGGTGGGGTGGTGGACAACCTGGGTGGGGCTAAATCCACACCAGCAAGCCCAGTCTCATTAGCATGCTCCTTCCTTGGCCTTCCCAAGGCACCATCACTGGATATGATAATAGAACCACAAAACAGTGTGTACGTAACAATGGCCTGCAGTTCCTGGCACTCAGAGCTCCCTGCTTCCCAGTTCCCTCAGAGAAGAACACAGCACTTGAGGTGGAGTCAGGCTAGCTGTGTTCTGCTCTGGAAGACAGTGGAACAGGCATAGGGACCTCTCACCCAGTGCACCTGGTGCCAGCTTGCAGCTGTGCCCACTGGGTGTGAACCTGGCCAGAGTAAAGACCGTGGGTGTGGAGCCAGACTTGAATACTCTCAAGCCTCCTTCCCCACCTGCCATCTCACTGATCCAATTGGTCCCACCTCCAGCCACACCTGCCTGTTGGGGTTCCTCACACCACCCCAAGCTTCCTTCATCTTGGGGCCTCCACACCCAATGCACCCTCTCCCCCAACAGCCTCCAACTTCCCTTGGTCAGCTCCTCCTCTTCCTCTAGGTCTCAGCACAAATTTCCCATCCTCTGAGATCCCTGCCATGTCACTCAACCCTCCAAGCTGAAACTGACCATCTGGCATCCTCTCTTGAAGCACCCTCTAGTTTTCCTTTGTGGCGTTTTATCTCAATTTGTCACTGTGTATTTACTTGTGTGAATATCTGCTAAGCATCTATTTCCACATCTCATACTCAGCTCCCTCCATGAGAGCAGGCTCTGCCTCTGCTTTGTGCATCAGTCTATCCAAGCATTTTTGGGGTGCTGGGAATACAGCAGGCACTTAGCAGACATTTATGAGTTAATTAACAGATATGCGTAGAGCTTGACTTATGATTATTGATGAATTGTCATGAATACTATTGCAGACAGCCTGGGAAAGTATAACAAGAGTCAGGGGTAAGGGTGGCTGTAGGAAGTGCCAGGGCACATCCCTCTTGCTCTTATGCTCTGCCCAGCTCAGGAAGGCCCCAGCTCCCAGCCACCAGTTTCTAGCTGCAACCCTGAGTGAGGATGAAAGAGGGGATGAGAGATGCTGCATTAGGAGCCCAAAGCACAGAAGGCACTTCTGTGGGGAGCTCACTACAAAGGGGCCCCAGTGGAGATGGCACAAGCTAGAGAGAGAAAAGAGAGGTATGGGGGCCAGATGGTGCAGCATGTGGGTCCTCTGTGCCCCTCATCTCCTCCCCTCCCACTCCTCGACTCAGCTCTTTTCTCTTATCCAAGCGATGATGAGTCTTGACAAAGTAGGCTCCTATAGCTAAGATGGGCCCAGGAGAAAGAAGACAGCCGCTCCCTTTCCTCTGCAGGTGCCTTCCTTCTTCTCTCCTGCCCATTTTCATCTTCCCCCATTTACTGTAGTTGGAGCCTCTCTGGCCTCACCAGCCTGTGGGTGATGGTGGGTTCTGGTCACAGATGGACACTGGGCCTGGACAGAGACTGCTGTGTGCCTCCAGGCTGAGGGTCCATGCTTCACTCCTCTCCCCCTCAGCCCCAGCGATCTTCCTTCCTGGCCCCTCAGACTGAGTGCCATGAGAGCTCCTCTCATACACCCAGACAGCCCCAGATGGGGTTCCTGTCACATGGTTCCCCCGCTAGGCTGTTGCCACCAGACTGTGAGGAGGTGACTCTTTCCTTATCCCTGGGGGTGCCCAGGCACTCCTTCCTCGCACTGAAACATCCCCCTCCTGTCTCTGGCCCTAAGTCAGCATTGTCCCCAAGAGTTTGGCAAAGGCTGTCACACCCTCCCAGGCCCAGTCAGGAACCAAGACCCTACCTCAGAGGAGCCAGCCTTCCAGGGAATGAGGCCACTGTCCAGGTGTCCCCAGGCAGGGTCACTGCTTTGCCTCCAAGAGCAGAAAAACCAAGTCCAACCCCAGACTGTCCCATCATAAAGCCCATGGAGGTTCTGTGAAGCCCAAGGACTTAGCAGAAGAAGAGAGAGGGGAACCCGGGCCTTGGGTCCTCGTCCAGGGTCTTGGCAGCTTTGCACTCCTGGGAGTGATGTCTTTGCCACCCTGCAACTCCCCACCCTCCTGTAAGTAAGTTTACAGAAACCTCAACAGTGACTGAGAACAGGAGGGTCTTGGAAGGCAGGGAGACAAGGACACAAGGCTTGGAGCAGGGTGGGGAGAGCCTCACCAGGGAGATGTTTCTTGCTCTCCATCTCATCAGAATCCTGGTACATTCCAGGCAGGCTCTCAGCAAAATTGTTTGGTGAACAGTCTCCTTCCCCTCAGTTTTAGGTGTCTCCAGCTTCATGCAGCCGTTCACTCAAGATTCATTTCTTCACTCATTCATTGCTTCAGTGCTGGAGCAGGCACCAAGCCATGCCTCAAATTTCACAATGCAAAAGCCACACACAGTCTGTTAGGGGACAATGGGCAAGTAAACAGATCCTCACACAGTGAGTGGGAGGCTATGGGACTCCCTAAAGGGGTATCTACCCTGATGGAGGGGGCTGGGCAGAGGAAAGATTTGGGGAGGTGCTATGTCTTAGAGAATAAGTTAAAGATTATGCCAGCAAAGAAGCATGGGAAATTCTGGAGAGGTAGGCAGGTCCACAGAACCTTGTAAGCTGTGTCAGGGAGTTTGAACATGTCCTGAGAGCCATGGGGAGCCACTGAAGGGCTTTGAGCAGACTAGTGTGGCCAGATCTGAGATTTTTCATTGTCACTCTGGCAGCAGGGTCAATAATGCAATACAGAGTGTGAAGCCTGGAGCAGGTGTCTCCTCAAGATTTCAGCCCTTCTAGCAAAGCTCTCAATGCTAAATCCTTACCTGCTCCCTACCCCAGGTTACCAGTTTATAGTGGTTTCTAGGCCAATCTCTCTCTAACACTCTCCCTCCCCGCTGTATCAGCATTTAATCACCCAGAGTCTCTGACTTTGTCATGTGCCCATGGCACCTGTATCCATGAGTGGTACCACCTATCCAGCAAACTATCTAAATACCATCAACTTCTTTCTCTTCCTTATAGCCACATGATCCATTCCCAAGTCCTGGTGATTCCATCTTCTAAATTATCTCTTCACTTCATTCCAGCTTTTTTTTTTTTGGCTTCCTTGATTCTGGCCATCATTTTTTGCATGAATTTCTGTATTTGTGCAAATACGAAATACAAAAAAAATCTGTATTTGCATAAATACAGAAATTCATGCAAAAGATGAATGTAAAGGCCTTCATATTAGTATCTACATCATGTAAAGGCCTCTGTATTAGTCAGGGTAGACTAAATGATGCTGCAATAACAAATCTCAATGACTTAAAGAATGAAGGATTTTCTCTCATTCATACTGCGTGTCCATTGTGAGTCAGATTTTTCTTTTTTTTTTTTTTTTGAGATGGAGTCTTGCTCTGTCGCCCAGGCTGGAGTGCAGTGGCGCGATCTTGGCTCACTGCAACCTCCGCATCCTGGGCTCACGCCATTCTCCTGCCTCAGCCTCCCGAGTAGCTGAGACTACAGGCGCCTGCCACCATGCCTGGCTAATTTTTTGTATTTTTAGTAGAGATGGGGTTTCACCATGTTAGCCAGGATGGTCTCGATCTACTGACCTCGTGATCCGCCCACCTTGGCCTCCCTAAGTGCTGGGATTACAGGTGTGAGTCACCGCGCCCGGCTGCCCAGATTTTTCTTAAACACATATATGATCATGCCTGATTGTCATATATCCTTTCTACTCCAATACTATAGTCCTTATTCCTGAAGGACTGTGTCTGTTCTAAATTCTATCTCCCACAACTGACTCATTGCCTGGCATAAGGAAGTCAGGAAAAAATAATTGTTAAGTGAATGAGAAAAGATACAGCTCCCACTGAGATATTCATCTTCGACAGTGACTTATTACATTACCTTTGTTTTGGCCAGGATATAGGTGAAGATGTATATAACAGAGATACAAAAATGATAGGTGCTTCAATGAACTAGAGGCATATATCTTGCTCATATAAAAGTCCCAGCTGTATGAGGGCTCTGCTCTGCAAAGTCACTAAAGCCTGGGCTCCTTCTGTCTTGCTGCTCTGCCATTCCTAGGTATTCCCTTTGTCCTCATTATCAAACATGGCTCCCCCGTATAGCCAGCAGGAAGGGTAAGAGGGGAAAGAAGACACTCCCCTTCCCATCAAACGGGATGACCCAAAGGGTGTGCAAATCAATTCCCTTCGTTTCCTATTGACTAGACCTTAGTCACATGGTCATATCTAGCTGCTAGGAAACAGGATATATGGCTAAGATGGTCAGCCATGGCAGACCATTGAAGGAGAGATTCGGGACAGGAAGTTTTATGTTGCATCCTCCAAAGACTATTACTTTCCTGTGGCTTGCCCCATCAGGGAGCTGTGGGCCAGCCAGGAGGCAGCACATGCCCAATCCCAACCCCCTCCCTTTAAAAGTTCCAGTTCTACCCAACAGGGACCTGCTGACAAAAGACAGGGCTGGAGAGCCAGCCTGAAGGCCCTGGGACCCTTCTATCCACATAGCAGGAGAAAAATCAGCTATGCCAAGAAAAGCTGGCTGGGTCTCCCAGATCACACGCCAAGGTAGTCTCAAGCCCTGTCAATCTCACCTCCTGTATCTTGTGTTTGATCTTGCCTCCACCCTACTATTGGCTGATGTCTTATTCCATTTGTGTTACTAAAGGAACACCTGTGATTGGGTAATTTATAAAGAAAAGAGGTTTCTTTGTCTAACAGTTCTGCAGGCTGTACAAGAAACATGAAACCAGTATCTTTCACTCATGGCAGAAGGAGAAAGGGAGCCAGCATGTCACATGGCAAGAGAGGAGGACAAAGAAGGGGAGGGGAGGGAAGCACCAGGTTCTTTTAAACAACTAACTCTCATGTGAACTAATAGAGTGGGAATCCACTCATTACCATGAAGAGGGCACCAAGCCATTCATAAGGGATCTGCTCCCATGACCCAAACATCTCCCATTAGGCCCTGCCTCAAACACTGGGGATCAAATTTTGATGTGAGGTTTGGAGGGGACAAATATTCAAACTATATCATCAAGACAGCATCATTTCCAACCTGGATGCATCCACAGGCTTCTGGCTAGTCTTCCACCTCCCTCTCAATCCCGCTATCCCCTCTCCTATCCGTTCTCCACCTGTATTAATCTGATAATGCTACCTCCCAGTAACACAATCTCCAATGCCTTCCCCTGCCAAACCTAGTAAAACCCAAAGACTTCATTTCAGCCCTTTGTGGCATAGCCCTTCTCCAACTTCCAATATCACCTCCTATATTCATTTTCAATCCTGCGTAACAAATTAACAGAAAATTTACAGCTTAAAACAAGAAAATGTATTATCTCACATGATCTGTAGATCAGGAATCTGGTCACAGCTTAGATGGGTCCTCTGTTTAGGATCTCACAAGGCTTCAATCAAGGTGTCATCCAAGTTAGGTTCTCATCTGAAGGCTCAACTGTGAAACAATCTGCTTCCAAGCTCACCCAGGTTGTTGTCAAAATTTATTTCATTGGAATTGCAGGAACGAGGGCCCCAGGTTCTTTCTGGCTGTTGGTTTGAGCTGGCCCCCAACTACCTACGACATGGGCCTTCCAACATGGCCCCTTACTTCTTCAAAGCCTCTCAAAAGCAACCCAGCTAGTAAGGCAGTCTTGCTAACATGATTACAGGAGTGACATCCCAGTGTCTTTGCCATTTTCCATTAGTTAGAATGAGTCAGCCGAGTATGGTGGCTCACACCTGTAATCCCAGCACTTTGGGAGGCTGAGGCAGGCAGATCACTTGAGGTCAGGAGTTCGAGACCAGTCTGACCAACATGGTGAAACCCTGTCTCTACTAAAAATACAAAAATTAGCCAAGTGTGGTGGTGTGCACCTGTAATCCTAGCTACTCAGGAGGCTGAGGCAGGAGAATCCCTTGAACCTGGAAGGCAGAGGTTGCAGTCAATCAGTATGCACCATTGCACTCCAGACTGGGTGACAAGAGTGAGACTCTGTCTCAGAAAAAAACAAAATAAAAAAGAAGTGAGTCATAGGTCCTGCCCACACTCAAGGGGAGGGGATTATTCAAAGGTATGAGCACCAAGAGGAGGGGATCATGGGGCCACCTGCTCACCATATCTCCTAAGCACCACAGGCTCTAACTGGGTGACTTGTAATTCCCTGACCCTTGGAGTTTCTTTATTTCTTGGGGCCTGAAAACATCTTATTTTCCTTGCTTTTCTGCTTCCCTCCTCCCACCACTACATCCTACCCATCTAACTAATGTATTCTCTCCCTCCAAGCCTGAGCCACTCACTCCTGATAGGGCTTCCTGATTTTCCCACCTCTTGACCACAATCTCAGGCTGAGAAGTGACCTCATCTGGGCCCCTGTGGTGCCCCATTACCACCTTGGTCACTCTCTGCTGGATTGCCTGTTTGCCTGACTCGTCACCTGCCCACCCTCACCATATACACTCCATTGTAAAATCCCACAAGATAGAAGCTGTTTCTGTCATTTCTGAATCTCTAGAGCTGGCACTGAGTACAGCATATAGTAAGTGCCTAATAAATGTCTGTAGGATGGCTGGAGATAATTTTTACTGGAAAGGTCTAAAAGGGAGTGGCTGGAAGCAGTGGTATTCAGGTTAGGCCACTCCAGAGGGTAGCATCTTCCCTTTAGGAAAACACACACGGGATGGCTTTGTCCAACCTGTACTGCACAAATTGGTTTGTAGAGCACTGGCATTACCTGGGAGCTTGTGCAAAAGATAGAATCCCTGACCACATCCTACCCCACTGAATCTGCATCTGCATTTTATCAAGATCACCATGTGATGTGCATATTTGTTGAAGTTTAAGAAGGCTGGTCAAAACATCAAGCACTTCCATCTGGTCTAATCTTGGGCTGCAAAAGCAATGGGGAGAAACCCAAATCACATCTCTCTGCCCCCACCACCTCCAGGCTGTCCTTGCTGTTCATTTGTTAACTTATCTGGGAGCATCCCCCTGGGAGTCTTTAACAATCACTCTAATTAGGAAGCCTTTGCTCTTCTCTGCTGGGGATCCTTCTGGCTGTAGACTCTACCTTGAGCTCTGTTCTGAGTGGAAAGACCAGACAAGTGCTCAGGTGTGGGGCAGATAGAATTCTTCTGCAAGACCTGAAATCTAATGTGAAGTCTTGCTGATCTAGAGGATCTGAGAGGTAAATCACTCCAAAAGCAGTAAGGACAGGGGTTACTGCCTTTCCTGTCTGTTCAGCTTTTGGAATCTGTGGGCTGAGGGATCCTGTGGCGAGTTCATGCATGAAGAGAAACATGATGTCTTATGGTAATACTTTGGGACGTACATGGTGCCCATCTTTCTGGAGAATGTGCCAGGACCTATCTGCCCCAGTGATCTGTGACTCTTGTTATTCAATACCTGCTCTAATTTACAGGGCTACACAAGGCAAGGCCCGTGACCCCTCTGGGCCACAGCTCCTCATCTGAGTAGCCTGATTGTTGTGAAATATTGGCTACAGTTTGAGCTAAGAGAATATTTATTTATTTATTTATGTATTATTGAAACAGAGTCTTGCTCTGTCGCCCAGGCTGAAGTGCAGTGGCATAATCTTGGTTCACTGCAACCTCTTCCTCCCGGGTACAAGTAATTCTCCTGCCTCAGCCTCCCACGTAGTTGGGATTACAGGCACGCACCACCACACCCAGCTAATTTTTGTATTTTTAGTAGAGACGGGGTTTCACCATGTTGGCCAGGCTGGTCTCGATCTCCTGACCTCATGATCCACCCACCTTGGCCTCCCAAAGTGCTGGGATTACAAGCATGAGCCACTGTGCCTGGCCCCAAGAATATTTCTTTCAGGTGGATCTTGTCTTTTCTGGTAGGAGAAACATGTTGAAAGACTATCTTATCTGAACAACTATACATGCAAAAAAAAAAACAAAAAACAAAAAACCTAGAAATTGTCACCAACATGAAATTAATCACCCTAAAGCAACCCTTTGACCAAATCACTTCACTTCTCAAATGATTTCCAGGACTCCAAAGACCTGATGTATTCATCCTAATTCCCCATCAGGGGTCCCAGCCACATCTTCCACATCCCCTCTCTCCATATCCTGGGCCCGGGTCTGATTCTCCTGCCAGTCACCAAGCATGACTTGCACTTCTGAGTATGTGTGCGTGAGCTCCTGAAATCTCTCCTCCTCCTCCTCCAGGAAGTCTCCTTTGATCACCTCCATCCCTCCAGCCAGTCATGAGCTCTCTTTCCTCTGGTACCTTTATCTGTGCTCCCATATAGCCTGGAAAGGAAGCTGCCCTTTGTGGAGTTCCCTCAGGGCCAGGCCCCTCTCCTCAACATTGCTTCTCCTGCAGAGGCCAGCACAGTGCCTTCTCACCATGAGAGTGTTTCTCACACGTTTCACTAATACACCTTTAATGGCAGAAGACAATGTTGAAGCCCCCTGAGTCCTCTCAGGAAGCAGCCTCCATCTCTCATCCCTCCACAAGCACATTTCTTTGCTCCTGCTTTCACATTAAAATTCATGAACCTTTGCATTGCACATAATCATATATGAGTGTTTATTTTAATATAAAAACCATGATTTCCCCCAAGTCTTCCAGCGCATGCAATACTCTGGGAAGATGTGCGGCTTCCTGTTGCCTCCAATGAGAGCTCTAAGGCTGACATTCCCACTGTTGAGTACATGAAAATAGGGCTGGACAGATAGTTCCAAGAGAAGGCCACCTCCCCACCAGGCCAGCTGAGCTTCAGAGGATGGAGATGGAGGGGTTGGGCTTTCAGCTTGTACCTTATTCCCTGGCAAGGCTCTTGACAACTTGCAAAACATCTTCACACCATGAATACCCTCTCACTTGAGGTCACAACGAAATGGAAGGACAGGGAGGGCAAGAGTTATTATCCCCACCTTACAGAGAGGTTCTGGGCTTTCTGATGCTCCACAGTTAGAAAATAATGAGGCAGAGCTAAAAACCCCTTTAAATTTTCCCAATACATGGAGTGTCCTGTTATTGGGACAGCTGGTCAACCAGTGCTACTGAGGCAGGAATTCTACCCTACACAGAGCACATGTGGAGCTCACTTGGAGACAGCTCAGGCCTCCATCTTCCTGAGGACAAGACCTATCCCCCTACCCAAAACATACCCCCCACCACCCTGACACACACCAGCCCCTGGGCTTGCAAACTCATGCTTCAAGACTAAAGTCCTCAGGAGCCCTTCTCTGATCCCTTCCAAAGGCCAGTAATTCTTGCTATAAACCTATGCCAGCCAAGAGGACCCCAACACGTACCCAGAGCTATAAAGCCTGCCTTCTAGCCACAGGGCACTGAAGGCAGCTTTCTGAATATGCTGGAGAGGAAGCTGGAGAAAGAAGTTTTTTCAAACAGTTCTTCACCTCCTCCACTGACTGTGCTTTCCTGGCCCACTTGGCATTCCCCTGCCTGCAGAGGGAACAGCTCCTATTTACGGCACTCAACTGGAAATGAGGGTGAGTGCAGCGGACCTGGCTCTTCCACAGAGCCCCCTTTCAGAGAAGAGCATGGATGGCAGAGCAGGGCGTGGGCTCACCTGCTGGATTGCTGCCCTCAGGCTGCCGGGCAGCATCCTCCACATGGGCCCTCTGAGAAGAACGCTCTAGGGGTGATGTGCCTTTCTATAGGAACTGACAACCCAGGGACTCTCCCACTGTGGCTCCCCCACCAGAGCCCCTGCCTGAAGGATGCTGTTGCCCACCCTGGGGTAGACAGCGCCCCAGAGGGAGACCACACACTGGAGGATCTTCGTTAGCAGAGGTCAGCTATGCCACACACCACTCTGAGACTCAGTTTCTTCATCTTCAAAATGAAATAAAGTCCTTGGATCCACTTAGCCTTCCTTGGGTCTTGGAGGTGGAGAATCACTTCCCCAAATTCATCTCCAGAGGTGATTAGAAGCACTGACCCCAGGCGAGAGGAAGGAGATTTAAACCAATGCCCATAAATGGCCATAATCCTCATGGAAAGAGTGGATCATTTTAATACAAATGGGAAGGGCCAGGATGGTGATCAGGCTCAGATGCTATGGAGGCAGAGGAAGTCCCACAGTCCCCTGGGGAGGTGGTCCAGGGGCAGAACACCACCCACTCTGCTCTCCACCTCTGTAGGTGCCAGGATGAGCTTGCACTAACTCTGTGGCCAAGAGGGTGAGGCATATAAATGGGGCACAAGAAATGGAAGAGGTGAGAACTGTTGCCACTAGAGATGGCACACCCCCTCCATGATGACATGGGGACTCAGGCCCAGTGTCACCAGAGTGGCTTTCAAGAGAAGCAGGAAGTCTGGGCTTATATGTGAAATTTCCCAGTTTTTAAAGGTGGGCAACTAGTTCCGTTAAAATAACAAAATCGCCCAGCCAACTTTTCGTGGACCAAACGAAATTCATTCTCTCCATGTGCCTGTGATTGAGGGAAAGTGGGCTTCCTGGGCTCTCGGGGATCCAGGGAGGGAGGGACAATTCCACAGCCTCAATGCCACGAGGAGAGAATGCCTGGGCTGGGGACGCCAGCGTGTGATGGATGTGGCCTTTGGGGAGTGGAAGACAGGGGAGAATAAGTCAGCAGGTGGGTCAGACAGCTCTGAAACCTTGCTAGAAAGTTCTAGCCTGAAACAAAAAGCTGCCAGAGGCTCCCCTCCTCCTCATACCTCCTCCTTGCCACCAGGGCTGGTCTCTGCAGGCCGGCAGCTACAGCAGGATGACTTGCAGGTTTTGCTGGCAGAGCAAGCTCCCGCCTGGCTGGGGCAGAGAGCAATTCCTCTGGCCACTGCCTGTCATGCCATAGCTGCTGGACCTCTCAAGTGACTGCCTGGGGTCTGGAGTCTAACTATGAGTGGGACTGGGGGGTCAGGCCCAATTCAGCTTGACTAGTCCAGCTTTCCCAGTCCTTAGCATTCATCTTCCCTCCCCTGCCAGATGAATCTCCTTTCCAGGCTCTGCTTCCCCAGCAATTCCCAGACAGAGACAGTCCATCTCAGTCGCTGGATATTGGCTAATTGATTGGGTTTTTCTGCTCCTGTTCCAAAGTCAATTGAGAAAGTCCTCAGACACCACTTTGAAGGGGAAAGATGACTCAGGTGGGATAATTTCTAATTGCCCTAAATTCTGCTCTCATGGAATTGGAAGGGACTTTGTAACACACCCCCAACCCCTGCTTTCACACAGGGACCCCATTAAAGCATCCAGAGCGGCAGGAATCTACCAGGTTTCCCAAACTTTGGAAGAAATGTCCCCTCCCAGTCACCTCCCCCTAGGGAGAAAAGTAGAGCATCCTAAGGGGAGAGGTCTCTGCCCCTGACCACGACCACAATTAGGAGACCTTCCTCTCTCCCTTCGCTTAACTGCCTCTTGCCAGTCCCAGTTCTGATAGGTGTGGGTGTGTGAGGCCACCTGCTCTGTGATGATGGGTGTCCTCTTCCTCTTCTAGTGCTTGGTGGTCTACAGATCACCTCTTTTTGTTTTCCTCTTTTTGAAATGTGGGAACAAGAAAGCCATTTCACTGCTAAAAAAACAGACTTGGAAGCCGAGGATCAGGCCACCCTTAGGAAGGCTTTGTTGAGTCTCCAAAATATTCCACAAAGTGTTGATGTAAACAATGCACTACTAATTAAATGTTACAAAAAAAATGATTCAAGTACACTGTTCCTTCCTCAAGTCTTTCTGAATCTGCAAACTTTAGACTTTTACCATGAAGTTTATCCTGCAAGTTTTAAACAAATTTTACTTAAGACACTTCAGTAGAACTCTCATCCCCCAAATAAAGAGTTTTAATACAGAAGAGCGGATGGCTTAAAGCACCTGATTTCCCTCTCACATAACCACTTGTGGTAGTGAACTTAATAAGATAAAGGCATTGCCGTTTTCCATTAAGTTGTATTGCTCTCAAAAGAAATCAAAATCAAAACTTTAAATATTTTAAAAATCCATTTCAAATCATGGACATTGAGAGATGTAGTCTGGAATACTGCCTTCATTACTTGACACATAAACAGACTTCAGAATATCACATCATTAAACCTCTCTAAGTTTTCTTTTAGTAAAATGAAATTAAATAATAGTCTTTATGAATATCCAGAGACCTGTGCACTTATAATATGCACACCTATTTGTATATTATACTTTAATATTAATCTATCTCTCTGTCTCTCTCTCTGTCACTCTCACTCTTTCATAATCCTTGTTCATACTAATCTCCTGGGAATACTGTGAGAATCAGAGGGGCTGATGTACTTGGCAATGATCTGTAGACCACCAAGCACTAGAAGAGGAAGAGGACACCCATCATCACAGAGCAGGTGGCCTCACACGCCCACACCTATCAGAACTGGGACTGGCAAGAGGCAGTGGGACGGCATTTAGAGAAGAGGCTGGAAGAAGGCAGATTCCACCCCACACCAGCTGTGCTGCTTAGGCAATTATTTGACTCCTCTGTCCCAAGTGTATCTGCCTGTAAAGTGGGCACAATAACCATTGCTTCACAGGATAAACGCCAACAGGGTGTGCTAACTATGCAAATACATGACGGATGCCTCCTACAGCTGCCCACACCTCTCTTCTCCCTACCTACCTGCTGGCTTTAGTCCTTCCTTGTGCTCTCAGTGGCTGCTGCTGTCTGACCAGCCCCCTGCTGCCCCCCTGCCTGCTCCTGTGTGAGGGCACTTTGGGGCCAGATGCCATGCAAGATGACATGGAGGAGGCAAGGCAAAGCCGGCCCTCAGGGGTCCACCCTGGGGTCCTGATTCCAGGCCTTCTCAGGTTCCACTCTCACCTTCTCTGTTCACAGACCACTCTCCTGCTCTCTTCATTAAGGTGCTTAACCTTCCAAAGCCTCAATATACTTGTGTGTAATAAAAAGAAAAGAAATAACAGGTTCAAGAAACCAGACAGCAGGGTGAGGATAGAGGTGAGAGCCTTCACTGTTGGAAGCATCTTTTCTTGGCTCTGAGCGGTGAAGCAATGCACCCAGGGTCACAAAGACAGAGGTGGCAGCCAGGATTTTAGCCCAAGTGGCCTGACACCAAAGTCTTGTCTCCCTCTCAATGCAGCTGTGTAGTGGGGCTAGACCCCAATCTTCTCCATCTTCTCCCCTGATGTGCAATCTAAGCACAAACAAGGGGCTTGCTGTGGAACCACAGCTTCAGACAAGCCCCAGCCACACCCACCTCCACTGAACAGCCACCCCTTCCTGCCACTTTGATGCAGAGATAGGAGCTGTGCCAACGCGGAGCTGCCCACAGTGGAGAGGGCGTGGAGGGTGGAGCTGATGCTTGTCTCTCAGGACTGCTTTCCCAGTGCCAATATCTAGGTCACCCTCCTGATCCCCAGTGTGATGACTCACCACTCGCCTCTGTCACAGCCTGATAAAGAACTCGAGCCATTAAGAAATGGAACAAATTACTAAATGGGAGGCACAAGAGAAACCCAGGATTAAATTAGTTCATTATTCATAAATCATAAATGACTCTTCCTCTCACTGATGCTTGTCTCTGTCTACCTACTGGCCTTGCAAGAGCAACAGACTTCTGTAGGCAGGAGGTCAGAGACACAGGAGGCCCAGTCTGAGGGCCCCAGGGTTGGCAGCCACCTTTAGGCACAACGGCTGGGCTGGCCTTGGCCCGTTGCCTCTGGGCTGCTCTCTGGACTGCAGGGTCTTGGAACTTAGTCGCCGGGTTTGTAGGGCGAACACTGCAGCGCCTGCTGTGCCATGGAAAGGTTCTGATACCTGAGGTGTCTAGTATGGTTGAGACACAGTTGTTGTGTGGGCCGGGTTGCCTCTGTGAAGTATGTCACCTCTGTGCACCGGATCACCTCCGTGGAGTGTGTCACCTCTGAGGGCCATATCACCTTTGTGAAGCATACCACCTCTGTGGAGCATGTCACCTCTGTGGGCCAGGTCACCTCTGTGGAGTGTGTCACCTCTGTGGCCTGTGTCACCTCTGTGGAGTGTGTCACCTCTGTGGCTTGTGTCACCTCTGTGGGCCATGTCACCTTTGTGGGCCAGGTCACCTCTGTGGAGTATGTCACCTCTGTGGAGCATGTGACCTCTGTGGGCCATGTCACCTCTTTGTGGGCCATGTCCCCTTTGTGGGCTGTGTCATCCATTGGGGGGTGTCACCTCCTCAGAGTATATGACATTTCAGGGCATATGTCATTCCTGGAATGTGCCTCCTCTCTGACGGGCGTGTCTCATGACCGAGAGTTCCTTGATGCTTTTCTGTCCTGGCTGGAAAAAGGAGCAGCCTGGGCCCCTTCCGGGGCCTGCCGTGCTTGGAATGGAGCCAGGACGGAGAGGGACCAGCCAACCCAGTGCCAAGGACGCCAGGGCATCTGTTCCCCAGCCCGGAAGCAGATCCCGCCCCGCTCTCAGTCAGGCCCCGCCCTGCAGGTCTGCAAGCCTCCTCCAAGGAAGGCGGAAGGAGCCGGGGCCGTGTCTCAGGGAGCCCGAGAGGCGGAGCCCGGGAGGAGGCCTGAGTGGGCTGGGGAGGGAACGAACCCTACCAGGATACTGGAAAGGGACACGAGAGAGAGGAGCCGCCCCCTGCTGGTCACAGCTGGGAAAGGCGCTGCAATCAAACCCAGTCCAGGGCACGGTGCCAAGGGAGGCGGAGGAACTGCAGTGGTTCCCGATGGACATCTTGTTGCTCTTAGTGTCACCCCAGCTACATGCATGATTCCTAAGCTATGGGTCAGGGAGTCCCAAACAAACAGCAGTGTTATTCTGGAACTACTTGGATGAGGGTATTTTCCTAACTAGAGCTTACTGGGATTGTGCAAGTGGCAGGGACTACTCTCTAGGTCACCCGACGTAAGGGGCCAGTTGTATCTGAAGGGTGAGCCAAGGCTAGAACAGAGGTGAAGGGAAGTGAAAAGGTGACCAAACAGCTGGGTGGTGCAGAGTGCCTGACAGCAGGAGGTGGGCACAGGTTCTTATGTAACAGCAGTAAGTGCCATATGCTAACAGCCTGCCATGTGCCAGGTGTACCCAGGGTCTCTGAACCTAGCAATGTCCCTATGCACATCTCACAGGTGAGGAAAATGAGACCTAGTAAGTGACAAGTGTCTAAGCCAGGATTTTAATCCAGGTCTGAAGAACTTCAGAATCCATGTTTTATTCATGTCACTTCTGAATTTGGGCCCATTAACAGGGCCAATGTGCTGGCATCTTAGCAGCAGCTAAAGCAGGCATCTGCAGCCCCCTCTTGGTCTTGCCACACAGTCCTGGCTACACTGACATTCTAATTGGGAGGAAGGTCAGATTTCTCCATTCTCCATATCCAAATTCATCTTGTCCACTTTGATTCTTGGATTTGATCACTTCCCACCCCACCTCTTACTTAACTGTTCCCTGGGCAAAATTCCAGCCTTAGCCAGAAGGGCACTGTTCCTACTGAAGTCTGAAGTCAGAAGTCAGAATTTCCTCCCTTCAGCCTCTCCAAGCTCCTTCACAGCCGGCTCCTAGACTCAGCCTGCTGCTGACATGCACAGACAGTGCCCTGGCCCGTCACTGAAGCTCCCTGGGATCCCACAGCCCATCTGACTCGACACTGATTTTTACAGCTTTGCAAATAGTTGCCTTAGTTCTCTTCCCCTGAATGCGTTATAAAGTTAAAGGGAGAAAAAGAAGTCTTTAAAAAATCCCCCAGCTATCTTAATTAACATGCAGAATGCTTTTCTGGCAGTGCACAGGCTGTGATAAAACGGGAAGCTTCTTAACACAACATATATTTAATCTGTGGCATTCGCTTCCACATGAAATTCAATCAGATATTTTAAGGGAGTTAACAAGGGCTCTCAGATCGAACTGTGAATAAATGCAGGTGTGATAAATACACTCAAGCTACTGAGATGTTTTATCAAATGATAAAGGTGTTGAGTGGGATGGGGTTGAAGGACAAACCTTAATTCTAATTCTGTACGTTGTCAAAGAGGGTAGGAGAATTTATTAGACAATGCCAGGGCGATCTAATGACCCATTGCCTCTGAAAAATCAATTAAACTTGCTCATTTGTTCTGTTTTTCCAGGAATCTTTAATTCAAGTCTGCCGTATGCCAGGCACGGGGGAGGCAGTGACCAACCAATAACACAGTTCCAGTCTCTGCCCTTAGCCCCAGCTCTGCCTGATGAAACTCACAATCTAATAGGGAAAGGTGGATAATAAACAGGTAAACACATGCAAATGATAATTTCCAATTGGGTTAAGTAACAGTAAATGAGAGGGTGTTCAGGTAAGACATCTGCGAGGAGTTGATACTTGGAGTGAGACCTGAAGGATGAGGAAGGGCCCACCATGCACCAGGGAAGAGCCTGTTGATGCTTCTGAGACCACAAAGCCCTGGGCATGCTGGGGGACCAGAAAAGAGCTGGGACTTGGTGAGCAGGCAAGCACTATAGAGCGGCATTTGGTCACATAGGTAAGCCTAACCACATATCCTTTCTTTTTTCAAATTAAAGGTTTCATCTGCTACAAATCTGTGGAGAAAGAATGGTTTGTTTGGCTGCTGGTGTGAGGAGAATAGTTCACCACAGGGAGAAGAATAAAGCCACATTTTCCATCACATACAAATGCAAACACCTAACAGATCCAAGACCTCGCTATGTGAAAGCCAACAGAAATAAAGAGTTAATAGGAAGGAAAGCACGGGAATATCTTTTTGTTGTTGGGATGAGAAGGGTGTCTTAACATAATTCAAGAACATAACCCTTGGATGAAAACTGGGTGAATTTGACTATATCAAAATTAAGAATTTTTTTAAAAGAATGCTTTAGACAAAGAAAACAGATAGATGAAGACTTGGAGCAGATTTTGCGTTGTCTAAAGCCAAAAGATAATATCTATAATAAGAGTTGGCAAACTACAGCCCACAGGGCCAAATCCAATTGGTCACCTGTGTTTATAACTAAAAATAAATAAATAAAGTTTCATTGGAATACATCCATGCCCATTCATTTATGCATTTATGTCTATAGCTGCTTTTGTGCTACATCAGCAGAGACAATATGACCTTCATAGCTTAGAATATTTAATATCTAGCCCTTTACAAAAAACAAAACCAACCAAAAAAAACAACAACAACAACAACAACAACAACAAAAAACCTGTGTCAACTCCTGATCTAGACTACAGGGGAAATGAGTAGGAAACTCACTAGAAAAATTGGCAAAGGCTATGAATAGCCAATTTGCTGGACAGGAAATGAGCTGGCTAACTAATACCTAATGAAATGACTAATCTTGCCAGAATTCAGAAGAGTGCAAATTGAAGCAATATTGAGATTCTTTTAATGCCTATCAGATCTTTAAACATTGGAAAAGTAAGTGTGAGGAATACCTGGAGAACTAGTAAAGCATTACTTGTAAAGATGACTTCTGGTTGTGTATGGGAGGGTGCCTATGGAGGAGACTGGTGTGTGAGTCCATGGACTGAGTGAGGAAGATCTGCCCTCATGTGGTCAGGCACCATCCAATCTGCTGGGGGCTGGAATAGAACAAAAAAAGAGGGTATAGGATTTCTCCTTTCTCTCCTAGAGCTGGGGACTCTCTGCTCCTTCTGCCCTTAGATATCAGAATTCCAGACTCTCTGGCCTTGGGACTCCAGGACTTACACTGGTGGTCCCTCAGGTTCTCGGGCCTTTGGCCTTGGGACTCCAGGATTTACACAGGCGGCCCCTCAGGTTCTTGGGCCTTTGGCTTTGGACTGAGAATCACACCTTGGTTTTGAGGCCTTTAGACTTGGGCTGAGCCACACTACTGGCTTCCCTGGTTCTCCAGCTTATAGATGGTCCAACATGGGACTTCTCAGCCTCTGTGATCACATGAGCCAGTTCCCCTAATAAATCCTCTCTCCTATATCTGTATGTATATCCTATTAGCTATGTCTCTCTGGAGACCCTAAAACAATAAGTAATACCAAGTACTGGTGAATATGAGAAAAAAATAGGGATCCTGAAGCTATCAGTTAGAGTGGAAATGTGTCTAGCCATTCTGAAGAGCATCTTGGCAGCATTTGGTTGAGCAACATGAAATTGCCAATATTGACCCTGAGAAGGATTCCCTAGGAAGGCCTTCTGTGCCCTGCTCCCCACCCCAGTCCACTGGACAACAAAGTCAGGCATGGGCATTGTTGACTGTGCACCTTGCATGGTGCTCACCTCCTCCTTCATTTCCAGGAGGATGCTATTGTTCCCTTTCCCTTTCACAAAGATCTCATGTATTGGGAAGGGAAGCAGATCCCACCCCAGCTCCAGGGCTGGGCCAGATTGGGTCAGAAATGGGCACGTGGCCAAATTTAGGCCCCAGAGATTGAAGACAAAATTTGTCAGCAGCTTTTTGGGAAGTTTTCTTTACTCTGCCAGAAGAGCTTCCAGAATCAGTTCTGTCTGTCTTCTCTTGAACATGAGCTGTAAGAGGCAATGACTTTGGCATTCTGGGCCTCACATCTGCTTGGGCAGAAGACGATGCCAATACCTGGAAGAGGGTAAAGCAAAAAGAACTGCTGAGGGGGGAAGCAGAGCTCAGATATAGACTAGGTTAGCCCTGACTCTTAATCCCTGAGTTCCAGCTGAGTGGTTCAGAAATGATTTAAGCTGTCTCGTGTTAGATTTTCTCACTTGCAGGGAAGGCACTCTGACTGACAGAAACCCTTTGAGAGCTGCGGGGATTCGAGTGTTGAAGGAATCTGTGCCTCACCTCCAAGAGAAGGTTGGAAGGTGGCAAACTTTTCAGAGAACAACCTCCCTCCCACCCCTGCACCCCTCCCCCCACACACATACATGCTGGCCTGGTGAGAGTGTGCAGGGGAGAAATGGCTCAGGGCGCATCTATGCAGTGAGGACTCACGGCCTAGAGTTCCCTGCATCCCCTGCCCTGTGGGGTGGGACAGTGCCTAAGCTCCCTAAAGTGAAGATTAAGATGGAGATGCTTATGGAAGTCATTTATCCAGGAGTTGCTCTAGGAGAACCACCCCAAAAATGAGGGAAGCAAGGAAGGTCAGCAGAAGGAGCCAGGCCAGGATGCGGTCCCAGCTGGAATCTGGCTGCAGCCTGATCCCACGTGGAGCTCAGGAGCACGAATTGCACCACTGAATGGCTCCCACCTGAAGGCAAGGGGTCTGGCCTTTTGTAGGTTCTCATCAGTCCATCATTGGCTTTATGCTGCCCTAAGGGAAAGACCTAAATGCCCCCTTCCAGATGCAGCGCCACCCATTGGCCAGGGACAATTCTTGAGGCGAGCAGGTGTGACCGCTTAGCTTTCAATATTCAAGCTGCTTGGGCAAAAGTGCACAGGCCGGAAGAAGGGGTTTGGGCCACCAACTGTATCCAGTACAGTCAGTATGGCCAAGTAGCCCTCATTCCTCCTGAGAAGACACTGAAGGAAGCGACAAGAGGAACTGGTGGCCAAGACAAGAGAAATGCAGCAGTGGATGCAAAGAAGACCAGAGGCTATGGAGGGACAGGATGTCACAGCAGATGTTAGTGTGACAAAAAGCCGGCGTGCATTGTCACATTAAGAGGATGTCATCCCAGTTGTCCACCAGGGTGGACAGATGACAATCAGGAACCAGATGCCCCCTAACCACCATGCTACTTACCCTCTCCCCTGGCATTTTAGCCTAGGAACAGGGGGGAAGAGAAAAAGCCTTGAATTGACTAAAATTCAGTTTTTCACCACCAGGCAGAATGGGACTCCAGGACAGAAACCAAACTCAGCTAAAGGAAAAGTTACATTGGTTTGCGTGCTCACTGATTTGCAATCACCACATGTGCTCCTACTAAAACATAAAAGAATGTCATTAACAGGAAAAGACTATTAGCAAGTTCATTAATCATGGTTCTTTTCACACTTTCATGGTCAACTACAATTCTGATGGTTTAAATTGAGGCCTCCCCACTTAATTACAGTGTTTAGCAATTAACAGTTCATCCCCTACCATAGGCCTGCACTGGCTTTCAGAAAAAGATAAAGTGCTCGAGTTTCACAAGTGTTCTTTGCAGGGGTTCCCCCTTACTTGGGCAAAGGGCCATGATTGGTGTTACCAGGACAATCATTTGTTGCTGAGTGAACAGGTCCATTTTCAATGAAGTTACTAATGACTTGGCCTTATCTATGACCCCAAGGTGATTGAGAGCATTGGTGACATACAAGTCCCTCATAGGGCAGCCAGGTGGCCCTAGAATACAACTGTGGTTCTCTTAACCACAGTTTTCTCACCTGTAAATGGGAATAAATACTAGAAACTTGGTCAAAAATGTAAATGACACATTCCATGTAAAATGCCTGGGAAAAGGCCTGGCACACGTAGCACTCAAAACTGGGTATTAATATGTTACATCTTAAACTTTTTTAAACTTTTATTGAGCACCCGTACAGAGAAGTGCATATGTAATCGCGCACTTGGTAAATTTCCCAAACATGACAAACCTATGTAACCAGCACCCAGATGAAGAAAGGGAACATCACCAGGGCCCCAGAAGCTCTTTCTCATGCCTGCTTCTGGTTAGTACTACTCCAGTGGTAATGATTCCATTGATTTCCAAGAGCATAGACTACTTCTGCCTGGTTTTGTATTTATATAAATAGACTGTGCATACTCTTTTGTGTCTGGCTTCTTTCACTCAACATTATGTTTGTGAGATTTATTCACGGTGCATATAGTTGTACTTCATTCATGTTCATTTTTGTAAATGGTTCCATTGTGCAAATATAACTCAATTTATTTATTCATTCTTCAGTTTTATGGGCTTGGGGGTGGTTTTAACAAGGTGATTATGAACGAAGCTGCTCTGAACCTTCTTGCCTAAATCTTTTCTTCTAATTTGAACTTTTTATTTTGAGATAATTATAGATCCACATGCAATTGTAAGATGTAATACAGAGAGACCTGGTGTACTCTTTACCTGGGTTCACTCAATGTTAAAATCTTGCAAAACTGTAGTAAAATATCACAACCAAGAGACTGGCATTGATACAAACCATAGACCTTGTTCAGATTTCCCCAGTTGTACATTTCCTGGGCATTCTCTCTCTTTCTTTCTGTCTCTGTGTCTGTGTGTGTTGAGTTTAATTAATTAATTAATTTATTTATTTATTTATCTATTTATTTTTCTGAAACAGGGTCTTACTCTGTCACCCAGGCTGGAGTGCAGTGGTGCAATCAAGGCTCACTGCAGCCTCGACCTCCTAGTCTTAAGTGATCCTCCCGCCTCAGCCTCCCTTGTAGCTGAGACCACATCTGGCTAATTTTTGTGGGATTTTTTTTTTTTTTTTGGAGAGATGGGGTTTCACCATGTTGCCCAGGCTAGTCTCAAACTACTGGATTCAAGCAATCCTCCCTGTCTCAGCCTCCAAAGTGCTGGGATTACAGGCTTGAGCCACCATGCCTGGCTGAGTTCTACATTTTTATCACCTATGGAGGTTCACATATCCGCCACTACAGTCGAGAAAGTGAATGGTTCCATCACCAACAGCAGGGAGGAACATACTTGAAAATGGATTGACCAATAACTTGATTCCAATGCTGTGAGAGGCCTTGAGCCAGAACCACCCAGGGAAGCCACGCTGGATTCCTGACCCTCAGAAACTGTGTGAGATAATCATTTTTTGTTCTAAGCTGCCAAGTAATGATGTACTTTGTCACACAGAAATAGATAACTAACATAGATACCTATATCAGACACGTGATTAAAATGTAGACCGAGCTCAAATGTAGTCTGAGCTCATCCCAGACCTAGACTCTGCCTTCTATAAACTCTCCCAGGCAGCTCTTATGAACATTCTTTGTTTGAATCACTGCTTTGCCACTAACTTCATGCAATTTACCTCACCTCTCCAACCCTCAATTCCACACCTGAAAAATGGGCATAATCATACCTCATAAGCTATCAGAGCTTTGGTTTTTTGTTTTGTGTTTTATTTTTTGTTTGACTTCTGGGTTCAAGATAATGCACATAAAGCCCAGGCGCTAGCCTTCTTGGTGCCCTGCCCATGTCCCCTCGCCCTCATCACCTCAGTGCCTGCCTGGTGGGGTGGTTGGGGACTGCAGGCACCCACATTGCTTTGCCTGAGACCTTTCTCTTGCTGCTAGAGCCCAGTTTGCTGCCTCAGCAGTATAAGCCTGTAAGTGCTGGGTATTTAACACCCTCCCAGTCCCCCAAAGTAATGACTGACAGAGCTGGGGTGTAAACACTTGACTCTAAGTGGCAAGTTCTACACTGGCTCCCGGAATTCTACAGCAGAATTAAGGTTGTCACCTACAGTGGTAACTTGTTTCATAATACACCATTTATTGGCTCACCTCCCTTCTGTAGGTCACTTCCCCACTTCCCTAAGGTGTTACTTTCACTGCCCACATAAACCACTTACACCAATATCTTTGCCTCAGGATTAGCTTCACAAAGACCCAAACTGAGACAAGTACCTAATGGTGTCAGCACATAGTATGTGCTCAGCTAAAACTTTTGACTGTGTGTGTGTGTGTGTGTGTGTGTGTGTGTGTGTGTGTATGGCATGTTTGTTTAGTGAAGGACACAGAAAGAAATTCCTAGCTAATATGAAACAGTGAGGAGGTATCAGCAGCATCAAAAATCCAAGGATGACTATCTAGACTGTCAAGTATATGTCTACTACAAATCAACAATGACAAAAATTCAACAGGAAATAGAGAGTGGTCATCAGGCAATGCACAGGAGAAGTGACCAAATGGCCAACAAGTACGGGAGGAGAAGCTTCAGATCAGCAGTGATCTGAGGAACTGAAATTCAAATGAGATGTGCTCTTATATCCACAGGAATGGCAAAAGTTAGAAATGTAGGTAAGTGAGGACCTATACTGCTAGGAGGTATAAGGTGGAACCACCTCTCTGGAGATCTTTCTGCCAACATTTAACAAAATTCAGAATCCGTTGACTGGCTTCAACACCTAACAAATCCACCCTGGGCACATCAGTCCCATGGAAGTTCTCACAAAGTACCAGGTGGTATATTGCACTGTTTTTCTGTTGGGGAGTTGGAGGCAGTCTGGTAACTTTCAGTAGGGAAATGGATAAGTAAACTGTGACAATGCACTTAGAAGCAAACACAGAATCTATAGAGCAACATGTGGAGTAGGAAAAATAGGAACCAGAATGAGATTTGTAGCAAAATTCCATTATGTAAATTAAAAACAGACACAAGGCAGATGTATGTATTTTACAAGATGATATACATATGTAAGGACATATTCCAAACACATTTGAAAGGGTGGCGGCGGGGGTGGGGTAGGGAGGGGAGTAAACATCAAGCTTTTAAAAACAGACTTGAATGAGAAAAGTAACATTTTAAAACATTAGATGATAACATAGAAGAGTATCTTTATGAGCATGGGGTAAAAATTTCTTAATTAAGACATGCAAAACACAAACCTTAAAAAAAAAAAGGATAAATCTGGCAATATTAGAATTTAAAGCCTTTGTGCAATAAACACTATGTAAAAAATGATAAGCCACATACTGGGAGAAGATATTTGAAACAGATGTAACTGAAAACGGATTGGTATAAAGAATACATAGAGAACTCCTCCAAATAATGGCTAATATTTATTGAATACTCACAAAGATCCAGGCATTGTTGATGGTGTTTCACATGGATTGAATAATACAAAGCAAAGAGGAAAATAAAAATTGGCAAAAGATATACACAGGCAATTTGTGAGTTACTTTGTGTCACATTGTGTCTTAACGTAACATGCAGAAATGGGTTCCCTCTTTGGTTGGCCCCTTTGTAGCTATACCATAGACCTCAACAGGCGACATGACTTAGGGGGTAAGAGCACCGCTAGCCTCAAGAGCCAAGATCTCAGTCCAAGATCCTGACCCACTCAGACCTTCTGTTTCCTCTTCAGTAGGAGGACAATACCTCCATGTGTGGTATGAAGTGCTTAGCACAGTATTTAACACACAGTAAACACCTACTAAATGGCAACTATTTTGATGATGCAAAATAATAGTAGCGCACATGTAGTAAGGACCTAGTCCTAAGCTATTTAAATATGTATATTCTCATTTAATCCCCACAGCAGTTTTCTGGGGTAGTTCTTGCTTTTATTTTCATTTTACAGATAAGGAAACTGAATCTAAGGGAAGTTAGGAGGCCACCCAGGTCATGCAGTGGGCTCTGAAACCAGGCTCACACTCTGAACCACCACATGGCACCCCCTTCTGTCATGCGCATGAGCATGGGGGTGCTACTCTTTCTTCTTAACATGAAAAGTATCTAGAACTTTAGAAATATTGTTTATGAAGCTGAATGTGTTTCTGAATGAGCACCTCTCAGACTTTAACATGCAAATAAATAATGGGGATGAAGTGGGAGCAGATCTTGTTGAAATGCATATTCTGATCCAGCAGGTCTCAGGGGAAGCCCAAGAATGTGCATTTCTACCAATCCCCCAGGAGATTCTGAGGCTACTGTTCCTCACACCCACTGGGGAGTTCTGGTTCTAGGATCCAGTTATGACACCCGCTCCTGGGTTCATTTTGCTTTGCAGGGTGATCAGAATGCTTTGTGTTTGTACCTGTGGACAATAGGGGGCTCTACAAGCTTTAAAAGATGGCATGTGTCATCAGCACACATTCAACGGAGGCCAGAATTCAGCACACTCAGCAGTGGGTGAACTGCCTCTGCACCTCTGTGGCTCACTGCTTTCCACACAAGAGTGCTCGGGATGACACGGGCCTGGACTATTCTGGGCCTTGGTCAGGTGGCAGCTGATTTACAGGAAGAATGATGTGGCTCCAGAGAGTCACGGTTTGTTCACCAGCCATGGGATTCCTGCTATGAGCCAGACCCAGGACAGTCTGGGAGGCGAGGATGAGGGTGAAGCACCACAGTCCCTGCACTCAGGAATTTGAAGCATTTATGGACATGCCTTTGGTGGAGAGGGTGGAGAAAGCCTGGAAGGTCAAGCTGGCTGGCATTTGCCCTAGTCAGGGGTTACAAGAATCAGAAGCCCTCTTACTGGTCAGGAAGGGGAGTTTATGGGAAGGAAGGAGCTGCCCAGGAAAAACAGCAGGAAGAGAGGCAGCTCCACCACTACAGGGAAAAAAGGCCTTCAGAAAGCCAGCTGGCACTCTCCTCTCCTCCCTCCTCCCCTGGCCCTCCTATCCTGCTGGCTCACCTCACCCAGGCCTCTGTAACAAGGCTCCTGACTTCACACCAGTCACCAGCGACAACATCTGCACCCTTGGTTTCAGTTGTTGAAGGTAAAGGCTGATTGATCTGTTTTTGTTCCGTGGGCAAGGCAACTTCTTTGGAAGTGGCCGAGGCAGACCAGGCCAGGAAACCTGTGCACTCATTCCACTTCTGTGCCTGCCAGGCTCACACGTCCTTCTTCTCATAGCACATTTTTAAAGGATCCTGCATTTATCAAGATCTAAAAGTGCAAACATGCACTTACCCGTGAGAGACACCCACAGTCACAGCTGTGTGACTACACCCAGAGATGACCTTGTTAATCATTTTTTTCAGAGTCCACAATCTCCGGTGGAATCTGTTTCTCCCTGGTTCTGTAACAGTCAAGCCTCGTGTTTCCTCCTCATAATTTTGCAACCTGATTGTAACAACAGTCCTCAGTAACACATCCTAAATACAATAATGCAATTCAAGCAAGGCAAGTTCAAAAACACTTTCCATTTGGAAAGGGGTGAGGTCGATAAATCTCCAGAACAGCCCCTTAATCCAGAGCAAACTTCATCCAATGTTACATGGCAGCATGGGCCCCCTTCCACAGCTGCTACTGAAGGGGAGGATTCTTGTGGATAATCAGGAAGATGGTGGGACCAGAGAATTCCACGAGCATCATTGTTGACTTGTCTCCCTGGCACAGGGGGAGTTCTTGGTGGTCAGCAAACCTGGCTTCCGGATAGGTAGGGCCCATGTCTTAGTTCTTCTTTTTTTTTTTTTTAATTTTGTCTTGGTGCTTTATACACTGTTTCTTATAGTGTTTACTAAGACACAGTCTCTGCCCACAATGAACTTTGGTACATTGTGAAAATATCATCTGCAGAAGATGGAGAAAGTGCAGAGTCTCTGCACTTGGTGTTCAGAATGCAGAAAAGAAAGGAGAATGGCTGAGGTATGAGCTGGTTGCTGCTGGTTGGTGAACAGATGCCGTTAACTGGCAAGGAAGAGGCTGGTGTGGACTGCAGAGTTGGTGACGCCTTAAGCTTTTTTGCATTTCCAGGGGGCCAAGCAAGGCAGAAGCAGTCATTGTTCTTTTCCATGTACCTGTCTCCTTCAGGACAGGCACATTTGGCTGAGCACAAATAAGAATCATTTGCAGAAGAGCTCTAAGAGAGGAAGGAGTCCAAAAATCTTTGACCTAGGATTATGACTTTCATGTAAGATGTAAGAACTGAGAGTCATTGCAAAAAGGCTGCAAGATCTCAGATTTGCAGGACTGTGGGCTGTCGCCTCTAAATGCGAAGAACTGGGGGCTAGGTCTCAAGAGATAAACATCAGTGATGAGGGCAGTGGGCTGGTGGCGAAAGGCAGAGAAAACAGCAGCTCTGGTAACTGCTATTTTAAAAACTTTTATTAAAGCAACAAAAGAAGAAGAAGAGGAGGAAGAGGAAGAGGAAGAATAAGAAGGAAAGAAAGAGCGAGCTCACACAGAAAGCTTAATCTCTATTAAATCTTAGAGGCAGATTAGAAATAATTATAAAATTCGATACACACAAATGGGAATGCATAGGTTTATTTTAAGGAGTGAGTGAATTAACTGCACATGACTCCAAACGTGGGCTAAGGAGGTAGACAAGATGCCTCTTCCTGACTGTGTGACTTTAAGGAAGCTTCTTAAGACCTCCAACTTCAGTATCCCTGAGGGGAAATCTTTAAACGGAGATAGTGGCACCTACATCCCAGGGTACTGTGAACATTAAGTAACTATTGCCTAGCAAGCCTTTGGTAGAATGTGTGGCACGTAGTACATGCTCAGTAAAAAGTGATTGACTTTGCTGTTCCATGAACTAGACAGGCTTTAAAGTCAAGTTCCAACAATATCTGAGTGGTATCCACATCTTCAAAATGAGCAGCCAGCCTCCCAGCATGGAACCCTTTGAAGGAGCCACACTGGCAGGTAGGAACAGCCATGCTGAAGGGCTCGGGGGCAGGAACGGGGCCACCTGCACAGGGAGCGTTTCCTTCCACTTCAGAGCAGGTAAATGGTTTCATCTCCCATCCACCTCAGGTAGATTGATGATGGCTACCAGGATTTCAGCCCCAACAAGGATGATAAGGCAAGGGTCCTTCAGGATGGAGTAGCCATGCCTTTCTTGGGGGCAGGAGAAAGGTGGGTTGACTTAATAGGCTACAGATCCAGAAGTTAAATTTGTGCCATTGTTCAGCATAATCATAGTATTATTTAGTGAGAGTTCACCATGTCTGAGCAGTAATTGTCAGGGTGCTTTACACTTATGTATCATCTTATTTGGTCTTACGTCAATCCTGTGAAGAGGGTACATTATAAACCCCATTTTTCACATGGGTCTCACGGACTAAGTCAACTGCTTGAGGTCACTTGTAGCAGATTCAGCCACTGCCCAAGTGTTGTGAACAACAACTTCCACATGCCCGGCTTCTGTCACTTTTGAGAACAGCTGCCTCTGACTACCAGGGTCTAATTTGCCTACCCACAAGAGTCTGGGGTGCTTGGGAATTTAGGTGTGCCAGGGAAGCCCTGAACCTTAGACTGTTGGATGCAGGGGTATAAATGTTTCTAGCTCCCTTGTCTTTGACAGGCACACTCAGGTGTGGTCTCCACTGACCCCAGAGCTCCACTGGAATTGAGCCAAGTGGGAGCCTTTCCTCCTCCTTCCATGGGACTGTGTTCAATGCTGCCCCTTTGCACCTGCCTGGCCTCCTTCCCTTCCTGGCCCCACTCTCCTGTCCCCCTACTGTATTTTCCTAGGAGTATTTTGCAATGAAACACTTTCGTGCAAAGGTTTATCTAGTGGTCTGCTTCTGGGAAAACAGACCTGTGAGGTCACTTGGTTGTAAGTGCCAGAGCCTGAGTTCAACTCAGGTTCATGGTGTAAACTGCCTCAAAGAGAACCACCCCACCAGAACCAGTAATAATAAACGTGCAAAGACGGAAGAACTAAATAGAATTCTTACCAGTGCTTGGGGGCTGAGTCCCAAGCAAGGCCTGGCTGTGAAAGCTCTGCCTGCTGGCCACCTGAGACTTGAATATCCTGCGTGGAAGCCCTGCAGACTTTGGTGTGCCCTCTGCCACATCCCAGCATAGTCCTAGTGGAGAAAGTCATTGGAATTTTGGAAGCTAGGAAGGCTTTCCTTAGCCTGGTAATTATTTTTTCTTCCAAACCTCTATGCAAAGAATGTAAGTTAATTGATTAGTCTAAGGCTCTGTGCATCCTGTTGTTCTCTTTTCTGCAGTCATTTGGGTCTTTGTGTATCTTTGATGTGTGTGAATTAACATATTCCACAGCTCCTCCCACTCATTGAGAGAAGCGGAAAAGATACCAGCCACAGCCCTTGCAGCTGAAACAAAAAATGAGCCTGGGTGGAGGCCAGAGGGCGGAGGAGGGCTTTTCTCCCTATCTCACCATTTGGGAGAATTTTCCCTAGAATAGGAAAAATAAAATAGTGTTCTTGTTCATGAATGTTGCAGGTAGAAAAGAACACACTCTAGGGTATGCCTGAAACTCCACTCACCTTGTCTCCCTGGCATTGCTGAAGTCCATCAGTCCCAGGAAGGACCTTCACTCAACACTTCCCTAGCCTCCAACTCTCTTCTAACCCAGCCTCACCCCTGCACAGGGAGGTTTTCCTTCTACTTCAGGCCATCTTTACATCAAGGGATGGTTTCATCTCTCATCCAGCTCAGGTAGATTGATTTTTCATCAATCCAGAGAATTTTTATGGAAAGAGTGTGAAGGTTGCACCTGGGTGAGATGAGCTAGAGATCAGGGGAGGGAAGAGGACATTCTAGATTGGCTTCAGTAAGAGAAGAATGTAGACTATTTCTTATTTTACTTGGAGGAAATTTTCCCTTGCAGAGCTAAAGCCAGGTTCTAAGTTCCTCTTTGCTCATGCCAACTCAGAAGAAAGCACCCCTCAGAGGGGACAATGGCTTTCTCCCACAGCAGGTACCTCTACAGATTTACTTCACTGGTGGAGGTCTGCACCAAGAGCAATGCAAGCAAACTTCAACCAGACAGATCCCTGATCTTGCCTTGCTTACACACGCTGAGTACAGTCCTCCCTCGAAACCTGCAGGAGATTGGTTCCAGAACCTCCTTGAAAACTAAAATCTGCAGATGTCTCCTCAAGTCCCTGATAGAAAACAGAGTAGTATTTGCAGATACTCTATATACATCCTCCCCTGTACTTTAAATCATCTCTAAATTACTTATAGTAGTACCTAATACAATGTAAATACTATTTGAAGAGTTGTTACACTCTATTGGTTTTTTATTTGCATTTTTTTTAAATATTTTTTATCCTGATTGAATTCGTGGATGCAAAGCCCATGGACACAGATGGCTAACTGTATTTTGTTTGCTGTTCCCACTCAAGAGAATGGAGTAGAAAGATGAATGCAGCTGGGACAATGACAGCAGCATTGCAGAGCTCACGTCAGCCCTGTACTACCTCCTGAGACCTCTCGCTATGGGAGAAGACAAATTCCTGTGTGCTTGCACTACCCTAGCAGGAATGTGTTACACACAGCTAAACGCACTCCCAACTAGGACACTTGGAAAATGGCAACTCACAGTTGGGGGCTAACCCACCAATGTGTCTTGTTTGGGCAGCACAGTGTTTTAAGTAATGATATTTCAGACATGGGAAACTTCATTCAAAATCCAGATTTCTGGCTTCTTTGGAAAAGCTAAAAGGTACAGAAAGATTGGGCTTATACTCCCGTGTGGCACACAGTCCCCCTGTCACTCCCTCTAATTAAGGGGAGGCTCAGTTGCCCTTTATCATCACACCTGAGCTGATGTTCGCTTGGCCTCCACAGATGTTTGGGTTCATGCTATTTGGGAATGAGCACAGGTTTGTTAGTTGGCCACCTTGGCTCTGTGTCAGTTGTGCAGCACGTCTTTGAGCCCCTATTTCTTAATGGATACAACATCTACAAGAAGGGATGGTGTTGGCTTAAGGGAGAAAATGCCAAAGTACTTAGTATGTTATCTGCTATTTCAAAGAGCCCCCAAGAAATATTAGCTCCTTTCCCCTCCTCTGCAGATTTGAGATATCAATTTTCTTGTGATTGAATAACTCAAGAATGTGATGGCTCACATGTGACTTAAATACTACAGCTGTCCCTTCCAGAGGTGACACCCCCAATTTAGTGACTAAGCTCAGCCTCTGACTGCTGACTTAAAGGAGGGTGCCCCTGCAGGGTCCCCGTCACAGACATTACAGTTAGATTTTGAACAATTCAGTTCAGTGAACATGGGCCTAGCATAACCAAAGGGTCCATTTTCTGGTCTCCCTCTCACCCTGGGACACTTCCCTGCGTCCTTGTCCATCAAGCCCCCTTAGGCTTCCTGAATAATATTCTTCTCCACAGAAACCTTCTCCTGACAGCTACAAAGACTTATTTGCACTGGGAACCTCTTCTACAGCGGGTAAGGCCAGCAGGCTGAACCCTTCACACCTGGGTGCCTTGGCCAATGCTATTCTCTCTGCAGGAATGCCCTTCTGGTCTTCTTCTGAGAAAAACAAAACAAAATGAAAAACTGCTGACTTGTGCAGGGCATGGTGGCTCACGTCTGTAACCCAGAACTTTGGGAGGCTGAGGTGGGTGGATCGCTTGAGGCCAGGAGTTCAAGACCAGCCTGGCCAACATGGTGAAACCCCATCTCTACTAAAAATACAAAAAATTAGCCAAGTATGGTGGCGCACATCTGTAATCTCAGCTACTCGGGAGGCTGAGGCACGAGAATCACTTGAACCTGGGGGGCAGAGATTGCAGTGAGCCGTGATCGCACCACTGCACTGCAGCCTGGGTGACAAAGTGAGACTCTGTCTCAACAAAAAAGAAAAAAGAACTGCTGACTTGTTAATACCAACTCCTACAAAGTTCTGCCTTCACCTCTTAGGCAGAAAGACTTGCTCCCCCTTCAGAGTCTCATCGCCAACTGAGCTCCAGTCACATGACACAGCAGTGAGTCTAGTAGGAAAGACAGTACTTTAATATACCCAGCAACCACTCAGTGTCAGGAGCTTAGAAGGTGTTTAATAAAGAAGATGGAGGTCTGCTCGCTGACTGACTGGTGGACAGGTGGGCTACTTCTACCTGGCGGCCTACTTCTACCTGGCGGCAGATAGCCAGCAGGGAAGGATTTCCAGGCCAGCCTTACCCTTTACCCTTGCCTTTCTGCCTTCTGAGATCTTCTTTCCCTGAGGCTGGTGGGACAGAAAGCAGCTGGACAGCTGCCCACGGCGGGAGTGGAAGCAGGGGCAGCAGCCACCCAGAGGCCTGCCTATCACAGGCCCTGCCCTGTCCAGGGGCTTTCTGCCTTTGCTGCCTCTCTCTTCCCTCAGAGCCTCCCAGCTTCCCTCTGGTGACGAGCTTCCCATTACATGGAGGAGGCATTGCACAGGCGCCCACCTGCTTTCCCCCATCCTCTGAGCTCTGTGTCTCAGTTCTCCCCTTGCTCCTGTTCCTAGAGATGGACCTTGCCAGCTATGGGAAATTCCTTTGCCCTAGGCCCCGTATTCCCTCTCGCTCAACAGCTCCAGCCATTCTCCCCAAGCCCTCTGTTGCCCCCACGTCCTTCTCCAGGTGTTGCCTCCTCTGTCATTCCTTTGCATCAGAGTCCTAGGAAGGCTTATGTGCCCTCTCTCCAGCTCTCCTCCTTCCAATCTTTTGTAAATGTACTGAACGGTTGAGAGTATCAGTAAGTTAATGCCAGTCAGCCTGTACCCTGGCCCCTCGCAAGTCCCCAGAAACCTCCCCTTTGCTGGTGCCAAGATGACTTTCAGGCCTTAACTCACACTCCCAACCATTCTGTAAATTTCTCCTTCCTCCTGTCTGATCCTTTCTTCACTTGGCTTCCAGCACCCCACATTCTTGGCCTTCCCCCTCCCACTAGCCAATTACCCCTTCTCACTCTTTCTCTGGTTCCTCCTCATCCCTCTAACATTTACACATAGATGAACCCCCGGAGCGCTGTCTTTGGACTGCTTTTCTTTTCCATTTATAGAGCTCAACTAATCCCATGGATTTAAATGCCGTTTACATGCAGTCTAGTACACTCTTTTTATATATGCAGCTACCTACCAGACATCTCCACTTGGGGGATGTATCTGTCAGGATAAACTAGATTATGATGCAGAACAAACAACTTCAACACCTCACTGGCTTAAAATAACAAAGGCGCATTTCTTGTTCGTGCTACCCGTCCACCACACGGCAGCTGGGGCTTCTGTGAATTCTTATCATTCAGGGGTCCCCAGGCTGATGGAGGCTCCACTTATCAGCGGCCATCTCAACATGAAGCACTCTCCTAGCCCCCAACACACAGCAAACATGTCTAGCTAGTCTCCTCTCTGCCATGACCTTAGGCAATTTTCAGAAAGGATATATACATACATGCACAAATAAATGTCTACTTCATGAACCTCACACACAACAATGCTCACCCACAAACAACATAATTAACAAAATTTTCACAGCCTCCTCCACCTCAGATGGAATTATAACAAAGTCTTGTGGGCCTCCAGCAAAAGAGGGTTTTTCTCCAGGGAGGTGGTCATAATTTAACAACCAGCTCTCTCAGAAACCAGAAAAGCCCCGATTTATATTGTTTGCCAATTACCATAGTGTAAATACCCCCCACCATGGCCAATTTCAAGTCAACATGAGTTTAACACCCAGCTGTCAAATTTACTGAAAATGTAACCATTGGCTTTTGTGAGCTGGTCTGAGACAGCCACTGGTTTCATCCCAAACTTTTCTTTACCACATCCCTTGATTCACTCTCCAGAAAAAAAAAAAAAAAAAAAAGAGCAAAGAGAGGAAATATATGCCAGGCACTGCGACAACACTGTGTGCATTATTTAAGACTAGCGTTAGTTAGTATATTGTTTCCACTGCTTTAACAAAAAGACTCAAAATCACTTGTACACCAATGCTCATAGCAGCATTATTCACAGTAGCCAAAAATGTGGAAACAACCCAAGTGTCCATTGACCAATGAATGGATAAGCAAATGTGATACATTCATACAATGGAATATTATTCAGCCTTAAAAAGGAAAGTGATTCTGACACATGCTACAACATGGGTGAACCATGAAGGCATCATGCTAAATGAAAGAAGCCAGTCACAAAAGACAAAAATTGTATGATTCCACTTGTGTGAGGTACCTAAAATAGTCAAATTCATAGAGTCTGGGGCTGGAAGAGGGGAAAATAAGGAGTTGTTATTTATTGGATACAGAGTTTCTGTTTGAGATGGGAAAAACCTATTCTGGAAACAGATCATGATGATGGTCACACAACATTGTAAATGTACTTAGTTCTACTGAATTGCACGCTTAAAAAATGCTGAAAATGGTAAATTTTGTGTTACGCATATTTCACTACAATACAAAAATGAAAAAAGAAAAGACTCAAAATTATGAAGGCTTAATACTATTTCTGTCACTTATAAAAAGCTGAGTAGGTAGACCAGGGCTGGTAAGGTAACCGCATGATTATTGGACCAAGGCTTCTAGTATCTGATTCCTCTGCCACTCAACATGAGGCTTCTCCCTCACGGTCCAGATGGCAACTTCTCTTTTGTTGTTGTTGTTGTTTTTGAAATGGAGTCGCCCTCTGTCACCCAGGCTGGAGTGCAGTGGCATGATCTGGGCTCACTGCAGCCTCTGCCTCCTGGGTTCAAGCAATTCTCCCATCTCAGCCTCCTGAGTAGCTGGGACTAGAGGTGCTCACCACCACGCCTGGCTAATTTTTGTATTTTTAGTAGAGACAAGGTTTCACCATGCTGGCCAGGCTGGTCTCAAACTCCTGACCTCAAGTGATCCTCCTGCCCTGGCCTCCCAAAGTGCTGGGATTACAGGCATGAGCCATCGTGCCCGGCCCAGATAGCAACTTCTACTCCTAGCATCACATCAGCATTCAAGCCAGCAGGAAGAGAGAACACTGGAAAGGGAAGTGTGTTCTTACCTTTCAAGGGTATGGCTTGGGTGTTGCACACATCACTTCCACTTTTATCCCAATAAGCAGAATTTGCTTATTTATCTAATTAGCCAGGCATGGTAGTGCAAGCCTGTGGTCCCAGCTACTTGGGAGGCTGAGGTGGGAGAATCTCTTGAGCCCAGGAGGTGGAAGGTACATTGAGCCAAGATCATACTATTGCACTCCAGCCTGGGTGAAAGAATGAGACCCCATCTCAAAAAAAAAAAAAAAAGAATTTATTTCTCTAGCTGCCACAGAGGCTGGGAAGTACAGTCTTCAATCCACACAGTATTTGTTCAGCTAAAAATTCTACTGCTCTGTATATGGTGGGGGGGGGGGGCGGGTGGGAGAGGCATAGATATTGGGATATAGTTAATAATCCCTGTCAAAAGCATAGTAACCCTATAAAGTAACTCCTATTACCCCATTTTAGAGATTGACAGACCGAGGCTCAGACTAGTTAAGTAACTCACCCAGCCTCATTCTAAGTGAATGGCAGACTTGAAAAACCCTTTCCACTACACTATGCTCACTCCCTCCAGGAAGTAATGTTCATCTGCAGTTCCCTCGGAGACACTGCAAGAGAGAAGGTAGGCTGGGAGCAGAGGGTGGAGGTAAGGGAAGCCACACTGTATCTGAGCCCACAGACTCACCCCTCATGGCATTTAGGATGATAGATATGAGGGGACTTGGAGTTGCTGAGTGGCTGGAGTGCAGTGCCATAGGCTCATCACTGGCCCGTGAAAGCTGCTTATTAAATGATCAGAAATGTTGTGAACCAGTGGTTAAACACAGCCATTGTAAAATTAAATTTCATAAACTTACGATTAAATAAATTATATTAAAAACAAAGGTAATAAGTACCCAAACTCATCACTTCTTAATTATTTTACTGCATCTTACTGTCTTCTATGCTCTTAAGGGTCTGGTATCTATTGTGTCTTGATGGTGGAATCCTCCCTGATGGAGGCTACTGCCCAGCTCCTCCTTACTCTGTGCTCAGTGACGTTTCCTGGATAGCCTGATATCAGGTGTGGGGGAAGTGTTTACAACACAGAAATCAGCAGAGACTACAGAACAGAGGCTCCAGCCACTTCCTAGCACAAGACTGCATACGCATATACAGGCGGTATAACCGGGATCACTGAGGAGCCTGCAGGTTGGGCTGAGTAGAGAAGGCCTGTACTCCTTTCTCTGACTGGCTCCCCATCCCTCTTCTCTCCTGCATTCTGACCTCTGTTAATAAAAAGACCTCACTTTATCTTTAAGAGAATTTCTGATACACAAAGTGTTCAGGGATTGAAGTAGACAAATAATTTGGGTTAATGTGCATATCCCTGTTGTCACATGGTCCTTGGTTGAGGGCTTGTGGGGCGTCCACTGTGGCTCCCAAGCCCCCCCCCAACCCTACCACAAGCTGCTGTGCAGATGGAGCATCCCCACTTTTCCCAGAAGGTGAAGCCAGGATGGAGGAGGAAAGGGTGGGGAGGAAAGGCTCCTGTAAGCAATGGCTCCCTCTGCCCTTTGAATGGATAATGTCGGTTTCCCTCTTGGAAATGAATCAGGCAGCCACCGGGTATCCTCTGCCAGCCCTCTGCTGCTTTCACTATGACATGCAGGCAGTTGGGGGCTGGAGGGTGAGGGGGGTGAGATGCACAGCCAGCCAGAGCTGAAGGTGAACCTGGGCATGGCTCAGCCAGAGAAGGAGGACACCAAGTTCCCAGGAATTCCTGGCCATCAGGATCAGGAGCACTGCTTCTCACTCAGCCAGACACATGCAATCACCCACATCTCACCTCCAAAGCAGAGAAAATGAAAACCAAAAGAAGCTTTAAACATGGGGAGGACCCTGTCTTATTTTTCTGTACTAAAAATAAAAGCAGCTTGGAGAAAACGTTACCTAGAATGCAAAGCATAGCCCCCTCAGCCCTCCACTGAGGCCTCCTTCTCTCCAAAGACTGTCTTATCTATCCAGACTTGCTCTGCTCCTCTTGCAGGTCAGGTTCCTTGAAGCAGAGGCTGAGTTTAATAGGAGCCAATCCTGGCAGGGCAGGATGAGCTGAGGAAGACGCCAATCTGTGACTCAGGCCCCACACAGCAATGGTCAGCCAAGGGCCTGGAGCAGGCTTGCCTGGCAGTATCCACATTTGGCCCAAGTGGCCAGACTCTCACACCCTGGTTCCTAAGGGGTTGGATATAGACTCCCTGGGGATGTAACCTTGGGCAAGGTACACAGGAAAGAGCTTACAACCAGCAGCTGACTGCACGCCTGCAGCTGGCCACTATGCCTTCCTGAAGGGGATCTGGGCAGTGCAGGTCTGTGTCCACCACACAAACCCATAATGTTTTGACACTACCTCTGGAGCTGACACTCTTGGCAGGGCTGTATTTGCCTCTCCAAACCAACAGGAGCTTGAATATTCACATCATTGTTGTTCAGCCCTGTGGCCTGAGCTTGTCACTTGATTTCTGATTCTAAGCCTCTATTTCCTTGTCTGTGAAATGAGACATAAAGACTCTATGAACTGAGGACATAACAGGCCCTGGATACGGTGCGTGCCTTTCTCCTCCTCTCCTGCCTCTCATCCCCACCCTCCATGAGGTGGCCAAGACCTTCTTATTCTTTATTCTCTACAAACGCACATTGTTCACCCTCATTTCTCTCAGCTCCCCAGGGCCCAGCTCCTCCCTCACCTAGGGCTGTTTGGCAGAGCCCCCTTTTTCTTTTTTCTTTTCTTTTCTTTTTTTTTTTTTTTTTTTTTTTTTTTTGAGACGGAGTCTCGCTCTTTCACCCAGGCTGGACTGCAGTGGCACGATCTCGGCTCACTGCAAGCTCCACCTCCCGGGTTCACACCATTCTCCTGCCTCAGCCTCCTGAGTAGCTGAGACTACAGGTGCCCGCCACCGTGCCTGGCTAATTTTTTTTGTATTTTTAGTAGAGACGGGGTTTCACTATGTCAGCCAGGCTTGTCTCAAACTCCTGACCTCGTGATCTGCCCGCCTCGGCCTCCCAAAGTGATGGGATTACAGGCGCCCGGCTAGAGCTCCCTTTTTCAAAGCATCTGTCCAGCTCCCCACATCCCAGGAGCAAGATCTCTAAAAGAGCAATTGACCAAGTCTCCCTACCTCTGCTCCCTGCTCCATTTAAATCCCCAATAGCCCCCTGAACTTCCAAGCTGGGTAAGTTTCTTACTGCTGCTGTAACAAATGAGCACAGCAACATGAATCCATCATCTTAAGTGCTGGAGTTAAGAAGTCCACAACGGATCTCACGGGACTAAAATCAAAGCATCCACTGTGTTCCTTTCTGGAGGCTCAAGGAGAGAATCTGTTTCCTTACATTTTCCAGTTTCTAGAGCAGGGGTCCCCAATCCCGGGACCACAGACAGGTACTGGTCTGTGGCCTATTAGGACCAGGCTGCACAGCAGGAGGTGAGCAGCAGGCAACCAAGAGAAGCTTCAACTGTGTTTACAGCCACTCCCCATCACTTGCATTACTGCCTGAGCTCCACTTCCTTTCAGATTAGTGGGGCATTAGATTCTCATAGGAGCATGAACCCTATTGTGAACTGTGAATGCATGCAAGGGATCTAGGTTGGGTACTCCTCATGAGAATCTAATGCCTGATTATCTGTCACTCCCCATCACCCCCAGATGGGACCATCTAGTTGACCATCTAGTTGAACGAAAACAAGCTCAGGGTTCCCGCTGATTCTACATTATGGTGACTTGTATACTTACTTCATTATATATTATAATGTAATAATTATAGAAATAAAGTGTACAATAAATATAATACTCTTGAATCATTCCAAAACCATTCCCCTCCCCACACCATCCATGGAAAAATTGTCTTCCCCAAAACTGATCCCTGGTGCCAAAAAGGATGGGGACCGCTGTTCTAGAGACTGCCTATACTCCTTGGCTTATGGGCCCCTCCATCTTCAAAGCCAGCAATAACCTGTCAGGTCTTTCTCACATCACATCAATGTGACATTGACTCTCCCGCCTTTCTCTTCCACATTTAAGGCCCCTTGTGATTACACTGGCCCACCTAGATTACCCAGGGTACTATCCCTTTTAAGGTCAGCTGGTTAGAAACCTTAACTCCTTCTGCTATCTGAATTTCCCCTTGCCATGTAACATAATAGACACAGGCTGCAGAGATTCAGGCCTGGACATCTTTGGGGGGAAGTTACTCTGTCATTTTGGCCATGGTCAGAATCCCTTCACCAGGGTCTTCTTCACACAATGCATCTAGAGAAAACTTTCAAAAAACAAGCCAGTCTGTGATCCCTGATTACACTCTCCAGTTGATATTAAGAAAAGAATCCTGAACCAAATTACCTAGATCTGGGCTCTCTGGCCTCTGCCTTTCCATTGCCTCATTTCAGGCCCCTCTTTCCTCCTGTCTTTCCTCCCTACCCACAAATGTCAGAGAGTCCCTGTCCTCACCTGGTCCTGTCCTGCCACCTGCCTTCCCTGTCCTGCCACCTGCTGTGCCCACTGTGTGAATTACCCCTCTCTTCCCTCTCTGTCTGTCACATCTTCCTCAGTCTCCAGGTCCTGAGCAAGTCACTTCCTGGGGGCAGCCTCTGAGCTCCCTGCCAAGCTGCTGCCTCTCCTCCTTGCATTTGCAGTGACTTGTTTAACAACTAATCACATAAGTGAAAACTGCTGTGGGGATGGTGTCATAGGCAGAATAATGCACCCCCAAAGTGTCCAGGTCCAAATCCCCAGAACTAGTGAATGTTACCTTCCACGCAAAAGGGACTTTGCAGGTGAGATTAAGTGAAGGATCTTAAGATGTGGAAATTTTCCTGGATTATCTCGGTGGGCCCACTGTAATCATAAGGGGCCTTATAGGTAGCACACAAGAGAGTCAGACATTAGAAAAAAGAGACATGACAGAACCAGAGGTTGGCATGAGGCACACTGAAAATGAAGGAAGGGGCCACAAGCCAAGGGATGCAGGCGGCCTCCAGAAGCTGGAAGGGGCCAAGAAACAAATCATTCTCTGAAGCCTCCAGAAGGAACCAGCCTTGCTGGCACCTTGATTTTAGACGTCTGGCCTCCAGAACTATAAGACAACAAATTTGTGTTTTTGTAAGCCTCAAGTTTGTAGTAATTTGTTACAGAAGCAAAGGAAAACTAATACAGACAGGAACTGAGTCTGTGTCTGCCCAACATGGTATCACCCAAGCCCACAGCAGTGCTTCCTGTAGAGTGGAGGCTCATTAAGTATTTGATGCATGGACAAATGAGCCTGGCAGGAGATAGTGAATTAAACCCCCAGCAGACAGACTGTTAGAGCTCCTGCTCTTCACTGTTCCTCATGCCTGTGCTTCCCCAACGCTTTCAATTCCCAAAGGAAGAAATGTGGAAAACCACTTCTCAGAGTTGGCTGTGAAAGACAAAAAAAAAAAAAAAAAAAAAAAAAAGGGTGTGGGGAAGATTAGAATAACAGGCTGCAGGGGTGGAGGGGGTCCAGGAGATGCCACCTACCATACTAATCTCAAGCCAGAAGGGACTATGGCTCACAGCCAAGACCTCTGGTACCAAAGAAGAGACTGCCCAGTGGCAAGACTCTTCCAGGATACCCAGCCTATGGGGCGGAGCAGGGAGAGTTCCCAGGACCCCTGGGTGAGTGGAGGTGCCTTTGGAGGGCCATAGTCAGGGGATCCCGCTAGCCTTAGCGAATGAGGGACCTACCTGGCCAGGCTGAGTCTGCTTGGACAGGCCGTGTCAGGAGGGCAGCTCTGAACGCCCTGCTGTGCTGCATGCACAAATGCAAGGAGCTCTGACAGCTTTTTCTCTCATAAGTTCAAACGCAGTGAACCAACAAAGGAGGTGTGATATGGCAGGAGGCGGGGGAGGAGAGAACCAACTGGTTGTGGGGGGAGGCGTGGGGGTGAAGCAGGGAATTCAAATGTTTCTGTAATATTTATTTCCTAAAAAATAAACTGAATATGACAGAATGCTAACATTTATTAAATCTAGGAATGGGTTATATAATTCTACAATTCTCTAAATTTTTCTGTGTTTAAAATGTTTTTAAAAGAATAGAAAAATGGAGAAAGTATTGTTTTCTGATATGTATTCATAAATGAATCACACTAATTCTCTCTCTTTCTCCCTGTCTCACACACACACACACATACACACACACGTTTCTACATAGGCTAATTTTCCTTTTCCTCTCATCACTAAAATAATTTTCTCTGTACATAGAATTTATATAATCACAGCAGACTTAGTGCTTTTTAAAAATTCAATGAGTTTTCTTATCAGTTTAATTATTTCAACACATTGTTCAAGTTAATTAACTTTCATTGAGTTGACTTACTTTTATAGAAAAAAAGGTTTTTAAGCTCAGAAAAGATTTTTAGAAGTCAACAATATAGAAATGAATGTCGTTGAAATTCTAGTTGTAAAAATATTTATCTATATTTTCCAATCACCCTACCAGCTACCACCTAGACATAAACTCTTAATAATTTGTATATTTCCTTTTGATCTTTTTCTTAAAGCAGAAGTGAAAATATATGATTTATGGAAATGCATATTCTTTTTCCCCTTAACATTGCATCACAAGCACTTTATCATACCACTAAAAACTCTTTCTATGCATAATTTTAATGAATCTTTAACACTCATTTTAACATGTACCATAAATTGTCTCTACTCGTCAACATTTAGCATGTTCTATTCTTTCCCTATTACTATACTGCTGAGACAAACATCTTGGCATGTGAATCTTTGACCCCAATGATGTTTATTTTCTTAGAGAAGTTTCCTAGAATTGAAACTGCCCTGTGTTACTGAGCGAAAGGGCATACAAGTTTTTAAGTTTCTTGATGTCAGCTGCCAAATTGCCTTCTAGAAAGGATGTAACAGTGTCACGTGGCCACCAGAGAGTGTCTGTGCTCCAGTCAGTTTGGCAAGAATTTAGAAAATCTAGTTCATTGGTTTAATTTGCTTTTCTCTGATCGCTCATGAACTTGAACATTTTCCCCCAACTGTCTTGAGCATTTTCATGTCTATTTTTGCCTATTTGTATTCTTTACCCACATTATCTCTGGATTCTCAGTGTTACTCCTGTCCTGTGGATATGAGTCCTTTATTTACTAAGCACATAACCCTTTGTCTATTATATATATGAAAAGTATTTTGCTCCAGTTTACCTTTTGCCTCTTAATTTTGCATATGATGCTTTTGGTGCATGGACAGTACTTTATGTAGTTTATCTATTGATCTTTTCCTTTCAGTTGAAATAAACCAAACAACAACAGTCCACATAAAAACATAACCCAAAACTTCAATTTGAAATACAAAGAACCACCTGGTGACATGGCTCACACCTGTAATGCCAGCACTTTGGGAGATCAAGGCAGGAGGAGCCCAGGAGATTGAGGCCAGCCTAGGGAACATAGCAAGACCCTGTCCCTACAAAAAGTTAAAAAATGAGCCAGGCTTGGTGGTGCATGCCTGTAGTCCCAGCTACTTGGGAGGCTGAGGCAGGAAGAGTGCTTGAACCCAGGAGTTAGAGGCTGTGGTGAGCTATGATCACACCACTGCACTCCACCCAGTGCGACAGAGCAAGGCTGTCTCTAAAAAAGTAAATAAAAAGTAAAAAGTAAACATAAAAATATAAAGAACCAAAAACAGGCAAGATGAAACAGGTGACCATTTAATTTTCTGATTCACTTGAAATGTACTTTGGTATACAGCAGAAAGTGGAAACTCTCACTTGGCTTTTTTCCTCAAATAGCTAATCAGTGTCCTAACACCATTCATTGAACAATAGTTTAATTTCCACAGTGATTTATTGCCTTTTATTTATTTATATATTTATTTATTTATTTATTTTTTGAGATGGAGTTTCGCTCTTGTTGCCCAGGCTGGAATGCAATGGCACACTGCAACCTCTGCCTCCCGCGTTCAAGTGATTCCCCCACCTCAGTCCCCTGAGTAGCTGGGATTACAGGCATGTGCCACCACGCCCAGCTGATTTTGTATTTTTAGTAGAGATGGGATTTCACCATGTTGGCCAGGCTAGTCTCGAACTCCTGACCTCAGGTGATCTATGCACCTTGGCCTCCCAAAGTGTTGGGGTTGCAGGCATGAGCCACTGTGCCCAGCCAATTTATTGCTATTTTTATCATGGATTATATTTTGTTGTGTGCTAGTGTTGCTATTTGACAACAGTGGATGCTCCTGCTCTTGAAATTCTCTCTTTCTGTGGTTTCTCCCAGTTCTCCAACTATCCTACCTCGCTGAGTAAAATGCTTCCATCTCCACTGCTCTTCCATTTCCAAAGCTGGCCACCAAGAACGGAGGCTCCCTGGAGCTCTAGCCTGGGCCTTGGCTCCCCTCGATCCATGCTGCTCCCTATGCTGTGGTCTTCCCTTCTGCTGTGTGTCACTGCCACTCTCTTCCTAATGATGCCCAGGTCTTGATATCCAGCCCACGCCTCTCTCCTTAGTTCCTGACCAACTGCCTCCTGACGTCCTGTGTAAAGAGACATCTCAAAATCAATCTTTCCAAAATTGCATGTGTCACCTATTCCACCAGAACTTTTCTGGCTGGTTTACAGGCTCAGAGTTTGGGTTGAGTTTCCTCGAGGGTGTGTGGTGTGTGTGTGTGTGTGTGTGTGTGTGTGTAGGGGAGTGTGTTATAAGCATGCACAGTAGCCATCACAGTAACAAGCACCTTGCGAGGGTGCAGGGAACACCAGAGTCCAGCCAAGTTCTCAAGGTCACTCAGTCCTGCTCCAGTCACAGCAGCTTGGGGCACCTCAGCAGCAAGAACCCACCCCTTCACACCAGCAATCTGCCATCAGAAGGACTCAGTCTCTCCGAGTCTGCCCTGGCCTCTGAGCATGACTGGCTCACACGTTCCCTCTCCAATCACATCTCTAGTCTACACAAGGACTCTTCTTTACTTGTAACTTGAGTGGCCCATCTGACCCATCATGGCCCCCATCCTACCCCTTGGCTTCTTTCACCTTCAGCTTCCATCAACTGTGTCATTCTTTCCATTTCTCAGTTCAAATTCTTGAGCACAGGAATCTGACCAACCTTGATCCTTTCACTCCAGACCATGCAGGTTAACAATGCTGATACTGCTTTACATCTATATTGGAACTGAATGGTTAAGTGGATGGATGATGGGTGATGGGAGCCAGTGTTCTCACTTTTGGAACAGGACTTCACAGATAAGCCAGAGGGACCAGAGGCTTTGCTTCTCCAATGTCCTTGTTTTGACCCCCTTGTTGTCTTTTGGCTTTCCTAAGGACCACTCTAGATAAAGTCTGTCTTGTGGCCCTTTCAGCTGTAATCCACTATTATTATTATTATTATTATACTGGAAACTGCTAGTGTGGTGATAAGGTATTGGGGAGGGAACGCCTGCTTCCCCCACCCCAACCCACGCTGCCCTTAGGCCCTTAGAGGAGTTGGGAAGGCCAGTGTGTGCAGAGTTGGGAAAGGCCCCATCCTCCAGATGAGCCTAAGGCTCTGGTGAAGTTTTTCCTGGAGTACTCTCCTTTGTTATGGAGAACACACTGGGTGTATTCCACAATGGTTACTTTTCTTTCCCCTTGCCAGAGCCAGGATGGATGGGATGTTTCTTGATTCTTCATCATGAGATGATGGGGTCCCTAAAGATAAAACCCACAGAACTATGGCCCCCCCATCTAAAACTGCTGTCCCCAAGAATTTCCCACTCTCATGCTTGCCCACACTCAGCCTCCAGCAACTCCTTTAAATCACCATGTAAACATTCCTACCAGAGTGGCTCCAGCAGCTTCTGCTCCAGGGAAAACAGATCTCAGCTAAGACCTGTGGATTTGCCTGCCTCTCCAGATTTTGAAGTGGCAGTTAGTTAGCCCTGTGACCTCAGTTATTCAATGGGTCCAAAAAAAGTCATTGATTTTTAGTTTTTTTGGGGGGAAGGGGCTTTTATCTTCTTTGAGGACAGGAGTAACAATTTTCAAGTTCTTTACAGGTCAGAGTTGAAAACAGAAGAGATTTATTTTTCAGGAGGTTTTCAAATTTGAATTAAATTTATTTAATGGTTATAAGACTATTTAACCATTAAAGAAGTTGAATTTGTAATTTAAAAGCTCCCCAAAAAGAAATCTTGCAGGCCCAGATGGTCTCACTGGGTAATTCTACCAAACATTGAATAGTCCTCTAACTTGGTTTTTTTAAAATGCTCCACCTGAGTGACTTGACTCCTTTGTTGTAGATCTAAACTTATCTTTCCATTACCACATTTTTCATTTTATTTTATTTACTTATTTATTAATTTTTTTTTTTTTTTTTTTTTTTGGAGACAGAGTCTCGCTCTGTCACCCAGGCTGGAGTGCAGTGGTGCAATCTCAGATCACTGCAAGCTCCACCTCCCGGGTCCACGCCATTCTCCTGCTTCGGCCTCCCAAGTAGCTGGGACTACAGGTGCCCGCCACCACGCCCGGCTAATTTTTTGTATTTTTAGTAGAGACGGGGTTTCACCGTGTTAGCCAGGATGGTCTCAACCTCCTGACTTCGTGATCCACCCGCCTCAGCCTCCCAAAGTGCTGGGATTACAGGTGTGAGCCACCGCGCCCGGCCCACATTTTTCATTTTAAACTGAAATGTATTTCTAGTTTGTATGTCTACTTATGTATTTCATATGATCCCAGTATTGACCACTAGAATATGGGTTACAATTATTCTAGCCTTGCACACTTCTTACTTAAGCACCACATTCACTTCATATTTCAGCATATTTTCTTATTCTTCCATTTGAAGCTTAATTTTCTTTTCTATCTCTTTCTCTGTATATGTTGTGGCTTTGCTGATAGAGTTTGAAACACATACAGAAATAAACAAATGATCCATTATACGAGTTGAGTTTGAGAGTGGCAAGTGCAGCTCTGTTGAATTTTCACCAGCATCAGTTTTTTTAAAAAAGTCACTAGTACAGGCCCGGCGCAGCAGCTCACGCCTATAATCCCAGCACTTTGGGAGGCTGAGGCGGGCAGATCATGAAGTCAGGAGTTTGAGACCAGCCTGGCCAATATGGTGAAACCCCGTCTCTACTAAAAATACAAAAATTACCGGGCGTGGTGTTACACGCCTGTAATCCTAGCTACTCAGGAGGCTGAGGCAGGAGAATTGCTTGAACCCGGGAGGCGTAGGTTGCAGTGAGCTGAGATAGTGCCACTGTACTCCAGCCTGGGTGACAGAGTGAGACTCTGTCTCAGAAAAAAAAATAAATAAAAGTAAAAAAAAGTCACTAGTACAACTCTTAGTCACTCTCCTGCTTTGCCATTCAAGG